>NC_083723.1:128148343-129605843 GCF_028564815.1 Eubalaena glacialis | reverse complement strand
CCCTAACCCTAACCCTAACCCTAACCCTAACCCTAACCCTAAACCCTAACCCTAACCCTAACCCTAACCCTAACCCGTACCCTAACCCGTACCCTAACCCGTACCCTAACCCTAACCCTAACCCGTACCCTAACCCTAACCCGTACCCTAACCCTAACCCGTACCCTAACCCTAACCCGTACCCGTACCCTAACCCTAACCCGTACCCTAACCCTAACCCTAACCCTAACCCGTACCCTAACCCTAACCCGTACCCTAACCCTAACCCGTACCCTAACCCTAACCCTACCCTAACCCTAACCCTAACCCTAACCCTAACCCTAACCCTAACCCTAAACCCTAACCCTAACCCTAACCCTAACCCTAACCCTAACCCTAACCCTAACCCGTACCCTAACCCTAACCCGTACCCTAACCCTAACCCGTACCCTAACCCGTACCCTAACCCGTACCCTAACCCGTACCCTAACCCGTACCCTAACCCGAACCCGTACCCTAACCCGTACCCTAACCCGTACCCTAACCCTAACCCGTACCCTAACCCTAACCCTAACCCCTAACCCCTAACCCCTAACCCCTAACCCTAACCCTAACCCGTACCCTAACCCTAACCCTAACCCGTACCCTAACCCGTACCCTAACCCGTACCCTAACCCTAACCCGTACCCTAACCCTAACCCGTACCCTAACCCTAACCCTAACCCTAACCCTAACCCTAACCCTAACCCGTACCCTAACCCTAACCCGTACCCTAACCCTAACCCGTACCCTAACCCTAACCCGTACCCTAACCCTAACCCTAACCCTAACCCTAACCCTAACCCGTACCCTAACCCTAACCCTAACCCTAACCCTAACCCGTACCCTAACCCTAACCCGTACCCTAACCCTAACCCGTACCCTAACCCGTACCCTAACCCGTACCCTAACCCGTACCCTAACCCTAACCCGTACCCTAACCCGTACCCTAACCCGTACCCTAACCCTAACCCTAACCCGTACCCTAACCCGTACCCTAACCCTAACCCTAACCCTAACCCTAACCCTAACCCTAACCCGTACCCTAACCCTAACCCTAACCCTAACCCTAACCCTAACCCTAACCCTAACCCTGTCTAACCCTAACCCTAACCCTAACCCTAACCCTAACCCTAACCCTAACCCTAACCCTAACCCGTACCCTAACCCTAACCCTAACCCTAACCCTAACCCTAACCCTAACCCGTACCCTAACCCGTACCCTAACCCTAACCCGTACCCTAACCCTAACCCGTACCCTAACCCTAACCCGTACCCTAACCCGTACCCTAACCCGTACCCTAACCCGTACCCTAACCCGTACCCTAACCCTAACCCGTACCCTAACCCGTACCCTAACCCGTACCCTAACCCGTACCCTAACCCTAACCCGTACCCTAACCCGTACCCTAACCCGTACCCTAACCCGTACCCTAACCCGTACCCTAACCCTAACCCTAACCCTAAAACCCTAACCCTAACCCTAACCCTAACCCTAACCCTAACCCTAACCCTAACCCTAAACCCTAACCCTAACCCTAACCCTAACCCTAACCCTAACCCTAACCCTAACCCGTACCCTAACCCGTACCCTAACCCGTACCCTAACCCGTACCCTAACCCTAACCCGTACCCTAACCCTAACCCGTACCCTAACCCTAACCCTAACCCTAACCCTAACCCTAACCCGTACCCTAACCCTAACCCTAACCCGTACCCTAACCCTAACCCTAACCCGTACCCTAACCCGTACCCTAACCCATACCCTAACCCTAACCCTAACCCGTACCCTAACCCTAACCCTAACCCTAACCCTAACCCTAACCCGTACCCTAACCCTAACCCTAACCCGTACCCTAACCCGTACCCTAACCCGTACCCTAACCCTAACCCTAACCCTAACCCGTACCCTAACCCGTACCCTAACCCTAACCCTAACCCGTACCCTAACCCGTACCCTAACCCGTACCCTAACCCTAACCCTAACCCTAACCCGTACCCTAACCCGTACCCTAACCCTAACCCGTACCCTAACCCGTACCCTAACCCTAACCCTAACCCTAACCCGTACCCTGACCCTAACCCGTACCCTGACCCTAACCCTAACCCTAACCCTAACCCTAACCCTAACCCGTACCCTAACCCGTACCCTAACCCGTACCCTAACCCTAACCCGTACCCTAACCCGTACCCTAACCCGTACCCTAACCCTAACCCGTACCCTAACCCGTACCCTAACCCTAACCCTAACCCGTACCCTAACCCATACCCTAACCCTAACCCGTACCCTAACCCGTACCCTAACCCGTACCCTAACCCTAACCCTAACCCGTACCCTAACCCTAACCCTAGCCCTAACCCTAACCCTAACCCTAACCCTAACCCTAACCCTAGCCCTAGCCCTAGCCCTAGCCCTAGCCCTAAGCCCTAACCCTAGCCCTTAACCCTTAACCCTTAACCCTCTAACCCTAACCCTCTAACCCTAACCGCCTAACCCTAACCCCTACCCCTAACCCCTAACCCTAAACCCTAACCCCTAACTCCTAACCCCTAACCCTAACCCTCTAACCCTAACCCTAACCCTAACCCTAACCCTAACCCTAACCCTAAACCCTAACCCTAAACCCTAACCCTAACCCTAAACCCTAACCCCTGACCCTGACCCTGACCCTGACCCTAACCCTAACCCTCTAACCCTAACCCTAACCCTAACCCTAACCCTAACCCTAACCCCAACCCTAACCCTCTAACCCTAACCCTAACTCTAACCCTCTAACCCTAACCCTTCTCCCTTCTCTGCTGCCTGGATGGCCTCCATATTTTGCAATCCAGTCCCCCTGGCAAGTTTCTAAGGCGCAATTCTGAGACCCTTCCCTTTCCCATCCCAGCAGGTGGCCAACTGCCTACCGGTGCAGGAGGCGTGCAGGAAGCAGAGCTGGGCCACTTGTACAGACTGGGGTTTGGGGGGGTAACAGCAGGTGAAATCACCATGCAGGATAAATCCCTTGGCCTTGCCATGAGCCAAGGGCAAGTCTCTCAGGGCTACCGGCCCTCTCACGTTCTCCTTGCAGAGACCTCGGGTGGGGCACTTGCCTACTTGCGAAAACCGCGCGGGAGCGACCTTTACACCAGCAGATGTTTTGTAAAATTAGACGGCGTACGCTCGGGCCTGTCCTCAAAGCCTCTACTCAAAGGCGAGCCCTTCCTGCGGCCGCGAGGTTAGGGGGCTCCGCGACTGTGCCAAACAACTCTGGTGTGAGTCGTGGTTCCCTCCTGCACCCACCCCCACGAGCCCCTGTCCCCTTACCTGCGGTCCGCGGCCCTCCGCTCCGCGCTCGGATGCCGCGGGGGTGCCAGGGACCCACGGGAGGGGTCGTTCCCGGCGACCGCGCGCCGGCTCCCCGGACCCGCGCCGGCTCGCCGGGGGTCGACGGCGAGGAGCCGCAGGACGCCCCGCGCCAGGTGCGCTCTGGCCGAGACGCCCACTTCCGGGAGAGGCGCGCGGACCGGCGGCGCTCTCAGGTGACCCGCAGCCAATGCCGAGCAACACCCGCCCCGCCGGCGCTGCGTCCGCGCGGCACAGCACGGTCTCAGCACTCTGGTCACGGGCGCCTGGAGCCGGGCGTCTCCTCTCCTGCGAGCGCGAGGCAAGAAGTGGCGCCCCTGCGAGGCCGCTAGCGATGCCCCGGCGCGCGGGCCCCTGCGGCGCGGAGACCGCTCCAGGCTGGACTCACCGAGGCCAACGCCGCCAGCAGGAGCGCTTGCCGGGACCCGGCTTGGGCGGCGGAGCTGCAGGCCCCCTGAAACAACCCAATTTTTTAAATGGAAAAAGGACTTGAAAAGACCCTTCTCCACATAAGGCATACAAATGCTCAACAAACACCTGAAGAGATGTTAAACATCGTTACTCACGATGGAAATGCACATTAATACCACAACGCCATACCTCTCCACAAACACTAGAAGGCCTATAATCAAGAAAATTAAAAATAACACATTTTGGCAAAAATGTAGAGAAATTGATACAGAGTTTCCCATGTGGAAAATGAATCGGTCCAGGAGATGGATGGTGAGAATATTTGTACAACAATGTGAATGTAGTTAATGCCACAGAACTGTATGCTCAAAATGGTTTAAATGGTAAATGTTATTTTTAATCACAATGAAAAAAATGAATGAAGCACTGATGACACATGTTACAACATGCATGAACACTGAAAACATTCTAAGTCAAAGAGGTCATGCAGAAAAGGTCACCCAGATCATACTTACCTCGTGTGTTTTAAATCCATAAAGGTTTTGAAAATGAGGGAAAGTCTCAGTAATGGTTTCAGAAAAACAAAACTGGATCAGAATCGGAAAAGACATTTCCATAGAGTTGGGGAAATGGTGAATGTTGAAGTGGGCCCGTGGATACGATTATAAGGTGGAACCATAAAATTTCATCTTCGGGTCTTTATGTGCTGGTTCCCTGGCAGAGGACCCCAGTATTGCATAAAACACACTGGAGTAGTTTATGTGAGGTGGTGTGTTTTGTACTGCTACTTATACTTTTTTTCTACACATGAAATTACTGCGAAGTACATTACTTTTCAAAAGAGCCATGTCAAAACCATGCCCAAAAAAGGCAGAGAGGACATCAAACTTCATAATAGAGGCCAAGCCTTAACCAGATCCAGTTCACCTAAAGTGATGACGCTCATCATTCTTGTAGGAGTCCACGCGTTATTATCAGGCACCATGGGAAGATTATATTAGGAGCCACTATGTCTTGGGTGCTGTGGATGACCTGGTTGTAGTAGAAACAGTGGGATATCTGAATTCTAGTTTTCCACATCAAACAACCAAAAAACTGTTACAACTAATAAATGAATTCAGCAAAGCTGCAGGATACAAAATCAATACACAAAAATCACTTGTCTGAAACTTAAAAAACAATCTCAGTCACAATCGCTTCCAAAAAGATAACTAGGAATAAATTTAACCAAGGACATGAAAAACCTGCACACTGAAAACTGTAAAACATTGATAAAAGAAACTGAACAGACACAAACAAATGGAAAGATATCCCGTGCTCATGGATGCAAACAATTAATGTTATTAAAATGTCCATTCTACCCAAAGCAATGTTCAATTGCAAAGCAAGCCTAGTCAAAACTCCAATGGCATTTCTCACAGAAACAAAACAAATGTTGCTAACATTGTGGGGAAACACAAAGGCCCCTGAACACCCAAAGGGATTCTCAGAAAGAACACGCTGGAGGCATCTCGCTCCCTAACTTCACACTACATTATGAAGCTACAGTCACAAACACAGTGTGGAATAGGCACAGAAACAGGCACTTGGACCACAGAAACAGAACAGACACCCAGAAATAAATCTACGGGCATGTGCTCAGTTGATTCACAAGACAGGAGCCAAGAACGTACACCAGGGAAAGGACAGTCCCCTCAGTAAACGGTGCTTGGAAAACTGCACACCACACACCAAACAACAACAATGCACTCTGTCTACACCACACACAACAAAACCCAGTTTTCAACATCAAGCCCTTCCTCTGCTGGGTCCTCTGAAGACACACACCCTCAGCGGTCAGCCACGCACAGCAACCTTCTCCCCACTTTTCCTCACCTTTTCCTTCAGCGACATCACCTCCCAGCAGCTCCTAAGGACAATGGGCTCCTCTCAGCGTGAACTGGACCCCACAATGGCCCAAAGGTGGAGCCCCAGCAGGCCCTGAGGACACCCGGTTCCCATTAGCATGGACTCGACGCATGTTGTCCCGAAGCCCGGCCGTCAGCATGGACTCAGTCCCGCGTGTTCCAAAAGCAGGTCCCAGGGAGTCCTCAGGAGAGGGGGCTCCCATCACCTGTCCGCGGGGCCAGGTCCGCTGGCAGAAGGCTCACTCCTGCCGAGAGTCGGGGAGGCAGGCTCTCCTTCCCCGCCAGCCAATGGGAACGTGCACACCAAGCCGCCCTCACGCTTCAGCGGTGGCCCCGCCCCCTGAGGGCAGTTCTGCTGACTTCATTAAACTGTGCAAATTCAAACTGAAGTAGGGCCAAATATCCCATGTCTTCTCCAAAATAGTTAAGGAGCAATTAACTGGAAACCATATGAAATGTAATGACCTTTGAGTTTTAACACACAACACAAAAAGCAAATCCACAGAAGAAAAAAAAGTAATATTGTAGACTTTATAAAATTAAAGATTTCTACTCTGAAAGACCTTATTCAGAAAGTCAAAAGACAACCCAGAAATTGGGAGAAAAATATTTGCAAGCCAAGTATCTGATAAAGTATTTGGATTCAAAATGGACAAAGACCTCTAAAACAACCCCATTACAAAAAAAAAAAAAAAATGGGTAAGGATCTGAACAGACACGTGGCCAAAAAAGATACAGATAGTAAGAATCATACGAAAATATGCTCGACGTCACATACCATTAGGGAATTACACATTAAACACATGACATATCACACCACACCTATTAGGACTGCTGAACTCCAAATATATGACAATATCGATTGCTGGAGGGTGAGGAACAGCAGTAACTCTCCCTGCTTACAGGTGGGATGAATGTACAGCCACTTTGTGAGACAGTTTGTCGGTTTTTTCCAAAACTATACAAGTCTCACCTTGGGATCCAACAATCGTGCTTCCAGTATTTAGGCAACTGCTTTGAAAACCGATGTCCAAATGCAAACAAGCATGCAATTATGCACAGCAGCACTACTCATAATGGCAAAAAACTTGAAGAAATCAGGATATCCTTCAGTAGATGAATGCATAAGCAAATCGAGGTACACCCATGTCAAGGCGAGGAGAATATGCCACCCCAAAATATGCCTCCTTCGCATAACGGTTATTTCAGTCTCATTCAAAAAAAAAAAAAAAAATCTCACAAACCTGAGTAAAGATTGCCCTTTTGTGAGGGACATTTACAATACAGAAATCTCCATTTGTAAGGGTCTGTCCCTCTTTGCACCAGAAATAGAAGGATAATTAAATCCGGCAGACCAAGAAGATGGCAAACTACGGGCCCAAATAAACCATCTTATCGGGGTCTGGATGCCAGTTTCTTTTATAGAATCAGAGAGGGAGAGGCGGTGACGAAGTAAACTAAAAAGAGCCATCAGTCTTGCAAAACATATCCTGGAATGGCCAGCCTCAGAGAAGGGATGGGTTAATTTCTTCCTTCTTGCAGCCATTCACAGCTGGGTAGCCATTATGTATGATTATAATAACAAAAGCAACGAAAAGCAAAGGCTAAAGTCAAAGAAACATATCCAACGTGCACTCAAAATTGGCTCTTCCCTGTTACAGTATTCCATGTAATACTTTAGGCTGGATACTCGCCACTATGCATTTGTCTAAGCCCACAGATTTGTATAGCCCAAAAGGTCAATCATAATCTACTCAAATTTAGTTATTTTGGATGTACGAGTCTTGTAGAATGGAATACAAAATGTGACATAGAATCAAACTGTGCGTACAAATGCATGGAAAAAATACACTGTAAGGGATGGAGCAAAAGGTGCTCCTCACTGTGGGACTGCGAACTTACAGATAAGCAACAGGAGAGCCTCTGCCCTCACAATCCTGGATCTGAGGTTCTTGGGAGGATGGTGTGGGGAATTGACTGCCTGGGGGGAATCCACAGATCTTCACACTGGGAAAGAAACTGTCCACCTCAGATTGGGACTTGAACCCACAGGCCAGGACTCGAACCCAGACAAAACCCAGTATGGGACTTGAATCCACAGTCTTTTAATTACAATCACTCACCTGGTGTCTGGACTTACTGATGCTCAGGTTCTTTCTGTCTCAGCACAGAAGGAATTGAGCACGAGGCAAAGTGATAGGCAAGAAGTAGATTTTTTAATATAGGACGCTTGTGAAGGACACAAGCGGGCAGGCGAGGGCGCTCTGCCCCAAGGATTAAGTGGGCTACATTTTCAGAACCACAGGGAAGTGGGGAGGCCACCTTCTTCCTCGTTCTCGGACTAGACATCAGGCTGACATCACTGTCTCCTCCCTTGTGTTTGACCCTTTGCGGTCAAACTAGGACAGTCATGGCACTTATTTAAATCAACAGAAGGGTGGTAACGTATACTAAAATATCTTAAATCATCTCAGGTTTCTGTATAATGAGGGTCTCCTACTTTGAACGTCATCTTTCCCTTAAATTCCGGTCCTTGTGATCTCGGAGAAGCAGCAGTGAGAGGTGGTATGAAGCGAGATCTTAATGCCCTGCCCAGGAATTGAACCTGGGGAGCCTGGATGAAAACCAGGAATCCCAGCCACCACACCCCCTGGCTCTTGCCCCCACTGAAAAATGCATTTCTCACGGAGGCAAGACTGTAAAAACAGGTACAAAGTTTATTATTAGAGACATAGCACAACAACAAGTGGGAAAGCACACAGAGAAACAGTTTGTTTAGTTAAGACAGAAGCAAGGCAGAGATGCACACCCGGAGAGAAAGGGTGTGGGCGTCCCCCCTAATGAGGAGCAGTGCAGTAAAGAGGCGCTTAAGTCACTTATATAGGGCAGTTCTTCCGGATCTCTGTTTACCTCTGGCCACTTATCTGGTTGCTTATTCCACACATGCCCTACACTAGGACCCTCCCCAACATACATGTGCAACTTTTCTCCAAGATGGATTACAGCCCAGAGGCCTGTGGGAAGGCCTTAGCATCACATATTATAGGGTGGTGCCCCCTCCTTTTTGACCACCAAGGAGCCTTTCTGCACATTTGCAATGTCTCCCTTGCCCCAACGATGGGAAATGTATGACCTCTTCATCTTTTAACAGGGTTTAGTCCCACTCTGTCCCTGCCATAAATAAGTCCAATGTCCGGTTATCTACCCTATTCCTGTTGTTGTTTCTTATTTCAAACTGCAGATCTCGAAATTTACACAGGATTCCGGTCATAAATATGTAGTCCTGGAGCCCGTTTGTCACTTGCTTCAGGAAATGTAAACAGGGGGCTGGTAAGAATGTCTGGCCTGGAGCCCATCTTCTTCTCACCCCAGGAGGTATAAACAGGAGGCCATTTGTAAATGCCTAGCCTAGAGCCCATCTATCTCCTGCCTCATTTCGTCCTAAGGATCATTATCTTGCTGAACTTGACCAACAGGATGCAGGCCTCATTTTTTTCACTCAATGACCTGGGGCATGTCTCGTTCTTTTATTTATGGCTTTATAGTTAAGCAAGCCTGCTTCATTCCACAATGTTCCCATAGCTTTCTTGGCCAGTCATTAACTTACAGTGGTCTCCCAAAGTTCCCTAAGTTTCCCTCTCTGTCTGTAATTCCCTAGTGGGACTTCTACAACTACCTGTATAACTATCCTACTCTATCCCTATCAGAAAGGCCCTGCAAACATCAGAACCTCACACCCCATCTTCCTACCCGTAATATTACCAAAATCTCAGTCCCTCTACACTGGCAGCAAATCAAAATGACGGAGGCAGAGTTTTGGGTGAAGAAAAAAAGAGTACCTTTATTTCTTTGCCAGGCAAAGGAGGCCACAGCAGGCTAGTGCCCTCAAGGCTGTGTCCCCACTGAAAGGATTTAGTGAGTAAAACTTATACTGCTGGCTCAAATCAGGGTTCTTTTTTTTTTGGCTGCATTGGCTCTTCATTGCTGCGTGCGGGCTTTCTGTAGTTGCGGCGAGCAGGGGCTACTCTTTCTTGCGGTGCGCAGGCTTCTCATTGCAGTGCCTTCTCTTGTTGTAGATCATGGGCTCTAGGCGCGCGGGTTTCAGTACTTGTGGCACGTGGGCTCAGTAGTTGTGGCCTTCGGGCTCTAGAGCACAGGCTCAGTAGTTGTGGTGCACGGGCTTAGCTGCTCCGCAGCATGTAGGATGTTCCCAGACCAGGCCTCGAACCCGTGTCCCTTGCATTGACAGGCGGATTCTCAACCACTGTGCCACCAGGGAAGCCCCTAAAACAGGGTTCTTGATAAGGATCAGGGCAGGTGCTGGGTCTGCATTCTTCTCTGCTCATGAAACATCTTAAAACCATCAAGGCTGGTGTGAGGAGGTCCAGAGGTGGGCTCTGGTGGTCTCCGGGGTTATCGTACCATGACCTTCTCTCTGGAATGAAGAATGCTTACAAAGAAAAGGAGCGTTAGGAATTCACATGCTGAATCCCTAACCCCCAGGACCTCAAGATGTGACTGTATTTGGAGATGAGGTTTTTAAAGAGGCAATCAAGGTAAAATGAGGTCACAAGGGTGCATCCTCATCCAACAGGACTGATATCCTACAAGAAGAGATTAGGACACATTTAGGCACAGGGGAGACCATGTGAGGACTTGGAGAGAAAATGGCTGTCTACACATCAAGGAGAGAAGCCCCAGGAGAAATGTTAAACTAAAGTTCCTTTGTTCATCTCACAGGGAAACAATCTGACCCTGCCCACCTGTGAATGGCTGCAGAAAAGAAGAAATTAACACATCCCCTCCCTGAGGCTGGCCATTCTAGGAGATGTTTTGCAAAACTGATGGCCCTTTTTACTTTACTTCCTCACCACCTCTCCTGCTCTGATTCCATAAAAGACACTGGCATCTAGACCCAGATAAGATGGTTTTTGGGGACCCTGCTCTGCCATCTTCTGGGTCTGCTGGCTTTCCGAATAAAGTCGTATTCCTTGCCTGAACACCTTGTTTCCAAATTTATTGGCCTGTCGTGCGGCGAGCAGAGCAAGCTTGGACTCAGTAACAGAAGTCTCCATGGCTCTAGGCTTCCCCCTCAAATATAAGTGCGAACCCTGGGTTTTCACTGTCTATCAGTCATTTTTAACTTCCCAGGACTGTCCACTAACCCAAGTTCCCGTGAAGTTTGATCGGAAAGTCCTAACCATGATGAAACACAAGCGCTCTTTCCCCTGCAGTGCTACAGCCACCCGGCTGTGGGCAAGGGAGAGGGAGTGGTGCCTCGTCGGCATCCCTGCTGTGCCCACCTGCACCCTTCTTTCCACAGCAGTCTCATGTCACCTGCTGGACGTTCGTATTAGTTTCCTATTGCTATTGTCACAAATCACCACAAACATAGCAGTTTAAAACAACACACATTTATTATCTTACACTTCTGGAAGTCAGAAGGAAGAAAATGGGTCTTACGTTCCCAGCAGGGCCACATGGGAAAGCACTAGGATCAGTCAGGAGGCAGAAGGGGTTGGGGAGACACGCACAGAAGCCTTTGCTGGGGTTCCCATGGCAAAGAATGGGTGAAGCAAGGGAGCAGCCTTAGGATCTGCTAGTTGGAGTCATTTCAGCAGGCTCTGGGGTGCAGAGGCTGCCTTGTGCTGCCTGAGACCTGGCCCTGGGTGGTCAACAGGGGTCTGACTGGACTGCAAGTGTGGCCTTGGATGCCGGGTTTGCATGTGAAATGCACACTGCTGGCAAGCTCTTCACCAGCTAACCCTGGTAGGAGCAGTCCCTTTAGTGTCAGGAAGGCTTCAGCATTACAATAAAAAGATACACTGAATACAGTAGGAGGAGAGGAACTGAAACATGCATTCTCAATCCACCCTCTTTAGCCAGAAACTCTTTAATTACATTTTAAGGTCTTAAATCCTTTTCAGAATCTGATAGAGATAAATGTCTAGACTTGAACTTTTTCCATACAATTTTTGGGACCTTGTAGACTTGCTAAGGTCCTCCCAGGGAGTCCTTCGGAAAGTATGTACCTGTGTATATAGACTTAGTCTACTCCTACATTTCTTTTCATTTTCATGGTCTTACGGGATACAGTTAGGTCAACTGGTTCCTAGATGTTAAGACATCTGAAATATAAAAAAAAATGAAGGCTGAGGAGGTTTGGGTGGGTTCCTGCATTGGCCACATTGCATGAATGTGGTGCTATCACATGAGTGATCCCTTTAGTTTATCACTCACAGATGTGGTCCCTTTGCTCTGATTGTTCAGACAACAGAAATAACTGATTGGAAGCTGGCAGTCCACTTCTGCCCATTCAGCCACTGAGTCATAGTGTGGGGCTATAATAGTAAAAGCAAATCAACTGCATTGTAGCTGAGCCATCTGCTAAAACAAAAGGACATTGGCGTGGGCTTGAAGCCACCACTGCCTAAAAGACTCTGGCTATCAGGAAACTCACTTCCATTACTTGCCAATAGGAATTTGCCACCAGGAAGGAGACGCTTGACCTAATGTAGAAGGGACTCAAATAGGTCTTCTCTTGTTATGGGTAAAGCATTGGCCCTTCTAGCTTGGTTCAGGGATTAGGCTGTGCTATTGTCTAAATGTCTGAATCCTTTCAAAATTCCTATGTTGAAATCCTAACCCCCAAGGTGATGGTATTAGGAAGTGGGGACTTTGGAGCGGACTGGGTCATGAGTGTAGAGCCCTCATGAAAGGGATTAGTGCCCTTATGAAAGAAACCCCAGAGAGACCCCTACCTCCTACCACGTGAGGACACACTAAGAAGGCACCGGCTATAAACCAGGAAGAGGGCCCTCACGGGAACATGCTGGCATCTTGATCTTGGACTTCTAGCCCCTGGAACCGTGAGGATAGATTTCTGTTGTTTATAAGCACCCAGTCAATGGTGTTTCATTACAGCATCTCAGACTAAGACGGGCTGTCGCATGGGAAACATTCAGGCTGTAAATGAATGGACAGTTCTGAAACATGAAATTTGACTAAAGGCAGTTTCTAAATCTTAGGATAGAATCTGAAATCTCTAGAAATAGAAAGGACACTTGTTTCTTTATGGTTTACCTTCCTGGAATATCTTTGGGTGATTAAAAAGTCCCTGAAGGTTGAGGCTTTTTAGTATAAAAGTGAAACTCTTCACAAAACTATAGCTTGACACACTCAATTTGTGGTGGACAGTCATGTCAGGTTGAGATAAGAAAAGCACAGGCATTTAGCTGGGAGAGGAGAGTCAGGGCGGCCCTTTGAGGATACTTTCCCTTTGTCAGAGTCAGGGCTGGGGCTGTGTGGAAAATTACAAAAAAGAGCAGTTTCTTTCCCAAAAAGGAGACTCCAATCATAGTATAACACAAATATTATATGTCCTGAAGGGCAATGTTTATTTTTATTTTGAAGATTGACATGAACCATTCATAAAAGTAGTAGTGAAAATACAAACTTAAAATAAAAACAGAAACAAAAAAGGGCTCTCAATTTCGGTTCACAATTATGAAACATATCTTTTTTTCATAAACAGATCCCCATTTTGCATGTGCTTTTTGTGGTTCTTGTTCCATCCCCACCCTGTCTGCCCCTTCTCAACCCAGACAATGGCTTCACGGAGATCTTCAGACTCACAGCCTGCCCCCAGGAGGAGCTGAGACCCAGACCAGCCCCAGGCCCAGGGCTCCTCACAGCTGCTATTCGTAGCCCTTCCATCCTGCCTACACTCAGTTTCCCCTTTGAGGGATGTAATAATGGTTGTCATTTACTGAGGGCTTCCTGTGGGTCAGGCTGCTTTCTGAGTATCTTAAATGTATTTTCTCATTTAATCTTCAAAACGATTTTGAGACAGGTCCTATTATCTCCATTTTACTGATGAGAAAACTGAGGCCCAACTGGAAGTGGCAGAGCCATTATTCAAACCCAGATTATTTCACTATGGAGGCCACATTCTTAGTCAATGAACTATGCTGTCTCTAAATAGTTGACATCTTTATGAATTAGATCATTTAGAAGTTTGGAGACCCTTCAAATGGAACGATAAATTTAAAAATCTTAGATAAAATGATATATCAATTGTAATATGTAATGTTGCCAGTGAAGATCTACTCTGAATTAGAATTCAGTTGTTTCGTAAATTGTACAGTGAGTTTTAGGAGCTACGGGATCCAGGGACCAACCCCATTCTTATTCTCCCTTCACTCTGGTGGTGAGGTGGTAACAAATTCTGCCATGTGCTGTCTGGAGAGTGCCCGTATGGGGGCAACAGTGCATAAACATTAGCGCAGCCCTGCCGCAAAGCCAGCTCCTCCTCCAGTAAAACGGCATTCATTCAATGTTTACAGATTATTTTCATAGAATAGTAAAAGTGTGACTTTGTTCGTTAAAAGAAAAACAAACTAGTACCTAGAAACTACTAAATTACTAATATGTTTTTTAAATTCTCAGGGTCGGTCTTAGGGCTAATACATCATTATTGAATATATTCAGATCTAATTAGGAAACAATTATGATTTATAGTCCACTTATTTTCAGAAACAATTTATGTCAACTAACAGTATTAAAACCACACAAAATAGTCCAGGTCAGAGGAAAACATAATGAGAATCACCAGCCACAAGAAGCAGAGAAGTATCCAGACCTGGCATTTACAGGAGTTAACTGAGCTTCCTGCCAGCAGGACCAGGAGGTGTTGAATCTGTGGATTGTCTGTACCTCACATGCTCCTAGAAGCCCCTGGGGGTCATCGGTCAGGCAGAGCTCACACCCTGTGCTGCACCTGGTCACTTCCTCACCAGATCCACCTTGACTTCTCCAGCCCGCTTCTCGGAACTCCCATTCTGTCCTCATCTTCTCCATGAAACTAGAGCTTTGCATCTTCCAGTGATTTATAATCACTGGCTGCATTGCATTAGTTAGTCAGGGGCTAGGAGCACCCTTAGCATCTCGGGGCTGGCGTCCTGGACACGGGAGCTGCCAAGCAAGCCCGTCCTGCAGCTGCTACAATGAAGGCCTGATCCAGTCGCTGCTGTTGAGACAGCCTGAGGCAGATGAGCCAAAACCTTGGGTTTCAGTTCAGAGTTACTCACAGCCCTTCAGCTATGACAAACAGCATGTGAACACACCCTCCAAAGATACTTGCTGGTCCGATGTCGCCCTAGGAGCCATCTGAGGGGCAGCTATTATGTCAAATGTATGGAGTCAGGATGTTAGAGTAGGATGGGGGTCAGAACTCCTGAGATGGAAACAAATCTGGAGACTGCCTAAAACTTAATAGTAGGCCAAGAATTATTCGTGGAACAAATACATTAATCTAAAACATTCCCTAATTGTGCAAACGAAGACCCTAAAGCTCAGATTAAGTACTTGCCTAAACTTGTACTGGAAGTTGGTGACAGAGCTGTACTGAGATTCGAGAGGCCTCAACCATGTTTCCCCAGAGTGGCTTTACTAGAGCTGAAATCACCCACGTAGGTGACTCTTCACATGGCAGGTCTGAGCACAAAGGCCATGTCAGCCTCAGAGAAACCTGCCAGATTGTTGGGACCAGCCTTTGTGACATGGATGGAGTTCTCAGCCATGTTGCATTTCAGAGCTTGTGTCAAGGTGTGAGGCCGCCCCTGCGGGGTGGGAAACCCACATGTCAGCAAAGGGAGCAGGGAGATGGAAGAAGCAGAGGGACGAGGGTGGGCGCCTTCTTCACTCCTGCCCCCAGGAGATACTTAGTGTTCAGCAGGACAACATCCCCAAGTGCCCCCAGAGCCTCCACAGAACTCACGCCTCAGGTTTAAGCTGGGTTTCAAACATGCAGCCTGAGCGTTGGGCAGCTCAGGGTAGGAGGACAGGGTATAAACGGTAACAGAAACACAGGATCAACAGATGTCTGTTCATGGAGCATTAAGTTCCTTCAGATATATTCTGGAAAGATAAAAAAAATACTGCTAAAACACTGATACATTTATTTAAAAAGAAAGCCACACATATCAC
Organism: Eubalaena glacialis; assembly: GCF_028564815.1. Taxonomy (NCBI): domain Eukaryota; kingdom Metazoa; phylum Chordata; class Mammalia; order Artiodactyla; family Balaenidae; genus Eubalaena; species Eubalaena glacialis. Next base: position 129,590,174 of record NC_083723.1, on the reverse strand, counting down.
AGAGTAACACTTGTTTAATTAACAAATATTTATTGTGTCCACTTTGTACAAACAGTGTGGGAAATGATGAACCAACGAACAGTAGGAAGGAATTCCTACCAAGAAGAAATAATACAGACTCAGGGAGCTGCATGAGAGGGGTGGCCACGTGCAGAGATGCCGGATCAGAAGCCCTTCTGAAAAGGTAGCATTTGAGCCAAGACCCACTGAAGGGGGATCAAGGCGTGTGGATGGCTACCTGGAGGAAGAGCAACAGAGCAAGTATACTTTTTATTAACTTTAAAGATAGAACATAAATTTTAAGATGTTTTGACTTAGGTACCGCTTCAGGACCTTCGGTTCTTCCCCCCAGCTTCTTGGGTTACATGCTTACTCTTCCTCTCTCTTAAATGCTCTAAGAAAAATGTCTTATTTAGGTGTTGACTTCTCTTATTAAAAGGCAAATAAATCAGCCCTAGTTGGTGATAGAGTCTTCAGGGAAGGGACAAAACACAGTTGACTTTCGTGGTTAAGGAAAGCTGGCCCGGAACGGCAGGACACAGGGGGCCTCCTTGTCCCCTTCAGCAGGAGTAGGAGGCCTTGAAGAAGAGTCTTCCCTGGGGAGGGTCCTGCAGTGTCTTCACTCTGACTGCTGCCTTCTCCATTGACTTGTCTCCCGCAAGCCACCCTGTCTCCAGCACCTCTCACCCAAATATGCCAGCCTGTCTTAATCCTTCCTTGTTTGAACTTCCAGATCTGACAGGTTTAGCATTTAAGGACTCCATAATATGTTCACGTAATAAAAGACTTTGCATTCCCAAGTAGACAGAAGCCTCCTTCAATGTGAGGAGACAATTCCATCTGTTTACTACTTATATACAACGCTTTTTGATTGTCCAGAAAGAGGGAGGGAAGTGTAGGCTGTGATAACCACACAGGAAGAATACCATGAACAGGCCTAATCTGGGGCTGGGGAGAAAGCGGTGGTGAGAGGACGGGTGGAGACTGGAAAGCTCTTCAGCATTAGTGTAGGGGAGGGGATTAGAGGAGATGGGCTACTGGGGCTCAGATCTGACCTGCGGGACATCCTGATGCCACAGGCACACCACCTCCACCTTTCGGTTAGAACCAGAGGCAAGAAATGCAAACTGTACAGCACAGGTTAGTGAGGAGCAGCTTTGGAGACTCCACTTCTTTGGTAAATAGCTTCAAATAAAATAAATTTGGGGCTGCCAGAGGGAGGAAATGAAAGGTCATCTTATGACTGAAGAGGCATATGTTGTGCAATCTTTTTCTGGCATAAATACAGCTGAAATAGATCACTTTGTAAAGGAAAGTTGCTGATCTACACTTCTTGGCCTGTCCCAGATGAATACACTCAGAGAGACAAGGAATGAAAACCAATGAAATGTGTGCTGATTACAACCAGAAGAAGACAGTGACCTCTTCAGGCTCTGGGTTTTAGTCTTTTATTGCATATAGGATAATAAAATTCAGGTATAAGACCCTTCCAGCTCCAAAATCTTCTGATCCTGGTCTCATATTAGATTCCATGTCTAAGATGTATTTTTCTTAATATGTAGTAAACTCCTTAGGATTAGACACTTCTGTTGTACTGGATGTGTAGCAGACAATTGTGGATGAATATTCTACATTTAGGAAATGTCATCAGGCTGAAGAGTCTTTGACTTTGAGGTCAAACTAATCTTTTCCAAAAACGTGGAGAAAAAAGAGACTAAATTGCTTAACTTTCTCTTAATATCACATTGAGTTTAATAGTGACAAAATATACCAAAACAAGTCAGACAAGTATTGAGCAGAGCTTCAATAAGATAGTTTTTTTTTGTTTTTGTTTTGTTTTTAAGATAGTTTTTTTTTTTTTTTTTTTGGAGGACAAACCATTTTTGAGGTAATTATCTTCTGCCCCAATTTATTGAGAAGCTGTAAGCTTCCTCATTGTACTGTCTCATACCGTTTGGTATATGTAATATTCCTTCCTCCTTAGCTGACATGAGCAAGGGAAAGCAGCTTTCTGAGAGGCTATGTACCTGTTGTACCTACAGGTGTAGCAAGTGATTCTATTCCTGCAGCTTGAGAAGTGATGCATTTCTTCTGTGTTTTCTTAGAGGAGCAGACACATCTCTAGGAGAGAGCTGTGGAGAAGACGCTTGGCATCTTCTCAGCTGCCTCAGAGTTAGATACAAAGAAATCTCACCAATCAGCTACACTCTGGGCTTTGTATGACTCAGATGCCACCAGACCAATTATAGTGGCAGAATTTCACCATAATCCACGTTGCAGTTCCTCACAAAGTAGAGCAAGAGGTGTACACCAGAGGTCCAGAAATGGGCCTGCTCATCAGAATTACAAGGGAAGCCGAATCAGAATCTCTCGGGTTGAGCATAGAAATCTATATTTTAACAGACTCCAGAGGTGATTCTCATGGACTCAATCAGACACAGGTTTATGCATCAAGATTTGGGACTATTGACGGATATTGTGCAATATCCAAGACAGCTCTTTGTTATCGAACTAAATTTGGAAGAAAACAACCCAGGCAAAAGTTAAGGCAGCATTCCGTTACTAACCCCATAGACTGAATAAAGAATAATATTTAGAAATGAGAGGAGCAAAGGTATGCCTTTTTAGCCAATATTTTCCAGCAGTCTGATTCAAGGCATCTTTTGCATTTTGAATGATGCTTTCTGCCTGTATGAATCACATGATACACTGAAGTGGTGGCAGTTCTCATATATTTCCTGTTTATAAAAATTTGTTAAATAATCTATGATAAATGAAGAAACATTCTCTGGATGATTTGTTTTAAACCCTGACGCTATCCTGTTACTGCTATACCCAGAGATTGAAGACAAAAATAGTTGTACTCAGAATCATTTTGAAGAGCCAAGGCCAACCAAAAACTTCCTTCCCTTGGGAAGCTCTTCAAAATTGAAGAGCTAAAGTAACTTTTAAGATATTCAGATCTTGCTAACACCCCCTAACTAGGAATCAAGCTGATTACTCCATTAAGTGTCCTCTTTGATATACTTTAACTTTTCCTAAGGAAAATTTTGTTTAATCACATTTGTTAAATCCAGGTGTGTCAACACAAAACCAGAGAAAATCATGCATTTAAGTGAAAAATAAGCAAACTCTAGATTGACTCTCATGTACCTAATTTGAAATGTTCCATAGCACAAAATCATCTGTAAGTCCTATTAAATTAAATAGGAATGATGCATAGTCACCAAGTGCAGTTTTATTTTGGGTATGGTCAAGTTATTTCAATGCAGGGCATCTACTCAGATTGTTTCAGAGTGAAATCTTCTTTAAACATCAAAGTACCTCTCGTGAAGTAATAGTGTCCTTTTGAAAAGCAGTGCATAAATAGACATTTTATGAATGGAATTATATAGTCCATAATTAAGCAATTTATTATTTAAAGGTGATTTTTTAAAATAAAGAGATGTCCTTTGCTCATGAAAAAGCACTTGCTAATGTGCCTTTCTTGTTAAATTTTCACATAAAGCGTTTGCTGGGTTACACTCTCCAGGAAGGATTGTCCTGACTTGGGAAAGCAAACACACTAAGTCCCTTAAAAATAATAAATGTAAACAGTTTTCACTCAGCCTTGCAAATAACACTTCAGGCTCAGCAGGAAACAATGCAGTTCAGATTGTGGTTTTGAGCCTGTGACGAGGACACAGATGACAAAAAAAACCATCACCAGAATATTGAATTTTGTATTATTCATATCCCCCATCTAGAGAAAAGAAAAAGAAACAAGAGAGGATGGGGAAACTAGGGTCTATTTGGGAACAAAAGTGTGTTTTATGATTTTTAAGGGTGTAGCTACATTTGAAAAAAAGTCTTGTTTTGGTTTAATACAATGTTTTTCTGAGCCAGCTTCACACAGTTTTGTCTCAAGCAAACCTGTTCAGGATAGAGCTCCTGGCTCAACCAGATGCTGAAATGATGACTGCCTTCATCGGATTGGATACAAATGGGGCCACACCAGCAGACCTTTGCTTCAGATCTTTTAAATCCATATTGGGACACTGCTCTGTTAACATGAAGTGGGGTATCAGCCCCCTTTCCATTTCATCAACTAATGCCCTCCACCCTCCACTTTTCCCCTTTAGCTTTTTTTTTTTTTTTTTTTGGCTGCATTGGGTCTTCGTTACTGCACGCAGGCTTTCTCTAGTTGCAGCGAGAGGGGGCTACTCTTAGTTGCAGTGTGCAGGCTTCTCATTGCGGTGGCTTCTCTTGTTGCGGAGCACGAGCTCTAGGCGTGCAGCTTCAGTAGCTGTGGCATGTGGGCTCAGTAGTCGTGGCTCGCGGGCTCTATAGCGCAGGCTCAGTAGTTGTGCTGCACGGGCTTAGTTGCTCCGCGGCATGTGGGATCTTCCCAGACCAGGGCTTGAACCCATGTCCCCTGCATTGGCAGGTGGATTCTTAACCACTGTGCCACCAGGGAAGTCCTCCCCTTTAGCTTTTGGGCTTAGAATTAGAGAATTGTGGAACTATAGGTCTGGAATATTAAGATATCATCTTCTAGCATTTCCCACAAAAATGTACCTGATTTCTCTAACATGTTAATAGGTTATATGAGGAAAAAGTTTTCTAGGGTAGAAATGTTTGGAAGATGGGCTGACAAACGTTAATAAGTTTCCTAATTACGGGTGCTCTCAGAACTCATAATGAGCGGATGAATGTTGAGAATCTCCAAAAGGAGCTGAGTAGGCAGTGTTGATACAGCTCATTCAGTTATCAACTTTGTTCATGCGACATGTTCCAGGTCTCCCATTTTGCAGAACTTGAGTTGGGATGCTGTTCTGATTCACTGTGGCTGGTGTTTCTGTAATTAAAGGTGGCTATGTGGGGGCCACGCTCCTGGACTTGCGAGGTCCTTGGTCCTCCCCACTGTCAAGCCTGACTGATCTGTCCATGGGCCATCTGTGTCTTTGCCATGGGCCCACTCCTGTGGTACGTTTTTGTTTGATTGTGAGCTCTTTGTGGGCAGAGTTCACAGCTGAGCGTTCTTAGTACAGCGCATTTCTGGTATAATTCTACTTATATAGTGATTCAGTGAATATACTTACCTGGCGGACCCTCCAAACCCACACTTTACAAAACGGTGTGAATAAACTCCAGAGCAGAGCCACACACTTAAATATAACATGTTCCTTATCTGAGCTGCATATGGAATTTAAAATTTTCTAGTAGACACATTGGAAGGGCAAAATGAAAAGGTGACATTAATTTTAACAATATATTTTATCTAAACCAATATATCTAAAATGTTATATTTTCAACATGTAATCAACATAAACAAATTATTAATACACAATTTTGAATTTTTTTCATACCAAGTCTCTGAAGTTCTGTGTGTTTAACACTGGAAACATATCTCAATTTGGACGGTCCACATTTCACGTCTTCAATAGCCACATGTGGCTAGTAGCTTTTTTATACATAACAGACAACAAATTAAGCATAACTGATATTTAATGCAACTGAGTCTGGGATACTAAACCAGCTGACTGTGTAGGAGTGGGTTCCTATTTTCCTCTCTTCACTGTCTTTCTAACCAGTTTTTCCAGGTCTGCCTGTGTCACATCTAGATGATATCTTAGGGGTCCAATTGCTTAGATTTTACAGTCTCTGTCAGGCTTTTTGGTCTCACTTTTATTTATTAAAGAGTTCAGATTAAACCAAACCTTTAACATCTGATCCACTTCAAAACATCACTTTGACCCCCCAGCCAGGGCCTGACCTGCCTCATAATCCTAAAGAAAGGAGGGAGAGTGTGGTCCGTGATCCCCTTGTGCTATCTCTCTACCTTATCCATGTGGTGTCTGAAGGGCCAGAGTTGGGGTGGAAGGAAAGAGGCGTAGGACGGAGGATCCGAGTGTGTTGATGCAGATTCTCAGACACCACCTCATTCTCTCCAGGGACATCTGTGCTCTCGGGAGACCTCTGGGCTGGAGACCTCCACTCCTGCTGTGCCCTGGTCCAGGCACTGCACCATCCGGATGACCAGCTGGTGGCTCCTCAGCTCCTGTTCCAGCCATGCTGGCACCTTCTTCTGTGGAGGCTAGCTCGACGTTGCAGGCAGTCCCTAAAGCTGACGCTTCTCAAGACACCCTGGACATTCAGGCTTCTCTCTCATTTAACGACCACGGGCAGCTCCAGCCTTCAGACATTTTGGTCAAGACTTAGGCTACAGTGTCTGTACTCCTGGAATCCTAGGACCACCATCAAGCTTCTTGATGAACTCACACAATGCTTTGGTCCCACAGAAGCACAGACCAGGTCTGCAAGTTTCACAGCTCAGAGGGCATGTGATGTCCATCGGTGTTCCTGGAAAACAGGGGCTTCTCTGGAAGACTCCCTCCCTTGGTGTGAGACGGTGGATTTGAAGTACTCACTCCCTGCTTCATGTGAGAGAGAAGAGGAACTGGTCAGATTGTGAAAAACTCTTCAAAGAAATCCTCACTCACTCTGATCAATCTTACCGTCTCATATAGGCTGGAGGTGGTCAGCAAGGGAAAGATCCCAGACCTGAGCTCGCTAGAGCTTGATGGTCCACCACCCTCACCTGGTGTGTGGGTGTCCCGCCTCCATGGGCACAGTGGGCATCTCAGGCAAAACTTTGAACAGTCCCATTTAGCCTGTCACATAGGAAGAATCCCTGGTATCCTCACTCCTTACGTGAGTTAGGTGATCACAGGCCAGACCAGACAGTGATACATCCTAGGGGAGGGTGGGAACTCTACAGCAGGCAGAGTTGATTTGGCACCCAGATTCCCATTACCTTTTCCCCTTTGAGGTGTGTTGCCGTTTACAAATGTCCAAGTAACAGATTTCTAAATTACAGTATCTACTTTTAATTAAATTGATCTGCATACTTGACGAAGCAATGAAAAATTCCTGAAAAAGGCTAGATTGAACTGAGGGAAACGTCAGAGCTCACACATATTGGATTACTTCTATTTAGAGTTCTTCATCAGCCATATTATGAGATAAAACAATAATGAGCTAATCCCATCTGGTAAAAGCCAATTACCATGATGACTTACTTGTGATATGGATTTACCTTTACTCCTGTTAACAGTGAATCCCGTCTTAATTTTACATGGTATCTGGAGATATTACCTAGTGAGGATGTGAAGTCGTCTATGATTAGTGAGACTTTAAAAAAAACTGGACATTCAAGAACAAAAAAGAAACTTCTGCAATTTAAAGAGTGCTATAAAAAGAGTGAATAATGAATTCAGTATTTCACAAGACTTTATGGGTAAAGACTCCTTGAATATTCTTACTTAATAGTGAAAAACAGGGAGATACACACCATTGGAAAAAATTTTCTCCATGAAAAGTTTATGTAACTTTTAATTTAAAAAACACAGTCATTAGATGTATGCATTCTAAAATTGAGTATTACATCATTGAGAACACTTGGAGACCACTGCACTAACCAACTTTCAGATGGTTCACTGCTCTTAAGCACAAGTCTGAGGATGAAGGACCCAGGTCCAGACCTAGAGGTTACGGGCAAGGCTTGCTTGCTTCTAGTCTTCATCATGGGACTGTGCTCCCCAACATGCTGCGGAAGGAACTGAGCACACGGCTCTTGAGTCAGGGACTCAAGAGGTCTCCATCTCTACGTGCTAGAGCAAGGGTCAGTATTTACAGGCCTCCAGAGTCAAGGCCCACTTTTACTCTTCTATTCCAGCCCAGTGAGCACTCCATGTTTAGTCCATGGTCAACCAACATTTTATGTCTACAGAATTGCATCAAAATATTAGAACCAAAATATTCATAAATTCATTTCTGGTCACCATCTCTAAAGTTGAGCTGGTCATGAGTTCTTTTCCTAAAACAAGACTTGTTGACTCTATGCCATTGCTCAAAATCCTGTGATGAATTCAGAGAGAGTGAGCCTGTGGGTTAGGAAGTGGGCAGAGCAGCCTTGAGTGGTTAGCACAGCAAAGGGTTTGTTTTCCCAGCTCCAGCAGAAGTGGACACATGGGACCTGCTGCTCTTGGAAGATCCTCTTAGAAGTAGGGAAGAAAAATCCTTTAGGCTATGATCTCCTGAAAGATGAGCAGCTTCCTCACAGAATAAAGTAGGACTTTCCCGGTGGTCTGTGATGAGACCATTTCTAAGATACCAGCATTTATCTACAGGAAAAGCCCAAGTCTGGTCCCAGCACAAGAAGCTCGTTTACAGAGGTGTGGACAAAGCCAAAGAAATGATAAAAGCCTGTGAAACATACACAGGCTAGCAACAAAGTAAAGCCTTTAATACCCACAGGCTATAAGGGGTCCATCAGGGCCAAGCTGTAATGGAAGAGGGAGTGCTAGGTTAGCACTCACTGGGACTAGGCTTCTAAACTGGGATGATTTTGCCCCATTTTGTAAATGAAAATCAAAAGAAAGCCAGGGTAGCAATACTTATATCAGACGAAATAGACTTTAAAACAAAGCCAAAATAAATAAGTAAAAATAAATCTAAAAAAAAAAATCAATAAATGGTTTGGGAAATTTGTAGAGTTATATGCAAAAGAATGAAACTGGACCGCTTTCTTACACTATTTACAAAAATAAATTTAAAATGGACTAAAGACTTAAATGTAAGGCCTGAAACCATGAAATTTCTAGAAGAAAACATAGGCAGAACACGCTTTAACATTGGTCTTAGCAATATTTTTTTTTGGATCTGTCTCTTCAGGCAAGGGAAACAAAAGTAAAAATAAATAAATAGGACTATATCAAACTAAAAACCTTTGCACAGTGAAGAAAATGATCAACCAAATAAAAAGGAATCCTACTGAAGGGGAGAAGGTATTTGCAAATGATATATCTGTTAAGGAGTTAATATCCAAAATATACAAAGGACTCATACAATTCAACATCAAAAAAACAAAAAACCCGATTAAAAAATGGGCAGAGGAGCTGAATAGATATTTTTTGAAAGAGGACATACAGATGGCCAACAGGCACATGAAAAGATGCTCAACATCACTAATCATCAAGGAAATGCAAATCAAAACCACAATGAGATACCATCTCACACCTGTCAGAATGGCTAGCATCAAAATGACAACAAATAACAAGTACTGGTGTGGATGTGGAGAACTCTTGTGCATTGTTGGTGGGAATGTAGATTGGTGCATTCACTATGGAACACAGATGGAGATTCCTCAAAAAATTAAAAATAGAACTGCCATATGATCCATCAATTTCACTTCTGAGTATTTACCAGAAGAAAACAAAGAGCCTAATTTGAAAAGATATATGCACAATCAATATTCATTGCAGCATTATTTACAATAGCCAAGATGTGGAAGCAACCTAAGTGTCCATCAATGGATGAATGAATAAAGAAGATGTAGTACACACACACACACACAAACACACACACACAGAGGAATATTATTCAGCCGTAAAAAATGTAATCTTGAGAGGAACCAAGATGGTGGAGTAGAAGGACGTGCTCTCACTCCCTCTTGCGAGAACACCAGAATCACAACTAGCTGCTGGACAATCATCAACAGGAAGACACTGGAACTCACCAAAAAAGATACCCCATATCCAAAGACAAAGGAGAAGCCACAATGAGACAGTAGGAGGGGCGCAATCACAGTAAAATCAAATCCCATAACTGCTGGGTAAGTGACTCACAGACTGGAGAACACTTAGACCACAGAAGCCCACCCACTGGAGTGAAGGTTCTGAGCCCCACATCAGGCTTCCCAACCTGGGGGTCCGGCAACGGGAGGAGGAATTCCTAGAGAAACAGACTTTGAAGCCTAGTGGGAATTGATTGCAGGACTTCGACAGGACTGGGGGAAACAGAGACTCCACTCTTGGAGGGCACACACAAAATAGTGTGTGCATCGGGACCCAGGGGAAGGAGCAGGGACCCCAGGGGAGACTGAACCAGACCTACCTGCTAGTGTTGGAGGGTCTCCTGCAGAGGCAGGGGGTGGCAGTGGCTAACCGTGGGGATAAGGACAGTGGCAGCAGAAGTTCTCGGAAGTACTCCTTGGCGTGAGCCCTCCCAGAGTCTGTCATTAGCCCCACCAAAGAGCCCAGGTACGCTCCAGTGTTGGGTTGCCTCAGGCCAAACAACCAACAAGGAGGGAACCCAGACCCACCCATCAACAGTCAAGCAGATTAAAGCCTTACTGAGCTCTGCCGACCAGAGCAACAGTCAGCTCTACACACCACCAGTCCCCCCCATCAGAAAACCTACACAAGCCTCTTAGATAGCCTCATCCACCAGAGGGCAGACAGCAGAAGCAAGAAGAACTACAATCCTGCAGCCTGTGGAACAAAAACCACATTCACAGAAAGATAGAAAAGATGAAAAGGCAGAGGGCTATGTAGCAGATGAAGGAACAAGATAAAACCCCAGAAAAACAACTAAATGAAGTGGAGATAGGCAATCTTCCAGAAAAGAATTCGGAATAATGATAGTGAAGATGATCCAGGACCTCGGAAAAAGAATGGAGGCAAAGATCGAGAAGATGCAAGAAATGTTTAACAAAGACCTAGATGAATTAAAGAACAAACAAACAGAGATGAACAATACAATAACTGAAAGGAAAACTACACTAGAAGGAATCAATAGCAGAATAACTGAGGCAGAAGAAAGGATAAGTGACCTGTAAGACAGAATGGTGGAATTCACTGCTGCGGAACAGAATAAAGAAAAAAGAATGAAAAGAAATGAAGACAGCCTAAGAGACCTCTGGGACAACATTAAATGCAACAACATTCGCATTATATGGGGTCCCAGAAGGAGAAGAGAGAGAGAAAGGACCAGAGAAAATATTTGAAGAGATTATAGTCGAAAACTTCCCTAACATGGGAAAGGAAATAGCCACCCAAGTCCAGGAAGCGCAGCGAGTCCCATACAGAATAAACCCAAGGAGAAACACACCAAGACACATAGTAATCAAATTGGCAAAAATTAAAGACAAAGAAAACTTATTGAAAGCAGCAAGGGAAAAATGACAAATAACATACAAGGGAACTCCCATAAGGTTAACAGCTGATTTCTCAGCAGAAACTTGACAAGCCAGAAGGGAGTGGCATGATATATTTAAAGCGATGAAAGGGAAGAAACTACAACCAAGATTATTCTACCTGGCAAGGATCTCATTCAGATTCGAAGGAGAAATCAAAAACTTTACAGACAAGCAAAAGCTAAAAGAATTCAGCACCACCAAACCAGCTCTACAACAAATGCTAAAGGAACTTCTCTAAGTGGGAAACACAAGAGAAGAAAAGGACCTACAAAACAAACCCAAAACAATTAAGAAAATGGTCATAGGAACATACATATCGATAATTACCTTAAACGTGAATGGATTAAATGCTCCAACCAAAAGACACAGGCTTGCTGAATGGATACAAAAACAAGACGCATATCTATGCTGTTTACAAGAGACCCACTTCAGACCTAGGGACACATACAGACTGAAAGTGAGGGGATGGAAAAAGATATTCTATGCAAATGGAAATCAAAAGAAAGCTGGAGTAGCTATACTCATATCAGATAAAATAGACTTTAAAATAAAGAATGTTACAAGAGACAAGGAAGGACACTACATAATGATCAAGGGAACAATCCAAGAAGAAGATATAACAATTATAAATATATATGCACCCAACATAGGAGCACCTCAATACATAAGGCAACTGTTAACAGCTGTAAAAGAGGAAATCGACAGTAACACAATAATAGTGGGGGACTTTAACACCTCACTTACACCAATGGACAGATCATCCAAACAGAAAATTAATAAGGAAACACAAGCTTTAAATGACACAATAGACCAGATATATTTAATTGATATTTATAGGACATTCCATCCAAAAACAGCAGATTACACTTTCTTCTCAAGTGCGCATGGAACGTTCTCCAGGATAGCTCACACCTTGGACCATAAATCAAGCCTCAGTAAATTTAAGAAAATTGAAATCATATCAAGCATCTTTTCTGACCACAACGCTATGAGATTAGAAATCAATTACAAGGGAAAAAACGTAAAAAACACAAACACATGGAGGCTAACCAATACGTTACTAAATAACCAAGAGATCACTGAAGAAATCAAAGAGGAAATCAAAAAATACCTAGAGACAAATGACCATGAAAACACGACGATCCAAAACCTATGGGATGCGGCAAAAGCAGTTCTAAGAGGAAAGTTTATAGCTATACAAGCCTACCTCAAGAAACAAGAAAAATCTCAAATAAACAATCTAACCTTACACCTAAAGGAACTAGAGAAAGAAGAACAAACAAAATCCAAAGTTAGCAGAAGGAAAGAAATCATAAAGATCAGAGCAGAAATAAATGAAATAGAAACAAAGAAAACAATAGCAAAGATCAATAAAACTAAAAGCTGGTTCTTTGACAAGATAAACAAAATTGATAAACTTTTAGCCAGACTCATAAAGAAAAAGAGGGAGAGGACTCAAATCAATAAAATTAGAAACAAAAAAGGAGAAGTTACAACAGACACTGCAGAAATACAAAGCATCCTAAGAGACTACTACAAGCAACTCTATGCCAATAAAATGGACCACCTGGAAGGAATGGACAAATTCTTAGAAAGGTATAACCTTCCAAGACTGAACCAGGAAGAAACAGAAAATATGAGCAGACAAATCACAAGTAATGAAATTGAAACTGTGATTAAAAATCTTCCAACAAACAAAAGTCCAGAACAGGATGGCTTCACAGGTGAATTGTATCAAACATATAGAGAAGAGCTAACACCCATCCTTCTCAAACTCTTACAAAAAATTGCAGAGGAAGGAACACTCCCAAACTCATTCTATGATGCCGCCATCACCCTGATACCAAAACCAGACAAAGATACTACAAAAAAAGAAAATTACAGACCAATATCACTGATGAATATAGATGCAAAAATCTCAACAAAATACTAACAAACAGAATCCAACAACACATTAAAAGAATCATACACCATGATCAAGTGGGATTTATCCCAGGGATGCAAGGATTCTTCAATATATGCAAATCAATCAATGTAATGCACCATATTAACAAATTGAAGAATAAAAACCATATGATCATCTCAATAGATGCAGAAAAAGCTTTTGACAAAATTCAACACCCATTTACGATAAAAACTCTCCAGAAAGTGGGCATAGAGGGAACCTAACTCAACATAATAAAGGCCATATACGACAAACCCACAGCAAACATCATTCTCAATGGTGAAAAACTGAAAACATTTCCTGTAAGATCAGGAACAAGATGAGGATGTCCACTCTCACCACTATTATTCAACATAGTTTTGGAAGTCCTAGCCACGGCAATCAGAGAAGAAAAAGAAATAAAAGGAATACAAACTGGAAAAGAAGAAGAAAACTGTCACTGTTTGCAAAAGACATGATATTATACATAGACAATCCTAAAAATGCCACCAGAAAACTACTAGAGCTAATCAATGAATTTGGTAAAGTTGCAGGATACAAAGTTAATGCACAGAAATCTCTTGCATTCCTATACACTAATGATGAAAAATCTGAAAGAGAAATTAAGGAAACACTCCCATTTACCATTGCAACAAAAAGAATAAAATACCTAGGAATAAACCTACCTAACGAGACAAAAGACCTGTATGCAGAAAACTATAAGACACTGATGAAAGAAATTAAGGACGATACCAACAGATGGAGAGATATACCATGTTCTTGGATTTGAAGAATCAACATTGTGAAAATGACTATACTGCCCAAAGCAATCTACAGATTCAATGCAATCCCTATCAAATTACCAATGGCATTTTTTACAGAACTAGAACAAAAAAAATCTTAAAATTTGTATGGAGACACAAAAGACCCCGAATAGCCAAACCAGTCTTGAAGGAAAAAAACGGAGCAGGAGGAATCAGACTCCCTGACTTCAGACTATACTACAAAGCTACAGTAATCAAGACAATATGGTACTGGCACAAAAACAGAAACATAGATCAATGGAACAAGATAGGAAGCCCAGAGATAATAGAATTACCATATGATCCAGCAATCCCACTACTGGGCATATACCCAGAGAAAACCATAATTCAAAAAGACACATGCACCCCAATGTTCATTACAGCACTATTTACAATAGCCAGGTCATGGAAGCAACCTAAATGCCTATCGACAGATGAGTGGATAAAGAAGATGTGGTACATATATACAATGGAATATTACTCACCCATAAAAAGGAACGAAATTGAGTCATTTGTTGAGACGTGGATGGATCTAGAGACTGTCATACAGAGTGAAGTAAGTCAGAAAGAGAAAAACAAATATCGTATATTAACGCATGTATGTGGAACCTAGAAAAATGGTACAGATGAACCGGTTTGCAAGGCAGAAGTTGAGACACAGATGTAGAGAACAAACGTATGGACACCAAGGGGGGAAAACCGCGGGGGGCTGGGGATGGTGGTGTGCTGAATTGGGTGATTGCGATTGACATGTATACACTGATGTGTATAAAATTGATGACTAATAAGAACCTACTGTATAAAAATATAAATAAAATCAAATTCAAAAATTAAAAGAAAAATGGAATCAAAATATAATGAAAACAGACCCTTAGATACAGAGAACACTCTTAGGTACAGGTAACCCGTCTGGTACCAGAAGGGAGGAAGGTGGGGGACGTGAAATACGTGAAGGGGATTAAGAGGTATGAAACTCCAGTTTTAAAATAAACAAGCCACAGGGATATAATATACTGCATGAGGAATATAGTCAATAATATCGTAATAACTTTGTATGGGCACCAATTGTTACTAGACGTAAAGTGGTGATCAGTTTATAATGAATGCGTATGTCAAATCACTACGTGCACCTGAAATTAATGTAATATTGTACATCACCTATATTTCAACAAAAACCCCACAAATTCTAAACATAAGTTCCAAGCAGACACTGCTGATCCCCTCCAGGCCCCAGCAGGCCCCACTTGTCCCAGCTCTGGGTGCTCTGTGGCTGGGCACTAGGAGAATTGCCCCAGATGTGGAGTTGCCTCACCCAAAGAAGAAAGCCCTACCAGGGAATTTCCACCTCACCTCCACCCTAAGACAAGCACCGCCTGATATGAGGGAACAAAACCCCAGTTCTTTCGCCCAAAGGCAGGACCAACCCTGACCCCAACCGACCCTGTCACATTCTGGGCAGGAGTGTGACAAGTTCCCAACCCACAGCCTCTGTTTCTCTTTTCATCCCAGAGAGGATGGGCCCAGAGGCTTAAGACAACCCACTGCTAGTGTATTTAAATAAAGTTCCAACTAAAAATTCCTATTACTTCTGAATTCTCAGACGTACATCTACGACTAAAACGTACTTTTAAAAACATACATCTCTCAAACTTACGGCCTAATGACTCTAAAAGATAGTACCCAGTGGTGGAAGGCCCATTGTCTGCCCCTGTAGTCTGGAGAATTTTGAAAGCAACTCAGAACTTTAAAATAACCCCTGGATAAAAGAAATAGCCTAGTTCCTGGTATAAGATACATCAGCAGTTTTGCAGGAGCTGGTGATCTACTTTCAGTCTTTAAGTCACTTAAAGAAACCTGTGAACTCAGGTCCCTCCAGAGTGTAGCCTCAGTTCCTTCTAGTCTCCACCAGACCCCTGGCAAGATGTTGCCCTGCTGCTGCCTACCTTTGCTCTTGCCAGGCCAGAGGTCCAAACTGTTGCTCTCTCCCTCCTTTCTGCCTAGAATCTGAACTATTTTTCAAGACTTAACCCCCCACGGAGCCTTCCTCAAGGACCCAACCTCTGAGAGGTTTTTTTCTTCATTAGGGAAGACCCTGATGGCAGGCGCTGTGGGTCCTCACCCATGTCCCCATGGCACTCGCCACGCCCAGGCGTGCCCGGTGGACTCCAACTGCAAGTACCTGTGCCTTTTCTCCCTGGAGCCTTTGTTTGGCTTCTGGAATCCACCTGTGCAGAGAGCAGGCTGGACATCCTGGGAGCAGTTCCACACCAGTCGTGACATGAGCTGGTGGGTGAATGCTGCAGCTGTGGCACATTGTCTGGGGTAGTTGGGAGCGTGCTCTATACCGGCTCCCAAAGTCCCACAGGGGGCTTGAGCCCCAGTTAAGCCCTTCTTTCCTTTCCACTTTTCCCTTCCACTTTTCACTTTCCCTTCCACTTTTCACTTTGCCTCTCCCCCATGGGGGCTTCCTAAGAACATACCCCAAACACATTGCTTGCACACACATGTTTGTCTCAGGGTCTGCTTCTGGGGGAAGTTCAGCCTCAGACAAGCCCCACAGAACTTACCATAGCACTCATTTATTAATTATGGCTTTTTGCTTTCTTCTATCTGTTATCTCATCAATGAGATCACAAACTGAAGACAGAGCTACACTTATTGCATCATCAATTTTCATGTACTGTAGAATAGTACAGAGTTTTATGTAGTAGAGATAGTGTGATTTAACTTCTCAGGTACAAAAGTTTTCTATCATATTGCAAGTTTTCATTCATATCACTTAGAGTTTAGGAAATGGGGTGCTCATGAGTTTACTAAAATGCATTTAAAATATGTAAATACTATTGAAATATAAGATGTTATTATTGGTACCCAAGCTCTTGTTTTTGGTTATACATAATTTTTTGTACATATCCAACAAAGGGAAGGTCAATTGGAGAAAGTAGCCCATGCTGTCAAAGTCAATGATTTAAACATAACATGAAGACTTTTTTCCTTTTGAAGTGAAAGGTGGAGGGATGTCTGGTTGTTATTTACAGCAGTTCACAATACTATAGAGTCAGAAGGACCTTGGGACCATCTAGTATCTGACCTTCTTCTATCCAGTTGGTAATTTGCAAGGAGATCAAGATAGTCCTAATATTTCAACTGTAAGAGAATGAAATCTGCTTGGTAAGCCAGCTGAAGAAAAAAAAAGAGTGGAAAATGGTCTCCCATCACAGGCTATTTCAATTTTCTCTGATTCTCTGTGTGTAAAATTATTAAGCTTTAGAGATGGACAGACCTGGGTCCTAGCTCTGTCACTAGTAATTAGTTTTAGAACAGTCACTTTTCTTTAAACCTTGCTCTTCTTATCTGTAAAATAGGGGAATAGTAATGGCAACAGCTTCATACAGTGCTTGTGAGGATTAAAGTAAATGAGATGACTGTGGTGCATAAAGCATAGTGTTGAGCACCTAATGAATTCTTAGCAAGTGGTTCCTGCTGCTACCACCACTGTCACCCTCCTCCTTAGCAGGGCCTTGCAGCATCCTTACAACAAGTGGGACGTGGAGCACATGGAGGGATTTAACAGCACCGCTGAGTGAACGAAGGCTCTAGTTCATTGGGAAAATGTGCCAACCTTGGGAACGGCAGCTCTTTTAGATCCTTCGAGAGTTTGACAGAGTGTGGCTGCTGGATCTGTAACCCGTCTTCTCTCTGGGTAATTTTATGAACTCCTCTCACCGGCTCCACCTTAAGCAACACTCTGAAGCTGGTGATGTTTTCTTGGACTTTACTACATCCCCTTTATTCTCCATTCCCCAGGGTCGAAGCTCCTCCTGCCTGCTCCCAGTTTTTCCTTCTCAGTGAACATTTCCTCTCCACTGAGACAAGCTTCAGTGACTATCTCAATGGAAAGGGTCTCACCATCCAATTAAACTAAAGAATTAATTAAGTTTGCATTTTGTCAGCACTCAATGACTTAATCCAAAAAAATAAAATCTTACTCTGCAAGTTCATGCTTTTAGGAAAGTGGGTGAGCAGGGATGCAGATGTTTATGGGTAGACTTGACCTGAATTCTTCAAATAAGCAGCAGGATGCATGAGACCTAGAATAATTCAGTCCACTAGTTCTTATGTTTATTGACCATTGTACTGGATTGAATAGCATCCTTCAAAAATTCAGTTCTACCTGGAATCTGTGAATCTGATCTTACTTAAAAAGAGGGTCTTTGCAGATATAATTAGGATGTAAGTAAAGATGAGGCCATATTGGTTTAGGGTAGGCCATTAATTCAATCACTGATGTCCTGATAAGAAGAGACCAAAAGATAGACACACAGATATCATTGAGAGGAGAGGCCACACGCTGACAGAGGCAGACAGGACTGATGCTACCACAAGCCAAGGAATCGTTCTCCCCTGGAGCCTCCGGAGGGAGCATGGCTCTGATGACACCATGATTTTGGATTCTGGACTAAGAACTGTGAGAGAAATAAATTTGTGTTCTTTAAAGCAACGTAGTTAGTTGTAATTTGTTAAGGAAGCACTAGGAAACTAATATAAACATCCACTAAGTACAAGCAACATGATAGGAGCCTGGATAAAAGGTACAAATAACTGGCTACTGACACTGAGTACTCCATGACATGGGGAATAACAACAGAGAACTGTGTGTATCTGTGCCACTCTTCTCGCAGCCCTGTAAGGCTAAGCAAACCGGAGTCTTAAACCTCCTCTCCTAGGTACCTCAGGTGGGCGCGTGGAGACCTACCTCTGCATTACGTGGCAGCAGGGGCAGCAGCTGCTGAGCTGAGCATGGTGTCGTGAGTGGGGGCAGAAGGGAGTGACGGGTGACACAAAGATGGAAGATCACCTGGCAAGGACACCACTGCCCACAGTGACCAACATGATGAAGGGGCTCCAGGTCATCACCATTTCTAGAAGTACAGGTGACTGGGCCTCGTGTGGGGCATGGAGTATCACTGGAATGGACTGAATATCCGTGCCCCCACCAATCCACATGTAAAACCATAATCCCCAAGGTGATGGTATTTGCAGGTAGGGCCTTCGGGAAGTGATTAGGTCATGGGAGTGGACCCCTTATGAATGAGATTAGTGTCCTTATAAAGCAGACCCCAGAGAGCTCCCTTGCCCCCTTCACCACGTGAAGGCACAGTGAGAAGCAGGCCATATATGAACCAGGAACTGGGTCTTATCAAACACCCAATCTGCTGGTGTCTTGATCTCAGACTTCCCACCCTCCAGAACTATGAAAAACAAATGTTTGTTGTTGAAGTCAGGGGTCCCCAAGCCCTGGGCTGTGGACTGGTAGTGATCATGGCCTGTTAGGAGCCGGGCCGCACAGCAAGAGGCGAGCAGCGGGCAAGAGCGCGAAGCTGCATTTGCCCCTCTCCGTCGCTCCCCGTCGCTCCCCATCGCTTCCCGTCGCTCACGTTACCGCCTGAACCGTCCCCTCCCCTGCCCCGCCCTGGTCCGTGGAAATATTGTCTTCCATGAAGCTGGCCCCTGGTGCCAAAAAGGCTGGGGACTGCTGGTTTAAGTCACCCAGTCTATGGTATTGTGTTGAGCAGACAGAAGGGAGTAAGACGGTTACGTTTCCAGAGTCTGCAACCTTTCCCTGTCCCTCAAGCCTGTGGCTGTTAGCTGAGGCCTCTGTGTCGCAGGCCAAGACAATCATTGCCCAGGTGATGCAAGAAAAGAGTTTAAGTGTGTTGATGCGTAGTGTATGAAGCCCCAGTTGTGTTATATTTGACAAAGGAAAGCGGAAAACATTGTGCACTCATCACACAAATGAGGAAATCAAGGCCCAGAGATATAAAATAACTTGTTGAGATGACAATCGTGTAGATTTGGAATTCAAGGCTAGAGTCTTTGATTTCAAATCCAAGTACTAGCAGCAAGGAAGAAAACAACCAGACAACAAATTACATTAAAGCGGTGGGATTAACACCTAACATGGTCCCCGCCTGGGCAAATCCCTTACCTGTCATCTCATTCATACCTCTCAGTGATCCAGGGTAGTTGATATTATATTTTCACTAATTCAGTACAACCCTGAATATTTATTATAATGACTGTGAGTCATAAGGAAAACTCCAAAGTGTGGTCAGTATTCTCTGATGAAGAAGAATTGCATGTATATGAGTGGAAATACGCTTTAGCTTTTTGGAAAATTCACTTATGTAAAAGAGGCATACGCTGTTGGTGTTACACGAAAAATTCACACTGTAAATAATTATAATAATACAGCTGGCTATTTCTCTGCAAACAACTCAGTAATAATTTAATATGCATGAAAAATGGACAGTAAATATCTAAGATGTATTTCAACTAGGCCCAGTAATAATGCTAGGCATTGTGAATAAACCCCCAGGGAGTCCGTTGCCTTGAAGCGTCACCTTCTAGAACAATACTCTAGGCCTGAGTACGTCATGTTCTGACACTGGGTGGGTTCTGAAGAACCCAGTATATGTGTGACATCTAATTTGTTGATGTATTTTTGGGGGGTTTCAACGATCCAAAACTTGTTTAAAATGTAAAATATAAATATTTTTATTAAACGAAATTAAAGTACTAATGCCAGGATAATAACTTACTTTCAAAATCCCTCCATGGCCTGCATCAGATGCAAAATCAGCTATATGTGTTTCAAAGAGAAAGTACATTGTTCTAAGCTTTGTAACTTTCAGGATAAACTGGTTGTAAATATCTTTTTTTTTTTTTAATTTGGCCTTGTCTCTTGACGGGAAAATAAATCTGAGCAGAGAAGCCCAGCACATAATACCTCCCTAGGCACATGGACTTCTCTCTGGAAATGCACTTTCTCTCCCTGGGTTCCTCATGTCAAGCATGCAGTGTGGTGGTAAACATGGCTTTGGGATCGGGTTAACTAATTAATTCAAACCAGCATTTATTGAGTTCCTACTATGTGCTCACTGAAGACACAGTGGTGAACAAGACAGATTAAGCCCCTGCCTATGGAGGTCTTATTCTAGTGAAGGAGACAAACTAGCAGACAAGGAAATAAATAATAGAATTTCAAATGGGAATACGTGCTGTGAAGAAACGACGCAAGGTCAGAGACTGTTGAGGAGACACTGAATGTGAGAAAGTGACCTTATGGAGAACTTGGGGAAAGTTCTGAGGTCGAGAACATGACAAGCGTCAGGGGCTGTGGGTAGGAGGAAGCCAGCACGTCAAGGAGGGCTTTGGTGAAGAGCTTAGCTTTTATTCTCAGCATAATGGGAGCCTATTAGAGGCCTGGACAGGACAGAGCCGGGCTGCGATGCCTGTTTCAGGAAGGTGGCTCTGGGCACTGTCGAGAGAGACGGAGCAGACGCAGTCAGGAGGCTTCTCTGCAATCCGGGCAGAGACTCAGCTGCTGAGAAGCGAGTGGGCCAGACAGGGCTCTGCAGACACAGCCCCAGGATCTGGTGGCGAGCCAGGAGAGGAGATAAGGTTTCCTTATCTGGGGAAATGTTTTTGGCCTGAGCACCTGGGTAGGCCATTACCCGAAGAAAAAAGTCGATGATTGATGATTAGAAGATGTGGTTGGGAGTGTGGTGACATCCTGGAGTAGCTGCGTGGGGCTTGTTGCCTCGGAGGGACACAGGGTTTATCCGCTGAGACTGGACACGGTCCAGCCACAGCCTGTACACGGGTTCAGGTACAAGAAGGTAGCAGATTCTTAGATGGAAGATAAGGCTCCAGTCTGACTGCTCATGTTTCATTTGTGAAATAAAAACAAGACGTTGCCTGAGTCCGACGCAGGGGAGGATGTGGTCGAATCCTGAGGCAGCAAGGATGTGACAGTGGCCTTGGGGGTAGAGAGGACTCCACACAGCCAGAGAACACTTAGGGTTTGTGGTCAGAGGCAAAGTGAGACCACTCAGTGTGTTGCGGCTTGGAGTCTATCAGGTTAGGGTTACGTAGAGCCAGAGGGGTCAACCCCGGGTGACCTGTGGATAGAAAGGGCAACAGGTCTACGAGGGCTGGTGGGGCAGTGCCCCCATCTCTCCCAGGAAGGAAGAGGGAAATTAGCTCTAATTGGAGCTGCTCGCAGGATGTGTCCGAAGCATTTGGGAGAAAGGCTGTCTGGATCTTGGGGGTGGAGACAGTTGTACAAGGAACACGTGGGGCTCTGGGAGGCTTCCTTAAGTCCTGCCTTGGCACGGTCACGACGAGGAGTGCTCGTTCCAGACGTTGGGTGAATCCAGCCCTGACGTTTAGTAACTCGGTGACCTCAGGCAAGGCATTGCCCATCTGGAAAGGGAGGTAACAATGTTCCTTAGTTCAAGGTTGTTATTAATGCTGGAGAAATTGTTAGGCAGCACCTGGTGCATCTTCAGGTACAAAAGATCCATTCGATAACTGTCAGGTATTATTATTATCATTATTCTTATTATTTTAATTTTTATTGGAGTACAGTTAATTTACAATGAGTGTTAGTTTCAGGTTTACAGCACAGTGACTCAGTTATACATATACACATATCCACTCTTTTTTAGATTCTTTTCCCATATTGGTCATTACAGAATATTAAGTAGAGTTCCCTGTGCTGTACAGTGGGTCCTAATTAGTTATCTATTTTATATACAGTATTATTATTTTTAAAAATCCAGTTCTCTCATCAAACATGAATCACCTCCATACTGTGTTCTTTCATCGTTTCCCAGAAAGGAGAGTGGATATTCTGAAAAACTGTCAAGTATTAGAAGGGCCCTCTTGAGAAAAGCACTAACTGAAACTCTGGCCAGATGTATGATAACAGTTTAGTGTTGGAAACAGTTTCTCAGATTGCGTTTGGGTGCACGTGCACAAGCTCACAGAGGCACGTGTGCATGCACACACACTCACTCAGGCGCGTGTGGGCTGGGTGCCTATGCAGACAGTTTACATCATGTGCTTTAGCAGGTGGAGGAGCTGTCAGGTGGCATCCTGGTGACCAAAGAGTCTGTCATTATCTTCCTCTCCTGAGCACTGCCCCACCCTCTCCTTTCTCTGTTTTAAAATTTGACTTCATTTTTTAAACTAGAAGAGTAAGCTCTCACCAGCTGAAGACTTGAGACTGTTTATATGGCTGAAGCCTGTGGAACACAGCTGCTCACATCTCCAGCTTCTATCTCCTTACTAAGTCATTGGTGTAGACTTCCTGGTGGTGCAATGCTATAATTCTGTTATCTGCTGTGCTGGCGGAATGTGGCATCGACTACAAGCAAAAGAATTGCAGATTATATTGATCGCCATGTGTCTCGTGGATGCTGAGTGTCCAGTAATAGAAATGGAGATGATCTAGCCCATGCTTTGTAAACTGTAGACGAAGCCGGCTAGCCACATGGGTTCAGGTACAAGCAGGTGTCAACCACCGTTGACATTTCAGTGTGTCCCTTCCCATCACTCCCTTCCACATCCAGTTTTGCACAGGTGGACTTTCTTGGCAGAACTTAGTTTATGTATGGATCCCCAGCTGCAAGGGAATCTGGACAATGTAACCGTGACTTCTCACTTCTATATTTGATAATATAAGCATAGAGTGATGTAGAGTGAGCCAACCCACGCAAGGTCTGTTCATGTTAATAAACACACTTCTACAATATCATTTTTATGGTTGCATAATATTATTATTTAAACTAAATTTCCTTGATTGTTTCTTTAGGATATATGCCTAGAAATAATAATTTCGGTTTAAAGAGCCTATGATTTTTTTCCAAGGCTTTTGCTATGCCCTAACAAATTGTTCTGCAGAAACATTACACCCATGTGTCAGAGTGTACACTCAAACTCTAACCAATGCTGGATATTATTTTATTCCACTATTTTCCATTTTCATAGCCAAAAAAAGAACCATTTAAAAAAACATTTCTTCTAACATTTTCAATAGCCTTATTTTAAACTACAAAGCAGAAGTAACATAACGAAGTAAAAACACAATAAGGTAAACGGCAAGGATTCAGGGTTTGGAAATGTGTTAGGTTTCAAGCCGTGTTCTGGCTCATCACTACAATGACAAGAAAAAATGATTCATATTAATTCAAGAACTTCCAATGCATTATAGCTATTTTCATTTAGGTAAACATTTCAGTACCAAGCTAAGCTCGATGCTTTTAAGTCTTATAAATGTTTTTATGATTCAAGGAGTTATCAATTTTACCCACTTTATCTGGTCCCATTTCAAAACATTGCACATTAAGGCTCTTGTACTTTATAAGCAGCACTAACAGTATATTTTCTTTTTCAATTTTGTATTCTGAATGTTT
Source organism: Eubalaena glacialis (assembly GCF_028564815.1). Taxonomy (NCBI): domain Eukaryota; kingdom Metazoa; phylum Chordata; class Mammalia; order Artiodactyla; family Balaenidae; genus Eubalaena; species Eubalaena glacialis. Next base: position 129,566,165 of record NC_083723.1, on the reverse strand, counting down.
TTTAATCACTGAATTTATCCCAGGAAAGAGGCACAGACATTTTTCACACTTATAAAGTAGTTCTGAAAATTTCAGTCTTAAGAAATGTAATTGATGTCTGATTTGAGATAACTCCTAAACCAGTAAACTCTAAATAACTGAAGGTAGAAGGCTGAATATATGTGTTCAAAATCTTTAAATAAGAAACCTTTATATTTTAATGCCTACTCTTCCCTCTTGTAGTTTAATTGGTTCAAACCTAAAGCACAGGATTATTCTTTGAGAATTTTAATTCCTAAGCTTTCAAAAAACCTGAAAAAGATCTTGCCTTGACAATTTAAAATATGATTTCCCATCACACAACATTTTTCTCAGTCCAGACTCTAGCCACAATTCGACACCTGTGTCCTTCCTTCTTCCTGAACATTTAAACAGTGTTCATGAGACAGATGGCATGTGCCCAGCTGGGTGTCGGCTTGAATAAGATGCCAGAGAAATATGAAACATGATTCATTGCTCAACTAACTCATAGACGAGGAGACCATATCAAAAAATAAAGTAAAAAGTGGGGGCTTGGTAGCAATCACCTGGATCAGGGCAAACTGGGGCCCAATCTGGCCTGATGGCTGATATGTGTGTAAAGATCCATAGCAGCGCAGTTACACTCACTCATTTACGTGCTGCATTCAAGCCACAGCAGCACAGCTGAGTGGTGTGACTGAGCCGTGCATCCCACAGGCTCGGATGTTTACCATCTGGCCATTCACAGAAAGTTTGTTGGCCTCTGGTCTAGATCACTGGACCATCTCCTGTTGAAAAAGCTGAATAAATGTATATATTTGATGTATATATAAATTGATATATACAATTATATACTAATGATGGTGAAGAATCACAGGGCCAAGTTCCCTGTGAGGATGGAATCAAGAGAAGTGACTGGGCTCTGGGGCCTTTCTTCTGGGAGAGTCTGTGGGACTGAGCCTCTGGGCTGGAGGGGGCGCTGACATCCAGGGCCCGGAGGGTTACAACATCAGTCCTGCTGGAACAAGGGTAACTGGAAGTAACTAGCTGACTACTGTGGCTACCACTGCCTAGCTATGAACCAACTCAACCCTGGAAAACTGACACCTGGCTGAGCGAAAGAAAAATACACCTGGGAGAAGGTAATGTCCTCCCAAGACTCAGATTATTTCTACAGCAAATTTTCAAGTATAATATTCTCAACATGAAAGAAATCTCACCACGTTCTGGCCATGATGGAATGAATGGTATTGCACTTATTATCCTGCCACTAACAAATATAAAAGCTGAATAAAATATGCAAAGCTGCCCTTTGCAGGCCTTTGACAACAAATGCAGGCTGTGACCTTTGAGAGAAAAGAAGCACACATGTGAGCATCACATTTGTCCTTGCTTCTCCCTGAGAGCATCTTCCAAACTTTAGCACAGGGGATGGAGCTCGCATGGAGACCACAGGCTCTCTGGGCAGAGGAACAGAGGTCAGAACTCAGGAGTGTTAAGTGGCTGTGATTTAGGTCAGGGAGAGTACAGAGCTGAAGGGAAGTTAGTCCAAAAGTCTGTGTAGTTTTCGTGTACCTTTGGCTTACTCAGAGCAGCAGACGCACAGGGCCCCCTGAGGGACCAGCAATGGGAGCTGGCGCTGAGAGGATTCCAGAGTTCTGAGATGCTGGAGACACTGGAATTTGGGACGAGCCAGGTTGGAGAAACAGGCCATGCCCTGGGAGTAAGGACCACCTCTAGGAGTGACCATTGGTCCTGGGGAGAAGGCCAAATGGAAGTAGGCGTGCTTCCACAGGAAGCAATTGCTAACTCCAAATCTCAAGGAAAGGATTAGAAAAGAATTCTAGCTTGATTGGAGCTTGAAAGATGAGTAATATTTGGGTTAGTGAGATTGGAGCTGTTTAAAATATGCTTTAAAAATAATCAATGGGTGTTAAATTTCAACAAATGCCTTTTCTGTATCTGATGTGTTAGAGGCCTGGGCATTCTCCTGGTTCTGTATAAATCTTAGGAACGCTTTCCACCCCAAGCATCCTCTAGGGGAAGTCATATTATGCATTTTATAGATTTTTGTGTAAGTGAATCATGTAGTATGTACTCATTTTGCTTAACTTTTTTCATTCAGCTTAATGATTTTTGAGATTTATCCGTGTTGTACCATCTATCAGTGATTCATTCCTTTTTATTGGTGGGTAGCATTCCACTGTATGGAAGTACAACACTTTGCTTACCATTCACCTGTTTATGGACTTTTGGGTTGCTTCTAGTTTGGGACTATTACCAAAAAAACAAAAACAAAAACCCTGCCATGAGCAGTCATGTACCAGTCTTTGCATGGACATATATTTTTAGGTTAAATATCCAGGAATGGAATGTCTCTGCTGTATAGTAGGAGTGTGTTAGCTTTTTAAGAAACTGCCAAACTGTATCCCAAAATGGTTGTACCATTTTACATCAGCAGCGTATGAGAGTTCCGGTTGTTCCATATCCTCACCAATGCTTGTGTCATCAGCCTTTTTAATTTTAGCCAATTTGAAGCATGTGAAAGTGGGATCTCATTGTGGTTTTAATTTGCACTTCTTTGATGACTAATGACGTTGATCATCTTTTCATAGACCTCTTTGCCATTCGTGTGTCTACTTTGGGGAAGCACCACTTCAGGTCTTTTCATCTGACCTGTGCATGACTCAGGGGTGCAGCTGAGATTGCATAGATGGTCCGAATGTCAGTTTTGTTCTCTGGGTCTTTCCTGTGCATGCACAGCTTTGGAATTCGGTTGAGACTTGTGCAGATTCATAGACAGAGTTGGAGCCCCTTTTCTGGCTCTCTCTCCCTTCTGCCATTTCCCCACATGCTTCGGCCTTGAGGGGCCCCTTTGCATGGTGCCTCTGCAGAAGAAGAAAAGGAAGAAAATCCACATAGGTCACCTCTGTAACTTGTGACTTCCTTTACAATCTTCCCATTTTTATTTATTTTCCAGAATCTTCAGAGTTTTAAAAAATTTGTCCAGGTTTTAGTTGTAATCAGAGCGAGGAATGGGCTGTACTGTGCTTACCTCACCACAGTGGAACCAGAATGAAATTACTACCTTGTGGCTAATTGCTATCTAACCTGGTCTTTCTTAGCATATATATGATACTTTGTGTCCTCAAGAACATACAAATACATCAATAAATGAATGGGAAACCAGGACAATTTGCAGGTATAATATTTCAAAATTGGGAGCTACTGAGACTTGGAATTTTCACAGAATGCCAAATATTTCCCACCTTGAATTTATCTATTTTTCTCAGAAATGTCTAGGCATGTTAAAATTTTTACCAGGAATTCCAGCAATAATTTTCAGATATCATAGCCTCCACACACGTAGACAACTGTTAGTAGCTAATGAATGGCTATTTGGTCTCGGCTAACCTACCAAACTGAAATTCAGTCAGATTTGGGGGGCGTGCACTAGGGTAGTTGAATCGGAAATATTTTTGTGCATTTCACTACTGAATGGTGAGGAGACATTCGCAGATAATAGATTTCTCATTTTCCTGTAAACTCTTTACATTCTCTTTAGTAAGAATGAAAAGATTCCATGGGTTTGGTGGCAGAGTTAGAGGGACACAACTCCTTACAAGAATCTGAGTGGGCAACAGCAATTCTGTGCTAACAGTCCAGCCTCACAGGTGAGGAAGACTTCTTTAGCTTTGGGTGAACTCTCTCCAAGGCCCTGGATTTCTTGGAAGAAGCATCAGAAAATAAGTGTGCTTCTCTGCTCAACTGTAGATTTGGTAGTATGAGCCAAAAAATTAGCGGTTTAGTCTCTCTAATTAGCAGGAGAGTAGAGTATGACTCTGAATTCATCCCAGTGATAAAGTCCTGTGTGCTGATATCCTTCTGCAGAGATGATTAATCTGCCAGGAACATATGTGAGGATTTGGACCTGCTTCTGAAAACATTTCAAATATATAATTGCTCTGCAGTTTCCCCTAACTGATTCTGAATAAGTAGTGCCGTAACAATACTATGACAAATAAAGCTCTGAGAGGTGTTAGCTGAGTGGTAAGGTGTGGTCAGTATGCCTAAAAACTGGAAAACAACCTAAGGAAAGACCAAGATATCTTTCTTTACCAAGTTTCAATTTTTATTGTAGTCATGGAAAAAACCTGACGTTATTAAATTTACTATGGAAAATAATCACTTTTCTTCTTCTGTGGGATTTCCTTTATTTTTAAAAATTAGATTGTAGATATTTTGCTCAATTGCAAGGGTATAGGCAGGTATCAGAACATGAACAATTATGTTTCTGCTATGAGTACAATACACACACCTGAAATACAGTAATTCTCAATAAACTGCCAAAGACTTGAGTCAGATTGAATTTAGAGCCAAAAACAGCATTATTTTTATAAACTTTGAGCTGAAATAATCGGTTTGGCATACGTCACGTTTAATTATGTGGTCTTCAAAGTCAGGAAGCACTAGGTTCAAACTCAATTTCGGTATTAATATTACTGCACGACTCTGGGCAAGTTACTCATTCTCTCTTAGCCTTAGGTTCTTCATGCAGAATGTGACAATATGATTGTCGGGAGAATAGATTTTAAGGTTTATGTAAAGAACAGTGTAAGTGCTCAATAAATGGCTTCTATAATTATTTTTAAAATTATTATTACTTGAAACTGTGGACAGTATAAAAATATACATAACCTAATTCATTAGTGCTAGTCAGAATTGAAACTATAGATCTAGTTTTTCAAAACAAAACTCACCAGGTGGATCTTTCATTTGATTCAAGTCCCTGAGTCATGAGTCTTTCAACGGAGCTCGCAGGACCCAGAGTATCAACTTTCTTTGTCTAAAAACTCTTCTACTCCGTCCTGTTTGACCCCCAATTTTTTGTCTCTCTTTTCTCCCCATCTGCCACTTTTTTAACACCTTGATCACTTTATCTGTAAACAGTTCTGCCTTTCCTCACAAGTCAAATTCGTGTACGCCAGGCCCTGTGGAGCCCTCCTTTCCAGTTTTCTTGTGTGGTATTTGGTGTCTGTCAAAAATATCTAAAATGCCCATATTGCTGAGAGTTATGAAAATGTGACAGGCAAATTTCCCCCTGAGACTTCAATGTGTAGAGAACATAGGAGATGCCGATCCTTCTCCTTGGATGGAGTTACTCCCTGAAACACAGTATCCAGACCTTTCCCCGCCTCAGCAGAGTGTTTTGAGTGAAGAAAGCTTGACAGATTTCTAAGACAAAGCAGCCTCAACACAAGCTATAACGTGCAACCATCAAACCTATTTATCTGAGATATTTTGCATGATTATATTTCTCTTATTAATGCTTTTCCATTTTGTTAAGTTTGTATGTTACAGGAGTTAAATTTAATTCTAGGTTTATTATCCAGAAGATAATGATAAATATGAAAGTCTTTAATAATTTATCTTAGAGGGCTAATTCTTAAATTCACAAACATATTCATCATTTTTTTCATGAAGAGGCCAATCTCGTTTTTATTTAGCTCATTTTCATATTGGAACTCTTTCTTTGTTTGAATCAAGTGAAAACATAATGTTTCCAAAATTCTTGTTTATGCCTTTTATGTATAGCAGCACCAAGCCATTAGAAGAGAATGCATTTGTGCTGGTTATGCCTTAAAAACAAAATAAGCACAGCAAATTCTATTAACTTGGATCACATGGCAGACTATATTTTGAATGATCACATAATGATTTCAACATTTCTTATGTTTCTCAGAAGAAGCTCTCAGAAACTTTTCTCAGCATCTATTTTTAAGAGTCACAGAAAGCTTGAGAGTTTGTGTAATGATCTGTCTCTTGCCTGCAGGCAAGATTATACTTACGTTATCCCCAACAGGAAGCTAGAGCACTCTGAAACTGTTTTTAAAACTGCCCTCATGTGTACAAAGTATTTACATCAGAAATGCCAGCAAAAAGAAAAAAAAAGGCGGGGGGAGTAAAAGATAATCATATTATTTTTGAGGTGCTGCTGACAAGTCTTACTTTCCCTTCCCTTTGACTTAAAGCATTTTGCTCATTTTGGCTTAGCTTTTCTTTCGTACTGTTTTCTTTTCTTTTCTCCTTCTTATGGGTCTAATTATATTTTCCAAGAAAACTGATGATTCAGGAAGAGGAGCGACAGTTTGAGGGCAGTTAGGCTCCAATGATGAAGTGAGCAGACCTGGAGGGTTTGCACATGGAGAGCTTTTGTGATTCCAACTGTTCCGAACAGAGGCTGGGCTTCCCGGAGCAGCCTGGCCACCCTCTGCTGCTCGTCAGTGTCAGGGCTGCTGACCACCAACTGTTTGTTTAACAGGAACTTTTTGTGTCCCTCAGGCTCGCCAAGTTGATTTGGGTGCTTTGAAATAGAAGCCAAGTGTGCCTGCCCACAGCAGAATCTGCACTGACCGGTCCCAAACCACCGATCTCTGGAGGGGAGGAGGTGTGTGCAGGAGTGCGAAAGGCCACCAGGGGTCACGTTCAGTCCACAGCTCTGGGCTGACAGCAGGCCCACTGGTCTGAAGGTCTCTGAGCCATAGTTACTGTAGTGGCAGCATCCCGAGAGCCACTGGGAGTGGAGAAGTAGGGAGGCCAGGTCGCTGAGAATATCAGTTAAGTTGAACAAATGAATGAGCTGTACTCAATGCTTCTGCCACTGGAAATTAAAAACCACTAAGTCCTAGTAAGTTTCAGAGATTATCCTTGACTTTCAAATTCATAACCTGCATTTTAATGGTATCATAAGATAGACTGAGGACAGGAAGCCCTTTTCTCCTAAAACTTGTGTTCTGGTTGGCCAAGCATACACCCTCTTCCAGTCACACCTGTCAGGTCCACATCAGTAGGCCGTTCCTGAGGGTTCCTGAGACCCTCAGGAATGGCCTCATCTGTAGTCTATGGCAACTTTCGGACCATACCCATTATGTGAAGCTGCCATCCATTCAAGCTTACAAACTCTAAATTTGTTGAAATCCATCTCTCAGAGTACCTTAAAGCTGTGCTCACTTCCCCAGATCCTGACGTTTTGTTTCCTCATCTCTCCAGAACAGTCCCACATCCTCTGGCTCTACTTTAGCTTCACGGGCTCCAACTCAGTGTAACAACGTTCCTGGGGGACGCTGAGAGTCCTTCACTGTCTTGCCTTGCTTCCATGTCCATCTTCCTCAAATTCTGCTTTCTTCTATTCTGTCCTTGGTTGTTGAACATAGCTGGAGAAAGTAATAAACTATACCAAGGGGACTTCCTTGGTGGCGCAGTGGTTGAGAATCTGCCTGCCAGTGCAGGGCACACAGGTTCGAGCTCTGGTCCAGGAAGATCCCACATGCCGCGGAACAGCTAAGCCCATGTGCCACAACTACTGAGCCTGTGCTCTAGAGCCCGTGAGCCACAATTACTGAGCCTGTGTTCCACAACTACTGAAGCCCATGCCCCTAGAGCCTGTGCTCCGCAACAGGAGAAGACACCGCAATGAGAAGCCCGCACACCACAACAAAGAGTAGCCCCTGCTCGCCGCAACTAGGGAAAGCTTGCGCGCAGCAACGAAGACCCAACGCAGCCAAAAATTAATTAAGTAATTAATAATAAATAAATAAATAAATAAACAATACCAAAAGTCTTGCATTCCTTACTTGGCAAAAAATGATTGCTTCCTTCACTGAAAAATCTACAGGCTTTGTCTCCCTCCCCACCTATGACATATCATTCTGCCTTAATTCTTTACTTCTGCACATCTGTTGTACACTCCTTTCAGATGAGGACAAAGTCTTATTCATCTTTTTATCCCTCATAGTACCAGATCAATATCAAAGAGATAATATATATCTAACATAAAGTGTGTTTAATAAATATTTATTAAATTGGGTAAAAAAGAATGAAGAGAAGAATGGTTTGATTATTGCTAAAAAAAACACCTCTACAGGTGAGATTTGTGTGATCTGCAATATCTGGTTGGATATTGCCTTATGTTACGAACGTATTGTTTCTTGTGTGTAAATCTCATCTAAATGAGCACATTGCAAGGTCTGTAAGTAAATAGTGCCATGCTATATTTATCTTGAAATTCCAACATCATTTATCCAGTGGCTAACTATCCACCAAGTCACAGAATGAAAAGGGACTCTAGAAGTGGGTGCACAGACTAACTACATCAGAATCATCCAGGAGGTTTATGAAATATGATTTCTTGTACTGTACCCAGGACCCACTGAATCAGAATTTCTGGGGCACAGATTCACATGACTTTAAGAGTTCTCAATGTAATTCTGTTCTAAAGATAGGTTTTGGAACCACGAATTTAGTCCAAGTGTCACAATTTACAAATGAATAAGCTGAGGGAGGGCCAGGGAATTTAAGTGATTGTCTAAGGTGGAATAGCAAGAAGGGTCTGATGTTCCTTACACTCTTGGCGAATTGACTTTGCCCAGGTCTGGCTGTTTCTCATACAGACCTCACACCCCTAGCCTCACCCTAGAGCACTAGGTCATCTCCACACTGCTGCCCACCTGGGGAAGCCTGTGCCTTACCTCAAGCTTGAGCTGCACTTTCTGCCTTAGGACCTCTTGATGCCTGCCCTGCATTCACACACACACAAGTTATAAGTGCACAGAGACCATTTCCCAGCCAGTGGGAGGGGGCAGAGTCTGGGATCTGATGCCCTTCACCTTCACCTCTTTAGCAGATAATTTTGAAAGGCATTTTATATGCCCTGCAGAAGGTCCTGGTGACCAATAGATAAGGCCTTCTTGTGTCAACTATCCCTGTTTTCCTGCTTCACTTTCCCTGGTCTTTCATTTCTGCTTCCTGGGGTCACTTCCGAGGTAAATAATGTGCACGTAAATTCTTGCCTTGGGCTCTGCTTTGAGAGAGCTCAGACTAAAACAGGATCTTGGTAGGAGATGTTGGAGCCAGGTCTGACAGCAATGAGGACCCCATTGTTAGCAGGTGCCATGCACTAGCATCCTCAGTAAGACTCTTCCCTGGTAACTGGAGCGGAAGCAGTTGGAACACGGGACTCGCTGGGCTCTGGGAGCCAAGTGATTCAGGGACAGTATAAGCGAGATGACCATGGACTTAGCTGGCTTTGGTTAGCTGCTTGGAAGACTTGAAAAGAAAGAAAGTGGTCGGCTTAGGAATTAGCAGCCCAGCCAAGGACCCCTGAGGCTGGTCTCGAGTGTTGCTAGGGTGGCACCCAGAAGACACTGATATCCTCCAGGAAAGAGCAGAAATGGCAGGTCAGCCTTGCTAGAATCTTGAGGAAGGGTCAGAGTTTTGGAGAGGTGAGAATATTAAAGCAGATTTATCATGTGATACCAATATACTCCTTTGGGAGACCCTGGAGAACATCCGCTTCAATAAGGCTATTAACAAGTCTCTTGATGAAGGATGTTGGCATCATACGGTAATGTGGGGTGGCTACTGAAATCTGGGGCTGACAGCAGGAGATGTAGCTGGAATTGGATTTTCTCGTATCATTTGGGATTACAGGGTTCCAGAATGGCAGAGGCCAGGCGGTGGTACCAAACTTTAGGAGCAAAGTGGTCAAAATTGCTGTAAAGAGCAAGAAGGAAAGCATAGAAATCTGTCTCAGGCAACGGTGGGTCACTCACGGTGTTTCAAGTGGAGAGACAGATGAACGGCTGACTTAGGGTGTTGTCTGGGTTATAGAACAAACAAAAAATCAAGTTGTTGACACAACTATCTTGTGTTTTCAAAAAGTCACTTTGTATTGTAGAAAATAGGAAGTAAGTAGCAAATGTAGGTGTAAGAAGACAGTTTGGGGGCTTTGAATGATTAAGGTGAGCTAGGAGGGGCATAGCCCAGGCCAGTGGGGGAGATGAGGGGAATGAAAGGACTGGGGGCGCGGTGTTTGCAAGTAGAGATGATAGAATTTGCTGAAAGACTGGATGCCAGGTAGGATGGGAAGAGGAACCAAGGATAATTCCCATGTTTTTAGCTCAAGCAACTTAGAGGATGGTGGTACCAAGAACTGCCAGGGGAAACAGGAAGAAGAGCAGGCTGTGGAAGAAGTAAGCATTCCCCTTAGGGGAGGCCACATTGTGAAGCTGTTACACATCCAGTGGTCATGCCAGATAGGCTGTTAGATGCAGGTGGAGACACAGATATAGTTAATACCTTCACATCACTTAATATCACACTCTTGTATGAGAATTCCTGGAGAAACCCTACAGATAGGGAAGACAGAGATAGAGGGCCAGTGACATACTCTGGTGCTCTCTAAAGTTTAATGTCTTTTGGAGGAGAAGGATCTAGGAAAGGATACTGAGATGGTGCAGCCAGTGAGGCCAGAGGAAACCCAAAGGACTGTGTTGTTGAGAAGAAAGTGCTTTAAATGGGGAGAAAATAAAAAGGACAGAGTGACCAACTGTGTAGAATCTTGTTGAGAGGTTAACAGCCAAGGACAGAGAAGTGACTAGTGGATTTGGCAAAATGGAGGTCAGTGATGATGTTGACAAGAGTCATTTCAGTGGCTGGACGCAAACCTATGGGAGTGAGGTGCGGTTACCACCATAGGTAATAGGGTGGGACAAAAAATTGGGGGTTAAAATCTGCAAATAACATGACATTCATTACGAAGAGGCCACTAATCCTATTTAATTTCCTAGGAAAAAGAGGTTCCATATGAGTCATGAGAAATTAGCAGACTGAGAACATTGTGTGTCTCTATTTTGAGACTGGAAATTCGAAAGGTGGTAAAGATTAAAAAGACAAGCCAGGTATAGATCTGGAGGAGAAAAAAATGGCTGGCAAATCACATGGGCATCCAGGAATAGTAGGGAGAGATGGAACTGAAGCCAAGAAAACATCCTGGGGCCACCACGAGGGTCAGAGAAAAGTTTAGCTGGGTAGGGCTTAACATGTTTCATAATAAGGATACTTTATTCGAACTTTGGAATATATCAATTCACTTTTGTTTTTACTACTTAATTTTTAAAAAGGAAGTATAATTTACCAAAACATACTGGTAATAAGTATTTATATGTGTGTAGACAAAACACATATGCATGGATTATATATTATACTCTGATTCTTTCATCATCCAAGTCTAACCACAGTTTACGTGCTATGCCTAACCCATGACCTATTGTTCACCGTGTAGCACCTACATAAATTATAGTCGTTATGGCTAGGATGGCATGGAAAGATGAAATATAAACAAATATTCCATGAGGATTCAATTTTCTAACCATGAATACATGGAGAGAAGATAAATTAAATGTGGTCAATGAAGTTCAAGTTGATTTACTTGGAAAAGTTTTTTGTAGCCCTGCCATTATTGTGCCTTACAATATTTTTAAGGTCAGGCAATCCAGTCATCACCCAGTCTTACTTGTAGCCAGTCACAAGCACTTAGAGGCCAAAAGATGCCTTGAGGTACACTGGGAACTTTGTTCATGCTGCTTAAGCAGAAATGGAGCTGATGTGTTTGAAGACTAAAACATTTTATAGCTTATAGGCAACGGTGCTCTACTTCTCTCCACAAAATGAAAACAGAGGATTCTATCTCAAATCAGGCTGCCAGAGTTTCACTTAACTCACCATAGACTGCCCAGAAAGAGAGTCTTTCATTTGTCTTGGCTCTCCCTGCAGAGTTAATGATTATCTCAGGAGAACCATTATTTTTCCAGAGCAGATTCTGTTTCACTTCTGGTCTGAGTTACATTTGGTATCTCTGAATCATGAACTTCAAACCCAGGGAGGGAATGTTGTGTTGGTTTATTGTGTTTGAATGTGTACTTGAAGTTGAGTGCAAAAAAGAAAGAGTCTACATCTAGCTTTAATTGTTTCACAGCTTTTCTGGAATACTTATTTCTCATTGTTTGTGCAATGAGAATCATAACTTGCAATTGAAAATTAATGTCTATAGTAGTAAGCTAAGGCTAGAAAATCAGTCATTTTTTATTTTACATTTTATTGCCAAATGCCACCATTTGTTTAAGTAAAATTCTGTTTTTTTTTGTTTTTTTTTTTGTTTTTTTATTTATTTATGGCTGTGTTGGGTCTTCGTTTCTGTGCGAGGGCTTTCTCTAGTTGAGGCAAGTGGGGGCCACTCTTCATCACGGTGCGCGGGCCTCTCACTATCACGGCCTCTCTTGTTGCGGAGCACAGGCTCCAGACGCGCAGGCTCAGCAATTGTGGCTCACGGGCCTAGTCGCTCCGCGGCATGTGGGATCTTCCCAGACCAGGGCTCGAACCCGTGTCCCCTACATTGGCAGGTAGATTCTCAACCACTGCGCCACCAGGGAAGCCCTAAAATTCTGGTTTTGATAGATTAAAGTATAATTTGAATTGCCCAGATCATGGTGTTTTTTTTTATCAGAAGTGAGGCTCAGCTAACATTTAAGTGCTAATTCTTCTTGTCAAAGGAAAAGACTGCAATAAAGACATTTGTAAACTCAACAAGTAAAAAAGCTTTTTCATGGTTCTTCTCTGTTGTAAACATTAACTGGCTTTTCCTTTTTATTTTCAATAAGTAAATGTAGAGTCTGAATCTAGCTACCCACTCTAGGTTTCCTTTAGATTTGCTATCTGGATAATCCATAAATATGCAAGATATAAGAATCCTGTAGTATAATCACGTGCTGTGATTTATTTTATAGCGCAAACACGTGACATAAGTAGATACTGAATCTTTTAGGAAAAATGAGATCTTGTCTCAAGTTCTCGTGGGCAAAGCACGCTGCAGCTCTGTGGGAAGGAACCTCATTTACGTGGGCCAGCTACTTTCTCTCATGTGACAGGAACAAAGAACAGCCAAGGATTTGGGATCCAGCAGCTAGCGTCTCAGAATCTTTGGGTTGGCTGCGCAAAAGTTTTCCATTTTTATTCTCTGAGAAGTTGACTGAATTGTAGGATTATGTGCAACTTTCCAATTTATCTCTGCCCAGCAGCCAGAAAGTCCATGATTCCCAGAATTTGTTGAACAAAATGGTCTAAGGTCAGCTTCCCTGCTGTCTACTAATCTACTTGAAGGCAAGCTCAAAACTGACCCTTCCCTTGGGAAGAAAGAGCACCACCCCACTGATGACTGCATTGTTGTTTTGAATGTGTACATGTAACGTGGCACGTCAAGGCTTCAGGATAAGGCAAAACCAAAGTAAACTCTTTGTTCCTCTGAGCCACTAGTACTGAAATTGCCTGAATTGGTTCCCTGAAAGACAATATGTGCTTTGAATAAAATTAGATTGAAATCGCTAGGCTAGCACCCCAGATTTGTGTAGAAAATAGAATGGTGTGGAAATTTTTTCTTAAATGATTAGTTTACCCATCTGCAATCTGGTGGTAAGGCTGTTACTTATATCTTGGGGTTATCATGAGGATAGATGGGATAATACACACTGCTCATACCAAATCTTGGGCAAGCTCCTTGAACTTAAATTGGAATAAAAGGCAAATACATGTACCTAAAATGATCTTTTGAATAAGTTGACCATCTTGAAACAAAATGGTAATCAATAAGTGTTTTCACTTGAATAGAACTTCTTTAAGTTTTAACAAATTTCAGTGAAACTGAGAACTATGATTAGAGTTTTCAGAGACCTAAACTGGGTATAGAATGGCTAGATATTTTAAAAGAATTGTTTCTTATTTATTCTTCTTTTCACATTTTCTTGACTTTTTATTGATTTAGAAAATTTTTTGAAATAACTATAGATTCAGAAGAACTTGCAAAGATAGACAGAGAGGTCCTGTGTACTATAACAAATATCAAAACCAAGAAAATGGACATTGGTACAATGTGTGTGTATAACCCTAAGTCATTTTATCAAAAGTGTAGGTTCATGTAACGATCATCTGCGAGTGAAATGTAGTGAATTCTCTCAACACAGGGAGTGATTGCCTGTGGCAATGAGGACTATCAAATTTAACATTAAAAATCTACAGTTCTCGCCCTGGCTCCGTCATTCATGAGCTAGTTACCCAAGGAAGTGTCTCAGCACTTCTGCCTCCGTTCCCTCATTTTTCATGGGTTGGTTGTAATAAGTAATAGATAAATTAATGGACATGAAAGTCCTTAGTGAACTTGAACATAAAAATGCCAGGTGTTGTTATGATCTATCGACCAGAGACCAAGGAATAAAACTCAGAATCCCCTGAACCTCATTGCGGAGCCTCATTCCTCTTATCACAGTGTGTTACTCTAGCTATAAAGGGTGGGACTGAAGACTGGGACTTGTAGCTCTATGGAACTTCATCTCACAGCAAGACCTGGGCGTATTCGAATGTCAGCTGGGAGTAAGGACTCTCTCTGTTAGGTTTGCCTTCGCAAGCCTGGGTTGAAGAAGTCACTTCTACCCAGTCGACTGTAGGAGTAGATAAAATCTTCATCAACCAAAAATATATCTTCCGTTAACAACCATAGTTCTTTGTAATCTCATTTGAGTCACTTTAAAATCCGTGAGTCAACCCATGACCAAAACAGGACTTTCACCATTCCTCTGAAAGACTTTTTGTAGCCATTATCAAGTTCATGAAACTGTAAGCCAATTCTGACCAAAATTATTGCACTAAAATTAGAATATTTGAAACTATACCATAGTCTGCAACACTGAAAAATGAAAAATTACTCGAATATTCAACCATGGGTGATTTGTTAAATAGTTTTTCACAAACAAAGTTAACTTTAAAAGACAGTATAGGAAGCATTTATTGACATATAAAGATGTTCACAATGTGTAATTACATGAAAATTTATGAAGCAATATATTCAGTATATATTAATAGAAAATAATCCAAAATATTATGTGTCAAGGTGTTAGAAAGTTTTTTCAGATTACTTTCATTTAGGAGAAGCAAATATGTACTCCTGTTTCCTACAAGGAGTGTATGTTCTTTCTTTTATAATCTGTTACATTGTTGTATAGTTCGAATGCAATAAAGTTCACTTATTTGAAGTATGAAATTCAACGAGTTTTGAAAAATGTATACAGTCATGTAAACACTAGCACCATCAAGATAAGAGCACATTTCCATCACCTCTCAAAATTATCCTTTGCTTTTTACCACCAGCACCTTCCTCAGGTAACCACGGCTCTGCTTCCTGTCACTAGTTTCGCCTTTTCTAGAATTTCATATTACTGGAATCACACACTATGTAGTCTGTGTGTCTGTTTTTTCTTCTTCACGTAACATAATACTTTTGAGATTCATTCACTCATGCTGTTGTCTTTATGAGTAGTTCATTTCCTTTTATTGCTTCCTCATATAACGTTATACGGATATACCATAATCTGTTTATCCATTTCCCAAGTGAAAAACAGTTAGTTGTTTCCAGGTTTGGCAGTTGTGAAAAAAACTGTTATAAAATTTTTATTCAAGACTTTGTAAAAACCTGGAGTAGAATTGCTGGGTTAAATGGTAAATATACGTTTAACTTTGTAAGAAATTCCCAAACTGTTTTTCAAAGTGGCTGTACCAGTTTGCATTCCCAACAGCAAAATATGAGAGTTCCCATTTATTCACATCCTCTTCAGTACTCGGTTTTGCCAGTCTTTTTCATTTTAGGTATTCTATTAGTTAGGTAATTATATCTCTTTATGTTTTTCATTTTCATCTTCATTTTTCTAATGCAAATATCTTTTTTTGGTAAAGTGTCTGTTCAAATCTTTTACAGATGTTTAAAATCAGATCGAATGTCTTATTATTGGCTTTTGAGGGTTCTTTATATAGTCTGGATACAAGTGCCTTACCAGATGTATTTTTCTCCCAGTCTGAACCTTGCCTTTTCAGTTTTTTTAAAGAGTATCTTTGGAATAGTAAACTGTTTTAATCTTGAAGGCAGCCCGATTATCAACTATTTCTGTTAAGATTTGTGCTTTTGGTATCATATCTAGTTTATCTTACCTAACAAGGTCACAAATATCTACTACATTTTCCTACAGAAGTTTTATAGTTTTAAGTTAACATTTATGTCTATGATGCATTTCCCGCTAATTTTTTTGGTATATGATGTGAGATAAGGGTAAAAATTTGTTTTTATCCATATAGATATCCAATATTTCCAGTAATATATGTCAAAAAGATGATACTTTCTCTATAAAATTGCCTTAGCTCCTTTGTAAAAAATAAATTATGTGGATTTATTTCTGGACTCCATTTAGTTCCATTGGTCTATATAGCTATCCTTACATTAAAATCTCATTGTCTGGATTAGTATAGCTTTATTATACATTTTTAAATATGTATTTTAAGTTCTTCAAATTTGAAATTTGTCAAAATTGTTTTGGCTATTCTACATCTTTTAATTTAACGTGATATTTTATAATCAGCTTATAAATTTGTACGAAATACTGTCTTGGAATTCTTTTTTTTTAATTAATTAATTAATTAATTTTTGGCCGCATTGGGTCTTTGTTGCTGCGTGTGGGCTTTCTCTAGTTATGGTGAGCAGGGGCTACTCTTCGTTGTGGTGAGCGGGCTTCTCATTGCAGTGGCTTCTCCTGTTTCAGAGCATGGGCTCTAGGTGCGCAGGCTTCTGTAGTTGTAGCATGTGGGCTCAGTAGCTGTGGCACACGGGCTTAGTTGCTCCGCGGCATGTGCGATCTTCCCGGACCAGGGCTCGAACCCATGTCCCCTGAATTGGCAGACGGATTCTTAACCACTGCGCCACCAGGGAAGCCCCTCTCTTGGAATTCTGATTGGAGTTTTGTTGAATCTTTACAGCACTTTCAGATAATTGACATTTTTAACAATAAGACTTCCAGTGAATTGACATGGTATCTCTATTTATTTGTTTTCTTTAAATTCTTTCAGTAATGTCTGCTGTTTTCAGTGTATGGATATTGCAATACTTCGTTAAACCTATCCTTGAGCAGTTTATGTTTTGTGATGCTATTACATATGATGTTTTATTTTAATTTCCAATTGTTTATTGCTAGTATGTAGAAATACAATTGATTTTTGAATATTGACCTTGTACCCTAAGACATTTCTAAACATACTTTTTAATTCTATGAAATAGATTTTTAAAGATATACTAGATAGATAGTTATGTTGTCTGTGAAAAAAATGAGTTCTACTAATTTCTTTTTAATCTGTATGGGTTAATTCTTTTTCCCCCTTAATGCTCTGGAAAGGACTCCTGGTACAATATTGCATAGAAGTGGTGACTAAGGTGACTAAATTGCCTTAGTCCTGATCTTAAGGGGAAAACAACCATCCTTCACTATTCAAATGAATGTTAGCTGTAGGTGTTTTGGAAATTTCCTTCTATTTCTAATTAGCTACGTTACACTGATGTTGAATTTTGTGAAAAAAATGTTTCTGTGTCTTTTGGTTGGATTGTATGGTTTTTTTTTTTTCTTTTTCTTTTTAGTCTCTCAATGTGGTGAACTACATTCACTGATTTTTGGATGTTGAAACAAACTTGCATACCTGGGGAAGACTCTACTTAGTCATGATGAATTATCCTTTTTTATGTACTGCTTATTCAATTTACTTATATTTTGGTAAGGACTTTTCTATCTATGTTCATGAGGGATATTGGTTTTTGTAGTTTTCTTGTGACGTTTTGATTTGCTTTTGGTGTCAGGATGATGTTAATCTCATAAAGCAGTAGTGAAATGCTCTTTCCTTTTCCCTTTTCTGGAAGGGTTTGTGTAGAAGGGTTTTATGTTTCTTTAAGTCTTTGGTAGAGTGTACTAGGGACTAGAACTGGGGTTTTCTTTTTCAGAATGTTTTACCATGAATTCAATTTTCTCTAATAGATAACGGGATGTCAAAGTTATACATTGAGTGAACTTTAGTAATTTATGGTTTTCAAAGAATTTGTCCATTTAAGTTGTCAAATTTATTAGCTGAAACATTTCACTTTATACCTGATAATATTCCCTTTTCTGAAGTCTACTTTGATATTAAAATAGTTGATTCAGATTTTTTTTATTAGTGTATGCATGGTACACATTTTCCTTTTTTTTATTTTAAAAAATAGACATAAAATTTTCCTTTTTGCAGAACATTTTAAAAATTGAGTTATAATAAGTAAAATTCACCCATTTAAGTATACATTTCTATGAATTTTGATAAGTGCATACTGACACGTAACCACTATCAATATCACATATAGAACATTTCCATCAACCTTCAAAATTCCTTCATGGCCCTTTTAGTCAACACCTCCTTGCATCTCCAGCCCCTGGTCAACACTGATCAGTCTTTTTTTTTTTTTTTTTTTTTTTTATGTTTTTCTTCTTTATTAAAGTTACTTCCCATTTACAGTTATTACAAAATTACTGACTATATTCCCTGTGTTGTACAATACATCCTTGAGCCCATCTTATACCCAATAGTTTGTACCTCCCACTCCCACCCCTGTACTGCCCCTCCCCCCCATTGGTAACCACTAGTTTGTTCTTTTTTTTTTTTTTTTTTTAAAACATCTTTATTGAAGTATAATTGCTTTACAATGGTGTGCTAGCTTCTGCTTTACAACAAAGTGAATCAGTTACACATATACATATGTTGCCATATCTCTTCCCTCTTGCATCTCCCTCCCTCCCACCCTCCCTATCCCACCCCTCTAGGTGGTCACAAAGCACCGAGCTGATCTCCCTGTGCTATGCGGCTGCTTCCCACTAGTTATCTATTTTACATTTGGTAGTGTATATATGTCCATGACACTCTCTCACCCTGTCACATCTCACCCCTCCCCCTCCCCATATCCTCAAGTCCATTCTCTAGTAGGTCTGTGTCTTTATTCCCATCTTGCCACTAGGTTCTTCATGACCTCTTTTTTTTTTTTTTTTTTTCCCTTAGATTCCATATATATGTGTTAGCATACTGTATTTGTTTTTCTCTTTCTGACTTACTTCACTCTGTATGACAGACTCTAACTCCATCCACCTCATTACAAACACCTCCATTTCATTTCTTTTTATGGCTGAGTAATATTCCATTGTATATATGTGCCACATCTTCTTTATCCATTCATCCGATGATGGACACCTAGGTTGCTTCCATGTCCTGGCTATTGTAAACAGAGCTGCAATGAATATTTTGGTACATGACTCTTTCTGAATTATGGTTTTCTCAGGGTATATGCCCAGTAGTGGGATTGCTGGGTCATATGGTAGTTCTATTTTTAGTTTTTTAAGGAACCTCCATACTGTTCTCCATAGTGGCTGTATCAATTTACATTCCCACCAACAGTGCAAGAGGGTTCCCTTTTCTCCACACCCTCTCCAGCATTTATTGTTTCTAGATTTTTTGATGATGGCCATTCTGACCGGTGTGAGATGATACCTCATTGTAGTTTTGATTTGCATTTCTCTAATGATTAATGATGTTGAGCATTCTTTCATGTGTCTGTTGGCCATCTGTATCTCTTCTTTGGAGAAATGTCTATTTAGGTCTTCTGCCCATTTTTGGATTGGGTTGTTTGTTTTTTTGTTATTGAGCTGCATGAGCTGCTTGTAAATCTTGGAGATTAATCCTTTGTCCGTTGCTTCATTTGCAAATATTTTCTCCCATTCTGAGGGTTGTCTTTTGGTCTTGTTTATGGTTTCCTTTGCTGTGCAAAAGCTTTTAAGTTTCATTAGGTCCCATTTGTTTATTTGTGTTTTTATTTCCATTTCTCTAGGACCTGGGTCAAAAAGGATCTTGCTGTGACTTATGTCATACAGTGTTCTGCCTATGTTTTCCTCTAAGAGTTTGATAGTGTCTGGCCTTACACTTAGGTCTTTAATCCATTTTGAGTTTATTTTTGTGTATGGTGTTAGGGAGTGTTCTAATTTCATACTTTTACATGTACCTGTCCAATTTTCCCAGCACCACTTATTGAAGAGGCTGTCTTTTCTCCACTGTATATGCTTGCCTCCTTTATCAAAGATAAGGTGACCATATGTGCGTGGGCTTATCTCTGGGCTTTCTATCCTGTTCCATTGATCTATATTTCTGTTTTTGTGCCAGTACCAAACTGTCTTGATTACTGTAGCTTTGTAATATAGTCTGAAGTCAGGGAGCCTGATTCCTCCAGCTCCATTTTTCGTTCTCAAGATTGCTTTGGCTATTCGGGGTCTTTTGTGTTTCCATACAAATTGTGAAATTTTTTGTTCTAGTTCTGTGAAAAATGCCAGTGGTAGTTTGATAGGGATTGCATTGAATCTGTAGATTGCTTTGGGTAGCAGAGTCATTTTCACAATGTTTATTCTTCCAATCCAAGAACATGGTATATCTCTCCATCTATTTGTATCATCTTTAATTTCTTTCATCAGTGTCCTATAATTTTCTGCATACAGGTCTTTTGTCTCCTTAGGTAGGTTTATTCCTAGGTATTTTATTCTTTTTGTTGCAATGGTAAACGGGAGTGTTTTCTTAATTTCACTTTCAGATTTTTCATCATTAGTATACAGGAATGCAAGAGATTTCTGTGCATTAATTTTGTATCCTGCTACTTTACCAAATTCATTGATTAGCTCTAGTAGTTTTCTGGTAGCATCTTTTGGATTCTCT
This sequence comes from Eubalaena glacialis, assembly GCF_028564815.1. Taxonomy (NCBI): domain Eukaryota; kingdom Metazoa; phylum Chordata; class Mammalia; order Artiodactyla; family Balaenidae; genus Eubalaena; species Eubalaena glacialis. The sequence continues at coordinate 129,545,693 of NC_083723.1, read as the reverse complement.
ATGTATAGTATCATGTCATCTGCAAACAGTGACAGCTTTACTTCTTCTTTTCCGATTTGGATTCCTTTTATTTCTTTTTCGTCTCTGATTGCTGTGGCTAACACTTCCAAAACTATGTTGAATAATAGTGGTGAGAGTGGGCAACCTTGTCTTGTTCCTGATCTTAGTGGAAATGGTTTCAGTTTTTCACCATTGAGGACAATGTTGGCTGTGGGTTTGTCATATACGGCCTTTATTATGTTGAGGAAAGTTCCCTCTATGCCTACTTTCTGCAGGACTTTTATCATAAATGGGTGTTGAGTTTTGTCGAAAGCTTTCTCTGCATCTATTGAGATGATCATATGGTTTTTCTCCTTCAATTTGTTAATATGATGTATCACGTTGATTGATTTGCGTATATTGAAGAATCCTTGCATTCCTGGAATAAACCCCACTTGATCATGGTGTATGATCCTTTTAATGTGCTGTTGGATTCTGTTTGCTAGTATTTTGTTGAGGATTTTTGCATCTATGTTCATCAGTGATATTGGCCTGTAGTTTTCTTTCTTTGTGACATCTTTGCCTGGTTTTGGTATCAGGGTGATGGTGGCCTCGTAGAATGTGTTGGGGAGTGTTCCTCCCTCTGCAATATTTTGGAAGAGTTTGAGAAGGATAGGTGTTAGCTCTTCTCTAAATGTTTGATAGAATTCGCCTGTGAAGCCATCTGGTCCTGGGCTTTTGTGTGTTGGAAGATTTTTAATCACAGTTTCAATTTCAGTGCTTGTGATTGGTCTGTTCATATTTTCTATTTCTTCCTGGTTCAGTCTCAGCAGGTTGTGCATTTCTAAGAATCTGTCCATTTCTTCCAGGTTGTCCATTTTATTAGCATAGAGTTGCTTGTAGTAATCTCTTATGATCGTTTGTATTTCTGCAGTGTCAGTGGTTACTTCTCCTTTTTCATTTCTAATTCTATTAATTTGAGTCTTCTCCTTTTTTCTCTTGATGAGTCTGGCTAATGGTTTATCAATTTTGTTTATCTTCTCAAAGAACCAGCTTTTAGTTTCATTGATTTTTGCTATTGTTTCCTTCATTTCTTTTTCATTTATTTCTGATCTGATCTTTATGATTTCTTTCCTTCTGCTAGCTTTGGGGTTTTTTTGTTCTTCTTTCTCTAATTGCTTTAGGTGCAAGGTTAGGTTGTTTATTCGAGATGTTTCCTGTTTCTTGATGTAGGCTTGTATTGCTATAAACTTCCCTCTTAGAACTGCTTTTGCTGCATCCCATAGGTTTTGGATCGTCGTGTCTCCATTGTCATTTGTTTCTAGGTATTTTTTGATTTCCCCTTTGATTTCTTCAGTGATCACTTCGTTATTAAGTAGTGTATTGTGTAGCCTCCATGTGTTTGTATTTTTTACAGATCTTTTCCTGTAATTGATATCTAGTCTCATAGCGTTGTGGTCGGAAAAGATACTTGATACGATTTCAATTTTTTTAAATTTACCAAGGCTTGATTTGTGACCCAAGATATGATCTATCCTGGAGAATGTTCCATGAGCACTTGAGAAAAATGTGTATTCTGTTGTTTTTGGGTGGAATGTCCTATAAATATCAATTAAGTCCATCTTGTTTAATGTATCATTTAAAGCTTGTGTTTCCTTATTTATTTTCATTTTGGATGATCTGTCCATTGGTGAAAGTGGGGTGTTAAAGTCCCCTACTATGATTGTGTTACTGTCGATTTCCCCTTTTATGGCTGTTAGTATTTGCCTTATGTATTGAGGTGCTCCTATGTTGGGTGCATAAATATTTACAATTGTTATACCTTCCTCTTGGATCGATCCCTTGATCATTATATAGTGTCCGTCTTTGTCTCTTGTAATTGTCTTTATTTTAAAGTCTATTTTGTCTGATATGAGAATTGCTACTCCAGCTTTCTTTTGATTTCCATTTGCATGGAATATCTTTTTCCATCCCCTCACTTTCAGTCTGTATGTGTCTCTAGGTCTGAAGTGGGTCTCTTGTAGACAGCATATATATGGGTCTTGTTTTTGTATCCATTCAGCCAGTCTGTGTCTTTTGGTGGGAGCATTTAATCCATTTACATTTAAGGTAATTATCGATATGTATGTTCCTATTCCCATTTTCTTAAATGTTTTGGGTTTGTTATTGTAGGTGTTTTCCTTCTCTTGTGTTTCTTGCCTAGAGAAGTTCCTTTAGCATTTGTTGTAAAGCTGGTTTGGTGGTGCTGAACTCTCTCAGCTTTTGCTTGTCTGTAAAGGTTTTAATTTCTCCATCAAATCTGAATGAGATCCTTGCTGGGTAGAGTAATCTTGGTTGTAGGTTTTTCTCCTTCATCACTTTAAGTATATCCTGCCACTCCCTTCTGGCTTGCAGCGTTTCTGCTGAAAGATCAGCTGTTAACCTTATGGGGATGCCCTTGTGTGTTATCTGTTGTTTTTCCCTTGCTGCTTTTAATATGTTTTCTTTATATTTAGTTTTTGATAGTTTGATTAATATGTGTCTTGGCGTGTTTCTCCTTGGATTTATCCTGTATGGGACTCTCTGTGCTTCCAGGACTTGATTAACTATTTCCTTTCCCATATTAGGGAAGTTTTCAACTATAATCTCTTCAAATATTTTCTCAGTCCCTTTCTTTTTCTCTTCTTCTTCTGGGACCCCTATAATTCGAATGTTGGTGCGTTTAATGTTGTCCCAGAGGTCTCTGAGACTGTCCTCAGTTCTTTTCATTCTTTTTTCTTTATTCTGGTCTGCAGTAGTTATTTCCACCATTTTATCTTCCAGGTCACTTATCCGTTCTTCTGCCTCAGTTATTCTGCTATTGATCCCATCTAGAGTATTTTTAATTTCATTTATTGTGCTTGTCATCGTTTCTTGGTTCCTCTTTAGTTCTTCTACGTCCTTGTTAAATGTTTCTTGCATTTTGTCTATTCTATTTCCAAGACTTTGGATCATCCTTACTATCATTATTCTGAATTCTTTTTCAGGTAGACTACCTATTTCCTCTTCATTTGTTAGGTCTGGTGTGTTTTGACCCTGCTCCTTCATCTGCTGTGTGTTTTTCTGTCTTCTCATTTTGCTTATCTTACTGTGTTTGGGGTCTCCTTTTCACAGGCTGCAGGTTCGTAGTTCCTGTTGTTTTTGGTATCTGTCCCCAGTGGCTAAGGTTGGTTCAGTGGGTTGTGTAGGTTTCCTGGTGGAGGGAACTAGTGCCTGTGTTCTGGTGGATGAGGCTGGATGTTGTCTTTCTGGTGGGTTCGTCCACGTCTGGTGGTGTGTTTTGGGGTGTCTGTGGCCTTATTATGATTTTAGGCAGCCTCTCTGTTAATGGATGGGGCTGTGTTCCTCTCTTGCTAGTTGTTTGGCATAGGGTGTCCAGCACTGTAGCTTGCTGGTCGTTGAGTGAAGCTGGGTCTTGATGTTGAGATGGAGATCTGTGAGAGATTTTCGCCGTTTGGTATTACGTGGAGCTGGGAGGTCTCTTGTGGACCAGTGTCCTGAAGTTGGCTCTCCCACCTCAGAGGCACAGCCCTGATGCCTGGCTGGAGCACCAAGAGCCTTTCATCCACACGGCTCAGAATAAAAGGGAGAAAAAATGGAAAGAAAGAAAAAAAGAGGATAAAATAAAATAAAATAAAGCAATTATAATAAAAAATAAGAAAAAAATTATTAAGAGTAAATTTATTAAGAAAAAAAATTTTTTTAATTTTTAAAAATAGATTTATTAATTTTTTATACTAAAAATAAGAAAAAATTATTTAGAAAAAATTTATTAAGAAAAAAAATTTTTTAATTTTTTAAAATAAAAAATATGAAAAAACTTATTAGAAATTTTTTTAAAAATAGAAAATAAGGAAAAAATTATTAAGAAAACATTTATTAGGGAAAAAAAAATTTTTAAGCCAAAAAAAAAAAAAAAAAAAAACGGACGGACCTAACCCTAGGACTAACGGTGAGAGCAAAGCTATACAGACAAAATCTCACCCAGAAGCATACACATCTACACTCACAAAAAAAAGGAAAAGGGGAAAAGTTAATATATCCTGCTCCCAAAGTCCATCTCCTAAATTTGGGATGATTCGTTGTCTATTCAGGTATTCAGCAGATGCAGGCACATCAAGTTGTTTGTGGAGCTTTAATCCGCTGCTTCTGAGGCTGCTGGGAGAGATTTCCCTTTCTCTTCTTTGTTCCTACAGCTCCCGGGGTTCAGCTTTGGATTTGGACCCGCCTCTGCATGTAGGTCCCCTGAGGGCGTCTGTTCCCCGCCCAGACAGAACGGGGTTAAAGGAGCAGCTGATTCGGGGGCTCCGGCTCAGTCAGGCCGGGGGGAGGGAGCGGTACGGAGGAGGCGGGGCGAGCCTGCGGCGGCAGAAGCCGGCGTGACGTTGCAGCAGCCTGAGGCGCGCCGTGCGCTCTCCCGGGGAAGTTGTCCCCGGATTACGGGAGCCTGGCCGTGGCGGGCTGCGCAGGCTCCCGGGAGGGGCGGTGTGGAGAATGACCTGTGCTCGCCCACAGGCTGTTTGGTGGCGGCAGCAGCAGCCTTAGCATCTCATGCCCGTCTCTGGGGTCCGCGCTGATAGCCGCGGCTCGCGCCCGTCTCTGGAGCTCGTTTAGGCGGCGCTCTGAATCCCCTCTCCTTGCACGCCGCGAAACAAAGAGGCAAGAAAAAGTCTCCTGCCTCTTTGGCAGCTGCAGACTTTTTCTCGGGCACCCTCCCGGCTAGTTGTGGTGCGCTAGACCCTTCAGGCTGTGTTCACGCAGCCAACCCCAGTCCTCTCCCTGCGATCCGACCGAAGCCCGCGCCTCAGCTCCCAGCCCCCGCCCGCCCCGGCGGGTGAGCAGACGAGCCTCTCGGGCTGGTGAGTGCTGGTCGGCTCCGATCCTCTGTGCGGGAATCTCTGCTTTGCCCTCCGCACCCCTGTGGCTGCGCTCTCCTCCGTGGCTCCGAAGCTTCCCCCCTCTGCCACCCGCAGTCTCTGCCCGCGAAGGGGCTTCCTAGTGTGTGGAAACCTTTCCTCCTTCACAGCTCCCTCCCACTGGTGCAGGTCCCGTCCCTATTCTTTTGTCTCTGTTATTTCTTTTTTCTTTTGCCCTACCCAAGTACGTGGGGATTTTCTTGCCTTTTGGGAGGTCTGACGTCTTCTGCCAGCGTTCAGTGGGTGTTCTGTAGGAGCAGTTCCACGTGTAGATGTATTTCTCATGTATCTGTGGGGAGGAAGGTGATCTCCGCGTCTTACTCTTCCGCCATCTTGCCCCTCCCTCTCTGATCAGTCTTTTGTACTTGGTGATTTGCCTATCACAGTTGTCATATTAGAGGAATTACAGAGTACTGAGCTTTTAGTTTGACTTCTTTCACCTTGAATGAGGCATCTGAGATTCACCTATGCTGTTTGTGTCCTAGGTGCATCGTGCTGAATTCCCACGCATGCTTTAGACCTCCTCCACAAGTCTCCTTGCCCCTTCCCATGCTGGCAACTCCCAGTTCTGTTAGGTTTCCCTCTTGGGCAACGTGACACTACCGTCTTCATATTGTTTCACTATATTTAACACACTATAGAAAAAACTGTTTACTTATCTGCTTGTCTTCCTCACTAGGCTGTGTTCTTTGAGTGTAGATCTGCAATTTGTTAATCTTTGCATCCAAAAAGCCTGCTTAGTGCCTGCTTGTATTAGTTAAGGTAAGGCTGGTTACTATTACAAATAAACCACAAAATGCCAGTGCCTTGACACAATGAAATTTTATTTTTAACTACATTAACAGATAACTGAGTGGGTCCCTGGCCATCAGGAAGAGGGTGTCATTAACATGAAGTTCATCATGCAGTTCATCAGCTCAAAGACTGACTGATGGGTGCTCTGTTGCCTCAGCTTCTTCAACTCCTGGCCTCCAGCGTTGCCTGAAATATTGATGTTCAGCCATTAGAGGGGAAAAGAACATGGAGCATCACAGGTGGGAGGCTTTTCTGGGGAAGGCCTGAGAGTAGTAAAGATTATTCCTGCCATGTTTGCCTTCAAGAACTAGTTCACATGGCCAGACCAAGGACAGCTGAGAAATGTATCCTATTCTCAGAGTGTCTGTGTTGGGCAGCCACTGTCCTAGGACAACCATGGAAGAAAGAGTGTAAATTGAGGTCTACAACTGTCTCTACACTAGCTGTGTATGGTAGGTACCCAGTAAACTAATTGAATGAGTGAAATCCTTTCAATTTCAATGTTGTGGCCCTAGGAGAGTTTCTTATATATGTTTATATGCTATGGAATATTTACATATGTAATTTTTATTAAAATTGTTTTAGAATCATAAATATTATGGGTTTTAATATGAAATTATAATCATGAGCACAGATGTCCACAAAAGAGAGTTGTCAAATCAAATATAATCAATTGGTTCTGAGTAATTAAAGTTGGTATTCATTTACTCTTTATTTATTTATTTTGCTATCTGCTGACACTTGCTTGTACTCTAGTGGTAGCAGGTGCCAAAGGTTTAAGAAAAATCAATAAGAGAAAAATAAAATAGAGAACAGTCAAGCTACTTGCTCACTACATTTTCAAAGGAAAAGACCAGCAATGCTCATTTTTGGTGAGGGAACACTTAGGACCCACTGGCAGAACATCAGTGTTCCCTAGGACCACAGTTTAAAAAATCACTGGTCATGTGGAAAACTGGGTTCTAGAACGTGAGGTGCAGAAGTGGTCAAGAAAGGGGAGATAAAACTAGAAAGATCCGGCATAGCTGGTAATATCTGAAGAGAGCAGATTGCATGAGACTCAGGAGAAGGCCCAGGCAGCGAGAGTGCAACCCAGTAGACCCTGTGCTAGCCTGAGGTCTAGGGGCAAGTACGAAGAAGATCCTCTCTGGCTTTGCCTTCTGTCCTGAGCCTCGGCTTCAGTCACTGATTGCCTGCTGACCGTTTCCATCTAGCTACCCTGACGCCCTTCAGATGCAGACAAATCCCCTTTACTCCCAAAGCAGTGTGCCCTCTAGCAGCCCCACTTCTGTAAACAGCGCTGGGATCTTCAGCTGCTGCTGGTTACTCGAGCTTGAAACTCTGGCTCTTCCCATTTCTTCCCCACTTGCCTGCCCAGAGGATTCTTCCTGGCTAATGCTCTTCCAGTCTCTTCCTTTCCATTCTCTCAGCCACCAGCACGGCCCTTGTCCTCAGATGTTCCCACTGACTGTGGGTAACTGACTCCTCTGATCTGTTTCCTTTCCCTCTAATCAACCCTATGTTTCCTCATCATATCTTGAATGCACTGAACTATTGAAGACACTGGGATAATTTGCTTAACTTTGTTTAATCAATTGTTTCCCAGACTTTTAAACTGTGGATCTCCCCTTCTTTTTTGGTGGTACACTTATTAATAACCCAATGAACAAGCCTTCTAAAAAATAGTCTTTGGGAATGTGATCCATCAGATGAAGTCAAAATTTCTTGGTTTGACATGGGTTTGACACTTTCCCTTATCTCTTGCTCCAATTTCATCTCTCATTATTCCTTTCTATTTGGTGTTCTTGACTGTACTATGCACATGCACTGTCCGTGCTACTATGTTCTCCATGACAGACGAGTATCATCTCTGGGCTTCTGGCTTACTTACTGGTTTATCTTATTATGTTTAAGCCTCAGCCAAATGTCAACTCTTCCTTCAAGGACACCTGACTGTTCAGTCCCCCAAAGTTATCTTTTCATGGACTCGTGTGTTACTCAGTATCTGTACCACTCATGCGTCATGGCTAGAAGAGGCACCTTCAATGTGGAGGTTGTTTTGTCTCTACCAGGGCTGGTAGCTCTCTCCCACTAACCCAACCTGAGCTCAGTTTTTGTGGGACTGCACACCTCTAAGTTTCAGTCACATCCTCCATCAGTAGGGTCTATTCTCCTTTTGTATGGCGGCCCCTGGCAAGCCCGCTGTATTCTAGCTCTGCTATTTTCTGTGTCCCCAAGGATGTGTGACTGTTTCTGGTTCCTTCCACAGCACAGCACACAGGAGCTACGAGAAGCTTAAGTGCCGACTCCCCGCCCCCACTTCTTCCTGCTAGAGGTCCTCACATTTGCTGGCCTCTGCCCACAGGGAGGATATTCCCAGAGTTCTAAGTGGAGATTGGGGCACACATCCTTATGCATCTGGCTTTATCCACAACCTCTCTAACTGCCTCCCCCAGTTTCTGGCATTTCAACTCGGACTGAGTGAGAAGCAGAAGCCAAGCTACTTGCTGACTTCTTGCTCCTCTTCCTTCCCACTTTCCAGGCCAGAGTGCCCTGCTTTCTTCCTCTTCATATCAGGAGGCATTTTCTCTGCCTTGTCTCCTTCTTCTCCCCAAAGCATTTGCCCACCCTTCCCTGATTCCATGAAAACAGAATGACATCTGGAGGACATACTCTTTGTGAAAGAGAAGAATTTTTAAAAATACTATCAGTTTAATATTTTCAAAATATTAATGTGTAACATATGTGGCAGTGTTATATAAATTATAAAGCTTGCAAAAATATAAGGGGGCATAATATTATTAACAATTATTTGGAGAAATTGAATGTGGAGAGAAAACATTGAAGGTGGCTTTGCCTTTTGCCCAAGTCCATTCTGGGCTCAGTGAGGACACCGGGGTGACCTGGGAGAACCCCAAGTCCATTGTCCAATGCCCTGCGAAGTCCTAACAGTGGCCACACTGATGTCACTTGGAGGCAGAGACCAGTGAGCCTGTGTGGCTACTGTCAGCATCATGGGACCTGTGAAAAGATGCCTCTCTCCATTACAAACTTGTTTGTAAATTTCTCATGCCCCAGGCCAAGGGTCTGCCAAGGATAAGGCTGAATGTTTCTGTTTTGAGAGCTCCAAACTCAAGAGTCAGAGCAAGTGTCTTCATCCCTTGGTTATCACTAAAACAAAGCAGTTCTCCCTGTTACAGGGACATTCTGCCAAGTCTGACCGCAGATCTGTCCCCAGCAAAAACGCCACCACCAACAACAACAAAAAGACAAAAGAAAAAACAAAAAAACAGATCTGTCCCCAGCATCTCATGTCTCATTACTGAATCACCAAAGCCAAAAAGTCAAATGCCTAAGCAAAAAGGAGATTTGGGCCAAAATACCCTCCAGAGCCAAAGCTCAACTTTCTGAAGAAATAGATTTATTTCTAAAATTAGCATCTTTCCAAATGAGATCACAGTCTGTAAAGCATTTACTGTCACAGGCCAAGAAAACAGGACCAGCATGAATTTGCATGTTTACTGAAAGGTGGTCAGCTCTTCTCAAAAACCAACCAAAAATTCCTAGGGCCAAGGGGATTTGGATAGACCTTCCTCACATAATAACTCCCAAAAAAGAAGACTCAGAAAGGTCTCAAGCACATTCTTAATTAGCATTCAAGTCTGGCAGCCACCTGACCATTTAGTCATCTTTTGATTAACGAACTCAAACATTCACCGAGTTTGAGAACACGCCAGGCAATGCGCTAGGGATGCGACAGTGAGCAAGGCAGGCCCCGCCTCCAGAGTGTCGAGGGCTGATGCTGAACAGAGCCACGCCCTCAGACGCCGTGCTGCTGTGGACGGGGGCGCCGGCACTTTCCTGGACTGGCTTCCACGGCTGTTCCGTAGCACCCAAGACTTAGATACACCTTAGGCTCAAACTCCACGGAAACAAAGCACATCATTCTCTCCATCTCAATCCAATAGAAATTCTAGCAGTAAATGAAGTTCCACTGACATCCAGCAGTTTGTTTCTTTGGTGGTTTATCTGGGTGGACATTCCTCTATTTTTGGACACAGACAAATTTTGGAAACATTTTGGTTGGTCAAACAAATCACATTCAGGGACTGAATTCAAAGGGGGTGTGGCCACAGCCCCATTCCCCGCACCTCCAGCACCCGCGGCGCAGGCTGTCACAGGCCCTGGTGGCGTGACAGCAGCCCCTGATCCTGAGCCCACCCGAGCAACCGTTAGAGCTGCTGCTCCCTCCAAGGAGCCCATTAAAAATCCTTGGTGGTCACTGGGACCCTCTTACCACCCCCTCCAGGGCAGTTCTCAAAGCTCAGAGTCTGTTTCACCTCAGGTCCCAGGTGAGGTTTCGCCTTCACGCCACAATCCTGAGTACGAGGGTCAATCTGCTTGCTCCGGGCCTGCAAGCGGAGGCCGCAAATCCTTGGCCTTCTCTCCTTGGAGGGCGTCCGCTCCACACCATCAGCTGCAGCAGAGAAGGAGGAGGTCAGGCACCACCTGCCGAGTCTGCGTTCCAGCCTGCGGGTGGTTTGCGGCTGTTTTTAAAACTGGCTGACGTCATACAGATTCAGTCAGGGCATCACTTCCCCCAGGCGATAAGGACCTGGAGATTCCGCTGCGGGGACTGCTACTCACTGCCTTCTCAAAAGCCTGAGGAGTTGATCTCCACTCCTTTCTCATTCCTCTTGACCAAGCCACTATAAGAGCTTGAGAGGGAGCCTGAGGGGCACAGATAACAAGTTGCAAGCAGCCCATCACCCAAGTTCTGTGACTCCTCACTCGTGTCCTGTGTTTTCTATCCTCTGACTCCTTGCCAGAGTCTTTCCTGGTCTAGGATGCCTCCAAATCCCACCCATCAATTTGAGCTCCATCACTCAAAGCCCGTTTCAAATGCCATAAGGAAATGCGAGTACATTTAAGCCTACTGAAGACTTCAGAGGCTCTGCCTTACGGAGATCCTAACAGGCAATGGACCCGACCCGTTAATGCAGAGTAGAGTCAACCTGAAAACACCTTTGATTTGGAAAACATGTCTTATGGTTTGGAGATAAGTGTCCATGCTTTATGTTGGTGTTATTGGTATGGAGCAGCATTTCCCAAGCTTTGGTCACTAGCGTCACCCTTATGATGTTTTACTTTATCTATATACAACCTATACTAACAGTTCCTTAAGATTTTTTTTCTTTGCAATTGTTCCCTTTTAACTTAAATTTATTTAAAAGGGTATCTTAGGTAATTTTCTGTTCTTTAAAATGTTTCAATTTTTTTTAGTTTAGGAAAATTACATCAATGGAAAAGCAGTATCACTTGTTTTATAGGAGGTAATTTTAAAAATAAATATTTTTAAAACAAAATAATATCGTTAATTCCAAATTTAAATAACAATAAATAAGTGTTTTCATGCTGAACAGTAGGCAGTGAAGAGAAGAACCCCAGTTCGCAGGGTGGGAGATGAGCCCTTCAGGGAGGACCATGGAGAGGTAGCATTGGCTTAGGGGAGGGAGTAGACCAATGGACAGAAGAGAAAGTCCAGAAATAGGTCCACACATATGGCCAATTTATTTTCAGAAAAGTACCAAGGAAATTTAGCAGGCAAAGAAAGCCTGTTCAGTAAGTTGTGCTGTAATTTACTAGATATCCTTATGGTAAAAAAAGAAAAAAAAAAAAAGCCTTAATCTCAATCCTACCTCATTCTATACACAAATGTAATACAAAATAGATTTTATACCTAAACATAAAACCTTAAACTCTGAATCTTCTAAAAGAAAACAATATCTTTCTGAACTCGAGGTAGGCAAAATTTCTCTAGACATGAAACAAAAACAAAACAAAACAACAATAAAAAAAATAACCTACAAACCACAAAATGAAATCTGATAAACTGGATTTCATCAAAATCAACAACTTCTGTTCATAAAAATGCACTTTAAGAGAATGAAGATAAACTACAGACTGGAAGAAAATATTTACAATATATATATAACTGACACAGTACTCTAAAATATACATTAAATTTCAATCAATCAGTAAGAAAAAGACAAACAATCCAATTAAAAATGGGTAAAAACTTGAGCAGACATTTCACAAAAGAAGCTACATAAATGGCCAGTAAGCACAGGACAACTTACTTGTCATCAGAGACAATCAAATAAAAACCACAATGAGGTATCACTTCATACCCACGAGTATAGATAATAATCTAAAAATCAAACAATACCTTGCATTGAGAAGTGAGGCATCTTTCATATATTACTCATGAAGTGCAAGATACTAGGGTCACTTTTGGAATAAAGGTGGCAGTTTCTTATAAAGTTAAACATAATTTATCCTATGACTTAGGCACTCCCCTCCTGGTATGGATCAAAGAGAACTGAAAACCTATGTCCACAACCAGACATATAGAATTTCATATCATTTATACATAATATAATACTCCATTGTATATATGTCCTACATGTTGTTCATCTGTCATCTATTGAGGGATACATGAGTTGCTTCCACCTTTTGGCTACTGCAAATAAAGCTGCTATGAACATGGATGTGCAAATATCTGTTCTAGTCACTGCTTTCATTTCTTTGGGCTATAGACCCAGGATTGGAATTGCTGGATCATATGATAATTCTATGTTTAATTATTTGAAGAATTGCCATACCATTTTCCACAGCAGCTGCACCATTTTACATTCCCACCAGTAAAGCACCAGAGTTTGAATTTCTCCACATCCTTGCCAACACTGTATTTTCTGTTTTTTGATAATACCTATCCAAAAGGTGTAAGGTGGTATCTCATTGGGGTTTTGATTTGCATTTCCCCAGAGACTAGTGATGTTGAGCATTTTTTCATGTACTTAATGGCCATTCGTATGCCTTCTTTGGAGAAATTGTTATTCAAATCCTTTGCCTAGTTTTAATCTGTTTTTGTTGTTGAGTTGTTAAGAGTTCTCTATATATTTTGGATATCAATTCCTTTTTAGAAAAATAATTCGCAAATATTTTCTCCCATTCTGTGGGTTACCTTTTCACTCTGCTGATCATGTCCTTTGATGTACATATGTTTTTAATTTTGATGGAGTCCAACTTGTCTATTTTCCCTTTTGTTGCTTATGCCTTTGGTGTCCAAAAAAATCATTGTCAAATCAAATTTCATGAATCTTTCCCCATGTGTTTTCCTCTGAGAGTTTTATAATTTTAGCACTTATGTTTAAGTCTTTGATCCATTCTGAGTTAATTTTTTTCTATTGTGTTGTGTAGGGATCCAACTTCATTTTTTTGCATGTGGATATCAAGTCTTCCCAACACCATTTGATGAAAGAACATTCCCAATTGAATGGTCTTTGCACTCTAGTCGAACAGCTCATGATTCAGAAAGCGTAATTTCCCCATCCTCCTGTGTTGATATGTCACACAAGTTTCAGATTTACTACTGCTGTTCATTACCTTATTAACTAGTTATGGTTGAGGTATTGAGGTTCATTGTGGGGAGTCTAAGGGATATTGTTATATCTGTATAGCTACATCTATATTTATATCTTCACTCCACGTGTTGTTGGATTCTTCTGAATTTTTCTTATTATGTTGTGTATTTTCATCAACTTCTCACATTCAAATTTCCTGCCTTCAAACATTGATCCATTTTTCCATTTTAAAAGTTCAACTATACAAGGTAAATGGGAAATGACAGTGAAGTTCCCACCCCATATTTTTAGTCTTTGGTATCAGGAAACTCCTTGCAAAGAGAAGTAAAATTAGGCATATTTGTTATTGTTTTTGTTTTTTAACATCTTTATTGGAGTATAATTGCTTTACAATGTTGTGTTAGTTTCTGCTGTACAGCAAAGTGAATCAGCTATATGTATACATATATCCCCATATCCCCTCCCTCTTGCATCTCCCTCCCACCCTCCCTATCCCGCCCCTCTAAGTGGTCACAAAGCACTGAGCTGACAGCGTGGCAGGAAGTTGAACTGTTAACATTTTGTGTAATGTTAATTCATTTAATTTGTTCAGCATATGTCTATTGAATATGTGGTACATGCTGGGAAATGTTCTGAGGATAGAGTAGTGAAACAAAACAGGCAAAATTCATGTTTTCAGGGAGGTTATGTTCTAGTGGGGAGCCAATGTTTAATAAAAGAAGAAAGTCCCACTCATCTGCAAGAAGAAAACTCAATGCTTCGAAAAAACAGACATTTAATTCTGGCCAGACTTGCCAAGGATTTCGGTTCATGCTCATGTATTTCAGTGGACTGACTGTGCAACAAGCCCTTCCCACCCCAGGAACAGCTAAGTAGCTCTTAGCACAGCTACTACCGAATTTACTAAAAACCTGAAACAGCCAGTTTTATGATTGCTGCACACAAAATTTTCAACTCTCTGAGTCTTACTAGATAAAATGTAATCGAGCAACATGTAAAGGCAAGAATTTTTGTGATTTTGCTTGCAATTTGTTTGACATAACTTTTTAAGAGCTCGAAAGTTCAAAACCTTTTCACCAAACCCTTAAAGATAATTGCTGTTTCAGTAAGATGCACCTACCTTAATGCACAGCCTCTGTATATCATTGCTTGATCCTGACCCCTACACAACAGTTTGAGAAGCATAAGTGTAGAGAGAAAACAGTGACCTTTGGAGTCAGGTCAGCCAGGGTCTGAATTCCAGAGATGCTATTTATTCTGTCCCTAAAGTGGGGATAATGATGCCTGCCCCTTATATTTACTGTAGAAATTAAATGAGACAGGTGATGCCGGAAAAGTATCTTGCACATAGTAAGTGCTCAGTAAATATTACCCATCACTTTTGTATTATTATTCAACAATGTTCATTACACTTCCTCCATATAAACAATGGAATAAATCATGGGAATGCTAATTTCTCTATGAAGTAGGGTTTTCTAAGAAGGTCTCTTTGAGAGACTATGCAGTTAGACATGTGGCAGAAAAGCTGAAAGAGAAATTTCCTCTCTTCTGACACTTTTCCAACTTGGTGTTGGAAATTTTTGTTCCACTCTTAACGCCATAGTTTTTTCAGTCAACATATTTCCAGCCTCATCTTTTTGCCCATCTTTTCCTTCTCCCTCCCTTCACCCAACATAGTCACATTTTGTCTCAGATAACTCGAGAACACTCACACAGGACGTTGTGTGTTGGGATTAACTCAACTGTGAGAGCTGGAGCCCAGGCAGCCCCAGGGAAGAACCGGTTCACACTCCGCGGGAGCAGCATTACAGATTCCCCACCGGAGGTGGAACTACGTGGTTCTGCTATCTAGCAGGACGCTGTAGGTTCTTTTGAGATAACCTTTTAATTTGGGGCTCACCATAGTCTCTGCTTCTGAGGGACAAGGACAATGATTCCCCCAAGAAAACCTCTCGTGGGGACTTCGGGCTGCTTTCCATGTGTGTGGTCCTCGTCTGGGGACTTTGGGCTGCTTTCCATGTGTGTGGTCCTCGTCGTGAGTCTCAGCTGCTTGATCTGCTTCAATGATTTTGTTTACAGTTTTTCTCTATGTTCCTAATCATTGTTTTTTGGGGAAAAAAGCCACTTCTTTAAGGTAACTTATCCTCATATTCCTAGACTTAACTTGATTGCTGGCTATGAACACAAAGGATTAATTCTTCTCTTTTGAAAAGAATGTTCTTAAATATACACAGTAGAAAATGTAAGTACTCATGTTCCTTCATTAACCTGAATTAGAAATAATGAATGTAAGAAAAAAGTCAGTGTAGGAATTCTTTATTTTAAAAGTAAAAAGATGTTTCCAAGAGGCATCTCACTCTTGACCTTGTAATTTTAGTGGGAGGGATTCATTCAACCCCATAACATTCAACTTCAATTATTAGAAACCACAGTAGGCGGGAAGAGGAATTTATAAATGAGGGTCCTACTCCCATGCAGGGCCCCAGTGGTGGGTCTTTGCTCGGTTCAAGTAGTTTGTTCCTGCTCTTCTTCTGAAAAATAGAAATGATAACATGGCTTCAGTGTACTTCCCAGGTTTGCTGGCGGGGGCGGGGGGGTGTCAAATCCCACAGTGCAGACTTCTCAACGGAGTCACAGAGAACGTTCGCGGGAAGATGGGTGGCTTTGCCTCCTGCTTTGATTTGGTTTTAGTTATGCTCTTTAGTTGGAAATTTGAAACGTCATTAAGAGAGCTCGTAAATAGTGGCGTTTGTCAAAGTGGGACATGGCGTTAAAAGTTTGAGAAACACTGAGTTGGGGGTTGTGCTTTGTGTAAACGTTCTTATGCTAACAGCATTGTAAACATTCTCTTAAATGAATACAACTATTTTTCTCAAAAATAAAACACAATTCAAATATGTTATACTTTTCAAACTAAGGCAGAGAAGCAGTCAAGTAAATTTTTTAAGATTTCTGTTGGACTGAAAAAGCTTTCTGGGTTTCCTGAGTTAAAGCAAGAACTGCTTCAAATTCCTGCTCACTTGGATTACAGGTGTAAATTTACCATATTGCTCTCTAATCTGGGTGGCTTGGGGTGATCTAGGGGGTGAAAGCATGGTTACCCTGTGGGTAAATAAGAGGTCAGAGGGCTCATTACTTGGCTGGGACAGTGAGCTGAGGCATCGTGGGCCTGGGGGCGTGGAGGAAGAGCGGCAACACGCTGTCTAGGAGCGGTTGCTACGGTCAGCTCTCACCTTTCCAGACCTCCATTCCCATCTCCTCACACAGAGGCTGTCTCCTTGCTTATTTTTACAGGATATCCATAGCTATTTGCCCCAGCGCTGTGCCTCTTTAGGAAAGACCCAAGTGAAAGGGAACCCGAGAAGCCGTGAAGGACCCTCTCTCCCCGCTTCTATCTGCCTCTCCACACCAGACCCTTCTGCCCGGGCTTTGTGTCCACTTCCTCATCCAAGAAATGCCATTATAGTCCAGGAACTGTGCCAGGCTCTGAGAATACAATGCTGACCAAAACAAATGAAGTTTACAATTTAGTGGGAGATACAATCGATTAAAAAGATAATTTTAAAGAGAGTGTGATATAGATTTGTTTGGGGCTTAAAACAAGGAGAAAGAGACTCTCTCTTTTTCCCTGTTTAACTTGTTGTCAGTGCCGCTGTGGCTCAGATCTGCTGCTTCCTAACCACTCCACTTACACCCCAAGCTCCATCCCCCTCTCACATATACACTTACTGGCAGCTAAGAATAGTACAAAATTTTCAAGGGAATAAACAGTTGCTTAACTCATAAGTGTTTTCCAAGATTATTTAAAAATCACATCCATAAGTGATAATGTGAGACTAGATTCTCTGCCAAATTACCAGTTCCTCAGTCACAGCCTGGACTCTGTCAGACTTGCTTTATTTATTAATCACTTAACATCTGGAAAGACTCAGTTGTCCCAGTGAACTTGGACACAGCCACCAAGAAATCACCTGACTTCTTTTCCCTCTGCAATAATTTTAAGATGGTATTATCTTGTTAGTGTGGGTGATATCTCAACAGTGCTGCTGATATTTCAAATCATCCTGCTTCTTTTATCATCATCTGAGAGTGGAAAAGTCATGGGACAGATGACATGATGGTTCAACCCAGACCAACACTTGGGCAAGATGGATCCTGCAACTTCTCTGCAGTGAGAATTTCCCAGCCAAGTGACCTTGCCACTTTTTAGCACTTGTTCCAATTAAGAATCCACAATTTTTTTTTAATTAATTTATTTTTTATTTATTTATTTTTGGCTGCATTGGGTCTTCGTTGCTACGCACAGACTTTCTCTAGTTGCGGCGAGCGGGGACTGCTCTTCATTGCAGTGCGCGAGCTTCTCATGGCGGTGGCTTCTCTTGTTGCAGAGCATGGGCCCTAGGCGTGCGGACTCAGTAGTTGTGGCACGCAGGCTCAGCAGTTGTGGCTCTCGGGCTCTAGAGCACAGGCTCATTAGTTGTGGCGCACGGGCTTAGTTGCTCCACGTCATGTGGGATCTTCCCAGACTAGGGCTCGAACCCGTGTTCCCTGCATTGGCAGGTGGATTCTCAACCACTGCGCCACCAGGGAAGCCCAAGAATCCACAATTATTTTTTAAACCCCCAATTCCTGGTATTGGTCTATTGATTTGTACACACAACAGATAGCATCTCTCCGGAGAAATGTGTGCTTGCTCAAGCTGAAACAAGACAAGTTCACCCAGCACGAGACAGAGTGAGGAAGCCCAACCTTCCAGCAGGGCTGCCGTCATCTCCTCATAAGCCACTTCTTGTCACTAGGGTGTTGGTAGCTTAGGGCTTAAAGATTTGCCCTGAGTATACTACTTTTATTTTAATATGAATATCTAGAAATTTTTAAGACCCAACAGAATGAGGCTAGAAGGGATGGAATTTCAGGTCCACGTCAGAAAATGCACTTAGTAGGAAATCTTACATCTGCCATCAGTACTCAGGCATGCAAGTAGATGGTTATTCTCACTCTACAAACAGCAACTAAAATCGTTTATGGAGCCTCCATGAGGCTGAGGGAGTCATGGTAGGGTCTGGCAAAATCAGCCCTACCCACATACAAATATACAGGTACATTACTCTACCAAGTGGAATTTTTAAAATTTATCCATGTTCCTGCTCCTGTACATCAGTAAAACACTCAAATGATGATACTGTAAGCGTTCAACCTAACAGTAGGTGCGATAGCATCCTGTTGTTGGAATACGAATCATAAATACACGATGACAGACTGAACTCCTGGCCTCACACCGCCACCTCCCTCGGTGTGCAAGCTCTCTGCCATGGGACTCTGCAGTTCCTTCCATTAGAGGCAGGTGTACTGTCTCCACATTGATGTTGGGCTTGGCCCGTGCCTTGCACTGGCCAGGAGGACTGCAGCGGAGGTGATCTTACCAGAAGCTTGACATGGGGCTCGTCCTCCCATGCCTCTGCTGACCCAGCCAGCTGATGGGTGGGGTAAGAGACAGGTAGAGCAGACCCGGACCCACCTGTAACTTGGAACCAACTAAACAGCCCAGATCTATTGACTTTCAGTCAATAACATGCTAAGGGAAGTGAATGATTGCTGTTTCAAACAGCAAGTGCTAACTGATAAAAATGCATATAAGTTATTGGTGGTTCTCCATGGAGTGTACAATTACTGAAGATTGTTTTCTTCTTTGTCTTTTCTGTGTTTTCTAAATCTGCTGCACTTATGTCAATAAATAAGATGTTGCTGTGATCTCCACTGGCCTTAAGTGACTTGGAACGAGGATGGGCACTGAAAAACGTTAGATGTTTTTCCTGTGCTATTTCCCAAGGGCCCTGCTGTATTCCCAGAACACAACCTTTGAAAACATGTGTGGTAACAGACATTTTTACTATTTCCACATTTGTACTATTTTCTCAGATTCGATAGCCACAGTCATAAATTAGATGCATTGTTTTAAGTCCGAAACATGTACCCACCATTAACTGTTGAACTTTGATTCCAAGAGGTATTTTTAGTGCTTACTTAAGAGGTAGAGGGGCAGGTAGAGGAGGTCTTTCAGAGAAAGGCTGGAACCACAGTACAGATTTTCAAAAAGACCCCAGGTTTGAACTTGACGTTTCATGTAACTTACTGTCTTTCTAAACACCAGCAGCAGTTAAAATGTAATTACAAAGAACTACATATATAATCGCAATAAAAATATGAGCTATCGAGGAAAAAAATTTAACAAATTATGTGCAAAATTCTTATGGAGAAAATGATATAATTTAATAAAGATTCATTAAATAGAAAATGCACCATGTTCATGGGTAGGAAGGCAATATTATTAACATTTTCCATAAAAATAAATTATAAATTTAATTCAATACCAATCAAAATCCCAAGAGGGTTTCTTTGGTGGTCTTTAGTGAGTCAATTCTAAAATGTATATGAAAGAACAGAAGACCAAGTATAGTTAAGACAAATGACTCCTAAGGTTAAAAATCTCACAACATGCAAGAGTGTCGCATAAACTCCTAGAGAATCACTTCAATGTGTACATTTCCTAATCTTGAAAAGTCAGCATGAGGTAATTTGATCCAAATACTATCAGTAACTTAATCCCACTCCCACCTTGATTAGAATCAGGAAACCCCATGTGTTAAGTCCTTCATTCTGTTTGCATTTACCGGCAGGATAGATGGGACTCAGAGGACAGCTATCACTACAAATGTGAAGGACCATCATGTGGAAGAATCCCATCCCCAGAATCTTGGAGTGAGGAAGGATTTTCTAACTATCAGAGTTTACAACAACTGAGGTGCAGCCTGTGCAGAAGAAGGCTGCCTGCCACAGACAACCTCTCACCCCCCCTCCATCCATTCGCTAAACAACCCATTCAACAACTGTTCATTGAACACCTACTGTGCACTGATGTAAACCATGTAGATACACTACAGAATAAAACAGACGTGGTCTCCATGCACGCAACTCACAGTCTACTGGTGAAGACAGCAGTATAAAGAGACAAACAGACACTGATCACATTCTATAATTGTGTGCATATGTAATTACATATGCACATAGTTATATACATTATTTTAGACTTATATATAATTTATAATGTGAAATATAATATATAATTAAATTAAATATATACTTAAATAATTAAATATATAATTGACTATATATAATTATTATATGCCATATAATAATTATAAAATACATATAATTAAAAACATGAAAAATATCTCAGCAAAACCAACAGAACACAGTGAGAGTGAGTAATGAACTGGGGCCCTATTAGGCAAGATGTTCAGGAGAAGAGTGACTAAGGTGCAAGGGAGAGGACCTTCTGGAGGTGGGGAGGTCCTGGGCAGAGGAAAGAGAATGAATAAAGAAAGGAAAGAGCTGGGAATTCTCAAGGAAAGGAGAGAAGGCCAGTGTGGCCTGAGCTCAGTGGCCAAAGGGAAAGTGGCAGAAGAGGAGGCTGAAGAGGACATACACGGCCTCACAGGCTGCAACCATCAGCTTATTACTCTAAGAGTAAAGGGAAACCACTGAAACACCTTAGGCAACTAACAATGCTGTCTGAGTTTTGTGGGCTACAGCTGGAGGGTGGATTTAGAACTGGGCAGGAGTAGTAGCAAGAAGACAGACTCTTATCATTGTCCTTGGGAAACAGGGATGCCCTGGCTCCATGAAGACATGATGGTGCCTGGTTCCATGGTGGTGGCAACTGAGGTGAAGGGCAAGGAATATAATGGCGATAAATGTAAAAGGGACAAGTCAGGATGACTGACTGATGGCTTGACTGTTTGGAACAACTGGGATATACTGTTGTGCCATTTGTCTTGTGTCTATTGTTTATCGACTACTGCGTCATTTTCCAGGCACAGTGCTGAAGTTACAGTGATTAGTGAGATCAGTACACAACAGTAAGGTGCTCCTGGTGAATGTTATAAAGGAGAACCATGTGACAGCTCGGGAGATGCCCTAGAATATCTAGGATGAAGTGAGATGTGCCGTGGAGCCACTTGCAGGCTGTAAATAGTAATGGAAGATGGCATGGTTATGTTATGATTACGGTTCTACAACCTGATTCTCCTGAAATCTTACAATGAAGGGTTACCTTTTTTTTTTTCCCCCCCTTGGCTCTTCCAGTTATTTATTTATTTATTTTTGTTTTTTGTTTATCTATTTTAAATATAGCACTGTGTGTACATGTCAATCCCAAACTCCCAGTCTATCCCTCCCCACCACCCTTCCCCACTGGTAACCATAAGTTCATTCTTTAAGTCTGTGAGTCTGTTTTGGTCTTGTAGATAAGTTCATTTGTATCACTTTTTTTAAGATTCTGCATATAAGTGATATCACATGATATTTGTCTTTTTCTGTCTGACTTATTTCACTTAGTATGATAATCTCCAGGTCCATCCATGTTGCTGCAAACGGCATTATTTCATTTTTTTTATGGCTGAGTAGTATTCCATTGTATGTATGTGCCACATCTTCTTTACCCATTCATCTGTCGATGGACATTTAGGTTGCTTCCATGTCTTACCTATTGTAAACAGTGCTGCAATGAACATCGGGGTGCATGTATAATTTTGAACGAAGTTTTTATCTGGATATATGCCCAGGAGTGGGATTGCTGGATTGCATGGTAGCTCTGTTTTTAGTTTTTTAAGGAACCTCCATACTTATCTCCATAGTGGCTGCACCAATTTGTGTTCCCACCAACAGTGCAGGAGGGTCCCATGAAGGGTTACCCTTAATTAACACCAAAGCGCAGGGAATTTCTCTGGGCTGCTTCTGCCTTCCTCAGACCCATACTCCCATTCCTTGGCCTCCCAGATACCTTTCAATCAAACTTATTAATATGGAAGCTGATAAATGGCTTAAGGTATTATTCTTTCTTGGAGTTCATGGATTTGAAATATGAATTTTTAAACACAAAATATCTTAAAGTTCAAAAGGAACAAATTTATAATAATCGATAACGGTATAATTTCAGAATGTGCATTACTAGTACATGTATTTGGAGAAGGTCCTGGGGATTGTTTTCTAAATATACTTTAGCTAATGCCCTCATTGTGTGCATACCTGCCCCAGGTACATAGTAGAAGCCCTAAAAAGAAGCAAACTTGCTAGGAAACAGGTGCAGAGTGACTCCACAACAAAGAAATGAGGGCTCTGAACCCCTGGTTCCCCCAGAGTCACTGTCGGCTGCTGGTAACACCTAAACTCATACTCCAGGATACCTCAGTACCTGGGCATTGAAGGAGGGAGAAAGCGGAGCTAATAGGAGGAAAGGTCCAGAGAATGGAAAGTTTATGATCATAAAAAAGCAATTCTGGGGAGTTCCCTGGTGGTCCAGTGGTTAGGACTCGGTGTTTTCACTGCTGTGGCCCGGGTTCAATACCTGGTCAGGGAACTAGGATCCCACAAGCCACAAGGCACAGCCAAAACAGCCAAAAAGGCAATTTTTCCTCATCAAGGGAGATTTTGCCTTTATATTGTTTGAGATTTTATAAAATATAGCATTCACATGTTATTTGTATGCTTATAATTAAATAAGCATATAATTAAATAATTAATGAAAGAAAAATAATACTGTTGAGGTCCAATCTTCTATTTGCACACACACACATATACAACAAATAATCATAAATGTTTATAAATAATACATATAAAATTTATGTATACATTTTTCAGTTCAGCATTTCCTAGATTAACAATGCATTCTCTAGTGAATATGAAAATGCTAGCTTATTATACTTGAATTTTTCTTACTAGTTATTTACAAATCATAATCCATTATGTATTTCAAAATTTAATTTCTAATTCTGTGTTTACCTTAATGCTTACTTCAATACCAGGGAGGAATTTCCAAATTAGAAAAAATCCCTAAAAAAACTTAAAGGCCCTTCAAGGCTTTTCTTTTGACTGGTTCGAATATGACTTTCAGGGTTGAAAAATATTGTTACTTGGACTGCATTATCATTTGTGGTCCCTGTGAAATGTCAGTCAGACTAGATCTTGCTTTGGATTTGAAGCTTTTGGACTGAGTATGGAAGATCTTAAGGCTGAAAGACATACCCTTCAACAGAGTTACACAGAATTACACGATTTAACACTGTAATGATCCCTGTTCAAAATCAAAACCTTAGAAACCTTTCTGGTTATAAGTCAGAGTATTAACTACATTTATAATTTTCAAAAAGCTTCAGGGGTCTTGAGTGGAAGCAGAACATGTTTCATATAATTTACGAGGTAGGCTCACAGAAAGAAAAAGTGAGAAACACATTCAGAGTTTTTTACAATTTGCCCTGACACTGTTTGGTCTTGTTCAGATCTGAAGCTGCAGAGGAATCAAAGCCGTTGCCAGAATTACACTTCCTCACTGTGTATCTGTTTGTGAGAAAAGTTGAAACCGGGAAGAATCCTGGCAGAGAGGCTGAAGAGAGGGCACAGGCTGAGGCAGAGGGGGACGGGGCAGCCACCCTCTCTCTGCTCCAGAGACGCGACTTGGAATAGGAAAGTCGTGTCTTCTCCCTGAGTGATGTCTGCGCAGCTGTACTGAGGCTCCCCAGATGTTTCCCTCAGGGAAGTGCCCGGGGTCCCCTCCTATAGGGTCAATGAACACAAGCAGGGTCCTGCAGTGAGTGTACTTGCGTCTTCCTTTTTCTCCATGTGCTTAGGCCTCCAGTGAGTTCGGTTGGATTCTCAAAATGAAAGATCTCGGAAATTAGTTTAGTTTTGGACGTGAGTGATTGTTTTGAAAGAGCATTCCTGCTAAATCTGGCTAAGTTAAAGGAGTTTATTACATTTGCTTTCCCTAGGCCACTAGGCATGCCTAAACAACATAAAGTAGCAGAATTTTTTTAATGGGAAAGAACACAATATAACTCTCCTGTGGAGACCAAGTTCCATCCAAACTACTTGGGAACAGTCACATCAGGGCAAGTGACCTTAGGCCTCATGGGATGCCTGTGGACGCTCTTGAATGGGATGGATGTCACCATGGTAACGGGATGCTATGAATCTCATTTGTAAGAGAGTTCATCTACTCCATTTCATGAAACATAAAACACATCTGGAAAGTTAATTAATGACAGAACTGACAAAGATTTACAAATTTCCTATTGTTTTTGCAAGTAAGCGTCTGAGAATTGTAAATGGTATTTATATTAAACTATAATTTAGTGAGCATTTAGTAGCAGATAACTTTTCATGAAATTATGTGAGATCTCTTCTTTAATGTCTTACAGCCCTTCTGGCACAATGACCTAACAGTTCTTCTAAAACCATTCAGAAATGCTTTTAGTTTGGGTGCCAAAACTATTCACAATGCAGCATGAAGTAAAATGCTCACTTTATAGACACAGTGCAAATGTGAGGCAGTGTTTTCTTCCACAATGACACTGTGATGCTCTGGATATTTGAAGGGTTCCCTGGCTATGGGAGATCACATTTTTAACTTGGAATAACTGGGGAAGGCCCAATGTATGTTACAGAATATTTTGAAAGAAATAAAACTTACATGTAAGTGCATAATTCAGTGATAGTATTGGTAGTGGAGGCCCTTGGAAGGCTACTTTCATAACAATACAACATTTATAGTAAGTTTTATGATTATTTCTATGCTAATTATTTCTAAATAATGAAGGATATTAAGTTCATTGTGTGACAATAATGAAATGACTGCTAAGATGCCATACATACAATTTACTTTAAAAGAAAGCAAGCCGGACAGCATTGCATAGACATTCAAGGGGAGACTAAAGACTCTGTGAGTGGTCCCAAGTCTCACAATGAGGGGTTGAAATGAACTGCACTTTATCCCGGAGCATCTGTTTAGACTGTGTTGGTCAAGTTGTCTTTCTCCTTTACGCAGGAAGGTTCTGCACAGAGTCGTTCGGGTAGAATGATAGGAGGACTGCTTCCTGTTCATATACTCCTCCCACGTATCCGCTGCAAACCAAAGAGGAAGCTCGGCAAGGTGAATTCATAGAGCAGCATAAATATATTCCTACTTTGGAAAAACGAATCCAAGCACATGTGAGCCTACTGTAAGCAACAAAATCATAAAACTTGCTAGCCGTGGTTCTAGGTACCGTATTTCTATGATTATCACAGCCCACAGTCACCTCTCCTTTTCCCGCGCTCAGAAAGTGCTTTTCATCACGAACATTGCTTTCTTTTCTTTAATTTAATTTTATTTTTTTTTACACAGCAGGTTCTTATTAGTTATCCATTTTATACATATTAGTGTATATATGTCAATCCCGAACATATTAACGAACGTTGTTTTTTCATCCACCGTTCAGTTAGCTCTTCTCTCCAGAAACCTGAACGTTGTATTTGAAACCACGGGCTCATCCCCTCATTTCCAAGCAATCATTAAATCTGTTGATTTATTAAATACGTCCTTGCACTCTACGCTACTGCCATCCCGGTCCCACTGTCCCCTCTCGCCTGCACGACCGCAGCAGCCGCCAGCTTGTCTCCTGTGTCCTCTCTGCACCCCAGCCCACTCTCAACAGGCGGCCGCGGTGGCCTTTGTGAGATATCAGTCTGATCGTGTCATTCACATAAGTAAAGCCCTCAGTGGTGGTCCTTTGCCACTAGGATTAACCTTAACATGAGCTTCACAGTCGTGTAAGATCCGGCCGTGCCCACGTCTCCAGCCTCTTCCTGCCCCTCTTTCCTTGGAGCTGCACACTTTTCTCTGACTCAGCACCTTTGCACATGCAGCTCCCCCTCTAATGCTCTTTCTTTTCCTTCCCCTCACTAATTCCACCCAACCCCAATCCCCAGTACAAGATTTGTTCACATGTTTTTAGGATCAGTGATGATGGGAGTTGGCACTCATCTTAAAAATTGTCTGGTTCACCCTTATTTATTTTATTTTATTTTTTTTAATTTATTTAATTTATTTTTTATTTTTGGCTGCATTGGGTCTTCGTTGCCGTGCATAGGCTTCACATTGCAGTGGCTTCTCTTGTTGCAGAGCACGGGCTCTAGGCACACGGGCTTCAGTAGTTGTGGCACATGGGCTCAGTAGTTGTGGTGCACAGGCTTAGTTGCTCCGTGGCATGTGGGATCTTCCCAGACCAGGGCTCGAACCTGTGTCCCCTGCATTGGCAGGCGAATTTTAACCACTGCACCGCCAGGGAAGCCCCCTTTATTTATTTTTAAATTCACGAGTAAAATGACTCCCTGAGAGGTCAAAGTCTAGCTTGAGTGGCAGCTGGGAGACAGCACAACCCAAATCTACCACAATCTTGGATTTTTCTTAAAGCAATATAAATGCTAAAGGCCAATGAATTGCATGGTAGATGGAACCTACAGAAAATGGGAAATTTATTATTCCCTAGTATATTTTCTGTGCCTTGAATAGTACCTGGCACATAGTAAGTCTCTATAAATATTTGTTGAATAGGTAAATGAATAAATTTCTCTACTTTGTACAATTAAATCTTTCTGTCAAGTAGTCAGGCTGTGAGAAAGGTGCACCCCATGTGGTGCTTTCAACACCTCATCCTTGCCCATCTCTTGCTGTACTATCTGAAAGGCATAAATATGGATAAGCTCAGAAATGAGTGTCTAAAATAACCAAGCAACACTTTTTTAAAAGCCTAAAGATACATGAAATAAATATGACTGATTGGAGAAGCATTTCCTTGCCTCTCCTTGGCTATATTATAAAGCAGTGGTTCTCAACCCTGGCTGGACATTAGAATCAGGTGGGAGGTTAGACCAGTAAGATTAGAATCTCTGGGAGAAAAAAACAAGCATCAGTATTTTTTAAAGCTCTCCTGGTGATTCTAATATGCAGCCAAGTTTTAGAACCACTACTAAAAATGTTTCCTGCTACCTCTTCAATCAGCCCTCTGCTTCTTTGCTGGTTTTACCACCTCCTTCTAACCCTTCACAAGAGGTTCCTCAAAGCTCAAAGTAGGAACTCCTTTATCAGATATGGTAGGGACTGATAGTTGGCTAGTTATATAAAAGTTGATTAAAACAAGGAATCATTTTAAAAAAACCACACACACGTACATGCTGTTGTCGATGGCAAGAAAGCGGAGACAAATTCCTCCCATCCCTGTACGCCCACCCTTTTGCAGTATGACTTCACTGCTCCTCTCATTAAGAGCTGAAGTTTGTCTTCACCCTCCTAAGTCTGATGAGGTCATCTGACTTCCATTGGTGAATGGAATCCAGCCAGTGTGATGCTGTGAATTTCCACATCTAGGCATCAGGAGGCTGTGCAGTTTCCGTTCTTGCTCTCTTGGAATACTGCCCTGAGGCCACCAAGGGAAGAAAGCCAGGCTGGCCTCCTTGAGGACAGAAACCACTAGGAGAGCTGGCCAACCGATGGCCAACATCAACGCCATAATGTGGATGAGACCATCTTAGACCACTCAGCTCTGGGGAGTCAACATGACCGCAGCTGCATGAGTGACCCTAGGTGAAGCTCAACTTTAAATGTGGGCCCACAGACTCATGAGCAAGTAAGATGGCTTCTATTTTAAGCCACTAAATTTTCAGCTGATTGTCACACATAACCGATACACATGCCTTAGAGATTGTATTCTGGCTTAAACAATCTTCAGTCACATGATGGAGACCTTATAATTTTAAATAAAGAGTCACCAATTAGTGTTTTCTTTCTGTTTCTACATTATCTTAATTGCATAAATCACACCCATAATATGGCATCTGCAATTTCAAGTTTTGGGTTTTTAAAAATAGTTCAAGAGGTTAAAGACATTTGTGGAGTTATCTGATTCAGATTCCTTCCCAAATTTTACACTATTTTCCCAATCATTTCCAGTTTTCTCACTCACACATAACTTGGTAGCAATTTTATATTAATAGCTCACCCTCATCACATTTTTCCAAACTTGATTTTCCTAGAAATGCTTCTCTTTCTTTTTGTACTTACATTTAATCAGCTTAATCTTCAGTTAAATTATTTAATTATAATAAGCACAGTCGGCACAAACAGGTTTGAGGACAAATACTGCTTACTTTTGTTAAGCATAACACTGATACTGGGGCGCAGAAATGCGAGACACACTGGCAAGGAGTCACTAGTAGCACTTGCTCAACGTGCCTGAACAAGTGGCACAACGTATTACACCTCAGTTAGGCGGAAGCCAGTGAAGACATTATCTTTTGTACATGCTTCTCTGTTCTGTACATGTGCTGCACGCCCTCCCCTTCATTGTTTCAAATTAGTTTCAGAGGTAGATTTAGTTCCACCCTAAACATCTGCCCGCCCCCCCCCCCCCCCCGCCAGTTTCTCTCTTGAGATTCTATCTTTTGGCTCTGGCGTTCCGTCACATTTGTAGGCTGAAACGTTGTCTTCTGCACGGTGGTGTTACTCACTGTCCTTTCAGGTGTGTAGTTACCTTTATGTGCAACTTGGCTCAGCCACAGTAACCCCCGCATTTGGCCAAGCATCAGCATAGATGTTGCTCTGAAGGTATTTTTAGATGAGATTAACATTTAACTCAGCAGACTTTAAGTAAAGCAGATTGCCCTCTAGAATGTGGGTGGGTCTCACCCACCCAGTTGAAAGTCTTAAGAGAAAGATACAGAAGTCCCCTGAGGAGGAAGGAATTCTGCCTCTAAACTTGAGACTTCCAGCTGCAGCATCAACTCTTCCCAGCCCTCCAGCCTGCTGACCTGACCTGCAGAATTCAGACTTGCCAGCCCTACAGTCTTGTGAGCCACTTTCTTTCCCTATCTATCTATCTATCCATCTGTCTGTCACCTATCTATCTTGGTTTTGTTTCTCTGGAGAAGCCTGACTAATACAGGTGCCTTAGGCTTTTTTTTCTCTAGAATGTAAGCTATCTAATGCAATGTCCAGAACCATACCTTGTAGGTAATGTAAGCATGTGGTAGTTCATTGAGGTCAAGACTTTCTTTATGTGTCTTCATGTTTTAGTTCTATCACAGTGTCTGACACTATAAATATTTGTTAAATGAATAAATATCTTATAATCAGATGATTGATTAATAATGGTTGAGAGAAAATATAAGTGGAAATGTTTAAATCCATTAAGAGATGCCCAGATGAGCACTGCCAACCAGGCTATGTGCAACAAATTTAGCATTAAACAATCTACAAAGTTCTAAAAGAAACCCAACTTGGATTTTGACTTAATATTTTCTTTCCAGAAATAAATATTTACAGAAAGAAGATGAAGATATTGGAATTCAAAATAGGTAGTTTTATGGAAAATATTTTCTGTGCACAAGCATAGTAAATCTATAATATTTCTTACTATTAAAAGATTTTAAATATTGAAAATATAATTTCAATTAGATATGGATAGATTTGTGGTTTTTTTATTTCTTACAAAAAAATTCTGACTATTCAGAGTATACCATTAGCATTTTCAAGCTAACTTTGTAGAAAGTATTTCCATTTTTTTCAACCAAAAAACGTAGAAGTAGAGACTGAATTCAGGGTGGACTTTACTACAGTTTAATCGCATGTAACATTTTAATGTTCAGAATATGAAGATTAAAGCTCATAAGAGAGTATTTGTAAAAACTAAATGAACTCTAAAGTTGTATTTTTATGTGACATTTTCTTTTTACATTAACAGATTTTAACATATGCTACAACAAAGGGAAAATTCATTCCATTAGGTGGCTTAGGTATACAACAGCAAAGAGAAATTGGTTTTATAGTGTTTTATGGTTTTAAAGTGTCCACTGGGACACTTTCCTCACACAACCTGATAAAAATTCTGTGTTGGGACCCTTTCTTATCTTCACCCTGTAGATTCAAGGTCCCATGAAGCGTGGCCTAAGTCCTACCACCGCCATGCGGCCCCCTCTGGCCAGGTAGGCCCACCAGCTCCTTGAGAGTTCCCTCCAAACTTCCTGAGGCAGGGGGTCTCCAGCCCCACCGTCCGGAGCCGCAGCTTCTCCTTTCTGAACACTTTTTTCTAATCCCTAAAACTAGGCAGTCTCGCTCAGCACAAGGATTTTAGGGTTCTTTCTTTGAGGCTCATGTAAGTTCCAGCTTCATTAGGAGGAAATGGGAAGAAACCAGTTTTATCCAGTTTTCAAGGGTGTGAGTGGGGGTGAGAGGTGAAAATAGTGGGAGAGAGCATCCAACGAAAAACACGAAAAATGGGAATGGAGTCAACTGTAGAGGACCCCCGAATCCAGGCAGAACCTCAGCTTGATTTGGTCATTACTGGGGCACACTCGGAGTTCTTGATCAGGAGTGTGGCATGCAGACAAAACAAAATGATTCTTGATTTCTCAACCTGCCACAGTGCAGCACTGACCCCTGATTTAACTAGACAGGAGACGAGGGCCTGGGACAGAAGATACAGAGACCAGAGCTAGGCGAGGCTAACGGACTATGAGAAAGCGGTCAGCCTGGTACATTAGGAAAAGCTTGTTTAGAACAGCTGCCTCTAACTGATGTTTGCATGTCTCCCTCCATGACTAATTTAGTTAAGAAATTACGAGGAATTTCTGCTGGTTCTGAGAGACATGAGAATACTTTACTCAAGGCAGCTGTGAGATTTCCCTGTCTACCTGTGTTTCCCTGGGCAACACAGCAGTAACACCAGCCAACCTTGGATCATGTTGGTCGTTACCAAGAGCAGCCACAATTAGACAGAGGCCAAGGGGGATACAAGTGGTAGACTGAGGAGTAGCCAAGGTTAACATCAGAAGAGCATCACCAGCCATCAAGTTCAAGGGCCAGTGGGAAGCTGTTAGTAGGTGAGACCGCAGGCCAGGCACTGCGGCAAGAACGCAAAGCAGGATATATAGTCAAGACACTTCTGTGGCAGATGATAGAGATTACACTAAAACCAGTTGGCCAAAGCTGAATTTGTAGCTCACGTAACTGAGAAGTCCGGCAGCGTGTGAGGTTGTGGATGATGATGAAATCGAGACCTGGTCCCAGTCTCTCTCCTGCTTTCCCTTCTGTTCTGCTGTCTTAGCTCTGTCCTCAGTGCCCAGCTTACATACTGTCCTCTGAGCACCTGCGGCAGAAACGAGAATGGTCCGCTTCCCTGTAGCCCTGTTCAGAGCCAAGAGGTAGGTTTCATTGGCTCTACCAGGGCCACATGCAATCGCGGTAGCCAGGGGGATGCAATGCTTGAACAGCAAGGGCTGGGTCACCACAGTCCTGGAAAATGCAGAGAATAGATGTTTTCCCAACAAAAGTCAGGGTGCTATCATCCTAGGAAGAGTGATGAATGCTCGACAGGCAAAAATAAGAGAACGCCCATGACAGGAAAAGTGGTTCCCGTGGAGGATAGTTACCATTGGTGCCAGTTAAGGCCTCAGGCAAAGAGGCACTAGCTCAAGGTTTGGAGAGGATGTTGGGGATTTCAGAGAAGAGGGAGATAATTTTTCTTAAATGGTTTCCTGTAGACTTGGAAGTAGAGGAATAAACCACATGACAACCCTCCCCAATCTCACTGTCCCTGTCCAGCACCCTGATTTTTCTACCCTGGGCCATCTGTTAAATAGATTTAAACCAAACTAATTATACATTCTCTGGGCCAAATTAATTAATCATTTCTTCTGGGATTAACCTCTGGAAACATGCCAGATACTGGAGAGGTGGACCGGTAAAGTTCCTTTGGATCATTTGTAGCATCTGCCACATGGTGTCTTTCAAAACACATAGTTAGGATTAAGCTTTTTCTATCAGCAATGCCTTGCTGTCAAATCATAATATATAGTTTATGTTAACATCACTTACATTGCAGATTATACACAAACCTAATGACCTAATGACTTTTAATACTTGTTTATACAGTAGCTGAGTGTTTTTAAAATTTTTGCTGTATAACATGATAGCACCAATGGATATATTTTCATAAATCTGAAAAAATAAGTAAACTAGCTTGGAAAGATTTATTCTGAGTGAATCCAGAGTCACTGAGTTCTCATAATACCATTCAAATTTTGGAGCACAGGCCATATTTTTCCTTCCTTTTCTTTGTTATTTTATAGTGATCAAATATTAAACTGACATTAGGAGTTACACATGCAAAAGCAGAAACAGACCTCTCCAGTTAGAGGTCAGGGAGCATTGGCTCCGAGGTGGCGATGCCTGTGAACCTGGCAGGACATTGCGCTCTGGGTGCCCAGTGAGGGCACAGAATGGCCAACAGTAAAGGGATTCAGCTCGTTAAAGGGTAGATGCAGAGAAATATGATATTTGAAGTTCCATAATGTGGAAGAGAGACGAGAGGCCCCAGGGTTAAACTAGGACCGGGAAGAGAAAATTCAGGAAGGAATTTTGGCTCACTCGGAACTATCCAAAGGTAGCCTGAGTTTCCTTTGGTGGAAGGCATCAGGTATTTCTTAGCCCTGAAATGGTCAAGAGGAGTCTGGATGAGCACTAAGCAGTTCTGAAGGAGGAGTTTCTCTGTGTGAAACTACTCTCCCCGCTGTGCAAGGGACTCTGTCCTTCTTAAGGATCTTGATTGGTCAACCAACTTCAACCTCTATTCTCTGTGAGCTCCTTCCCACCGTGACTGAAGTTTCTCTCACCCTAAAAACAAACATAAACCCAAACCCTGATGTTGCTCATGCCGCATGTCTCCTCCAGCTGTTGATATTCCGGCCAAGCTTCTTGAAAGCATCGTCTAGACTCCGTCTGCATTACTGCACCTTGAATGCACTTCCCAGACCAGTCATCCTGGTGTGTGTTTGCACTACTCCTCTGAATCTGACCTTGCCAGGGTCATGGATGATGGTTTCCATGTCAGCAAATCCGGTGGACACATCTCAGCCCTTGGGCTGGATGATCTCTCGGCAGCTTCTATGGCTCTACACATTGCTGACATTCCTACCACCTCCCTGACCATGACTCCAGGTCTCGTTTGTCATCTCTTCCCCCTTTAAAGCAGAGGCACAAGATCTGCATCATCACACGCATCCTCAGGGGTTCCGATGTCAGGGATTCGTGGACCACACTTGGAGAAATGCTGCCTCACACAGTGGCATCCCCCAGGCCCCTTTCCTGACCCTACTTCCTCTCCTACACACTCCCCTGGCTTCACTTACCAATTAAGGTAATTATTCCCAAAGGACTCTTCCTTGGGTTCCTAAACTGTAAATACCACTTCCTTCTCAACATCCTCACTTGGACCTCAGATTAAATATACCCACAGCTTACTCCTCATCTCCTCCCAGCCTCCTCTTGTTACAGAGTCTCTATCAGGCCAACCTCTAGGGGAACAGAGCAGAGCAGGGTGCGAGATGGAGCCTGGAGGGAGGGGAAGAGAGAATAATTAGTAGGACCTGCCATTCATCTAGCAACCCAGAAACAGCCTTTACAGATCGCTCTCACTCATCCCCAGAAATGCAGTTAATCACCAAGTTCTGCTGAATGCACCCCTAAATGCTATTCTCACCTAGCCGTTGCTTTCCTTCTGCACGACGCCACCCTTTCTCCAATCACCGTCTTCTCTCCGGGGCTGCTGCACGGTCCCGGCTGGTACCACGTCTTCGGGGCTCCCATCGCCCCGAGCAGGAGCCACATTCTCGGTCTTGCCCCTGGGTCTCTCCTGCCCTCTCCTCACCCCACATCCCAGCACCACGGCCTCCTTCCAGTTCTCAGATGCCCCTCCTTCTCCTACAGGCTTCAGCACATGGCCTACTGTTCTTCTGTCTGGAACAATCTTTGTCTAAATCCTTATCATCACTTGGGTCTCAGTTTAAATGCCGGCTCCTCTGGAAGGCCGTTCCCACACCCCAGGGTCCTGAGTTTACTATTTATCCTCCCTGGTAAACTGTAAGCTCTTTGAAGACGTAGCTAGTGTCTGTATTCTCACTACGGAATTTGTAGTGTAGATTCAAGCTTCAGAGGCCCTTTAGGGATCAAATTCAGGAAAAATACAGATGTTTGCAATTGCCTAATGTTGTCTTGGGCAAGCGCATGTCTGTCTGAGCCCCAGCAGAGTATGAGGGGCCCGTCTGGAGACCTGCTTCCTCAGACACACACCCCGAGCTCACTTCCAAGGTGCTGGCTGGATGCCTGCCGACTGCCCCTTCCTTTCTGCTTAAGAGAATTTCCTGCCTTTGGCTTTGTCCCTGTTCCATCCAGATACACAGACCATCAGAATTACATCTGAATAGCCAGGCTTTATACCCAGGACTCCGGGGAACATTGAAAGACCTGGGAACACAGAAAATCTTTTACTGATTTCCCTCAATTCACTGCATGTCAGGATCCCTGTAACGCTGAAAGAAAGATATTAATAAGAAGAAAGACCTTGGAATTGAACACAAAATCTTGGGTAACGTGGGCCCCCTGAGATGATTGTCTGACCAGAAGTCCCTTAAAGACAGAAAATTTATCATAAACCAACAGGAGGGGTCACCCATGCCCAGCCCCCTGGGGCCTTCACATTATATCACTTTTGTGTACAACAGTACTGGAATGCCGTCCAAGTTGGTGGCCCGGCCAAAGGCTCCAGAACGCCTGGCTAGACAGATTATGCCGCCTAAGTGCCTTGAGGCCTTCGTGGTGCAAATGTGGCCCATATGCCCTGCTTTTGGTTGGCACCGTCCCTCGTGGCTTGCTGCTCCGAAAGCTGGGAGCCCCAGCTGCCTTCACGCATTAGCTGGGGTAAGCACAGAGCCCACATCACAGCCTGGAGGTTCTCCTGTGGGTGGTTGAGGATGAACAACACACAATTTGTCCCCGGTCCTCGGTTTCTAAGGGCATCCAAGGGAGAGGTGTGCTGCTATATGAGTACTTTATGAGGAGAGCTACTCAGAGAAAGATCGTTGATAAATTCATTGGAATGGGTGTGGGGAAGTGCTTTTAAGTGGTAATTTTTAAAAAGCAGATTGTCTAAACCAATACAGTTCAATGGCAAAAACGTTGGCCTGGCTGCTGGTCTCTACTTTGCCACAAGCTGTGTGACATTAGAAAATTTCTCAAACTCTCTGTGCCCCAAACCTGTGCAAGGAGGAGGCTTGCTCGCCAGAGCACCTCCCAGCTGTAAAAGACGAGGCAGTCTTTCCTGCCTCCCATACACTGGAATTCTAGAACCATCCTTTTAAAACTCTTACGTCAAATGTGCTTCTTAACCTCCGCTCTAGCCTGTTACCTCTGAGCACACATAAAAGCCAAAGCCAAATCCTGACGTTACTGGAGTTCTAATTGCAGATTCTTTTTTCCAGCTTTGTAGTTCACTGCAAAACAAGCATTTAAGAGGAATAAAATAACCCTCAGATCGTCACAGCTCCCTGCAGCCTCCCAGGATCCCTAACCAGAGAGAAGCCAGAGTCTCCAGGGCAAGACGAAGAGTTACAGGAGTTCTCGTCCCTGTGCGGCTGTGGCTGCCTCCATCTCAGCGTGGCTGCTTCTCTGTTTACCTCCCACTCTACTTGCTGTGCTCGTTTGCAGGACTAAACGATTGCCAGTCCTCTCAAAGTTCAAATTTATGGATAAAATTATTTAGTGCTTGTAAAATGGACACAGTGGCGTGAACTTGAAATTTGTGTAGAATTTATGTCAGTGGCTAAAGGATTGCTTTCCTTTCACGTGTCTCTCCCTGTACGCTCTGACGCCTCCCTCCACCCTACCCTGCCCCCACTGGCCCTTCTGTGGCACAGGCTGTCGCTCCAGTCACACCGGGTCCCCCGGCACTTCTTTCGCCCTGCCGCCTCTCCACCTCTAGACCTGAGTGCTGCAACCTCGGCCCACACTCCTGACACCACTGTCCCCAGACAGGCTCCTCCTGCAGATCCTGACGGAGGCTGTGGCCAACCTGGGTGAGTTATCTAGCCTCTGGCCTGTCAGGAAATCCATCGTAAAGGGCTTTAATGAGGCTCCAGTGAGACAGTGTACGTAAGGTGCCTAAACTCTTCTTCCTACATCTCTGATAATTCTCTGTGAGCAGCTTATTTTCATGTCATCCGCCTCCCTCTTAAAAGTCAAGTAAAGCCTCATTCCTTTAAGATAAAGTTCTGCATGGCTGGACTCATAATAAACTGGAACTTCCCTGAACTGTTTCACAGCTAAACTACTAGATGTTAGGCCTGGCTCCTTTATCGGCACCCGAAGGATATTTTCCAAGTTCATAAGTCTTGCATCAAGAGCACCAGATTGAGTGAGAGAGTAGCATGGACATATATACACACTACCAAATGTAAAATAGATAGCTAGTGGGAAGCAGCCGCATAGCACAGGGAGACCAGCTCGGGGCTTTGTGACCACCTAGAGGGGTGGGATAGGGAGGGTGGGAGGGAGACGCAAGAGGGAGGGGATATGGGGATATATGTATACATATAACTGATTCACTTTGTTATACAGCAGAAATTAACACACCAGTGTAAAGCAATTATACTCCAATAAAGATGTTAAAACAAAAACAACAAAGAGCACCAGATTGTGGACCTGCCCACCTCGTGGGCACTGTTGGCCAGGACGTGTGCGTGGGGCTCAGAGCTGGGGCCCCCAGCTGCTTCCCAACCATCTGGGGGGAAGACTTGATTATGTTCCTAATTTCCATGCCATTTAGACCAACACTGTTATAAAAGACAATAAATATGAATTATCAGAAAAATAAAAACTTTCAAAGATGTCCAAAAGCAAGTCCAGGTTTTTATTAGCTCAAAAAGACATAAATCATATTGCAATCAATATAGTTAGAGAAAGTATCGTGTAGACAAATTACCAAAAATACACAAGCAGTTCATTGCAAAATGGACACACTTGTACACGTATAACTCTGTCATTTTGCAATCAGAACTAAACAAGAACTTATGAAAAAAGCAATTGCCCACGTGCATGCTTGGAAAGGATACTGCAAACACCAGCATTTAAAGCCTTTGATGTGAAGAATGAGGCTTCTTGCCTTGTTTATCTACTCGAAGTAGGAGAGATGGACAGAGGAGGGCAGAAGTCAGGGTGAAGCCTTCGGAAACCTACAGCAGTGCAGCCTTGTCATCTGCCGATAAAAAGTTTGTCCCCTGGCAAGTCACATGACTTGTCCAAAAACACACCTGTGAGCACAGCCCAATCAGATGTCTCTCTTCTTGGTCCATTCATGTATCCAAAGAGTACATATTGAGCTTGTACAACAAGCCAGTGTGGGGATCCTCTGACCAAGCACAACTCCTGTCCTCATACAGCCCCTGGGGAACAAACAGGCAAACAGGTAGTTACAAGTAACAGTGATGGCTGAGATCAGCCTTAATGCCACTCCAGAGGCTGGGGAAGATTTCCCTGGGAGAGGTCCTGGGAGCTGAGTCTTAAAGGACCAGAAGGAATTAGCCAGACAAAGGAGTGAGGGAGGATGGGGAAGATTCCCACGGAGAGAGCAGGACACAGCAACCCACAGGGCTCCACAGGGCAGGGCTGGGGGCCAAGGGGCTGCTTCCTCAGCCTCAGGCCTCAGCCACACCTCACCGCCTTCCAAGGAGAAACAAACCATACACACGTTATCACCTTAGCAAGTACAGCAGGATACTCAGCGCATTGCTTCCTTGATTAAGGTAGTTTGTAAAAGTAATACAAGCACGTTTGAGAAAATTTTGAAAATATACAAAAGGGGAAAATTCTTACCTATAATCTTACCACTGAGCATTGCTAACATAACCATTTGGATAAATTTCCTTATATTCATTTTTATATGCACATTTTGTGCACAAAATGCAATCATAGTATATGTACGATTTTGTAATTTGCTTTTACAGTAACAGGAAGCATTTGTTCGTGTTACTAGTCAGTCATCACTGGTGCCTTTAAGTCCGAGAGGCAGCGACAGCATGGAAACCGTGCCTCAGCCTCTTGCTTCTCTCATTCCTGGAGGAGTGTCAGACCAGACACACGGCATCCAGGCTGGGAGGCAAGTGTGTCTGCCAGTCTTCGACCAACAGCTGAACACCTGCTGCCTGCCAGGAGAGTGACAAGAGAGGTCCCCATGTCACTGCCATTTCGGCATGGAGACATGGCTTAAGAAAACCAACAAAACCTAAACAAGATGACTACTAGGCATGTTGTATTAGCATTGTGAAGAAATAGCAGGGTGAAGAGGTTGAGAGTCCCAGCTGGGGCCAGGGGGTTAAACTGCTCTAAATTCAGTTGTTTCACATATAAAGTGGAATTATTGTTTCAAGGCCTATTTCATAGAATCTTTTCAAATCAAGATGATAAAGCCAAGCAGAAAAATTAATATTGGGATGATTATTATTAGTGACATAGGTCATTTCTATGTAGGGTAATTGATAGTGTCATGTTTAGACTAAAAATTTCACATGAAATATTACTGGAAACTCATGTTAAAGACAGAAGTGGTTAGGAAGGAGCAGGCTGCGTGGCCTTTTCTACTGATTCATTACCTCATAGAAGTTTCCAGGAAATACATTGTGAAAATACCATTTCCTGGTCCCTTTAAAGTGCGTCCCGGACAAGCAGCCAAGATGCAAACACTTCAGCTCTTGGAGGGTTTCACCACCCATCCCCCGCCCCCGCCCTGCAGCTGGGAGGCAGAGAACATACATCTTTGCAGGTGGAACCTGCGGCCTTAAGTCCCCCCCAGAAGGAAACAAAGTTGTTTAGAAAAACGGCTTCTCCAGGAAGGAGCTTAACCTGCCTTCATTTACAAGATCTTTCAGTGACACTCAGTTCTATATGTGTGACTCGACTTTTGTTGAATTTGACTAACATCTATCCTTCAGTTCCTCCAATCTTTCTGTTCACCTGGCAAGTTGAAGTATTATGTCTCATCATATCACTCATTTTAATTACATTGCATGGTGTGGCCTAATGAGAAGAAATACACATGATAGGGACCTCCCTGGCGGGCCAGTGGTTAAGACTTCGCCTTCCAATGCAGCGGGTGTGGGTTTGATCCCTGATTGGGGAGCTAAGATCCCACATGCCTTGTGGCCAAAAAACCAAAACATAAAACAGAAGCAATATTGTAACAAATTCAATGAAGACTTTAAAAAAATTAAAAAAAAAAAAAGTACACATGATAGAGCTAGATTTGTAATAATGGCTGTGACTCATTCTCCTCATCATTAAACTAAGGAAATGTCCTCAGGACCATATTGCTGTTAGAAAGGAAAACAATCACTGTGCAGGAATGCTCTGTCTAAAACTGTAGACGCTGTCCATATGCAGCTATTGAGAATTTGAAATGTGGCTAATCTGAATTGAGATGGTCTGTAAATATAAAATACATACATTTCAAAGATTCAGTGTGAAAAAGATTGTAAAATATCTCAATAATGTTTATATTGATTACATGTTGATGTAATTTGGATGTTTGGATTAAATAAAATGTATTAAAATTTTTAAAAAATGAAAAAAGTAAAACGGCTTCTCTGGGATTTGACTAGAGTGAGCATCCCTCACAGGGCTGGTCCTCAGCTAAACATCAGAGGCAAATTTATGCTCACCTCACACTGTCCCATTTACACTTTTCTGTTTTTCACTGTTTTCCCACTTTTTGATGAACTTTCCCCTGCTTGACTACTTCAATTACATGGTCTTCTTTTCCTGTTTATTTTCTTCTAATTGAAACTTCAGTTTCTAACATACTCTCATTATTGTTTATGCAAAGCCTGCTTTTTAAAATTAATTTACTTAAATAATTTAGCAAATACCTATAAAAGAACTATCCAAAATAAAAATGAGGACATTATAAAACTACCACCTCTGCCTAACTAGCCCCCAATCCATTCTGCTCCTTAGACGGCATTATCTTGTGCTACTTGCCTTTCCGTCCATATATTCCTAGCCTATACACATGTTCCTAAAAATCATGTGGCTTCAGTTTTAGTTGTTTTTAATTCTTTGGGGATTTTCATTCAGCAATCAAAATCAAATCACTAGAATTCATACATCTTGTTACATGTAGCTGTGGTTTCTGATTTGGGGTGCTAAAAATAATTCATGTTTGAATATAGGACAATTTACCCATTTTCCTGTTGGTGGTCATTTGGGTTGTTTCCAGACTTTTGCTATCACGTGAAGCACTCTCATTCATGTCTTTTGTGTACACTGGCAGGGAACTACAAATGTTCAAACTGACAGTGTAAGACAAGCTGCTTTCCACCCTCACCAGCCATGTGTACAGACCCTGTTGAGCCACATCTTTTCCCGCCTGCGGCATCGTCAGACCCATCACATCACCTGCTTGAAGGGGAGCAGATAGTGATTTGCATTTTCCTGATACTGAGCCCCTCTTCATTTATCTGTTGGTTAGGTATTTCATTTTCTGTGAAGCATGTGCTGCGGCTTTTGGACATTAAAAATTTTATTATTAGTCCTTTTCTTATTGATTTATAACAGTTCTTGGAATTCCAGTTACTAATCCTTTGTTAATTATGTGTTGCACATATCTGTTCCCGTTTTGTGATAGGTTTTCAATTTCCTTAAGGTAACTTGAGTTTCCGTTATCAACAACACTTGTGGGCTCATTTAAGAAATCTTTTACTGTCCAGGTCTGGAAGATACTCATCTGTATTTTCTACTGGTGTCTCCCTGTTTTTCACTTTTTTAATAAAACTGAGCAATACCGCCACATGCACAACTTCAGCTGTTTCTCAAGTTGTGCACAGCAGCAGCTGACGTGTTAGCTTCACCAAGGTCACTGGCTTTTAAAGCATTTTTCCTAAATGTGGAGTGGAATACCTGAATTCAATCATGTGATTTGACATATCAGCTTGTGGGTGAGAACCCTCTCTCACAGGGTCCTTGCAATGCTCTTCTGTCTACTTGGGGGAAGAGACAGATTCCTTAGAACTGGCATCCTCAAAATGCACGGGGCACATGGGTTCCCACGGTGGGTCTTGGGAGCGCTTGGTATGGACTGTATTTCCCTTGCACTAGAAACCTTTTTCTCAGAATTACTAAAACTGAATGATTTTCAATCATCCTACCCTCACTGCTCATGTTCCAAAATCAGCAAAATTCCTTCTTGCTGTGAAGAGCCTTTTAAAATATTAGAAACAAGGCATTATCTTGATTCATCTCAAAACCAAAATTAGTCTACATAGATGCACTACTACTAACATTAGTAGTAAGTTTATTACAAAATGCAGGCAACTTGCACTGTGATTCGAAAGGAATAATTTTGGTTTCAGTTAGTCAAAGCTTTCCATTCTAAAAACAGCACACACATTGCTTTACTCACTTCAACCAGAAAAGCAATAAAGGAAAGGAGTCCAACTTAGTATCTGAATCTTCCAAATTCAATGACTGGAAAATGAAGGCAGATGGGTTGCACCTGGGTAAAGTATTCCTCAACCAGCAAACCAGGAAATTCCAGGCTGTGTCAATATTCACAAGAGGTAAGCAGGAGTTCAGACGACCGTGTTTCCCGGATCTCAGAAACACTTGTCCTCTCCCAAATAACTTAACATTTTTTGAAGTATAACACACATGGGAAAGGTGCACGAAACACAGATGTGCAGTCCAATGAACTATCACAAAGCAAACACCACCCACATAAAAAAATAGGACATTTGCCATATCCTGTGCCCTCGCCCAACCAGTCCTGCTCTGTTCCCCAAAGGGAACTGCTCTCTAATCCTAGCACAACAGTCCGGCTTTGCCTGGCTTTGAACTTTGTGGGATGGAACACCATGCATTCTTTTGGGTCTGGCTTTGTTGGCCCAAGTAGCGTCTGCTGTGATGATCAGCTCGGATCTCCTTTCCTGATTCTTCCAGCTGCTGGAAGGGCTGTCAGCAGGGGGCCCACAGCCATCAGCTCTGCTCAGGGATTGCTTGGCATGTCCAAGGTCACATCTTTTCCCAGGGCACCTCACAGCCATTGATGGGTCCAGGTGGGGGTCAAAGTCCCAAATGAAGGGCCACTGCAAAGGGTCATCCCAGCCTCAGCATTTTCTGTAGTTTCAGCTGAGGCCTCTTTTGAGACTGTCCCAGCTCAGATTTGTCCTTTGCCCAATCCTGCCTTAAGTGAGGTGGAAATACCAGAATTGCCATGGAGAATGGTGAAGGAGGGATTGATGGGCTCAGAGAGGTGGGCTTGCTAGAGTGGAGAAGCACCCTGAGGAAACACCATTGACCAAAGCAAAGTGGAATTTGCTGGTGGAGAGAAAAGTGGTGGCCCTCTGTGCAAGCTGGACTGATGGTTGCAGGGGCCGTAACTGGATGGGCTCTCTGACAGCAATGGGATTACAGGGCCCTAAACAGTACAGACCAGGTGGCTTCACTTCACCTTCAGGAGTCAAGTGCAAGTATCTTAGTCTGTGACGAGGCTGGGGTGGCAGCCAGGAGGAGCCTGACCCAGAGAGGCTGTAGGGGGATTGTGGCAGAAAAGTGTCCCCAAGTGCAAAGTAGACTGGCAGTCAACAAAGGCACTAAACAATCTGTATAATCAAACCAAGGATGTTCATGACCCCAGTGAACGCTTATGAACTCCAGTTTGGGGACACAAAACCCCACTATTTGAAGGAGTCATCAGGCCCACAACAGGAAGGAACCAGATACACTGTAGCAAGTATACACAGTACTGATTTCCTTAGTCCTTCCCCCAAAGGAGCTACAGCCAATTACTTACGTAAC
Source organism: Eubalaena glacialis (assembly GCF_028564815.1). Classification (NCBI taxonomy): domain Eukaryota; kingdom Metazoa; phylum Chordata; class Mammalia; order Artiodactyla; family Balaenidae; genus Eubalaena; species Eubalaena glacialis. The sequence continues at coordinate 129,503,010 of NC_083723.1, read as the reverse complement.
CATTCAATAAGGAAGGATGGACAATGCAAATATTTCAAAGACTGTTGAACACTGCAGTCCAAGTTGACATCAATATCCAAAGATCTAGAATATCATCATGCCCCTCTGTTAAAATGGGAGCACTCAGGGCCAAGTGATGGAGTCCTGGCTCAGGTCCAGCTCAGAGTGGACCCACCAGATACCTGGACACACTTGTGGTGATTTCACCGTCCCCAGATGTGTCGTTGGAATGGACATTCTCAGGATGTGGTATAACTTACACAATGGTTCTTTCTCTGCACAACCCTCTTTCTTTCCCTTTCCTTCCACGAATGCTGATACAAAGAATGTTCCTTAATAAAACCCCAGCATGTTCACCTCCAGCTTTTAATTATGGATTAAATTTCTTTAAAACTCTAGAGCTACCCAGGTTTTCTATTTCTTCTTGGGTCGTATTTTCTCAGTTGCACATTTCTAGTAATATGTCCATTCTATCTAAATTGTCATGTTAATCTCATTTATTATTTCTAGTGGCTTTTTAAAGTAAATTCCATGAAATTTCCCATTTAGACCATTACGACTTCTGCAAATAGTGACAGTTTTTTCTCTCTTCCAATCTGTATGCCTTTTACTTATTTTTAATTGCTTTATTGCAGTTACTAGTACTTTCAGTAAAATACTGAATTAGAGTGGTACAGATGGACATTCTTGTTTTCTTTTCAATATTAGGAGGAAAACAATCGATCTTTCACCATTAAGGTCTTTTGTTCTTTATCAAGCTGAGAGAATTTCCTTCTGTTCCTAGTGTGCAAAGAATTTTTATCCTGAGTGGATATTGAGTTTTATCAAAAGCATTTTCAGCATTTATTGATATGATCATGCAGTTTTTCTTTTTTGTCCATAATACGATGTATTACATTGTTTGGTGCATTACTTTGATTATGATATAATATGATGCATTACATTGTTTGATTTTTGACTGTTGAACAAGTCTTGTATTTCTGAGATAAACCTAACTTGGTCATCATGTATTATCCCTTTTTAAATATGGATTCAATTTACTGATATTTTGCTAAGGACTTTTGTGTGTATTCATGAGGGATATTAGTCTATAGTTTCATTTTCTTGTAATGTCTTTTTCTCATTTTGGCATCAAGATAATGCTGGCCTCATAAACTGAGTTGGGAACTTTTTTCTCCTCTTCGGTTTTCAGGGAAAGAATGTGTAGAGTTGTTTGTTTGCTTGTTTTTCCTTTGAATGTTTGCTACAATTTACCAGTAAAACCATCTATGCCTGGAGGTTTTCTTTCTTGAAAAGTTGATAATTACAAAATTCTTTAGTAATATAGAGCTATTCAGACTATCTGTTTCTTCTTGAATGAGATTTGGTAGTTTGTATCTTTTAAGAAATTGGTCCATTTAATCTAAATTGTCAGATTTATGGGCATAGAGTTATCTATAGTAGTCCCTTATTTTCCTTTTAATGTCTTTAGTTTCTTTAGTAATATCCCTTTATTAGTTTCTGATAATAATAATTTGTGTCTTTTCTCATTATTTATGGAGCAGTCTGGCTAGGGGTTTATCAATTTTAGTGAACTTTTCTCAAAGTATAAGCTTTTGAGTTCACTGATTTTCTCTATTGTTTTTCTGTTTTTAATATTATTGATTTTTGCTTTCATATTTATTTTTTTCCTTTGTCTTCCTTTGTGTTTAATGTTCTCTTTCTCTAGGTGAAAATTTTTCTTTTTTTTTCCAATATAGATATTTAATGCTAGAAAATTTCCCTCTAGCCATTGCTTTAGCCAGATACCACAAGTTTTTAAATGTCTTATTTTTATTTTCATTTAATTCAAAATATTTTCTAGTTTTTCAACGTATGTTAATCAGGCCTAGTTTATTAAACTATATTCTAATATTTTTGGATTGCTTGTTCTATCAGGTACTGAGAGAGGTACTTGAAAATCTCCCAATATTATTACAGGTTTTGGGGTTTTTTTGCTTTTTTGTTTTTGTTTTGTTTAGTTCTGTATAGTTTTTCTTTATATATTTGAATCTATGTTATTTGGGGCATACATATTTAGAATTACTAGAGTGTCCAGTGAATTGTACTTTTATTAAGAAATCTATCTCTTTATCTCAAGTAACGCATTTTTTCTTAAAGTCTACATTGATATACAGATATATAATCTTTCTTTTGGTTTATGTTTGCATCGTATTTTTTCCCATCCTTTTACTTTCAACCTGTTTTATATTTACATTTTATATGAGTCTCTTAGAAGAAGCATATAAGTTTTGGGTTTTAATTTTATTTTATAATTATTTGTTCTATTTACATGTAATTATTGATATATTTTAGTTGAAATCTACCAACTTATTAATTGCTGTCAACTTGCCTCATGTGGTTTATATTCTTCTTTTTCTCTATTCATCTTCCATAAGATTGATTATTTTTTGTTCTTTTCTTTTTTCCTTTTAACTATTAGTAGTTATAGATTCTATTACTATTCTCTTTCTGAGACTCTCAGAAAGAGAGAGTCTCTTTTTGAGACTACTACAAGCATATTTTAATTAGAAAATTCAATTTTAAATTAGCATTTTTCTTCTTAAAATTTCAAGGAACTTTGAACACATTTAACTTCATTTACCACCTCACAAATCATATGTTGTTTATATCATGTATATTTTTTAAAACTCTCCATACATTATTGTTGTTGCTGTTACTTTATTAAATCCATCTTCATGCAGATTTACCACACATATTCACTCTTTTCATTGTTCTTTATTCCTCCCTGAATTTCTGGGATTCTATTGTCCAGTATCACTATCCTTCTGCTTAAAATATTTAAACAGACTTTATATATTTCCTTTAGAGAATTAGCCCTTCTTGTAACAAAATCTCTCAGTTTTGCTTATCAAAAATGTTTTAATTTTTATGGGCAGAAGACCTAGATAGACATTTCTCCAAAGAAGATATACAGATTGCCAACAAACACATGAAAGAATGCTTAACATCATTAATCATTAGAGAAATGCAAATCAAAACTACAATGAGATATCATCTCACACCGATCAGAATGGCCATCATCAAAAAATCTAGAAACAGTAAATGCTGGAGAGGGTGTGGAGAAAAGGGAACCCTCTTGCACTGTTGGTGGGAATGTAAATTGATACAGCCACTATGGAGAACAGTATGGAGGTTCCTTAAAAAACTAAAAATAGAACTACCATACGACCCAGCAATCCCACTACTGGGCATATACCCTGAGAAAACCATAATTCAAAAAGAGTCATGTACCAAAATGTTCATTGCAGCTCTATTTACAATAGCCAGGACATGGAAGCAACCTAAGTGTCCATCATCGGATGAATGGATAAAGAAGATGTGGCACATATATACAATGGAATATTACTCAGCCATAAAAAGAAATGAAATCGAGTTATTTGTAGTGAGGTGGATGGAGTTAGAGTCTGTCATACAGAGTGAAGTAAGTCAGAAAGAGAAAAACAAATACAGTATGCTAACACATATATATGGAATCTAAGGGGAAAAAAAATGGTCATGAAGAACCTAGTGGCAAGACGGGAATAAAGACACAGACCTACTAGAGAATGGACTTGAGGATATGGGGAGGGGGAAGGGTAAGATGTGACAAAGTGAGAGAGTGACATGGACATATATACACTACCAAACGTAAAATAGATAGCTAGTGGGAAGCAACCGCATAGCACAGGGAGATCAGCTCGGTGCTTTGTGACCACCTAGAGGGGTGGGATAGGGAGGAGTGAGAGGGAGGGAGATGCAAGAGGGAAGAGATATGGGAACATATGTATATGTATAACTGATTCACTTTGTTATAAAGCAGAAACTAACACACCATTGTAAAGCAATTATACTCCAATAAAGATGTTAAAAAAAAGTTTTAATTTTTAAATTTCCTTATTATTAAATAATATTTTTACTGAATATAAAATTTTAACTTGGTGCTGTTATTTCCTTTAGCATTTAGCAATAACATTCTGTTTGTTCTGGACTTTTTTTTTACCTGAGAGGTAAAGTATCTTCTAATTATTATTCCATTTAATAATTGTCTGCTTGAAAGATTTTCTTTTTATCATTAGTTTTGACAAGTTATACCATGATATGTGTAAATGTGGTTTTGGGGGGGATTTATAGTGACTCGAATTTGAGGTTTAATGTCTTTTATCATATTTTGAAAATTCTCAGCAATATTTTTTCAGATATTTTTTCTGCTTCATTCTCTCTCCCCTCTCCTTCTGCAATTACAATTATAGCCATGCTAGATTTTTTTCACTATTTCCCCTATGACTCAATCTCTTTTTCTGTATTCCATATTTTTGTTTCTTCATTCTTCATTCTATAAATTTTTTCCTAAACTCTCTCCCAATTCCACTAATTGTTTCTTTAGCTCTGTCTCTATTAATCTCATCCATTGAATTTTTAGTTTTGGCTATAGTACTTTTTTGTTCTAGCATTTCCATTTGGTTCTTATGTCTATTTCCATTTCTCTGCCAAAATACCAGCCTTGTCTTTTATTATCATTTTATTAAGAATGGCTATTTTAAACTTGTGGGTCTGTAGCTATTGTCTATTATTTCTTTCATTTTTTTTCAATCACATTACTTGTCTCCTTGAGACAAGGTTTTTTTTTTTTTACAGATGTATATTTTATATGGAAAAAAACAGAATGTTTAAGACCTAGGATGAAATTGTATTTCTTGAGAGAATTTTGTTTATTTTTAACAGTCAGCTAGGCTAAGAGCTTTAACGATTCCAGATCACCTTAATGTATTTCTAAGGATTGAGAGGATTTGAATCTGGCTTCAGCCCTTGCAAGGGCTGGTATATTTCTGAATTTCTTTTGTACTAGGTAAATCCCTGATACGTCAGGTCCCTCATTTTCTTGGAAGAAGCTATATTCCAATTTTCATCCCTCTTTCCCTGAAAGGCTATGCTAAGCTTCTGAGCCTTTCATTTGCCTTTGCCTTTTCAGGAATCAGTAAATGTTTCTATAGGAAAAGCATCTTTGGATTACCTCCTTTTTCCCAATCTTGGCCCCATAACTTTGGTAGCTCTCTGAGGCCTTCAAGCAAACGTTTTTATCTTTGTCCAGCTTTTCTAGTTGTCGTCAGTAGCCTTTTTCTGAATTACCTAGTCTACCACTAACAAAAGCGGAATTCCCCCAAAATAACTTTTAAATTTAACTCAGGAAACTTCTAAATGTATTACATATTGATTATGTTAGTTATAAGATTCTGCATTAACCACACTGCAGAGGTGAAAAAATACAATGGACCTTGCCTTTTGTGACAGAGGTAGCCAATATTCATTTGCCCCTTCATTTTCAGGAATAGAACATCTGGCTCTTTGGCTGGGTATATGGCCACCCAAAATATAGCCTAATTTTTCAAGCCTTTCTTATAGCTGAGCATGCTTGAGAAATGTTTGGTCAGTGGGATGTGTGTGTGATTTCCAGTCAGTGTCCTTAAAGGAAAGAACATGACTTCCTTCATTTCTTCTGCCATGCTGCTGTCTGGAATGGAGAAGCAATGGCTGGAGCTCCTTTCAGCCACCTTGGATGATTGGACGACCTTGGTGATGGAAGTTCTTCAAGACAACACAACAGAATGGAAGGAGACTGGATCCTTGACACGATAGACCATTGTGCCAATGTTCAAATTGACCACTTCTGGACTTCTGGGATGTTATAGAAAAGTAAAGGTCTGTCTTATTTAAGTTTCTCTTGTTTTCTTTAACTTGTGGCTAGAATGCCCCCAAGGAGCTTATCTACATGCATGAATTAAAAGGAAACCTAATATAAGATAGCATGTGATGTGTGGCAAATGGGTGATATAAATCATACGTATTATTAAAACTCACAGGAGGCAATTAGGGTCCTGTAAGTTACTTGAAGGTTTAGTAAGAGAGGAAGAATTTCAGTTTCACCTTGAAAGAGGGATAGGATTTACATATGCAAAAAGGAATGAATACAGTAATGAGCAGACAAAAGACATATTTATGACCAGGTAGCTGACCAAACTGGTAGAACAAACAACAGGATTCTAGCGGGGGAATGTGGCTGGAAGAATTGGTTGGTATGTGATTGGACAGACCCTTGAAAACAAGCCAAAATGACTGGATTCTATTTGCTGAAAACTTATAGACAAAGAACAAGCCTGATAAATATTTAAGTATTCTGAGAATTGAAGTCATCCAAGGACTGGTCCAAGCCATGAAATACCACCTGAGTCACCTTATTCTACTGTGCTTTGCATTAACACACTTGTCAAGAGTTTGAGAACGGAGATAAAGGATTTCCAGACCATGGTGTGGAAAACTGCTCATAAGAATCCCTTAGAGCTGGAGAATGGCAAGGAAAACAGTCAGTGGAATCTTTGTCTCGGGGGAGTCAGAAACCAAATCAAAATTTTTGATGCAGAGGAAAATTATGATAATTTAAACATTTTTTTTCTATCCCTCCAACAGGTTTTATCATTACACTGTCAGATGGGAAAAGTATTTGTTACAAAATTTTGATTTTTTTGCCAAGAAGGATATTTCATGAAGGGAAACCTGGCTTGAGAGATGCAGGCAGAGAATGCTCTGCTTATAAATTTTACTTTGTAGCATAATGTCTGATTACTAGAGGCAACTGTGAAAATGGGGCCAGAAGAAAGCCAACTCTCCATATAAATATGCTAAATAGTTTCCACAGAAAATTTTCTTGCAGGCACTTAAAAAAAATTAAAAATTCACTAGGAAAAAGTGGAATGTTTGTTGTTATAAAAAATATGAAAAAAGGCTGGTATTTGTGAAAAGGCCTATTTTGGAAATTATCACATCAACATAGGTAATGCTATTATTTCGACTAATTAGATTTTTCCCTTCCTCCTTAGGGACTACCTTACAGTTACACACCCAGGCCTGCGGGGCTTTGTGTGTTGTGGTGTGGGTCTATGTGACAGAACAGAGCAGAGACCACAGTTATTTTCATGGAATTTTTGGCAAGTATACAAAATACGAAAATTTTCACTTGGGTTATGAAGGGAATGTAATTTTGAACTCTATTATGGAAAGCACTACATTTTGAGGTAAATGTAAATACCCCATCTTAAACTTACTGCCAACTTCCTCAATAAATCCAACCAAAGCCGTCAGCCGTCAGTTGAGACAGCCCATTTCCACCAGAATTCTCTCCTTCTTTTATTCCAGTGGATTTAACTGAGACTGTAGCTGCCCAGACCCCGTGCAGTCAGGTGTGGCCGTGTGACGGCTGCTTGCTGATGGAACGTGAACAGAGGTGATGTGAACACCTGTGTCTCTGGTCCTTCACACCCACCCCCGACGCTGCTCCCATCTAGCCCAGCGGCTGCTGGAACAAAGCATCGACTCCACGCTTCCTTTTGCCCAAGCCCCTCACTTAGTGCCATTTGTTCTTCCAAGATCCGGGGCTGGTGGGAGGTTAGCAAGACTTCTCCCAGATGGAAGGAGGCCCCAGCTCCTCTGTGACACCTTCCTCAGGGAAAAGGAGACATTGAAAACTCAGGCCTGCAAAGAGACCACCATCCAGATGCTTTAGCCTTTTCCTGGATATACAGAGTTCTCCAGAGTTATAACAGGATTTCTCCTCTCACTGGGGGAGCACTAGGGTCTGAAACGGAGGGGAAGGGTAAATCGAACCTAACGCAGTAGAAAATGGCTTCATTTACTAAGCAGTATTAATTTCAGTTATTTTCACAAATAAATCTTTTAAAATTGTAAGTACCTGCTATGTTCTCTAGGTCCTATGTTGAACACTGGACATAAAAAGGTGAGTTATGTACGGAGCTGACCTCAAAATAGTAAGGTAGTTCATGACACAGTGTTTGGGGCTTGTTGACATCAGTGGGCGAGGAAGCACGTGTGCTGAAGAGGAGAAGAGACACTCTGGTTCCTCTTTTGAAAGCTCTGTTAAGAAGCTGAGGAGGAAGAGCTTGAAGGCAACTAGGTTGAGAGTACATTTGAGAATGTTTTATACTTGTTTGATGTCTTATTTATTCCCCCTGGGATGTAAATTATTTGAGAACATTAACAGCCTGAGGTAAAGAGCTAAGAGAGAAAGAAATGCTGAAGCCTCAAGAGAGAAGAATAAAATGAAAATGATGCCAGGAGGGAGGGAAGGTTATGGAATAGGTCAAGATTCCCGAGCGAGCTCTGCACACCCCCCATCCTCCACGGGCCTCTGAGAGACTCGCTCATCAGCCAACTATAAATCCTGGGAGTTTACAGCCCTTTTGAGAATTGTAAAAATGGGGAAACTTGGAAAATGGAAAGAACTGTAAAAATGGCTGTTCTTTCAAGTTTGGTATCTGTGACCTCTTTCATGTTTACCATTGCTCATGAGATGGGAGGGGTTAGCATAGGTAGTAAATAGCAATTCATATATTAATCTGGTTTGCCTGGAAAAATTCAAAAGTCAATGAGAACTTTATGAAAATCCTCCTATTTCAAAACCAAATCAGGGGACTTCCCTGGTGGTCCAGTGGTAAAGAATCTGCCTTCCAATGCAGGGGACGCAGGTTTGATCCCTGGTCAGGGAACTAAGATCCCATATGCCACGGAGCAACTAAGCCCACGCGCCACAACTACTGAGTTCACGTGCTTCAACTAGAGAGAAGCCCGTGCACCACGACGAAAGATCCTGCATGCCTCAACAAAGATCCCGCAGGCCGCAACTAAGACCCGATGCAGCGAAAAAAATAAATAAAATAAATATTTTTTAAAAATCAAATCAATACTTGCTCTATGTGTCCCTTTTTAGGGGATGGCAGCTTGGACACCCTCTACCACAGAAGGTCAACAAAGAAGGGGGAATGTGGTTGGAAGATACAGTGAAGGCGATACTGAAAGAACACCAGGATCTAAACTACAACCCAGGTTAGTCTCCTTCTGAATCTGGTTGGCTGAACAGCCCTTGTGTTTCATTCAATTTTCCTAACATAAATTTGTCAGGCGGTCTGTTCTCATTTTATTTCAGCCCATATGGTTTAAATAGAAATAGGATTCTCCTTTTTTTCTACATTTCCATCTAAATGAAATTCTATTTTTATTCAAGTGAAAATTTACTGGTGATCAGAGTATGTCTGTTCTAAAGATAGAGTTCACTGCCTAGAGATTCCGTAGGTGGTCTCACCTTGGAGTGGAGTCTTCAGCCGCTATCCACGTGAGACAGTGGGTTTCTGTTGAGGGGTTTCTGAGCCATCCAGGGCTACTCTTCAGTCAGACTTCATGGGTTGTTTCTTTTAAACAATTGGAAAACAAGAGGTCCTGGATTAACAAAACAAAATATTATATTGGGACCACTTGCTTCATTAACTTTATGTTAACATTGTCTCTGTTTTCTGATTCAGCTGTACAGTCAGTTTTCCTTTCAGCAAAAATGCTTTCTGTTTGCCATACAACATTGCATGGGGGATTCTCTGGTGGCGCAGTGGTTAAGAATCCGCCTGCCAATGCAAGGGACACGGGTTAGAGCCCTGGTCCGGGAAGATCCCACATGCCGCGGAGCAACTAAGCCCGTGTGCCACAACTACTGAAGCCCTCACACCTAGAGCCCGTGCTCCGCAACAGGAGAAGCCACCGCAATGAGAAACCCGTGCACCACAATGAAGAGTAGCCCCTGCTTGCCACAACTAGAGAAAGCCTGCGCCCAGCAACGAAGACCCAATGCAGCCAAAAATAAATAAATAAATAAAATCTATATTTTAAAAAATCGCACATATAGTCAACAATAACGTCTTGTGCACTTAAAATTTTCTTAAGAGGGTAGGTCTCATGCTAAGTATTCTTACCACAATAAAATAAAAAACTTTAAATGTTATTTTTTTCAACTCAACAGGAATTTCTACCCTTCTCTGTCTTTAAATTTTTTCAGAGTAAACTCAGGAGCAACACATAGTTTTAGCTTTTTTTTTATAGTCTCAAATCTAAATTTTTAACACTCTCAAATCTAAATTTTTAACTCTATCCTATGACAGTGAGATTTTGTACAATATCTTAATATGACAATTTCTTTAGTTAAGAAACAAGACCTTACTATCATCATTATTAATTTTATAGAATCACTAAGTTTCCTTATCTGCAAGTGAACATGCATTTACTTGGCGATTCCATGATGAGTGCGTTAAAGAAAAGCAACTGAAATTTTATGCCAGATTGGTAGGAAAGAAGAGTCACTTAAATATAAACTGTGCCTTTTGGGCCCATTATTCCTGCAGTATTTTCTATTTTACAAGCTCCATAGAATGCCGAGATGTGAAAGTGGCTGAAATGGGTTAACACAGGCTGAGGACAAGGACTGTCTTCTCCTCATTGTCCTTCAAAAGTCCTGATGCTTCCCACCCCCAAGGAAGCATAAACATAGGCGTATGTATGCGGAAGAGGTAATTGGACCACAGGAGATGTTTCAATATTGGGGGGAAATCTATTGGTCCTCCCAAATCCCAATATTACTTATTAAAATAGTTTTTTGGTTAATGACACATAGCCTAATGACCACAACTTACATTTATTCAATTTACTCTGTGCCAGACAAGTTAAAGTTCTTTCACAAGTACTGACTTATTAGTTCTAGTTGAATAGGTAGAGTCCTGATGCCACAGAGTTCACAAGTGTAGAGATGGAGACAAGAGCAGAGGTCTTTCATGCTCTGCATGAAAAATGAGAGAAATGTAGAGAGACCTGAGGTGTTGGGACTGGATGGTGGGAGGGGCCGGGGGAGGTGAAGATGGAGCCCTGTGGGGCAGTGCAGACACAAAGCTCAGCAAAGGGTTTTTCGCTCTCCAGTCTGTGAAATCAGGATTGTTTATTTGTTAATGGAGTGATCTCAAGGTCTCGTTGGGGGGATGCATCTCATGCTCACAAGGACCAGAAGTGGCCTGTTGTCCAAGAGAGCTGGAGTGGCAGATGGTGGGCCACTTTGAGTTTTAAATGCTCTGGGCTCTTACTGTGCATCTCATATAATAAGCACCTAACAATTATATGCAGATTGAATAAATAAAAAGTAAACAAATCTATGAAAAGACTTAGGAAAATATATATCAAAACATTACAGACATGATCCCTGAAAGATAGAAATGTAGACAGTTTTAATTTTCTTTGAGTCTACCAAGTTTTCTGCAATGAACGTTTATTATTTTCATGATTAGGAAAAAAAAAAGATTTAAAAACAGCATAAACAACAAACTCATCAAGTGAAAGTAGCATCAGAGTAAGAAATGATGGCAGGCAGGGGGACAGAGGAGGCACCGAACACGCCAGACTTTTGAGCACAGGTGTCCAGGGCGTGCGGAGCTCTCAGGGCAGAAGCTCGTGCTGCGAGGTGACTGCTCCTGGCCAGGTGCAGCTGCTGGGCACTTGAAAATGCAGATGTGTTGTACCTGCAAAATACACACCAGGCCTCAAAGAAAAAATGTAAAGTATTTTATTATGATAATTCCATGCATTTATGCCCTCTTTAATTCTCTCAGCATGTTTTATAGTTTTCACTGTGCAAGTCTTTCACCTCCTTGATTAATTCCTAAGTATTTTATTCTTTTTGATGCTATTGTAAACGGATTATTTTATAATTTCCTTTTCAGATTGTTCGTTGTTACTGTATAGAAATGCAACTGATTTTTGTGTGTTGACTTTGTGTCCTGCTACTTTGTTGAGTTCATTAATTCTAACATGGATTTTTTGGTAGAATCTTTAGGATTTTCTACATATAACATCATATCATCTGCGAACAGAGGTAATTTATTTCTTTTTTTTATTTTCTTTTTGTTTTATATAGCAGGTTCTTATTAGTTATCTGTTTTATGTATATTAGTGTATACATGTCGATCCCAATCTCCCAATTCATCCCACCACCACCACCACCCCGGCCACTTTCCCCCCTTGGTGTCCATACGTTTGTTCTCTACATCTGTGCCTCTATTTCTGTCTTGCACACTGGTTCATCTGTACCATTTTTCTAGATTCCACATCTATGCGTTAATATACGATATTTGTTTTTTTCTTTCTGATTTACTTCACTCTGTATGACAGTCTCTAGGTTCATCCACGTCTCTACAAATGACCCAATTTCGTTCCTTTTTATGGCTGAGTAATATTCCATTGTATATATGTACCACACCTTCTTTATCCATTCATCTGTCGATGGGCAGTTAGGTTGCTTCCATGACCTGGCTATTGTAAATAGTGCTGCAATGAACATTGGGGTGTATGTGTCTTTTTGAATTATGGTTTTCTCTGGGTATATGCCCAGTAGTGGGATTGCTGGGTCATATGGTAGTTCTATTTTTAGTTTTTTAAGGAACCTCCATACTGTTCTCCATAGTGGCTGTATCAATTTACATTCCCACCAACGGTGCAAGAGGGTTCCTTTTCTCCGCACCCTCTCCAGCATTTGTAGTTTGTAGATTTTCTGACGATGCCCATTCTAACTGGTGTGAGGTGATACCTCATTGTAGTTTTGATTTGCATTTCTCTAATAATTAGTGATGCTGAGCAGCTTTTCATGTGCTTCTTAGCCATCTGTATGTATTCTTTGGAGAAATGTCTATTTAGGTCTTCTGCCCATTTTTGGATTGGGTTGTTTGTTTTTTTAATATTGAGCTGCATGAGCTGTTTATATATTTTGGAGATTAATCCTTTGTACATTGCTTCATTTGCAAATATTTTCTCCCATTCTGAGGGTTGTCTTTTCGTCTTGTTTATAGTTTCCTTTGCTGTGCAAAAGCTTTTAAGTTTCATTAGGTCCCATTTGTTTATTTTTGTTTTTATTTCCATTACTCTAGGAGGTGGGTCAAAAAAGATCTTGCTGTGATTTATGTCAAAGAGTGTTCTTCCTATGTTTTCCGCTAAGAGTTTTATAGTGTCCGGTCTTACATTTAGGTCTTTAATCCATTTTGAGTTTATTTTTGTGTATGGTGTTAGGGAGTGTTCTAATTTCATTCTTTTATATGTAGCTGTCCAGTTTTCCCAGCACCATTTATTGAAGAGACTCTTTTCTCTATTGTATACCCTTGCCTCCTTTCTCATAGATTAGTTGACCATAGGTGTGTGGGTTTATCTCTGGGCTTTCTATCCTGTTCTATTGACCTATATTTCTGTTTTTGTGCCAGTACCATATTGTCTTGATGACTGTAGCTTTGTAGTATAGTCTGAAGTCAGGGAGTCTCATTCCTCCAGCTCCGTTTTTTCGCTCAAGATTGCTTTGGCTATTCAGGGCCTTTTGTGTCTCCCTACAAATTTTAAGATTTTTTGTTCTAGTTCTGTAAAAAACGCCATTGGTAATTTGACAGGGATTGCACTGAATCAGTAGATTGCTTTGGGTGGTATAGTCATCTTCACAATATTGATTCTTCCAGTCAAGAACATGGTACATCTCTCCATCTGTTTGTGTCATCTTTGATTTCTTTCATCAGTGTCTTATAGTTTTCTGAGTACAGGTCTTTTACCGCCTTAGGTAGGTTTATTCCTAGGTATTTTATTCTTTTTGTTGCAATGGTGAATGGGATTGTTTTCTTAATTTCTCTTTCTGATCTTTTGTTGTTAGTGTATAGGAATGCAAGAGATTTCTGTGCATTACAGAAAGTTGTATCCTGCAACTTTACCAAATTCATTGATTAGCTCTAGTAGTTTTCTGGTGGCATCTTTAGGATTATCTATGTATAGTATCATGTCATCTGCAAACAGTGACAGTTTTACTTCTTCTTTCCCAGAAGAAGTAAAAGAAAATCTTTTAGGATTTTCTACATATAACATCACAACATCTGCAAACAGAGATAATTTATTTCTTCCTTTCCAATTTGGATGCCTTCTATTTTTTTTTTTCCTTATATAATTGCTGTGGCTAGAACTTCCAGTACCGTTTTGCTCACACATTCTTTTCTTGACTTTCTCCACATCTTCTTTTTGTTCTTTGAGCACCTTTAAGGCAGTTGTTTTAAAGTCTTTTTCTGGTATATCTGCCATCAGGTAAAGGTACAGTACATTCAGGGATGGTTTCTGTTGATTTTTTTTTTTCCCTTTGAATGAACCATACTTTCTTGTTTCTTTGTATGTCTTGTGATTTTTTTGTTGAAAATTAATTTGAATCTAATAATCTGGTGACTCTGGAAATCAGATTGTTTCCCCCTTCCCTAAGGTTTGCTTTTTTTGTTATTGTTTTTGTGTATTGCTTTTGTTTGGTTTGCTTTGGTTGTTATAGGCCGTCTCAGTGCCAAAGATCAGCCTGAAGTGTAAACGTAAGATCTTCTCAGGTCTCTTCTGAGCCTGCACCTTTCCCAGGCATGTGTGGTCACTTTCTAACTTACCCTATATATGCAATCATTTTTGAATGTCCTAGTCTTAATGTCTGGTTCCCAAAAAGTGAAAAAGAGAAAACTGTTCAAGCCTTCAACAGGCCCAAGATAGTTACATCAGACAGATTCTGCCAGTGCAGCTGTGGTCTAGGTGGGGAGAGAGACCCCTGGTGCTCCTGCTCTGCCATTTTCCCAGAATCCTCCTGCATTCAGCTCTGATGCTTTCTGTCTTTCCAGGAATTTGTTAATTTCACCCGAGTTATCAGTTGCTCTTGTACTTCCTTGTACTGCCTTTTATTTCATGAGGTCAGTAGTGATGTCCCCTCTTTCATTCTTGGTTTCAGTAACTGGAGTCATCTTTCTTATTCCCCTGGTCAGTCTAGCTAAAGGCTTGTCATATTGATATTTTCAAAGAACTGACTTTTTGGTGTCACTGATGTTTCTATTGTTGTCCTATTTTCCATTTCATCTGGTACTGCCTTAATCTTTGTCATTTCCTTCCTTCTGCTTCCTTTGGGTTTATTTTCTCTTATTTTCCCAGTGCCTAATGGTGAAAGTCAAGGTTATTGATCTAAGATCCTTCTTCTTTTTTAATATAGACATTTAGAGCTATAAATTTCCATCTAAGAAGCATTTTAGCGGCATCTCATAAATTTTGGTATCTTGTGTTTTCATTTCCATTAATCTCAAAGTATTTCCGAATTTACCCTCTGACTTCTTTCTTGATCCATTGGTAATTTAGAAGTGTGCTGTTTCATTTCCACACATTTGTGTGTTTCCCAAATTTCCTTCTGTTAATGATTTCTAATTTGATTCCATTGTGGTTGGCAAAGATACTTTGTGTAATTCAATACTTTTAAATTTATTGAGGCTTGGTTTGTGGCTGAGCATATGGTCTATCCTGGAGAATGTTCCATGTTCACTTGAGAAGAATGTGTGTTCTGCCGAGGTAAGGTGGAGTGTCTTAAAGATGCTACTAGGACCCATTGATTTATATTGTTGTTCACGTCTTCTGTTTCCTCGTTGATCTTCTGCCCAGGTATTCTACCTAGTATTTAATGTGGAATACTGAAGTTTCCAACTATTATCCTTGAATTGTCTATTTCTCCCTTTAATTCTATCAGTTTTTGTTTCATGTATGTTTGGAGACATGTTGCTAGGTGTATATATGTTATAATATCTTCCTGGCTGGTTGACACTTTAATCATTATGCAACATCCCTTTTTATCTCTAGTAACTAGTTTTGTTTGTTTTAAAGTTTATTTCATCTAATATTAGTGTAGCTACTCCAGCTCTTTTATGTTTGTTCTTTGCCTGGTATGTTTTTTCCCATTCTTTTACTTGCAATTTGTTTGTATTTTTCAATCTAATGTGTGTTCTTTTGGACAGTACATAATTGGATCTTGTTTGTTTTTTTTTTAATCTAATCTGACAAATTTTGCCTTTCAACTGGATTATTTAATCAATTCAGTTTGAATGCTATCATAATATTGTTGAATTGACATATGCCATTTTGTTTTTTGTTTTTATATGTTTCATATTTTTGGTTCAGGTGTTCCTCCCTTATTGCCTTCTTTTGCATTTAGAGAATATAGTGTAACATTTGAATTCTTTTAATTATTTTTAAATATAATTTTTGTGTTATTGTCTAGTGTTTGCTCTAGGGCTTACAGTATACAACTTAAGTCATCAAAATCTACTTCAGATTTATACTAATTTATTCCAATGACGTATAGAAACTTTATTCCTATATAGCTCCTTTCCCTCCCGTTTTTGTGATATTACTGTTATATATGTTCCAAGTCCAATGATACATTTTATTAATTATTGCTTTATATAATCTTATGTCTTTTATCAAAGCTAAGATAAGAAAGGAGCATAAGTATGCATTTGTAGCATCTGTCATATTAACCTTTTTAATTAATTCTTTTTGGTTTTCTTAAGTTATTTCTGTGGATTTGAGTTAGTCTGGTCTCATTTCCTTACTCCAATGCACTTTGTTCCCTCCCAGTCCATTGGCCAGTATATTACATTTCAGTATGTTATTGGCCCCCAAATGTAATATATACATATTGTTTTATGCAATTATTTTTTAATCAGTCAAAAGAAAAATGGAGAAGAAATGTGCAGTGTTGCTATATTTTGTAATTAGCTACATAATAATCTTTTCTGGTGCTCCTTTCATGTGTGCATGAATTTGAATTACTGTCTTGTGTCCCTTGTTTTCAGCCTGAAGAACTTATTTCTTGCAGGCAGGTCTTCTAGCAAAAAAGTCCCTCAGTTTTTCTTTATCCAACAAGGTCCTTGTCCTGACTTCATTTTGAAAGATACTTTTGCTGGACTCTTTTTAGTTTCCACACGTTGAATATGCCATTTTGCCTCCTCTGGCCTCAACTGTTTCGGATGAGAAATCAGCTGTTAATCTGAATGTTTTGGGATGAGTCGGCTTTCTCTTGCTGCTTTCAAGCTTATGGCTGTCTTCAGCTGTCAACATTTCAGCCATGATGTATCTATTTGTGGATTTCTTGGCTTTTACCCTTCTTTCTTTTCCTTTAATTTTTTTGATGGGTAGATTAATGGTTTTCCTCATGTTTGGGAGGTCACCAGTTATTGTTTCTTTGAATAGTTTTTCATTTTCTTTCTCTTCTCCTCAATTACCTCCTTTGCACATATGTTGTGCACCTAATGGAGCCTCAAATTTGTCTTCAGTTCCCCCCCTCTGTTCTGCAGTGCTGCAGTGTGTGATCTCTACCGATCTTTCTTCAAGTGTGCTGATTCTTTCTTCTGCCAGCTCAGCTCTACTGTTAAGCCTCTCTGGTGAAGTTCTGATTTTGCTTATTGTCATTTTCATCTCCAGCATTTTTACTTTATTCTTTTCAATAATTTCTCTCTTTATTAATATTCATATCCTCTGTTTAATGAGACACTGTCATCATACTTGCCTTGAGTTCTTTAGGCATTTAGTTCTTTGAACATCTTTATTATAGCTGCATTGAAGTCTCTGCTAAGTCTACCATTTGGGCCCCTTCAAAGGCAGTTTCTCTTGCCTGCTTTTCTCCCTGTTTATGGATCACACTTTCTTGTTTCTTTGCATATCTCAGAATTTTTGGTTACAAACAGGATATTTCAGATAATACATTGTAGCAACTCTGGATACTGATTTTCCCTCCCTGGTGTTGTTGTTTGCTTGGTTGTTTATTTGTTTAGTGCCTTGGCTGACCCAGTTCTCTGAAGTCTATCTCCCCACCAGCTTGCCCCCCTGATAACAGGTGCAACCCCTAATATCTCCAACCAGATTTTCCCCCCATTTATTTTTATTTCTTCTAGTCTGGCTACCTAAGTTTCACCTCTTGGTCAGCACAAGTCACTTTTTTGTCAAAGGCTGTGTTTAAGCCCCCTTAGTCAGGGAGATTTTTCACCATTGAATATGTTATGTGTGTGGGGCTTGGAAGCAGCTAACACAGCTCAGAAAGTTTACCTTCTTTGCCTCCTATTCATCCAGACAGCGGTAGCTTGTGTTTTCCCTTTCTGACCTCTCCTGAGAGACACTGCATGAGGCTTGAATACAGTCTTCCTGCTGCCAGGGTTGACTCGCTATTACTTACAGGCCTGGCTCCCTAGGAGTTACCACTGGGTCAGAACAGCTTACTGTTTGCTCAGTTTTGGCCACAAGTCCCTTGTGCCTGTGTGACTCTGCCATGTGTTGATGGTCTGTGTGTGGCTGGGAAGTGTTTTCAAGTCTGCTGTTCTTGACGTGTGCACAGCCTCATGGATGCCCAGGGTTGATGTGAGCCCAGCAGAGCCCCTGCTGTCCCTGGTTGTCTCCACGAAACTTTGGCTGCTCTGGCATTTTGCTTACAGCATGGAGCTACCAGCCCTCTTCTTAGTTTCTCTCTACCAAGATGTCTATAATTGTTGACAAGGCGCTTGGGCGAGGGGTTCCCAGTGAAGTCAGGCCCTCGGGCAGGCTGCAGAGATCTCCAGGTTGTGTCCTGCCTTCCTTCTGCACCACTGCCGCAGAGTGGTGTGGGGAGGGGGCCCTCTTTTCCTGGAGTGACACCCCTGCTCTACAAGTGGGTGCCAGGAGGGGAGAGGGGGCAGCCCTGATCTTCTTGCTTGGTTGCCCTCCCAGCATGGAGTCTCTGCCCTCGAGTGGGCTGGGGTGCAGATCATGGGGCTCAGCTGCTGGGGAAGAGCTTCCCTCCTACAGATGGGAACTGAGGAGAGGAGAGACTGGTCCCCTCGGGTGCACCTGCTTCGGCCACGTGGTGCAGGGGGAGGATGAGAAATGGCGGCAGCTCGTCCTTCCTAGGATGAAACCACAGCCCCAGCCCGGGAGCTGGAGGAGAGGGAGGCCATGTGCTCGGCTGAACCTGCCCAGGATGAAGCCTCTGCAACACAGAGCCTGGGGGACGGGAGGAATCGGCCTGGTCATGGCTCAGATGTCTCTACATTAACATGGTAAGAAGTAGGCAGAGAAGTTTTAAATCATCGTGGCCAATGCCAGTTGAGGCTCCATCAGAAATCATGATATTAAGTCACTATAGACGCTTGTACCTCAGCAACGAGTGCTTTTGCACAGCTTTAGTAAGCTAGTCTCAATTTTCTAAGCAGATGAGAGTTTTGACAGGCCCCCCAAAAGGCAAGAGGAAACGTGCAGGGCAGGGTGGGCGTCCCTCTGGGACAACCCACGGCCCCCAGGCAGCTCAGTGTGCACAGGTGTCCCAGACAGCGTGGAGGGAGAAGGCAAGAGAGCCAGAAGTCACGATGACCTGCTCAAAACTGCCCACAATTGACGCGAATAAATCAAGAGTCTCCTGCATGCTTGGATGAAAAATCTGCAAACTTTAAGAAGCTAGAATTTCTTCTGTCTGGAAAATAAAATCATAAATCCTGGTCAGGCAGGTCAGTCCACCCACAGGAAGTTCAGAAGCACTTTCTCTGGCTTGGTGTGTAGGAGCTTCTGGTTTAGATGAGGCGGACAGTAATGTACCGCTTTTCAGGGAAGATGGAACATAGCAGGGCCCAGGCCCCTTGTTCTATTAATGAGGCCCAGAGAGGCGAAATGATTTGCTGACGGTCCCCCAGGCGTGAGGGGCCAGTTCCAGCTCCACTCCCTCTATCTGATAGCGGAGGAGCTGGAGGACACAGCACCCCTCCAGCAGCACTGGGCCAACAGGCTTGAAAGTGGAGACGTCTGCTCTCCCACAGAGACTGTGTCAGACTCAGGAGGGCTGGTTGGTAAGAGAGGTTCTCCAAGATTAAAGTGAAATTTTAAAGCTTAACACATTAGTAAGTCTAGCCTCTCCCATCTCCACGTACTTTCTTCCTTTAGCTTTAATTTTTTAAAACTCACTCCTTTGGGTTAAAGCCTTGGAAGCTGGTATGAAAGGCCAAAAGCAGGTCACCTGAGTGGCTTGCCATTGTGGCCACCATTAACAGCTTGATGTTTAATACTTTGTTGGATTGAAGCTTGCCCAGTTGAGGAACGTTTGGGAAAAGGCTCAGTGTGAGGAAGACCCAGGCTGGTCAGTCCACATGGAAGCCCCCAGGCAGGTGGTGAGGATGCAGGTGGGGAGATAGACCAGGGCCGTTAACAGAAGCAAGACCACCACGAGCAACTGCTAACTCCTGCCAGGTCCTTACTCTGTGCCTGGCACCGTTCTTATTTATGCTTCACCTTATTTAGTTTTCACAGCAACCTATGTCAGTGACATTATTATTATCTTCATTTTGCAGCCCAGTACCTCTGCTGCCTTACACACAGTGATAGCATTGGGATAAACTCAGGTTACGTTCTGGGTCAAAAGCTATGCTCCGCTCCACTGCCAAAGCAAAGCAAACACGATGATTTTCCCTAATGCCATCTCCATGGATTATTGTCTCCCGGGGGTAATCTTTATAAATGACTCTCAGTGACATCCCAAGTTACAGCCAATGCCATAGGAAAGGCAAGGTGAAGGAGATCTGACAATGTGCAAATCCATCTCCACTGCTAGAAAAGTATACCTAAGTACCAGGCTTAGCATCAGATCCCTGGTTTCATTTAGTAAAGGGTATGGAGCTTTATATGTTCCCTCAAAGTTTATTCCAGGATGTGACAATGCCAGTTTCGGAACAGGCAACGGTAACTCTCCCAGGGCCAACAATTGCATCTCTACAGTTTCCAGCCACCCAAACATCTTCTGGAAGTTGGCCTGAAAGATGTAAACTTCAGAGCACTTGCTTGTATTTCCTGGTCTTTGCCGTTGGTCGGGCTCCCGGCCAGACCTCCTGCGGTGAGGGCTGTGTTGTACACACAGCAGGGTTTTGCGGACTGAACTGAATTCTGGCTGTAAGAGTAAATAGAAAAATTTTTTTTTAATTTTCGAAGTGTTTCTCTATCCTGGAAATAAATAAAACTTGAGCTTGGGAGGTCTTCACAGAGTCCTAACGGTTTCACCTTGTTGTGCAAAGCACTGGAGACTCCGAGTGGAAGACCCCGAGGGGAGAGAAGCGGCAGACCGCGCCCCACACCACACACACACACACGCACACGCACACGCGCGCACACGCATGCACACACACGCACACACACACACCACGCACACACACACGCACACGCACACGCGCGCACACGCACACACACACACACGCACACACACGCACGCACACACGCACACCACGTACACACACACACACGCACACGCGCGCGCGCGTAAATGAGACATTCAGGAAAGGACTTCATTTGCACCGAAATCTTACTTTTTTACATCAGGAGTAGGGAGATATTGCCTGAAATACCTGAGTAATTATCTCCACTTCATTTTAGGTTTAAACACCAAATTTGTGACTTAAGAAAAAGTGATGAAGGTAAAAAGAGGTTTTTTTGTTTTGTTTTGTTTTTTTATGTGGGCCATTTTTAAAGTCTTCATTGAATCTGTTACAATACATCTTCTGTTTTATGTTTTGGTTTTTTGGCCGCGAGGCATGTGGGATCTTAGCTCCCCGACCAAGGATTGAACCCGCACCCCCTGCATTGGAAAGTGAAGTCTGCACCACTGGACCGCCAGGGAAGTCCCAAAGGGAGTTTATTTTTATTTTCAGCTGTAACTTAGAAGCAGTTCTGATGTCTGAGCACAGGGTGCATTGGAAACGCTCTCATGACCTCAGCATCCCCATCTCCAGGACATGTCCACCTCAGGCAACCCCAAGCCTCCACCTGGGACCCGGGGCGGGGGAAGCCCCAGTGGCACGTGAGAACTGGAGGAGAGAGGCCTTGGCATTGGCGCCCCTTGGATGGGACGACCCTGGGGCCCCTCCCGGTCGTCCACAGCAATACTCCGCTTATTAATGACCTTCTCCTCCCCACGGCCCCACCAGTGACTCAGGGGCCACCTCCCAAATAAACCACTTGCTCAGAGTTAGCTGCAGAGTCATTTGTGACATAGAGAAAAAGCTATAATTTCCTACTGATGGAACCAAGAAGGGCATTGTTAAAAAACAGTGCCTGCTATTTGCTTCAAGAACTGTTTTTGATTGGCTTTTGTAGTATTTTCACTGTCTCTCAAAGCCATGTGAATGTATAAAAATATAAAAATATTCTTAAAATCCAACTAACTGGCTGAAAAGTATTCAAAAAGTTAAATGTTAGAGTTCTCAGTCCTTCTCCAAGTGGACTTGAGTGGACGCCATGATCTGGGCAATGAAGCCACTTGCCTGTGACGACAAAAATTGCTGCTTCAAATTTCTGGAAACTTCTGGAAAAAAGCACATAAAATGAGCAAATTGTAAGTACATAAGTCAATGAATTTTACACACACATACAACCCCATGTATCCAACCCCCAGATCAACATATAGAACCTTTCTGACACCCTCGCCACTCATGATTCTGACCTCTATCACCGTAGTTAGGATCTTCTGCTCTCAAACCTGGTATCGTTGGGCTCACCCTTTCTAGACTCTTCTGTCTGGTT
The DNA here is from genome assembly GCF_028564815.1 of Eubalaena glacialis. Lineage (NCBI taxonomy): Eukaryota > Metazoa > Chordata > Mammalia > Artiodactyla > Balaenidae > Eubalaena > Eubalaena glacialis. The sequence continues at coordinate 129,480,729 of NC_083723.1, read as the reverse complement.
TCCTTCCCTTTCTGGTTTTCCTGTCGTGAAAAGTCTTAGGGTGATAAGCTGACGACGAGCTGCCCTGCGCCTAAACGGTCAGAGACGCTGAGCCGCTGAGTCCCAGCCACGAGAGTCTGCATGGAAACGACACATGCGGGGCTCAGCCTGGTCCTACAGCGGTGGAGTCTTTGGTCCTGTCATCTGCATGACCGCGGTGGGTCACGTGGACGTGCAGGCACAGGTTCTCCCTTGTTGAAAGTTCACAGTTCGTGGCTACTGCGCTTCACCTACAGACACGAGCTGGGCATCCAGGTGCCCCCTGCTCCCCTCCCGTCCCTTCTGTCTTCTCAGAAAACAGCCTCGATTCCCATTTCCATAGCACCGTGCTGTCCAAACGCAGCCCCATCATGATATGATTTATTCCCGTGGTGACCTTTGAGACAGATGATGGGCATGACATGGGTAATCTCCACGGTGAAGCCGAGACAAAAGAAGAGCGGGTTCCCAGCCGACGTGAAGCTGAGGGGCCTGAAGACAGGGCTGTAGAAGGGCCGTGTCTCTCACTCTGGCAGCGTCTCGGCCTTGCTCTTCCCTGCCCCACGCGTCACCAGGTGGCACCCGTTCCTCTGGGCACCGCCCGCCAGGTCACAAGCAGGGGAGCCCCGACGCCACCTCCCCTGCCGCTCAGGGGCTGGGAGAGGCCCCAGGTAGGAGAGGCCACTTGGAGAGACAGAGATGCGGACACACGAGTGAGAAGCCGCATGAGAAGTGGCTCCTCCGGCCTCAGCCAAGAGGGTCAGACAGCGGCCCCGTCCTTCCTGCACTCCTGACCCAGAGTCACGTGCAAAAGAAAACGGCTGTTTTAACCCCCTAAGTTTTGCAATAGCTTGTTACAGAGCAAAAAATAACCAAAACACACCCTGGTGGGGAGGGGCGCTGCCCACCTACGTGCTCTTCTGAGCTCACAACGCAGCAGGGAGCAAACACCCAACCACTGATTTCATCCCAGAAAAGGCACTAAGATCTCTGCCTGGGGCTCAGCGACATTGTGTCTTCTGCGCTCTTCCCGTCTCGTCTTCAGTGACGTAAACCTAAGGAGTGGACATCGGGGAAGCTGAGAGGGGCCTCCGGTCAGGCAGCCGTGGGCTCTGTCAGCTCCTCCAGCAAAGTGAAGACAGAGGCTTGAGCCTCCTTCCTTAGGAACAGCCGAGCACGTGTGCAGTGAAGGGCTTGGTAAATGACACCCTGGTAACCAATGGCTCTAATTACGGGCGAGTCTTCTCTTTTAATGACTTCTAGCTTGAGGCCTAAGGCTAACATCCCAGGGGCTGCGTCTGAATCAGAGGCTGACCAGGAGCCTTCAAGGAAGGTGCTGGGTTCATGGTCCCAGCTCACCTGGAGGCCCTGTGTTTGTGGCCCGAGCAGGACCCCTCCCTGAGGATCAGGTGAGGAAAGGGATCATCCGTCAAGTTCCTTTTGCAGCTGCAAGATGTTCGACATCACTAGGACCTGTTTCGGCTACTTCTGCAGAACAAATTACTTCAAAACTTAGTGCCTTCAAACAAGCACTTTATTTTGGTTTTACACAAAACTGGGGAGCCAGGAATTTGGCAAGAACGTGGCTGTGCAGTTTTCACTTGGGGCCTTTCATGCAGTTGTGGCCCAATGTCAGCAGAGGCCACAGTTGTCCAAGAGCCCTGGGGCCAGACACCCACGGGGGGCGGGGAGCTCACTTCTGGGAGCACGGCTGGGCACGGAGCAGAGACCCTCATCCACACGGGTAACTCCTCACACGGCCTCCCACGCTGGCTCTCCCACTGAGTGTCCCAGGAGAACCAGGTGGAAACCATGGTGACCCAGCTTTTAAAAAGTGAAAAATTCAGAGTTTATTTTTAAGGACAAATTGGCAGACTATATAAAAATACAGTGAATAAAATAAACTTAAAGAGCAAAATTATTTCATGAACTTTAACTTCAAAAATAAGTTACAATTTCATTGGTTATTAAATTTCCTGTGAAATTATTTCTTCTTGTGTGGAGCTTTGCCAAGCTCATCCAGACCTGCCGTAAATGTGTCACTTCGCTGGGCTATAACCGCCTGGCGTGCAGAGGGAGGGCAGACGAGAGCAGAAGCGACGGGGCCAGGTGGGCTTGGTCACTACAGGGTGATTCTGAGTATTACTGAGGAAGGAACAGCGAGGAAGGAATTCCAGCGTGGGAAATGGCTCCAGAGAAGTCCCGGGTGGGAGTTCCCCACTTTTACTTGGACTGAGCAGAGTGTCGGAGTGAGAAGGTAACGAAAACGCGTCGTGCAGGGGAGAAGTCAGGAGAAGAGGGAAGAGGCCAGTTCTCGGCGCTGAGCCATGTGGCTCTGGGGAAGCACTCAAGGAAGAGCCAGCAGGTCTCCCCAACCCCCGTCCCTCCACCATCACCACACTGACCTCCTGAGTCCCCAGCCTTGGGCTCCAGCTCGAGACATGGCACTTTATTTTTCTATTTTCCTAGGAATTAAATTCTAAGAAGATGGCATTAAAATTGCATTTTCAAAAGAGCATTTCATAAACAGAACTGTAAGGAAATGGGAAATTAAAAGAAACATGTTCTTATTCAAAGGGAAGAGAATGAGAGCAGTGAAGCTGCATTAATAAAGGTCACATGGGCCTGTTTCTCATGGATTCTTCAATCTCTTTAATTTGTCCTAACTTACTCTGATTCCCTGTCCAGAAATTAAGGGCTTGCTACAAGCCTTTTGGGTGACTATACACTTTGGTAGTGAAATCAATAATTAACAACAAAAAAAAAAATTCCTCTTCCACCTAAAAAAAAAAAGAAAGAAAACAGGTCTACAGCATCTGCGTCAGTGGCTGGGCTGGGCCTTGTCTCCAGCTGCACAAGTCATGTGGCTTCTAAACGATAATGACCGTTTCTGATAACTGAGGTTTCCTTCGTCAATGAACAAGCAAGGACTCGCGTGTGCAGCCGGGGAATCCTCTTTGCTCCAGGGCAGAGGAGACGGTCGGCAGCGCGGGCCCCTCCTGGTCAGCCTGCTGGCTGCGCCGTCCTGATGCTGCGCCTCCCGGCCGGGCTTCCCTCTGGTCCGTGAAGGGCAGCGGCTCAGCCGGGGCAGAGTTAAATCGCCAGGTCCTCCTTTCTGAACCCCAGACACGAGGTGCCTCAGGAGGAGGCAGCACGAGGCAGACGTTAGTTATGGGCCCTAAAATCAGACGCTGGGCCTCCCCATCGGGCTCGCCTACCTCACTTCTGCTTCCTTGTCACTGAACCGGGACCGCTCATAACGTTACTCGGCAGGGCTGCGGGACTTCACTGAGACAGTCCCCGAAAGGGCCTCCCAGTAACTACTCGCTGCCGTGCCTCTCGGGCGGCACTGGCCTGGCGGCTGGCAAGGACGCAGCCCTCCCTCGGCAGGGGCCGCCCCCGCCCGGCTCCAGCATCTCCCAGAACCCGGAGCCAGACTGAACGCCAGCCCTGGGCTCCCGAGGCCTCTCCCTTCTTCCTGCCCTGACAGAGGCTGGCCATCCGGCGCCGTCCTGCCCTCCGGGCTTGGCCTCCAAATCCTCGCAACGTGGCCTTCCAAGAAGGTTCGACCAGCGGGTCACAGACAGCCACGGCCTAGGAGGCGGGCCTGGGGGGCTGCGAGGCCGCTAAGCATCCCCGCCCGCGGGTGAGGCAGGCCGCCCTCCGCCGGCCCGGGCTGCACACCAGGGCTCCCAACACCCTGGTGGCGGCGAGAAAACACCAGCTGCTGCGGAACCCGCGGGGAAGCTTCGCCGGCGACGACATCACGACGTCCGCCGGTCTCACACAAGCCGGTTACAGCCGCCCACACGCGCTGCGGAAATCGCCTTCCGCGGTCTTCCAGTGGCGGAGGCGGCGGCGGCGGCGGCGGCGGAGCCGGAGGCGGAGGCGGGGCGATGAACCGTCCTGCCCGCACCGCGCCTGCCTTTCGGTCTCCTCTTCCGGTTCCCCGCGTTCTCGCACTTTACAAGCTGCAGGGAGAGGGCACTGCATGAAGAATTAAAGCAGGATGTGAACCTCTGAGGCACGAACACCTTAAAGCAATCAGCTAAAGTGCCCTCAGTTACAACAAGGCACATTCTCAGGAGAAGCGTGGGTTGCTTTGTGGGTTAACGGAGCTTCGTTTTCTGCAGTCACATCACGTCCAACTTGGTTGTTGATTCATAAAGGCATTTGAGTTAAAGCTCAGTGTTTACTTCATGTATAATCATCTGAGTTCTCTGTGATGGGCTGGTTGAGTTTACCGGAACGAAGCACAAGGACGGCACAGCTTTTCCTGTCTCCCAGCAGATGGTAAACCTCCGAGGCCCGTGATAAGTCCCCAGTTCTCAGGGTTGCTTCTCCTCAAAGGTCGAGCACTGCCTTGCGCGCACTGGGTACTGACTGGTTGCTAACCAGTTGGACATTCAGGTTTTCTAAATTGCATGATCCTCCGAAGATGGGCTGGGGGTGGAATGTTGCACATCAATACGCAGCAAATACTGCATATTGAAGGCTCGACCCTCACCGTAGGGGGTGGCAGAAATGTGGGTCACGGCCCGCCCCTGAGGACTTTTCAACCCGGCTGAGAGGGGCGGACCTAAAGCAATCAGACAGCTGCGCAGATCGGTGTGTGATTAGCTGTCAAAATGAGTGGGACAGACTCCAGCCATCATCTCTGCTGAACGGTCACTCAGCCCAGGTCCTAACAGTGTCCTCCTCGCTGCCTTGCAGCTTCTGCACAGCTCTGTGGGGCCGTGAGACGGGACAGTGGTGGGAGGGGGACCGCGGAGCCCCTGGGTTCTGGAAATGCCCTTGATCTGGTTCCCCAGCTGTTTACATACGCAAAACTCGTCAGCTGGACATTTGTGCATTGTGCCCGTAGCTGTGTGTGATTTACACCTCAATTTTTTAAAGTAAAGAGGAAAATGGTGTTTTTAAAGTACGGCCACGTGCACCATTTAGTTCAGTCTGGAAACTTGTATATTCCTGCCACACAAAAGCCTCGCTGGCACCTGGCAGTATCCCCGGGGAAGTGACTGGCCACTGCCGTACTTTTCTCTCAGGTGAAGGGCTGACACCAGATTGCAGGTTGTGGGTCACATCGCAGTGAGGGTAACACCCTGCTTTGATAACAGGCTGCTTTCTCTGCTTCCAGGTGTGAAACAGTCCTGAGCTTTTGTCTTTTAAAGATGCAGAATAAAATAAATTATAGTAAAGGAAATTTTTTCCAGCTTTGAAAGCACAGAAGGTAAAAAGCCTCATTTTGTTCCTTTAAAGACTATAAATAAATAAGAAAATGCAGCTGAATCTAATTTTAAGTATCGGTTTAGCTTGCTTCCAGAGTGTTGGAGGTATCCAGAATAACCTCTGAGCCTGTCTACCAGCTCACTGTACAAGTGGGAAGGCTTATGTCCGAGAGGTAAAATGATGATACCATGGTCACGTGGCAGGACCGAGACAAAATTCCCGGATTCCAAGGCCCTTTATTCTCAGCTACCACGGCTTACTTAGGGATTGGGCAGCTTTGTCCTCAGTGAGAGGGAAGCTTTAAGTAGCCACTAGCAGTACGAGGTCTCGGGAAAGCCTTACGTAGTTGTGGACAGGGACTGACAAAATATTCTGTGTTCACTGTGTGACTCGCAGGACCCTCTCCCCTCCCTTTTCCAAAGTGCATCTGGAATTATGGAAAGGACCTCATAACAGAAATTAGAGGATAGGAAAAAAGACTAAACAACAGCAAATATACAGCAATATTTTAATGAAAGGAACTAGGACCAAACTTTCCAATATTTTTATTAATACCTCTGGTTTTGTGTGTAGAAGGAGTCAGGGATGGAGAATCATTAGGCAAGAAAATCCTGCACTTTCATGTGGTGCTTCAGATGCTCCTGGGAGAACATTGTTAACCATCCAAAGGGGCCTGAGTCATTAATTATCCTCCACTGTTCACTTTAGAAGCCAACTTTTAAATTTAGTCCCATTTGCCAGTTTACTCCCCAGAGTCTTATTTCTGCTGAATATGCTGTTAAAAACATTTCTTTATTTCATCTTCCTTTAAACTTACTCATTTTCTTCTCTTCTCCCTAAAAAAAAGACAGAAACAAGCCATTCGAAAGGCAGCACCATCTTTCAGATCCTGTGTGTGTGAGGTCTGTCCACGCCGCGGTCATGGCTGCCCCTGTGAAAGAAACACCAGACGGGGCCCTTCTCAAAACCTTCCAGCCCTTTGCTCATGGGGCTCAGCAAATCCCACCGCGTGGTGTGGCCCCCGGATCCTCCAGATCTGCTCCACATCCCAGCCCCACGCTCCGCCGCCCCCGGCCCTTCACTGCCCAGTCCCTCATCTCTGCCCTCCCAGTCTCTCCCTTTTCTCCTTCTGGCCCTGCTCTCTGGACCTGTCATCCCGTCGGTGCCCTCTGGGCACCCCCGCCCCTCTCCCCACCAGCCAGCTCTAAGGGAAGGACCCCGACCTTGCACAAAGCAGACACGTGACAAGCCGAGGCTCCGCCATGGACGTGGACGGAGTGATGAGCATCCTCCCTCCCCGCCCCCCCAGGGCCCCCAGATCAAGGGCATTTCCAGGCCCCCAGGGCCCTGCGGCAGGGCGCTCTCTGCCCAGGCTTCTCCTCTCAGACAGGAAGGGTCTGAGTTATCAATTCATGTTAGACATGGGTGCTTTAACACCTGTCACCTGCGCCCCAAAGCCGGGGCCTGGCATAGACCACAGCTTCTCCTCGCAAAAGCTGCCGTCTTGGCCTCTGCAGGTCCCGCCCGGCCTGGTGAGGGAGAGCTGGCACAGGGGGCCCTCCCCTGGGCCCCCTCATGCCCAGCTCCCCGCTCTGTTGGGTGAGGACCCCGGCCTGGCCTGGGACTAAACTCTGCTTAGATGGGTGGAGGATCTCCATTTTTCCCTCAGCAAGGAAAAACAAGATACTTGCCAAGCCTGGGGGTCAGGGCAGGCTCTCCTGTAGCAGGGACACTGGAGCTGAGAAGGGAAGACGGTGAGGTGCTCACCTGGGGCTCGGTGGGACCGCAGATGGCCCAGTCAGAAGGAACAGCAAGGCTTGCGCGCAGCAGGTTAGGAAGCAGGGTGAGAAGGGGGTGAGGGTAGGGAGGGGCCAGATCACCTGTGGCCTTAAAGGCACGGTGACTGTGGAATAAGTGCAAACCAGGACAGGTCTGAGAATGCAAGGGACACTGGTAACGGTGGTGCTGGGGCAGCGGGAGGGGCAGGCGCGGGCTCAGCTTGTGGTGCTGAAAGGCGTGTAGGTGGGCAGCGCAGAAGGGTGCTGGGCAGGGAGGTGTCGTGCGTGGTCACTGCGCATTTTGAAAGTGGGTTTGGAGGGTGTTCAGCAGCGCCTGTGTCTGCAGACGTCCCCCCACCCTCCGCCCTGTCACTGCAAGGAGCTCTTCATCAGGGCTCTCCTTCGAGCTCTGCAGGGAGTCCGGGCTCACGCGCTCTCCTGTCACGGCCCCGACCACCTGCGTGCCTGCGCGGTGCCTCCCTCGGGTCACACCGTCAGCACCCTGACTCTCACGGTGGCCTCAGGTAAGGTCCCCACGTCACTAGATCTTAGCTTTCTAAGCCGATGATGAGTTTCCGTCGAAGGCTGTGCCTCTCCAGTGGCTTTGTTGACAGTTTTGGAGGGTAGGTCTTTACGGTGAGGAACTGTTTGCTGCATCTCAAGATGCTGTGCCCCTGGCCTCACTGGGCTGACGCTCACAAGCCCCTGCCTTGCTGCACACACCCTGGGGGGACGGCTCCACCCGAGACAGCCAGTGGTCTGAGGCCTGTGCCCCCCTCCCTCACAGCTCGTCATCCTGGCGGCCAGCGAAAGCCGAATCTGCCTCCCAGGTGGACCCTAGAGCTGGGGGCGAGGAAGAGGGTGCGGGGAGGAGGGCGGGCGCGCAGGGCAAGTTCTGCCTGTCAGGACATCAGCTTCCGAAAGGCTGGCCCCGCCCCCGACCCAACGTCCTGGGTAGAAGCGGCCCTGAACCCTCGCCGGCCCCGAACCCTCGCCGGCCCCGAACCCTCGCCGGCCCCTTTACAGAAACGTGTGTGACTCAGGCACCGGAGACGCTAACCGCCGCGGAGAGGCTTGTGGAAGAAGAGCCGAGGAGATGGCAGCTTAACGTGGAAGCAGCTGCCTTGTGTGGCAGTGACCGAGAGGCAGGGGCAGGGGAGGCCCTCGGAGCCCCCGGGGCCCCCTCTGAAGGCTGACCCTGCCTGGGCAGCTCGGGCGCCAGCAGGCAGCTGCGGGGGCAGTCACGGCACCGTTCGGGGTAATTTAGAGCAAGAGGTGACAAGAACATGTCCAGATTGCAGAGCGTGCGTCGGGAAGCCAAACAGACTTCGAAGGTGCGTTGGAAGCTTTGCTCTGCTCTCCCCCTTCCCTTCCGCTGGGAACGACGCACAGTCTGCGCTAGTCCTGAGGGTTCGACCAAACGGAGTCAGTGGAGTGGACGTAAAAGGCACCCTTCAGTCGAGGTCCCTACACTCTCCAGGCTCTTAATCTTAAGCTTTTTTTTTTAATTTATCAGCTCTGGAAAGTCAGCCTGCCATGTAAAACGTTAAAGCTACAACTACCAAGGCTTTCCTGGTCTTAAAAAAGTACAGAATATCTCCTTGCTTTGTCACTTAATCGGCTGATTGGTTAATCAGTTGATCTGTTTTCTCTGAACTTAACCAAATATTGAGTAAATGTTGGAGTCCATCTGATTTATACTCTGGAAAGTACTTTGAAAGGTAATCCAGTACATTTATGAAGATATCATGCTATATTCCACCCACCTCTGGCTTCCATAGGCTTCCAGTTTCTAATTTGGGGCGTGGGGAGCTTGGAAGCCATTGCTCCTGCCTTCATAGCACGAAAAAGCTGAACAACCTGGACATCAAAAACTCATCTTAGACACATCAGAAAATTGAGGTCAGAGGGCAAACCACTGGCCCCCCAAATGAGAGACAGACCTGCTGGTACAGAGAACTACAGCTAACCAGACAAAAGCTCAGGTGCAGACACCTTCGTGGGAACCAGGGCTGGGGTGGGAAATCCTAATCTGTAATTTATTAATTGATGAAGGTTCACTGTGGACAAAGTTGAGAGTTAAGAACTCCAGGGGGGGCCCGGTACCAGGGGGACCTCACACTTTTGTGACTTTTACCTTCCGGAAGGACCAGGTGCTCACAGTGAAAATGCCTTCGTGCTTCCAGCAGCGGGTGGAAAGAAGGAATCATTTTTCAATACTCCAGAGTGCCCTGTCCCTAACAAGGCCTGCCTCTGGGGGGCTGGCTAACCAGAGCCTGACCTACCTGCAGGCAGGGAAACACTCAACTCCAGCCCCTGCTGGCCACCCCACCCTGCTTAAGGGGAAGAAGAAAACTGAGAAACACTTGTGAAGTTCAGTCCAGGGACATGGGCTTCCGTAAAGACTGAGGCCTCTCACAGGCCTGTAAGCCCCCTCCCCACACCTTACCTCTGCCACATCAGTAGGACCCCTGTGCAACAGCTGGGAAATACACTGAAAGACCTGCACACCTCAGACCTTTTTAAAAAAAGAAATATCTAAGGAAAACCAGAGACAACAGAGGAGGAGAAAACCAAGGACACAAGAGGAAATTTTAGCCTCCAATACCTACAGCTATAGCACACAGTCGACATAGCCCAACTCCTAGCCAGATGATCCTAAAAACTAATACCAAAGGCCAGTTTACTTTAGTTTTTTAACCAAGTTCATCACGTTGAACTTTTAACCAAAAAATTACAGGACAAACTATAAGACAAAAGTCAAAGTTTGAAGAGGCAAAGTAAGCATCACTGGAATTATCAAACGTGGAAATTAAGACAACTGTGATTAATATGCTAAGGACTCTAAGAGAGAAGAGGACAACACACAAGAACACACAGGTAACACAAGCAGAGCATGGAAATTCTGTGAAAGAATCAAAAGGAAAGTCTGGAGAATTAAACACCATTAACAGAAACGAATGTTTTTGATGGGCTCATCAGTAGTCTGGACATGGCTGAGAAGGAGTCAGTGAGCTTGAAGAAATGTCCATAAAAATGTCCCCAACTGAAATGCAATGAAACAAAAGAATGAAAGAGATGGAACAGAAGCTCCAAGAACTGTGGGGCAATTACAGAAGGTGTAACATGCACATGATGGGAAGAGCAGAAGAAGAAGAAAAGGAAAGAGAGAAATGAACAGGAAATATTTGAAGCAGTTACAACTAAGAATTTTTCCAAACTAATGACGGACAGCAAAGATCCAGGAAGCTCAGGAACACCAAGCAGAGCATGTACCAAAAAGTCTACACACAGACACAACATATTCAACTGCAGAGCGTGCACCAAAAAGTCTACACACAGACACATCATATTCAACTGCAGAGCGTGTACCAAAAAGTCTACACACAGACACATCATATTCAACTGCAGAAAATCAAAGACAAAGAAGAAATCTTGAAAGAAGCCACAGGCAAAAACTCTCTTACATATAGAGCAGCAAAGACAAGAATTACACCTGACACATCTTCAGAAACCATGCAAGGGAAAAAGCTTCCCTTGTGGACTCAAATCAAGATGGCAGAGTAGGAGGACACGGAACTCGCCTCCCCCTACAAACACATCAAAAATGCATCTATGCGTGGAACAATTCTCAGTGGAAACTAACTGGAAACCGTACAACCAAGGCTGCAAGAAAGATCCTCATGGAATCAGGTAGGAAGGGAAGAGAAGCGATCAGGCCAGGACCTGTGCCCCTAGAGAGGCTCAGAGGGAAGGGCAATTACTCAGGCAGAGACCCTCCCTGCGGCGTGAGCAGATCAAGCCACATATTGAGCACCTCGGTCCTGGGGTCCGACTGAGGAAAGACAGCCCCCTGGCTGGTTGGAAGACCAGTGGGACTAACGGGAGGGCCGTAGGAAGCCTGGAATCTTGTGAGGAGCTTGTGAGGGGGGACAGATGCGTGCTGGCTCCTGAGGCCGGGGCCGGGGGGTGGGCAGAGAGGGTGGGTTGAAACAGTGACTAGCTGACTGCCCAGGCGCGTGCCCCAGCCCGAGCCCAGCAAACACTCCAGCACCGCTTGCCTCACATGGCAGGCAGCTCCACACAGCAAGGGCCGCCATGGCCGAGGAAGAAGCCTGGCCGAAAGACGTGGAGACAGCTCAAACCCTACGCAGCGTCTGGGCAGGAAGGGGGCAGCCATTGCTGGTGTTTGCACAGGCAGTGACCAGAAGCAGACCAGATCAGTGGGCAGACTGCCACAGCCCATGCCCAGACCCTCGCTGAAAACCCACACCAGCCCCTCTTGCTCCAGCACTGCTCCCCTCTGGGCTCCCCTCTGGAGCCAGTGCTGGGAGGGGGAAGAGCATACATTTAAAGGAAACTGAGCCAGCTCAGACCTGAACCTCAGGGCTCCTAGGCCGGCAACCTGGAAGCTGACCCTGGCCCTGAGAGAGTGGCGATGTCCCTGCGCAGATGGAGAGCCCTGCCTCACTCCTGGCCGCAGCCCTAGCCCCTCCTTCTCCAGCCCCACCTCCTACCGAGGCGACAGCTGCCAGCACACCCTGAGGAAAGACGTGACTCGTTCACATCACATCCAGCTCTCCCGCCAAAGCCGCTGGGCACACGCAGACTCTATAGGGATGCTCCCGCATTAGGACACCCTTCAAGACTGCCAGAGGAAACTGTTTCTCCTAATTTCATAGAGAGAGAAAGATAAGCAAAATGAGAAGAGAGAAGAATTTGCCTCAACTGAAAGAGCAAGAAAAAAACTCTGAAGAAACAACAAATGAAACAGAAATAAACAATTTACTAGATAAAGAATTCAAAGCATTAGTAAGAAGAATGTTAACTGAATTAAGGAAAAGACTAGATAAACACAGTGAGAATTTTAACAAAGAACTAGAAAATATTGGGTTAGCCAAAATGTTTGTTCGAGTTTTTCCATAAGATGTTAAAACCCAAACGAACTTTTTAGCTAACGCAATATTAAAAAGAACCAATCAGAAGTGAGGAATACAATAACTGAAATGAAAAACACACTAGAAGGAATGAACAGCAGGTTGGGTGATACAGAAGAATATATAAGTGATCTGGAAGAGAGAATAATGAAAATCACACAATCAGAACAGCAGAAAGAAAAACAAGTTTTAAAAAATTAAAAGTTTAAGGAATCATTGGGATAGTATCAAGCATACCAGCATTCACATTATAGGGGTCCCAGAAGGAGAAGAGAGAAGGAGGTCAAAACTTTATTTAGTGAAATTATGGCTGAAAACTTCCCAAGCTGGAAGGAGGAAACAAATATCCAGGTACAGGAAGCACAGAAGCTCCCAAACAAGATGAACCAAAACAGACCCACACCAAGACATATCATAATTAAAATGGCAAAAGTTAAAGGGAGAATTCTAAAGGCAGCAAGAGAAAAACAAAGAGATATACAAGGGAACCCCCATAAGGCTATCAGCTGATTTTTCTGCAGAAACTTTGCAGGCCAGAAGGGAGTGGCATGATATACTTAAAGTGCTGAAAGGGAAAAATCTGCAACCTAGGATACTCTACCCAGCATGATTATCATTTAGAAAGGAAGGGGAGATAAAGAACTTTTCAGACAATAAAAAATCTAAAAGATTTCATCAATGCCAAACCTATCCTAAAAGAAATGTTAAAGAGTCTTCTCTAAGTGGAAAAGAAAAGGCTATAGGAAGAAGTGTCTACAGGAAAGGAAAAATCCCACCAGTAAAGGCAGGTATATAGTAAAGGCTGACAATCAACCACTTAAATAAGTTAGTATGAAGATCGAAAGACAAAAAAATGTAAAATCAAGAATAACTACAGGGACTTCCCTGGTGGTCCAGTGGCTAAGACTCCATGCTCCCAATGCAGGGGGCCTAGGTTCGATCCCTGGTCAGGGAACTAGATCCCACATGCATGCCGCAACTAAGAGTTCGCATGCCGCAACTAAGAGAGTTCACATGCCGCAACGAAATCCTGCACACAGCAATGAAGATACCACGTGCCACAACTAAGACCTGATGCAGCCAAATAAATTTAAAAATAATAATAATAACTATAAACTGTAAAGGGATAAACATGAAGATGTATAAAATGACATCAAAAACACAAAGTGTGGGGGAAGGGAGTAAAATATATAGATCTTTCAGAATGTGTTTGAACTTAAAGGACTACCAGTTTAAAACAAATAGTTATAGGTCAGGATATATGAACCCCATGGTAACCACAAATCAAAAACCTATAATAGATACACAAAAACAAGAGAGAAAGGAACACAAGCATACCACTTCACCGCCAAACCACAAGAATAAAAACAAAAAAGAAGAAAAGAAAAGGGAAAAACAAAAACAACTAGAAAACAACTAACAAAATGGTAATAAGCATATACCTAGAAATAATTACTTTAAATGTTGTCAACTAAAAAAAATGCACAACGTGAGAGGTGTGAGTTAAGTTTTATTTGGGGCAAAATGAGGACTGCAGCCTGAGAGACAGCATACCAGATAGCTCTGAGAAACCGCTCCAAAGAGGCAGGGTGAAGGTCAGTATATATGTGATTTTGGTGAAGGGGGAGTACATGCAATCAAGCACATATTTTTTACAGGTTTCTGCTAGTCTCGTGCAGGTTACTGCTAGTCACGAGGACCAGGCATCACCATGAAGGATTTTAGTGCTTTTCTAGATATGAAGAGATACAAGAACTGGGCTCATAAAATTGGCTCCTGAAAATATCTAACTATCTGAAGGCCTGTCCTGACAGTTTTTCCCAGAGCACAGAGCACCTCATTCCTGATCTCCACCCTGAACTCCTTTCAGGGGGTGTTGAAAGTCAGCAGCTGCAGCAGCACACGATTTGATCCTTGTAGATTAAGGTGGCAAATGCCAATGGAAAATACCAATTTGTAGTTGACAATGTCAATGGACTAAATGCACAAATCAAAAGACATAGGGTGGCTGATTGGATAATTATTAGAGAAATGCAAGTCAAAACTAAAACGAGGTACCACCTCACACCAGTCAGAATAGCCATCATCAAAAAGTCTACAAGTAATAAATGCTGGAGAACGTGTGGAGAAAAGGGAACCCTCCTGCACTGCTGGTGGGAATGTAAACTGGTGCAACCATTATGGAGAACAGTATGGAGGTCCCTTAAAAAACTAAAAGTAGAACTATTGTATGATCCAGCAATTCTCCTCCTGGGCATATATCCAAAGAAAATGAAAACACTAATTCGAAAAGATACATGCACCCCAATCTTCATAGTAGCATTATTTACAATAGCCAAGATATAAAAGCAACCTAAGTGCCCATCAACAGATGAATGGATAAAGAAGATGTGGTATATATATATGCAATGGACTATTACTCAGTTATTAAAAAAAAAATGAAATTCTGCCATTTATAACAATGTTGATGGACCTGGAGGGTATTATGCTTAGTGAAATATGTCAGACAGAGAAAGACAAATATCATATAATATCACTTATATGTGGAACCTAAAAAAGTAAAGCAAATGAATATACACACACACACAAAAAAACCAGAAACAGACTCACAGAGATAGAGAACAAACTAGTGGTTACCAGTGGGGAAAGGGAAGTGGGGAGGGGCAACATAGGGGTGGGGGTTAGGAGACACAAACTACTATGTATAAAATATAATAAGCAACAAAGATATATTGTACAGCACAGGGAAATATAGCAATTATTTTGTAATAACTTTAAATGAAGTATAATTTATTAAAATATTGAATCACTATATTGTACACCTGAAACTAATATGATATTTTAACTATACTTCAATTACAAAAAGAAACCATGCAAGCAAAAAGAAAGTAGAGGGAAATATTTAAAGTTTTGAAAGAAAGAAACCCCATCAACCTAGAATTCTGTTTCCAGCAAATTAACTTTCAAAAGTAAAGGAGAAATTAAGACTTTCTCAGACAAGCAAAATTGAGGGAGTTTGTTGGAAACAGTCCTGCCTTGTAAGAAATGTTAAAATAAATTCTTCAGAAAAAAAAAAAATATTATAGGTTAGAAATCTGAATCTCCATAAAGAAAAGAATAATGTTAAAGAAGGAATAACTGAAGGTAAAATAAAATCTTTTATTTATTTTTATTTCTAATTGATCTAACAGGTAACAATTTGCTCAAAATAGTAAAAGCAACAGTGTATTTTGTTATAGCTGATGGACGAGTAAATTGAATGACAAATTATAAAGGACAGAAGGATTTATGTGGGATACTTTGTTATAAGGTACTTTCGTTATTTTTGGTTCACTGTTGGTTTATTTTTTATAACTTTGTGAAATAAAACTTACTCAAAAGGACACTTCTATACTTTAACAGTTTCCCCCAAAAGACTTGTTAAAATTTCAAAGTGTTAGAACCAGAGTAGGGCTTGAGAGATTGTCTTGGCCGACTTCCTTATTTTACAGATGGAGACTCCCAGGCCTGAGAGAGAAGGGCGACACAGTAATGCCGGTCCCCATCTGGGATGCAAACCCAAAGCTCTTGATTCAGTGGGTTTTCTTTCCTTGTGTTTTGACTGTCTTGTGGTTACACCTATGCAGGGATATGTCCTCTTTCATAATATACCATTATTTGAAAGTGGACTTGAATTAGTTGTAAATGTATATTATATACTCAAGGGCTACCACTAAAAAGTAATTTTAAAAATGTATAATTGACATGCTAAGAGGGGATAAAATGAAACCACATAAAATGTTAAATTAAAACCAGAGAAGAAGAGCATGGAAGACCAAAGAACAAAAACAAACAAACAAACAAACAAAAACACCCCAAAAACGCAAGGAATAGAAAACAGTAACAAAAATGGTAGATTAATCCAACTATATCAATAACCACTTTAAATATCAATGATCTTAATATACACCAATTAGAAGGCAGAGATTGTCAGAGTTGATTAAAAAACAAGGCCCAACTATAGGTTGTGTACAAGAAACTCCCTGGTGGCACCGTGCTTAAGAATCCGCCTGCCAATAATGGGTTCAAGCCCTCGTCCGGGTAGATCCCACATGCCGCAGAGCAGCTAAGCCCGTGCGCCACAACTACTGAGCCTGTGCTCTAGAGCCCGCGAGCCACAACGACTGAAGCCCGCGCGCCTAGAGCCTGTGCTCTGCAACAAGAGAAGCCACTGCAGTGAGAAGCCCACGCACTGCAACAAAGAGCAGCCCCCGCTCGCCGCAACTAGAGAAAGCCCGTGCGCAGCAACGAAGACCCAATGCAGCCATAAATAAATAAATTTAAAATAAATAAATACATAAAGATACAGCTAGATTAAAAGGAAAGGAAAGGAGAAAGATACATCATGCTAACACTAATCAAAAGAAAGCTTGAGTAGCTATTTTAATTTCAGACAAAGCAGACTTCAGAACATGGAAAATTATCAAGAATAAAGAGGGGCATTACATAATCATTAAAGGGTAAATTCTGAAAGAATATATAACAATCCTGAATGTGTATGTGCATAGCAGCAAAGCACCAAAATACATCAGGCAAAAACTGATAGAACTGCAATGCAAAGTAGCTGAAACTATTTCTGTTGGACTTCAATACTCCTCAGTGAGTGGTTGGCAGATCAAGCAGGCAGGTAATCAGTAGAGACATAGTTGATCTGAACAACACCATCCATCAACTGGATCTAATTGACATTTATAGACTATGCCATTCAACAACAGCAGAATACGCATTCTTCTCCAGCCTACCTGGAACATTTACCAAGATAGATCACATTCTGGGCCATAAAACACACTTTAACAAATTTAAAATAATAGAAATCATACAATGTGTGCTCTCAGACCACAGTGAAATTAAACTAGAAATCAGTAACAAAAAGAGAGTTGGAAAACCCCCAAATCTGGGGAGATTAAACAACATACTTCTAAATAACATGTGGATCTAACAGAAGTTTTGTGAGAAATTTTAATATATTTTGACCTAAATGAACATAAAATCCAACTAATCAAGTTTTCAAGATACAGGGAAAACAGTGCTTAGAGGGAAATTTACAGCACTGAATGCATACATTAGAAAAGAAGAAATATCTAAAACCGGTCATCTAAGCCTGCACTTTAGGAAACTAGAAAAAGAAGTGCAAATTAAACCCAAAATAAGCACAAGAAAATAAATATAAAAATTAGAGCAAAAATCAAAGGAATGGAATACAGGAAGCTGAAAGAAAAAAATCAATGAAACCCCAATGCTGTTTTTTTGCAAAGATCAATAAAATTGACAAACTTCTAGGCAAGTTAACTCTGTGAGTTAACTAAAGAGAGAAGATACAAATTACTAATATCAGAAATGAAAGAGGGTCTATCATTATTGATTCCATGGACATTAAAAGGATAACAAATATTATGAACAACTGTGTGCCCACAAGTTTGATAACTTAGATGAGATTAACCAATTTCTTGAAAGACACAATCTATCAAAACTCATATAAAGAGAAATGGATAATCTGAATAGGTCTATAACTATTAAAGAAATTGAATCAATAATTAATACCCTTCCAATACAAAAGCACCAGGTCCAAATGGGTTGATTGGTAAATTCTACCTATCATTTAAGGAAGAAAGTATACAAATATTCTACAATCTCTTCCAGAAAATAGAAGTAGAGGAAATATTGCTAACTCATTCTATGAGGCCATCATTACCCTAATAACAAAACTAGACAAAGACATCGTAAGTAAAGAGAATTACAGACTAATATCGCTCATGAACACAAATGCAAAAATATTCAACAAAATATTAGCAAATCAAATTCAACAATGTATAAAAAGAATTATGCACCATATACAAATGAGATTTATTCCAGGTATGCAAAGCTGGTTCAACATTTGAAAATCAATTAATATAACCTTTCACATCAACAGGCTAAAGTAGAAAAATTATATTCTCACATAAAGTAGATGCCGAAAAAGCATTTAACAAACCCAACTCCCATTCATGATAAAAACTCTTAACAAAGTAGGAATTGAGGAGATCTTCCTCAATTTAATAAAGAATATCTAGGAAAAAAAAAAAAGCCTACAGCTAATATTATACTTAATGGTCAGAAACTAGATGCTTTCTTGCTAAGATCAGAAAAAAGGTAAGGATGTCCCCTCTCACCACTCTTATTTAACATCATACTGGAAGTCCTAGCTAATGCAACAAGAAAAGGTATACAGATTAGGAATGAGAAAATAAAACTGTCTTCTTCACAAGTGACATCATTGTCTATGTAGAAAATCCCAAAGAATCAACAACAAGAAAAATCACTTGAAGCCAATAAGTGATTACAGCAAAGTTACAGGAAAGAAGCTTAGTATACAAAAGTCAATTGCTTTCTTATATACCATTAGCAAACAATTGAGACTTGAAATTAAAAACACAAAATACCAGTAACATTAGCACAAAAAGTCTTGAACTACTTAGATATAAATCTGTAAATCAAACAAAATATGTACAAGATCTATATAAGGAAAACTACTGAATTCTGATGAATGAAACCAAAGGAGAGCTAAATATCAACAAATGGAGTGATATCCTATGTCCATGGGTAGAAAGACTCGATATAGTCAAAATGTCAGTTCTTCCCCCACTTGATCTATAGATTCACTGCAATCCCAATTTAAATCCCAGCAAATTATTTTGTGGATATGGACAAACTGATTCTAACATGTATATGGAGAAGCAAAAGACCCAGAATAACCAACACAATACTGAAAGAGAAGAACCAAATCAGAGGACTAACACCACCAGACTTCACAACTTACGATAAAGCTACAGTAATCAAGACCGTATGATATTGACAAAATAATTATCAAATAGATCAGTGGAACAGAATAGAGAACCCAGAAATAGACCCTCACAAAAACAGTCAGCTAATCTTTGACAGAGGAGGAAAAGCAATTCATGTTAATCTTTTCAGCAAATGTTGCTGGAACAACTGGACATCCACATGCAAAAAAGTGATTCTAGACACAAATCTTATACCTTTCACAAAAATTAACTCAAAATGGATCATAGACCTAAATGTAAAATGCAAAACTATAAACTCCTCGGAGATAACATAGGAGAAAATCTTGGGGACCTTGGGTTTGGTGATGACTTTTTAGATGTAACACCAAAAGCACAATTCAGGAAAGAAAAAATTGGTAAGTGGAACTTTATTAAAATTAAAAACTTCTGCTCTGAGAAAGACACTGTTAAGAAAACGAGAAGATAAGCCACAGACTAGGAGACAATATTTGCAAACCACTTATCTGGTAGAAGACTAGAATCCAAAATGTACAAAAGATTCTTAAAACTCAGCAATAAGAAAACAAATGACACAATTTTTAAAAATCAATAAAAGATCTGAATAAACACTTCACCAAATTAGATAGACAGATAGCAAATAAGGATATGAAAAAATGTTCCACCTCATATGTCATCAGGGAAATGCAAATTAAAAGAATGAGACGCCACTGTACAAACATTAGAATGTCCAAAATCCAGAACACTGACAACACCAAATGCTGGCAAGGATGTGGAGCAACAGGAACTCTCATCACTGCTGGTGGGAATGCAAAGCGGTGCAGCCACTTTGGAAGAGTTTGGCAGTTCCTTACAAAACTAAACGTACTCTTACCATACAATCCAGCGGTTACACCCCCTAGGTTTTACCCAAATGAACTGAAAACTTTTGTCCACGTAAAAACATGCTCACAAATGTTTTTAGCAGCTTTATTCTTTTTTTTTTTTTTTTTTGCAGTACAGTTAATCTACAATGTTGTGTTTGTTTCTGGTGTACAGCACAGTGATTCAGTTATACATACATATATACATTCTTTTTCATATTCTTTTCCATTATATTGATAGTTTATTACAAGATATTGACTGTAGTTCCCTGTGCTATACAGTAGGACTTTGTTGTTTATCTTAGCAGCTTTATTCACAATTGGAAGAAACCCAGATGTCCTTCAGCAGGGGAGTGGATAAATAGACTGTGGTCCATCCAGATACTAGAATATTATTCAGTGCTAAAAATAAATGAGCTGTGAAGCCTCCAAAAGACATGGAGAAGACTTAAATGCATTTTATTAAGTGTAAGTAGCCAATGTGAAAAGGCGACACACTGAGTCCAGCTTCATGCCACTGTGGAAAAGGCAAACCTATGGCGACGGTAACCACAGACTTTAGTTAACAATAACATTGGCTCATCAGTTTTAACAACGTGCCACGGTACAGCAAGATGTTAATAAAGGGAAAATGTGTGTGGAAGGGTGAGGGATATGGGAACTCGGTACTTTCCACTCAGTTTTACTGTGACCATGTAATGCTCTAAAAAATAAAGTCTATTTACAAAACCACAACTTTCCAGATGCGTCTCATACACCACCACCTTGCTTCCTTTCCTCTTGGGAACCCCTGAGGACAGGTCTCTCTCCAGATGTTTCTGAAGGCCTCCGGGCCGCGGGCCTGAGAGGTAATGTAACAGACCTCGGGGCAGCTCAGCCAGTCATGTCGGTGTTTAAGCCCAAAGGCCAACACGGTTATGATCAAGCCCCCCACATCCAAGTTGAGGGGCTAGACCATCGACAGGGTATTGCCAGGAGCGTGACCCCGAGGGTCTCTGAGCTCCAGTTCGGGACCCACCTCCAGGCTGGTTAGAGAAGGCTCCGGCAGGGGGAGATTCTCGGCAGGAAGTGTCCACTGAGCTCAGCATCTCCCTTCTCCATAAAGGTGCTGGGGGTACTTTCCCGCCCTCAAACCAAGTGAAGGGGCCTCAAGATCCATTTGGGGAGCTCGGCCTGAGTCCTCTGCAGGCGGAAGGGATGGCTCTGACTCTGGCCTGGGAGTCTGAAGGAGAGGCCACAGCTGGAGGGCTGCCCAGCTGCCGCAGCCCGCTCCCCGTTTGGCAAAGCAAAGGATGCGCTTTTCTTCTCATTAGCCAGATGTCGACACCGAGGACCATCTGAAGGTCTTCTCCTGAGAGGACCGTCTGGGGAGGGAGGCTGATCCCGACGGAAGGGAAACCTCTGGGGGCAGCAGGCGTCCTAAGAGGCGTCCTCCCTCTGCATTGAGGGGCTGCAGGACGCTGGGTCAGGAGAGGCCTGAGGAAGTCACAAAAGCAACCCCAGCTGTACCAGTAAGTAGGGCTTTCTGATGCCTCCCACCCTCCTTCTGACCCTGGAGGACGCCCAGCCTGCGGCAGTGAAGGGGGCAGAGGAGAGATGCCCCACCTCACGCTCACGCCGCTGTCCACAGCTCCTAACCGCAGTTTCAGGGCCTGATGCAGGACCGGGTTGGGGGGAGAGACCTTTTACCTTTAAGGAAGTCAAGAGCTTTGCCATCCCTAGTACTGGGCTTTTCGTGTCTGGAAGAAAGACTATCACCAGAAAAGGGCCCAGGACCACCGGGGTCTTGCAGGGTTGCAGCTGTAAGGGAGCTTTGCCCTAATGAATCCGTCTCACTGGACAGGTCGGTGAGAGTTGAAAACAGAAGGGCCTGGAAACCACACAGGGCAGATGAGCAGGTCAAGCGGGTCGCTGACCTTCCTGAGGCCAGAGCCCGGGCTCGGCCTGTGAGCGCCGAGGCGGGCACAGAGCCGGCAGTGGGCCAAGAGGGGCCCATCCCTAAGGCAGCACTTCACATCTGTATACTTTAAAAAATGTTCGTGAAGGCTTTCCATGGCTGGTATTTGATTTTATCTTCATAATCACCTTGAGAAGTAGGCCAAGCACATATTAGGAATTCTGCTCCACGGCCTGGGGATCTAATTCAGTCTTACGCGACAAGCACGCGTGGGACACCAGCTCTGTGCCACAGTGTAGCACGAGTGCTGGGGCCACCGAGGGGCCAGGATGCCCTGTGCCTATAGGAACCAGGACACAGCCAAAGAAGACGTGCTCTAAGTTTGCTTCCAGGAACCCACGAGGCACAAGGCCAGAGTCCAAGCTCAGAAGAGTGCTCCCCTGACCGCCTGCGGATCCCCCCAATCACAGCTGTGAGTGGGCAAAGGACTTAAAGCTCCAACTCCCCTGGCTTTTTTAGGGGGAGGAAGAAGTAAATTTTTCATTGAAGTCTAGTCTCCCAGCTTTCAAAAGACACGAAAAGAGGGACACAGGCAAATGCCGTGTTTCTTCATAGGTACAAGTTAAAAATGCACCTGGGGGTTGTGGGCATGTCCCCTCCCTCCAAGCAGATGTGGGCCCAGAGTTACTCATCCAGACAGAGCGGAGGGACCAGGCGACCCTCAGAGTCACGTGGGGCTTCTGTCCTCTTCTGGACGAAGTATAAAGTACCAGCATGGCATTTATTTCTGAAGCGATTTCACTGTCTCCTGATCACGAAGGCCCAAGTCTTCTCTCACTGAATCCATAGGTTTCCAGGCCTCTGACATGTGGGGTCAGCTTCCACCATCAGAGATTTGGTTCTCTCCCCTCAAAGCTCAGCCTGGAAATCCGGGGAAGCCGCAGGTGTGGGAGCGGAGAGGGGCGAGGGTGTCCAGGCAGGAGGGTGAGGGGGGCAACTGACAAGTGCCTCACAGGGTCCGCCCCTCCTGGGCCCTCAGAACACAGGCAGGTAGGTGCTGGTGTCCAGGGCCGCGTGGTCCGGGTCAGAAGAGGCCGTGGGAGCAGGAGACAGAAGTGGGGTCCTTGTGACCAGAGCTGGGGCAGGGACCGAGGCTTCCGCAGGCATCAGCACAGCACAGCCAGGGGGCTGCCACACCTGAGGGGGCCAGTGCCAGAGGTCCAGAGACAAGACCACCAGTCCCACCACATCAGGCACCCACAGAGGAGCCCTTCTCCCAGAAGCCCTGAGGACACACAGACCACACTCCCTGCAAGGGGAAGTGGAAAAATTCCTGGAAGAATGGCCATTTACCCAAAAGAAACAGAGTAAGCTTTAATTGACAAATATAAGTACCATCCATCCTAACATCCATTCTGAACAAGGAAAGAACAGTCAGACCATAAAGAACCTTGTGCTGTGCATCCACAGTGTGTTAAAATTTCTACTCTCGTATAATTCAGATTTTGCTCTCCATTGAGTGAAGACTGTCTTTCAGGGCCCCAGGCCTCCGGAGTTGACCATCTTTCTTACTCTGATGCTCTCAGCACAATCCTTGTCCCTTGGGCTTCTGTCCAGGTGCTCCATCTGATCGAGATGCCTTCTCCCTCCGTTCTGATCTCTCACCCTTAACCATTTTTCAGTCCCATTTAGACATTCACTCCTCCAAGCTCCTCCCAGGAAAAAAGGACTTCTCCTCCCCCCCTCCTCCTCCCCCTTCATCCCTCCTCCTCCCCCCCTCCTCCTCCTCCCCCTTCATCCCTCCTCCTCCCTCCCCCCTCCCCTCCTCCCCCACCCATTTGCCTGTATCTTGTTCTTACCACACTTACTCTCCGCATCACACACCCCCATCTGCTGGACTAGAGCATAGTATTTACACACGCATAGAGAATCTAGATTCTCACTGCAACCCGACCCTTGAGGTGGGGAGCAGGTGTCACCATTCCCATTTACACAGGCACTTGGCTCAAAGTTCATTGCTTGTCCGGCTTCAGATAGTGAGTAAAAGAAATATTTGTCAAATTGGGTCCAGAGTCAATAAGCTTCCAGATCCCAAGCTGCATACCCAGAGCCCAGATCTCACCCTGAGCCCAAAACCTGTCTCTACTAGTGTTCCCCACCAGACAGAAAGACAGATGATAGGTGATAGATAGATGATTAATAGCTGATAGACAGAGAGATGACAGACAGATAACAAAGTTATTGATGGATCTATTGGGGGATGAGTGTGGTCAGAGAGAATACAAACGACAAAGCCAGTGAGGTAAAACTTTAATAGCTGAATCTAAATAAAGGGTGAAAAGATGTCCTTTGTCCTAGTCTTACTTTTCTGTTAGTTTGAAATTATTTTCAAATAAAAAGTTAAAACCACTACAAAATTTCCTGTTTTATTTTTCATTTCCAGCGCTTCTCCTCGTGCCGGATAACAACTGGCTTTTACGCCACACTATCCTTCCGGAGGTTCCAAGGCAGGTGTGGGATGAGGCCGGTCCAAGGCCCCTGCAGCCAGCGCCACCCACGGCCCACCTCTGCAGCAGGGGGAGACAGGGGCAGGACTGAAGACCAGCCACCGCGCCAAGTCTGCCCCCCACCAAGATGCACTCCACGCGTCTTTTTCTAAGTTTTCGGTTGCCCCAGCCAACTCCAGTGGCTTCCAAGGCAGCCCACATGCTCTTCCTGCCACCTTCTTGGGGGTCTTTAGGTTGTTTAACAAGGACACAAGTAGGGGCCGGTCTCTGACCCCAAAGCGGGTCCCTCCGGAGTCGCTCTCCCTCCGAGCTGTGCGGGCCCAGCACGCCCACCTGTGCGCACCCCTCACCCGCTGCTGAACGGTCGGGGGAGCGAGCCCAGCACGGGGGTTACGAGGGAGGGGCCAGGGGCGCGGGGAGGGGGATACCGACGGG
This sequence comes from Eubalaena glacialis, assembly GCF_028564815.1. Taxonomy (NCBI): domain Eukaryota; kingdom Metazoa; phylum Chordata; class Mammalia; order Artiodactyla; family Balaenidae; genus Eubalaena; species Eubalaena glacialis. The sequence continues at coordinate 129,456,247 of NC_083723.1, read as the reverse complement.
GGGCGGTAAGGGAGCGGCGCGGGACGTGGGGCGGATACGCGGCGCCGGGACGGAAGGGAGCTCGGGGGCGGGGGGCGCGGGGAGCGAGGGGCGGGGACGGGGTACCGCGGGGGCGGAGCGGCCGCCTCGGGGCACAACCCGGGCGGGCGGGGGACTTGCCGGCAGCCGCCGGGTGCCGCGCAAGGACCTCGGGAGGCGGGAGACGCGTCGCTGCGCACGGGCGGCCCGGCCCATGTCCGTGCCGCGGAGCCGGGATGAGGGCGCCCGCGCTGCTGCCGCCCGCGCTGCTGCCGCCCGCGCTGCTGACCTGCTGCGGCTGGCTGCTCGCCCCAGTGAGTGCGACCCCGGCGCCGCCCGCCCTGCCCTGCGCGCCGCCCCTCCCCGGAGGGAGCGCCCCCGCGCCCGGCTGCGCTGCGCTCCCGCGTCCGGCCGCGGGGCTGGGCCGGGGGCGCGGGGAGCGGGGCAGGTCACGGGGTCCCCACCTGCCCGCCGGGCTCGCGGGAGGGAGCAGGGCCGCCGGGGACGCTCCGGACCCTCCCCGCCGAGCGCGAAGAGCCGAGCTCCGCGCTCGGCCGGGTTGGAGACGGGCTGGGAGGTTGCGTTTGCTCTGTCCCCTCCGCCGTCCCGGGTTCGCTGGGAAAAGGATCCAATTTCTTGCTCGACGCCCTTCCCAGCGGAGCGGGTCCGGCCGCGTCCTCCCGGAGGCTGTGGCCGGCGAGGACGGTTCGCGGGTCCAGGGACGCCCGAGTCGGGTGGTGGGTAGGGCTTGGTCACCTCCGCAGGCCTCACGTTTCCGAGGGAAATTGGAGTTCGCTTTGTCCTTAACTACTTCCCCTTCCATCTCCTAGTACTGTTGCTGCTGTTTGTCTTGTTTAGGTGTGTGCCAGGGAGACGCGATGTAGCTACAGAAAGTTGATGTTTTTTTATCATTATTTAAGAGCACCAGAAAAAACGACATGCTGAATAGAAATTTGTTAAATGAGTGCATTTGTAGATTATTTAATTCTCAGGAATTCTTCCTTTTATTTGAAGACCCTTAAAAAAAAAACCACAAAAACTGTGAACCCTATTTCCTGCTTCCCTCTCTGCCAGACTAGAGTCAGTGTTGGCGTGTGTACACATTTCGCATTTTATATTGCGGCCAGATCACTGTCTGTATTGACTCATATCCCCTCTTAAGGTTGCGAAGCCAAGGATGGAGCTATTTAGGGAAAGTTGTAATTGCTGAGGATATTTCGGGTTCCAGGAGGGCATGAACCTAGCCCACCCCTCAGGGTTGCCAAACTCCCTTGTCTAGTGTGAAGACAAACGGAGTCTTTCCTCCCTCAGAGGGATGCTGTGAGGATAAGAACCTCCCTACTAATTTTAGTGCTTTGAAAGAGCTAGTTAAAAGTACCAGGAATGATTATGGTTAATGCTGCTTTAACTTCTAGGATGTCCCAAAATAAGTCATTGCTGTGCATATTCCAAGAATGTCAGATATCATGGTGTCTTTTAATACCTTAACAAAAATCCATTTTTCTTTTTAAGGCAAAATAATTTCCCTAATTCTGAAATTTAAGCTATTGACTTGTTCAGGTATGAAAAATACAGCCTGCTTGAAACCGGGAGTTTGTACAGTGGTGGTTGCCCAGTGATGAGCCGGGGGGAAGGGGGGGAACCCAAGCTTCAGATCTTTAAAAATGAGGGTAAATGTGGCAAAAGTATTCAGCATTAAGTTTCTTCTCTTAATTTTGTTAGGAAATGTTATTCCTGGTTAGAATTCTATTGACTTATTTCAATAGTAGGATAATTAAACATAGATGGCCATAATATACGCAAGAGTATGGTTTTCTTTAATAAAAAGTTTGTTCTTACATGAGAGCGGGGGGCACAGCTCCATCCTACAGCGTGAGTATTTGTGGGTGGTGGGAGGTGGCAATAAAAAGAGAGAACGTTGGACCTTTGTGAAAATAAAGACCAGAGAATATTACCTTCCAAGACTGAAGCAGTATGTGGCTTTGTCTTCTGCTCACGTTGATGGACAATGTTCGTCACCGTTTGTGTCGCATCTTTAGTTCCCGTGATAGAGCCTGACGTGAAGTCCCCCACCTCTTGCTCAGTGGAAGCCTCAGTGCTGTGACTCTCGCCCAGGCCTCTCCCTACTCACCCCTCATCTTTTTGAAAAGCTCCTTCACACCAAATTCTAAAGTTCAGTTTTGAATGTGACCTGCAACCTCTAAAAATAAAGTTGTCCCATTAGGGCTTTCCAGTGAACGCAGAGCCTGGCCTTAGATGAAGCACGCCGGCGTCTGGGGTTGTGTGCAGTCATTAAGAATGGGCTTATGAGTAAACATGTATTTACTTTGATTAAATCAAGGGCTATGAAATGGAGGACTCGAATATTGAAAGATTATTGGATTAAAGAGCTCTATTGCCACCAAATTAGTACTAACAACATAAAATGTATTACGTTAGTAAGTTTAGAACTACGTAAGTAGTTTAGAACTGTGAGGTTTTGGGGGCTTTTATGTAGAAATTTTGCTTGACTTTCCCATTATAGTGCAATTTTCAGTTATTTCTATTTCTTTTAACCTTGAGCAGGTGAACAGCATTCACCCGGAATGCCGATTTCATCTGGAAATACAGGAGGAAGAAACAAGATGTGCAGAGATTCTAAGGGCTCAAACAGAAAAATACAAAGGTAAGGCAGATGCCTGGTGAGTGAGACTGTGCCCCGGATGGTGTGGATGAGCTGACATGCAAGTAGCTTGCACCTCACTCGGAAAACTGGTGTTTAAGGTCACCTGTGTGTTTTAAAAAAAGTCTGCTTCCACTGTTTTTTAATGAACTGCTGGCAAAACTCATAGCATTGTGAGTAATGGGCAGCGGGGTGTGTTTGGGGAGGGGATCATTCACACAAACCTTTTAAAAGAAAGCCTCACCCTTAACAGTAATAGTTTCCATGGTCTGAGATAATAGCAGCAGTTACTAAAGTAATTTCTTTTTTTTTTTAATTTATGTATGGCTGTGTTGGGTCTTCGTTTCTGTGCGAGGGCTTTCTCTAGTTGCAGCAAGTGGGGGCCACTCTTCATTGCGGTGCGCGGGCCTCTCACTATCGCGGCCTCTGTTGTTGCGGAGCACAGGCTCCAAATGCGCAGGCTCAGTAGTTGTGGCTCATGGGCCCAGCCGCTCCGCGGCATGTGGGATCTTCCCAGACCAGGGCTCGAACCCGTGTCCCCTGCATTGGCAGGCGGATTCTCAACCACTGCGCCACCAGGGAAGCCCTACTAAAGTAATTTAATGGGCGTTGTTACGCTTTGCAAAAGCAACTCCATTTTCCATGGAATGAGTATTTATCCGATTTCTTGCATTTAAAATTCTTAGTTACATCACAGATGATTTTGATCCAGTTAAGAATGGTGGGAATTTATCAGAAATCAAACAGGAAAATGAGACTTTTGCTTTCCTGAAGAACAGACCGGTTATGAGTACAGTGAGCTTGCTGACTTTATTTCTCTACGTCCCAGAAGCAATGCCAGGACAACGTGCACTCACCCTGGGCACCTTCTCATGTCTGTAAACTTTGAAGGTTCTGGGATAACATCCAGATCATAAACAATAGCAAAAACCTCTTGTCCTTCAGTTTTCTTTTTCTCTGTTCTGTCATTATTTTGTTCTCTTCAAGAAAAAAAATTAAAATCAAAGTACAACCATGTGTTAAAAGTCTGGTGTCCTGCAGAGGACCTCAGATGGGAAGTCACAGATGTGGGCGTTGTTCTAGACCAGTGCTGCCCAGTAGAAGCAGGATGCAAGCCTCATGGGTGATCTTGAACTTTCTGGTAGCCACGTTAAAATAAGTGAAAAGAAACATGTGATTTTAATTTTAAAAATATATTTTATTTATCCAAATATATCTGAATCATTATCATTTTAACTTGTAATCAATAGAAAATATTGATGAGAAATTTTACTTTTTGGAAGATTAAGTCTTGGAAACTTGGTGTGCATTTTGCACTTACGGTGCATCACAATTCGAACCACACATTTCAGGTATTCATAGGTGGCCAGCAGCTCTGGTGTGCCCCTTCCTGTGCCCCTGGAGCCTCCACTCCCTCGCCTGAAAAATGAAGACTCTGGCCCTAGGGTTCCTTCCAGCCTTCAAGGCCTGTGATTCTGCAGTGCACACGAGATCCCGAGAGCCATGTGTTCCAAAAGGTCTGCTCGAACTCTGTCCAGAGGAGGGCAAGCGAGGTGGCTCAAACATGGCCTGAGGATCTACCCTGTACAAAGCCACGTGTGACCACTAGCCAGCTACTAGGATCCATGAGGCCGGGTCTTGCCAACCAGGGTCTCAGGACAAGACGGTTGTCATGGCCACTGAGGTCTGTTCCCTTCAGAGAAAATTAAGAGACTTAGGGGAGCTAAATGCTGAGAGGAGACAGGCTGAAACCCTTGGGAGCATCTAGTCAGTGGCAGGGACCAGGTCCCGTCAGCACAGGTCCCGTCCACGAGGCCTCCTGAATGGGGGGGGGGCCACTGTCCACCACATCCGCAGTGGGTGATCCTTGGCCTCTGTTGGGAGACTCCCGAGGGAGGGGCCTCTGCCCCCTCACACCATTATTGGGCAGTCAAGTTGTTGGGCTCTGGGGCCGCCCATAAGCGGCGTCTGCTGACTGGCATGAATCGGGGGCAGCCGTGAACAGAACCCCTTCTTCACGTGGGGCATCTGCGGGCACTGAGCGGGCTCACGGCTCTGCTTCCTCTTCCCGGGGCTGAGTACCCCCAGTTCCTACAGCCGTCGCCAGACACGCTGCCGGGCCCTCGGCCACAGGCTGTGGACACACGCAGACACTGGCGAAGCAGGAAGGGCGCAGAACTTTCCCGCTGACATAATGGAAGGCGGACCGAATTGTAGTCAGTTGGTGACTGTTGATAAATCCTCTGCCCACAGCCCACCTGTCCCTCACTCACCTGGAAACTGCTCACCTCCCCTTGCCCCTCTCACAACTGCTGTTTTGGGGGAAATCTCCCGAAATACCATCTTAGTGTTTCTTTCTTGTCGCTCTTCATTTCCCACACTCACCAAGAACATTTTGTTAACAAGACAAAACTGGCACAGCAGGCGGCAGGAAACACTTAACTTTTAAGGGATGGAGTTTCGCCGTGACTTTGCCTTGGAGGAGACCCCCTCGCGGTGGGTCAGGGTTGACCAGGCATCGGGGGGAGCACCTGCACGTCTGTGTCCACGACTCACCTGGACAGATGCGGCACCTGGAGGAACAGGGCGAGTCCAAGGAGGCTGGTTCCGTCCATTGCGGAGTAAGATGTGTGGTCCTTGATCAGGTTTCTTTGATAAAAAGGCTCTTGCTCTCTGGCTGGCTCAGGTGGATGGAGTGTGGCCTTAATTCGCTCAGAACAGTGTCCTTTTAGTTCTGCTCGTTCCGAGGGCTCGGGTCTGTCCCTGTCCCCGGGCCAGCGGCGCACGAGTGTGAGCTGTGGCGTGTGGCCGGGCAGGGTGACGTTTGGCCGCGGGGATGTGGGGAATGTCCCTCCCCACCCACTTCTTGCTGTGGAGAAATGCAAGCGCCGAATTGCCCAGCTTCCTATTTTCACAGGACGTCAGAAATGCAAACTTTAGGTAAAATGTTCCAGTTCTTAAACTTTGCAACTAGTACTTTTTAAAAAGTTCTGCAGGAGCAGGCAGACCTCCTGTGTGGTCGCTGCCTCAGCTGCCAGGTTGCTCTCTGTGTGGCAGCTGGGCCAGGCGGGCCCCAGCTGGGGAGCCCCTCGCGGTGCACAGATGGGCCGGGACGTTTCAAACACTCAGTAGGGCTCCCTCGCAGGCTCTGCCGCCTGGCCCAGCGTTCCTCAGGGTGACCTGTGTGTGGCCCACACAGACGTGCTGGACAGTGTGGACGGCACAGCCTGGGAAGATCTTGGCATCAGCTTGAGCAGAAAGAACGTCTTAGGTAAAGGCCATCAAACATCTCCCCTGTTTGGAGCTGTGGGGAAAGGTGTCATTAAGTCTTTGCAATGACAAGTGTCGGTCCTTGGACATTTTCTTATATTGCAGGCTCTTATTTTAATATTAGCTCGACAGCAAAGATACCTGCCCCTGAGCCCTTTCACCTTTGACCCGTGGCAAGAGCTCGCAGATGGCGGCCGCCCTCGGGAAGGAGGTGGCGCCACGGTAGCCAGCCTGGCGCCCTCGGCTTTCTGTAGAAAGGCAACTCGTGTTCTAAATTCCCATTTTTCTTTTTGCTCTTTGAAATCTGCATGGCTCGAATACCAAGGATATAAATAGTAATGAGTTACCAGAATGAAGATACTATAGATGAAGTGAAGGCCTTCTAGCTGGATGGGATGAGAGCGATTCCAGGGTCAACACTGTGCACCTGCTTCACGAAATTGAAAGTGAGATGAGATACTGAGGGTCTGTAGGAGCTACAAGAAATTGGTGTGAAAGAGCACCAAAGACGCCAAAAAACGAGTTTTCAGTTCTACTGAGATAATTTGTATAAGTCTAACAAGGAATTCTTTTTATTACATGTTGAATCCAAAACAAATTCAAACAAACCAACACATAAATCTAGACAAAACCAATTTTAATTCTCAACCCCTTTAAGGGATTCACTTTGTAAAAAAGAAAAGCTTAGGAGGTATTTAGAGCTTTGTGAGTTAATACTGATTCATCGCTAAGACTAACTTAATCCTGCCAATGAGGCAGTCAGGCCACGGAGGCCTGAAAATATAGCTCAAGGCAGCTCTGTCCCCGCATGGGGGGTGCTGACCGTGGTGGTAAGCAGTGACTCAGCTCTCCAGCTCTGCCCCGTGTTCCTGCCTGTGCGTGGGTCACATGGGAACTTTCCTGTGACTTTACATCATTTTTGCCCAGATCGGGGCGGGGAGGGGGGGCGGTGGTGGTGATGGTGGAATGTGGCCTATATTTCGGAAGGACAAGGAGGTACCTATGTTTCTTGACAGCTCCACAGTCTGGGCTGGGTCCTGAAGGTGCGTGGCTGAGGTAGGTATGACAGTGAACATTAGCTCAAGACCGGGGCCCTAGGAGGTGCTAGACTAAAAAACTTACTTTTCTCTGACGTTTCTTAAACAAAGAATACTGGACTAATTTTGATCCACTTGTCAAGGAGCTCTGGCGGGTTTGGATTTTGCCCCCTTCAAGCTAACAAGTTACCCTGCCACAGTTTTCTGGATGCCTGCAGAAGGCACAGGCCCTGTCAGCATCATCAGAGGTAACCTGCTCCTGGAAGAGCGGGCAGTGTGGGCGTCATGTTCCCACTCCTGTGGGTTCCCTTTTCCCCAAGTCCCTCAGGACCTGTGTGGAGAGGCCCACGGTGCATTTTTGTCCTGGCTGAGGAGCCCTGAGCTTGGTAGACCCCAGTGTCACAAGGAGGCTGCTGGTGTCCTGCCCAAACTTCGCTCCAGAGAAAGATGCATTCTTGGTTACTGAGATCAGCCTGAGGGCTGCACTCTCTTGTCTGCCAAGGCTGTTGCTCTACAGACGTCCTCAAAAAGAGCCCGGAACAAAGCTGCCAGTGCCTTTTCCCAAGACACGCCCATGCATTGTCCCCAGCTCCAGGAGGGCGGCTCTCAGGTGTGGACGTCCTGCTTCTCTTCTCCAGGGCGTGCTGTGGCCTCTGGGCCATAACTCCCCACTCTGTGCTCTTGGTCCCTCTACCACGTTGTCCACTGTCCTTGCAGCCACAAGATCCTGCACAGCACTTAAAAAGGTGTCAAATAAGCTTTTGCTGAACAAATTAATGAAAAACTTCATACTAAAAATTGATATATGCACATAGAAAAGATGCCATACATACACAGCATGTGTGTCCATCCCTCTTAGAATTCACGTGTGCACAGTGTGTATGTGCATCCCTCCCCATTTCACTGTGCAGATGGAAGCCAGCTCTGGTCTGTACTTTGTTTTCCTTTTTTTTTTTTTAACTTTAGCAATGTATTTGGCAACCGTTCTGAATTGGTTTATACTTTCCTTTTAAGAGCTATGTAGTATTCTAACAGATTTCCTTAGTCTGTCCCAGGCTCCTGGACTTTTAGGTAGCTTACAAGCAATACTCTAGTGACTGCATTTCTTCATGACAATAAAATATTTCACCAGCAATTGAGGGTTAACTTCCAGCCACTATGCATGAAATCGGAACATCCTTCTCATTATGACCAAATAACATCATTTTAAGAGACTTGCTTATTTCTGTGATGGTTGTGTCACACAGAATATAACTAATTACATCCCACTTTTCATCTCGTCTTTCCTCCCTGCACCTCTTTGTCACAGAGGAAACTAGGCAGCTTCATGAGCGTGTTCTCTTCAGAAAGTCCCGTGGGAGAATGACCCTTGTCTGCGACTCTTCTCTGACCGCACCACCCCCAGGGGGAATGACCCTTGTCTGCGACTCTTCTCTGACCGCCCCCCCCCCCCGAGGGGGAATGACCCTTGTCTGCGACTCTTCTCTGACCACCCCCCCCCCAGGCAGCGCTGCCTCTGGCCCAAGGGCAGGTGGTGGTGGTTGTCCCTCTCCCTGAAGAGCGTCTATTCCTCGTCCTTAGCTGACCTGCGAGTGGGTCGTGTGAGCAGACTTCCCTCCATCTTACATCCTTACATCCATGTGGGGTCCGAGGGCGCCTGCTGCCCTTCTGAGTTCAGTGTGATGTGAGGCCCATTATTCCCTTTCAGTTTTCTCTCTGATGTAGGTACGTTCTTGTTCTCGTCCAAGTAGCTCTTTGAGCTGATAAGGCAAACAGCCTGATCTGTTTTTTTCCTTAAGGTGAGTCTTTTTGTATGCGATTTCTTCTAATTTCTAAACTCAATAAGATCAGCTACCGGCCTTGGATATTTAAATAATAATTAAGTATTGGTTTGATTTTCTGAAAGTAATGGCTTTAACTTTACTTTTTATAGGAAACAAATCTCGCTGAAAAAATTCTACTCTGAGTTAAACTTTTATGCTTAAACTCATGAAAGGAATCATGCGCGAGAAGTCAATTACTAGCAGGTAGAGCATCAGCACACCTGGAAGCCACAGGTGAGAAGGAGGCTGGGTCACAGGAAGGAGCTTTGTGCCACTTGGCATTGCTGCTGATGGGAACCAAGCTACTTCTCCCGCCCATCTTTCTAAGGTGCTGGTGACCCCAAGACACAGCTCAGCCAGCTGCTCGCGGTCTCCTCCCCCGCGAGCACCTCTCCGCCTTCCCTGCCCCCACTTAGTGTCACACAGGCCGCGTCCTGAAAATGTCCCGTCACTCTTCCCGCGGGTGGGGCTGGTTCTGAGGCTGTGGCTCCCCCTCCAGATGAGCCTGCGGTGCAGGTTCCAGCCTGTTGAGTGGTTTGATGTGGTCCACCGTCTCGCGTCCTGTGATGTGAAAGCACAGGGTCCCTTTCTGGGGTGGGAGAGCCTGCTGGAGGCTCCTCGGCACACTGCACTTCAGTCACAAGTGGCCAGTGAAGCCGCTGTCCCGGCTGCAGTCCCCGCCGTCTGGCGCTGGCTCGTGGGCTCGTGGCTTGTGCTGCCACGATGGCGGCACAGTTACACGTGTCAGCCACATGCCCCCCCAGGTTCCTGGGGCTTCAGCTGTGCATGTTTTGGTTGCTTGGGCCGGTCGCAGCCCTTCCCGGGCACCCATTCACTTGCGAGTTTTTGTAGAGTTTTCTGGGTCAAGCATCCATTCCAGTGGTTGTCCCTGAGCCCTCATAGCCGGGCCTGTTCCTGGGGGGTCGCCTTGGATCATGGAGTGGACTGTCGTTGCTGGAGCCTTGGCTGGCTCTGTCGTTCACTGATTTTTCCAGCATGTTCTTACTGAGCAGATACCAGGCTAGAAGGGTGATGAGAAATTGGGCAGGACATGTCATCGCCTCTGGGAACTCCAAATCAAGCCCCCGATGGCGATGCACCGGGTGGGGAGCAGGGATAACAGGGCTTTGAGTCAAACGACTGAAGGATTTCTGAGGGGAAATCTGAGCATCTGAACATGGAATAGCATCAGTCTACTCTGAACCAGAAGCTGACCGTGACAGAAAAATGGCTAAGGACTTATTTTATCTCTACTTGGAGATTAAGGCAGAAAAACGGTGAGTGGGGAAACTACCAAGAAGAATGGAAGCTTTTTGATCATAAGCTGATTGGTGGTCAGTACTTTGGTAATTGACTATATAAATTTGCGGTGTGTTCGGGGACCGTGGTCTTGGCGTCCATGTGTGTCCTGTGCTCGGCCCTGGAGTGGATTCACTCCATGCAGCCCTGTTCCGCCTGCAGCTGGTCACCACCACCCGACCCTACCCGCCGCCTGGCCGAGGCCCCCAGCCTCCGTGGCCTCTGCACTTGGTGTTGCCTTCCTCGTGATGACGAGCGCACCCTCTTGTATTCCAGGGTGGGGGCCCATCTAGGTGCCCCTCAGCCTCTGGGCACCAAGGCATCTGCCAAGGACCCTCCTGTCTGGCGTCTGTTGACCCAGGAGCAGACGTGCGGACCCTTCCCGGTGTCCAGGGCGGAGGGAAGGCTCCGAGGGTCCACTCTCAGGACAAGAATGGGAGATGTCCACCGAGCAGGCGTTGGGGGTCCCAATCTTGATGCTGGAAGGTGGTCGTCAGCCCATCAAGGTGAGGAAATGGGAGTGGACTTTCCAGTCTCTCATCCAAGCTGGTGGCAGAGCCCAGCTCCCTGGACCCTAAGTCAAGCACGCTTTTCACAAAGCCATACTTGGCATCTTAGAAAGAGAGGCATGCTTTAGATGAAGGTCTTCTCCCTCTCCAAAGCCTGCTTCAAAGGTGAGGGGCCTCCTCTGAACCCCCACGGCTACAGGGAGATTGACCTCATGTCCATCTAATTGTCTGCACCTTCCGCTGAAGCTTCCCCTTGGGATGAGGATCCCCACCAGTTTACTGACTTAGTGACATCAGCCCCTTCTCTCCTCCGGCCCACGGCGAGGGCTTTGGGGCCTGGGGCAGCACGTTGATTTGGTGAGTCCTCCTCGATTTCCTGGCCGTCAGCTTCCTCACGACACGCCTGGTTCTCTGTGTATCAACAGGAACCGTCAGAGGCGGCCGGGGTTCAGCTGCAGGCGGAGGCCCTGCAGTGCAGGACGTTGAATCAGGGCCCAGAGCGCCCCAGATGTCTGCACCTTAAACATCGCCCTGGCTGTGACCTGCCCTGGGTGGGGCTCCCGCAGCTCAAGAACTGACACTTTCAAGGCACTTCTTATCCATCCCAGGGAAGCGTTACTACCGCTTTTCAAGCAATCTCTGACTTCTTACAGCTACTTCCTTCTCTGCAACGGAAGGACTGAGGCCTGTGTGAGTGGACACTGAGGGTGAGGCCAGGCCTCCTGGCTGCCCGCTGGGCCCCAGTGACAAGGACAGCACGTGCCTCCTGTGTCCCCCCAGCAAGCGCTGTCGCTCTGCTCCTGCGTGGCCCCGTGCAAGGCACCCAAGCTCACCAAGTTCGGGGGGGTGGGGAGCGTTTGCTCCTGGGGCTTGTTCCAGAGCTTGGAGCTGGTGGGCTGGCCGTGCGGGCAGGTAGGAGAGGTGTGTGTCGGCACACAGATCAGCTGGGTCCAGCCGCCGGGAGGGCTGGGGACGCGAACACGGAATGCGTGGGTGAAGGAAGGAGAGCAGCGTTGACCCGCAGCCTGGAGCTGGGCCCCAGAGGATTCTGAAAAGCGGGGTGTCTGCTATGAGCTGTGTTTCGGGACGGTTCACAGAGCAGACACTTCTGAGAGGAGTTGGGGGGCCTTGCAAGCGGGTCACGTTGCAGGTGGAGGTGACGCAGGCGTGCTCGACGGAAGAGGACAGGAGGCTGGCGGAGCAGAGGCCGGGCTGCAGGGAGATGGTGGCGGAGATGGTCCCACGGCCGCATGGCGGTGGGGGAGCCACCCCAGGAACGCAGGAGAAAGAAGATCACACAGGAGGAGCTGGGGCCCGGGGAGAGCGCCTTCGGGGGGTGTGGTGCTGCGGAGCCTGAGCAGAGGCAGAAGGGAGGGCTGGGAGGGAGGTTGGAGACCGCCCACTAGTGGGACCATCTGGGGCAGCAGGTCCTGGAGGCAGGAGGAGTGGCCAAGGGCAGCCCTGAAGGGCTTGGCCCAGAAGGAGGAGGAGGGAGGGGACTGAGCGGCCGGCACAGCTCCCGGGGTGGACGGGGCTGGAGGGGCCAGCACGATGGGACCCAGGGCACTGAGCTGTGGACGTGCCAGGGGCCCTGGGCCCCCAGCCCTCGCACACAGCCTGGGAGGATGGTCCCGCACGAGGCCGGTCTTGGCCAGGAGCTGTGGACGCCACAGCCAGGCGTCCTGCCCTGGGGGGCACGCGCAGCTGTTGGCTGCTGTACTGTATGAGGACGATCTGTCTTAGCACTGGTAGATGGATGTCCCGGCTCGATCCCGGGACGTCAGCCAAGTCCTGCTCATAAATCCACGGAAGATTATCCTGGGAATAACATGGCAGGACTCCCCACGCATCCAGTTCCAGCCTGTCAGCTGAGTCCAGACTTCCCCTGTCGGACGCGGCTCGGCTCTGCCTGCCTGGGAGCTCATGTGGCACCACCAACAATGCCCCAAGTGGTCACAGACATTGGAGGGAAGGTTGTTGAGGATTTGTACAAAGGACAACAGCAGACATCTCGATGGGTGAAAGGCGCAGCATCTGCACAAATTTAGCTCCCCATCAGTTTTCCTAAACTGACCCCATTGCAAGACCTCACTGGGACTCCCGAGGGCCCCCGTTGTACAGATGTCGGGAGAGAGGCGTGAAGGTGCTGGGCCCATCTCGGAGGGACCTGCGGTCAGTTCTCGGGCAGCTGTGCTGGCCGGGACCCCGACCGCAGGCACTAGGTTCACTCAGCTCAGTTTGGAGGACATTTTGATGTTTGGGGTTTATTGGATTCAGCATATTCTTTAAATAGGTTCAAACTGGATCTCTGTATGTTCCTTTGAAAAATTCTTTTGTTCAGTTAACAGCTTTGGTTAGTTCTGGGTTTCGAGTCTTAGTTTAACGTTAGTTCAAGTCCCAAAATATGACTCCCACCAATGGAATCCATCTGAACTGAAGTCAAACTTTGCTACTTTCATATTCAAAGTTCCAAAGTGATTTGATCGAGGTGCCATCTGGTGGCATTGTCCCCCCAAATGGTCTTTCCCAGGCCTTGTTTCATAGTTCACCTCTAGCCCACCAAGGGTGGGATCATTGTAGCACCCTAGTTAAACAGAATATTGGGGTGTCCAGGAGTTGTCTGAAGAATGAGTTCCCGGTAAAATACTCCTTGCAGCCCTCTAAAGGCATTTGGAGTCGGAGCTTTGTCGCGGCGCCTGGGTTTGCCCCTGTGTAAAATCCAGGCTCTCATACAGGGGGCCTAGGAAGCTGCGTGGCCCTGGGCCTCGGTCCACACCCGAAGGCTTGACCTGCTGTGTGGACTCAGTTACAAGCTGGGGGATGTTGAAGAGCCAGCCCATGTTGGTGCCCTTGTCGGCTTGTGAACTTGCAGTGTTCCTGCTGCAGGAAGACCTGGTGAGGCCCTCCTGGCCCAGGTGCCTCCATCAGGTACCTCGGGCAGCCTCAGACCAGTGGACGCTCGGTGAACATTTGTTGGAGAGACGAATGCTTGTCACTGCAAGTTTTAAGAGGGTATGGCTGCAGCTGGTCCAAACGCTGTGCCGAGTCATGAAGAAAGGACAGTGCGCTGTTTGGAAGATGAATTGTTCCATCTCTGTCTGCACGGGTAGGGGGTTGTTATCAAACGCCCTGAGCTTGTTCTGTAAGTTGCTTTTGAGTCCTGACTGCAGCAGCTCCCCTCCCAGCACGTAGCCAGATTTCACCTGCACTGACTGTCTCTGAGAAGTGCACATCCCAGACATAGGCTGTTATTAGTTCTGGTGGGTTGTCACTCTGGGCGTTTCCCCTCAAAAGGCTCCTTTCCACTCCATTTCTGCCACTAGCAAGTACTGTCGTCATGCCTGACTGCAGCATTTCTAAAAAGGCGTTTGGCTCCATACCCAGCATGGATGTAGCTCTCCTTATCTCACTACACGTATTTTAAGAATAAATGATGTAGATATGCATCCTTAGAGCAACAGAAAGAAAGACCCCTCCATTTGGTAGAGTTTGATCATCCCCGTTAGTGGTGAGATTAGCTGGACTCTGTAGGACGCAGAGAAGCAGGATATTTATAATTGGGCACCCGGACCGGAAGCATCAGAGGTGCCCAAAGAGCAAATCCGAAGCTGAGGGCGGGGCTGACGGGGGTGGGGGCCAGCGTTTCGGAGCTTCCAGATCCAGGAGAGGGTTCGCAGCGATCGCGTCACCATCTGCAGGGCTGGGGGTCTGGACCCGCTCAGCACCACGTCTGCTTCCTCGGTGAGCGCTGAGACGCCGGGACACAGCCGCTGGAACAGCGGGGCTCCCTGTGCCGCCGCTGCGGGGATAACGTCCACGTCTCGACCTTGCGCACCCTGAGGTCAGGAAACAGACCCCCGGGGTCCTTCTTGTGCTGTGTGGCCAGCTCAGACCGCTGGGGAACCGTGACTTGCCAGGAATGGAAGTATTTTGAGGGGTGGTCTCAGCAGAAAGTCAAAGCAAGGTGGTGGTGAGCTTATGGAGAGATTTCTGCCGGTCGTGACTGCAGCTGCCCTTTGAAGGATCCAAACGCAGGACGAGGGCTGTGAGTAGAAGTTGCAAACAGCCTCATTTTGGCCGTGGGGCATAGGACAAATTTGACAGTGACCGGAGGCCCCAAGGGGATGGCTGCTCATGGCCGCGCTGTTCTCAGGGCCCTGGGAGAAGTGAGAGGGTCGGGGCTGCCCCGGGCCACCTCTGTGGTCTTTCGAATCGGGGCGCCTGCTGGTCTGGGGAAGCACGTTCGTTGGTCAGAGTCCTCCTGGCCCCGGGGGCCTCAAAGACTGGCTTGTGTACTTACCTGCAGGAAACAGTAAATCACGTCCCCATCTGTAAGCCTGAAGCAGGGCCCTCAGACAGGCAGGCGGCTGCAAAGCTGTGTCTGCACAGGTGGCTGCGGTTTTATTTTAACAAATACAGTTAACACCCTGCAGACCAGCCCGGTGGTGAGCACGTCTGTTTTGCTGCCCTGTCAGTTTTTATCTGGTTTAGTATTTCCCTACGAGAACACAGAGCAGAGGCCTCGTCTTCAAGGAATGAAAATAAGTGAGCTGCACGGAAGCAAAAGAGAGTAACTTGCTGGGCGGCGTTTTCGGGGCTCTGAGATTGGTCCCATCAGAGCATCCCCACGGCCTCATCTCCGCCTCCACCAGGCGTGGCTTTCTTCTGTTTTGTGTGCTCTTTGCTCGTGGCCACAAGGGTCAGCTCGCGAGGCCTGAGGCAGGCAGCTTTCCCTCCCTGGGGGACCCTGGGGCCACCTCCCTCCCGCCCAGGGCCAGGATTCCATGTTGCGCCGGCTATTCTAGGCCCACACATGGCTCTGCGGGTCGAACTGTGGCTTCCCCTAATGATCGTAGTGAGCAGTTTTCCAACAGAAAGGCTGCTCCTTTCTGTGTGATTGAAAATCTGTATAATCAACATGTTGGAAGGGAGGTGTAGGTGCCACCACCCAGGTCCAGCAGTTGTCAGCCTCCTGCCCTTGCTGTGACAGCTTGTGCAAGACACGTTCCGTGGACCGTTTCCGCAGAGCTGCAATGCCCTGACTCTAGGGTTGCTTAGACTGTGCCTCTGAAAATTAAGGCAGCAGGTCAGCTACCTCGCAGAGTGCCCCACGTTCTGGGTGAGTCTCGGTGTTTCCTTCCGGGTTGAATTCTTCTAGCCCCTGTGTTTCCTTTACGCTGCAGTTTGGACATAAAGGTTTGATTTGACTCAGGTCAAGCCCTTTGGGAAGAAGGCGTGCAGGTTATATGTGTGCTCTGTGGCGTCAACATTCTGGTGCCCGTTATGTCCCTCAACATCCCATTATGCTGTTTGGTCACCTGCTTAAAAGTGACCTCCAGAATCTTGAAAATGAAATTCTTTTTTCTCTTTGCAATTGGCAGGTGGTCTGTGGGGCTGCTGGGCTTTCCCAGGCTTTCCCACCTCCTGGCTTTCGTGCCCTGTGGATGATTCATGCTTGAATCAGCCGGTATTTAGGGTCCAAAATGTCAACTTTTAAAATTCTAACCATTCTTTACACGTATTAATTAACGTTCTCTGTAAAGAAGAGCTTTTCCTCATCATTTGGGGAAGAATTACAGTTCCTTCCGAAAGAATGGGATAAAAGTCCAAGCACCTTGGGGACACCTATTAAGTACTTAATAACTAGAATTCTGATCAGACAATTATTTCATCACTGCTATTTATATCACAAGTAAAGTGGGTGTTGGAACATGTAGCCATTAAAAATGATGGCACATCTCACAAATGACATGAAAAATACGAGATGTCTGTTGTTAAGTGAGAAAGCAAGGAATACGCCAGCATATAGGATATCCTGTGTTTGTGAGAAGAACGTACATAACGTCTCTGTGTACGTGGTGTATGGGCAGGTGTATAGGATGTCACCAGGCCCTGTAGGGGCAGGAGCCAGACGCCCAGGAGGGGCCAGGGGGAGGCCACTCCGAGGAGGTGTTTCCCCAACGCTCTCAGCGTAGAAGGCAAAGGGGGCGGGGGCAGGACTGTTTGGGGAGAGGGTTTCTTTGGGGAGAGTCCTTGGAATGCTCTGTGATGTCTGCTCCCCTGTGGATGGGAGGGGGGTCCCCCACCCAGTGAGAGGACTGTCTTGTTGCTGGGGGACACAGGGATGAGAGGTGGCTGGCAGCCGTCTTGGTGCAGCTGGGCAGAGAGGTCCACTGGGTCTGTAATTGTCCTCTGCTCAGGAGGACAGCCACCAGGGCGAGGGCCAAGAGGGGTCGGGGCCGCAGCTGGGGGGAGGCGGCCCCTGGTCCATGGGAAGAGGAGGTGCTGGCTTCCACCACGAGCACCTGTGCCAAGACCCCTGAGTGCCTCCAAGCCCCCTGGAGCCCCGAAAACCACCACCAGCAGATCCAAACCCCAGTCTGCCCTCCACTCCCACTAGCCTGAAATAAGTCAGGTGGAGAAGGCATGTTAACTAAGGAGACCAGACTGTGCCTTAGACCAGAGTGGTCAGAAACACGAGGGGCCCCACCTGAGTTTCCTGCAGGACAGAGACTGTGCCCTGAGCCAGTGTGAAGGGCCCGGCTCCACCTGCAGCACAGGCGTGTCCCCAGGTAGTCCATAAACATGAGCGGGTTCACCCGCCGCTGCAGGCTGCACACGGGCTCGCAGCACGGGCCACACCTCCTCGTGCCTGGACTGACGCACCTGAATGCACGGTCCGGGGCGTGTGCTGCTTTCGTAGTTTAAGATCGCACGCCTGCAAGAGTCTGTCGAATTTTAAGGGTGTCTCAGTGAGGGGCTCGTATCGTCCCCTTAGGTACTGAGGAGTTCTAAGTGGACAGAGCCTGGTGTAACAGGATGTGGCAAAGGCTCTGATGTGCGTGTAATGGGTCTCAAGGCCTTGGGGGGGTCACT
This sequence comes from Eubalaena glacialis, assembly GCF_028564815.1. Lineage (NCBI taxonomy): Eukaryota > Metazoa > Chordata > Mammalia > Artiodactyla > Balaenidae > Eubalaena > Eubalaena glacialis. The sequence continues at coordinate 129,438,753 of NC_083723.1, read as the reverse complement.
GAGCCTCTTTAGGCGTGCACCCCTGCTGTGAAGCAGCGTGTTCGCCGAGAGCCAGAAGGCCCTTCCCGACTCTGAAGTTCTGCGGTCTTTCTTTTTTTTTTTTTAATTTATTTTATTTTATTTATTTATTTTTGGCCGCGTTGGGTCTTTGCTGCTGCGCACGGGCTTTCTCTAACTGTGGCGAGCGGGGGCTACTCTTCGTTGTGGTGTGCGGGCTTCTCATTGCGGTGGCTTCTCTTGTTGTGGAGCACGGGCTCTAGGTGCGCGGGCTCAGTAGTTGTGGCGCACGGGCTTAGTTGCTCTGCAGCATGTGGGATCTTCCCGGACGAGGGCTCGAACCCGTGTCCCCTGCATTGGCAGGGGGATTCTTAACCACTGCGCCGCCAGGGAAGCCCCTCTGTGGTCCTTTTAATGACCCCACAGCTGGCCCTCTGCCCCAAAGTTCTTGTTCACCAGGCAGAGCCCTGGCACTTATTTAAGGGGCTCACGAGGAGAATGACAGATGGAGTGAGAAAACGTGACATTCCTTCTTAAAGTGCTTTTTTCCTGTTCAGATATGTCTAGTAACTAGTGTGGCCTGAATCACCCCAGACGGAAGCACAGGAAACAAGAGCAGCCGTGACAACAGATCCTGTCCCCGAGGCACCGCCCAGCCAGCGCGTGGCCTCTCCATCCTCAGCCCAGCAGCGGGCTCTCGGACCCCACAGCGGGGACAACAGCCCTCACCAGGGGCTCCAGGGTCAGGGGCCCTGGGGGCCACACTCCGCCCAGGAGGTGCAGGTGGATCGGCGACGTTCCACCGTGCCCACCCCCAGGCCGAGCCACCTGCCCAGTGCTGCCAGGGACGGCCAAGGGCGAAAGCGGCCTGGCTGGGCTGGGCCCCGCTGTGTGTCTGTGCCCCACCCAGCCCAGCCCACAGCACAGAGGCGCTGTGGGCAGGGCTGGGGAGCCTCTGGCAGCTCAGCCCAGCTCCGTTCAGTGCCTCATTTACTCGTCTGTGCGATGAGCCTGGGGACACCCCAGGCCTGTGAGTTTGGGGGATGGAATGAACTCATGAGGGCGGCACCCGGCCCCTCTGCTGCTGTCACCGTTCATCCGGGGAGCAGTGCTTTCCCCAATGGGCTCGTGGGCTGGGCTGGTCATCGGCCCTGCCTTCTGGGTCTGTGGAGGTGCCGGGGGCCGTCGAGTGAAGCGTCCAGGGACGCCCGGCCCTTCGGCGGTGGCGTGAGACCGGGAGGCACCCCGCCGGCCAGACGGGCCTCCCTGTGCCAAGCAGGCCCCTGGTGAGCCGCCCGGTTGGCTCACCTGCTCTGCATGGGAGGAAGCCAGGCTTGACGAGGTCGGGGCTGTGGCCTGACGAGCTGTGGGCTCCGAGCCCACCCTCCCTCCCGTGCCAGGTGGGGCGTGGCTGCCGTGCGCCCCTGAGCGGCTCAGCACCACCTCAGGGACGGGGGTCAGCCTGGGTCTCTGGCGCAATGGCCAGGGGTGGGGCACGGGAACGTTCTAGCAAGTCCCCGGGGGCTGCTGCTCTGGGGCCCCGTCAGCACCCGCACTCGTAATCCTCGAGGTCCCGTCTAGCGCCTGCACCCCAGGACTGTGGGTCTCAGCCCTGGGTACACGTTGGAACCTCCAAGAATCTTAAAAACCGAGAAGCGCTGTCCGGGAGAATCAAACCAGAACCCTGGATGTGGGTACTAACAGCAGGCCCCGGGGGCGTGTAGGAAGGACCCGGGCATACCCTCCACTGCCGCTTGGCTGCCGCATCACCAGCCTGGGCTGAGGGGGCGCTGGCCTGCCCTCTGACGGGGTCGTCCACGGGGCACACGAGGTGCTGCCGGTCACGTGAGCCTTGGAGACCGCGTCGTTCTGGCCACGGCAAATTCTATACGAGGAGTGACCAGGGAGCAAGAAGCGCCATTTCTCTGCTTTCTCTCGAGCAGGGTTAAAAAAATAAAAAGCGAATAAAAATGTCCGTAATGAAGGGACTTGGCCTGGAGGGTGTGCTGGTCATGGTGCGGAGGCCAGTCGAGCTGAGCTGACCCCCAGCTGAGGCCTCTGCGTGGCTCTTCCTGCCATCGAGTAGCAGCTGCTTTTCAGTGTCCCTCGCCATCTGCCCTTGTGTCATCTACACACTGACACCCGCACTCGGCCGCCTGCCCACTGGGGTCGGAGCCAGGAGACAGGAGAGGAGGTGACGGGCCCTTCTTCCCATCTCGCTGCGCCTGTTCTCACCTGTCCACCGACACAGGCGTGGCTGATGCACAGAAGCTCCTGGAAACAAGTAAACGGTGTCCAGCGCTGTGTCCGCCACAACCAGGCAGTTGAAAGTCCTCTGACGGGACTGGGCTGGGCTTCCCTGGGGCTCCGGCTTCATCACCGGGGGCAGAGGAAATGGGGTTGTGAGACCTCCACCCCAGGAGCTGCGGCTTGAGGAGTGTTTACCCACCCGGTCATGAGGTCCCACCAGCCCATCACAGAGGAGGACGGATGGACCAGGTCAGCACCTGCTGTCTGCAGGCTGGGGATCCAGTGACCAGCACGGCTCTGGCCTCGGAGCCCGAGAGCACTTCCTGGGCTTCCCTGCAGCTTCCGATTCTGGAAGAAGCTTTGCCACTTATGACTTCAAATTTAAACTAAACTTTTGAATGGAAGGTGTTATTGGTAATGTTAGCTGTTGCCTGGCCTCCTACATTAGTGCCAGAAACAGTTTTATTTCTCCTTTTCCTTTCCCCATGCCCCTGCTCCTGCAGCACTTCCCCCGTGCTCCGTCTTGAGCAAGGTGACCCAGGGGATGAGGCCTCCTGCCACTGGGTGCCCGGGTGCTGGTCTGCCCACCCTCTCCTCGCAGGCCGGGCCGCAGGAGCGGAGACCCCTCCCTGGAGCTCCTGGTCGCGGTGGGAAGCGCCTCCATCACACTGTGTCCACCGTCGAGAGTCAAGCCTGCCTGGGTACCTCTGCTGTCCCACTGCTGTGCTGTCTCTCTCTGTGCGTTGGTGTTGGTAGGGGACTGGCTTTCTCTCTTGGTAAAAACGTGGACAGATCAGAGCACGGCCACTGCTGGGGATGCCCCGGGAACCTCACCCAGAGAGGGCGGGAGACCACATCAGTCGTGGTCACAGCCTCACCTGAGACATCAGCCCTGCGTTCGCTGGACGAGTGCTCAGAGCCGTCCTTTGTCTGCTTGCGCACCTGGATTCGGTTCATGCCTCTGGCTCTGTGTCCAGGGCTTCCATCATAAAACACCTTGAACGTGGAAGACTGGAGTGGTAGGAGCACATCTCCCCAGGTCCCAGGAGGTCACGGAGGGCCAGTGGGGACAGTGGTCTTCCAGGGAGAGGGCAGTGACAGCAAGACAGGTTCTGGCCCCAACCTCGCTCTGCGAACCCATGAGCAGGAAACACAGTGTTTGTAAAAGCTCTGCCCTAGATGAAGTGTAACACCTAAATAGTGAGACTCACCTGATTTTCTTGAAAATTAATTGCTGTTTGTATCATTGAAATAATGAGAAAATAAACCCAGGACTCAAAACAACACGTGTACCATCGTCTGTGAGAGTATGACTTGCCCGGGGATATTTTGGAGAGAAAGTTGGTTTTTCGGGTACAAGTTTCCTTTCCATGGTGGCAGGTTCCTCCCCCTTCATAAGACTGCATCGGGCCAGGTGAACTGCAGCTGTCTCCCCTGAGTTCCAGGATATTGACAGGCACGTGTTCTAATAGCAGCCTTTCCTGAGCACAAGTCGTCCGTGTCCCGAGTGTGTTCCGTTCAAGTTGCCGTGAAGTTTAAGAAAGGTCTGGAGGCTGCACCGTGCGTAAGACCAGTTTTTCTGAACCTCTTGATCTAGAATGTTCCTTTCAGGGGACTAAGCTGCCTTCCCAAGAGGAACTTAGGAGGCCACCACCGCCGGTTTACGCTGGGCTCCTATGCGCTCTTTCCCTGCGAAGCCTGGCGGTTGGTTCACGGAGGCACCTCGGTCAGGCCCTGGTCGGGGCTCCTCCGCCACCTCCTCTCTGCAGCTTCTGGGACACTTTGCCAAGTTTACAACGTGTCAGTGCCTCCCAAATCTGTTACTCACCCAACTGCTAAATTAAACAGTATGGAAGCTGAGGAGTACAAAAAAAGCACTTGTTTCTGGGAAAACCAATTTGTGTGCTTTGGAAAAACTAAAAAAGTGAGTTGCTAAGCAGCCGTAGGGTTGGAGGTAAGAATGACGGCTAGGATGGAGTCTGGAAATCTAGCTTTGCGGGAGCCTAAGTCAGCCCACTTTCAGTGCTCTGAAGTTGGAAATCAACGATAGGTCAGAGTATGATTTACACAAGAAAAGCAATGAGAAGCCCAGTCAACAAGCCCACACGCAAAGGAAAGGCTTTGGCTGTATGTTCTATGTTTAAGTAATAACACACTTCGTGTTTCAATTAATGGAAGATATTTAAGGCATTAAGCACCTACTGTGCTTTTCAGTTCCCCAAGCCATTGACCCCCACTTTGGATAAGAGACCTCCTCCTCCTTGTTTTGGGTTTTGAAATACGGAGAAGATTTGTGTGATAAGTGATAAATAAATGTTTACCAAAAAATTCTCATTCTCATTTATAATTTATTCATAAAATATTTCAGATAATTTATATGGCCATTTTTAGCTGAAAAACCATGACATGAAGAAAGTTGCATCTGTTTGGGCTAACTTACCCCCAGCAATAGTTTATGTACGGTAATGATGGGTTTGTTATTTTCTCTCTTTGCTTTGTTTCTTGATAGTTTGTAAGAGTGGCTTTTTAGTTTTATTTTTTGCTCGTTTTAGCTACAGCTCGAGGGTGACGCTGTCCTGGGATGATGGAAATGTGTGTCTGAGCTGTGAGATGAGAGCCACCAGCCACATGTGTCTACTGAGCATTAGAAGTGTGGCCACTGCAGCTGAGGAGCTGAATTTTCCATTGCATTTAATTTCAGTCGATTTAGGCTGAAACTGATACGGCCACATGTGGTAACCACATTGCAAAGTGCAGTTCTAGGATTTTTTTCCCTTCTTTATTTTAGCGAATCTGTTTAGTTCATTTTATCTATTGTTTTACCTAAAGCGCTAATATATTGTTGAAGCATGATGGTGACAGCAAGTGCCCAGTAGGTTCCTGGTTTGGGTTGTACACTGTGCTTAACCTTTTCTAATAATAGCTACTTCTTTTAACAAATGGTCTTTGCTATGTTAAGGCAGTCTCAGTATTTCGTTATTTTATTTAGAGCTTTTAAAAATTAGGAATGGCTGCTGAATTTCGTCAAGTAACTTTGCAGTCTATTGATGTGAACAAAATTTTCCTCTTTTCAGACTGAGCCTTGATTTTATTATCACCATCTCAAATACCTAGGTTGCTACCAGAGTGTAACAAAAATAAATTCTCACGCAGACCCTGGTTGCCTCACCCACGCCACTTTTTCTCATGCAGTCTAGACTAGTCACCACTTTTCAAACAAGCCTTTTCTACCCAGTTTTTCTCAGCTCCAGCTGACCTCTGTTGGGAGTGACCCCTGCCTGTCAGCTCTCTCCCCTTTCTCCAAGCTGCCCCCCGCCGCCCCGCCCGCAGAGTCCCATCACGGTTGTGGTTTACGTTATTGTGATCACAGTTGACCCTGTAACAGTCCCAGTCTCCTTTCTGGTGTAGCTCTGTGTTATTCCTGGAACTATAAGTTCGTTTTCCATGTCTCTATCAATAATTAGCATCAAACTTTGTACCAGAACAACAGCAAGACTGTCGCGATGATCTAGTACACAGGGCGGTCACCGAATACTGTTCTCAGAGCCACTCCTGCACCCTCCGCCCCGTGCCAGGCGGCCGGGTTGGTCCGGGGCTCCCTGGTGCTCCTCCAGCAGAGCTTCCAGAAACACCCAGCAGGGCAGGGAAGTCTGGAGTTCTGAGAGTTCAGAATTCAAACTCGACGTGATTCTCCCAAACATAGGCCACCTGTGCCCTTTAAGTGCGCCCCCATTGCTCACTTCCTGCGGGCTGGGCTGCCTCCCCCTTTGCGCTACCTGAATCTTTAACACACATACATGCTGTCTGTCTTCAGTTTTATGACATCTCCAGGAACTGCCATTTCAAATTTCTCAACTGCCATTTTCATGAGATTTGGGAAGTGGAGCGAGAAGCTCATATGTCCCCAGTTGTCTGTCTCTTGCCCTCATTGCATAGGCACATCCCTCCTTACCACCCTGCTCATCCGAACACTCCCAGGCCTACAGGCTGCACCGCCCACCCGGCTGGAGGTGTGTTTCTAGTGATGTCTTTGTCCTTGATGATGGGCTCTAAGTAATTTTTCAAAAAGCAACATTTTCTTTAAATATGTAAGAATGTTAATATAGTATGAATTTATGTACGCAATCTTCGGTATGTAATACAGTTTTTAGGATGAATGTATTTTCATTTTATTTTAAAAAGCCTTTAGAAAGTATTTTCATCTTTTTTAAGGGTTTTCTTTATTTGTTTTTTTAGCCGCACCACGCGGCATGCAGGATCTTAGCTCCCCAACCAGGGATTGAACCCAATCCCCCTGCAGTGGAAGCGTGGAGTCTTAACCACTGGACCACCAGGGAAGTCCCTATTTTCATCTTTTTTTTGCAAAACTTGGTTTGTAGCCAACTTTTCATTACCTCTGTTCTTAGAAGTAAAACATTCCCATGGTCAAACCAAAAATGCATAGTTCCATTGATGTGTTTGCGCAGTGATCGTACAGGTGTGGGTGGCGTGTCAGAGAGCAGAACTGTTGTTTCTTTCTTTGTTTGAATTGAGGCTAGCACCCTGCTCCTCCAATACTGAAGTTTAAATGAAGTATAAAAGTTTAGAGGTCACAAAATATAGTAGAAACACCTTGGACTTGTAATAAAAAATTCCTGGGTTCAAACGTGGATTCATTTACCGTCTGTTTAATGTTGAGAGGCCCCTGGACCATTCAAACCTCAGTGCTCTTTGTCAGTGAGATGATTAATACAGTGTTGATATGAATAACCATCGTGGGGTGGGGTGGTTATCAAACCAAATAAGAGATCTGAAAAATGTTTTAAGCTATAACATTATGCAAGTTAAGTTTTGATAACTCCACGAGGGTAACCTAAGATTTCACCGCTAATATGTCGTCTTGGCTGCTGAAATCAACTAAATCTTTTCAAATATTTAAATTTGCAAATTGTCCTTGAAGTCAGAATCCATAAACACACAAGTGTATGTGCATCTAGGGGACCCTTACCTCTAAGACTTACACAATACCCAGTGTTGCCCATTTTATCACATGGGGGGTGGGGGGGAAGCACTTCAGCAGGAAAAAGTAATGATTCTACTGCAATTCAAAAGTGCGCAGTGCATGCTGGGTTCCTCAGAAACATTCTACCGCAGATCTGCTTATTCCTCCAAAGCTGATTACAGTGAACCCATGCCGTGTATATTCTCAATAATATAGTGGTGCGAGTTTCACAGAAAAATAATTTGCAAGATAATTACCTAATTAACAGACTTTCTATTTGAGAAGCTTCTGAGCAGATCCGGTCCCACCACCCTGGGCACCCCACGCGTGGCCTGAGGGTGCTGCCCCTGTGGTGGGCAGAGGGCCTTGCTCACCCCCGTCTCCCCTCCAGCCTGCAGCGGCGTCTGGGACAACATCACGTGCTGGCTCCCCGCGGATGTCGGCGAGACCGTCACGGTGCCCTGCCCAAAACTGTTCAGCAATTTTTATAGCAAACCAGGTACTGTCGTCTGTGTTGTTTCTGAGCCTTGCGGGGGGGTGCATATGGGGGGCCGGCTTCTCCATGAAGGCACAAGAAGCAGGGCGTGGGTTTCCTTGGCCCAGTGAGTCAGGGAACAGCTGTGCTGAGCTGGCCTTAGGGGCTGGGAGCACAGAAGGCTTCCTGCCGGGTCGTCCACCCTACAGCACACACGGTGGGACAGACAGGAGACCCTGAGCAGGAGCCAGACACACAGGTGCCCAGCGCAGACGAGGGGCCGTAGCACCAGGCAGGGAGAGAATAGAAACACCTGCCGCACGTGGGCACCCGTAACCCTCAGAGAGCGTCCTCCAGGGTGTCCCTTCCCGCCGGGAACGCACTTTCTCCTTCACGGGAATCATCTCCTTTCCTGGACCGACTCTCTGGGTTCTCAGCCCCGCCCTTGACCCGGCCCCCTGTCACCTGAACACCTGCAGTCGCGGAGCTTCCGGCCTCAGAAGGTGCTGGCCGACCGGGATGGGCCGCCCCCTCCTTCCGGGCTTGCTCTGCACACAGGCCCTAGAAACCCAGATGTCTGAGAAATAGACCTGTTTTTTATAAGAAGTTGTGGGTGGGAAATTGGGGGTCTCTCCACGTATCGGTGCATGTTGTCATGGCAACCAGCACGTTGCTCTGCTGTCCCCATGCGGGTGAGCCCTGGGCCCCACGTGAGGTCCCCCTGAGCCGGGCTAGGACAGGGGATGTGAACAGGCGGGTGGGAGACTCTACCTCTGTGGGAGGGGAGAGCCGGGGGGCTGGGCAGAGTTCCGAGAGCAGGTCTTTGCAAGGGACAGTATCAAACCACCAGGTGGAGGAGGGCCAGGTTCCAGGACTCGGAGATTTATTCTGACGAATTGGAACCTTAGGGCATCATGGATGCCTTCAAGTATTAGTGTTCTCTCAGCTGGGGAGAAGGCGCCTATGCTCTGCGTCCAATAACGACACGGCCAGGAGCCCGTGCCCTCGGCCAGGCAGCCCAGTTCTGAGTTCTGCCCCCCCTCCTCTCCAGAAGCCACCTGGCCAGTCCCCAGAGGGCTGCGAGGGCCCTGGCCCGCCCCTGACTCGGAGCCTGAAACGGCCCACGATGGGAGCACATCCGGTGGACCGGCCGCAACCTGGAGCCTTCCCATCACCCCTGCCTCGGTCCAAGCCAGGACCCTCCTGACAGGGTCTGAGCCCAGGTGGCCGTGCTCAGGGCCAGACGTGTGACTGTGGCCTTTTCAGGACAGTCACACTCAAACATGCACTTAAGGACCGAGGACAGGAGTGTGCAATCAGCTTTAGGGAGCTGGGGTGGGGCTACCTACACTGCCGTGCTGAGGCCCCAACACTGCAGCTAAACTGGGGCCACGGTGGGGAGAGGCATGGAGATTGCGGGGGTCCTCACAACAGGTGACCAGACTTCTGAGTCCTAAGCTGTGCCCCACTTTTGTTCTCAGGTCCCTCTCTCACCTCCATGCCTCCCCTCACTTCCCTGCCCTCTCCCTCATCCCCCAGATCCTTCCCTCACCCCCCGACCCCTCTCCCTCACCTCCCACACCCTTCTCCCTGAGCTCGTTGGCCCCGCTCTCACCCCTTTGTCCATCTTTCTCCCCTGACCCCTCTCTCACCTCCATGACCCGTCCCTCACCTCCCTGCCCCTCTCTCATCTCACCTCCCTGACCCCTCTCTCATCTCACCTCCCTGCCCCTCTCTCATCTCACCTCCCTGACCCCTCTCTCACCTCCCTGACCCCTCTCTCACCTCTCTGACCCCTCTCTCACCTCCCTGACCCCTCCATCACCTCCATGACCCCTGTCTCACCTCCCCAGCCCCTCTCTTTACTTTACCGTCTCAGGCATTTCCTGGAAGCCCACCTTCCACTTTTGCCTAAGGTTTCACTGAGGAGTGTGAAGCCAGGCAAGATGACAACCCTGTGGGCGAATCTCGACTTCATAGGATGAGGTTTATTTAAATGTCTTCTTTAGTGTTTGCCATATAATAAGTGAGGAATGGCCAGCTCAGCACCCACTCCTTGCCCTTGCACAGAGCTTAGGGTACAGGTCCCAAGAGCAGGTAGGTAGCAGGTGTGCTGTGCAGGTGAGGAGCTGACTGCCCAGGTCTGAAACGGGCACCTCGCTTGTAATCTGTGTAGCTTTGGGTGGGTGACCCAGCTTCTTTAAGCCTCAGGTTTCTCATCTATAAAATGGGATCATCAAGGGGCCTCCTCTCATAGCTGTCAGGATTGCATGAGTTAAGTACGGAAGAGCCGGGAGGAGCCGGTGGGCCCTACGCTGCCAACACCACTGTTATTCTTGTTCTTTCTTGTTCCCGACTCTGACGGGCAGGTCATTCTCTTCTGTGGGCCTCAGTCTCCCTTCTGTGAGGTGGGGCAGGGAAGCCAGACCTCAGCAACCTTGCCCCTTTCAGGGCTCTGTCTTGCCCACAGCGCTGCAGTCCCTGTGCCCGAGCTGCCCTCAGGCCCCCCGGGAGCTGGAGCAGGAGGTTTCAGGTCTGGAATCAGAGAACCCAGGGGATGGCGGTGTTGGAGTGAGGCTGGGCCGGGCGAGCCCAGGTGATGTTTTCCAGGGATTTTGCTGAGACCGACCCAACCCACTTCCTCTCCAGTGGATTGGGGTCTGGACTCCCCCGGCCTCTCTCCCCACGGGGAGCAGAGTGGCTTATGCTTATCTTATCTCCTCCCCAGTGTGGACCCACTGTGCTCTTCATCCCACCTGATTCATCAGTCAGAGCAGGTGAACAAGTGGGCTGCCCTGGGGTAGAAGAAATGAGGGATTTTTAATCACAAAACTCAGTTGTTACTGACCCTCAGAGCCTCACTTTTCCATCTATAAAATGGGAACAGTGATGCCACCAAGTGTGCAAATAAAAAGAGATGGTGTGAGGAAACGTTTGCTATTCTGAAAGCCCTGGGCCTGTGGTCCCAGCAGGAAGCAGAGACAGCAGGGCCAAAGTTGCCGCACCAGCCTGGGTCTGAGCTCCCAAAGCCCACCCAGCAGGTCCATCCCCTTCCCCTCACCACCCTGTGTGTCATCTGCTAAAGACGCCTCTTCCTGTGCAGGGGACCCTGCATTGCTGAGTCTGACGTGAAGTTAGGTTCTTAGGAGCAAACAGTGGGGTTGTAAAGTCAAAGCTGCCTTTATCTCACGCCACGCAAATCTGACGTCCACGGTCTTTGCTGCAACCACGGTGACCAGTGGTGCCTGCCCTGGCTGCTCTGGTCACTGTGCCTCGGGGCAGTGAGGTGAGGACTGGCCCAGGGGAGCGGGAAAGCGCAGGGCAGAGCAGGGCAGAGCGGCCAGGGTCTGCCTACGACGCCTCTCATTGGACAGAACAGCCTGTTGGCTTCCGCCCCGATCCGTAGTGAATAGAGCACACGGGCACCTCTATCCCGTCATAACCGCCCCCGACACCGCGCCCGTGCTTTGGCGCAGAATCCACTCCCTCCAGCCGCCGAGGCCCCGGGGCTGCAGGGGCCGCTGCCCAGGCTTCGTGGGTGAGGAGGCCAAGGAGGGGGACGCACCCTGAGCAGCAGCTGCCCTGGGTTCAGGCCCGGGCCCCTCGCCGGCCCCGAGGGAGAGGGAGCCTCTCAAGCCGGCGTAGGTGCAGGCGGGGGCCCTGGCCACCCAGGCCAGTCCTGACGCGCAGATCAGACACCTGGCCTTTACCTTCCAGGAAACATAAGCAAGAATTGCACCAGTGACGGGTGGTCAGAGACATTCCCGGATTTCATGGATGCGTGCGGCTACAATGACCCCGAGGATGAGAGCAAGGTAAGGGCTGCGTGGGCCTCCCTTTCTGGTTGTTTTTCCGAGGTGCCTGGTAAACCGTGACCATTTGCTGCTCCAAGCCTAACTCAGGTGTTCTTCCACTTCTGGCCAAATCCCGCCAGGTCCCTGGTTTCAGTTCAGCCGCCCGGCCTTTGGAATTATGCGCTGGTTCCGTAATTTTGGAGCTGGGAAGGGCTGGTTTTCTCCACCTGCTGTGGTGTATCTGGAAGATGACGCCGAGAGTGGCTCTACCTGCCGAACTGAGCTTAGCCAGTGTCCCTTCTGCCGTGAGGGTTTCTTTGTTCCCTTTAAGATGTTGCCACCCGTGGGCTGTCGAGAAGCCATGCGGTTGTTTTCTTAGCTCTGAGCCGGCAGCAGGGAGGGAACCAAACTTGGAGCATCTCTGCAGACTTAGAGCCCGTGTCGCTGGTGTGGGCTGCCCAGGCTCGGCTGGCCGCTGGTGCCTCTGTCAGGCCGTGGTGGGGACTCAGCGAGGGGCAGGCGTAGTGTGAGGAGAGCCTTTCTCCGGGAACGCGGTCCTTTAAGCGGCGAGCACCCTCAGCCCGGCACCCGCACCCGGCCGTGCCCGTGGTGGGGTCTGTTTTGTTTGCCACCAGAAAGCCAGGTCAGTGTCTCCCCTTGAACCCCATCGCTCGCCCTGTGACCCCGTGTGGACGGGTTAGGGCCTTGGGAGCCAGGAGCCGGGCTGTTTCAGACCTGCTCCCTGACGACGGGTGTGAGGCCCTGGGGAGTGCCTGCCCCCCACGCCTGAGCCCACGCGGTGCAGGCAGGCCGTGTCTGTGCGGCGAGGCCCGCCTCCTGCCCCCCGCCCGTGCCACCTCACCTCCGCTGTCCCTGGGTCCTGCCCCCAAGTGAGGCCCTCAGGGATGCGGCTGTCCCATCACTTTTCCTGGGTAACGAGGGGCTTTCTTTGCTCTCCTCACTAAGAGTTACAATTTAAAGCCGATTCTTTTCCTACCAAATTAGTAAACCCTAGGAAAGGAAGTTCCTTGTATTTTAGCCGGTATCCCTCTAACTGGATGACAAGTGACCTGTGACCGGTGGTCAGTGAGGGTAACCGTGGTGGTGCAGCTCTGAGCCCTGCGTCGTGTGCTTCTTACTGATGGACGTGGTATATATTTAACGTACACGATGTGATGTTCTCACATGTATACAATATAAGATGATTCCCCAGTCCATCGCCTCACAGATTCCCTTTGCTTTTTTTTTTTAATATATACATTTTATTTATTTATTTATTTATTTTTGGCTGTGTTGGGTCTTCGTTGCTGCGCACGGGCTTTCTCTAGTTGCGGCGAGCGGGGGCTACTCTTCGTTGCGGTGCACAGGCTTCTCATTGCGGTGGCTTCTCTTGTTGCGGAGCACAGGCTCTAGGTGTGAGGTCTTCAGTAGTTGTGGCGCACAGGCTTAGTTGCTCCGCGGCATGTGGGATCTTCCTGGGGATCGAACCCGTGTCCCCTGCATTGGCAGGCGGATCCTTAACCACTGCGCCACCAGGGAGGCCCCTCCCTTTGCTTTTGGTGAGACACAGAACCTGTTCATCTTATCACTGCAGGTTTGTGCTTGTTGACCGATGCCCCCCCATTTGCCCACCCTTCATCTCATTTAGTCTGGGTGACAACCCACTTTACAGATGGAGAAACTGAGGTTTAGAGAAATGATGTGACGTGGCCAAGGGCCCTGCCATTCTGACTAGAGCCAGCCCCTTTGACCCCCTCCTCAGAGGCCACTCCCAGGCCCCCCGCTCTCCCTACACAGGTGGAAGCAGCAGCAATGGGCCTGGGACACACCTGGGCGGGCAGCGAGGCCAGGGCTGTGCTGACCCTTCCCAGCCATTGTCCCCCCCCTCCCCCATGGACTTGTGCCCCTGGGGCATTCTGCACGAATCCCTTTTGTTCTACGGGATCCCACAGAGAAGGCCCAGCCTTTCCCCATGGGCGTGGCCAAGAGGCAGGTCTCACGCGGCCCCCATGACAGCAGCACAAATGGTGAAGCCCCTCCAACGCTGGGCCCGAGGCTCGGGCAGCGTTTAGCCTCCTCCGCTGTCAGCCGTTCCCCTTCCCGCTCCCTGGAGGATGGGCGTAAATGCCACTGCCCACGCGCTTGCCGGTGGCTGGGTGCACAGCCGGGTCAGAGGCCACTCGTGGAATCAGGGTCCGAGCACGTTTTCATGGGACAGTGAGGGGATCTCAGGTTCCAGACTCGTAGGAAACTGCTGTTCAGCTACTTAAATGTGTCCGAACCAGGAAGCTGTCTTATTGGTGTCTAAGAATAAGACCTTAAATCGTGTAGAATTTAACCCCAGTTTCAGGGCTGTTTCCATAGAGAAAAGCGTCCCAGGCCCCGTTCTGAAGACCCTGAACTCTGACCAGGGGTGATGACAGCCCCACGATGGCCGGGACCCTGTCACATCCCGCCTGACTCCCAGGTGGCCCTGCGGGACGGGGGCAGCGGCTGGAGAGTGTCCAGACTTCTGTAGGGGGTGGATGGGGTGGGGTCCCAGCAGCCACCTTCCATCACCCACATCTCCCTTCCACCTCGGCAGCCAGCCCAGCATTCGTACCTCCGAGGCCTCAGGACACACGTCAGGGCGAAGAACACAGCGTCCTGAGGCCTCGCCAGCAGCATTTATTCAGAGCCTGTGCTTGTTCCACAAGTAAACATTTCCCGGGAACCGCGACGTTCCTACTCTGTCCTCGGGTTACAGAGAGCCCATCGTCGTGGGAACCATGTCAGCTCGGAGCCCATGAGGACAGAGCACCTGTGATTTCCTGATGCTTTTCTGTCCGGTGCGAAGAGCTATTTTTGTTCTCAAACATTTCAGAGATTCTGCAGTTATCATGAATGCATATTCCCTGCTAATGGATTAGAAACTCAAAATATTTTAATGTGCGAAGGCGAAGAAAATAATGGCACAAGACCAAAATGAATAATTTTCTTCCTGATTGCAGCTTCCACTGCTCTCACGCTTCGAATTCTCGGTTGTTTAAGGAGTCGCTTGGAAGATGAAAACCGCAGCACGCTGAGCTGCCCAGAGCGAGGCCGGGACGGGCCTCCCCCGGGTGGAGGGAGGGAGCGGCCCCTCGATCCACGGGGACTCCTGCTTCCATGTCACTGTTCATCTCATCAGCCACTCTCTTTCTTCCCAGTTTTACGATTTTAGTTGGATTTCCTGTGCTCATGCAGCCAAACTCTGCCCTGGGTGCCGTGTGTGCAACCTTTGTTGGTTTCAAAATTAATTAAATTCAAGGGAAAAAATTAGCTTCCACAAAAGCCACATACAGTGAGGGAATTGAGAGACAAAGCAGTCGGGAATGGCAGTCCCGTGAAGGAAAAAAGAGTTTGAAGACCCCAGAGGACCCCTTGGACGACGCGGGAGCCGTGATTGCGAAGCTCTCTTCGTTTGGACCAGGGAAGCCCGCAGAGTCATGGCGGGGTGGCGGTGGCCCGGGCCTGCGTGTCCTGGTGCAGTGAAACCCTGACGCCAGCCAGGCTCGGCTCAGGACGCCCTGTCACCGCATCCCGCTTTCCATAAAGCAGGGTCTCCCCAGTCTGTGTCCCTCTCCCAGCAAAACCTGCCTCAGGTGTGCGCATCTTCGTCTTAGGCCTTTCTTCTTTCAATCCTTGGATAAAGGGTTTAATCTCATTAAGAGGCTTTCAGGACCTCCCTGCCAACCACAGACCCATGGGGGCCACACCGGCAGCTCCCCTCCCCCTTTTCCCTTGTCCCAGCCTGCTGAAGCCTGCGGGGAGAGCAGGCCAGCCGGAGACCACGAGCCCCTCTCACTGCCCCCACCCTTACCATGGGAGCCTACGGGTCTCCCGAGCCAAGGAGGTTGTTCTGGCATCAAGGTCTCAGCCTCAGGCGGGCGGTCGTTCCACCTGGTGTCGTCTGCCTGGTCACCTGCCCCCCCAGGCCCCCTGACCCATCATGCCCCAGACCCGGGGGCTCTCCTGACCCGGTGGCTCGTGCTGCAGCCCGTCGGGTGGACCCTGGTGTCCTGACTTCCTTCCTCCGCCGACGGCTGTCTGGAGGCTTCTGGTCAGAGCGCTCCCTGGCCAGCCTCCCTGCCTCAGTGTCCCACCCGCTGCCCAGTGTTCCCGCCTCTCTGATCTCCCAGGGATGCTGAGAGTTGGCAAAACATGAAAAGTGCTAGAAATGAGCACCCATGACAAGTCTCATGGGCCCAGAGTGGTCTCCTTTTCCCTGTTATTGGGAGTCTCCCAGATGAATCTAGAAGGACCCCAGGGCTGTACCCCCTCTGTGGCCACCACCCGTGACTCAGTCACCACATAGGATTCTGCGTCCGGCCTGCTGCCCCGCCGCCCTGCCGAAGGACAGCAGCGTCAGTGACACGCAGGCACCCTGTGCTGGGTGGACACACCAGGCAAAGCAGTCCATACGTCTCCTGCATTATATATTTGCTACTATAGTTCTTAAATAAAGAGCTCTTCTGCTAAATTTAGCCAAGAGAACTGTTTGGCATTTCAACCTTCCCATGCTTCGAGTGAACACATTTCTTCCATGTTATGCCATATTCCTAAAAATATTTTTGCAGTCTCTTCTCAGCTTTCAGACCATTGCAGTAACTCTTTCCCACTGACCGCTAATGTCACCTCCCCAAGGGTCCCCATCCCTGGCGTGCTCAGTCCTTCCATGTCAGGCGCCCTCGACCTCTCACTCCCAGGCCCTGCAGGACCCCCGATGTCCCCATGTCAGAGGACGGTGGGCAGGGACATGCTGAGCAGCCTGTGGGAGGTGGAGGGTGGGACTGGACCAGGAGTAGAGCACCCAGGGGTGCAGGAGGGCCTCACACTCTCTTCCGGTACGGTGGCCGATTGCGTTCCGCTTCCGGACAAGCACCCAGGGCGGTGGCTTCGCTTCATTTTGCATCAAAGGGCGGGAAGGAGCTGCGCCGTGGTTTTCAGGGGCACGTGAGGGCCACACTCTCTCCTGGACCGCTCATCAAACGATGGGGAAAATCCGTTTTCCTCTGACCCGTCCCCGCCAACAAAGGAGTGCTCCCCATGGTGACTGAACAGGGGCGGGTTGGGTCAGCAGCAGCGAGGCAGGCAGGGCAGGACCTGGGGCGTCAGGGCGGGGAAGCGGTGCCAGCGGGGCTGGGCGGCAGCCGTAACCAGCGCTACACACCACGCCGCCCGCTGACGGTCCAGGCAGAGATCTGACCGCCGGCAGAAGCGTGATCCGAAGGTTCACGAGACAGACACGATTACTAGCCAGTTTCACCTGAACCTGTAAGCGTGATGCTTAACATTTGCCCGATAAAGGAGTGAGTCTTTCCAAGGCCAAAGGAGAAACAGGGTGAGGCAGAGGAGGTTAGCCAGGAAATCTACAGAAACGGGGTAGGTGCCTGGCTCTGGGAGGTTCTCCTACAAGAAAGGAGATGAGGGTACAGAAATTAGGGGCGAATAATAGAGAAAAAGCTCAGGAGCGCGTAGGAAGCAATACAGGTGTCCAGGGAAATACAGAGAAACAACCTGTCTTCAGGGAAGGAAACGCAGGGTGCCTGCGAGGCAGGCAGCCCCAGCCTTGCAGGGGTGAGGGGGCCGAGCCACGAGCCCACCCCACTGTGAACACCAGGCCGTTTCTGTAAGACAACCATGGGGACCAGCCGTGTCCACAGGGCTAGGGCATCAGGCAGGACTCGGGGCTGGGGCCCCGGCAGAGGGCTGGGGGCCCCAGGCCGGTCTCAGCCGGGAACAGGTCTCTGAGGGACGGTCTGACCTCCCTGATGCCCCCCTCTTCATTGGGCTTGTACGTGACAGCCTTGCCTGGGGAAACATACATTTGGGGCCCAGGCAGCTGGCAGTTGGCGAAGCTGGGCGCACCGGCCGTCCCAGCCAGGCCCTCAAGGTGGGGACGGGAGGGAAGGCACCGTTTCTGGGGCAGGTTGGGGGCAACCAGGACATTCACTGGACAATCCAGTCAGTTTCTCCATGTGACGTACAAGTTCAGGACTAAAAGTTTGTGGTCCTATGAGATAACTGAAGAAAATATGGAAATTAGCAATATTTGTTTTACTGGGTACTCGCAATCTCTTTTAAAGACCTAGAAAAAAGAAGACAGAGTTTTGGAAAGGTTCACCTACCAATTGTCAAGTTGACACCACCTGTCTCATGGGTGTGGTTTGGGGAATTCGAGCGGCTGGACATGGGCCTGGAGAGGCCACAAGCCAGGAAATGTGCTGATGAAGGACCAACAGTGGCCTCGTTACTGCGGGTTCCCTTTAACAGTTTGGCTGTATTTTCTACTTTCTCAAAAATCAGCAAATACTTTACTCTTGTATTCAAATAAAATCAAATTTTAGGTCCCCCCAAAACACTTAAGTTTATGCTGTTGGACAAATCATTTCTCAGTGACATTTGCTTCCCACCAGGAACCCTGCCAGGACAGCGAGGAAACTTCCCTCTGTCGTGCGTTTCCTGAAACCTGCTTTGAAGCGATTTAGTTGCCGGGATGGTGCAGGGGAGCCGACTGGCCGGGGACGCCCTGCAGCCTTCATGATCTGTGCGCGGGTGCATGGCGGGCGTGCACGCGGACGTGGCGCCTGGGCTGCACACATGCACCCCCTCAGCTCGTGAACCGCGAGCCTGTCTTTCCTAAAGGAGGGTGTGCTGTGCTGTACCCTCAGCACCGGCACCGGACCTGGGAGATTCCGAGTTTTACACAGCGTCATCTAACCCGCTGGCTCGGTCCCAGGACGGTTCTCAGGGCACGTCTACCAGCAGAGGCGGCACTGACGCGGGTGACCCAGCCTCTTCCCACCCCTGGGCCTTTCTCTGTCTTTCACATGTCGTGTTTGAAGGTCGGCCTCGACCTCACAGACCTCACAGGCTCTCTGAGGGGTTTGTCTGATGTTTCTAGAATCACATGCGGGTTATCTGCCAAAGGTGAGGACGCTTGCTAGCAAAACAAAGGCTCCCAATCCCTCTGTCGGTTGCCTTTTCTTTATCATAAACTCGTGCTGTAAATAGGTCTCAGTGGGAGAAACTGCTCCAGAATATCTGTGGATGTTTCTTTGCCTCAGAAACGTCGTATTTGGGTTTTTAAAAGAAAATCCGTTTTCCTCTAACACGTTCACACCAACAAAGGAGTGTTCCCCGTAGTGACTGAAAATAGGGGCTCTTTGCCAGCCAGTCACACAGTCCTGGCGACACAGACCCGCACCCCCAGCGCCACCTCCTCTGAGATGTCACCGCCGGGCCCCCGGCCGAGCTGCCAGGTCCCCTGCTCCCAGCTACACAGCAGTGCAGCTTCCATGGGAAGTCAGCCCTGTGGCGAGTGGGCATCAGTCATGGTGACCATGTGGACGCCGCCCTCTCCTGCCCCCCCCCCCACGAAGCATCAGACACCTTCCCGACGTCTCCGCTCATCCTCAGGAGAGAGGCGATCTCGGGGACAAGGACAGCGATGTCAGCTGTGTGTCACCCAGACTGGCTGTGACGGGTGCCTGGTCGCTTCCGCCCAGGGCAGTGCTGTCCAGGGCCCTCTGACCTGAGAGCCCAGCGCCCCCCTGGGGTCAGTCCGCTTCCTCAGACGGCCCTGAGGGCCACAGCGAGGCTGGAGGAGGCCCAGCGCGAAGCCAGCGTGCTTGCATCTCCCCTTTGGGCTCCTGCAGTGCCTCTGACCACCCACAGACTGAAGGGGGAGCCGCCGTCAGCAGGAGCTCTGCCTGTCTGCCTGTACTTCCGTCCGCCCGTCCCCTCACCCTCCCCCGCAGCGCTGGTCAGGGCCGCGCAGGCAGCGGGAACCACGCTGAGCGTAGGGATGCGGGGCTCCAGGTCCTCTGTGAAGCAGACTGTGTACAAAGGAGGCTTGACTCAGGAGGACTCGGGTCCTTGGACTTAATAACCTTGAAGATCTCTTTCGTCATAAAAATGATTTTCATTGTGAAATCAAAGCCAGTAACATGAGTCACTTAGGGGCATTTACCAAGAGTGTTTACAAGCTCTTTACATGGATTATCTCATTTAATCCCCCGACAAGCCCATGAGGTAATGCGCTGCTTTCAATCATCCTTTTATGGTTGAGGGAAACTAATCCACAGTCTCATCAGTGAATAGAATTTAAACCACAAGCCCCAGAGAGTCCCCAGGCTCCAGTTCGCTGTGGATTTTACTCTTGGTTGAGTTCGTGCAGCTGGATGACACCACGGTCTGTGCTTCGGTGTGGAGCATCTTTTCATTTGCCCATTTGCCATCCGGTCTGTTCTGTGGCGAGGTGCCTGTTAAGGCTTGTGGCCCGTTTTTAGTTGGGTTGTTTATTTTCTTATTGTTGAGTATTAAGAGTTCTTTGTATGTTTTGAATAACAATCCTTATCAGATGTACCTTTTGCAGATATTTTCTCCCAGTCTGTGGCTTGTCTTCTCATCCTCTGAATTTCTTTCACGGGGCAGAATTTTTTAATTTTATTGAAGTCCATCTTATCAATGATTTCTTTCACGAATGGTGGTGCCTTTGGTGTTGTATTTTAAAAAGCATCATCAACTCAAGGTCATCTAGGTTTTCTCCTATGTTATCTTCTAGGAGTTTCATAGTTTTGCACTTTACATTTAGGTCTATGACCCATTTTGAGTTAATTTTTGTAAAACTGTAAGGTCTGTGTCTAGGTGCATTTTTTGCATGTGGATGTCCAGTTGTTCCAGCAACATGTGTTGAAAAGACTGTCTTTGCCCCATTGTATTACCTTTGCTTTTTTGTCAAAGACCAGTGACTATTTACATGGGTCTGTTTCTTTACTCTCTTCTGTTCGTTGACGTGCTTGTCTGTCCTTTCGGCCACACCAGTGTCTTCATTCCTGCAGCTTAACAGTCAGTCTCATGACTCTGCTCTGGGAACCCCCAGCTGCTGCTGCCGCCTGTCTCCCCACTGTCCTGGGGCAGCTGTTTGTCCTGTGTCCTCCCTTCTCTCGTGGACCCAAGGAGATGGTTGATTTTCCAGTCCTTTCAGAGTTCTACTCATTGTTAGGATGCAGTGGTGCCGTCCGCGCCCCTTACGTGCAGAACTGACCAATTCCTCTTAAGGGAAGAAAGCTGAAACAGACAAGTAACGTCCCCCAGGGAGGGCGCCCTCTGAGGGAGGGGACACTGGGGTGCGGGTGGACTCTCAGCCCTGCGCCTTGGTGGCCTCGTGGTCTTAAGCTGACCTGTCACGCCGGACTCAGGCCCCCCCTCTGTGTGAGGGGAACGTGGCAAAAATACTCTGTCTGCTCCTTCACAGGCCGCGGGGAGGAGTGAACGAATTAACTTCTGTGTTATATTTTGTAAATTGCAAAGCACCCAGCGCTGTTCGGTGATCATTACAGTCTCCTAAGCAGAATAAGTGGGTCTTAAAAGATATTTGCCAACGACTTTCGGGCAGAAAAATTCAACTCATAACATTGTTGCAAATGTGACAGTGAGCCTCACGCATCCTGAATCTGAGATGCTGCGTGAGTCTGGGGAGTAGCTTTGCTGACCTGCGTGCGCTGTGGACCACATTCCCATGAAAACAGGCTGTCATTTCTGATGGTCTCTAACACATTTGTTTTAAAACAAAGAAGCCTCAGCCTTCCATTTTTAAGGAGAGAACGGGCACCTCCTTGCACCCGAGACAGAGGCTGTCCCTGGGCCCTGGCGAAGGCTGCCGGTCCCCGGGCTCCGAGATCCTTCCGCAGCCCCGCTCCAAAGCCGCCACGAGATGAGGCCCCGGACCGGCCACTCTACTCAGCGCGCTCTGGCCGCTCGGCCCTCTGCCTGCCGCCACACAGGACGTGGCGTGTGGGGGCCCCTGCAGCGCCTTCGCGGAGGAGCCCAAAGACCTGGCCGAGGAATCAGAGCTGAGGCGCTGCCCTGGGAAGCCAGGGAGCCGGGGAGAAGCAGAGTACCACCCGTGACTGACGCCTCCACGGGGAGCCCAGACGACCCTGCTGCACCGGCCAGCGACGTCGCCCAGGTCCCCAGCACCTGGCACATCTCCTCCGGGCCACCCGCCCGTCCGTGCTGCCCTTCAGCTGCGAGGTGCCCCTGCCCTCTCCACCACCTGCCCTCCGGCCCCTGCTCTTGCCTCGGCCACTCGCTCTGAGTTCAGAGTGAGAGACACAGGTCAGCATTTTTCGGGGTCTGTGTTGGTCTTATTTACCCAGCAAGACCTACATACCCCGGAGACAGGGGCTGTGCCTTCTGTTCAAGGGGGACCCGTCCTTAGACAGATGCTGGGTAGCAATGGTGGTTTCACTTGCATCCCCTCGGCCCTTCGTGCGAAGGTTAATCGTTACTAAAAGGTCTGGGAGAAGCCACTGTTTCCCAGACAGCGATGCACGTGGCATCAGCAGCTTCAGAAGAGAACACGCAGGGTGTTTCACATCAGCCGAAGAGTGAGGCGACGGGCCAGGCGAGGTTCTAATCAGAAAGTTTCCTGCATCAGGAGCCTCTGGTCCAGCCAAGGGGCTTTCAACTTTTTTTAATTAAAATCCACAGTTGGAAATGCATTTCACACTGTGACCCAACACAAACATTTCACAAAGCCACATTTTCTATGCTACCTTCTTTAAATGTTGGTTGTTACCTAGGAAATTGATTGCATGACCCACTACTGGGTTATAAATAGGGTTATCGTATAAAAGGTCGGCCAAACCTGGCCTCTCAAGAGAAAAAGGGGAGCTATTAATAGTCACTCCGGGACAGCAGACATAAACCAGGCCTGGCCCAGGCAAACGGAGGCTTCAGTCGCCTAGTTATGACTCAGTGTTTGGAAACACTGGCCGGCCCGCAGTGTTCCTTGAGAAGGGCTATGCCGTGTAGCTCCAGGGCGATGTATGATTATGGAAAGTTAGAGCTGGAAGAGGACTTGCACGTCACCCGGTCCCACACACTTGCTGGGGACTAGGAAGCCGCCCTGGGTGACAGCCAGTGGGGAAGGGCCGCCATCTCCTCCCAGGCAGGACCCCCAACGGAAGGCTCAGAGCGGTGGGTCCTGTGCTTGCCCACCACAGGCCCCTCAGAAGCGTTGAGAAAGGGGAGCATTCCTGAACTGTTTTCCTCGCTGCCTGATCATGGGATGATGGCGACACATATTCAAGTACTTTTTTACAAGTAAATCCAGTCTCAAACTTGCGATTGTAACGTGTGACTGTTTGAGAGCATCTTCCCGGGTAAAATCTCGCGGTGGCAGGAATCCTGGTACATGTGCATCCGGTGTCGGGGGGGGGGCTTATGCCGAAGCCCTGGAAATGTGTCCCCCGCCTGCCCCTCGGGCGTCCCACTGGCGACATTCTCAGACCCACCAGTGCGGACCGGTGTTCGTGGACACCTGTCATTTAATCACCTTCGGGAGCAAGTGCCCCCCACCCAGGTTCTCCTCTGCTCTCCACACCAAGTGAGGCCACACGCCCAGGAATCGTCCTGTGGGCCTCACGCTTAAACAGTATGAGGACTTTCTGTAAGAAAAAGAATACAACCTTAAATACAAAAGTGAATGTTTATTCAGGATAAGAAAGGAGATGGCAGGTTCCTTTTCATGGACCTCAAGCATAGTGGATGCCCAAAATACTTACAAAGAAAAGAGTTAAAAACTGCAGAGTGTCCTACATGTTCTTTGATCACCTTTTGTTGGCTTAAGGGAAACAACTCCTTGTAGATGTCTAGTCCTAAGACTTCTATAAACTCATAAATCTCATAAGAATGAGTTTTGGGAGGATGTCATCCTATTATCCTGATAGGGTCAAAAATGAATATTAAATTCAGCCAGACATTTGGAATAAATCTTTTGTGTATCAAAAAATTATTACAATGGAACATTTAAATAAGTCCCTCACCCAGAAGGGGAGCAGCACATTCTCATCTCAAAGAAGTTAGGAGGGGAGGATGAGCCCTGGAATCACTGCGTTTCCCGCAGGGGTTTGCACCTTTAATTCTGTTTTGTGAAGTCTGTGGTGCAGATTATGGACGTTACAAGTGATGATAAAGAAAATAGGTATTTTCTCCCTTAGGGACTTGATAGTAATTTTACCAGGAACTGAAGACTGAAGGCCTTGTTACAAACCCGTGAACAACCACTGTTCTCGTGTGGTGCGTGCGTTACCGGTTCCCGTTTCTGCCCCTCTGATCATACATGCACTAGTGTGAACAGGAAAGGGGGGACCTTCCAAGAGGAACACGTGAGCAGTACACCACCCCCGTCTCTTCCCCGTTTTTATGTATTTACTTCAAAATTACCATTGTACTTAATGTACACTCTGCTTGTTTTGTTTTATAAAATACATCATGAACATTTTCTTAAATCAGTCAGTATCCTTCGAAAACAAGATTTTTAAGGGTAGTGTGATATTCTATTTTATGAATATGCTGAATTTACTCAGTTGTTCACAAATTAGGTTTTTTCTAACATCTTGTTATTTTAATCAATAAACAAACCTGTGCACAAATCTCAGATTCCTGGTTAAAGAATGTGACGTAAGACAAGGATATTTTTAATGTTTTTAATTATACTGTTAAACGGCTTTCCAAAAAATGTGCCAGTGCATGTTTCCACTAGGAACAGATGTGATGCCCATTTAGCTACTACCTTCACCAGCAGTTTCATATTTTTTCAGTTATCACCAATTTTATAAAACAAACAAAAATGCTATCTTATTATTTTAGTTGCACCTGGTTCATTGCTAATGGGCTCAGGCTTTTCCTAGGTCATGATTAACTTGTTTCCTTTGCCAGCTCCCCTGTTGGGGTGTTTTCCTTCCCATCTACCAGGTTTTCCCGAGAATCTGTCATGACAGGTGTGCCTTCCTCCAAGTTGGGTTTTCTTGTTATGCTGCCCACTATGGAAACTCTGAGCTGAGACATCCAGGTAGAGCATTCCTGAACTGGTAGCACTGAGGAGCCTGGCAGTTGCAAACACGGGTTCTCCTGGAAGGAAATCCTTGCCCAGGCCTCCCAAATTCCCGTATATCAACCCCAAAGATGAGCTCACACCTAAATGTACAGACTACACAAAGAACCAGTCAGCAGAT
Source organism: Eubalaena glacialis (assembly GCF_028564815.1). Taxonomy (NCBI): domain Eukaryota; kingdom Metazoa; phylum Chordata; class Mammalia; order Artiodactyla; family Balaenidae; genus Eubalaena; species Eubalaena glacialis. The sequence goes on along the minus strand of NC_083723.1, from coordinate 129,414,210 downwards.
GACGAACAGTGAAATTACATCCTCGAAACTGGAGACAATGGATTCATCAGGCAAAGAATACAAATAAGTGCGTTTAAAATGTTTTGTTAGGGCTTCCCTGGTGGCGCAGTGGTTAAGAATCTGCCTGCCAATGCAGGGGACACAGGTTCGAGCCCTGGTCCAGGAAGATTCCACATGCCGTGGAGCAACTAAGCCCGTGCGCCACAACTACTGAGCCTGTGCTCTAGAGCCCATGAGCCACAACTGCTGAAGCCTGTGCACCACAACTACTGACCCCGCGTGCCTAGAGCCTGTGCTCCGCAACAAGAGAAGCCACTGCAATGAGAAGCCCACGCACCGCAACGAAGAGTAGCCCCCGCTCGCCGCAACTAGAGAAAACCTGTGCACAGCGACGAAGACCAAACACAGCCAAAAATAAAAATAAACAAAATAAATAAATTTATTTTTTTTAATGTTTTTTTAAAAAAAGAGGAAATTGAGAATAACCAAAAATGAGATACTCTAAAAAGGACCTGATCTGGGGGAAAAAATAGGCCTTAAAAAAAAAAAAAGAAAATTAAAACATACAGAAATCTGTTGCATTTCTTTACAGTAACAATGAAATATCAGAAAGGGAAAGTTAAAAAAAAAAAAAAGATCCCTTTAAAAATTGCATCAAAAAGAACAAAATACTGAGAAATAAACCTGACCAAGGAGTTAAAAGACTTAAATGCTGAAAACTATAAAACATAAAGGAAATTACAGATGATTTTTAAAATGGAAAGCTATCCCATACTCTTGGATTGGAAGAATTATTATTGTTAAAATGGCATACTACCCAAAGCAATCTACAGATTTAATGCCATCCCTATCAAATTACCCATGACATTTTTCACAGAACTAGAGCAAGTAACCCTAAAAATTATATGGAAGCATAAAAGACCCAGAATTGCCAAAGCAATCCTGAGGAAAAAGAACAAAGGGGAGGCATAACCCTCCCAGACTTCAGACGATACTACAAAGCTACAGTAATCAAAACAGCATTGTACTGGCACAAAAACAGACACATGGATCAATGAAACAGAATAGAGAGCACAAAAATAAACCCACACACTTATGGTCAATTTATCTTCGGCAAAGGAGGCACGAATATACAATGGAGAAAAGACAGTCCCTTCAGCAAGTGGTGCTGGGAAAGCTGGACGGCCGCATGTAAATCAATGAAGTTAGAACACTTCCTCACACCATACATAAAAATAAAATCAAAATGGCTTAAAGACTTAAATATAAGACAGGACACCATAAACCTCCTAGAAGAGAACATAGGCAAAATATTCTCTCACATAAATCAAAGCAGTGTTTTCTTAGGTCAGTCTCCCAAGGCAATAGAAATAAAAGCACAAGTAAACAAATGGGACCTAATCAAGCTTATAAACTTTTGCACAGCAAAGGAAACCATAAACAAAACGAAGAGACAACCTATGGAATGGGAGCAAATATTTGCAAACAAAGCGTCCAACAAAGGCTTACTTTCCAAAAAAAATAAACAGCTCATACAACTCAATAACAACAAAAAAAACCCCAAACAACCCAGTCAAAAAATGGGCAGGGACTTCCCTGGTGGCGCAGAGGTTAAGAATCCGCCTGCCAGTGCAGGGGACACGGGTTCGAGCCCTGGTCCGGGAAGATCCCACATGCCACGGAGTAACTAAGCCCGTGTGCCACAACTACTGAGCCCCCGTGCCACAACTACTGAAGCCCGCATGCCTAGAGCCCGTGCTCCGCAACAAGAGAAGCCACCGCAATGAGAAGCCCGTGCATCACAACGAAGAGTAGCCCCTGCTCGCCACAACTAGAGGAAGCCCACGCGCAGCAATGAAGACCCAACGTAGCCAAAAATAAATTAATTAATTAATTAAAAAAAAAAAAAACGGGCAGAAGACCTAAATAGACATTTCTCCAAAGAAGACATACAGATGGCCAATAGGCGTATGAAAATATGCTCAACATTGCTAATTATCAAAGAAATGCAAATCAAAACTACAATGAGCTATCACCTCACACTGGTCAGAATGGTCATCATTTAAAAAAAAATCTACAAATAATAAATGCTAGAGAAGGTGTGGAGAAAAGGGAACCCTCCTACGCTGTTGGTGGGAATGTAAATTGATACAGCCACTATGGAAAACAGTATGGAGGTTCCTTAAAAAACTAAAAATAGAATTACCATACAATCCAGCAATCCCACTCCTAGGCATATATCCACAGAAAACTATAATTTGAAAAGATACATGCACCCCTATGTTCATAGCAGCACTGTTTACAATAGCCAGGACATGGAAGCAACCTAAATGTCCATCGACAGACGAATGGATCAAGAAGATGTGGTACATATATACAGTGAAATACTACTCGGCCATAAAAAAGAATGAAATAATGCCATTTGCAGCAACATGGATGTACCTAGAGATTATCATACTAAGTGAAGTAAGTCAGACAGAGAAAGACAAATATTGTATGGTATCACCTATATGTGGAATCTAAAATAAGATACAGATGAACTTATTTACAAAACAGAAACAGACTTGCAGACATAGGAAACAAACTTATGGTTACCAAAGGGCAAAGTGGGGGAGGGATAAATTAGGAGTTTGGGACTAAGATATGCACACTGCTATATGTAAAATAGATAACCAACAAGATCCTACTGTATAGCACAGGGAACTATATTCAGTATCTTATAATAACCTATAATGGAAAAGAATCTGAAAATGAAAATATATATGTGCGTGTGTGTGTATATATATATATATATATATATATATACACACACACGCACATATATAACTGAATCACTTTGCTGTACACCTGAAACTAACACAACATTGTAAATCAACTATAATTTTAAAAAATGAAAATCAAATAGATACATCAAACAACGAATCAGATACAGATGAAAAGAGAATTCTGGAACAGGGAAGGTAGATCCAAAGAAACTGCCCAAATGCAGCAGAGGGACGAGGGGGTGGGAAATAGAGCAGCTTCTGGGCATCAGGTGGAGGCCCAGCATCAATCTGATCACAGCCTCGGCAGGAGAGACGGAGACCCCGACCACCCCAAGCACCGTGAATAAGAGGAAATCCACAGCCAGGCAACTGTGATGAAACTAGAAAATACCAAACTGCGGAGAATCTTAAAGACAGATTGCCCACCACAGACTGCGCGGACGCAGCCGCCTCCCACGTGGGGGACTCGTCCTTACTCAGAACCCACCCGCTGAGCTGCTGCTCAGAATTGAAAGGGAAACAACACCGACGGGTCCACAACCAGCAGAGCCCACTAAACGCGCTAAGGAGTGCGCTTCGGGGGAAAGAAGACGCCAGAAGGAGGAACTGAGAAGCAAGAGAAATGTAAGAAAAAAAGGTAGGCATGGGGAAACCCAGCAAAGACAATTTAAAGCAATAATAAAGGGCGGGTAGCTAAAAAACAGGGTGAAACGGCGCAGGACAGCAAGCAGCGCAGCTGATGAGGGTGGAGGTGCGTGTGCAGAAGAAACCACCCGATAACCCCGTCAAGACCGCAGCACAGACGCACGCGTGAAGGTGCAAGGCACACGGGGGGCGGGGTCAAGCCTCGGGGTTGGCGGTGGGCCCCCGTGGTTTTACTCAATTGCCGGTTTGGTTCTGGCGTCCGTCTGCAGGTGTGTGTGTGGTCATCACGTTGTTTTCTGTGCTTTCAGTGGGTTTGAAATATTTCATTTTCCAACTGTGTAACCTGAACTGTTGCCACAGGTGACGCAGTGGCAGCTGCTCCGAACACCCCAGTCCTGCCTGTAATCCTGCGTCAGGAGGAGAACAGGAGAGGGACAGAACCTAAAATCAGGGTTTCCGAGGACAGTTCGGAAGCCCAGCTCGCCCTCTGCTTTCTCCCCCGCAGGCTGGAAGCCACGAAGTGACAAATCCCACACGCCGACCTGCGAGGCCTCGGACGGGGTCACTCGAGGCGGGATTTGCCATTTCTTCACGCTTAGCTCCGCCGTCTTCGCTGACTTAAGGCCCAGATCACTCCAGGAATTCACTGGGGAAGCAAGAACACACCCTGCGGGAGGCGGCAGCCCCTATGTGGGGCGCTGGCTTCCTGGTCCAGACCCGCTTGGTTCTAGCGGGAGCTGGCAGGGTGGCCTCGGGGAAGACCGCAGGGCTGGGCCAGCGCCCGCCTCAGTGGGCTGCTCACTGCCGGAGGTTAAGACGAGCTCGGTGGTTTTCCTCTCTCCCACCTGGAGGGCTGAGTGCGTCCAACCTGCTGCTTCGGGGCGGCGCCTCGAGGCCTCCTCCGAATGTGGTCCCCACGTCCAGGCGGCTCCCTCCAGGCAGGTTTGCTTTATGGAAACCATCCCAGGTTGTTCACAATGAATTATAAGGGAACAGGTGGGTGTTTAGAGTGCCATTTTTGGCTCAGGATGGAGGTAGAACTCCAAGACAATGCTGCCTCGTGTGTTCCAGCATCAGCAGCCCACAGCCCGACCTGAAGGGAACGCACGGTGGGATCAGGAACCCGGCCCGTTGTCCAATGCCGGCCACCAGGAGCTTACAGGTGCATTTTCCTCTCTTTCAGATCACGTTTTATATTCTGGTGAAGGCCATTTACACCCTGGGCTACAGTGTCTCTCTGATTTCCCTTACAACCGGAAGCATAATTCTTTGCCTCTTCAGGTAAGTAGCAGAAATGAGCAATCCTGCCAAAAACGTGAGACAGGAAATCATCCATTTAAACCATCTAGGCCCATCAGAGGAGGGCAGAAACCACTGGCTCCAAGCCCTCCTCTGTGCCGAGCCAACCAAACCCCCTGGGAAAATGCCAGCATGAAATATGATGCTAATGTTGACGTTTGTATTTAAATACTCTGCATTTCTCATATGAAGAGACAATACTGACGATGGATAAGAATGCAGTTCAACTGTTATTTACTAAACAGCAATATGCAAATGCTTTGAAAATACAGAGGCACCCTGGCCTTCCCCTCCCACTCAGAAGCACCCACATCTGGGCCTCACAGTGGGTGCTCTGTTAAGAGACACTGTCATGTGTTCAGGAGCATGAGGACAGGTTCAAATCCTGGGTCAGTCTCTTAGCAGCTGTGTGACCTTGGACAAATTGCTTAACCTCTCTGTGCGTCTACATGGAGGCTGATGGAGCCTACATGGCTTGTGGGAGGTGCTCTCTGAATGGCTCCTGTTTTTCCCCTGCTCCTGGACCCCTGCTAGGTCTCTGGGAGCTAATGACAGACGTTGTGCCGCTGGTGGTCAGGGTTCAAAGGGGGGAGGTAGACGCTTCTATCTGGGAAAAGGTTCTAGTTTTTAGGATTAAATCCATGTCTTAAGCATCACTAGCCTTGAGTAAAATGGGTGATATCCAGCTTATTTTAACAGGGTTTTGATCACCTGTCAAAAAACAATCTGTAGAGAACGAAGAGCATTATTTGGGGTCTCAGGAATTGCAATTCGAGAAACACAGCCTCAGGTAAAACTGAGAGGGTTCCAGGGAAGAGAAGGAGTCGGGGGCTTGTAAAGGCAAAAGCCACAGGTTGTTAAAGTTGTCTGGCAAGAGTTAGGATTGGCTCTGATGCAAAAGGAAATACTGTCCTTAAGGGACAGGCTGTCACGAGTTATTCGGGGGGTGGGATCTGATATGTATCTGAGTTTCTGGAACACTGTGCAGACCTTCTGGACACCTCGTCAGGACAGTGAGTGGTCAGAGCTCAGATCCCGTCCGGCTGAGACGTGGTGGCCTCACTTCCTTGCGGCCTCTGGCTCCATCTGGAGGTTCTCTTGGCAACACCAACTCCACTTTTATTTTCCTCCCACACACCACATATCTTATTTCCCTTTGCTAAAATATAGTTCAAATGTTGGCCAGTCTTCATATAAAATCAGTGATATAACAAATGGAGTGTTTTTAGAACATTAGGAGATCCATACTTGGAAGAAAAATGAGTGAGTGGAGGTGATGGAGCAGGTAGCGGAGATCTCAGCAGACGTTAAGAGGTGCTCCTCTATTTCAGGCATCTCGGCTGTGTCAGGTAGTTGATAATTCTCAGAAAGAATGAGGCAATGCCTTTAATCCAGAACTGCACTTTGAAAAGTGTGGGGAAGACCTATCATATTTTATATGATTTTAAAAAGTCCTTAAAAAATCACTGGTATTGTATTAATATTTGTTCTGCTATCTTCTGTATTTTATTGTACATTTTTAAATCTTGAAATTGTTAAATATAAAAAAGAAAGAAAACATTTAGGGAGGTAAGCCAGCACAGGGTAACTTGAATTAGAAAAATTTCAGTTTGTTTTTGAAGAGCTCCTATGTTGAGCAATCCATATTCTTGACACAGCAATTTCCCTCAGGTTTGTACTTCATGACATATTTAACTAGCCAGCAATAGCATTTTGGAATTATTGCAAATATGGTCATGATCCATTAAGAGAATCTCAAATGGTTTTATGCATATCACAGTCTTCTTTACATGGACATCGTTCTTCACCTGCAGGTGACACTTCTTAGTTAGAAAAAGGACGTGTCTCCATTGGCTGTCATTCTGCTGGTTCAGTGTGTAATGATCCCAGGAAAAAGTGCCCAGAGCCCAGGGCTGGAGTACAGTCCCAGGCTCTGCCTTCAACTCGGGCACCCTTCCCACTTCCGTCTGCCGATGCCACCTCCCTGGAGAGCTGAGAGACTGAGTTAATTCTAAAATCCATGTTATAAAAATAACACGCTCCATTGTCCTGGTGATTACACCCAGGAAACAGAATTCTTTGCAGTCATCGAACATTTATTCTCCAAAATATAGCCCATAAGCTAAGAAAGCATCAAGCAACCATGTTCTTTTTTTTTTTAACATCTTTATTGGAGCATAATTGCTTTACAATGTTGTGTTAGTTTCTGCTGTATAACAAAGTGAATCAGCTATATGTATACATATATCCCCATATCTCCTCCCTCTTGCGTCTCCCTCCCACCCTCCCTATCCCACCCCTCTAGGTGGTCACAAAGCACCGAGGTGATCTCCCTGTGCTATGCGGCTGCTTCCCACTAGCAATCTATTTTACATTTGGTAGTGCATATATGTCAATGCTACTCTCTCACTTCGTCCCAGCTTACCCTTCCCCCTCCCCGTGTCCTCAAGTCCATTCTCTACGTCTGTGTCTTTATTCCTGTCCTGCCCCTAGGTTCATCAGAAGCTTTTTTTTTTTTTTTTAGATTCCATATATATGTGTTAGCATACGGTATTTGTTTTTCTCTTTCTGACTTACTTCACTCTGTATGACAGTCTGTAGGTCCATCCACCTCACTACAGATAACTCAATTTCGTTTCTTTTTATGGTTGAGTAATATTCCATTGTATATATGTGCCACATCTTCTTTATCCATTCATCTGTCAATGGACACTTAGGTTCTTACTTTACAGCGGAGAAACAGAGCATCTCATTTCGTCATCTCTTTCTTTCCCGAAGGTCATGCAGACTTGGGTATCAAACGCAGGGCCTAGTTCTGTGTGGGAGTCGCGGGTGGTCACTGTTGCTGGCACCCTCGAGCGCGGCCTGTGGTCCAGGCACTGACGAGGCAGCCCCGGTCCTCACAGGCCCAGGAATAGCAGCAGTAATTGCTAACACACTGTGCCATGCTTTTCATAGGGGCTTGTTAATTTGGTCCTTACGACACCTCCACCAGGTAAGTGCTCTCACGTCCCAGCTTTACCAGTTAGAGAAGGAGGCCTCGGAGGTGCCGTGTGTCCCAGGCTGCTGAGCGGATGAGCGCAAGGCCCGGTCCATCACCGCCTTCACCCTGTTCACCTTCGGGAGTCCATTCGTGCCACCATCAGGGGCGGATTCCAGCCTGGCTCATCTGGAGACACACTTTCGGTTACATCCATCATCCGTTAGACCTGTACCTGGAAATGAAACTTTAAATGTGTGGTGAAGGTGTCGCTGAGAGACCCAGCAACGTGACACGTTTGGACAGCTTGCTGACCTGGAGGGGCTGTGCCCACCTGGGGGGCAGCAGCAAACCCCAGCCCCACTCAGTGGAGAGACGTGGTGAGAGGGAGAGGGAAGAGGAGCAGAGAAAAGAAGAAAAGAAAGAAAAGGGTTTGGAGAGAAGAGAACTCCCAGCACGAGAAGCACACAGAGCCGAGGCAGCGTCGAGTCTGCAGCCGTCAGACCACAGCGCAGGGTCACTGAGCTTCAGAACTGCTCCCGTGTCGTATTTAATGTCGTCATTACTGAGCTCCGGGGTCGTGTTGAATACACAGAAATAGACTTTTCTGAGTGACGTGTGCGTGCAGGGACGTGGGCAGTGCTCCACGTGCAGTGCGACGCTTGTCCCCAGAGAGCACAGCGCCCAGGTCGGGATCCAGCAGGGTTGGCACCGGGAGCCGATCTCCAGGCCGCTGCGTGTCCGTCACCACCCGCTTCCCAGAAGGTGACCGTCATTCAGAGTTCTGACACCACACGTTGCTTTTGCCTATTTTAGAATCTTACAGAAGGAACGCCCCAGTCTCCCCAGTTCAGCATTTTGCAGGGAGGTTCATCCGAATTGTTGCGTGTGGTTATCCTGTTCTTTTTTATTGCTGTGTGAAGATAACACAACTCATTTATTCATTCAATGTCCACGAAGACGTGGGTGCCTCTCGGTTTGGGACGACCACAGGCAGCGCCGCTGTGAACATTCTTGTGAGTTCTCTCCTGCACGCGTGTACACAGTTCTTCAGATGTGTGTGTGTATGTGTGCACACTTACATTTATACTCACATTTATGTTACGTTTATACGTCTTTCCTGTCGTAGGCCGTGCACAGGTGTGGTCTCTCCAGGTACTGCACGTGCTCACCTGCCTGGCGGAGATTCCCTCCACTCCACCTCCCACCCCCGTTGTCTGTAATGATATAGAATTGTGTTTTTAATTTGCATTTCCCTGGTGAATAATCATATAATGTGTTTGGAAACTTTTTTTTCTGCAGGACCATTTCAAGTGTTTGCTCATTTTTCTATTCAGCTGTCTCTCTTTTTTTTAAGTTAATTTTTGGGAGTCCTGTAAGAGCAGCCTTTCGTCAGATATGGGTATCACAGATTTTATCTCCAGCACTGTGGTTCAACTTTACACCCCCCTAATGAGTCTTTTGATCGGCGAAAGTTCTTCATTTTAATGAAGCCTATTGAGCATCTGTCTTTATGGTCAGAGCTTCCTGAGCCTGTTTAAAATATCTCTGGGATGTTCTTCTTTGTTATCATCTAGAAATTTTTATTATTTTAACTTCTCATGTATAGGTTTATGATCCACTGGTGATTTATTTTTGTGTATGGTGTGAGGTAGGGGTTAAGGTTCATTTGCTTTCTCTGTATGTGTATTCAGTTTCTCCAGGACCATTACCTGGAAAGCCCACCTGTGCCAGTGTGTTGCAAAGGCATCTTTGTGACTGTGTATCAAGGAACTGGATGCCCTGTTCTGTCCTGTTTCCCTCTTTATCTATCACATGCCATTTTTACATTGCTGTAATTGCTGTACCTTTATAATAAGCCCTGACTTCCAGCAGTGTAAATCTGTCAGCTCTTCTTTCTCACTAGGAAGAGCTTGGTCATTTGCACTTACATGTGAATTTTTTTAATCAGCTTGTCAGGAGCCATTAAAAAAACTCTTCTGGGATTTCATTTTGGATTGCATTGAATCTGTAGATCAGCTTGGATAGACTGGACATCTTTACAGTTTTGAATCATCCAACCAGTGATTATAGTAGATCCTTCCATTGGTTTGGGTTTTCTTAATTTCTTTCAATAATATTCTGTGGTTCTCTGAGTAAACATCATGGACGTCTTTTGATAGTCATGCTGAGGTATTTGTTTATGCTTTTGTATATATTTGTGTATACATAACATTTAGAAAAGGAATTGATTTCTGTATATTGATCTTGCTTCAGCAGACTTGCCAAATTTATTTATGCATTTTATAATTATTCTGTAAATTCATCGGGATTCTTCTTATATGCAACTCATGTTTTTGTGAAGCACAGTATGAATAGAAGTGATGATAGAGGACCACGTTTTCTTATTTTTGAGCTCAGAGTGCAAGTTCTCTATATTTCACTTGTATGCATGACGTTTGCTGCAGATACTTTGAAGATACTCTTCACTAGATTAAGAGCATTCCTTTCAATTCCCAGTTTTCTGAGTTTTTAATCATGAATGGGTGCTGAATTTATGATGATTTTTCTGCGTATATTGAGATGAGCAGATGGTTTTTATCATTTGTTCATTTAATGTGAAAAAATACATAGGTAGATTTTCTGTTATTAAATCTACCTTTCATTCCTAAAATTAACCCTAGTTGGTTGTGATATATTATCCTTTTACTATATAACTGGGTTTAGTTTACGAATGTCTTGCTGAGGATTTTTGTGTCTACATTCCTGAATTTGATATAATTTTCCTTTCTCATAAAATAGGCTTTGATATGACAGTTGCGCTGGTCCATAGGTGAATAAGAAAGTGCCCCCCTTTCCTATTCTGTGGAATAGTGTGGGTTAGATAAGGTGCTATTTCTTCCGTAGCGTTTGTGGAATTCACCAGTGAAGCCATCTGGGCGGAGAGTTGTCATGTGGGGAGGTTTTCTTTTTAGGTTCAAGTTTTTAAAACAGACATATGACAATTCAGGTTCTCTGTTTCTCCTTATGTTAGTTATAAGTTGTATTTTTCAAGGAATCTATTCATTTCATCTACATTTCTATATCTCTTATTATATTTTTCATGTATGTAAGACCTATACTTATAGCTCCTTTTTCATTTCTGGTATTGGTAATTTTTATTTTCCTTCTTTGTATCTTGATGAATCTTACTGTATAAAGGTTTATCAGTTTTATCAGTGTTTTCCAAGAACCAACTTTTGACTTTAATTTTCTCTCCTGTATGCTTATTTATTAATTTACTGACTTGTGCTCTTATCTTTATTATTTCCTTCCTTCTGCGTTCTCTGGTTTCGATTTGGTATGCTTTTTCTAGCTTCTTAAGTTAGGTGTATGTTCAGCCTTCCTTTGTTTAAAATGCATTTATTTATACCTACACATTTCCCTCTCAGACCTGCTTAAAAGTTCCATCTTTTAAGTTTAAATATGTGTTTTCCATTATCATTGAGTTCTGATTTTTCTGTACTCTTTTTTTATTATTTTTTAACTCATAGGCTATAGAAGACTATAGATTAATTTCCAAGCTGAATAGAAAATTAGTAACAAGTTGGACTGTGGCTTAATTCATGGTAATCTGGCTTAATTCATGGTAATCGGAAAGCATACCACATGAATTAAATCCTCTAAAATTTGTTGAGACTTGATTTATGACTCAAAATGTGGTCTATTTTAGTAAAAGTTTCATTTTCATTTGAAGACAATATAATTTCCACAGTTATTGGTTTGTATGCTACATATGTCATTTACATAATTTTGTCAATGTTATTTAAATATTCTAAATTTTACTATTTGTTTTAACCACTTGTTCTATCAGTTACTGACAGACATGTATTAAAATTTCCAACTATAATTGTGGACTTGTCTATTTCTTCTTTTATTTCTTTCACTGTTTGCTTTATGTATTTTAAGGTTATGTTATTAGGGGCATACCCATTTAATGTTTTTTTTCCTATTAAACTGTCCATGTTTAGTAATGTCCCTTGACTTACAAAAATCTACTTTTATATTAATGTAGTTATATTAGCTTTCTTTTATTTGATATTTGCAAGATATATTGTTTTCTGTGCTTTTACTTTGAACTTCCCTGTTTTATATTTAATTTGAATGTTTTACAAGCTCCATTTATTTTTTTTTTACAAGCTCCATTTAATTGAGATTTGCTTTTTATTTCCAGTCTATTTTTATTTTTACATACAGTATTTTACACTCACATTTAGACTAGTTACTGACAACTTGGAGTTTCAATCCGCCTTCTATCTCTTTTCTTTCAATTGCTTCAGCTGCTTCATTGCTCCTGCATTCACTTCGTGTTTCTTTTTTAAATTGTCAAGTATTTTTATTATTCCAATTTTCCCCTTTCAGATTGTTAGTTATATATTCTATTATTCTTCTTCTGGTTTTCACCCCATATTAACAACATGCATCATTGTCTCATAGGTGTTAACCTCCAGTTACTATTTTTACTGCTTCCCAGTCAACTCAAGACTTCACAGCATTTTATAAGTACCACAAGGCATGATTACTGTTGTTGTTTGAAAGTCAGTGTTTATTTAGAGTTGCTTGTCTTTCTGTCTGTCCTGGTGCTCTTCATTCCTTCTTAAATTTTCATGTTTCCATCCAGGATCATTTTCCTCCTGCCTGAAGATCTCCCTTTAGTGTTTCCTTCAGCACAGGCCTCCCAAGAGTGAATTCTCATGATTTTTGATTGCCTGAAATCATCTTAATTTTGCCTTCATTTTTGAGGATATTTTTGAGAGTATTGAATTCTTTGTTGGCAGTTATTTTCTTTCCTCACATTAAAGATGTACATCATTAGTTCTTTTGAAAAAGTCAGCTGCCAGTCTCACCATTATTCCACTGAAGGATGAGTCTTCCTCTGGGTGCTTTGAAGATTTTTTTCCTTGTCTTTGGTTTTTAGCAGTTATACTATCATGGGCTTTAGTGTGGTTTTCTTTGTAATCCTCCTTCTTGGAGTTAGTGGAATTTCTTTAATCTGTTATTGTATTTTATCAATTTCAAAAATTCTTGGCTAGTAGCTCTTCAAATATTGCTTCTACCTTATTCTCTCTCTTCTCCTTCTGAAACTCCATTTTCACGTATGTTTAACATTTTCATCATTTCCCATATATTTCCTATTGTTTCTTTATATTTTACATTATTTTGTTTCTCTCTACTTTCGTCTAGACACATTCTACTGATCTGTTTTCCAACTTATAATACTCTGATTTACAGCGTCTAATCTAATGTTAGACCCAGCTATTTAATTCTTAATTTCAGGGTTATTTTTTAAGTTTTCAATTTTCCATTTGATTTTTACAATTAATTCCATCCTCTAATAAGGTTCTCCATATCTTCACCAATTTTCTTGGCTATATTAATCAGAGTAATTTTACAGTCCATGTCTTAAAATGCCAGTGTCTGGATCTCCTTCTGTTCTCTGTTTATTTTTGTTTTTGTTTTTTCCTTTTTAACTGTATTTGATCCCTTGGTACTGTTTCTAGCATACTTATTAATTTATTGAAATTACATATAATTAAATTGTAGAGACTTTAGATGATCTCTTACTACAGAGAGGATTTAATTTTTCTAGCAAGATGGGCAGACCAGCCTGAGCCAGGCAGGGATTGAGTTGACTTGAGGCCATATTTCAGGCTCTGTGAAGGCTGGTTTGTCATTATTCCTACATCATAGCCTTTTAGGGGTTTCAGATGAAAACCTGGGAATCTTTCTACTCATCCAGCACATGAACACTTTAGGAAATGGAAAAAGGAAAGGAAAACCTCAGTAGATAACTGCCTGCTGAATTTTGGGCTCTCTGTGTTTTCCTTTTCTCCAGAATCATTGCTCCTGGAGTCTGTTAACTTGAAAGCCCTTAACTTCCTTTGCTGTCCATTCCGTCCAGTGACGATGTTATAAGCTCTGGGCCCCTGCTCTCTAATTGGCTGCTGTGCCCTGAGACATGGGTTAACCAACAGCCCAGGAGACAAGAGGAGGTGGGTGCCCAAAGAGCCTCGGTGCCTCCCTCCTCACCAGGGCCCTGTCCTTCGAGTCCTAGCTGCTTCCGCTGCTCTCCAAAGCTCGTAGGCAACTTTTTAAATCACATTGACCCCTTAGTGGGAGGGAAGTCAGATAAGCTTCTCTTCATAGCCACAGGTGGTAGTCTATTTTAGTATACATTTTTTAATGTTCTTCAAAATTTTTAAACTTTACTTAAACCTAAAGAGTTAATGTTTAACAATGTTGGAAGTGCATCTGTGTGGAACAGCTTGTTTCTTAAAGACTCCAAACAATTAAAAGTCAGAGTTAAAGCAAATATCCAATTAAGTCTTCTCCAAAGCAGAATTTAAGTGTTGTAAAATAACTATAAACAAAATGTTCTGAGCATTTTTTAGAGAAGCAAAATATCACATAAAGTTAAGTTCAGAGACAGGTCCTTTGATGTGGGTCTTGCCGGAAATTTGCTGCAAAGATGGGTGGTCTGCACATCTGTGAAGTGGGGGCATGCCACTGCAGGCTCGACTCAGCACGGCTTTGCTTTATACTTTTATGCTGAAATCCTGTTTCTAGGACTGATCTAAGGCGCTAAGTCAGAAATAAGGGAAAAGGTTTATGCACAAAAATATTTATCATAATGCAAAGCTGTAAACATCTTAAATATACCATAAGAAATAGTTAAATAAATGATTAACTTCCATAAAAAAGAAGCCTTAAGATTAAAGCCACACAGGCAACTATCAAAGTGTGCCCGAAATCAGTGTTTGATTATCTATCTCCTCCCCCTTCCCATCCCCCTCCAATTCCCCTCTGTCCCCATCCACGCCTCCCCCCCTCCCCGCCATTCTACTCCCCTCTCCCCTCCCACCACCGCCTCCCCCTCCGCAGGAAACTGCATTGCACCAGGAACTACATCCACCTGAACCTGTTCCTCTCCTTCATCCTGAGAGCCATCTCGGTGTTGGTCAAGGACGACGTTCTGTACTCCAGCTCAGGGACTCTGCACTGCCCTGACCAGCCGTCCTCCTGGGTAAGGCTATCCCTGTGGGCGGGGTCCTCTCATGGGGGGCGGGTGCCTGTGTGAACTCCAGCCCCACCGACCTCCCTCCCCACCGCCCATCCCTTTGCTCCATCCCCACTTGGCATCGGGAAGAAGTACCAGAGCCAGTGGTCCCCATCAGGGCGCGGGAGTGGGCCTGAGCTCGGAGCAGGCCCACGGTGGCCGGCGACACAAGGTGGGCACGTGGGCGCTGCCTGGTGGGAGGTCACGGCCGGAGTGCTGGCCCCAGGCAGAGCCGGCCTCCCAGGAGGCCGCTGCCCCGAAACACCAGCGGCAGCTCGAGCCGGACGATCCTGGCACGGGTGGGCACGCACGACGCCGTTTTCTCCGCAAATGCCCGGGATTCTGAGCAGTAGATGCTTCCCCCGACTGCTGGGTGGAAATCACCTGCGCGGTGAGTGCGTCCCCGCAGCACCTGCTGGGAGCGCAGTGCGCGCCCGTGACCCGCGGGCCCAGCTCTTTGCACGAGGATGAATCACCTTAACTGTTAGCAGGCTTGGCTTGCGGTGGACATTAGTGGGCCTTTAGGGCGTAGTTCAGTTTAGTGCGTTTATATTGAGCTCCTCTGAGATAAGTCCTTCTACCCAGTCTTCCGACACCCAATCGCACCCTCCACCTGGGTTCTACCCATCACCCTAGTCCTGGTCACAGCTCTTCCACACTAGCCGGAATGCTGTTCTCCACCCGCATCCCAAGCGGATGGATTCATGTGCTGGCACCGTTGCTCTGGACTGAGCAGATTTGAGTCAATGTCGTTTTAACATAGTAAAGCCTTTATCACACTGAACAACTTCAGCTGCTTCTTAGGTCTGCAGGTGCAATAAATATCAATATACTCCTGGGATAATCTTGACCAGGAGGCATGTGGACTGAATATAGTAAAGAAATTAGCAACAAGATCCTCCACCTGGCAAGTCCCAGCCGCAGGTGGGAGTGCGGCCCCTGGGCTCTCGTCCCTAGATCGAGCCTCTGCTGCACAGCTGGGGGTGCACCCGAGGCCTGGAGCAAGGATACCTGGCTCTCCTCCCGCTGAGGAGCCTTCGGTCCCGTCTCTGTGTGTCTCAAAGCTCTGCTCGAAGCAGCCTTCCTTACTTAGCTCTTCATTAAAGGATGTAGTAACCCTGACGGACCCACAGACAGCAGGCCCTTGACCTGGAGCAGTGCTCTCAACCTTCTCCTGCTGTGTAGACGGAGGATCTGGCTGAGGGACGGGCAGCAACAGGGGCCTGGGTGTCCCTGCCCTGAGTCCCACCTGCCTAGGGGTAAACTCGGAGGCCCTGGGCTCTGCAGTGAGGCTGAAGCATCTAAACAGGGATGCACCCGGCCCAAAGCTGAATGCTGACCAGGCTGCTGCTTGCTGTCCCGGGTGGGTTGGGGGGAGGGGGAGAGCCAGAGACAAGGGCTGGAGGCTGGGCTGGGGGTCTGCACATTGCAGAGGGTCCTGGGCCCCCTGAGCTGCCATGTAGGCCCACAGCCCGGGTCAGAATGGCAGAGGGGGCAGGAGAAGGGGAAGTGAGAAGAGCCCATCAACACACACAGGTGCACAAGTGCACACACACGCAGAACCCATGCACACAGAGGTACACAGGCACGCAGAAACACACAGGCATACGTACGCTCACACAGAGACACAGGTGCACAGACCCAGGCGCACACACACCCTTCAGACTCTGTCCCATCACGAGTTTGGCTCCATCCCTGGAAAGACGGCTCCAAAGGAAGGGGCTTTGTGTGGTGCTGGGGGAGCCCATGTCCTCGAGTGTGGAGCAGCTGTGGACACAGGACGAGTGAAACTGCACACGTGGACGTCACCACGGCCATCACCTCTGCTGCTCGCTGCACAGTGAGGGCTCCAGGCGTCAGACCCACAGAGGCGCCAAGGCCCATGTCCCCAGCCCTGCAGCTGTCATCTTCACACGTTTAAATAAAATATCCTGTTGACCTGCTCTTAGCCAGCACCTACAGATGCTGTAAGTCTCCCCAGAACTCTAGGGAAATGCCATCTGTCCCCGTAGAGCCTGAGAGGACACGTATTTCCAGGTGTGACACCTGATTTTGCCTTTGACAACGCGGGTGGTAGGTGCTGTTTTCTCGTCCTTTTCAAGGAGTTGGGCCTCAAAGAAGCCAGTGTCTTTATTGGATCAAAACGTGGACCAGGAGACAGAACCCCTGCCTCCGTCCACACCAAGGCCAGCCCGCACATGTGTGGGCGCCTCGTTCTCTGCACTTGTTGGTCTGGGTTTCATCTAAACCTGTGGAAACCGTGCTCCAGTCTAGAGAAAATGAGCGACCAGAGGGCCACCTGAAGCTGACCTTCAGGACCCCCGCGGACAAAGGAGATCGGCCCCCTGGACATCTGGCCGTGAGCAGTGATGGAGGCTCCGAGACAGGGGACGGGGCTGGCTGAGACCCTGCAGGGATCTGTGCGGGGCGCTGTCCCAGCCGCATGGCCATCGGCCTCTCCACGCTAAAGAAGACGAGGTCAGCCGACAGCCCGTCAACCCCCAAAGCCTCCTGTCCTCAGGGTGTGTTGATAGTGGATGAGCAACAGGAAAGAAATGCAGACATGGCGTTTAAACAGTTTATCAAGAAAATGGAATTGGAATCATCTTAAACACACTGTGTCCTCTTTCCTCCTCCAACAGGATATCTTGGAAATCCTCTGAGTCTAGCGGTGTCTCAGGGCCTGCTTTGAATCTAGTGTGCAGGTGTGACATAATCTGTGCGACCGTCCCACCAATAACAGGCACACCCTGTTTTTGTATCTTCTGTTCCCCACAAGCGTCAGTGTACGTGTATCTTCGTGCACGAGTGCTCTCACCTCGGTCAGGTGGCTCTGGAGAGAGACTGGAGGGACCAAAGGGCACATGTGTTTAAATTGCAACAAATAGTGCTAGACAGCTTTCCAAAGGCGGAGATGCCACGGGTGCTGCGTGCGCAGGACGTGCCCTCCTGCGCCGGCCAGCAGGGCTCACCACCCTCCACCCGTGGGTGTGGACCTCTTCCTCCTCGACACCCAGCACATGCCTCTGTCACTGTTCCAACGAGGTCTTGGGTTGCTTCTCCTGTCTCCACAGCAGTGTTGTTATGTGCGTCTTTCCACTTACGGCGGCCCAGCCCCGATGTCCAGTGGGCCGCCTCCACATGCAGGCCCCCTCCCCGCCCTCAGCATCAGTAAACCGTAACCACCTTAGAAAGAGAAGGAACCACACTCCACTTAGGCAAGAGAGACCTGGTGCGAGGTAAGGGGGTGGAGCGTCCTGGAGAGGATGGAGCCGCTGTGAGTTAAAGCTCCTCACAACCCCGGGAAGCCAGCTTGAAAGCCTGCTGTGCATTTCCTGCAACTCTGTCCACCCCGTACACGTGTATGAGTATATCCACATATATATAAGTACATCCACCCCATCCATCCACATACACATATTAGGGGAGGCGGCTGCAAAGATACAGAAGAAGAATAGAAATAGAAGTACTGTTCTTTTTTTCAGCTCATTTATATAAGCTCAGTGATTTAAAGCCTCAATTTCATGTTTGCTCATGACGTGGAAATACCTGATATGTTTACTTATATGAAGTTCTGAGAGATCAAAAATGTATTTATTTTATGTAATACATAATTTTTCCCTTTCAAAACTCCTGGGGAAATAATTTATTTGGTGAGTTTCTCTTGTTCATTCCTTTATTTTTTCATCTCTTGTTAAGAGTGCACAGTGAGGAAGAACAGAGGAGGAAAAGTGGGAGTGAGTGGAGGGTAAGGATGCAGGGAGGAGAGGGGGATGCAGGATGGAGAGGGGGATGCAGGAGGAGAGGGGGATGCAGGGAGGAGGGGGGATGCAGGGAGGAGAGGGGGATGCAGGATGGAGAGGGGGATGCAGGAGGAGAGGGGGATGCAGGGAGGAGGGGGGATGCAGGAGGAGAGGGGTCAAGAGGAAGGAGAGGGAAGTCAGCCAAGCGTGCCAGGCCCCACATGGTCACTCTCAAAGTTACATGTCACCCTCAGGGACACTGTGTGCATCTGCCTGGGCCCCACGCTACCCTCCAGCGGGTTCCAGGGCCTCACCTGAACAGGCACACGTCTCCAGGCAGCGCCTCTGTGTTGGGTATCCATGCGCCTCGCGCAGTACGGGCTCGCGTTGGGACCTGGAGCAGGCTGCCTGCCCGGAAAGTCCTCATCCAAACGCAGTGTGCTCTCTCACTCTGTCTGTGGCATCCAGGTGGGCTGCAAGCTGAGCCTGGTCTTCTTCCAGTACTGCATCATGGCCAACTTCTACTGGCTCCTGGTGGAGGGGCTGTACCTCCACACCCTCCTGGTGGCCATCTTCTCCCCCAGCCGGCGCTTTGTGGCCTATCTCCTGATCGGATGGGGTAAGGACTCCCCCCGACAGCCCACTGCCACCCCCAAACCCACCAGGTTCCTGATTCCTGTCCTCTCTGACCTATAAATGCAGATGCTTTCAGCTCAGAAAAGTGCTGTGCCGCCCCTGTAGGAAGAGCTTTTCTAGAGCCAACAGCTTAGTGTTTCTGGGAACCAGGACCTGATGTAAAACTGCTCTGACTCTCATTCCTGGGGCGAACCCTGATGGTGGGCAAGTCAGAAGGAAGGGGCCTGGGAGGAGAAGGAGTAGGGAGACCATCCATCATGAGGTCCCACTAACGTGCCCATCAGCAGGGCTCTGCATCAGCTGCGGGACCCCCACCTTCACAGCGAGGGACTCCCCTTCAGGTCATTGCCAAGTCTGAACACAGCCTCTCCAGCACGTTGATACCGACACCCAGAAACACAGAGATGCGTTTCAGGACCGTGAAGCCTTCAAACACATACTCAATTATCTTCACTGCTTAGTAAGGCATGAGCATAAGCCTGTATGTATTTATGAAGAGTTTCCACTGAATCTTTTCATCAGAAAGCCCTTGTCCTTGACCATCAGGCTAGTGAAAGCTCCCACATGTGCCCCTGCCGGGCTGGTCCAAGTAACCAGCGCGGGGTTGTGGTCACCAGGTGTCTTTCTGCAGGCATCCCCACCGTCTGCACAGGTGCGTGGACTGCGGCCAGGCTCTCACTAGAAGACACAGGGTGAGTGCTGTGCCCGTAAAGAGAGATCGAGCAGCACTGACTGAGGTCCTGGCATCGCTGGTCTCGGGAAACCAGAGAGAAGCTTCGTATCTGGTCGAAGGCAGCCTTTGGACACCGAGGGGGAGGACATTGAACTTCATGGGGAGGAACTCGGGTTGGAGTGCTTGGAGAAGAGCCAAGGGACAGGTGGGGCTGAGCTGGGCCTGGCAGCGGAGCTGAGGTTGGGGTCAACCAGGCAGAGACGGAGCAGCCCAGCGAGGAGGCCGGGTTGGGACGGCCAGCTGGGGCCCAGCTCTCTGAGGTAGTGCGGTTGGACCAGGGCCCAGAGCGCTTCTGCTTTGTGTGCACAGTGAGCCAGACCACGGCCCAGACTCAAGCACCAAGAGCTCCCACCACGGATGCTGTGCCTCATGCAGGACCCCAGGGTCTACCAGTTGTCCACTACCAGTAACAAACCACCCAAAGCTGGGAGCTCACATAGTCCCAGTTGACTTGGTGTGTTTCTGTCCCTGGCACTTGGGGCAGTTCTCCTGGCGTCAGCCTGGCTCACTCACGCCACAGGCACCTGCAGGGGCAGCCAGGGCCGTGGGTCTAGACGGCGTACGCTGGGTTCCAAGGACTCCACATCCTGCTGTCAGAACCAGCTAGGATCCAGGACGAGGGTGGGTCTCTGCCCCTGCTGGGAAGGGGTGTGGGTAACGGAGTGAGCCTGAGGCATTTTACAAGCCGCCCACCCCAGCTTCCTGCTGGAGAGAGCACGTGGCAGTTAGGAGGGAACACCTAACAAGCCGCGTGAGTGAGAGGGCTCACGGTCGGGGGGCGCTTTGTTTGGCAAGCCCCCGTGTAGAGGGTGAGTCTGCGGTGTGCTTATCCTCCTGTGCTTGGTTTGTAGATGGAATTGGTGGTAACGTGATTTTCCTTCTCTCTTTTCAACAGTTGCTGGGATACCAATGACCACAGTGTTCCCTGGTGGGTTATACGAGCACCAATTTTAATTTCTATTATAGTAAGTCATTTCTGTATTGAAACGTGAGTTGCCTGCCGGGTTGTACACT
Organism: Eubalaena glacialis; assembly: GCF_028564815.1. Lineage (NCBI taxonomy): Eukaryota > Metazoa > Chordata > Mammalia > Artiodactyla > Balaenidae > Eubalaena > Eubalaena glacialis. The sequence continues at coordinate 129,393,320 of NC_083723.1, read as the reverse complement.
TGGGCAGAGGGCGAGCCCACTGTCTGGTAGTAAATATAAATGGTCCGTTCTACTAGGTCTTCTGAGACAAGTACCCTGAGGCTGAACTCTTGCATGGTGGGCTTGGCCCACCTTCAGGACGAAGTCTCAGTGAAGCGGAGGGCGAGAAAGAGACAGTCCTCCAGGGGAACCTCGGGGTGGGGGGTGGGTCACAGTCAGGTCCCCCAGGTGTGCTGCCTTAGAGCAGAACTGGATTTCCACCTGTGGATTTCATGTCTCAAAATTAATTTTCTCAACTCAGCTGCCGCAGCCTGGGGTCAGAACGTATGTGATGCAGCAGAGAGACACTGGCTCTGACTCAGGGGGGCAGGGCAGGGAAGAGCAGAACCAGGGGGGCAGGGCCCTGGTGCCTCTGAAACAGCGGTGCCTGGAGCCCCGTTTAGGGTGGGGCTGAGCCACACAAGTCCCGGCCACACCACCTCCCCTGCAGGGGGACTTCACACACAAACGTGTCGTCTCTTTTTTTGCAGGTCAATTTCATCCTTTTTGTTAGTATTATACGAATTTTACTGCAGAAGTTGACATCCCCAGATGTCGGCGGCAATGACCAGTCACAGTACAAGTGAGTATTTGTTTAGCTCCAGCTCTGAGCCACCCTCACCAACCTCAGGCAGCCTGGAAACTTTGAGTATACGTGTGGAGAGCAGAAAAACTGAGGTGCGAGGACCCTGCAAATGACCCCAGCTTTTCTCCTTTAGTCGCAGGAGTGTGCTCTTGGCCACTTTACAGGGACCCCCGGAGATGGACTGTCTTGTCCAAGGGCCAGCGTTGCCATGGCAATTATTCAAGCCTGTTCCTCTCCTTCATTCCAGCGTGGATGTCCTCTAGAGAGCTGCTTATTGAAGTGTTCTGCCCACTCTCCTGTTTTGTAATCTGACTTTTTTCTCCTTGGCCACACATTGTTTGTATTTTGTATTTAATTCTTTCTTCCCCGTCAGACCACAGGGTCCAGGGGACACCTCATGTCGGGCCTTGTACTTAATAACTCAATTGATGTTTGTTGCCTGAATGATAACATGAAGATGGTTATCGTCATCTCCCTCATGGGAAAGAGAACAGAAGTTAAGTAAATCACTCACAATCGTCCAGCTAATTAATAAGGATCTGAGAACTCTGTAAAGGAACTTGAAGATCATATAAATTTCTATCAAGAATTTATAAAGAAAAGATAAAGCCCACAACTCGAGTATAAAATAAAGCTAGTTTAGTGTAGAGTGGTTGGTGCAGCTGATAGGAGCCTTGGGTTCAGGCAGATTGGGGTTGGAATTGCAGCTGCAGAAGCTGCGTGACCCTGGGCGGGTTACCTGACTGCCCCTGCAGGGTGGGCCCTCCCTCAGCTGTCTCCTTCCCTCCCCTCCTTTAGACAGCAGGGTGGACCTGGGGAGACAGACAGGTGGCATCCCCTGTGGTCAGCAGCCCAGTGCTGGGTTATGTACCAGCTGGAGGCCTGGGGGAGGTAACTGCACTGCTCTGCCTCGGTTTCCTCACCTGTGAAGTGGAAATAATAATAATAATAATTGTCACAAGGTTATAAGGATTGATAGAGTTAATATTCAAAAGACATTTAGTGGCCGGCACCAGTAAGTGTTGCAATAGAGTTTCGTAAACATATACATATAACTGTGCCCTGAGGTGTGACAGTCTCTGCCCAGCCCACATTAGAGGTCAGGCCTAGAGATAGGATTCCACGTCAGACCACAAAGGATAAAGTGGTTTCAGCCAGACCTTCCAAGTAGCATTTTTACTGCTCAGGTGAGAAGCCGGGCTGGTTCCTGGACTCACCCCATGCCTGCAGCTCAGGCTGCCCTTCAAACTGAACTTTCAGTTTCTGCACGTCTTATTCAGGGCCACGCTGACCTTTCCTTTGGGCTCTTTGGGAGTGTTCCTAAGTGGATCTTAGAGATGGATGCTTTTATTTTGGAAACAAAATAAAGTGGGGATGATAGAATCTATTCTTTTTCCAGGAGAACAAAAAGGCAGAGCACATCTTTTCTGTGTATCTGTCTCGTAACAGTAGTGGCGGGTCTCCAGGCACAGGGCCCCAGGCGTCCAGCTTCTAAATCCCTTTTCTAGAGACTAGCACAACAGCAAATTCCGGATGGATCAGTAATGAGAATCCAGGCGGGTTCTCGCTACCGTTTAACCAAAGGGCAGCTCCCTGCAGAGTCCCGGCCTTCACTCACTGGGCTGACAGAGACCCGAGGTGGTGAAGGCAGCAAGTGCACCGTGGGTGTTACAAAGTCAAATGTTCAAAGCTGCACGTGGCGGCGGCTGGGTGGTCAGTGAGGCCTTCCCTGCCCCCCAAGGCCCAGGTCATGCTCACATCTGGTGCAGAGCGGCTGGGCTTCAGAGTTTGTGCAGATCGCCCAGTACGGAGGAAATCTTCTTGTTGTAAATGCCACAGTGCCTCAAAAATATGTAAAGAAAATGGTGACTTTTTTCCAAGTGTGGGCTGGGGTCCACCAAGCAGAGACGGTGGGGGAGGAGCACGGAGGCGCCTCCCGCCTCAGTCCCCACAGCTCAGAGTTGCCAGGATGAGGCTGGTCGCTGGAGCGGCTGCTGGTTGCTGGGGTCACCCGGGGGCCTGGACGTGCACACATACCGCCTGGGGACCACGCCTCTGCATTCCTGACCAGCCCCCTGGTGATCCCAATGCTCCAGATCCTCAGAACATGGTGGGCTTGCTACCTCAAATAGGGCCAGGTTGAGTCACCTGGGAAGATGCTGGGCCACCTGCAGAGAACTGATTTAATTGGATGAGGGGCAGCCTGGACTTGAAGAGGTTGAAAAGCCCCCCAAGATGATTCTCATGTGCAGCCATGAGAGTCAGAAGTGGCTTACAGAAGTGGTCCTCAAAGTGGGGTTCCAGACAGCAGCCTCAGCATCTCTGGGCACCTGAGAGAAAAGCAAATTCTCAGGTCTGCGTTTTAACATGACCTCCAGGTGGTTCTGGTGCAGGTGGGGCCTGCGAAGCCCTGACTTAAAAGAATGTGACCTGTACCTGCTCGGGGAGCGGGAGGGGCTTCGAAGGGGTGGGGGGGAGGATTGAGGTCAGCTATTTTATTTTCAACACCAATGCAGTGAAAAGAAAATCTGCTCTTTGATTAGGGAGAGTAAGAGCTCTTTGCTAGGCAGAGAAATTAGATCTGGTCCAGGTTCCCCGATTCCTCAGACTCTGTGCGATCCAGAGCAGGGTCGCCTGCCAGGACCCATAAACAGCCGTCTGTGGGAACACTTCCTGTCACGCCTGTGCTCAGGGGGCCACCCCTGCTGCGTCTGCTCTTTTTTTTTTTTTTTTAATTTTATTTATTTATTTATTTACGGCTGTGTTGGGTCTTCGTTTCTGTGCGAGGACTTTCTCTAGTTGTGGCAAGCGGAGGCCGCTCTTCATCGCGTTGCGCGGGCCTTTCCCTATCGCGGCCTCTCTTGTTGCAGAGCACAGGCTCCAGACGCGCAGGCTCAGTAGTTGTGGCTCATGGGCCCAGTTGCTCCGCGGCATGTGGGATCCTCCCAGACCAGGGCTCGAACCCGTGTCCCCTGCATTGGCAGGCAGACTCTCAACCACTGCGCCACCAGGGAAGCCCCTGCGTCTGCTCTTTTGATCTGAAAGTAAAACTTGCCCCCATCCTCCAAATGCTGGGGATGGGTCTCCGCTATTAAAACCAGTGGCACACGGGGCTGTCGGACCTGCTCAAACCAATGTCATCCTTGGCAAACTCGTCAGGATTTCTTGTAAGAGCTTTGCTGCTTTATGGGGCAAAGCGGCGGTCATCATCGCGTGTGCACACTCTGCCCGTAATGGGGCGGGCGGTGTTGAACTTAGGGGCCCCTGGGCTGGCCAGCACGCGGCCGCCGGGTCCCCGCGGCAGCTCAGGCCCTTGCTCTTCGCGCAGGAGGCTCGCCAAGTCCACCCTGCTGCTCGTGCCTCTCTTTGGGGTCCACTATGTGGTGTTCGCCGTGCTCCCCATCGGGATCTCCTCCAAATACCAGATACTGTTCGAACTGTGCATCGGCTCCTTCCAGGTGCGTGGGGAGGGGCTGCGCGTCCCGGGGAGGGGTGGGCGTGAGTGCCCTCTGACCCACGGCCCTTCTCGCTTGCAGGGCCTGGTGGTGGCGGTCCTCTACTGCTTTCTGAACAGCGAAGTAAGTCCTTTGACCTCCTCGGGAAGCACAGGTTCTCGGCTTGTGAGGGAGCCCCTGGAACGCCCCTAAAACCCCTGGGGAGGGCCCACCCTGCTGTGGGGTCAGTGCCGTTGCCCGGCGCCCGCGGCGCTGGGCTCCGTCTTCCTGCACACTTCGACCACCCCCCGCCGACCCGCACCGTCCCAGAGCCTGTCCACCTGCGAGCTCCTGGCCAGCCCCCTGCGGCCGCCCCCCATACCCTCGCCTCACCTGGGCCGTGGCTGCCTTTCCAGCGGCACGCCCGGCGCCTCGCTCGTCTTCCTTCTTGCCCCGCGCGCCCCTCAGGCTCCCCTCCCTCCATCGCTTTCCTCGCCTCCTTCGGGGCTGCCAAGCGGGAGCGCCAGCCAGCATCAGCGGCGGGAGGAACAGGAAACTTCCAGCCGAGGAAAAGCGCCGGCTCTGCTGTTTAAACGTTTCCTCTCCCTAAGCAGCACCTCCGCACAGGGATCGCTCAGATAGGGGAGGGGTCATCCTGGAGACCCCCCGCGCCCAGAGCCCCAGCTCTGGACCGAGGGCGGCGGGGAGGCGGGCAGGGACCCCGGGCTCCCACCCGGCCCCGGCCCCCGGCCCCCCACCCGGCCCCCCACCTGCCCCGGCGCGTCCCAGGTCTCCCGTCGGGCCCCACCCCGGCTGTGTCCAGCCCCTGCTCCCCAGGACATCCCAGCGCGGCTTCCCCAGGCCGAGCCGGCGCCTGCTGCGTGCTCGCTTCCTCCCTGTCGCGTGTCGTCTGAGCGCCTCCTGCACCTCCCTCCCCTCGTTCTTGCCGGACTCCCCTGACACCCCCGCCCACCGGGAGCCAGGGGGCAGAACCAGGACCGGAGGGCAAAACGCTGCGGCCCCGGCTTCCACGGGAGGTCTTTTCTGGAAAGCCCAATCCGCCCTCTCGAGTTCTGGGTGTAGCAGCCGCTGCCTCTGGACTGAAGCCTTGGGCTCCGTAGTCTGACCACCTTTCTCTTGGTCCCTCGTCTGGTCTCGCAGCCTTTTCCGCCTCTTCCTTCCCGGGCCCGTCTGTCCCCGCCCCCCGCCCATGGATGTCACACCCTCCACACCCAGAAAAGGGCCGAAGGGGAAGCGGTTCGTTCACGGGCGTTCGCTCTAGCGGGAAGCCGGGGTCTCGGTCCCAGCTTGCCCGACCGCCTGCTCTCGCCCCCCCCACCCCCACCCCCAGGTGCAGAGCGAGCTGAGGAGGGTGGGGCGGAGTCCGTGCCCCAGCCGGCCCTCCGGCCGGGACTACAGGCTGCACAGCTCGTCCATCTCGAGGAACGGCTCGGAGGGCACCCTGCACGTCCCCCGCGGCTCCCGCGCCCTGTCCTTCCCGCAGACGGAGACCTCGGTCATCTAGAGGCGCCACCACACCGCAGCCCGAGCCCCCAGCCAGGAGTGCTGGGGTGAATCAGCTCGGACCCCCTGGAGCTGGGCTTGGCTTATCCCACCCGTGGAACCGGCTTACCTTGTAACCGCCCGGGATTTCAATCTAACGATTGTTACACTCCAGCATTTAGGTAACTTTGTTCTTTATGTTGTTTGGCCGTGCAGACAGACCCATTTTCAAAGAGACCAGGAAAGGTCAAGGTGGTAGTAGCCCAGGACTTGGGTCTAGCGACTGTGGAAGAAAACGGGGGGTTTTCTGATCTCAGTGCCTGTTCTCAGGGGGCACAGGCCTGAGCTGGGATGCTGGCCCTGAGTGACGTGGTCACCCTTCCTCTGCATGACCTGCATCGCCAGCCTCAGCCCCCAGGTCCCACAGGGCAGCCCCTTGTGTGCAGGACACACAGGCGCCCGCTGAAGGCTTCCGTGGAACCCTCCCGCAAGCCCAGGTGGGCCCCACCTGCCCCAGTCCTGCTCACGCCGCCATCCGGGCTCTTCTTTCTCTGCCGCGGCACTCAGTTCTCCAACCCCTGTATGATACTGGTCCCCTTTAACAATGAGGCCACAGAGTCTTCGTCCTGAGGCATCACAGACCTGAGCGCAAGTGCCAGCGATATCCAGGGAGCGGGGCCTGGCAGGCAGGGCCGGGCTGAGGAGGCGGGCTGGACGTCCGGGGGCGGGGGGTGGGCGCTGCGAGGCCCGTCGCCCTGCAGCGTCCCTGTGGGGTGTGCACCCAGGCCCCCTGTGAGAGAAGCCTGGTCAAACAGTGGCAGCGTCCACCTAGAGCCCCCAGCGGTCCGGCTCCCCAGCTCAGATGATTTGCTGTGACCAGATCTGCACGACCAACTGAAGAGCCAGCTCCCAGGGTACCCGGGGCCATCGGTGGAGCGTGGGCGTTAGATGTGCACCTGGACGTCCGTCAGCTGGCGGGAGCCAAGGCCATGAGCCTGGAACTGGGCGGTCTGGCCTGATTGACAGCAGAGGGGAGAGTGAATGTCACTCCCTGTTAGCAGAGGAGGGGGTGACCAAATAAAATGTTGTAAACGTGTGTGGAATGTCCCCAAGCCGCCATGCGTGACCGCTTGAATAAAACCCATTTCGTGTCTGTTCGCTGGGTGACTCTGACCAGCAAATCCTGAGGCCCCAGGATCTCAAACTGAGGACATTTGGAGGAAATCTTCCCACGTCTAAAGCGGAGCCTGGATGGCATACGGGGTGGGGAGAGGGGCACCTGGCAGCTTGTGGCCTTTGGAAGCAGCCACCTTCCCCAGGGCACTTATGCCGTCTGCCTGGACGTGCTCCTTAGAGCATCCTGTCAGCGGTGGGGGTGATGCACGGGGCACCCAGCAGCCCTGCAAGGTTTTCAGGTTAGAGAAATTATACAGAGGAGTTACGAAACCTCAGACATTATAGGCCGATATTACCCAGAAAGTGAAAAAGCTCTGAATTTCGTCCTCCATCTGGCTCTTACTGCTTGAGAAGTAAATATCAAGAGTGAATGATCTTGTTCCCAATAGTTTCCTCTACGTCTATGCAAACCTCTCTCCCTCCCTCCCTCCCTCCCGCTCTTTCTTCTTTTTCTTCGTGGAAAGTAGGTCATATTGTATAGAAGTTTCTGCAACTTGCTTTTTTAGTGAAGACAGGCTGTGTGGATCTTGCCTATCCGCACACAGAAGTGCTTTACTTGTAACAGCTGCGTGATGTTCCATGGCACGGATGCGCTTGGTTTATTCCACACCTCCTGTTGACGAATGTTTGAGCGCTTCTGCATGTGCTGGAGCATTGCCACAGAACAACGTCCCAGAAGCGGGAATGGGTTGGGGGCCTGCGCATTTGGCTCTGGGCGGGTACGGCCCCGGAAGAGGTGGCCTCAGCGCCCCTCTCACCAAGCTGTGGTGTAGACACCAGCGTCACTGGGGTTCCCATCTCTCTTCGCCCCAATCTGCTGTCTTTAGCCTTGGGGACAGCGAGCGTCCCTTCTGTACAGAAAGCTTTCTCTTTAGTTCTGAGCCTCAGCCTGACCCACTGATGTAGACGTCAGGTAGCCAGGCCCCTGCTCCTCCAGTCGGCTGCCCCACCTGAATGCAGGTCCTGCTGAAAGTTTACAGATTAGCTTCCTTATTCGTGGAAATGGGGACAAGACTCAGCAGAGGTCGTGGGCGGTGTGTCATCGTCATCTGTTTGCATCGCCGACTGCTGGGCCCTGTAAGAGGCCCTGCTTAGCCTGGGGACATCACAAAGGATTTAGGGCGTCGTTTATACCGAAGAGTGTTCTTTGGCAGATGGAGAGAAAAGGGCCTGTCACTTCCATTATCTTCTCTAAAGGTTTAATGAGGAAAGTGGAGCAGGCAGAGGTGGTGGGTGGCCCCCTCACTCGTGACAGCAGTCCCACCTCCACCTGCCCAGGGGCGCCCCGGACTGAGCCCTGGATAGCAGGCCTCAGTGCCAACAATGACCCCAGAGCTGTCACTGGGATCTTGGTTAAAGCTACTTATATTCAACCCCTGACACTGAAGAACCAACAGGGGGAAATAAACTACTGGAATATAATTACAAAATAATGAGTCCAAGTAACACCAATCTCTCTTTTGGAGATTTAGGACTTTACAAGTCCTTATATGCTGAATGCTATAGATAGCAAAGTATAAGAAGCAGCAAGTAAACTCAATACACCTGAAAAACACAAGCTTTCCTGGTTTTAATCATTGTAATCATGAATCTAGAATATGCAAAATTTGTGATTTTCAAGTCATAACAAAAATAATTAAAATTCATTCAGATTTAAAGGCCCACAATATACTAAACCCCGTCATAAGGTGACTCATCACTCTGCAGACTTTCACATGCATGGGCACATGTGTTCTCCCAAACCTGTCAGCCTGCTGTGAAAACCCAAGTACCATCTGTGCTTGGCTCTGTAGGCGCCCCATCTCTGTAGGTTTAGTCCCAGCCTCTGGGCGTGCATGAAACACACGCATGATTGCTGGAGTAGGCGTTTCCGGAAGCGGCCCCGGCACCTCCCTGGGGCCTTGGAAAGGGTTTTGGCTGGCTTCCCTCCCCCCGAAGAGAGTCCCTCCTTGTCAGACAGGCTTAGGGCTTGGGTATGGAGAAGCTGAAGGAAGAGGAGGCGGGTGGAGAGCGTTTACTCTCGGGGGGTGGGGGGGGCGGCGGCGATGGGGCAACTTAATAGAGCAGCGCCGCAGACAGCACGTCTGTGCACAGAGCAGGGGTGGAGGGAAAGGGAGCTCGGGAGTTACCGGACCCACCAGGCGCCCGCTTGTACAGAAAGTAGAGAGGGACCCAAGTTACTTAAATTACCTTCGTGGACTTCACTGTGGCTCACGGTCCTCGACCACATCTGGTCTGCATTGTGTCTCCTTCTCCATCCCTCCATTTGTCCATCTGTCCGTCCATCTGGCCGTGAGACCGCGCAAGGCTTTGCGGACAACAAAGCCGAGAGCTCAGGCGGGGAAAGAAGGGTCAGAGTGCAGGGCAGAGGCAGTGAGGGGCTTTAAGCCCCCAGGAAGGAGAGGTGGCGGGCGGGGACAGCTGTGGCCGAACACAAGGCTGTGAGGGCTCAGCAGCCCCACACCCTGTGCCCAACTGGCCACTGCTGAGAAAATCTGCGAGGCCGGGGCCTGGCTCGGTGCTCAAGAACCATGACCGGGTGTCCACTCTGTGTCCACCAGCCCGGCAGTTGGAAAGCGCATCCTGGGGCCACCTCTCCCGGCGTTCACCTGCTGGCCCGTGCCCTTGCAGCGCTTGGAGCAGGGGTCAAAGCAGACTGTCGGTGATGGCACCGACCCCCATCCCCACATGGCCCCCGGGCCTTGGCTCCGGCCTGGCGACAGCCTTGCAACGGCAGAGGGAGGCCACAGCTCAGGAGGGAGCGGCCTTGGCTAAGCCCACGGGGTAAACGGGCCGAGCTGGCCCAGGGCAGCCCTGCCCTCAGCAGCCCGCGGGCCGCGGCATGCTGGTCACTGCAAGCTGCCTAGGCTCTGTTTCAGGTGGGTTATCCATAAAGCACCAGTCCTACTGCGTGCCCAGCCCCTCGCTCTGGTCCCCGGGCCCCGCCCAGGGCGAAAACTCAGCAGGGAATGAGAAAGGCAAGTGAGGGGGGCTTGAGCTTCTTCAGAGTCTGTGCGGGGGCACCTTCGGGCAGATCTGAAATCAGATGACGTGAGTGGCCTCTGCCAACCTGCCTCTATGATGTCCCAGCTGCTCCAGAAATGCCAGGGCTCGGGACACAGGATGTCACCCTCCTCTTTGGCTTCGGGCAAATTTCTTGAATAATCTGGGCTTCAGCCATCTTCCCTGCAGAACAGGAGCGGGGGAGGGGAGGGCACGCGGGAGCGGGTTCCCCTACATCCCCCCAGCGCCTCCACCTGCGTCCCGCCTGCTTCCAGGGCCCTCCCATCCCTGCTCACGCCCCCCGGCCGTGTCCCCACACTGATGAGGCCCCCGTGGAGACCAGCGGGCAGCTTGTCCTCCAGACGCAGCGAGAGAAAGACCAATCCCGGCCAGTCCCGCCGGCGACACTCGAGGCTGCCTGGTAACTGAACCTGGGTCAGCGAGAGGGGTGCTGGGAGGGGTCACGTGCCCCCCCGCTGATCCTGAAGGCACCATGGTGGGCAGTCAAGAGGGTGACCAGGGGGCTTCCCTGGTGGCGCAGTGGTTGAGAATCTGCCTGCCAATGCACGGGACGTAATAGTCCTAAATGTGCCAGCACCTGGGGACAGAGCTTCAGACGCAGGAAGCAATGGACAGAACTAACAGAAGAAATAGACGCATCTATCGTCATAACTGGAGATTTTAACACACTTCTCTGTGACTGATAGAACAAGCCTGCCAAAAAGTCATTGATATAGAAAATGTGAACAAAACATTAACCAAAAATATCACCCAGCTTGGCCTAATCAACATATATAGAACATATACATAGAGAGAACATATATATAACATACGAAACATAGAGAACATATAGAACACATGTGTAAAGAACACACATAGAACATATCTACATATGTAGAACATATATACAGAACATATACATATGGAACATATATAGAACACGTCAGCCAACAACTGCAGATTGTGTATTTTTCAAGTGCACATGGAATGCTCACCAAATAGACCACATGCAAGTTTAGACAAACTTCACAGAAATAAAGCAAGTCTAGACAAACTTCACAGAAATAAAACCATACAGAGCAGGTTCTCTGTACGGAATTAAGCTAGAAGTTGATAACAGAAGTTAACTAGAAAATATCCAGTATTAAAAGTTAAACAACACATGTCTAAATAGATCTGAGAAGAAATCACAAGGGAAATTATAAAATATTTTGAACTGAATGATAACAAAAATACAATGTATCAAAATTTGTAGGACTGAACTAAAGCAATCCTTGGAGGAAATTTTATAACTTGAAATACAGATAGAAAAAAAAGAAAATTAGGAAAATCAGTGACCTAAGCTTCTACTTCATGAGAAGAACAAATTAGCGTCTTCCTCCCAAATCGGTTTGTCCTGTTACACTTTCAAGCAGAAGCCCTGGAATCACCCTGTCCTCACAGCCAGTTCATCAGGGTGTCTCGTCGGCTCCACCCACCACCTACCCGGGGCTCCTTGTGCCACCTCCCCGCCCCCCATCCCCTCATTTACAGCCTCATTTTGTGGGTGTTAACCAGCAGCTTCTTAGCTGGTCTCTCAGTAAATCTTCTCCCCCCATATTATTCCCCAAACCAGCCACAGGGTGACCGTCCTGAAGGGCAGGTGGGCTCATGCTGTGCCCACCAGAGCACCTGCCAGGGCCTTCACCCCCTTCGGCGGCTCTCGCCGTCATGAACACTCTAGCCCCTTTTTCCGCTGGACTCTAAGTCTCTTGGGACAAATGATGTCTTGGTCACCTCTGCACCCTCCGAACTGAGGCGCCACTGCAGAAAGCAGGTCCTTATTAACTTGCTCCTTGTTAATTTGCTGGTGGTGGCCGAGGCCGCATGCCACCTACAGAAGTATATAGGGATCTGGCCCAAGTTAGAAGTCACCCCTCTCTGCCCATGTCATCAGGACTTGTAAACTCAGGAGGCAGATATTTTGGGACACAAAGAAACAAACGGGCCAAGGGTCTCCTGCCCCTTCTATTTCCAATGAAGGGCAACGTCCAAAGGATTCTTAGACGTTGACCTGCTAGCTTTCCTCTCTGCTTGGAAGTAGAAAACCTTAACTCAGTAACAGAATTCCTAGAGATTGGCCCTATTAGATCTTTCCAGGGAATAAAGATCCGGGGGACTCTTAAGCCAGTTCCTTATAAACCTGTCAAAGTCACAGCACACACAGCACTGCCTGTCTGCGCTCAGTGGTGAGTAGATGAGGCACCTGAAGACAAGTGGCCCAGGGGCCCCAGGGCCGCGGGGTGTGGTCCCAGCACACCTGTGATTAGGGGCTGTACCTGAGATAAAAGGACAACCTCCCCTCAGGGAGGCCAAGGCCAAGGGAGAGGCCAGCTGGGCCCCTGCACCAGGCATCTGGGGATTTGTGTAAATTACCCGTCCTTCCTCAAGGCAGGCAGCAAACAAGCTGCAGAGAAAGCACGGGAGCCTCCAGGCTTCGTTTAGGAATAATGACCACAGACGTTTTAACTTAAGAAAGAAAAAAATAGGTCTTTGAGAAGTTCAAGCTGTCATTAAAATTTTCCCTAATGACAGGATAGGTCACAGGAAGGCACCAGCGGGCTGGAGGGGTTCTGTGACCACCAACTGACCCACCGCCTGGCCGCCAGGTTGGCGGCCCGCGCCTGATTAGGCCAAGACTGTATAGGCCTTGGGTTTATTTTCCTGTGACTACATTTGAAAGTATATATTTCTACGAGAAAAAACCAAAAACCCAATTTAAAATAAAGTGACTCACTTCCTCAAGTGGTCACTTTGGTTCCAGCTACCTGCCTTAGCACAAGATACTTATTGCCATAATACAAGTGCGGAATGAGAAATTTCAGAGTTCTTCCTCAGAAAAATGTTTTGGTTTTGTTTTGATGGGATCTTTTCATTAAGATGGCTCTGTTCTCAAACGGCACACGGATCTAGTTTGGCGCCAAGGTCAAACGGAGCAAATGTTGCCCAGCCACGCAGTCTGATCACGTTTCCCCTCCAGCACCCCAGCCGCCCCGCTGCTAAGAACGCGTCAGGTGAGGAGCGCCGCCGGGGCTGCAGATCCTGGGGTGGCATTGCGCTGGCTGGGGTCTGTGACCCAGGCCCACCCAGTGTCCCCCGCTCGTTCCGTGGCTCTGCTCCGGCCCCTCGCCGGGAAAGGTGCAGCTCAAGCCAGGCCCGCACCTCAGGAGGAGCAAGTCTGAGCTCACGTGTGAGGGGACTGAAGCTGCTCCCAAGAGGCCCCGGCGTCCATGGGCTGCTCACCAGCCACACCCATCCCGCCAGCATCTCAGGAGCTAGTCACACTTCACCTGACAGGGGTTCTTGAGGGCCCTTTTCAGAAAAAATACCAAAGTTCATTTTAAAACCAAAAAAGAAAAACATATGCTAGTACTTCACATTATGGATAAATATGAACCTCAGATGGATTAAAAAGTTAAAAATGTATTAAAAATCAAAACCAAAAAATATTACAAGAATATACAGGTGAATTTTTTTTATCATTAGTTGAGAAAGCTCTTCCTAAACTCAAAGAAATATGCTCCATTTTACCACATAAACATTTTAAATGTCTGCACATCCAAAAAACAAAAAGCCATAAACTAAATTAAAAGGCAAACAATAATATTGGAAAATATTTGCAAGAACTATGAAAAGGAGTTAGTATTCCTAAGGTTCAATCAGTAAGAAATCTGCCAAGACTCCAAGAGATAAGTAGGCAATTTACATAAAAAGCCAATCCACAAAGTATGAATGAAAATGACTAATAAATATGTGGAAATTGTTCACCCTCACAAGTAAGCAAAGTGATGCATTTTTATTTTTATTTCCCAATACTTACAATAACTTGTAAAATAAATAAGTAATATTCAACTCTGTGAGGCAGGACCTAGAATGTGACTGACAGGATTAAATTGGTCCAAAAGTTCAAGAAAACAATTTGGTAAATACAGCAATAACTTTAAAAATGTCCATGAACTCTGACCAGATAGTTTCACTTCTTAAGAATCTATCCTAAGCAAAAAAACGCAAAGAAGAAAAGGTTTTAAGCAGATATGTATGCACAAGGGTGCACACAGGGCGAGAGCTGGGAACAGCAGACAGAGGGACCAGATCAGAGTGCGCCTGTTCACTGGGTTATAACCTGACCACAGGACGCTGATGATGCAATGGTAAAAGATCATGCTCGGGAGGTGAGATGAAAACAGAAAACACTTAAATTGTGTGTAGAATCCCTATTTCATACAAGATGCATTAAAAATATTGATAATTCAGATTTCCATCAAGTGGATTTGGTGATAATTCAGATTGAAAGTATATGGGAGGTATGTCCGACAGCAGGAATTGAACTTCAAATTACTCTTCTAAATTATAACTTGACTTTTTTTTGGTAATTAAAAAAATTTCTATAAACACTGAAACAAATTACATAGAAAGGCTAAAAATCAGTCTACCCTCAAATTTCTCTGCAAAACTAGATGCCAGATTTATACCCAGCCAAATTCTTTTCATGTATAAAGGCAAGAAAAGATGTAAACATTCAGAAAACATAAAACTCAGACATCACCCAGGGACTCTATTTTTTTAATGAAGATACATGCCAACAGTTTGACAAATGGAGAAAATGAAAATTTTCAAGAATGAGAAAGTGATGGTATTAAAAAAACCTGTCGGGGGACTTTCCTGGTGGCACAGTGGTTAAGAATCCGCCTGCCAAGGCAGGGGACATGGGTTCAAGCCCTGATCCGGGAAGATCTCACATGCCACAGAGCAACTAAGCCCATGCACCACAACTACTGAGCCTGCACTCTAGAGCCCGAGAGCCACAACTACTGAGCCCGCGTGCTGCAACTACTGAAGCCCATGCACCTAGAGCCCGTGCTCTGCAACGAAGAGTAGCCCCCGCTCGCTGCAACTAGAGAAAGCCCGCGCGCAGCAACGAAGACCCAACGCAGCCAAAAATAAATAATTAACTTTAAAAAAAAAAAAAAAAGCTGTCGGCACCAAGTCAGTCGAAATAGAGATGATCTAAATAATTAAACTGCTTTTTAAATTAAATGAAAATGTAAGAAAAGAAAATCTCAATATTGAATTACATGAATAAGATTATATAAAATAAAGATAATAAACATTATTATTTTTAATAATGATAATAAAAATTATAAACATTTTAAAACAGTAGGTATTTCCACAAATCCTGAGCGGTGGGCATAAGCAGGGCATGTGTGTGAAGAGGAAAGTGCTCTAAAGACGCATCTTCAACAGCAGGGGATTCAAGAGAGATCACATCACTACTGACTCTACTACTTACAGGGTATAGGCTAAAGAATGCCTTTAAAAACTAAAAACAATCACTCATTAGCACTGAATATAGTACATATTGCTTCTAAAACATAGAGAAAACTAAAGAAAATATATTGGGTCGGCCAAAAAGCTTGTTCAGTTTCAAGTAAAACTAAAAGACACGTTTTTCATTTTCACGAAAAACTTTACTGAACAAAGTATTCACTAACCGAACGAACTTTGTGGCCAGCCCAAGGGTTCCCATACCAAAAGAAAGAAGCAGCATGCAACCCTAAACTAAAATGAGAAAACAGTATTTACATTAGCTATCATTATAAATCACTCATAGGTTAATTCTCAGTAGAAGGACAAATCTCAAATCGTGTCTAAAACAAAAATCCAACTACGTGCTATTTTTAAAGGTCACACCTAAAATAAATGATACTTGAAACATTACTATATTTATTTATCTATTGGCAAAGTATCCGGGCAAATACAGTGCCGAGTAACTCAGGGTGGCGGCGGAGTTGGTTATTGGTCAAGTTTCCCTCTGACAGTAATTTAGCAGGCGCCACCTCCCGCCCGCCCATGTGTCTCTGGGAGGACCCAGAGAAAGTTCCCGTGTCCACGAACTTCACTGTTTGACGCCCCGCGCCCCGGCAGCTCCCCTCTCCCCTGGGGGCCTTGTCGGAGTCGGTGCTCTGAACGGATGCCCCGCATCTAAAATCTGCTGGGCGACCATGCAGGGAGGAGTCGGGGGAGTGGAGGGAAAGCGCCCCTGGAATGCAGGCTCCCTGAAAACAGCCCCCAACACGCGCCCCGCTCAGAAAGACAGCAGAGTATGTGGCTTCCCACCAGGGGCGCCGCCGGGAAGGAAGAGCAGCCGCGGGTCTGGGGGACCTACGAGGCAGGGCTCTGCTGGGGCTGGGAGAGCTCTAGGGGCACGGTGCGGGCGGGTGACCCAGAGGCTGGGGCCCCCAGGGGCTGTAGAGGAGTGGCCGTCTGAGAGGCCAGCTGTCTCTCCCAGATGGTATCTGTCCTTCAGTGAGGGTGACTTGAGTAAACCATTGTTTCAGGAAGTTCCCAAAACACAGTGATTTGCGGTTTCTCCTTCCCAGGCAAGCATTTCTTGGACGGTGAGGGCGGCTGGACCTGTGGGCTTTCTCTCGCCGCGGGAAGGGGTTTGAATCCAGGCTCAGATCGCGCTTCTTTTAGTCTGGGTTCCCCTCACGCCAGGAAAAGGCTTGCATGCAGGACGTTTATCTGGAGCTGCCGTCTGGATGCCGGTGGAGGCGCCAGGCAGCCCGAAGAGAAAAGCAACATCCAGCAGCCCCGTCCACCCGGGGTGCACCCGCGACCCCCGCCGCGCCCGACAGCGCCGCCTGCCCGGTCCCTGGGGGGTGATGCTCACCTGGTCTACTGTCACGCTTATCAGGCAACCTGCAGATCGCCCAGAGCTTGACTGAGAGAAGCCATTCCTGACGGGATGAAAATGACCTGCGTAGGGGTGTGTGTCCTCCCCCCAGCCAGGCCCCCACCACCAGTCCCCCACCCAGCCCAGGGAGGGTCTCGTCCCTTCCATCTTCCCCTCCTGCAGGTCCAACACCTGCCTCGGTGAAGTCCAAGGACAGGGTAAGAGAAACAATGCGAACCCACGGAACAGGAATCTGCGGGGGAGGGGCACGTGGCGGGAGCACAGGGATGTGGCTGAGGGCTCAGGACTGGGACGGAATTTGTCCCGTGACAACAAGAACTGTACCACGGTTCTGCGCGCCGGACGGGACGGACTGCCAGACACGCCCGCTGCCCCCTCCCCCCTGCCTGCTCCCCGATACAGCAGCCTCACCCGCAGGCCAGCGCAGGCGCTCAGACCACGTGGGCTTTTCTGTAGGCGCCGTGTAGTAACCACCGGACGCTTTGGAAGAACCACAGACGGCACGGGCGGGAGTCGAGGCCTGTTTACAAAAGCAGGTGGTGCGGAGTGGCTCTCGGGCCGAGGTTCCAGACCCAGAAGGGGACGGCTCCATTTCTCACCATAAAGTCATGGGGGCCCTCACCGCAGTGACCCGGGAGCCCGGCTCTCTCCCCCTGGGGCTTATTTGGACACTCCGTGTTGCAGCCCAGGGGAGAGGACGGTGGGCGGCCCCTCCTGACGGCCCACGGGCACGCCATCCATCCCGATGTGGTCCCAGCCGCACACACAAATACTCAAGCTGCGCTACAGGACCCACGGCCCGAGCGGGGCCCCCAGAGGGACAGGACCCTGGGGCTGGGCTGTCCCAGGCGCCGGGCAGTGTGGACACACTCGGGGTTAGGAGGGCTGGGTCCTGAGCCTCAAGGGGCATCTCCTGCGGTGAGCGCCCCTCCTCACCTCCCGCAGGGCGGGCTCTCCCGGTTCCTGGGAGGTTAAGCCCAGCCTAGGGCCCTGGACAGCATGCAGTCTACCCGGGGCAGCAGGGCCTGGAGGAGTGCGGTCCCGAGCTCGGGCTGATCTGGGGCAGCGCCTGACCTACGTATTCGTCCGACATATGAGGATGCGGCCAATTTCTCACGGAGGGCAAAGGCTGGGAAACATTTCTGAGTGGACACATAATTAATTGGTGCTTCATTTCTCCATTTAAGCATCTAGCAGTCATTCACCTTTGTTTAAAAACATACAAATTCCAGCTTCTCAGACGTCTGCACTAGAGCACGAGGGGGGACCGTCTTGGTTCTGGTGACTCTTCACCGAAAAGCAGAGAAAAGAGTGAGAACAGAAGCGAGCGTCCCAGGAGTCTGATGGCCCTGACGGGAGGCACGTCTTCTGACGTTCACCCAAGATGTGGGTTCCCTGGAGCAGGAACTTTGTCTTTTCTGGGCATTTATAAGTGTGCCTGACACACAGTAGACGCTCCATTCGCGTTTGTTGAATGAATTATACATTCAAAGATTTGAAGCACAGAGAAAAAGTGACATTTGAAGATCTGAGTAGAAAAACATTTTCCAAGTTTTGAGGAAAACAAAATGTTTGAGTCCTGAGGAGCAGGGAGATAATTTTTCTGAAGTCTCTTTGTTCTTTACTGAGCATTTGGACTCCACTTCCCCCGCCTTCTCACCCACCCTTGGCCCAAACTCAGAAAGGACTGGCCATTCGGACTCTTGTGACCCAGGTGAGCTCCCATTTGGTGAGGGGCAAGAGGCAGGGCTTTCTCTGCTAGTCGGGACAGTGGGGGCCCCTGATCCCATCTGGACGCCTCCAGGGCTGGACCCAGAGGGGCTGCAGGGGGCTTCCTCCAGGGGCCAGCCCATGATCAGCCTGCTCCTGCAGAGCCCTCTTTGCTGGACTTGGGGTTCTCCCGCAGTGTGCACGGCCCGAGCCTGGTGGGACCTTCTGCTGTGGGAAGATGAGGGTCCACTCGCCATCCTCCCTCCTGTGGTTCTGGCCTCCAGGACACAGCAGCGGACACTTGGCCCAAAGCTGGCAGCTCAGCCACTGCACGGGACGGACCTCCAGACAGGCTTCTCCCCATGGGGCTGCTCAGCACGAGGCCAGGCCCCTCACCCACCTACTCTCATTTACTTGGGCTGGGGTCCAGCTGAGGCATAAGAATGTTTAAAAGCTCTCCAGGTAATTCAGCATGGCCCAGGAGGGGCACCACGGTTGGAAGGGGGTCTGCACGCTGGCCACTTAGACTCGCCTGCAGAAGCTTCATCCCCCACCTCTGATCTCCAACACAAGGATCCGCACCCAAGAGGGCGTCTCCATGCCGACGGAGGCACGCGTCCTGGGAGAGGGACTGAATTACTCTGCTCCTGGCCTGGGGTTTGGGGGTCTGCTCGATCCCCCCCATCCGCTGTCACTTCCTTCCAACCCATTCTCTTCACGTCTGAGGAAAGCGTGGCCCTAGAAGTAACTAATTTCTATTCTGTTCAAATATTGTTTGAGTACTTTCCTAGGATTTTGTGGTGTTGATTTCCTGATTAGCAAGACCCATCCTAAGGATGGTAAATCATGTTTTGATCGTGCAGATTTAATCATAAAACGCAGCTCCCTCATCACAGGTCCAGGTTCTCTGGGTCCACAGGGGCCACGTTTCACACACGTGGTGGTGACATCTGGCTTCTGCAGAGCTGCAGCTGCTTCTGAAGCACTTCTGTGTAGATAATCTTGCCTGATGGCTGGGTCGATCACACCTCAGCAAGTGAGAGGAGCTGAGAGGCCCAGGTCACGCGAGGGAGAAGCCCCCGGCCCCAAGCTGGTTTCCATATTTCCAGGAAGGTGGTTGTTCCCCTTTGCAGACGTATCACCGTGGAGGTACGGCTGGAATCAAGGCGAAACAGACAAGAGATGCACAAATCCTCCAGTCACAGCCGCAGAACACAAATCAACAAATAAATACAGTCCCTCCAGTCTACCAGTCTGCTGTGCTCAGAGGTTTTTCACAGGTGTTGACTCTCTAGGGGGATGATTTCAAGTGTCAGCTGCCGCCTCTCCTGGACCTCTCTTCACGTGAGATAAGTAAATCCCTCCTTTTCCAAACTATGGAAAGTGGTTCTGTTACTTACAGCCAAGGAGAGTCTGGGACCAGAGATCGGATCGTGTCTGCCGGTGTTTCTCCCCTGCCCCCGGTGCACTAGCCACACCCACCCCTGTGGCACCCCCTCCCTGGGGAGCGGGGACCAGAGACCCTGCCTGGGCCAGTCCCACAAGAGCTTCTGCCTTTCCTAAGGTCTTGGAGTCATCTGGAAACCGCAAGCTTTCACGGCCTGAGTCTTGGCAAACGCTGCAAAGCCAGACGTATCCAACGCAGTTCACCCGTTGAGCTGGGTTGTCCTGACACCTCAGGGGCTGTGTACTCCCCCCCCATCCCCGGGCTCACATCAGAGAGGCCAGTCCCTCCAAGCTGAGCCCCCAGGCTTCTCACCAAGGTTAGAGGACAAGCTGGCCCATGACACTTCAGAATTCCTGGCATATTAGATATTAGGATAACAGACCGATGACATCTCCACTAGTTACTCTTTTCATTACTGACGGATCACGGTATGATCGTTTCTCAACAGTATGCTTTAGTCCTTGGCTGGATGGATGACCATCACCCAGTGTCCTGATAGAAACCTGGCAAAGCGCTGCTAAAAGCCGAGGCTGGCCACCTGGGAGCCACTTCAGGGTGGCCTGGCCTCTGCCAGCTAGAGCCACAGAAGCAGGATGCAAAGTTGGAAATCAAGAGACCTAGGCACTCCCATCTGGCTGTCCGTCCACAGCTCCCGGCCCCGGGGAGCTGGCATCCAAGGCGTTGTGCCTGATTTCCTAGGTCAACCCACTGCAGGTGCCTCGCTGGCCTGCTCGTCAGTTCCTGCAGGACAGGAATTTGGGATGAATGGTCCTCCTAATTTTCTAAGATGGAAGCCTTCTATAATTAAATCAAAAGGCGATTCTTCACTCAGCAGCAGTAAATATTGGAAATTCTGGGCCAGCAATTTGCGACGGCAGAATCGTTTCAAGTGAAACCAAAAACCATCCCCAAAATATTTCAGCTGCTGCAAGAGGTTGAAGGAAGAAAATGGGAAGAGTTTAGAATGAGAATCAGCTTTGTGCAGACGGCTTTGCCAATTTGCTGTTGTGGATAATTTGTTGTTGTTAATCTCACAGGATGTTATGGCATTTTCCACATGAAGAGGAGCCTGACGGGGAACGGGACGCAGGAAGGCCCAGCTAAACCAAAGGACTCCATCCCTGGAGTCAGCTCACCCACCTTCTGGGGAAGCTCCCCCACCGAGCAGAGCTCTGCGTCTCGTTCATGGGAGGAGCAGCAGGAAGGGCAAATCCAAGGACTCACCTCAAAAACGTCCAGAAAAAAGTGCAAAAGTGAAAGTCGCCCCCCTCAATAGCTGAACTGACATCACACTTGAGTAACTGGGATCCCCCTTTTGGAAGAGGGGTGGCCGGGGAAGAAACTGCTACCATGAAAGCCCCCAGAGGAGGGAGGGGCTGGTCTCCCAAAGAGCCTCCACGGCTGGCCCGGCGTCTTCTCAGGAAGAGAGGTCCGCTAGCGGTGCCTGTCCCGGCCACCTGGACGCTCAACCGTCTCCCTCCTCACAAAGCCCATCCGCAGACTCCTGAGTGGGGCAGAAGAAATGCTGGACTAAAAGCCAGAAGCCTCGGATGTCTTCGTAAAGAAGCTCATGAAATGCATGACCAAATGAGATTGTCTGCAAACACAGTGAACTTTTTCAATAAGCGAAGAACAGGAAAATACGTTTCTTTCAGACCGTGGGGCCCCATCACTTGGCTGGGAAGTTTGGTCCCTATAGCCAAAGCTCTGGCCCTGACGCTGAGCAAATCATCAAAACCCGACTCAGTTTACCAACCTGTGAAATGGGAAAACTTTCACCTTCCCACCTACTTAGTCAACCTGGAACATACGAGAGTATCTGAAATACAGAAGTCATTCTTAAAATTCAAGTCCTTATCTGCGCTGCACAGACACGGTAGTGAGAGCACAATGAAGGCAGTTGCCTAATTCTACCACATGGCAGTGTGTTGAGAGCTGAACGTCAGCTGTGCTGGGCAGGAAAAATAGATCCAAGTCAGCTGTGGACCGGGACCAAGGCACGCAGGAGCAAACCCAGGGGGGACAGGAGGCCAGCTCGGAGGCCTGGGTCTGCTGAGGAACCCAGACCAGCCTTACACTGACCAGATCCCTCAAGCATAGGGGGGCTCGTTAAGGAATGCCTGAGCCCCAGAGGGACGTCGGGCATTGATTGCATCTGTCACCTGGCTGTGCAGGACACAGAGGAGCCCAGTGGGGCCAGCCTGGCCGGGGCTGCCCCTCCCTTCTCCGCCCCCTCACTCTCATCTTCCTCTGGGCCCAGTTCCCAGGCAGAGAGGGTGTGATGTCAGCTCCCTTAACATGTTATTTTGGTGAAGAAATTTGAAGTGGAGAGTTCTCAAGAAATACTCTTTATAAAATAAAACCTAAGGTCCTGAGTCAGCTCAGCCGGCCCGCCAGAGACCCTCATTCTTAGGAGAGCCAGAGATCGGATCTGGCTGTGATGTTGGCCACACAGGCATCTGGCCTTAGAGCCTAAGGACCAGTGAAACTCCAGAGGGCCGGGAGGGAGGCCCTCTGCAGTTTCACTGGTCCTTTCACCTGAGCATATTCGGAGTGAAAAAGGCCATCAAATCTGGTCCAAACTAAGCAGTTCACACCTCCCGGGGCACACACACAGGGACACAGCCCTAGGTCAAGAGTCCAGAAATCAAAGACAGATTTAGAAAGTGGCAGCTCTGGCCCAGAGCTGGTAGGATTCTAATTAATTTAATTAACCAGCAGCTGAGAGTGGCCTTGTGTTGGCCCTACATCGCAAGGACAGGTTTCTGTGGTGCCAGATAGGGCAGAATGTTCTAGGGTGGCATAGTCCCCATTGCTAAGAATCGCTTCCCCAGCTTACAGGCAAAGTCGTTGGCCTCCTGGACCATCCCCACCTTGCTGAGTAAGAACATCCCTGGACGCGAATCTGACTACCTGCTACTAATCCAGGTATCCTCTTCCCTCGCTCTACTCATGTTGGTCCCGGTGAGTCCCCTTGTTTCAGAACACGCAGGCCTACAGTAGATTATGAGAGAGGTAGAACTGGTGGGTTCTGACCCCAAATCTCCATGGAACACTAGCCTGGAGGAGCTCAGGGCCGAGGGCCAGGGAGCACAGTGAGCCGTCTGGGTGCGGGTGGCCCTTGTGGGTCGTGTGGACAGCAGGGCAGACTGGCAGCCGTGTCAGCTTCTCACAAGGAGGACTGTGACTTGTCCAGCACCTAACTGGGTGGCCTGAAGAACAAAGTTCCTCCGCTCTTTCCCTTAAGTGCTGGCTTGGCTGCAAAGGAGGCCAGCATGTGCTCCATCCTTTAACCCTTGCAGAGGCTATAACAGCTTCAAACATGTAAACTCTTGGAAATCCAGAAGATTAACAGTTCCTGAGCCAAGCATTAGGAAGATTTGGGGCATAGAGAAAACAGCGTGGCTGTCACATAGGCGATATATACACGGGAAGAGCGAACTTCCTTCCGAAGAGGGACACCTCCCATGCAGTTTGTGAGCTCCTTTGATTAAACTCTTGTCCATTACCATAGCTTTGTAATATATTTTGATATCAAGAAGTGCAATGCTTCTGGCTTTGTTCTTCTTTCTCAAGATTGCTTTGGCTATTCTGGGTCTTTTGTGGTTCCCCATTAATTTTAGGCTTTTTTCTATTTCTGTAAAAACTGCCATTGGGATTCTGATGGGAATAAACACTGAATCTGTAGATCACTTTGGGTAATATGGACATTTTAACAATGTTAAGTCTTCCAATCCACAAACACGGGATATCTTTCCATGTATTTGTACCTCCTCTAATTTCTTTCCTTAATGTGTTTTGTAGTTTTCAGTGGACAAGTCTTTCACCTCCTTAGGTAAGCTAATTCCTAAGTATTTTATTATTTTTGATACTATTACAAATGAGATTGTTTTTATTAATTTCCTTTTCAAACTGAAGCACTTTGCTGTACACCTAAAACTAACACAACATTGTTAATCAACTATATACTCCAATAAAAAAATTAAAAATTTTTTAAAATTCCTTTTCAGATGATTCATGTTAGTGTGTAGAAATGCAACTGATTTTCATATCCTGCAACTTTACTGAATTCATTTATTAAATCTAACATATTTTTGTGGAGTCTTTGGGGTTTTCTACATACAGGATCATGTCATCTGCAAACAGAGATCATTTTACTTTTTCCTTTCCAATTTGGATGCTTTTTATTTCTTTTTCTTGCCTGATTGCTCTGGCAAGTGGACACCCTTGTTTTGTTCTTGATCTTAGAGGCAAAGGTTTTGATTTTTCACCACTGAGTATGATGTTAGCTGTTGGCTTGTCATATGAGACCTTTATTATGTTGAGGTAAATTCCTTCTATACCTAGTTTGTTGATCATTTTTATCATGAAAGAGTGTTAAGTTTTGGTCAAATATTTTTTACATCTATTGAGATGATCATGTGATTTTTATACTTCATTCTGTTAATGTAGTGTATCACATTTACTGATTTTCATATGTTAAGCCATCCTTGCACCCCAGGATAAATCTCACTTGATTATGGCATGTGATCCTTCTAATGTGCTATTGAATTGAGTTTACTATTATTTTGTTGAAGATTTTTGCATCTATGTTTATCAGGGATATTGGCTTGTAGTTTTCTTTTCTTGTAGTGTCTTTGGCTTTGGTATGAGGATAATGCTGGTCTCATAAAATGAGCTTGGTACTAGAATATAGACACACATATAGACCAGTGGAACAGAATAGAGAGCCCAGAAATAAACCCACACATATATGGTCAACCGATTTCTGGCAAGAGTGCCAAGAATACACCATTGGGAAAGGATAGTTTTTTTGATAAACAGTATTTGGGAAAGGTAGATATCCACAAACAAAGGAATAAAATTGGACCCCTACCTTACGCCACATACAAAAATCAACTCAAAATGGATTAAAGACTTAAACATAAGACCTGAAACTGTAAAACTCCTTGAAGAAAACATGGGGGAAATGTTTCTTGACATTGGTCTTGGCAATGATTTCTTGGCTATGACACCAAAAAAGTACAAGCAACAAAAGCAAAAAAAAAAACCAAGTGGGACTACATCAAATTAAAAAGCTTCTGCACCTCAAAGGAGACAGTTAATAGAATGAAAAGGCAACCTATGGAATGGGAGAAAATATTTGCCAACCATATATCTGGTAAGGGATTAATTCCCAGAAGGTATACAATAACAAAACAAACAAACAAAAACCTGATTTTTAAATGGACAAAGGACTTGAACAGACATTTCTCCAAAAAAGACATACAAATGGCTAATGGGTATATGAAAAAATATTCAACATAATTACAAATCAAAATGAAAATAAAAACTACAATGAGATGTCACCTCACACCTGTTAGGATGACTATTATCAAAAAACAAAAGATAACAGTTGTAGGTGAGGATGTGGAGAACCTGGAGCCCTTGTACTGTTGGTGGGAGTGTATGATGGAGCACCTGCTGTGGAAAACAGTGTGGAGGTTCCTGAATGAATTAAAAGTGGAGCCACCACAGGACCCAGCAATCCCATGTCTGAGTATAATCCCAGTTCTGGGTAAATATCCATAAGAAGTGAAATCAGGATCTCAGAAAGACACATATGCCCCCATATTCATTGCAGAATTATTCACAATAGCCAAGATATACACACAACCCAAGTGTCTATCAACAGATGAATGGATAAAGAAATGCTGTATATACAGACAATGGTTTATTACTCAGCTATAAAAAAGACGGAAATCGTGCCATTTGAAACGACACGAGTGAAGCTGGAGGACACGGTGCCGAGTGAAATAGGCAGACACAGCACGAATACTAACCATTCCACTTACATAAGACGCCCCAAATAGTCAGACTCAGAGAAGCAGGTGATGCAACGGTGCTTGCCAGGGGCTGGGGGGACAGGGAAATGGAGGGGTTTTGTTCAAAAGTCTCATCCAGAGGCCTCTAAAGCACAGGCCCTGGACAGCCTCCGTCTCACAGGCCCAGGAAGGATCAGCTGCTCTGGGGGTCTTGAGGGAAACAGAAGAGAAAAACTGTGCCTCAGGGAGCCTGACACCTCACCATCAGAGATGCTTTGCCTTGGTTGTAGGCTTTGCTGTCTGGGGAGGTGCAGGATAGAAATAGAATGATTCGTTCTCTCCGTGTGACCTGAAGCACCAGGTTCGAAGCAGCTCGGAACCTGGCCCCCTTCCTACACGCCACTGCATCCCCGTCTTCTCCCTGCATCCTCTTCGCCCCTCAGTCTCTCACTGGCCCCTGCCAGCCCAGCCTCTGCATCCCCAGCCCTCTTCCCTACAATCCCTCCCACATAACTTCTTACGACACCATGGCTTGAAATTCCATCTCTATGTTGACGAGTCCCAAAGCTTTCACTCTCGTCCAGACTCATCGGACCCAGACACGCTGGTCTGACCAAGGTCTCCACTTGGACACCTCAGAGGTGCTTCACGTCCCCAGCCTGCCCCCGTCACGCTAAATGGCACCACCGCCCACCGGCGCCAGGCCCCTCTGACTTGTCCTGGAAGCAGGCACCTTCGTGCACGCTGCCCACGTCCAAAGGCGTCTGGGTCGTCCCGTTCATGAGAGCTGCCGGCCAAGCCCATCCAGGTCACACGGACCACAGCTTCCTCCCCATCAGCCTGTCTCCACCAGCATGGACGTGGTCTTCCTGACACATGGCTCAAATCACATCCGGGTCCTGCTGGAATCGCCACAGGGCCTCCTGTCACACTTGCAATTACGTCCAGCGCCCGGCACTGCCCAGGAAGGGTGGCCAGCCCTGCCGGTCTCCCGGCGCCCCGGAGGCCACCTCCCGGGCACCTGGGTCCAGGCACACAAGTTCGCACCTGACCGCACAGCTGCTGCCTTTGCAGCTCGGCACCAATGCACACGTTCCTCCTCTCGCTCCCAGGACGCGCTGCAGGCTTGTCGGGGGAAGACTTAGGGCGCAAACAGGCTGCCCGCCGGGCTCTGTGCGACCTCAGGGAGGGCCTGGCCGGGGCCCAGCAGCGGCGTGGCCCGTGGCTGCTGACCTCTGTCCCCTCTCTCCACACTGGTTCCACCACTGAAGCCAGAGGCCTGAATGCCACCCAAAGTCCCAAAGTCCCCGAGTCCCTGCGAAGCACAGAAACTCACCGGACCCGCCCTCTGAGGCCAGCTCGTCCCCTGGGAGAACTAGCGAGCCGTGCTCCCTCCCCGGAGTGGCCTGCTGGGGAAAAGAGAGGGACATCGGAGGGGACAGAGCGCAGCGGCCAGCAGGAGGCCCTGCAACGCGTCTGAAGGGGGCGGTGCAGGGGCAGCAGGCCGATTTCCACCCGGGCCCCACGGAGCAAAGCCGTCCACGAGCAAAGCTAATTTTCCCGCAACATGTGCGGATTTTGCGCTGTTTGGATGGCTTGTGCCGCGGAGGATGGAGCTGGGACGTCAGGGTGAGAACCCACGGCCGCAGTCCCGCTCAGCCTCTTCCTGACCGTAGGTGCCAGCTAACTGGTTCAGCTGGTGGCAAGTCGCTAACCTCTGAATTTAGTTTCCTCACCCAATAAATGGGGTGTATTTGGTGGGGATCGTGCCTCCCACAGCACTGCCTATGCCCCCAGCAGAGCCCAGACCCAGGCCTGCTGATGCCCTGGTGGCTTTTTGTTCATTCTCGGAGCAGAAGCTGTCCTCCGGGGTCTCCCCTGCTGCTTTGGGAACCGTGTCTCCTGCCCTTGACTCTGAGGAGCTCATGACCGAGAGGACGTGGCCAGCCGATGCCCTGTGCCTTCTGAGGCCTGACAGCAAAGGCAACGTCCTGTCCTACTGTTCTTCCAGAGTGTTCCCCACTGAAGCCACCAGGCTGTGAGGCAGCCCCGCCAGCCCACGGGGAGGGGCCACATGGAGAGGCCCTGAGACCCCTCGGGGGAGGGACGGGGCCTGGGCAGCCCACCACTGCTTTCAGCCCTGCCTGGTTCCAGCTGCCAAGTCCTTCCCAAATTCCTCACCCACAGAAAGCGTGGGTCGTGCACCATGACCATGGACAGTTAGGGCACTAACTCTCGGGTGACCTGGAACACAGCCACATTCAACCAGAATGCCACAAGTCTCTTTTTATCTTCACTGGTGGCTCACTGGCGCCCTACCTCCCAAGGCTCAGGCCAAAGTCCCCCTGAGTGACGGACATCGTGCTGGGCTCAGCCCCCCTCCCGGCCATTCCCCGGCCCCGGAACCAAGCTTGCAGGCCTGTGGGTTCTTCCCTCCCCAGGAAAGAAACCGAGACACGAGGGTCTGCCTCCCCCGTGCCCAGGACTCCCCCCACCCCGGTCCCCAGCACATGGTCTGTGCCCCACCTGTCAGTGCTGACCACAGGGGTCACACACCACCAGCTGAGGGACCCAGGTCGCCCTCCCACACGCTGGCTCAGGAAACACAAGTCGGAGGTCTTGTCTCCTCTTCCTAGTCTCTCAAGGAAGAAAATTTTATCTTGAAAATCCCCCCCGCACCCCCTCCCTTGTGCCGTGATGGGGAGAGAAGGGACGAGAAGGGGCAGAGTGGACAGACATCTCCTCACAGAGTCCTTGCTGCTGTCGGTAACGCTGGCCGCACTGCTGAGTCACCCCCTGGGGAAGGACGGGGTCTATCTGGTGCTTCAAGGCCCAGGGTTGAGCGGACTCCGGCTCAGAGGCTCCCCGAGGGCAGGGTGCCTGGGCCGTGGACGAGTGACATCTGAGTTAGCTAAAATAGGCTTACCCAACGTATTTCAGAAGTGCTAACCGTCCACGACAGAAACCGTGGAGAAGCAGCCCTAAGCCATCCACCCACTGGGGTTTACTCCGATGAACTCTTGGAAGAGCGCGTGTGTTGGCGGCTCTGTTTTATAAAGAACCCTGGCGGTCGCTCACCAAGTGTGCGCGCTGGCCGCTGGGACTCCCTGGGCCCCTGGAAATCAGAGACGGTGCTGAGGACTCCAGGTAGACCTCCATGCTCTGAGAGGTTGGGCTGCAGGTGAAGTCTGCCTTTCCTTATTAACAAATAATACTTTAAGTTCATGTGGCCTATAACCCTTGTGATTTTGGATTCCCTACTAATGTGGAAATGAGGAACATAGAGAGGGGGCAAGGCTGAAGTTTGTCTTTGAAATAAAGGAAGGTAAAAATAAGCAGCACCAAAAAAGTTCCAGAGTAAACCTCTTTGTACCATCAACCTTGGAAGATGAGGCTAATCACTCTTTTGACATGGTGTCTACGAGCAATAACTTTGTTCCAAGGGATAAAACTTGACTGCGGTCAGTCCCAGTGTATGTAACTGGTCCTGGTGGGGCTCTGGCAGTAGTCGGAGCACAACTCAGCCTAACTGCAAACCTTCTGCATCTTATTACCATGTGTGCCCCCAGGAATCGCGTTGATGGCTCCGTTTGAATTTCCACATGAAACCAA
The DNA here is from genome assembly GCF_028564815.1 of Eubalaena glacialis. Taxonomy (NCBI): domain Eukaryota; kingdom Metazoa; phylum Chordata; class Mammalia; order Artiodactyla; family Balaenidae; genus Eubalaena; species Eubalaena glacialis. Next base: position 129,364,291 of record NC_083723.1, on the reverse strand, counting down.
AAGGAACAGAAGTGTATTTCTTCACAAATAGCAGAATTGTCGTAGATTTGTGGTAGAAATCTGGGGCAGATTTTTCTCCATTTTGGACTAGACTCTTGTAAGCTGTGGTAATAGTGACGCTTTGCCGTGTGACAAACACTCATGTCCTGCAAGTGGGAACGACCACCAGTACCCTGGGAGGACTGCCCTCCAGGCAGCTGCCTTGGCTTTCACGGGAATCGTCTGACATTAAAGAAAGACCTCATCCTCTGTTGAAACCATGACTGGAGATGCCTTTAAAGGTGCCAATTATTTCACAGGGCAGAGCGAGTGCCCACAACCCTCCTCATCTCCCCCCTTTTCCGTCCAAGCCCATCTCCTGGGGCAGCTGTTCCTGATCAGTCACCGACTCTAAACATTCCTTTCTTTAGGCTCAGTGGTCTGCTCTGTTGGTTCGTCTCTCTGTTTGCATCCCCCTGTGTCTGTGGACCTCCTGGACACCTCGATGACCAGTCTAACTCCACAAAAGAGGTTTTCTTTATCAGGTCGTCAGACATTCATTGAGGTCCTGGGCTGGGAGTGCTGAGCGTCTGGGAAGACCTTACAAGCCACGGCAAGATCACTGTCTTGCTGGGAAGGCAAAGAAGATAAGGAAAATGTGAATAACAATACAATAAGTAAGCATCCATGCAAATCATTGATACAAAGACTATTTTATTCACTTGATATTTATTGAGCTTCTGAGTGTTGGGCACAGTTTTTAGGAAATAACAGTGTTTAAGAGCTAACCTTGAATTCATTTTGTGAAAACTTAGACCTGAGTCAGAGAGAAAAGTAATCCTTCTTCTGGAAATCCAATGAATTTTTAAAGAAAACTTCTTTAAAGAAAACTGCAATTGTCTGCCCAAATCAATGATTTATTAATGCATATAGTAATCAGAAGACTGATGAATAGACAGAAATTTCTAACAGCCATTCTGTAATAATGAGGATGTTGGCTTTCTCTGTAATTAGGTGGGATGACATCTATGTTAGACCAGAGCCAAGCTGTAAGGTCAGCAGCATAAAAGATGCCCTTCATCCCTCCCCGTGAAGGCTTCCATGGGTCACCTTCTTGGCCAGGAAATAATCAGTCCTGGCTCTGTCACGAGTTTTTTCTGAAATATTGGTTTGATATTTTTAAGTAGTAACTGGCATCTTCTGAAAAATATTTTTGGCCTCTTGGGACTTCTTCATTATTTTCCTATGAAGCCTAACCTTTCAAATAAAGTAGCAAATATCCTGAGACATCACACTTGTGGCACTTCTTTACCCACCGACATTTAGCGATTTGCCATTTTCTGAGTTTGCCTGGTTTTCAAAGACCAAGCAAATAGCAGGCTCAGCGCACCGGAGAGTCTAGTCACATATGAGCAAAGCACAAGCACTGCAGTATCATTACAGCTCCTTCAGATGAGGACGTGAAGCTACAGTTCTCTCCATCCTTTCAAGCTTGAGAGCCGATCTGTGGTTCTTAACATCACCGGGGACAATGACAAATGGCTGTAGGGAGAGGACTGAGAGGGCATTTGGGGAGGTGCATTAGGAGGAGAAGTGGAGACCACCTGCTGCGGGGCTGCAGGTCGAGGAGGGCGCAGGTGAGAGGCTCTGCCTGACCAGCGAGGACACGCGGGCGCCCTCTGGCCCGGGAGCGGTGTCCTCTGGGTCTCACACGCTCATCTCCTTGAGGCTCCTGAGCCCAGGCTCCCTCCTGGAAGCCCCAGTGCAAGCCCGGGCCCCCAACCACATCTGATTTCAGCGATTCCTTTCCAAGTCTGCAGATTCTATCACAATATGAAAATACAAACAAATATTTTTCATTTTTGAAGACAACAAAAAACGCGGTTTACAGATTAAGCCTACTTGTGATTGGCGATTTACATGGAAGAAACAGTGCACGGGAGATTGTAATACTGTGCTGGAGCTTCATGCTGAAGACCTGGATCCCTGAAAACAATTTTTTCCTTTTCTGAGATGCCACAGATTTTCTTTCCTAAACTGGATTCCTAATCTTACAACGATATATGAAATGAATGTCTAGTTTTCCACGCTTCTAGACTTGCCTAATAAAAAAATCAAGAAGCTCTTGACAGGCATCTTTATTTTTACAGCCACGTGCCTCTCCTTGGCCCCCTGACTCTGAAACACCAGCCCACCCACCTCCCATCCCCGAGCCCCACCTGTAACCTCCCACCCTCCCCGTTCCCAAGAAAACTCCATGTGGGCCCAACCTGGCCTTTCTCCAGCCCTCATTGCACCCCCAGGATTTGCATCACAATTTGCCCACCACTGTCCTAAAGCTTTGGGGCCAGCCTTGATTGCCCAGCCACTCTGGCCAGTGTGCTGGTGCTGAGGCTATACAGGGTATGGGGACGTCCCATCCCTCTCAGCAGCACACGCTTGTCCCGTGAGCCACCGAGGAGATCAATCATGTAAATCTTAAGAAAGGTGGCAGAGTAGCCCCTGGGGATGGGAGACAGTGGGGGGCAGGAGTCCTTCTGAAAAACTTCTCAAACAATAGCGCCCAGGGGCTTCCTGCTCCTCTGCACAGGGAGCTGGGTGGGGCTCCTTCCCCTCTGAGGGAGGGGACAGCAGGGACATCACACTGCAAACGTCTGTCTGTGTCCCAAAGCCTTTATTGTTGCCAATGATTTCATCTTCTTCCTTCTTTCCAACGTCTGACCATGGTCACCAAGGACTGCTTGTGCTGTCCTTCCTGCTACTGGCCCTACCTGCCTGTCCTCTTAGGAGACCCATAAAAAGCTAAAAAAAAAAAAAAAAAAAAGGCCAGAAGCTGAGCAGCCAAAACTGGGAAGAAGAAACACCAATAACCAGAGGGACCGTGAGCTTTTAAATCAGGGGCTCAGAGCTGCATGGGTCCTTAATGGCCTCCCTAATGGTTTTCAAGCTGGCAGAACATTTTGTTCAAATAAAATGGAATGCAGAACCCCACCTTATGAAACGGATTTGTTGGTTCTGGTTGATGGAGGGGTGGGAAGTCCATCGGCCAGCGAGCCACAAACTTGGCGTGTTCCCAACCCCTCCCAGCAGAGAAGCTCAGAAAGCAATATGAAACAAGCACATCTGTTCTGCCCCTCTTTTTACAGCACAGAAACTGACCAGGAAGGTTAAGTAACCTGCCAAAAGTGATGCCCTGAGTTTGGGCAGAACCTGAATCAACGTGCAGGGTGCCTAACCTCTACCCCAGCACTCTCCCTGTAATGCCAAGAAAGTCATTAACAAGATGAAGAACCAGAGTTCAGTGCTGGTCCTAAGGACAGGAGGACCATGATGCTGGGGAGTAGCAGCTGCCACATTCTGGCCTCCCTTCCCACAGCCACACAGCAAGTTGAGAGCTGTTACATTTCCTCTGTACTAAGTGCAATGCATCAACCAAAAAATAACACAGCACACTGCAAATAAGAAAAGAGTTTATTTGGGGTCTTATGAATTGCATTTCAGGAGACACAGATTCAGGTGAACCCAAAATAGTGTTCTGGGGAAGAGAAAGAGTCATGAGCTTATGAAGACAAAAAGCCAAGAGATTGTTAAAAGTTGCCTGCCAATAATTGTGATTGAGGTGAGTCAGGAAATATTTGTCCTTAAAGAGTCATAAGGGGGCTTCCCTGGTGGCGCAGTGGTTAAGAATCCACGTGCCAATGCAGGGGACACGGGTTCAAGCCCTGGTCCAGGAAGATCCCACATGCCGTGGAACAACTAAGCCCGTGCACCACAACCACTGAAGCCTGCGCACCTAGAGCCCGTGCTGTGCAACAAGAGAAGCCACTGTAATGAGAAGCCCATGCACTGCAATGAAGAGTAGCCCTGCTTGCTGCAACTAGAGAAAGCCCGTGCACAGCAATGAAGACCCAATGCAGCCCAAAATAAATAAATTAAATTAAATTAATTTTTAAAAAACCCAAAAACCGTGAGTTATTCTAAGGTAGGGAGTCCAATAAGCAGATGGACTGTCCCGAGTTATTTTAGGGTAAAGATCCTATAAGTATCTTGAGTTTCTGGCACATGTTCTGATGATTTCATCAGGTCAAAAGGTCAGACTCCTCCCAGGCTGAGACGTGCATAAGTCACACTTCCTTAATGGTCTCCGAAAGCTCTCTTAGCAATAACAACTACATTTTCATTTTCCTTCTACATTTCCCCCTTTTGATCAAGATCTTTCTTTAGAAAGATGATCGACCATTTGGTTGTTTGGCATGGGTATCAACTCCCTCAGCACTGAGAAGCTTCATTCCTGGAGAGTCATGTCCCATGAAGAGGGGAAAGAGGTGGTTGTGTGAGAGGTATGCCTTTAGAGAGTTCATGGCCACATTTGAGCAAGAAGGAACCATCTAGGAAGTGAGTCTTAGGTGGCATTCAAAGTAGGCATAGATCTTCATTAGGAAGAATCTTATAGGAGTGGTCAATCATCTCCAGAAGTCAAGCTATCATTATTCCTGTAGAGGGTGTTATAGTACATCTGCAAGAGACACAAAGAATTAACTTAGAATACACAGACAGTAATTAATTTTTCATGAATCAATAGTAATGTCGTAAGCAAAAATTTTTAGCCAACTTTCACCTGAGCCTGATATTTCTCCAAGACTAGGTGTTCAGTCATTCATAGCATTTATTTGCCTTTTCACATGTGTTATTAAGTGGGTGATATTAGATGATTCATCTGGTATGAAAACACAACATTCAGTTTGTATTATAGCACAGGTACCTTACGGTACTTGAGAAACCACAACAATGTCAAGAGTCATCTGATTTTGTAAGACTGCCTTTCTCATTAAAGATACTTCAGAATTTAAAAGATTTATAGCCTGTTGGCTGTTATTTAGGGCTTGTAGGGTAAATTTGGTTAAAGCTTCTACATGAGTAATGACATCTTCGAGTCCCAGTGAGGGAGCAAAAATAGCTGCCAGATGATCAAAGAGTGGAAGACTGACCTAATCCATCTTGCTTTCAATAAGGGGTAATTTTCAGGGCCCATGTTGAGGGTTGTGTGAATATGCCCTTGAGTTCAGAGAAATCGTAAGGAACAACATCTTATCTACTCAAGAGGGAGCCAAGAACAGAGGTTAGTTCCACAAAACCATTGGGTTCCATTTGGGGCTGCCCAATAAACACCGGGTCATCTGTCCCAATCAGTTCCAAACCAATCACTAGCCTTTAAAGTGATAGTTGCAGCGCAAGAATCACGCAGTGACCAGCCAAGATGTCAGGTGTCATTTGGTGAGTTTATTTTTGTATGGTTAAGCTGTGCCCAACATAAAGGGGTCTTGGTGTTTAGATATCCATAACCTGGTGTTAACCATAATTGGGGCATGGTACCCCCTAAAAGATGAGAGGTGACATTTTTCAGTTCTGATCTAGCTCTTTCCTGAGACTGGGCCTTGGTAGCACTAAGAAGAAAAAAAAAAAGTGCGCAGTGTCATTTAAGGTTTGGTTGATGGGCCATTCATGTGGATTCCAATTAGTGATATCTGTGGTTGCTAGAGTTCTACTATAATTCCCTTCTTCTAAAACAAAATTTCCTAAATCTAACCAGTCAGATCCTTGTGATGGGGATATCCATCAAGGTAAGCCAGAAGTACTGGACCAGGCAGTTGTCTACAAACCCAGCAATTTGATTCATTTTTTAAATTAGCATATGATTGTGCCCACAGGAGAAAAACATTTGAATCAAAAACATTGAAAGGTGGAAAAAGGCAAATAAAAAGTAAGATTATACAGGCCTGGCCCTGAATCTTGGGACAGCTGTCCACAATGGATGTTGTCTGCTTCATTTTCCTGGCTTTTGTCTGGTTAATTTTTTTTTTTTTTAATTTTTTTTTACTGATGCAAAATATTTATTCCAAGTTAGTTATTTTATGCAGTAGTTTTCTCCCTCAACAGACTTGTGATAACCACATCTTTTAAATCTGTAAATAATGTTATCAAAATAATCTCAATCTTTGAAATCTCACAGATGTATATTTTACAATCCATCCTGAATATCAAGGCTGCAAGAATAACACAACATTTCCTATATCCAAATATTTTACAGCTGTACCCAGAAAGAAAAAAAAAAAAAGGGAAAAAACCATATATGCTGGGTTAAGGGCTAACGTTACCCGAGCAGCCAGAAATAAAATAAAATATCCAAATTATTAGCATTAATTTAATACGATTATAACTTCAGTAGTCACTGTCACTGACAATGATTGCTTGAGCACAGGGGTGAGTGCCCCGAGGGCTGGTGGTAGAAGCTGTTGCTGCAGACCAGGGTCTCCTCCTCTCTGCACTGCCAGCTCCCATCTGTGCATCGCCCCATATATACTATGTGCATGTGTGTGTGTTTTAAAAACCTTTTCCACCACACAAAGTTCTATTAAGCAGATAACAGGGAAGAACAACAACAACAAAAGCTAAACAAGCCAATCGCTCTCTCTCTCTTTGGGATATGATTATTATGATTATGCATGAAGTATTCAACAACAACATAAGAAAAGGAAAAGGAAAAGAACGATTTCTTCTGTATAACCCCTAAACGCACAAGCTGAGTTTACTGGGTCATATTTAACTGTAAGCATTTATACGCCTACTTCCAGGCATCGTCATCAGATGTTTCACTGCTACTTGTTTCCGTGTCTGAGTCCTCAAACTCTGCTTTACAAGTGTTTCTCCAAGGCGAGAACAGGCTAGAACTTCGGCTCTGCAAGAAGCCATTCTTCCCAAAGCCATTTCTTCTCAGCTCCTGTCTTCATGTGGAACACTTGGAGATCATCCTCTGCGAGGGGAAGGCAATTCTCATCATTTTCAGGATACTCCTGCCATCCCATTGCTTTCAATAACCTGTACTCTGCTTCCAAAGAGTGAGAGAGGACCTCCCCTTCGCCTTCTATGGGGAGAGCAAGACCATTCTGATGACAGCCTTCCTCTCCATTTTCTTTTGGTTCAGGAGTGCTGCTGTCCTCTGAATCCTCCAGCTTCTCACAGCCTCTGCTCTCTGAGAAGTCTCCATTCCAGTCACCCTCCAGAGTCTTCAAGAGCTCGCTCTTCCTGTTAGTAGTTCGGCGGGTCAACTTGGTCAGACAAGAGGAGCTGATCTCAATTGGAGGAGTGGTGCTGGTGGGGCTCTCTTTGGGAGAGCTTAAAACTATACCACCAGCCAGTACTACTGGTTTGGTAACAGAGATTGGACTGGTAAAAGCAGACTCCCGGCTAGAGGAAAGGGATCCTGATTTGCGTTCCATTCTGTTAGCTTTCCACGCGCTGGGCTTGGGTGGAGGTGGTACTGGCTTAGGAACCAGGTTCTTATAGACACTTGGAACCATGGTTGACAATTTGTTTCCGTTTGCATGGTGAGATCCTGGTGAGGTGAATGCAGCAGAGAAGGCAGCAGCAGGATGTTCTTTGGAAACTTTTTTGATGACTAGAATTTTGGAGGGCTGCTTGGCACTAGGTGGGTTTTCCCACACTCCAGAAGGGGTCCCAATAGGTCTGCATGGCTGATTCTGTTTGCCAGCTTCTGGATTCAAAGAAGGAAAGTCTTCTTCTTCAAACTGCAACTTTTCCACCTTATCATCTTTCTTCTCTTCCCTAATCTCTGTAGGTGGCTTTTCCTGAAAGGCACAGCCTTTCCCGGAGTGGAAGCTGCCATTCCAGTGACAATGGTTCCCTGTGCCACCCTCACTACAGTGGCTTATGCCATTGTGACCTCAGGAAGAGCCATGGCAACCAGATAGGGTCCCTGGGATTCCAGCATATGCTCCCTTAGAGACACCAGAGTCCACACAATCGTGGCGGAACAGGGAGGGCTGGTGCCAGGAATCTGCTGTCGTTCGTAGAGGTCCATTGTTTAAAAAGCCATCAGAGGAATTATGTCGACGACAGCTTACTCCAAATCTACCATCTCCTTGGGGTAGGTGCTCTCTGTGTTTTTCGAAGGTGGCTGTAGGTGACTTAGCTGACTGTGGTGTTGAGAAATTTAGCCAAGCAGGAACAAAGTCATGCTGCGTCATTTAGGTCCAGTGTCTCTTTTCAACAAGGTGAGGCATCCAACCTCATGGCCAGGATCCCAGAGTGTAACCTCTGTGGTCCTGTTTCCTGAACTCCTTGAGTCTGCCAGCTGGATTTCCACGAGGTTCTCTTGTTAAAAGGGTACTTAAAATTAGGCTGGCAGGCAGCACACCTTATGATGAAGCACAAAGAAGCCAGGCTCTGTGTGGATCAATTTCTCAGTCCCCTCAATTGCTCATCTTAAACTATCTAGATCCTGACACGTTTCCAAAAGGGGGAAGGGGAAAAGGGAAGGGGGAGGGGAACATAAAAAGTATTTGTTACATTTAAAAAATAGGGGGAAGAGGAAAGAGCTATATCAATGTTCACCTCATTCAACTTCCTTAAGTGATGGCCCTATGATGTTGCTTAAATAGATAATACATGGACATTTGCACATTGAGTGCAAATGTTTCCAATAAGCACATGGAAAGAGTGTCAACATCAGTTACTAGGGAAACGCAAATCTAAACCACAATGATGGAGGGATAAATTGGGAGATTGGGATTAACATATACACACTACTATATATAAAATAGATAACTAATAAGGACCTATTGTACAGCACAGGGAACTCTACTCAATATTCTGTAATGACCTATATGGGAAAAGAATCTAAAAAAGAGTGGATATATGTATATGTAAAACTGATTCACTTTGCTGTACACCTGAACAACTAAGCTCCAATTTAAAATTATTTTTAAAAACTAAAATAAAATGAAACTCAATGAGATACCACCTCACACCCATCAGCGTGGCCCTTGTCCAAGAAAAGCCAGAAAATAACAAGTGTTGGCAAGGATGTGGAGAGACTGGAACCCTGGTGCACTGCTGGTGGGAATGTAAAACGGTGCAGCCAATATAGGAAACAGTATGGTGGTTTCTCAAAAATTAAACATAGAATTACCCAGAATAATTGAAAGCAGGGTCTCAAAGCGATATTTGTACATTCATGTTCACAGCAGCATCATTAATATTAGCTAAAATGTAGAAGCAACCCAAGTGTCCATCACAGATGATGGGTAAGCAGAATATGGTATTTACAAATGTCAAAATATTATTCGGCCTTAAAGAGGGAGAAGATTCTGACACCTGCTACAACATAGATGAACTTTGAGGACATTACGCTCAGTGAAATAAGCCAGACACAAAAAGACAAATACTGTGTGATTCTGCTCATGTGAGGCCTCCAGAGGAGTCAGATTCATAGAGACAGAAAGTAGGATGGAGGCTGCCGGGGGCTGGGGGAGGGGATGGGAGTCTGATGGGGCCAGAGTTTCAGTCTGAGAAGATGAAAGGGTTCTGGGGAAGATGGTGTGATGGTTGCACAACAATGCGGATGTTGGACTTCCCTGGTGGCCCAGTGGGTAAGACTCCGAGCTCCCTATGCAGAGGGCTCGGGTTCGATCCCTGGTCGGGGAACTAGGTCCCACGTGCATGCCGCAACTAAGAAGCCTGCAAGCCCCAACTAAAGATCCCGAGTGCCGCAGCTAAGACCTGGCACAGACAAAATAAATAAATAAATGAATGAATGAATGAATGAATGAATGAATATTAAAAACACACACACAATGTTAATGTGCTTAATGCCACTGAGCTGTGTGCTTAAAACTGGTTAAGGTGGTGATTTTATGTTGTGCGTACTTTACCACAATAAAAAAGAGCCTTCATGACGGGCTCGGGACCAGCAGGTGTCACCCACTTGGGGGCAGATAGGAAGGAGACCGGTCAGGAAGGCAGAGCCAGCCCAGGGACTGGACAACAGCAGCTGGATGCAGCCTGAAAGTAAAAGCAAGGCTCCCCCTCCCCGCAGATCCCGCCTTTGACCCTGATTCCTCCTCTTCTGCCCTCTGTTTTCATCTCTAACTCCAAAGTCATGGGGGCTTTGAAGGGCCAGAGTAGGGGCGGCAGGAGGACCAGGCCTGGCTGGAGGGCGGGGAACGGAACCCTGAGGGCTCGCCCTGGGGGGCCGGGCTTGATCACCGCCTCTGCTTCTGCGTCCATGGGGTTCTGGGGCGTCTTCTCAGCTCATCTACAGGCGCCCGCATCTGCCTTGGTCCCTCTGGCCCTGGACAAGTTGGTAAAAAAGATGCACTTTAACTGAGCATCATTAAAAAAGAGGTGGAACATTCCCAGTTCGGCAGACTCTATATTTTAAAAGATGTCAACCAGAACCTAAGAAATCTAACAGCGTAATTCCAAACAAAAGGCCAGAGGGGCGCCACTCCTGCCGGGACTGGACAAAACAAATCTGACGCTCGCCTGCAAGAATAAGTGCACGAAAGACTGGGGCGCTGCTCCAGTTTGCAGACAAAGGAGCCAGATAATCAAGGGCAACGCACTTAGGTTAACAACGGTGCTGCGTGAACGCTGGTTTCCAGTGTTGACGGCTGAGTCACGCGCCGCGCTCCTCTCCTCCCACCCCAGCGGTCGGGGCAGGATGCGGCGGCCTGAAACCTGCTCAGCGGGGAGAACTCGCCCCAGAAATCAGCAAACCCCACGCATCTCCCGCCCCCCGGCACCCCCTCCCCGCCCTGGGTCAGCCCGGGAGCCCCGGCGCCCCATTCCCTCCGCGCCTGCACCCCAAGCCTCCAGGCCCTGACCCGCTTCCCAGGCCCGGCCCCTCCGCGGTCCTTCTCGAAGTGCCCTCCACCAGCACCTGTCAAGAGCCCACATCATCCACGATATTTGCAAAAAGATCCTAGGTTTGGGATTGGAAAACGCGATCTCCACAATATTTACGTGGCTTATTTTTGCAAGGAACTTGTCTAAACTTTCAGCGACGTAAAGATGTGGAAACATGCAGGTTTCCGCCTCCTGCTCCCTGGGGGGCGGCCCGGGGCTGCGCGGGGGGCGCCGAGGCCCCCCGGAAGGGCCCGCACCTCAGGCCCCTCGGAAGGCTCAGCCGAGGGCAGCAACTGGCCCTGCTGGGAGCTGACCCGCTAAGTAACACGGCCCGTTTGCATTTCATAAGCGAAGGGCCAGGGACGGAAATGCACGCAGTAACAAGGGTTTGAGGAGAGGAACTTAGAGGAAAAGCCATTTCCAATAAACCTCTCAACCCGCCATCCACCTTCGCCGCCACCGACGCGGCCCGTGTGACTCTGACGGGGACCCAGGGACACAGACGTGCCCAGGGACCCGCCACCGTCTGCCCCCTGCCCTCCGCGCTGCTCCAGGAGGTTGGGATAAAAGGACACTAGCGCTACACACACACACAGACCCAACAGACACTATTGCTGCGGCGATAACGTGTAAAGCCAGGAGCAAATGGTTTTACTCACAAATAAACTCTTTCCCCTCAAAGACTAGGACCGAGCAGGCCTCCAGGGAGCCAGTGACCAAAAGGAGCCGCACAGACCGGCCGCGTCCGCTCTGGGTCGCGACCAGCCCGAACGGCCGGCGGCCTGGAGCTCGGAGGGAAACGAGGCGCTGAGCTGGGGACGGCGGCCAGGGTCCTTGCTGAGGGCCAGGCAGAGAGGCCGGGCTGCCCCCAGGCGTGGACCACCCTGTGGGCCGCGGGGCATGTCCAACAGAGCAGCTCTGAAGCCACACAGGCCAGACTGCAACCCCGGCCTCGCCCGCAGAGGCTGTGCCGCGCGGGGCACGTGACTTGGGCCCCCAGAGTCACGGCAAGTGGGGAAAACCCTGCTCTGTGGGAGCAGCAAGTGTTCCAATGGAGGGACCGGCGCATCACGGGGCCGTGAACATTGACCCCATGCCACGCCTCGTGGCCACTCAGACTGCAACACAGAGAAGCTACAGAGGAAAAGATAAAAGTGCCTCAGTGATGAAATGGTAGCTGACCGCTCAGGAAAGAACAGCCATCATCGCCCTTAGATGTGCACAAAACAACGCCCCATGGTTGAAGGAAATGATCACCCGCCCAGGGACCTCCAAGCCACCGTGGGACCCACCTGTGTGAGTCCGCTCAGGACAGTGGGTGACAGACCACAGAAAGGCGTTTCCCAAGTTCTGGAGGCTGGAAGGCCAAGGCCAAGGCCCAGCAGAGTCAGTGTGTAGTGGGCCTCTTCCTGGTTCACAGATGCGACCTCACAGAGCGGGGGGAAGGGACAGGGGTCTCTCTGGGATCTCTTCTTATAGGAGCTCTAAGCCCATCATGGGGGCTCCACCCTCCTGACCTCATCACCTCCCCAAGGCCCACCTCCTGACACCATCGCATTGAGGGTTTGGTTTCAACATACGAATCTGGGGGCACAGACGTTCAGCCCACAGCACCAACAAGTGTGTAGGGCTGTTAAAGAAAAGGTTCAGAGCAAGCCTGTAGTGAGAGGGAAGTGTTTAAGTTATGGTGTCAAGTGTGAAGACAGATCAGTGCACATGATCCGATGGGGTGCCATTGTGAGGAGCCCAGAGGAACTGTGCGGAACGCGGCGGACACCGTGCCCAGCTGCGAACCCAGCGCTGTCAGGCCGCCTCTCCTGTGGCCTCTTCTCTTCTCTCTGCCGTTCTAAACCTTCTATACGTATGAGCATGAATTATTATAAAAATTATAATGTTATAAAAATTATTATATAAAATTATTATTTTTATAACAGAAAAACAGATAGTAAACCGTTTTAAAAATAAGTTACAATTATAAAGAAAAAAGTCAGCTTAGTAAAGAAGTCTGGTTATATAATGAAATGGTAGGTTTCTCACCAAGAAAGTCAAATGGGGCTTTTGTAGAAGAGATTCCCCTTCCAATGTTAATATTCTGAAATTCTAACGTACTTTACTTCCCATAATCAGAAAACTCTACAATGCTTAAAAAAACTACTGTGTAAATTAGAAATATCATTTCCAGGCTGCGGAAAAATTAACTGGGGACATGATGTTTTAACATGTGCTGCTAATCTGGGATATAAATGCCTTTAATTTGGCATTTCTCTTCCAGCAGCTAATCTTAGTTTCTCCCACAGTGAGAGTGAACGTTTGCCTCGTGGAGAGAGTTTACATTTACACCAGCCGACGGGAAAGCCTCGCCTCAGGGCCAGGAGGAGCCAGGGCTGAGGTAAAGGTTTGGTGCCGTTTTTAATACAGAAGTTTCTATTATTCTTAGTGGAAGGAGCGTACTTTAAATATTAACAACAAAATTACCAACATTAGCAGTTTCTCTTTGAGATTTATGCATGGTTGTCTTGGCCCTAAACAAGGCATTGCCTTCCTCTTTCAAATTCCATTTCATTTCCTGCCTTTTTTTCCCACACTACTATGTTTTCAGAATAAGTTCTCTGACATCTCAGGCCATCGAAGTGAAGAAACCAGTGTAATTGATTGGTCTGCCTCGAGAAATGATGTAGATCCCAACTTCCTGAACTGAGTCCCCAGACACTGCCTCTGAGACATCAGAAGGCAAGATGAGGGACGGGCCGGTGGTTTAAGGGATTTTCCTTCATCTCTTATCAATGGATTACTCACACACAGTGTCACACATGCCTGTGTACATGCAGCGACGTGTTGCTTCATTGCGGGAGTCCTGGACTCCCTCCTGAAGTCCCACTGTCCACACTGAGGCACTGAAGTCCTGCAGTCAACAAGCTCTTCGTCTTTAGTCCAGTTTTTCCAAACGCACTGTATCTCATTGACTCTAAGAAGCCATTGTTTGAAAACCTATGACCAGTTTATGTAATAAGAAAGTAAGAAAGAACAAATAATCACTGCTGATAAATTATGACACGCTTGCTATGAATGATAAGACACATCATGACTCTGAAAATGTTAAGACGTTCAAATGAGCAGCTTAGGATCTACTGAACTACGTTCCCTCTCTAGGTGTATCACTTACCTACTGCTGCCAAGCACAGCACCCAAAAGTGGGTGGCGTAAACCGTTGCTTTATTTGCTCAGATTCCATGGGTCTGCATCGTGGCTCAGCGGGGTGGCTCCCTTGCCCTCTCCAGGCCCTTCTTACAGCCACGGACACGTGCAGCCTCGCGGGGATGGCTGGGCCCAGAACACCCTTCCTCACGTGTCTGCTGGGCGGCCTGGAAGAGGCAAGCTCAGGGCCATTCCCGCTGTGGTCTCAGGGCTCCAAACAGCCAAAAGAGGGGCCTCGGTGTGCGGGAAAGAGCCAGAATGAAAGGAACCATGTCTAAATGGCTTCCAAGGCCAATGGAAATCAAGGGGATTCTGGAGGAGAGAAGCATGAGGAGCCCCCAAGTCTGAGTTTAGTTCCCTCAGATCCTTGGTGAGCCCTGAACTGCACAACAGGGAGGACTCCAAGGGGCCGGGGAGAAGGGACCCTGGAGACCTGGAGAGCTGAGTGGACAGCACCTCCACTGGGGACCACGGGGTGTGGGTCCGAGTCTCCCCAAGCTCGGGGGCTGGGCACTCACTCCCCACTGAAACCCTGGGAGAAACACACCTTACAGCAAAGAGGACCAAGCGGTGCTCGAACCAAGGGGAAACTAAAATAGATCTGTCCTAGCAGGCTGTGAAGCCAGCCTCCACAAGTTCAAGACCCTCCAGAGCACAGCCCAGCACTCTTCTGAGAAGTTCAGGGAAGCCAGCCTCCAGGAGGTGTCCCTCACAATGCCAAGTAAACAACACAAAAGTTCCTGCAGAAACAGGAACATGTGACTTATAGTTAAAAGTCAGTCAATAGGAAACTCACCAATGACTCAGAGATTCTAACTAGTAAAAGGGGGCTTTAAAATAACTGCGATAAACGTGTTAAAGATTCTACAGGAAAAAGATAGATACAATGAGCAGGAAATTTCAGAAGAGATTTAGGAACTTTTCTAAAACGATATTCTAGACATGAAAAATATGGTATCTAGGGGCTTCCCTGGTGGCGCAGTGGTTGAGAGTCTGCCTGCCAATGCAGGGGACACGGGTTCGAGCCCTGGTCTGGGAGGATCCCGCATACCGCGGAGCAGCTGGGCCACAATTACTGAGCCTGCGCATCTGGAGCCTGTGCTCCGCAACGGGAGAGGCCGCGATAGTGGGAGGCCCGCGCACCGCAATGAGGAGTGGCCCCCGCTTGCCACAACTGGATAAAGCCCTTGCACAGAAACGAAGACCCAACACAGCCATAAATTAATTAATTAATTAATTAATTAATTAAAAAAAAAAACCTAACTGTTTATCCTCAAGCAACCACTCTCTTAAAAAAACAAAAAACAAAAAAACCACAGCATGTTATACTAGATATATCATTCACATTAAAAAAAAAAAATGGTGTCTAAAATAAAAAATTCATTGATTGGGATCAACATTAGATTAAACATATCAAAATAAAATATTGGTGAATTTGAAAACAGGTCAATAAAAAAGATTTATTTAAAAATGAAGAAAGGGCTTCCCTGGTGGTGCAGTGGTTAAGAATCCGCCTGCCAATGCAGGGCACACGGGTTCGAGCCCTGGTCCGGGAAGATCCCACATGCCACGGAGCAACTAAGCCCGTGTGCCACAACTACTGAGCCTGCGCTCTAGAGCCCACGAGCCACAACTACTGAGCCTGTGTGCCACAACTACTGAAGCCCACGTGCCTAGATCCCATGCTCCGCAACAAGAGAAGCCACCGCAATCAGAAGCCTGCGTACCACAACGAAGAGTAGCCCCCGCTAGCCACAACTAGAGAAAGCCCGCACACAGCAACGAAGACCCAATGCAGCCAAAAATAAATAATAAATAAATAAATTAATTTTTAAAAAATCATAATTAATAAAAGCTATTTTTAAAAAATGAAGGGACTTCCCTGGTGGCGCAGCAGTTAAGAATCCCCTTGCCAATGCAGGGGACACGGGTTCAAGCCCTGGTCTGGGAAGATCCCACACGCTGCAGAGTCACTAAGCCCGTGCACCACAACTACTGAGCCTGCGCTCTAGAGACCTATAAAAAAAAATGAAGAAAGCCCAAATGACCTATGGACAATATCACATGGTTTACAGATGTGCAGTTGGAGTCCCAGAAAGAGAGAGACAGAGACAGAGACAGATAGAGACAGAAAACGAGAGAGGGATGGTGCATAAAAATTACTTAAAGCAGGTGTTGAAGAAAAGAATATTCGATGACACTTGCTAAAGATGGTGAGGGTCCGTCCAGAGGAGCCAACAAGGAACCTCCCCAGACGACAGCTCCCCCTCCCCAGGAGGCCAGCAGAGGTGACTTTAAAGGACAAATTGATCTTAGACTTTCCCCCGTTTCTGGGTCAGTGTTTGCTCTTCTGTTGCTGTGGCAACACCCAAACTCTGGATTTTTTTGGACTAATAAGCAGATTTCTCATGCATGACCCCAAGCCAGAACATGCCAGGGGATCCCGACTTTCATTTTTTTCACAGTAAGTAACCATACCCAACCATAACTTACCCATGTTACTCAACCATCACTTACCCACGCATTCAGCTGTCCTTCAGAACTGACTCAGAATAAGGCTCACATTTATTCAGTTCTTACCACGTGCCAGGAACCGTGCTAAACGCCCCACGTGGAAGGTGAATTACTTCATTAAACTTGCCCATCAGCTCCACGCAGGGGGCGTCATCACATCCTCTGTGCAGAGGGGACAGGAGCACAGCCAGACCAGGAGGAGCCCCCAGGCCTGAGAGCAGACGCCAGTGCACTGTCTAAACGCCATTTAAATCCATCCTTCCTACAAGAACCGAGTGTTGGAACAAGACAGAAAACAGGCCAAAGCAATCACGCTGCTACTTCCCTCAGGTCTGATATATTTTAGGAAGGTGACAGGAGCAGTTTGTGTGTCGTTGGTGTCAGAAAGAAACCCGGGTCGGGGGAGGCTCGTCAGGATGCCCCATAATGAAGGTACCACTCCGGGCCTTGCCCAACAGCCGACCTCAGATAAGACACACACACACACACACACACACACACACGCACACACGTCCACGTGTACAAATCCATACAAAGGGAACCATGAAAGTCCCTGGAACCAAGCAGGGTTCAAACATGAGACAAGCGGTTAAACCCAGGCAGGAAGGTCGGTCACTTCCCCCAAAGCTGTCTAGACAGAACCTGCTCAAGGGCCAGATTATCTAAGAGAAACTCTTATTCAGAAAACCAGTCGTTCAGTGGTCACCATGTTGGAGCACACGAAGAGTCTAGCTCTGCCCACGAGCGGGAGACAGAGGGCTCTGGGAACCCCAGCAAGGCACAGGCATGCACACACGTGCACATGCACACACGTGCACACACATGCACCTCTGGGCAAGGTGTTGGAGCTGGCTCGTAAGTGACCAGAACATCCTGGCACGGTCAGCAGTGTGACTGACTGGGGTCCTCGGGGACCCCAGGACCTGGGATGTGCACTCACCGGGCAGGTGCTTCACACACTGCTAATCATACCAAGCTGCCTGGCAGCCCACGGGGCCACTGCTCCAATGTCCCCTCGGTCGACACATGGCGTGGACGTCACCTGAGCATGGCCTCTTTTAGGGCCCAGGGTGCCTGTGACGACAGAGGCTGGTATTAATGACCAGAAAGGCTGTCCTGACGTGCTGCCAGGCCCTAATTTAAGCACAAACACAGTCTTGGCCTTTTGTTCCCTTCCCTCCTGCGTTTGAAGTCTGAGAGCCGGGGGATCTGCCCCGGGGGTCTTCCAGGCTGGGGATGGCGGTCGGGGACGGCAGACAGGGACATGCAGTGGGCAGAGAGGTAAGGTGACTTCCCTCAAGAAGTCAGGTGAGGGGACTTCCCTGGTGGTCCAGTGGCTAAGACTCTGCACTCCCAATGCAGGGGGCCCAGGTTCAACTCCTGCTCAGGGAACTAGATCCCGCATGCCGCAACTGCGTTCCCATGCCGCACTACAGATGCTGCATGCCGCAGCGAAAAGAACCTGCACGCCGCAACGAAGACCGAAAAGCCTGTGTGCAGCAACTAAGACCCAGAGCTGCAAAATAAATACATAAATAAATATTTTTTTTTAAAAAAGGGAGTCAGGTGTGGACAGCCAGCGACCTGATTTCACAGCTCGGGAACCGAGCATGTCTAGGCCGGGGTGAAACTGCCTCTACGGGGATCAGCCTCACGGTTGGAAGCCCCGCGAG
The DNA here is from genome assembly GCF_028564815.1 of Eubalaena glacialis. Lineage (NCBI taxonomy): Eukaryota > Metazoa > Chordata > Mammalia > Artiodactyla > Balaenidae > Eubalaena > Eubalaena glacialis. Next base: position 129,346,223 of record NC_083723.1, on the reverse strand, counting down.
CTGACCGAACACTCACCATATTCACCAGGCCAGATGCCAAATGCACCCCAACGCACTTCAAAAGCTGCATCCCCTTCAGAGATACGGATTTCCCAACCGTGTCCAAAGAGACAGTCATTGGAACCTGGGAGGGGCCGCTCTCCTGCCGCTGGGGTCCCTCCTCACCACTGCCAGCAGGGAGGGCAGCAGCCCCAGGAGGCTAGTCCGTGGCTTTTGGGTGACTGGTCACAGCCACCTGGGTGTGAACAGCCGTCCTAAGGGGCTGCACTCTGGAAGCTGGACGGGGCAGGCATGGAGAGTCTCCGTCCCAACGGGCAGGGGGAGCCCCTCGGGGGTCTTCTTGGAACCTAGGCCCTTGACCTCGCAGCCTTTTCATTCCTTGTGTGTTTCAGGTTGTTTCTAAACACAAACCCTGGCCCCTCCTGAGGTGAGAGGACCTGGGATTCGCCTCCCTCAGGGCACGGCAAAGGTCGGTGGCTGAAATCAAGAGGGAAAGCAGCTCCAGGAATCAACAGGCACAGGCGTGAGCTTGGGGCAGCTTGGCTCCACTTAACCCTCCTCCCACCCGCTTCCAGGCTCCTCCTCCCAAACCTTCATTTCTGCAGGTGACCCCTCCTCCACCTCCCAGGAGCCTCTGGGCTGTGGGAACTTTCCCTTTGAAACAGCTGGTTCTTCATCCTTCTACATAATACAATGGGCTGAGTTGGAAATGAATAATCACCACTTACAGTGCTGAAGAAAGGGATTTGAAATCCCAAACAACAAATTTAAAGGAGGTTTGGAATAATATCCATTCATAAATCCCAGATTATTTGCGTATAAATAAATGCATGATTAACTCAGAAGAAAAGAGGCTCTAACCTTGATAGATTAAGAAAAAAAACACCTAAAAAGTTAAACTTCAGTCATCCAGTTATTTGGAATTGAGCAGACAAGGTAAAAGAACCTTTCAGAAAACACAGAAGCCGAGTCTGATGAGATGAGGTTATCCTACACGACGATATGTAACACTGAGAAGGAAAATGAGGGAAATCGGCTAAAAAATCATTAATAGAACCAAGTAATCTTAGAGATTCATTCTCACTGAGCAACTTTCATGCAAAACCTGTTACCCAGACTTTTGGGAATTCCCATGACAGCCCTCAAAGAACCTACGGATCATAGATCAGGGCTTCTGTAAACTCTGCAGGGGAAAGAGAATCCATTTCCACACACAGTTTATTGCAAAACAGCGGAACAAGAATTTGGTTAACCAAAAAAATTATGACATTAAATAGCGATAGCCACTACTCATTTACTTCCATTGTCACTGTGCAGACGGAGGGAAGGACAGGATTTCTCGCACCCTCATCACCCCCTTCCCGCCCTCAACAGCGCTAAACTCTAAGGACCACCACTGGGCGAGGTCTTCACAGGAATTCTAGTCTAAAAACCCTGCAGTTCATTCAGTGCTGCTTTGCACCTAAATTAGAAGCAATCTAAATGCAAAAGGTGCTGCCTGTGGTGTTTGGGAAAGAGCCTGCTGGTCAGATTCCTGGTGGCTCCTTCCTCTAAGTTTTGCTTTTCCTCTGGGGCCCTCTTCAGGGTGTTTATGAAACTGCCCCGAATCTAAGGCCTCCGGGCCCATCACCGTGGAGACCAGGTCCTGCTCAGCCCTCTGGATTATTGAGACAAAGCTGGGGGCGGTTGCCAGCCTTGGAGTGTTGGGAGGGGCACGCTCGCCGCCTCGGCCAGTGCGGAGCTGGGCCCCGGGGAACCGCAGCCACCGCCAAGGGGCAGACAGGTCCTGAGCAGAGCCTGTGAGTCACCTGTGCGCTAATCAACACGTCTCTCTCCTTCGCTTCAATCTGAGGCAGCTGCGGATGCACTTGCTGGGGGTCCCTCCTTTAGCAAACAGGAAGGTAAGAGGCATCGTCCGTGTGAAGGTCCAGTGAGAGACCACTTGCAGACCCCAGGGCGCCGTGTTCGTTCTGCGAAAGGCCAGGCTGTCTGCTCGGCAGGACTGGGTCCCTCAGCGAGAGGCTCCCAGCCTCTGCCCAGGGTGGCCTGTGGTCCGGAAACACACAGACCCGTCTTGCGTGGAGGAGCCCGGTCGGGATCTCCCACAGAGGAAAGGGTTTAGTTCATCTTCAGTGTATCTCCCTCAGGTGCTCCAAGGTGTCGCAAAGCAGGCGGACTGGCTTCTCCTGGGCCCACAGGATGTTGGTCTCGTGAGTGGTTTAAACAGTCGTAAATCACAGGCTTTTAGAGTCAGAAGAAAGCTTGGATCATCTACGCTGTGTGTTCAGTGCCTCGGATTTCATGCCGGGGACGCTCCCTGAAGGCCGGGCCCCCCAGGATTCAGCAGGAAAGGCTCCGATCACCAGGACAAGCCCGGAGGTAGGGGAGGAGCGCCCTTAGTGTGGCAAGAGCTGCAGGAAGAATTTTATGTGTAAATGTTTTTACAAGAGTCGGGGAGGCCTTTGGGGATGGAAGCAGTTACCATACAGGTTTTTGGGGGTGGGATTTAGACACATACATGTCACCCACCCCAGATTATTCTGAGCTTTCTAGACGTGTGAAGCCAAGGAGCTGATGGGAGCAGGACGAGACGGGCAGCGACATCTGGGCAGGCTCCTGGGACGCCGGCAGCCACTCGAGGCAAGAAAAGGACTGACCAGCAGTCCTGGAGCCAGAAAGTAGGCCCAGTGAGGAGGGAAGAGCGACCGTGTTTTGGATCTCCAGTCGGCAAGTGGCGAGGTGACGCCACGCCGACGTCTCAGGCAGGACAGGCACAGACGTGCTTCTGAGCCACAGTGTTTGCTACGCTTTGATGTTTCTGGAATCAAGATGCAGCTCGTAACCAGTGTTACCAGAAATCAGGCGGGTCGTGCTCATGCTCCCAGCACCAGCGCCTCGGCCTGTCGGGGCTTCAGCTCCCTACATCTGTCCCACCACACACAGCGTAACTGTAATTTCAATTTTAATCCCTAATTATGACTTTAAGTAGTCTCAAAACATCTTCAGTCTGATGCGTTAAAATAAAAAGTGGGTATACAGTAGGCTATCTGTCGTCTGCACAATAAAATTAAGGAAAAGAAAATTTTCCTGATCTCTCAGAATATGTCACAAAATTTTCAAAATGAAAAGTGCTAGTGCGACAAGTTCATGTAACACAAAACGCGTATCCCGACCGCTGAGCAGCTGGCGGAGCCGGCGGCGGATGCTGACAGGAGCCGTGTAACCCTCCACCAGTTCAGCTGCAGAAACGCGTGGACCTGCAGGACAGACGCCCGGAAGGCAGGCGACACCCAGCCCCAGGCAGCATCACCCTCTCCATCCTGAGGGTGCCAAGGAGGCCGAGACTCTGCAGAGACAGCAGCCAAGGCGGGTTCAGGGGGTTCAGAGGGCAGGTGTGTGCCACCGGGAAGAGTACTCCCAGGGCCAGGCCCAATGACTCGGAACTCCTCTTCTGGAGAGGTCGCGGCTGTCTAGAGAGAACGCAAGCCGGCCCTCATCAAGGCTGCGGGAGCCCAGACTTTCTGGAAGACTCCACCTCTGAGAGGCGACAGGGCAGACGGGGGCTAGGAGCCAGAGGAGAGAGGCTGGGGGAGAGCCATCTGCCCCTCCCAAGGGCCCCCAAACTTTCGGGGCCTATTATTACTCAATCACTAGCTGCCCAACAGAGTGAACTCAGGGCAGCTGTGGGTGCGGAGCGAGCTTCCCAGCCCAGTGGACACTGGGTGAGCTGAGGCGCTTCCGCAGCAGACAGAGGGGCCCCCGGGGACGCACAGAAGCGGAGGTGATGGTTGGCGAGTACGGCAGCAGGGGTTCGGAACAGTCCATCTTACTGGAAACCCCGGGGGCAGGGAGGTGTCCCCGGCATCTGAGTTGCCACATACAGTGTCTGTTCAAAACGTGCACATGTGTTGTTTCCTTTCCCCCTGGGATGAGGTTAGTGACCCACAGGCCGTGGGGTGCAGGGGATGTGGTGTCGGCCCCTGGGCTGTTGGTGGTCGCTGACTCCACCCCAGGTGCTTGCAAAGTCTCCAGTGACCCCTGTGTGGCTCAAGGCTGGTGGGAATGGCTGGGAGCAGAGAGGGAGGGGCCACAGCTGTCATCCTCCGGGTCAGTCCCATCGGTTTGAGGAAGAACAGCTGGTGACCGCTGGCTCATGGGACGCGTTGGGACAGTCACGCTGATCATGCGCGTGCCAGCCTAGATCAGGATCGGGGAGAGCCGAGACGGCCCCGCAAGAGTCACCCCTACACGAGCAGGGCCCCCAACATTTGGGAGCTTCAACCGCAGGCGTCCCCTTGGAGAATGGAATCACAAGAGGAATTTATTCTCCCTAAAACTGAAATAAAAGTTTGGATGATATGAATTTGGGATTGCCTATTTTACAAAAGCATAGATTTCTTAGATTTAAAGAAGACAGCAAAAAACTCAGTTGAGTGGGATTAATATGGACCAGAGATAACAAATATAGGACAAACGGCCAAGTCTGGGAGAGGCAGACGTGTTCCAGGGGTCAGCAATGGCATAGACCACAGCCAGTAGGACAAGCTCACACACAGGACTTGGGGGAGACACTGGCGTCAACACTGAAGTCAATAAGCAAACAGGGTGTTTGGAACCCAGGGTCTGGAAGGGAGAGAGGAGATTGACAAAGAAACTGGTCACAAGGAAGGACCTCAGGAACATGCCATCAGGTGCCCTCACCTGTCTGCCCCTGACCCCAGCCACGCTTGGCTCAGATAGGAGTCTTGAGCCCCAGTAGAGACAAGTCCACCAGCTGGAGCAGAAGAGGGAACTGAGGAGCCACCCTGAAAGCATAATAAGCACCCCAACATCTACCAGCACTTCACAGGTCACGGTGTAGCACACTTGTGGAATCTCACGCCCACAACAAGATAAGGAGGAAAAATACATCACTCCCATTTCACAAGTGGGATGTAGGGTCTGAAGAAGTGAGCTGACTGGGCCAATGACAGGGAAACTGGGAGTCCAGGTCTTCTGAGGCCCACCATTCATCTTCCCATCTCCTCATCTGCTTTGTGCACAAAGGCTAAGGAAACAGAGGGAACATGTGTTTCTCTGGGCGCTGAGAGACCCCATGCTGGCTTCTGCCTAAAGGTTCCCATGTAAGGCTTTGTCCCTGCCCCAGAGTGAGAGGCCCTGACCTTCGGTGGACACATTTCTAGCTTCCCTGCAGGATGGCACACTCCTGAATGGGAGTGGATTACAGGACGTACCCTACCACTGTAGACGGTACATACGCTCCTGAACAGAAGTGGATTATAGGATGTACTCTACAACTGTAGACGGTACACACACTCCTGAACGGAAGTGGATTGTAGGACCTACTCTACAACTGTAGATGGTACACACTATCCTGAACGGAGGTGGATTATAGGACGTACTCTACAACCGTAGACGGTACACATGCACCTGAATGGAAGTGGATTATAGGACGTACTCTACAACTGTAGACAGTACACACGCTCCTGAATGGAAGTGGATTATAGGACGAACCCTACAACGGTAGACGGTACACATGCTCCTGAACAGAAGTGGATTACACGGAGTACCCTACAACTGTAGACTGTACACAGGCTCCTGAAAGGGAGTGGATTATAGGGAATACCCAAAAATGTAGACGGTACCCACGCTCCTGAACGGAAGTGAATTATAGGACCTACCCTACAACTGTAGACGGTACACACGCTCCTGAACAGAACTGGATTATAGGAAGTACTCTACAACTGTAGGCGGTACACATGCTCCTGAACAGGAGTGGATTATAGGGAATACCCATAAATGTAGACGGTACACACACTCCTGAACGGAAGTGAATTATAGGATGTACCCTACAACTGTAGACGGTACACACGCTCCTGAACGGAAGTGAATTATAGGACGTACCCTACCACTGTAGACGGTACACACACTCCTGAATGGAAGTGGTTATGGGACATACTCTACAACTTAGACTTTACACACACTCCTGAACAGAAATGGTTTTAGGGTGTACCCTGCAACTGTAGACAGTACACATGCTCCTGAACAGTGGTGTATTATAGGGCATACCCTACAATTGTAGACGGTACACACACTCCTTTGGGAACTAAGGGAACTTTTTCCTGCATCTGGACAGATTAGCTGGCTGTTAGAGGCTCTGTTTTTTGGCTGCAGACTGAAATCTTAGTACAGTGCCTGCTGGACTGCAAAGCACAGCCTGGATCACAGCAAATAGATCTGTGCGAACTATCAATACCCGTGGAAAACAGCTCAAAGGGCAGACACTGCAGAGAAGGGGCCAGGAGTTTCCTTCATAAATAACGGGGTTGAGCATTATGGAATGGGTATGTCGGGTGATTTTATTTAAGAAAAATTATGCTTCACTAAGACTTAACACTGCCGCTAGCCTTATTTGATGCTCTTTTTCTTAAGAAAATAAAAGTAACATTTCTATATGCCTCTTTGTGATATATATTTAAAAACACAGGATCCTTTGGAAATGTCTTCAAATCTTACTTTCCATCCTCACCTCTACCTCCTAAAATCACCCCAAAATACCAGTCTAGAAGAACTGAATGTCCCACTTTAATGGAGACTTTGGTGTAGCAACACAGAACTATTAACTTTCTCTTGAGGAGAGAGGAGGCTGTCTAAAGATATAAGAAGAGGGCAGGTGCTCTCTCTGGGCCTTGCACGCTGGGGGCTGCTGAGGAGGGATGACCTTCACCAAGGATGGACCAAATACATCTTCAACAACAAAGAAAAGGAACAGGGAGTTGAATTTTCATGTCATGAACAGATTTACTATACACATCCTGACTGCATCCGCATGTGTATATATACACATTAAAATATATATCTCATTAAAAAGTATAGTATATATCTCATTAAAAAGACCATGGTATAGCCACATTCAAAAGAATGATATTGGGCCCCGATCTCACACCATGTACAAAAATTAACCCAAAATGGACCTAGAAGCTAAATTTAAGAGCTAAAACTAGAATATGTTTAAAAAACCGAGCAGTAAGTCTTTGCAATTTCTTGTTAGGCAGAACCTCTTACACATGACACCAAAAGCACATGCAACAAAGGAAAAAAAATGGATTTCATCAAGATTAGAAACTTGTGCTACAAAGTAAACCATCAAGAAAGTGAAAAGACAACCCACAAAATGAGAGAAAATACTTGTAAATCATATACCTAATAAGAGACATATCTAAAATTTATGAAAACACTTACTATTCAACAATTAAAAGATAAATAACCCAATTTAAAAAATGGGAAAATGATCTGAATAAACTTTTCTCTAAAGAGGATATACAAATAACCAATTAGCACATGAGAAGATGCTCAACATCATTGGTCTTTAGGGACACGCAAATCAAAACCACAGTGAGATACCACTGCATACACGCTGGGATGTCTATAATCAAAACGTCAGATGGTAAGTGTTGGCAAGGATTCCACTCTGAGGTGTGTACCCAAGTGAAATGAAAACATGCATCCACACAAAAACCACTACACAAATATTCCTAGTAGCATAATAGCCCCAAAGTGGAAACAATTCAAATGTCCAGATGATGAATAAATAAAATGTGGTAGATCCATACAATGGACTAAAAAGAAATGAAGTACTGATACGCAGATGAATCTTGCAAACATTACTATGTAAGTGAAAGAAGCCAGTCATAAAGACCACATATTATATGGTTCCATTCATATGAAATGTCCAGAATAGACAAATCTATAGAGACATAAAGTAGATTAGCATTTACCTAGGGCTGGTGGGACTGGGGAGGATTGGGGAGAGACTGCTAAAGGACACAAGATTTCTTTTCACAGATATAAAAATGTTCTAAACTTGGATGATAGCAGTGATTGTATAACCCTGTGGTTTTAATACCCAAAGCCATTGAAGTGCACACTTTATTTTTTTTTAAATATTTATTTATTTATTTATTTTGGCTGCACTGGGTCTTAGTTGCAGCACACAGGATCTTCGTTGCAGCACGTGGGATCTTTTAGTTGCAGCATGCAAACTCTGAGTTGCTGCAGGCATGCAGGATCTAGTTCCCTGACCAGGGATTGAACCCAGGCCCCCTGCATTGGGAGCACGGAGTCTTACCCACTGGACCACCAGGGAAGTCCCAAACTGCACACTCAAAATGGGTGAATTGTATGGTATGTGAATTGTATCTCAATAAAGCTGTTTAAAAAGTGCAAAAAAAAAAAAAGACACTGGACATAAATGTAATAATACTAAAGAGTATTTCCTTCTGGGTGGTCCAAGTACAATTATCTTTTTCTTATATTTTTAATACAATTCTCAATTATCTTCAATATGCACATATTACTTTTTATAATTTCAGAAATAAACCCAATTTTAAAAGAATATATAATATCCTTGACGCATGATAGGTTACGTCTTTATTCAAGTAAAACTGGGGGCGGAGTCGTGATGATGGCAGGCGAGGATGCGGAGTTTGTGTCTCCCCACAACTAGGGTGCCTGCCGGACACTAGTGTGGGACCTCGAAGCCCAAGGAGATGGGAGGAACCCTCGAGCGACTGGGTAGGACAAAGGGGGATTGAAGGGGGAGGAGAAGTGGAGGCCAGACAGGACCAGCGCACCTGAGGGGTGGCTGGGAGGGGGAGGGGTTCCCACGCCTAGAGGGACCCTCAGGGGCTCGGAGGATCGGGGGGAGCGCAGCTAGTGTCTCCCCTGCCCAACAGGCCAGGAGGCCTGCTGGGCTCCCAGGCAGGTCCCCCGCCCACTGGGCTCCTGGTCCTGGTCCTCCATTCTCCAGGGCCCCCTCCAGCCTTGTGGGTCCTAAGGGCTGGGAGAGAGGGAGGGAGGAGGGAGGAAGACAAGGAGAGGCAGATGGTGGTGGGGGACCCTCCAGGACCAGAGGATCAGGGGAGGCATGGCAGGCATTTCCCCCCACCCACTTGGGCCCCAGGAAGCCTGCTGGGCTCCCAGCCTGGTCCTCCATTCTCCAGGGCCCCCTCCGGCCTCATGGGTCCTAGGGGCATGGGAGGGAGCGAGGGAGGAGAAGAAGAAGAGAGGCCAATGGGGAGGGGCCCTCTAGGATCAGAGAATGGGGGAATGCGCCTAGCATTTCCCCCGCCCACTCAGGCCCAGTGAGCCTGCTGGGGTCCTGGACCTGGTCCTCTGCCCTCCAGGGCCAGAGGCACACCTGGGCCCCTTCTGCTGCAGCCCCTCCTGCTGCACCTAAGCCACACCCCCCACCTCCCTAGAGCCTTTTCCCACCCTGTGGGTCCTAAGCATAGGCCCTAAACCCTGCCCCTTCCTAAGCCCCGCCCCCACAGCCAAGGCCTTGTCCAGCTTTTTTTTTTCTCTTCTTTTTTACTACTGTAGGTCTGTTTTACCTTCTGGTTGTTGTTTCATCTATATTCTTATTTTTTAAATTCTTTCTAACGTAGCTCTTAGTTTTCTAACCTAATTTTATTTTTTACTCTTTGTTATTGTTCTGCTCCTTTTTTTCTTTTTTCTCCTTTTTTTTTTTTCCTGCCCCACATGGCTTGCAGGATCTTGGTTCATGAGCCAGGGTTCGGGCCAGAGCTCCTGTGGTGGGAGCTCCGAGTCCGAATTACTGGACTAACAGAGAACCTCAGACCCCAGGGAATATTCACCAGAGTCAGATCTCCCAGAGGTCCTCATTTCGGCACCAAGACCCAGCTCTACCCAACAGCCTACAAACTCCAGTGCTGGACCCCTCAGGCCAAACAACCAGTAAAATAGGAACACAATCCCACCCATCAAAGTAAATAAATAAGGTGACAAAAAAATATGTCACAGATGAAGGAACAAGGTAAAAACCTACAAGACCAAATAAATGAAGAGGAAATAGGCAACCTACCTGAAAAAGAATTCAGAGTAATGATAGTAAAGGTGATCCAGAATCTCGGAAATAGAATGCAGGCACAGATTGAGAAAATATAAGAAATGTTTAACAAAGATCTAGAAGAACTAAAGAACAAACAGAGATAAACAACACAATAACTGAGATGAAAAATATACCAGAAGGAATAAATAACAGAATAACTGAGGCAGAAGAATGAATAAGTGAGCTGGAAGACAGAATGGTGGAAATAACTGCTGAGGAGCAGAATAAAGAAAAATGAATGAAAACAATTGAAGACAATCTCAGAGACCTCTGGGACAACACTAAATGCACCAACATTTGAATTATAGGGGTCCCAGAAGAAGAAGAGAAAAAGAAAGAGATTTGAAGAGATTATAGTGGAAAACTTCCCTAACATGGAAAAGGAAATAGTCACCCAAGTCCAGGAAGCACAGGGAGTCCCATACAGGATAAACACTAGGAGAAACACAAGACACATATTAATCAAACTACCAAAAATTAAATTCAAAAAAAAAAATACTAAAAGCAGCAAGGTAAAAAGCAAAAAATAACATACAAAGGAATCCCCATAAGGTTATCAGCTGATTTTTTCAGCAGAAACTGCAGGCTAGAAGGGAGTGGCAGGATATACTTAAAGTGATGAAAGAGAAAAACATACAACCAAAATTACCCAGCAAGGATCTCATTTAGATTCGATGGAGAGATCAAAAGCTTTACAGACAAGCAAAAGCTAACAGAATTCAGCACCACCAAACCTTTAGCATTACAACAAATGCTAAAGAAACTTCTCTAGGCAGGAAACACAAGAGAAGAAAAAGACCCACAAAAACAAACCCAAAACAATTAAGAAAATGGTAATAGGAACGTACATATTGATAATCACGTTGAATGTAAATGGATTAAATGCTCCAACCAAAAGACGCAGACTGGCTGAATGGATACAAAAACAAGACCCGTATATATGCTGTCTACAAGAGACCCACTTCAGACCTAGGGACACATACAGACTGAAAGTGAAGGGATGGAAAAAGATATTCCATGCAAATGGAAATCAAAAGAAAGATGGAGTAGCAATACTCGTATCAGATAAAATAGACTTTAAAATAAAGACTGTTATAAGAGATAAGGAAGGATATTATGTAATGATCAACGGATCAATCCAAGAAGAATATATAACAATTATAAATACTTATGCACCAGACATAGGAGCACCTCAATACATAAGGCAAAGGCTAACAGCTATAAAAGGGGAAATTGACAGTAACACAATAACAGTAGGGGACTTTAACACCCCACTTACACCAATGGACAGATCATCCAAATAGAAAATAAATAAGGAAACACAAGCTTTAAATGACACAACAGACCAGATAGATTTAGTTGATATTTATAGGAAATTCCACCCGAAAGTGGCAGAATACACTTTCTTCTCAAGTGCCCATGGAACATTCTCCAGGAAAGATCACATCTTGGGTCACAAATCAAGCCTCGGAAATTTTAAGAGAATTAAAATTGTATCAAGCATCTTTTCTGATCACAATGCTATGAGATTGGAAATCAATTACAGGAAAAAAACTGTAAAAAACACAAATACATGGAGGCTAAAGAGTGCACTACTAAATAACCAAGGTATCACTGAAGAAATCAAAGAAGAAATTTAAAAAAAAATACATAGAAACAAATGACAACAAGAACACGACGACCCAAAACCTATGGGATGCAGCAAAAGCAGTTCTAAGAGGGAAGCTTATAGCAATTCAATCTCACCTCAAGAAACAAGAAAAATCTCAAATAAACAATCTATCCTTACACCTAAAGCAACTAGAGAACAAGAAACAAAGAAAACCCAGTCAGTAGAAGGAAAGAAATCATAAATATCAGAGCAGAAATAAATGAAATAGAAATGAAGAAAACAATAGCAAAGATCAATAAAACTAAAACTTGGTTCTTTGAGAGGATAAACAAAATTGATAAACCTTTAGCCAGACTCATCAAGAAAGAGAGGGGACACAAATCAGTAAAATTGGAAATGAAAAAGGAGAAATCACAACTGACACCGCAGAAATACATAGGATTATAAGAGACTACTACAAACAACTATATGCCAATGTTCTTGGGAAGGTACAATTTTCCAAGACTGAACCAGGAATAATTAGAAAATATAAACAGATTTATCACAAGTAATGAAATTGAAACCGTAATTAAAAATCTTCCAACAAACAAAAGTCCAGGAACAGATGACTTCACATTCACATTCAAATTCTATCAAACATTTAGAGACAATACCGATCCTTCTCAAACTCTTCCAAAAAATTGCAGAGGGAGGAACACTCCCAAATTCGTTCTACAAAGTGACCATCACCCTGATACCAAAACCAGACAAAGATGTCACAAAAAAGAAAATTATGGACCAATATCACTGATGAACATAGATGCAAAAATCCTCAACAAAATACTAGCAAACAGAATCCAACAACACATTAAAAGGATCATATACCATGATCAAGTGGGATTTATCCCAGGAATGCAAGAATTCTTCAATATATGCAAATCAATCAATGTGAAACACCATATTAACAAATTAAGGAATAAAAATCATATGATCATCTCAATAGCTGCAGAAAAAGCTTTTGACAAAATTCAACACCCATTTATGATAAAAACTCTCTCCAGAAAATGGGCATAGAGTAAACCTACCTCAACATAATAAAGGCCATATATGACAAACCCACAGCAAACATCAAACTCAATGTTGAAAAACTGAAAGCATTTCCACTAAGATCAGGAACAAGACAAGGATGTCCACTCTCACTACTCTTATTCAAAGTTTTGGAAGTTCTAGCCACAGCAATCAGAGCAGAAAAAGAAATAAAGGGAATGCAAATTGGAAAAGAAGAAGTAAAACTGTCACTGCAGATGAAATGATACTATACATAGAAAATCCTAAAGATGCCACCAGAAAACTACTAGAACTAACCAATAAATTTGGTAAGGTTGCAGGATACAAAATTAATGCACAGGAATCTCTTGCATTCCTATACACTAACAATGAAAAATCAGAAAGAGAAATCAAGGAAACAATCCCATTTACCATCACAACAAAACGAATAAAATACCTAGGAATAAACCTACCTAAGGAGGTAAAAGACTTGTACTTAGAAAACTATAAAACACTGATGACAGAAATCAAAGATGACATAAACAGATGGAGAAATATACTATACCATGTTCTTGGATTGGAAGAATCAATATTGTGAAAATGACTATACTACCCAAAGCAATCTACAGATTCAGTGCAATCCTTATCAAACTACCAATGGCATTCTTCACAGAATTAGAACAAAAAATCTTAAAATTTGTATGGAGACACAAAAGACCCTGAATAGCCAAAGCAATCTTGGGAAAGAAAAACAGAGCTGGTGGAATCAGGCTCCCTGACTGCAAACTACACTACAAAGCTACAGTAATCAAGACATTATGGTATTGTCACAAAAACAGAAATATAGATCAATGGTACAGGATAGAAAGCCCAGAGATAAACCAACGCACCTATGGTCAACTAATCTATGACAAAGGAGGGAAGAACATACAATGGAGCAAAGACAGCCTCTTCAATAAGTGGTGCTGGGAAAGCTGAACAGCTACATGTACAAGAATGAAATTAGAACACTCCCTTACACCATACACAAAAATAAACTCCAAATGGATTAAAGACTTAAATGTAAGACCGGACACTATAAAACTCTTAGAGGAAATCATAGGAAAAACACTCTTTGACATAAACCACAGCAAGATCTTTTTTGACCCACCTCCTAGAGTAATGAAAATAAAAACAAAAATAAACAAATGGGACCTAATGAAACTTAAAAGCTTTTGCACAGCAAAGGAAACCATAAACAAGACGAAAAGACAACCCTCAGAACGGGAGAAAATATTTGCAAATGAAGCCATGGACAAAGGATTAATCTCCAAAATATACAAACAGCTCATGAGCTCAATATGAAAAAAACAAACAACCCAATTAAAAAATGGGTGGAAGACCTAAATAGACATTTCTCCAAAGAAGACATACAGATGGCCAAGAGGCACATGAAAAGATGCTCAACATCATTAATCATTAGAGAAATGCAAATCAAAACTACAATGAGGTATCACCTCACACCAGTTAGAATGGGCATCATCAGAAAATCTACAAACAACAAATGCTGGAGAGGGTGTGGAGAAAAGGGAACCCTTTTGCACTGTTGGTGGGACTGTAAACTGATACAGTCACTATGGAGAACAGTATGGAGGTTCCTTAAAAAACTAAAAATAGAACTACCATATGATCCAGCAATCCCACTACTGGGCATATACCCTGAGAAAACCATAATTCAAAAGAACACATGTACCCCAATCTTCATTTCAGCACTATTTACAATAGCCAGGACATGGAAACAACCTAAATGTCCAACGACAGATAAATGGATAAAGAAGATGTGGCACATATATACAATGGAATATTACTCAGCCATAAAAAGAAACGAAATTGAGTTGTTTGTAGTGAGGTGGTTGGACCTAGAGACTGCCATACAGAGTGAAGTAAGCCAGAAAGAGAAAAACAAATACCGTATATTAATGCATATATGTGGAATCTAGAAAAATGGTACAGATGTACCTATTTGTGGGGCAGGAATAGAGATGTAGACGTAGAGAATGGACATGTGGACACAGTGGGGGAAGGGGAGGGTGGGATGAATTGGGACTTCAGGATTGACATACACACACTACCATGTGTAAAATAGGTAGCTAGTGGGAACCTGCTGTATAGCACAGGGAGCTCAGCTCAGTGCTCTGTGATGACCTACATGGGGCGGAAAGGGGGGGAGGGAGGTGCAAGAGGGAGGGGATGTATGTAGACATATAGCTGATTCACTTCATTGTACAGCAGAAACTAACACAACATTGTAAAGCAATTTTACTCCAATTAAAAAAAAAACGGTAATATCTCATTTTATAATTTTAAGATGGTACCATCATATTTAAGAGAATTCTTCTATTCTAACCACTGTACACAAATTAAATAATCCCGATGGATTTAGAGGTTCTGGTCAGTTCGGCTCAGCCCCGTTCGCACAGCCCAGTGGAGCTGGCCTTGCGGGAGGCTGCTGCTGACCCGGGCAGTGGAGTGGACTCCGGGGCTCCGGGGCGGGTCCCGTGTGGCTGTCCGCGCGACCAGGTCCCCGTCTCTGGGGGGAGGGGGGGCGGGGAGCTGGATGTGGGGCTGGGCAGCGTCGCCTGCATGAGGGTCGCCCTCTCTGGCCTCTGCTTTGCACTGTTCACTTCCACCAGTTTCAGACTCTTGGTTCCCTGGGAATTGACACGAAACGACATGACACGACACTCTCGTTTGCTGTTTCCCGGGACCGGTCGCGTGGAAGGAGCAAAGGCCTCGGCGGGCGGGTCCACGTGTCCCGAGGACGGAGCCCAAACCTGGGCGGAGGGGACCCTGGACTGGACCCGTGAGAAACCCCCGGGGAGCCGCTGGGGGGGGGGGCGGCCGCGAGGGGCTCCCAGGAAGGTCACCCACAGGAGGCACCCACTGGACACCATCCAGGTGAGAGCCCGGACCCCCAACACCGCCCGAGCCCTCTTCCCCCCGCAGCGCTGGACACGAGGCGTGCCAGGCGCCGGGCTCCAGTGGCGCAGGAGGTGAGCGCAGGGGGCCCACGTGGACCCCACGGTGGGCGGTCAGGGCCCGACGCCTCCCAGCCCGCAGGTCGCGTCCCCCGGGTCCTGGTCCTTGGTGGGATCTGGGCAGCGCCGCAGTTCTGAGGTGAAGGCAGGGCGCAGCATCCTAAGAGGACGATGGGAAGTTTAGGGATTCATGAGAAACTCGGCGAACGGCGCTGGGTGCTGGCCTGCTGAGGGTGCCCCAGGCCCTAGGAGCCTGACTGTTCTCTGCCTGCTCCCAGTTCCGGGGTGAAGCCGTCCCATCCCTGGCGAAGCAGCAGCCACATGTGGCCCAGAGAGAACCAACCTGCCCCCCACTGAACGCTCACCTGTCACTGTGTCAGTGACACTGGGTGTAGGCAAAGGCCATCACCCCAGAATTCTCCTGCCCTTAAATCCCTATAACTGTACAATTAAGAGAATTTATATATTTGCATCATCTTTACACAAAACTAATTTTTAATAATAAAGCATAGTGCAAATGTGTCTGAACAGACATCCCAACATTACCAGCAGAAGTCCAACAAAGTATTAAAGAAACACAGGTGGGAGGTCATTTCAGCAGAGTCAGTCCTTTAATTTAAACCTGTGAATATGTCATTTTACGTATGACTAAGAAAACTGTTCATTAAATACATTTTTATTTGGATTGTTTAAAAATCTAGTAAGAAATGTTACAATATTTTAAAGCTGCTCTGAAAATCAGTAGAAATATTCTTGGAAAAGAGCATCCTACCTGGCTCTCTGTTGCCTTTGAAGTTCAGTATACACTAAAATGTCTGCTGTTTCCATTCAAAAATAGTAATTTATTTATGGCATATTGAAGTGACATTCTTGAAAAATGAACTCTGGACAGACACACGCCTTCTATCTACACGAATGTACACCCATCAGCTGTAACGTCGGGGTCACCGCACGGCTTCCTCGCGGCATCCCGCCACCTACAGGGCTTCCCGCAGCAGCAGCCGCAGCCTCTGTAGCTCGTCGCCCACCGGGGCCACCCACTCCCGCCGCAGGTACTGGACGTCCACGTCGCCTGAGGCTCTGGCCAGCACCAGGGCCAGGAAGCCACTGCGGGTCTTCTCTGCTTCACCCACGACAGTCATGGCCACCAGCCTGAAATCGAGAAGCACACGCCGTGTGATCCTGAGTCTCCCAATTACCCACCTTCCCAGGGGGGAGCAGGAGGAAGAGAAACGCTGAAAACATAGGGGGTAAGCCCCTTGACATCAGTCTGGGGATGATTTTTTGGATCTGACTCCAAAAGCAAAGGCAACAGAAGCAAACAGGTGGGACTACTAAGCAGCTTCTGCACAGCAAAAGAAACCAGAAACAAAATGAAAGGGCAACCTACAGAATGGGAGAAAATACTTGCCAATCATACATCTGTTAGGGGGTTAATAACCAAAACATAAAGATCTCATACAACTCAACAGCAAAAAAACCAAGCAATCCAAATACAAAATGGGCAGAAGATCTAAATAGAAATTTTTCCAAAGAAGACACACAGATGGCCAAGAGACAAGTGAAAAGATGCTCAACATCACTAATCACCAGGGAAATGCAAATCAAAACCACAATGAGCTATCACCTCACACCTGTCAGAATGGCCATCATCAAAAAGATAAGAAATAACAAATGCTGGAGAGGGTGTGGAGAAAAGGGAGCCCTCCTGTACTGTTGGTGGGAATGTAAGTTGGTGCAGACACAATGGAGAACAGTGTGGAGGTTTCTCAAGAATTAAAAATAGAACTACCATACAATCCAGCAATTCCACTCCTGGGTATTTATCCAAAGAAAATGAAGCCACTATCTCGAAGAGATATCTGCACTCCCATGTCCACTGCAGCATTATTCACAAGAGCCAAGACATGGAAACAACCTAAGTGTCCATCAAGGGATGAATGGATAAAGAATATGTTATATATATATATATATATATATGTGTGTATGTGTATATATATATATATATATATCTCAATATACATGTGGAATATTATTCAGCCATGAAAAAGGAAATCCATTTGTGACAACATGGATGGACCTTGAGGGCATTATGCTAAGTGAAATAAGTTAGACAGAGAAGGACAGACACTGTGTGATCTCACTTCTGTGCAAAACCCCACCTCCACCCTGCACACACACACACACACAAAACAGGCTCACAGAGAACAGACTGGTGGTTGCCAAAGGAAGGGGGTGGGGCATGGACCAAACGGGCGAGGGGTACAAGCTTCCAGTTATAAAATGAACAAGCCGTGGGACGTAGTGTACACATGGCAACTATGGTTAATAACACTGTGGTGCATATTTGAAAGTTGACGAGAGTAAATATTAAAAGTTCTCATCACAAGAAAAAACTTCTGGAACTATGTAAGGTGGCAGATGTATCATTTGACAGTATATACAAACTTCACATCATTACGTTGTGCACCTGAAACCAATATGTTTTACATCAATTTTACCTCAATATAAATAAATAAATAAACGAGAGATAATGTAATTCTTTGATCCTTAGACTATTTTGGACTAAATATGAAATAAACACACTTTAAAGTGGTTTTTTAAGATCTTACTCAAATATACAAATATAAAACTAATTTTTAAATTTAAATATAAATAACCATACTTTAAAGTGCGGTGGCCTTATACATAAATCAAGTAAGAAAGACCATCAGTGATGCTTCTGCAAAAAATCACCTAGGAGGGCTCATCCTGAGTTTCATCAGACTTACCTGTCCGGATAGATGGGCTGTTTGGCGACAGGACCCAAATCGCTCTCCAGGAGGTCCCAAATATACACACAGGATGTGTCATCCTGGACCAGGAACACAGCCGGTCTCGTCGAGGACCACTGCAGGCCAGTGACGGCGCGGCCGTGGGTGCTCTTGTCCCACTGCAGGAGCGGCTGCTCGGCCGTCGGCTGGTGCAGCCTGATGCTCCCGTCAGAACAGCCGGCCTGCGGGAGGCGCGGAAACCTTATCACAGTTCTCTTCTCTCTTTCACTCAAGCTCAGTAGCCAAGGAACATTTTCAGAACGTCAAGCTTTTTTTGTTGTACAGCAAAAATATTTGGTTTATATTTTGTTTTCCAAACATAAAATCGTAACATTAAATCTTGTCCTCACAAATCACAAAGGTGAGCGTTTGGAGATTCTGATGCACTTTGTACCCCCTGTCCCTCCCCAAAAGGGTTAATAATCGGTGAATTCAGTGAACATATAAATAGGTGTTTATTCTTAACAAAGCTGAATATTGCTCATTCGAGCATAGGACGTTAAGATTGGCAAGACTGACGTCTTTCTTTAAAAAATCACATACATTTGCACATATAATATGGTTTTACATTCCTTTTGGATGGAAATTTCCATAAAACAAAACTCAGCTGGCCTAGTAAAAGACTAAATTTTTAGCCTAGGAAAAGGAAACTTAATTCCTTTTTACTCAATATATTTAATTCTTCACGTATTTAATCTTTCAAAAAAAGCAGAGGCAAGATATAGCAATCACGAAAGCTTCTAAAGTAAATGAACAGATTTATGCATAATAGAGCCAGGTGCCCACTGCCGGGAGGGTGGAGGGGACCCTGGGCCAGCCCGGGACTAGGGTGTGCGTGCGACGCCAGGTGGGTGGTGAGTAGATGGAGACCAGAGGAGACCTCGAGGTCGTGTCCTGTACACACGCACTTCTGACTGCCCAGGTCTTGGTTTCAGGTATTTTTCTCCTAACAGGAGCCAGGACTCCCTGGAGAAATGGCTGATCCTGAGGGTTCCGGTGCCAGAAAGCAAAGAGGGGCTCCCGGAACGACGGCAGAACCACCTCCAGGGACCCCTTCCCCCGGGGGGACCATCTGAGCAGCGGCATAAACACAGGCAGCGAATCTGAGACACACTGAGGACAGTGAAAAGCCTCGTGTCCACGTTTAGACAAGAAATACACACGAAGGAGGAAAGGCAGTCTTCCGACCAGCGACAGCGCCCGTGGAATTAACGACAGGGCGACAGAACCGGCCTGGCGACCGACACGGGGGGGCGGTGAGAAGCAGCAGCAGTTCAGTGTCTGTGCGTCTTCCACCAGCCCCGGCTGATCGGGCAGGGAAGGAGGGGCCCCACGGTCAGGAAAGGCCCGCATCTAATCGTGAGGAGACGTCCCCAGACTCAACAGGGGACGCCCAGGCCCTCTGTGTGATGCTGAGGCCGGTCCCAGGTGAAGGCGGCGAGGAGCCACAGTGACTGAACGGGACGCGTGACCTGGGCCACGGCGCTGCTCACAAAGGACACTGTCGCGACAGTCGTGGGCTTTGCGCTCAGACCCGCAGAGAGCAGGACTGACTGGGACGGGCCTGGGCTACAGGAGACCAACACCCAGCCCCTGCGGTGGAGCGTCCTGGCCACGGCAAGTGTGTCACCGCACACTCAGGATGGTGGGGGGCGAGGGGCAATGCTTTGTGCCGTCCTCGTAGCTTTTCTACAAGCCAAAAATTACGTCAGAATAAAACGTCTGAAGAAGATCCAGACAACAGCCTCATGGAATGAGCTGTGCCGACCACACGGATGGGACTTAGGAGACCAGACCCGAGTGCTGTAGATCCCAGCAGACGCTGCAAAAGAATCGGTGCTTAAAAAACAGGCATTCTTACCAGGAATATCGGTTCTCCAAACGGTGAAAAGTCAATCACGTTCACCTTCACCGGCCTCACGCCCTGCTGCTGGGGCCTGAACAACCTGGGAGAGACTCTCACGTCTTGTCTGGTGCCATGGCTGATGAGGCCCTGGAAGGGAAAGTAAGGAGGGAACCAGGCGGGGTAAAGCTCTTTTTCTTGAAACAATTTAATCAACATTCTGATTAAAGCAAACAGTAAGTTTATCTCCAACAAAGATACTTACAGAATGAAATCTAGACCATTACTCACCATGTCTGTGCCAACAACAAAGCGATTAGGGTCTGAAGGCAGAAATTTAACGTTCAGTGTTTGTGTGGACCCCCGAAATTCATAACCTTTATGGGAAAGGCTGGAAAACAGCAAAGATGAACAGATGGGCAGTCTTGAAACTGTCAGGGCGGAGGTGACACTTAACACCATCACCTGCCATCTGCCACTGGACGCACTTCTAGTTCCTTTTCCCTTCGGTTACCACGCTCTGGACAGTTCCTTCAGCCCGTCCTCTTGCTCACTCATTCTTTCTTCTACTGTCTAATCCACTTTTTCATTCACAGACTTAAATTTCAGAGACAACAGTTCCATTTCTAGAAATGTCTTTCTGATCGCACAATTCTCTCTCGTACCCTGGTGGGTGTCCCTCACACGGCAGTGTCCGTGACTGTCTCCCCATGAGCCTGGCCGTGGACGTGCCCGCCGGTAGGCAGCTGTCCCGGTGCTGACAGCCCCCGGGCACTGGTCTGCCCCACACTCACTCCTCAGCTGCGGACCCCTGACCACACCCTGACTCGGCTTCTGGGATTCTCCAGCTGGAGGGGCAGTGAGTCCCAGGGTCCCGGGCAGGCGTCAGCTCCAGCTCGCTGCCCAGCAGGCCTGACACGTCCCTGGTCCCCACGGGAGCCAGCTCCCAGCCCCACCACCACCCAAAAGCCTGAAGGCTGACTTCAAGCTCCACCCTTATTCTGGCACTTTCCTCTCTTTTTTAAAAGATTGTATTTAGTGTGTTGTTGGTTTTTTACCTTGTACAGTGTTTGTATTGTAACAACCAGGGCCCAGGGCTGCTCCTGCCACACTGCCCCAGTCCCAGGTCGGGGATCTGGCCCCTCAGTCTCTCCCCTCTCTTCTTACCTCCGGCCCAGATCCCCGCCTCGGGGCCCGCTGCCCTGGTCACCTCCATGCTGGGCCAACCAGGTCCCGCCCCTCCCGCCCCCAGGCCCCCTCCTCCCTCCTGGTCCTCAGCTGCACGGTGCCCCTCAGCTGAGCTCGACATCGGGCGAGAGGCAGGCTCTCCCCGGTTCCTGGAACCAGCCAGCCACCAGGTGCGCTCAATCCTGCCCTTTGCTGAGCCCAGCCCTCCGTCCCCACGAGTGCCGCCTGGTTCAGACTCTCATCTCTGATCTCCATCCGTCCCCACGACAGCTCCTGAGGCTCTCCCCGAGTCCCCTCCTCTGTTCCAAGCTTACACTGTCGCCAAGTTCACGGTTCTAAACTGCAAACAAGACACACCCCTCCTTACGTAGAGTTCCGAGATGAGTCCCCGTCACCTTCGAGGAAACCGTCTGAACCCTCGGTGCAGCGGACCCTCCTCAGGGTCAGGCCGCCGACTCTACCCCTCTCTTGACAGCAAACCTACTGGCAGGTCTGAAACCATCGGCGTCTTCATGCCTCTGGGCTCCCTCTGCCCGGGGCAGGCTCCCTGACTCTCATCTCAGCCCCCGTCCCACCGCCGTCCCTCCTCCGAGCCCACACTCCGCGTGGCTCCCCCCAGCGCTTCCCGCGTGTGCCGAGCCACGGGGATGAGGAGACGTGCCACCAGGCCACTCTCAGGGGAGGCCTTGCTGCCCCAGGGGTCAGGGGCACTGCACCCAAGGTCCCTCTCCTCCCCGGGATGCCCGTGTCCAGGGCCGAGGGAGGGAGGCTCAGGCCTGGCAGGAGGGCTCTGGGGAGCCGCTCCTGCTCTGAGCCCCCGGGCCAGGCAGCTGCCGGGGGGCTCACCTCTCAGCTCAGCCCCCTCGCCGCCACCCCTGCCAGCCTCCCTCCGCCAGACGCCGACCCCACGGCTGCAGCGGCTACTGGCCACTTGTCTGCACTTAGGGCCCTGAGGGAAGAGGCACCATGAAGCAGCCGGTAGGGCACGCTCCACTCGGCACGTGTGGGACACGGTCCGGACGGATGTTTGTTACCCCCGGACCTGGGGAGGCACTGCCACGTCTTTAGCGGGGAAAACCCAACGTCAGCTATGGCGACACTCTCCTTTAAAGAGCGTATAGTTAAGTACAGAAGAAATTTATAGTTAAAAGACAAATGCACTGCATGGTATGAAGTGATACGACCATAATGGAGATGAGAATGGTCTCACAGAAATTCAGTGAGCAGTCAGGGGGCCACCCGTGGCGGGCTCTGCAGTGTATTAGATGAATTTTTTCAAACATAACTCACTCCTTGTCATAATTATACTGAAATCAACGGCAGGTGATTTACAATCATGAAGCATGTATGAATTCATTGATACAACCCAGAGGTGTTCTGTCTGAGGAGGAAAAGTCAGGCTAATATCAAAGCGTTTTCCAGGGTAAATCACAGGCTGATAGCTAGGCCCTGACTGCGGTGAAAAGAGGAGAAAAGACATCTTCGGGAAATAAATTAACATGAAGTATATAAATACCACAAACAATATTCATACATCTAAGATTTTTACATCCCACTAAGTTATTTGAGTAAAAACAGAAACCTAATTTCAGAATAAAACTTTCATACCAATGTTTCTAGTTCCTGAAACTTGTCTATTTAACTTCAGGGTTGTATTAAAACTGGATGAAAAAGAGTCAAATCGTACCAATTCATAAGATAGAAAATATTTTAATCAAAGAAAAATGTTAGCTCTATACTTGGCAATTGCATTTATTACTTTGATTCATTAATAATAAACTAAGTATCAAATAAACTATTTAGCAAAAATACAATGGGAGAAGTTAGGGTTCTTCAGTGCCAGCCTGGCCCTGCCTTATTACCTAACACTATTCCCTCCTGTGGGAAACAGGGCTTTGTGAGCAGGGATGCGGCACAGACCTACCTGTCACTCAGCCGAATCGCGGCACTATGCACCAACTTTATCCTCCCTCCAGGTAGTAAACCTACAAACAGAGAAACCAGAAATAAATGCACCTCTTAATACAAGTTAACCAAAATCCAATTACATTTGCCTGGAATTATTTTTCATTGCTTAAATATCTGTGTTAGGAAATAATATAAAAATGCAGATTGATGAAGAGTGTCCTGTCCCTCACGCAGGGGAGGTTCCTGCAATTGCCTTAGGATATGAATTAAGAATTTGCAGTTCAGGGCCTTAGGGGAAGAGGGTTGGTGGA
Source organism: Eubalaena glacialis (assembly GCF_028564815.1). Classification (NCBI taxonomy): domain Eukaryota; kingdom Metazoa; phylum Chordata; class Mammalia; order Artiodactyla; family Balaenidae; genus Eubalaena; species Eubalaena glacialis. Next base: position 129,322,595 of record NC_083723.1, on the reverse strand, counting down.
ATCAATATCAAAAAGCCTTTACATTTTTAGATTTGATTTAAAAAGGGAAGTACCCTTAAGCAAAAAAAGAAAAAAATCAATACTTAACAAACCTCCAATGCCCCACAGAAACCCTCTCCTGTAAATGTCCTCCAGCGCCCGTTTCGGTTCCCCATGCAGGTGGAGAGGCCCCCTCCGGCCCCTCTAGCCCCGTCCTGTCCCGCCCGATGTCCCACACCCACGGCAGCCCCGGGTCACAGGGAGCAGAGCGGATTTTGCACGAAGACGAGGCTGAGAAGTGAGGCCCCTCGGGACGGTTTCCACCGCGTCCTTTCTCCAGGAGAGGGGGAGTCCACAGCACCGGCCCCTCCTCATTTCAAGAAGTCAGAGTGACTCTGGTCCTATTTTCTGGCTGGCTCTACAGGAGTGCCCCCGGCCCGAACAAGGTGAAGGGACCGGTCATTAAATAAGCGGCTGGAGCTGCTGAGGAAGTGCAGGCGGGCGGCCCCTCGGTGCCCAAGCCCAGGGCATTGGGACAGCAAACTGCCGGCTGCAGAGCCCCACCCCCCCGGTGGCTCCAGTCTCAGAGGTCTTGGGGGTCACACACACCCAGGCCTTAGACACCGAGTCTCGGGGACGCCCTCAGGGAGCACAGAGCAGACGACACGCACGGGCCTCCCGTGACAAGGGTGTCAGGGGCCTGTTCAACAGCCAACAGGTTATAAAATACACAACTTAATTTTCATTTTCCATGCAGCTAATTACTGATTCTTCAAAGCGGTTATCAGTATCTTTAATCTTTATTGATTTTAGCAACCGTTGATTAAAATCAGTTTTTATTTAATAGTTACCTAAGTCACTTATTGCACCTGCAGGATCTGCCTTTGCTAATTCAACCACCACCTGAAATAGAACACTGAAGATGAATATCAGCACCTGTAATAATCGTGAAACAGTCTAAGCAAAGCATAGCTCTAATTAAGACAGCATGTTACATTAGCCACTAAAAACTTACTTGCTCCAGAAAAAAGACTAGCGTTTAAAAGTTATAAATCCCCTTCTTCAACCTGTTTCTCTACACTCTGTGACCGGTCAATGCCCTGTGCATCTCCGGCCCTGACACTGCTCCCCTTTCACTCCCACAGGCACCCCCAGCAAGCCCGTCTCGTCCTGGTCTCCCCGCCGTAGCTGACTGCATGGTCGCCCCTGCTCCACACGCATCTCCCCCTGCCACCCCGACCACAGACCACCGACCACCACGCAAACCCTGGCGCGAGCGCTCACGCGTCCGACTCACCCACACGTTGAGAACCCCACTCTCGTCCAAGGAAGCGACGTGGAAGGACAGGCCTGCTGGCTCTAGCGAAGACAGAACCGGGGAAGGACCAGCTCATAACCAGGAAACCACATCTCACAACTTGAGCTCAGGATTTTACGGAAGTGAAAGGTCAGGTACCTTCTTGAGTAGAAAAAGGCGAAAGCACACAGCTCTGTCTTTTGCAGACAGACCCTGCGATGGGCTCTATTGCCTGGAGGGGACTGCGGTGGTTTACAGACGTCAGGACACCATCTGGGGATGAAAAGCACAGGCACCACGCGCACGCAGTGAGTCGTGGAGTACAATTAACACTGTGCAGGGACAGGTACATCTTCCCAAAGCACAAGGCCACGCGGACCACGGTGAAAGGACACGTGCCGTGGCTCTCAGCATCACCGAGGAGCAGAGGCCACAGACCTCGTCACACCTGTGAGAAGAGAGACGGGCCCTGTGTCTGCACGACGGCAGGTACAAGGATGGACAGAGCGGGCGGGGGGCTCTCCATGGCAAGAGGGAGTCGCAGAGACAGAGCAGAAGCTGGGGCCTCCCCGGCTGCGGGGGAACGGGGGGCTCACGGCCAGAGCAGCCCAGGGAACGGGGAGTAGGGAGACTCGGGAGCTGCAGGCTCCCCCCCCACCACCGAGAGCAGCACGTTTAAAGAAACGACACCTCACGGTCCAACGGAACAGAGCTCCTCTGACCTGGCATATCCACCTACAAAATGTCCAGGAGTAGAAAAGAACAGACAAACTCCACACAAAGCTACCGTAGGAACTCGAGAGAAAATGCAAACGAAAGCATTTCAACCCATGAAAATTCTCCCTCCAAAAAACAAGCGTGAAACAGAAGACCAAAATCCAACACTCCAAACTACATCACATCTCTTCAAAAATACATTTGGAAATGTATTTAAAGCACATAAACAAACAAAAACACCTGGAATCGGAAACCCAGAACAAAAATGGATTAAAAAACATCAAGAAAGAAAATGAGAGTTAGGGCTGAACTCAGGAAAGAAACTGAAGAAAAAGACAAAACGGTCTCAGGAATGAAGAATAAGTGACAGCGTTTCAGATTCAATGAACTTGAGGGAGGCCCACTGAGGAAGGGGTGTCCTCTGGACGTGAGGTTACTGAAACTTTGAAGGTTTTAATGACAATGTTTAGATGGCAAAAGAAAATGAAGGAAGCATATTAATGGAGTAATTAAGTTTAAAAACTTAAGAGTTTTAGTGTTTTGAACATGGTGGTGAATTCAAAGGTTAATTAGTAATAGCAGCAGCAGTTAGAAAATGCACATTCTTAAAAGATATCTTTTCTAACAGCATCAAACCCATAAGGTACCTATAAACTCATACATTCTCAGTAGTGGCAATTTCACCCCCAAAGGGGCAAAAATTGGTTGTTGGGAGACAAAAGAAACCTTGCCCTTTTATGTATAAAACACAGATGTACTCAGAGTACATAAAGAGATATGCAGTATATGTGCGGCGCTCCACGCAGGGGCGATCAGGCTACTTGGTGAAGAGAAGGAGGCACACCCGACACGCCTGACACAGGACTGTGTCCAGAGCACACGAGGCCTCAAACAACGCAACAGTAAGAAGCAACAAATCAATTTACAAACGCGTGAAAGACCTAAACACACCCCACTGAAGACAGACAGCAAATAAGCACCTGGAGACGCTCCGCATCCCACGTCCTCAGGGAAACACAAAATAAAACCTCGAGACACACTCGCACCCACCAGAAGGGCAGGAAGCCTGCCGGCCCCGCTGGTGAGGACGTGCAGGCTGTGGCGCCCGGGGTGCAGGCTCCAGTCCTGACCGCCAGCCACGGGAATTAACCAGGAGCCCGCCCACCAGCGGGCGCAAAAACCCACGTGGTGCCCAGCAGAGGACCCTGCCCAGAGAAGGAGGGGTGCCGTTCTGCGCCCCACACAGCCGTGACCGCAGGCACATCTCCCGAAGCGACGGGGGCCAGGCTTGAAGGTCTGGGCCCTGCAGGGTCCCATCATTTGCCTCTGAGAAGGTAAAACTACAGAGAAAAAGCCGATCCTGGGAATCATGAGGACGGGGAGACGCAAAGCCAGCTGTGGGTGTGGGGGGGGTCCCTGGGCAGGAACAGGGAGAAGGACGGTAAGAAGACAGTCAGGTCTGAGTGCAGGCCCTGCCCAAGGTCAGTGTGCTCATGGACGAGCCTCCCATCCCTGAGTACTGGCAGGTGGGCAGAGACGGGTGCTGAACAGGTCACGTCCACAAAGCACTGAGAGAAAACTCCAGAACACAGTGCCTACCCAGGGGTGGGGCGGGGTGGGGTGGTGGTCGTGCTTGTCCTTGTTTGTGGTTGTGGTTGTGGTTATTGTTGTGATTGGAGGTGGTTGGAACTGTGGTTGTGGTTGGTTGTGGTTGTAGTTGGTTATGGTTGTAACTGGTTGTAGTTGGTTATGGTTGTGATTGGCTGTGGTTGTAACTGTGGTTCTGGTTGCAATTGTGGTTGTAGTTGGTTATGGTTGTAACTGTGGTTGTGGTTATGGTTGTGATTGGCTGTGGTTGTAATTGTGGTTGTGGTTGTAGTTGGTTATGGTTGTAACTGGTTGTGGTTGTGGTTATGGTTGTGATTGGCTGTGGTTGTAATTGTGGTTCTGGTTGCAATTGTGGTTGTAGTTGGTTATGGTTGTAACTGTGGTTGTGGTTATGGTTGTGATTGGCTGTGGTTGTAATTGTGGTTGTGGTTGTAGTTGGTTACGGTTGTAACTGTGGTTGTGGTTATGGCTGTAGTTGGTTATGGTTGTAACTGGTTGTGGTTATGGTTGTGATTGGCTGTGGCTGTAATTGTGGTTGTGGCTGTGGTTGGTTGTGGCAGCAGCCGCATGGAATGAAGTATTCACAGGAGTCTAACTAGGGGTCCTGGCAGGTCCAGTGGTTCTGGTTCCTTTCGACCCCCGAGAGGCCACTACTTCTCTCCTTCAGCCTCCAGTGGGGCTGTCTGAGCCACAGGAGCGCACACACCAACACACCTCAGGCTGATTTAAAACTGGGCACCATCTCACTGAGGACCTGAAGTCCCCAGAGTTAACAGGACGGGCACTCCCATCACCACTGCCGCTGCCCGAGCAGCTGCTGCAAGGAGGCTGTTTCTCCTGTTTATCACAGGTCTCTTTTGCTCTTAGGTCAGAGCCGTCCTCTGGGATGACCTGCATGAACGATGCAAAGGGATTTCACGGCTGCTCCGGAAGACCCTGGGCTGGCGGGCAGTGTCACTGACCGGTGGAAAAGGTTGCGGTCCTGAACGTCCAGAAGCACCCGCTCAGCTTCACGTAACGATGGATCCTGGCATCTTCCCTCAGATCCCACACGACCACCGAGCCGTGCACGGTCCCAGCAAACAGCAAGAAGGCTTTAAAGGGGCTAAAGCAGCAGCACGTGACCTAGAAAGATGCACAGAAAGCCGGAGGCTGACAGGTGGAGGCACCGGTGCCCGTGGACCTTCCACCTGGAAGCCGAGGGCGTCTGCATGTCCCCTCCTTAGGTGACGGGAAGGATGGTGGCTGCGGGGTGTGGCCATGGTGCCTCCATTCAGCCCCATCAGGTGGCCCAGAAGGGCTGAGCCCTCCTGCCATTTTATTTACATCCTGCATCACAGTAAGTTGTTATTTTCAAGCCCCCAAAACTGATACCCATAAAAGTTATCCTTCTCCACAGCTTTGGAGAAAATCGATGACTTTGAGGTCAAGGAGCACATGACTAGAAACACACGTGTAAAAGGGCAGCTCTCCCACTGTACCCGCGTGGTCATCACACCACAGCCCCGCTAACCAGGGGCAGGAAACGCACGAGGCCAAGGACTTGGAAAATCTCAGGCACATTAAGAAACCTCTACAATATCCGGACCAACTGGAGCAAGCCGGGAAGCATACTTCTGGGATCCCAGGGGTGCCAGAGCCAATGTTTCCATTAAGTCACAGCCACGACAGTGCTGAATGCCAGGGACTGAGAGGCTGCGGTAACCTGGCCCCTCCGTCGAGCTGGTCCTTCCAACTAGGAGCTTCTGCACCTCGTCACCCTGCACACAGCTGGGGCGGCAGGGACAGAAAGCAGTGGCCTTGGAAGCCCTCCTGGTGCCTGCCCTCTGCTAGTAGCACCCACGGCTCTCCCGGGCTGTACCTTCGACTCGCATATCAGGACCTTCTGGGGCCCCGACGGCTGCCAGATGTCCCACACGCAGAGCACGTATCTGCCGTCCAGCAGGGGCGCGAAGGCTTTCCCAGGTCGCCCATGCACGGACACCACCATCCGCCTCTGAACCTGAGAGGCATGCAGGTAGGATACTCTCCGGTCTGAGGATAAGACAAGAAAAATGTTTCTGCGTTTAGTGATCTGCCAGAATCCACGTTAAACTAACATACTTAAGATTATTCAGATACATTTCAGCTTAATGAAGAAATAAACATGGTCTTTGCAAGATGCCTGCACCTGAAATCCAGGTTTTGACAAATGGCCAAGCTCGACTTGAAAATGTCCAAGTTGACCTCGTTTGCTAGAAGCCGCCCTCCTCCACGCTCGGCACAAAGCGGCCTGGGACTCCGCTGTCCATCAGCTACTCCCACGGGCCCGTGGGTGCAGAGGTGACCTGGGTGGGGCGTCACAGCTGCCCCATCAGTGCCTTCTCCCCTGGCAACGGGACCCTGCCTGACACCCATCTTCCTCCTGATATCTGTCCCTCAGACACACTGTCTGTTCCCCTCATTCCGTCCACTTACAGAGGCAGGATTTCTGTCTGTCCACTGTGGCTCCAAGGCCTGGGACACTGCAGACACCCCTAAGTATCTGTGGAACCCAGAGAAGAATGAGTGGGCCACCAGCACTGCGTTTCCTGGCGACGGTGGCATCGAGCGGACTCTGTGAAGGTCCCGTGTCACTCCCTCGGAGCTCAGATCCAGGTAACGTGAACCAGGCCCAGGTCAAGGACACCTGCCATCCCAATCTCCCCTCCCGTTACCTCAAAACTCACTTTACTAAAACAAAACACAAGAAAAACCTCCACTCTGCCCACACTCGGAACTAAGGGGCAAGTCCCGGACAACAGCCGTGCGTCCTCTGTCTCTAACTAAGCGTTCTGGAACAAGCACAACCCGGCCCCCAGCCCCGGCTCTGTGACGCCGCCATCGCTCATCAGCTCCTGGAGGAAAGGACTGCTTTAATTCGTTTCTTGGGCTGCAGGGGGAGGTTGGGGTGTGGACAGCTGTATTCTGAATGCTATAGGTGCAATGATTTATTGTTTTTCTAATAGGATAACTCTTACCTTTTAAAAACAAAAATACCCTCAAACAACATGAGTTTTTTAAATTAACAATGCCATTTGTGCTAATGGTCAGTGCAGAGGTACGGATACGAATCTAGATCTCTACAGCAGGCAGGATAGAGGAACTTCTAGAACAAGCGGCATCAATGCGCCAGGTCACGCAGGCCCAGAAGCACCCGGCAGAGCTGACTGCGGGGCCCCTGCACTCCTCACCCCTCTCCACACAGACCAGTACCATGGTTGCCACCCAAGCCCTCACCAGCCACTTGTTTTAAAAGCAAGGAGGCGGGCTTCCCTGGTGGCGCAGTGGTTGAGAGTCTGCCTGCCAATGCAGGGGACATGGGTTTGAGCCCTGGTCTGGGAGGATCCCACGTGCTGCGGAGCGACTAGGCCCATGAGCCACAATTGCTGAGCCTGCGCGTCTGGAGCCTGTGCTCCGCAACAAGAGAGGCCGCGACAGTGAGAGGCCCGCGCACCGTGATGAAGAGTGGCCCCCGCTTGCCGCAACTAGAGAAAGCCCTCGCACAGAAACGAAGACCCAACACAGCCGTAAATAAATAAATAAATAAATACATACATACATACATACATACATACAAAAAACAAAAACACTGACTCATACTTAACTTGGCAATGTAGAGTCAACTTCCAGTGATTTAAAAAAAAAAAAAAAAAGCAAGGAGGCGACTCGCTTAAGCAATTTACACTTGGTCATGCACACGCAGTTTGTTTCGTTTATGAACACATGCCGTTACACTCCATGTGTGATGACACGGGCTTCACTTCGGTAGCTTTTATGCTCTGTAACCACGGATCAACTTGAATCTAAGTCAACGCTGGGCTAAGTTAACCACACGACTCCCACCTGGACGCTCCCTCACGCCACTCCCACTGTTCCTCTACCCATGAGTGCCCGTCATTATGGTAACGCACGCGCTCGAGTCTGCAGAAGCTGAACCTGCGCTCTCTGTTCAATCATCCCCCTGTTAACACAGGGTGTAACAGTAAGGATCACTGTCTCAACGCCAATGTTTACTTTGAGGACCGCTTACTTTGGAGGAACGGCAAGCTGGTGTTCAGCTGCGCAGAGCTATCGCTGAAACGCAGGGTGCAGTCCTGCGCCCGGGGTGTCCAGATCGGCTCCAACGCCACCCGATCCTCTTCAAGCAGAACCGCAATCACCTTTCAAAGACACATGAGCAGTCCTTCTTCAACACTCTCAAATGGACTCATTTTACAAGATAAAACAAAGCACTACCTAATCTTACCTGTTTCTTAAAATAACTGCCTAAGTCCAAGACATCATATAAACGGACAGAATGAAATATTTTGTCCTTTCCCCACAATAATAGAAACTACCAGGTAAAGTTCCATTAATGTAAACTCCAGAGCCATTATTTAACATTGGATGTCATTTTTCATAGTAAACCTTTTGCTAAAATAACAGGAGTGGGGAAAGAGACCCTCCAGCTTTTCTAGAAGAAACAGGGGCATGGAAATGCCACCTACAGCACCACGTCCTGCTCACCGGGCTGCGGTAAGGACCCAATGTGACAGCAGATCGCCGTCACTGCCCTCATGGGTCGTGGGTCACGCCCAGGACGACAATGGGGAAGAGAAAGGCGAGGTGGACTCAGGAGAGGCGCCCGCTGAGAACGGACGGGACGGGGTGGGAGGCCCAGCAGTGAGATAAAGGTCTCCGACCCCCGGCCGCCCCTCCTTCCTGCTCCAGCCCACCTTTCCTCCACATCACCCGGCACCCAAGCGTGTGAACTCTCACTGAGAGAGGCTGACTTCATGTGCGTGTGAAAGCACGGTCGTATCTCGTAAAGCACAGACTCTCCGTAACGCAGCTCGGAGACCAACCACCAGGCGTCCAGCACGGGGCTGAGGACGGGCTCATTCTGAATTTACATGTCAGGTTCATGTTTATTATACTTATCAGTGCTTTAGACTTGAATTCTGAGCCGACGTGGAAACAATACGAGACAGCTGAAGAAACACGAACGCCGACCTTACACTTGATGGTACTGAGAAACGTTACTGACCCTGATCCTCTTCCTCCAGGGACTCATACGGAAATACCCATGGCGGGACCAGGACGGTGACCGCGGTTTGTTTTGAAATAATTGAGGGGTGGGTGGTGGGGTTCAAGAGGTGAAGGGCTGCCAGCTGGGACCTCTGAAGCATGCGGCGGCCACCTGCCGCCCCTCGACCTTTGTACGGACTTTGAAGATTTCCATAACCAGTTTTTAAAGTCATGAGTTTACTAGTTTCAAATACCCTAGATGTGTGCTCACCTTGCCGACTTTGTATGTCTGTTTTTTAGTCTATATTCATTTTAAAATGCAAGCAATCAACATTACAGTACAGAATCCAAACACACAGACAGTGCCTGCAGCCACAGAAGCTGCTGGGGTCCCTGCCCGGGGCAGAGCGCACCTGGCAGGCGGCCCGGAGGAAGCTGCACAGGCGGGGCGTGTTGACCTTCGGGACGACGGCGACGGCATCAAGGGGGCCGCTCCGCTCACCCCCTGAAAAACAGCGCACATGAAACCAGCCAGCACGACTCTCACGGTCACGGTCGCACACGTCAAAGGGCGTATGAGCGAACCAGGAGCCCTGGAGGGGAAGCCAGGGGATCCCATCTCATCCTCTAGATCTCCTCCTGATTTCTCAGAAGTCTGTAAACAGAATCCTACTGAAAGCATCAGTTTATTATGTATGTATTACGTTTAGGTGTGTTATTTTCTTAGGATGAGGCTTCCCTGAGGAAAGGGAGTAACAGAGGTAATTCCTCAGAATGAACAATCCACCAGTAAAGCAATATTTAGCACGTAAATAACCGAGGAGAACCCAGGGCAAGCAGAACTCTGCATATTCCAGGGGCTTCCATCTGTCTTGATGTAACATACCTGGAAAATGTACTTAAAGGTGAAACTTCTCTAAGAATGAGAACAGACTACCCCAAATTAAAAGCAGAGAGTATTCTAGAAGCCCATCTGCAAAGTGCTGGTTTGGCGTGTGGGCTCTTTCCCTTCCATTTAGGAACAAGTGTCGTGAACCCTGATCAGGGCCCAGCCCAGGCCTCCAGCTCCGCGCAGGTGCTAAGGGTGGTGTTTGGAAGAGCTCTGGTGTTTCCACAGTCACGTGGTGACAACCACACTCGAGACGGAGGAAGGAACAAGAAAGGGAGTAAACACAACTCCCAGGGTCGAGAGCAGAGGCTGGTTACCCCCAGACACGGCCGCGCCTTCCCCCGGGTGCTGGGTCCACACTTCCTGAGTCTCAACCTCTTCAGTCTGGATGTCTCTGTCCACGTTATCTTCATTATACTGAACGTAGGCCTGAAAAACAAAGCTGGGCTGAACTGGCTTTGGATCTCAACCTCAGAGCCATTTCTCATTACCGAAAACAACTAAAATTTTTTAAGTTAATGATGACAGTCTTCTAGTTTGTCAAAAGTAAGCATCATGGCATAAATAACAATCATGCAAAGACTGGTTGTGTCTTACACATTTGATAAATATGGGCCTAAATTTCAAAAGTGTTTTCAAAAAGTCACAACAAACAATCCAGCTCTGGTTTGAAAATACGACGACCTAGTCCACCAACACCCTATTCTCTTACATCATAGCAGCTTTGCAAAACCAGACACAAATTTATTTATTTCAAAAATGTACATGCTTCAGTAAAGACAGTTTTGATACTAATAGCTTTAAGATGAGGAAAACAAGCAAAGAAGTTAGATAGTCTGCTCAAGGTCAGAGTGAGTCAGCTGCAAAGCCAGGGTTAATCTGTCAGCTTCTTAAATGTCCTCCTGTGACCTTCTCCCCCGTGAAAGATTACTGACCGATATACCCAAGAGCATGTTGACAGGTGCGCTGTGGGGACAGAAGAGGAATGTCCCAGGGGATCCCTGACTCCAGGACTTCACCACCTCGGGAGGTGGACTGTCACACGGTCAACAACTGGAAGTACTACAGGGAAAGACAGGGCTGTGGGGGACGTACTGGAGCAACCCTGGAGCCAGAGGACACTCAGTGTCAGTCATCAGGGCGGGGTCACCTAGTTGCCTAGAGGGCAGGACAAGGACAAAGAGCAACAGGCAGGTAGATTGCAGGAGAGGCTGGGTGGCCTAAGCCAGGTAATGGAGAAAAATAGGTAGATGACAAAGGGACCTGGCAAGAAGGATCCACAGGCAGGTGATGGGGGGCCTGGGAAGGTAAGTGGGATCCACAGGCAGGTGATAGGGGGGCCTGGGAAGGTAAGGGAGATCCACAGGCAGGTGACGGGGGAGCCTCAGAAGGTAAGGGGGATCCACAGGCAGGTGATGGGGGAGCCTGGGAAGGTAAGGGGGATCCACAGGCAGGTGATGGGGGAGCCTGGGAAGGTAAGGGGGATCCACAGGCAGGTGACGGGGGGCCTGGGAAGGTAAGGGGGATCCACAGGCAGGTGACGGGGGGCCTGGGAAGGTAAGGGGGATCCACAGGCAGGTGATGGGGGGCCTGGCAAGGTAAGAGGGATACACAGGCAGGTGACCAGGGGGCCTGGCACAGGAAGACCTTGAGAGGAGGGTGAGGAGAATGGAACAGGCAGGAGGAATACTGAGGTGAGCCCAGTGTCTTGGGATTTGGGAGGCACTCGGTCCCTGATCTTGGAGTCCCTACATGTAGGAACATACGTGCAGGACTCGGAGGCAGTGCAGGATGCTACAGCCCCATAGGAACCCAAGCAAGTGATCCGAGGTGACTTCCCGGTGACCTTCAGTAAACGCCCCCTACTTGGGGTTGCCCTCAGGGCTTGGGAGCAATCCACATCCGTGCCCAGGAGCCTCCAGGGCGCCGAGGACGCTGGCGCAACCTCCAGGTGACGAGCACATGACGTCTGCGCCCCTCACAACCACTCCCAGGTCTAACGTCCAGACAGGACACAGCGCCACACAAATTCCTGCCAACGCACTGTACTCGCACTTGGTAGATAACCTGGTACTCACCTGCTTGGTGTTTTTTTTCCCAAAGTTTCTGATGTACATGTCGTACTCGTTCACTGGTGGGAGGTCCAGGAGGGAGAAGGTGAAGGAGAAGTCCAGGTCGATAAGCCGGAGCAGCTTTGTGCTGCGTGTCCTGGAAACAAGATGACGGGACATCAGCCATGTGCAAAGGGAAGAACGGGCGGGGGAGGGAGCCCCACGAGGAGCTGGCGGCTCCGGCCAAGGGGCTCGTGAGGTTCTGTCTAGGTGGGAGCCTGAGATGTTAACAGTCACTAAGGTGGGAACCCACGCGTGGACAGAGAGGCCGCGGGGCTGAACCCCCCGACTGTGCTGTCGGCGCCCTCGGGCCCCCGTCCCGCCTGCCCGACGCCCACGCCGCTCTGAGGGACTGAGCCCTGGCCACTCCCGAGGGACGCGTCCAGCCAGGCGAGCTCCTGCCCTCCACCACCCCGCCTTCGTCTGACATGACACTGGAAGAGCCGCGCTGCTGCAGAGGTGACGGCGTGAGACCCGGGGGAGGCGAGCCCGCTCCCCGCCAGTGCGCCTCCCGGCTGACCCCACTCTCTCTAAACCTACTGCGTCCGTCCCAGATCTGGGCGGACTCCTGCATCTACTCCCAGATTGTACTGGGTTTAGTACAGCAGACCATGGGCTGAGATTCTCTTCTCCACTTTCAGGAACCTAGGAATTTTGCAAATTTCTGCGTTCACAGTCACGCACGCCTGGACTCTGACGCCCGGTGGCCCTGGTTGTTCAAAGCTCACACCCACCTCCACCAGAGGCTAACCTGGAGCCTGCGCTTCGTCGTCTACATAACTGGCCCGCGGCACCCACGGAGGACACCGACCCAGGAGGCACAGCGCCCGGGCACCCGATGGCAGGGCCAGTGTGGGACTCTTCGCCCACGAATCCCCAGCTTCCTCACGCGAGAAACAGCGCACTGGCTCTGAGCGACGCCAACCACAGGGCAGGAGGGAGCAGTACCACAGGCGCTGGCTGGGCCAGGCCCACTCTCTGCTCGCGGGTCCCGGCCACCAGCCTCGCGGGCCCCTGACGGTGACCCTGCCGCAGCCGTGACATGGGGGCTCCCAGGGCCCCCCAGAACTAACACCGATGCTAGGGCCGAGCTTGTCTACAGCACTGCACACCCGCACCAGGACACAACATCTGGACGCGGGGAAATGGAGCACAAATGAAATCACGTGCCTGAACGCCAGCAGTGAAAACAAAACAAGAGCTTATTTTTAAGGGTACGTTGAAGAAAAGTGTATTAAAACTCCCTAATTCCTTCTGCAAAGTTCCCAACACACCTACTTTTGCTTAAGGGCCTGAGTCCGACTCTTCTGGCGGCGAGAGGCTGTCGCAAAGTCCAGGAAAATCCCACAAGCAGGGGTTTCGGAGGGGGAAATGTCTGCAGCTGCACACACACAAAAAGCGTTTTTGTGACACTGAAACGTTTCTTCAAGCAAAAGAAATCAAGAGTAAACCAACTAGAAGCATGAAAACCAATTATGTTCAGTAAGGTCTTTACACATAACTAGTGTTAAACATCTTCGACAAGCATTTAAGAACCACTCCAGCTACCGTCATCTAAAACTTTCAGCAACAAAGCAAAACCTCCTACACATGTGCCAATCACACTACGTTTAGAAATATTTAAGAATACATGTACGAGGCAGTCCTCCACTCCCGCCCCACTCTCCCCCTCCCCCTCCAAAAAGTGTGTCCTCTGGTAAGGGAGTTGAGATGTGAATGCACAAAACAACTGAAGAACAGAGACAGATGCAAGTTAATGCTGGATCAGCCACTCACTGTGGCAGAGAGAAAACAGGCAGACGCGGGTAGGGGTTCGTCAGGTCACAGGGTGCAGAGGTCGTTGGCCTGGTGACCCACCATCAACTGCCGAAAGCTCCCACCAGGACGGACAGCTCGGGCCCTCACCCTCCCATGCAGACAGCCTCCGTTGCCTCTATCCCCCAAGGATTTCTGCGCTTCCCATGCAGACTGACCCCCGTCTTTGTCTATGCATTTATTTCAGTTGTATCTTACTCCGTCTTCTCATTCCTCTTGGATACATGTCTGAACTCCTGCAAAGAGCGTGCCCTCTCCTGCCGTCTTACAGCTCTATCAGACCTGCCAGGCACAGCCGGCTCCCGGCCAGGGCACCCGCCTGGAGGCCGCGAGCAGGTTGCTGACCGAGCGCCTCCTGTTTCTCACCCCTCAGAACCCCTGGCACTCAGGACAGTCAGGAGCGTTTATGAAAAGCACTCTCCTACCCTTACAAGTAACCCTATCATACCCAGATGCCAAGAACTTCTGAGCAAAATACATTTCCAATCTCCTAAAGAAAATCGCTGGGAGAGGACAGCTCCCTGGGGAACAGACCCTGTGCCACCACGCTGCCCCTCTGACATGCCCGGGCCTCCTGCCGACCCTCACGTTCGTTCCTCTGTCAGAAAACCAGCAGCCTGTGCCGCTGACAGACGACACAGCGCAGGGAAGGAGCAGGGCTGCGCCCAGGCCCCCTGCGCTGAGCAGCAAGCCCCCCCAGTGCCGCTTCCTAACCTGAGCCTCCACAGGCGTCCCTGGGGCCCTGAGCCCCTGCCGGGCGCCGTCACGGGGGCGGAGGGGCTGGGAGCGACGCGGGGCCAGCGCGCACTCACGTACCCGGCCCCGGCCCCCTGCCACGCTCCGTGCGGCCTTGCTTCTCAAACAGCTTCGAAGACAGCTCGCCGACCCGCTCGTTCTCCGCGTGGATGGCTTTCTGAATTTCCTGTATCTCCCTCCTTCTGGCCAGAGGAAGCTCTTCCGCCGTCTCTCCCGATTCAGGCTCACGTGCAAGATCGTCGTCGTCCCCGTCACAGGCCTCAAAGTCATCCTCGTAGTCCTGCAAACAGTAACAGACACGCGCACAGCACAAAACGCACAACTTACAGTCTGGAACAGACATGGTCCTCAGCGCGGCTCAGGGCAACTTCTACAGCTCACAGATTTCAACATCACTGCATCGCAAATCTGTATAAACTGCTGCGTCTGTTTTCCTGCATCTGTATAAACTCTACAGAACTACGGACGCTGAGAGCTCTGAATGAACAATAATGTGCAAACGCCTTTGTGCTGAGAATGGGAGTGTATGTGCACATACACGTGTGTGCTACATGTATACTCCATGTAGACGTACACATACATATGCATACACACGTGCACATTTACGTACACATTTGATTGTGCTTGATTGCAGTGCACTAGCAATAGCTTAAATAGAAAAACCACTTAATTACATCACATTGGTCAGCAATGGTAGACATAGAGCAAACTTTTTATAGGTGCCAGACCTAAATCAAACAGCTACGGAGTATTGAGAGCAATAAAAAGAGAAAAAAACTATTAAGTTACTGATTTCAGAACAAATTATCTTTAAGCTGAGAAAATTTTAAATTTTTATACCTACTTCAAAATCATCTTCAAAACTGGCTGTATATTCATCAGCGCCAGCATTTTCTAAGTCAATGTCTTCCTTTTCAATTTCCTAGAGGTAGAAATCAAACATATAATTAAAATATTCAATCATAAGTTGACTCTTGCAAATAGGTTGGGAAAATACATGTTTTCTCAGATTCACTTGATGTTGCTAATTTTAAAATGCAAATATTTATAAAACTAACATAACCTAATTACAACTCTTAAAGAAATACCCTAACTTATAAGTATAGCCAGAAAGAGAAAACAGTGAACAATCATATTCTTTTTGGGAAACCTCTATAATTCTGATGGCTAAAGAAAAAAGGCGTGGTACTTCCCTGGTGGCGCAGTGGTTAAGAATCCGCCTGCCAATGCAGGGGACACGGGTTCAAACCCTGGTCCGGGAAGATCCCACATGCCACAGAGCAACTAAGCCCGTGCGCCACAACTACTGAGCCTGCGCTCTAGAGCACGCGAGCCACAACTACTGAGCCCACGTGCCACAACTACTGCAGCCCGTGTGCCTAGAGCCCATGCTCCACAACAAGAGAAGCCACCGCAATGAGAAGCCCGCGCACCACAACAAAGAGTAGCCCCCGTTCGCCACAACTAGAGAAAGCCCACACGTAGGAACGAAGACCCAACGCAGCCAAAAAAAAAAAAAAACCAATGGAACAAAATTTTAAAAAGAGAAAAAGAGAGAAGGTATTATACAAACAACCCACAGACTGGCACTCAGCACTGCCTTCCCCACTGTGCCTGTCACCCATGATCACAGCCCGGCATCTGCAGTTAAGAACAGACACACAGACACACGTGCTCAAGCACTCGCCAGCCAGGTCCCGTGGGACCCACCACAGCTCCAGGGATCCGGACAAGCCCACAGCCCTGCCCCACAAGCAGGCAGACGGGCTGCTCTGCCCCTGGCCCGGCCATCACTGACCACCGCCAGCCTCCGTTTCTCCCCTGAAGTCTGAGCAAGTCCTGCAGTGGACGTGTGCTCAGTCGTGCTCTCCAGGTTTGGGGAGCTGCACGTGTCACCCTCAGGCCGACCCAGTCCGGGTCTGAGGGATGAGGAAGAGGGTGCCGGGAAGACGGAGCAGAAAGACGTTCCAGGTCTCCAGGCCAGGAGGTGGCAGAAATGAAATACAGGTTCAGGAAACTCACACTTTCCCCCAGGGCTGTTCCTTCTCTTGTCCACCTCCGCTCCCCCTCGCCCGATTTACTGGTGACGTGGCACCTCCACCGCGCACAAGCCTACACACCAGGAGCCCGCCAGGACCCCGCTCTCCCCGCCCGCCAGCCGGCCCTCCACCCCAACCCTGCCACCCCCCACCGTCCCTGCCATGTGCCCTCTCGTGTCCTCGGAGTTCAGAGACAACCTTCTGAGCAGGAAATCTGATCACACCACACCTGCTTCATACCCACACAGCTCCCCAGCACCCGTGGTGGACACCCCAAGCACCACAAATTCAATCACCGAAGGGGCTTCCGTCTCCATCCTGGAGGAAGAAACAAAACATGCCTGGCGCCTGCAGGCAGGACAGATGTGGGGAGGTGAGACCCACCCGCAGGGCTGGTGCAGAGGTGGGCACTGCTGATCTGCCCAGGGGCAAGGAGACGACTCGCAGGCTTTCGGGGTTCAAACAGGATAGATGCTGGGGATGGAGGGCAGAGGGTGAGCCTGGGGAGCGTGGACCATCCAGGAGGAGGGGCCGACAAGCTCGGAGCTCAGGAAGGAGGCGGGAAGGGCTTCATCTTCTCTCCAGAACCTAGTGCCCTGCTGTGTGGTGACCAATGCCAGGAAGTCAGTGATCTGAGCCACAGAGAAGCCAGCTGAGCCTCAAAGTGGCCATTTGGTTCTGACCCCGGGGATGAGGAGGTGGTCTTGCAGGCCCAGAGGACCAAAAAGCTGCCCCACGAGAAGATGCTTTCGGCACATCGTCATACAAAGTCACCGTACGTTACGGTGAGTGACATGCCACGTGTACGGTACCAATAAACAGGACCCTGCTGATTGAAAAGAGAAACTAAGACAAACGTCACGCAGGAGTTTTAAGCAAAACTCACAGCATCGGAAGCTCACCGCGTGCCGGCCACTCATCCCTCGGCAAACACCCACGGCCTCACGGTGCCCAGGGCGCCCGTCAGGGGCAGACAGGAGGACGGTGCCAAGAAAGCGTTCCTCCACCTCCCACGGGGGCCCTGAGCAGACAGCCTTCTGCTTCACCCCACAGTTTTGGAGAGAGTGCCTTGGCGTCACCAATGGCCTCTTACAGGAGGAGAGGGCTGTTTCCTTTGGCTCTGGTTTGGCTTTTATTTCTGAAAATTATCTGCTACATGGAATATGTCTCACTGACAGTGGCCTGGATCGTGTCTCTGTGATGCCGCTGTTCAGTTTCTTCCATTCTCCCCAGACCTGCTTTCATCGCAGAGCAACACCGAGGAGGCTGAGGACTCACCCAGCCCACGCTCCTCAGGAAGCCGCACACCCGAGGGCAGCGCAGGGCACACACGCAGCTCCCCCTCCGTCCTAACGTCCTGCTGCCCGAAAGGAGGAGGGATCACCCCCAGAAAACACACCGCGAGAGCCGGGACACGAGTGACAGCGCGCGTTGGGACAGAAGCAGAGACACGTCCTCTCCTTACCAAGGCCTCTTCGCTCCCTTGCCTCCGGGCCAGCTTCCACGCCAAGGGGCCCTCTTCGCGGCTGTGCTGGGGGACAGAGCACAGCTGGTCAGCGCGGAGGGATGGAGGGAGGGTCCCAGGACAGCCACAGGGCCCACCCCCCCTCCCATGGGGACGCAGGTCCTGGCTCAGAGGGGCACTGGCCGTGCGACTTCACACAGGAACTCAGCCTCTCTGGGCCTCGGTTTTCTCTTCCAAGAAATGGGGAGAACTGTGAACCTTCTTCCTTGTGCCAGTGAGGCGGCAGGTAGAACGGGAGAAGCTGGCCATCCCGCTGTGGTCCCTGGCCCCAGGAAGGCACAGCTCTCAGACGTCACTGCCCGAAACCATTTGGTGCAAAAGAGTGGGGAGTGCACGGCATATCACCATGAAGAAAATGAGCAGTTTTCCACGTGTCCAGAAAAATTATTCTGGCATATTGTGGGCTCTCCATAAACACTGAAGAATGTTGATGCTATAAAATATATGACCCAATCATAAGCCAGAATGAGCTGCCAAACATCTTCAAAATCACTTCTGGGCTCTCTTAGGGGGAAAAGACATCACATACTTTGCTCCTTTGGCAAAAAAAAGAATGTAAAATGTCTCATTCATAATTTTTTATATCAGTTACATGTTGAAAGAATAATATTTCAGAAATGTTGGATTATATATGTTATTCAAATTAATTTTATGTTTCTTTTTTAAGGTGACTACCAAAAATTTAAAATTACAAATGTGGCTCACATTATAAGTCTAGTGAACAATGCTAACACTTACCAAAAAAATTGGGAGACAGAAGGAAAACATTAAAAACTATATATTTTCATCCAATAATTCCAGTTCAAGAAATTTAGGGCTTCCCTGGTGGCGCAGTGGTTAAGAATCCGCCTGCCAATGCAGGGGACACGGGTTCGAGCCCTGGTCCGGGAAGATCCCGCATGCCACGGAGCAGCTAAGCCCGTGTGCCACAACTACTAAGCCTGTTCTCTAGAGCCCGCGAGCCACAACTACTGAGCCCATGTACCACAACTACTGAAGCCCGCGCGCCTAGAGCCCGTGCTCTGCAACAAGAGAAGCCACCGCAATGAGAAGCCTGCGCACCACAACAAAGAGTAGCCCCTGCTCGCTGCAACTAGAGAAAGCCCGCGTGCAGCAACGAAGACCCAATGCAGCCAAAAATAAATAATAACATAAAATAAATAAAAGCCCTTCTCTTAAAAAAAAAAGAAAGAAAGAAAGAAAGAAAGAAAGAAATTTACCCTCGAAAAGTAGGCGGGAGATCTGTATCATCAGAACTGGAGGGGTTTCCACAACAAATTAGGAAAAACAGTATATGCTGCATGGGGTGTATGTATATATAAAACAGAAAAAAAGGCATTCAAATCCCCCAAAATATATATATTTTGATATATATATCAAAATAGGATTGTGAAAGATAATATAGAAAAAAAGATTACGTGGGAAGAATTATTTGTAAGGCTAACTTTTTTTCTAAGGTGTGGCTACAGCTAGATAGTAAGGGATCCAACCACTGCCCAAAAGTGAATGAATAAAACATCCTCACATCAAACAACACATGCTGCATGACCTGATTTATGAAAGATTACTGTGCTTTTGTGTATGTATATGGAATAAAGACCCGTAAAGACATGGCACAAGATGCTAAGGACAGGTATCTCACAGGCCAGGGTTTCAGACAACTATCAGAGAAGGAAAACGGTTATTCTTCACAAGTAACAGAAGCCAAAATCTGCTTGCCACATTATCTATAACAAAACAAAAACCTAGGAAGTGGTTTGATAATGATTTTAACACCATAGTATACAATTCTAGAGATACTAAATAATCATTATGAAGACTCTTCTGATGATAATTATGAAAATGGTATAAAAGATGAAGACTGGGAGTTGCGGTGTTCTGAGTGACACTGTATCACTGACACGTGCTTCTCGAGTATACACACACGCACACGTGGTCCAGAACATGAAACAACTATTACACCTTATGACTTGCATGTGCGTCTCGAGTATACACACACGCGCGCACACACACGTGCTCGCACACCTAATCCAGAACACGAAACAACTACGTGAGGAGCGGGGCCATGAGGGCGTCAGTGGTAATAACAAATGTTTGACAGAATTCGCCAGTGAGGTCATCTGAGCCTGGGTCGCTTTGTGGAGAGATTTTCTACACTAACACAATTTTGTTACTAACCACAGATCTACTCAGACTTTCTGTTTCTTCTTGAGGCAATTTCACCAATTTATATCTTCCAGGAATTTCCCTTTCATCTAAATTGTCTAATCTGTTAGCATGAAATGCTGCCATTCTATTAGTGAAAGTGGGTGCTAAAGTCTCAATCACTGTTGAATTTTCTATTTCTCCCTTTAATTCTGCCAGTTTTTGCTTCTCGTATTTTGCTTCTCTTCTGTGAGGTGCATGTTCATTTGTACTTGTCACATCTTCCTGCAAGCTAATTATTTTTTTACTACCATACGTTCCTCCGCCTCTACTCCAGCCACTCAGGCTCTGTTACAGCTGCTGTTTGATGGTTTACCTTGTCCATCTTTTTACTTTTAATCCATTTGAGTCTTCTAATCTAAAATGTATCTCTCATGTGCCTCCTGGAATCGCCACTCAAATAAGCCATCTGCAAACAAGGCCCGCCTCGGGGTCTGAGTCGCAGGACCACGCCCACTGCATAACAGAATCAGTGTGAAGTGTCTTACCTTCCTTCTGGAGTCTTTATCCTTCCCATTATTCCTCTCTAAATTCTCTGCATGCCTAGGAAGCAAATATGATCAAAATCAAAATTAATTTTAAACGAAGACTTGAAAATTAAAACACTGACATCCCAGTGAAGGCTCAGCAATTGATATGATTAAGAATGGCAGTAGGCTGGCATATTTGCAAAGCATGCTATATTAGAACTATGAATACTAAATCCTTTTTAAACTATTTTTACTATTTCAGCAGTAGTACAAGATAAGAAATATCTTCAGTAGAGAGAGAAGAAACTATGTGTTTTAACAAACTTGTGTTTGTGTATGAATCTATATCCTTATAAGAGTTCTAGACTATTCCTGTAATTTTATTAGAGAATCTCCCAAATGTTATTTTGTGTTTAATATAATATTTGTATTTCCAAAAGAAAGATTTATCTTGAAATATGTTCTATTCTTTAATCATATTTTATATGTTTACCTGGGACCTAAAATAAAGGCTTTCAAAATTGCAAGTTGATTCTCAATTTTTGGAACTTACATTCATACCAATTCAATACAGCATATGTTTAAAAACATACAGAACCAAGCAAAAGCTTCACTGTGCATTCCAGCAGATCTGCAATATAAAATCCAGGAATCTGCACCCCCAGGTTTAAGTACTAACTTCTTTCAAACTTGTAAGAATTTGGGCAAGGCATTTAACCTGAGTCTTCCTAATCTGCGAAAAAGAATTACCAAATACAGTTGTCACAAAGAACAAATTATAACCCAGAGCTCATATACAAAATGAGGGTTTACACACAAACTCTAATCTGTAATCTTCATAAACCGCACAAAATAGGTATCATCCGAGCTTCACCAGAAAAGATGAGGCTCCAAAGGGCCACCCAACATCCCAGGGAAGATGCAGGTGTGCAGCGGCCAGGCCAACGCCCTTGCCTTTGTCTGACTTGCAAACATTGGGCAGCGGGGGTCTGCGGGCGTGTCTGCGCTTAGCGTTTAGGGGACGTGAACCACAGGCCGGTAACAGGTGCCCAACAGCCCACCTGCAGACGCTCTCCCCTCGCAAAGCGGAGACTCCCAAGCGAATCGGTCCCCCAGGAGAGGGCGGAGGGTCTAATGCTGCATGAGCAAGTATGTAAAAGGTAGAACAGGACTAATGATTCATTGATATAACGAGCTTCCAAGCTCCACGAGTACACCAAAAATACAATTTAGAGGGCTTGCATTGAGAGTAAATGAGATGTGCCTGTAATTTATTCTCACTTACTGGCCCCAGTCAGGCCCCACAAGCAGAATTCATTTTGAAGCTCTGTGTGGGAACCGTGCTGTAAACAGAATAACCAACCAAAGGACGAGTATCCTTACTGGCTTCCAGTACCATCTCTCTTCGAACTTGCGCCTCGGTTTCCGCGTTCACCATTCTATCAAAAAAAATTCCATAACCATTCATTAGAATATCATAATGAATTAACCATAATTAGTGAACTCTGTAAAAGGAGTCATGGGCTCAGAATTTAACAACAGCATCGATGTTACAGGCATCTCTTAAAATAACCGTTTTTACAACCTCTCTTTAGTAAGTAAGGGACTTGACATAAGGGAGACGAATAAGGTACACCAAAAGGTGGTTATTTGTTACCTGAGTAATGTCACCTAAGTAAAAGAAACTTATACTTATCAATTTCACATAATTTTCAGAAAATCAAACGAGATCCTTACACGTTTTCAAACGATAAACTTTCAAAAACGTATGGAACATGGCTATTTCACAAATCCATGCACCTATAGAAAAAAATTTAAATGACTTTCTCTTGAATTAAGTGAATTTTTAAAAACAAAATTAAAATCAACGTACGAAGGTAGGTCGTTTAAAAAAAGAGCCATCTGCTGAGTAAGCACTGGCCAGAAACGCACTTGGAGGGGCTGAGGCCACTCTGTGACAGGAGGGTGTGGGGAGGCGGCGCCACACCTCCCCAGGGCAGTGGGGCTCCAGACCGGGGGTGAGCCATGAAAAGCAGAGCGGAGCGGAAGAAGGGCCAGCAAGCAGGGCAAGTAGCAAACGCCGTAAAAAAGTTAAAATTATTCAAACACTTTCTGTGACCAATAAATTTTACTTCTAGGAAATTATTCCTAGAAAACAATCAGACATGTATTAAGAGTTTCAATCTGTCATCACAGAATAATTTATAATATCAAAAAAATTACTGACCTTAATGTTCAATATTAGGTTACCTGTAAATAAATGAGGTTATGACCACAACAGAATACCAGACAGCTATTAAATGTCCCAGTGTTAAAAAGTATTTCCCAGAATTGCCCGTGAGCCACAATTACTGAGCCTGCGCGTCTGGAGCCTGTGCTCCGCAACAAGAGAGGCCGCGATAGTGAGAGGTCCGCGCACCGCGATGAAGAGTGGCCCCCGCTCGCCACAACTAGAGAAAGCCCTCGCACAGAAACGGAGACCCAACACAGTCATAAATAAATAAATAATAAATTAATTAACTAATTAAAAAAAAGTATTTCCCAGAATAAAAAGAAAAAAGAGAGTAATTCCAATTTTGCATTTTTAGAAAGCTCATTTATGTACAGGAAAAGGACTGCAACTAAATACACACATATTACAAGATGGATCATCTCTGAGTCTGGGGTCACGGGTAATTTTTACTTTTTTATTCTTCCTGTATTAAAATAATCTTTCCAAAATCAATTAGAAAAAAGTATAATTACATGTTTAACAGGAACAACAGCCTGGCATCAGTCTATAAAATAGAGTGGAATGGAAAAAGAATGAAATCGGGAGTGCTAGGTAGGAAAAAAATATGATTTAATCGCTATCTAGGTATAAAAATGGAGAAAAAGTAATCAGGTTAATTGTAAGAAATAAATTTAAGTGAAAAAGGAGACCCAGCACTGGTGGGGCCTGGACCCAGGCTGCACGTGGGCTCAGGTGACACAGCAGGGAGGGCCACCCCATCAGCACAATTCCTGGTTCCAGCTGTATGGGCTGGTGGGGAGGCTTCTGCGCTAGAAGCAGACGTTCACAGCAACATGTGAAGTCACCTGCCCAGGGATGGCAGTGACCCAGGTCATGCTGGATTCTTCCACTAAAGAAGTCATTCTTGGTCAGCAATCTCTAGAAGGCACTCTGTTGTATTTATTATACTTAATCACACCCTCTCCATCCCTAATCAAAAACTGCAGCAGGCACACATTAAAGGACACATGCAATGAAAGTAATGAATCAGAATTCATATAAAGTGAGCACTTGCTCAGGAGAGCACACATCCCCGGGAACAGTCCCCGTTTCCACCTGCCATCCTGGCATCATTATTACCAGGGCTTCCCTGCACTTTATAGTCACCTCAGCGATAATTACACCAATCACCAGGCTAACACAGTAACTAAGCTGAAAAGTATATTTTGAATACCTGAAAGCCAATGCAAAGAAAATGCTAATTATACGATGCTCACCAATCACTCCTGACATTATTATATCACCTACTCACTTGTTTATTTCTTTATTGCATGGCTTCTGCAATGGAATGCAAGCCCCATGGAAATAAGAACCTTTGTTTTGTTCACAGCTGTGTCCTTAGCACCTAGAACAGTGGCCGGCACACAGCGGCCCGTCAATAAATATGAACAAATTGGCTAAAAAGGAAGTTTGTCAACCGTCCTGGGACTAACATTATGTTAACCCTTATGTAAGGAGCACTGTTGAAGGCATAGGCTTTATAAAGAGGCAGAATAATGTTCTTTGTGGGACCATCTCTTATATCCACCTTTAATGAAAGCCAAAGGTATACACATGACATGTCGAAGAAAGGTGTTTCTGTGGGGAATGAAGCATGTCATTTCTAGTAATTAAAGTTGATCAAGGGACTATAAAATAGGCAGTTTCAATAAAATGCTAGTGATAGGATCTAGGTGGTGGAAATTCTGTCAACTCTGCTGGATGTTTGAAAATGTTCTTAATAAAATGTTGGGAGAAAACCCTGAAAAGGTTTTGATCTATGGAAAGAGATGCAAAAGACAAGGGGAATAAACACCTGTCCACGAGGGTCTCGTGCTCAATCACCGGCCCTCTGCCTGTTGACAAGTCCGTGGTGAGGAACGTGAACACACCGTGTGGCTGATCCAAGGCAGGCCTGGGGCTCAGACCACATGTGTGTGTACGTGTGACACACGGTGTTGTCCTAGAGCTGCTAAGAAGCACGACCCACGTCCTGGGCCAAAGGAGGGCAGTGGGCTGTGGGCGACACGGTGGGTTCTGGTCCCGCTGCAAAGAAAGGTGTGGTAGAATGCGGTCACGCCCACTTCAGTCCGGAAACACAGAGCAGCACAAAATGTACACACAAGAACAGAAACACCAAAATGACTGCAGGGAAATATTAAGCAATCACAGTCATTATGTGTGGAAGGGAAATCAGACCCTCTGCCACCAACAGTTCTATTTTTGTGTTTTGTTTTTTTTTGCAAACTTAAACTACCAATTCTGGTTGAAACATTTTGCTAAATTATTCCCTTAATTTCCACTTAAAAAAATATCAGTTTCTTTTTTAATGTTAAATTTCAAAATGTTATGATAGATTTCTGAATATATGTTAAAAGTACATTCACAGGGACTTCCCTGGTGGCGCAGTGGTTAAGAATCCGCCTGCCAATGCAGGGGACACGGGTTCGAGCCCTGGTCCGGGAAGATCCCATATGCCGCGGAGCAACTAAGCCCATGCGCCACAACTACTGAGCCTGTGCTCTAGAGCCCGCGAGCCACAACTACTGAGCCCACACGCCACAACTACTGAAGCCTGTGCACCTAGAGCCCGTGCTCCGCAGCAAAGAGAAGCCACTGCAGTGAGACACCCGTGCACCGCAACGAAGAGTAGCTCCCGCTCGCCGCAACTAGAGAAAGCCCGGGCGCAGCAACGAAGACCCAACGCAGCCAAAAATAAATAAATAAATAAATTTATAAAAAATATATATATATTCGCCATATAATCCAAAGCCTCCACTTCACGCCTCCCAGAAGATCAGTAATCTCCGCACACTGATCACGGAATACAGACCTGAATCAGGTTTTCACCAAGGTCACCACCTTTAGGCAACAAGCCCATCACCTGGCTGCGTCCCGATGCACCTTTCCCTAAAGGAGCTGGACGGTCGGGAAACGGTACCTCGGCCTCCCGCCTCCTGTGCTCCTCCTTCTCGTGCACGCTGCCTCGGTGCTTCTCCTCATCCACACGGAAGCCTTCCTTATGGCGCTTTTCTTTATGCCTTTCTTCCCCTTCCTTGTCAGAGAATGAACTGCTTTTTTCTTTTGAATACTTCTCTCTTTTCTCCTTTGTGCTGCTTTTTTCTCGATGTTTCTTTTCTCGGTCTGGTTCTTTCTGCTTCCTGTGTCGTCTTTCACCTTCTTCTTTACAGAGCCAATACTTGAGAGGATTGTCTTTGCTGTCACCGTACTGCAACTTTGAACGTGACATTGAAAAACACATGAGCGTATAAAACAGACGCCTGCTGTCTTATATACACATTACAGCAAACACAGGGGAAGACACAGAGCTCCCCTGGCTCTCGCTCCCCTGTCCTGCCGCACCTTCCCATACTCACCTGGTGACGGGAAAGGAAACCGCGCAGACCACACACACACACACACACACGCACACACACACGCACACGCACACACACACGACAACAGACACCGCAGCCAGCAGCCTCGCCCTAAGGAGGAGCATCGTCCCGCTTCCTCCGCATGGCGGACACCCTTGCCCTTCCTGCCGCCCTCGCCTCGGCTCCCCCGCGTCCTGAGCGCTACCAACACGCAAGGCCCTCCTGAGAGAGCCATGTGACTTGTCTGGAAGGACATCCGCTTCCGTGGGCGCACACTGCGCCTCTCTTCATGGCACACAGCTCACAGGTCTGCCCCCACCTGCAGGGAGATGGTTCAGCCGTCCCTGCATCCCCCAAGCCCCCAGGGATGTCCAGTGACCACGGGTGCCGAGGCCACAAGGCCGCGAGCTGCGAGCTTGTACGGTGGGTCGTGAGCGCCCGGTTTGGGGAGCATCACCACCACGTCTCAACAGGACCCAAACTGAACCATCCTTCTCCGTCCACTCAGGGCCTCCTCCGCCTCTGTTCCCCGTGGTCCCATCCCCTCCACCCCTCTGTGGACCACCCCACAGCCCCCACCTGCTCTGCCCATGGCCACCAGGATAACCTTCCCAAACAGAAACATGGAGAAGCTCCTCAGGTGTGAAGTTAGATTCCTGCACACCCATCACAGACTGAATTCTAAGGGAATTAAAGATTTACCGTTAAAAAATTATGAGGACCCAGAACAAAACACAGGCGACTCCTTACATGACACCAGTGTGGTGAAGAGGGCTCTCCAAGCATCACAACAACAACAGAAATAAGGAAAGACAGACCTGACTACTTCATAACTTTAAACTTACTTATAAAAATAACGATTGCACAGTAAAACAAACAGAACACTGACATATATAACTAGCAGAGAGTTCATCTTTAAAGTACTCTTAAAGTTAACAATACACCCTGCTAGACAAGTACACAGACATACACAGGTAGTAACTAATAATAGGACAATAAACCTTTTTATAAAATGCCCTTTGGGGACTTCCCTGGTGGTCCAGTGGATAAGACTCTGTGCTCCCAATGCAGGGGGCCCAGGTTCGATCCCTGGTCGGGGAAATAGATCTCACATGCATGCCGCAACTAAGAGTTACATGCCACAACTAATAAGCCAGCGAGCCACAGCTAAGGAGCCTACCTGCCGCAACTAAGACCCAGCACAACCAAATAAATAAATAAATAAAAATAAGTATTTTTTAAAAATGCCCTCTGCTTCTGAATCAAATTAGCAAATGTTAAAAATTATGATAATGCCCAGTTGCTGCTTAGGACATGGGGAATCACACTCTGATGATATGAACAATTACAGTCTAATGTAAAACAAATGGGGTAACACTTACTTTGATCTAGCAAGTTCACTTCCAGAAATTAATCATAAGGAAATAATTATGAATAAATGCAAAAAGTTTACACCATGGATGTTTTTACAATACAAAAAAAATTTAGAAGCAACGTAAGTATCCAAAAAAAGCAGATGTGTCCAGAAAACATCATTGAATACTGTATTATGCAGCCATTAAAATACTACAGACAGATATGATAGCTTAGAAAAAATGCTCAAAATGTATTAAACAGTCATAAAACAGTAAAACCAGTTATAAAACAGTAAAAATCCAACTTAAGAAAATAAAGTTTCTATGTACATATACAAACACATACACATATATGAATATATGCACATAAACCTATAGGACATATATCTAAACATTATCAGTAATTATCTTTGTTTTTTATTTTTTTTCTTATTATTATTTGCATTTTGTAAATTTTCCAAGATTACCAAGGTTTACTCTTGGAATTGGAGAAACACACTTGACTGTGAGAACTTAGTGCCTGAGAACTGTTTTAGGTCTTAGATTCTGTTTTACAGTATTTTTCCAGAAGCCCTCTAACACCCCTGCCTGAGCGCCCTGAGCTTTGCAGCTGGAGCCCCTCCTAGGCCTCGCCCTGCGTACCTTTCTTTCTCGGTATCTTCTTTCTCTCTTCTCATCTCCTCTCTCAGAGTCTTCATCTCTCCGTTCCTCCTCTGCAATTCTTGCTTTACTTACTACAAAAATAAAACAGACTTTTAACATTCTCAAACTTTAGCAGATCAAAAATATCTTCTAACATCCTGCTGCAGTCTTTACTATAGATATCACACAATAACACATTTGAAAACATATTCTTTAATTAAAACACATTCTCCAATCTCAAGAATGGAAAGTTCTAGAATCTAAACTTAAAATGGAATAAAGAAGAAGGAAACCTGGAAAGCGTGTCAGAGGAACGCCTGGGAACCCGAGAGGGGCCCCAGCCCAAACACAGGCCTTTAGAGCTCCTGCCCTGGACTGAGATGCTCAGGGAAGCAAAGTCCAGTCCAGCTGGGCAGACGTTCATCCGCAGGGAAAAGCCGGCTTCGGATGAACCGCCCCGGGTCTCCCACAGCCCCGCTGCCTGGGGCACATGGATGCAGGAGGCCCTGTGATGCAGGTGGGTGAGGCTGAAGCTGGCACCCACCCCACCCCATGATCTCTCCCTGCCACGGGGGAACCCAATAGAACCACCTCACTCACTGCTGACGCCTGCAGCCCCACTCAGTAGTGAAAAACTAGACTTTCACTTTTGAATTTGTACCAAGTTATTAGGCTTAAAACTAAAAGAATCCACATTTTTAAAGGTGAGGACAAAATTCAACATACAGATATCATCGAAACAAAGTTCATTCACTCCAAAAGTATTCACCAAACCTGACCACTTTCTAAGAGCCTGGGGTACACGAGATCAAAACAACCAGTGGGGGTTCCCCTGGGGGGAGACAGGAGTGAAGGGCTGGGTTCCGAGAGACTGGAAGAGAAAGAGTGGGGGGTCAGGATGATCCCCAGGATTTCTGACCTAAAGAAGGAAGGGAGGGCCCTGGGGATCCAGGGGAGACACAGAGGAGACGAGGGAAGAGGCACGAAAACAACCAGGGGAGGAGGGAGGACTGTCAAGAGTCTAGTTGTGCAATGAGTCTCTCCAGAACAGCCCACTCAACACTGCACTGAAAAACCAGATCAGGCAGCAGACCAAAGGACTGATCTGAAACCAAAACAGACTGTATTACTAAAAAGTACCGGGCTTCCCTGGGGGCGCAGTGTTTAGGAGTCCACCTGCCAGTGCAGGGGACACGGGTTCGAGCCCTGGTCCAGGAAGATCCCACATGCCATGGAGCAACTAAGCCTGTGCACCACAACTACTGAGCCTGTGCTCTAGAGCCCGCGAGCCACAACTACTGAGCCCGTGCTCTAGAGCCCGCGAGCCACAACTACTGAGCCCGTGCGCCACAACTACCGAGCCCACATGCCACAGCTACTGAAGCCTGCATGCCTAGAGCCCACGAGCCACAACTACTGAGCCCACGTGCCACAACTACTGAGCCTGCGTGCCACAACTACTGAAGCCCATGTGCCACAGCTACTGAGCCTGCGCACCACAGCTACTGAGCCCGCATGCCACAGCTACTGAAGCCCACATGCCTAGAGCCCACGAGCCACAACTACTGAGCCCATGTGCCACAACAACTGAGCCTGTGTGCCACAACTACTGAAGCCCACGTGCCACAACTACTGAGCCCACGTGCCACAACTACTGAAGCCCACGTGCCACAACTACTGAAGCCCGCGTGCCTAGAGCCCGTGCTCTGCAACAAGAGAAGCCACTGCAATGAGAAGCCCACACAGAGGAACGAAGAGTAGCTGCCGCTCGCCGCAACTAGAGAAAGCCTGCGCACAGCAACAAAGACCCAACGCAGCCATAAATAAATAAATAAATAAATTTATTTTAAAAATAAAAAATTTAATTTAATTTAAAAATACCAAGAACATCAAAATAATAATCCTAAAGAGAGGCAATGGATAGTAAGGTAGTCAGTGTTAAACTTAATTAGAGATAACCCTCTTAACCCCAGCCGTGCCCCAGCACTCGGCCCGGCAGAGATGCACGCTCAGGTCCTTAGGGCCTGAGCCCCTGCACAGGAGGGACACATGCCAACCGGGACCACGAACCGAGGTCCTGGTCCCATCGTGTTCACAGCCTGAGGATTCTGAGAGTCACTACATGTTCTTCCCATATGTTCCTTTTTTGTTTATGTTGGCTAGTTTGAATTTTTTTATAGGAAGCAGACACTATTTGCATAATAAAAAATAATGAAGATGCTTATTTCCATTTTGGGGAGGAAAAAGTATGTACCTCTACCTTAGAATTCCTAGGAATTTGGACAAATAATATTTAAATACGGCTTAAATCTGACACTTTTGAGGAATTCTTTTTTATCAAAGAGCATTATTTTTGTTTATTTACAACGTGGATTGAGATCTATTGAGGTAATAAACCTAAAATATATTTCAATAGTAAAACTCCAGCAAATAATGAGAAAACTGTTACTCCTTTTGTTCACTGAAATGAGTTTTTAAAAAACCCGAAAGAAAAGAGTGCAAAGTGCACACGCGTGCACCACCGGGGCCTCCGACTTCACAGCCAAAGCCGAGACCATCACGAAAACCAGGAGAGAAAACCAGCGGGAAGGGGACACCTCCGAGGAGGAACGTGCGCCCGAGACACAGACCTGCCCGCCTGCGCTCGGGCCTGTCGCGGTCCCTGCGGCGGTCGCGGTCGCGGCCCAGCGGGCCGGGGTGCGCCGCCACCTGCCTCAGCTCCTCCGGCCGCGCCCGGTCCCTCTCGCGCTCCTTCCCTCGGCCGTGGGGCTTCTCCGCGTCCCGCTGCCGGTGTTGCTCCTTCGGCCGGGCCCTGTCCTTCCTGCTGTCCCGCGGCTCGTCCCTGACCCTGTCCCCGCCGGGGCGCTCCCTGGCAGCCTGGCCGTCCCTCTCGGCCGCGCTCTCTCTGTCCTCGGCGTCACGGTCCGGGGCGCTGGCTCTGCGCTCTTGGCGGTCCGCCCGGTCCGCCTCGGCCTCCCTCCGCGGCTTCCCGGCTCTGGGCCTCGTCTCCTCCGTGGGCCTGGCTGATGCAGCGGCCTGCGCAAGAGAAGGACAGCGGGGCTCTGAAGCCAGGCTCGCACTCACTGAAGGGCCCTGAGAAGCACCGGCGTCCACTGCTCCCCGCCCGGCAGGACGGGCCAGGACGCAGACCCTGGAACCCGCAGAAGTGGGGTCAGCTTGGCAGCCCGCGGCTGGCGAGGCGCCCACTTACAGGGACGTCCCGGTGTGCTGGCAAATCAAACCTCAAGTGCTACGTGGGTCAGAAAGAAAAGAAAGGGGCGCTGAGGCGGTGCGGGAAAGTCTCCGGGACACTATCCGCCGGGGCCCCCCTCAAGGAACAAGGACCTCGTCGGAAACTCTCAGGAGGTCTTTTTCTGGCCATGCTGCGCAGCATGCGGGATCTTAGTTCCATGACCAAGGATCGAACACGAGCCCCCCGCACTGGAAGCACGGAGTCTGAAACACCGCCGGACCGCCGGGGAAGCCCCCTCTCAGGAGCTCTTGATCGCAACCCCTCAGCCCCGCACACACACGCACACAGACCACACACGCGCACACGCACTCACACACAAGGCCCGAGCTCTGACCGCGGACAGGAACCCGACTGGTGGGATGCTGGGCCGAGCTGGGCCGGAAAACCCGATCCAAGACGGTTCCAGAGCAATTAACCACACGGCTTCATCTCTGAGCCAAACCACCTCTGAAATGAGCCACATGTAAGCAAAGTTGTGCAGAGCTGAGAACCCGGTAACACTGTGCAAGATGACCATCCAGGGTCCAAACAGACCCCAACTCAAATCTTTTTTCCCAAATCTTTAAAATATATTACCCAAAGGTGTTTTCTGAGCTCATCTTCTTTCCAAGTATCATCTTTGGTTCTTCTCTAAAAAGAAAAGTATAGAGTTAGAATTTTTAAAGTTTAAAATATCTAATTTTTTATGCTCCAGTGAGCTGCTTTTTCATCAGACCATTTTAGTCAATGGCAATCCTCGGTATGCCAGAAATTACTGTCTATCTACAAGAATAAAAGGCAATACGAACACCGATTTTTTAAAATTACCCACAAATGATCACAGGCTACTTCATATTCATGCTGCCCCGAGGCTCGGGCCCACTGCAGGCACCCAGCCCCACCACCCCTCAGTGGACTCAGGGCGGACTCCTCGGTGGGATCTGTGCCGGGCAGGTGCCTCTTCAGGTGCTAAGAGCACACAAGCCCACAACACGGGGCTCCGGCCACGTGCATGGGGTGATAAATCACAAAAACCACCAAGGATGGTTTCTCACAGAGAACAAGATAAATCTACCCTGACTACCTCATTTCTCTTTGAGAAACTCTGCCTTAAGCGCACAAATACAGGGCGATTTGGTGTGTTTAAAATTTAAAGCAAATGGAGTACAAATGAAAATGAAAACATATTCACGGATCAGCCATCAAAAATTTTCCTGTTGATGTGAAAATGAGGGAAGCAAAAAAAATTCACAACAGCTCATAAACACTCTAAGGAGAAATAAATAAAAAGCAACCAGGTCAAGAATCTACAAAGTACAACCAGAAAGTGCATCGTGCTCTGCTGTCACTGGAACACGTATTCTTTTCTGATAAATTGGTCGATTTAACAAAAGGGGTCCACAGTAAGACATGGTGAAGATGGTCAGCGGCAGTTAGCATAGCTATAACCTGCAGCTGCTGAACTTTAAAATGTTTTCTCTCTCAAGTTAACTGCTCTTTAGAGAGGTTTAATACGTGACCGTTTCCAAACAAACAGCCCAAACCCGACAGAAAGCATGCGCTGCTTGTGGAGCGGGTAGCCTCTGTGACGAGTGTGTGGGAAACGGGGCTCTTAACGGCTGTGATTGTGTTACTGAGGCCAATAGAATAAAAACACCTGAAGGCAACAGATCACCAGAGACCCCAGGACTTCCCGGCCGCCTCTTCCATTTTCACCAACAAAAACCCAGCTTCGGGCCTTACTTCATCCTGAAGCTTTTCTTTCTTTCCTTTCTTTTTTCTCTTTTAAATTTTTCAAGCTGTAAAATGACACAGAGCTCCTTGTGCCCATCACAACCCCATGTGTCACACATATCCCCAGAAACTCCACGCACACCCCGTGTACGTGAGACCACAGCACTTCAGACCAGGAGCCCCGGCCCTGTGCCCTCCACTCAGCCAGGGTCCTGCCCTGTGAGGCAGGCAGGCAAGTAAATTAAAATTGACACTCCAAGTAGGCAGGCAGCATCTCCTCCTGCGAGAGGAATAAACCCCACCCTGAAAACAAAAGAAAACCCCAGCAGAGCTGCCTGAACAGCAGAACCTCCGACCTCCTTATCTAAGGGTAACCTAAATACAGACATACCCCTCCTACTTACCTGTATATATAGGTGTATACGTGTTCACATTGCTCGATGTCCTCCCTGATCCAATCACACTACATAGCTCTGCAGTGAACACTGCTTACATAATCACCATACGATAACTGACGACAAACCGACATTATAATGGAGTGATCCCAGTTCAGGCAAACAAAAGCGGTGGCCATTGAGGATCTGGTCTCAGACACATACCTGCACCACTGAGAACTTGAACTTTTCCTGAACTGCACCAGACCCAAGAACACCACCAGTCATCAGAACAGCACCTGCCAGCTGCAAGGACCCCAACCAAGCCCTCACTTCTTCCAAGCTCCAATGATAATTCTTGACAAACAACTCATGTAGCTAACCGTTTTGCCTTTATAAGCCTCCCTCACTTTGCAGCTGAGAGAACACAGTTCAAGAGTTTGAATCTGTGTCTCCCGGGCTGCAGTCATAACAAACGCCAAATAAACACGTTTTTATCTCAATCAAGTCTCCATTTCTAAAATTTTGGTTAACACAACTTTTAAAACGTCCTATAAACAAATCACAGGAAACTTAAGTTATGGAATAACTTATGAAAATGTAGAGAGATTGGTTCAAGATGGCAGAGTAGAAGGACATGCTCTCACTCCCTCTTGCGAGAACTCCGGAATCACAACTAACTGCTGGACAATCATCGACAGGAAGAAACTGGAACTCACCAAAAAAGATACCCCACATCCAAAGACAAAGGAGAAGCCACAATCAGACAGTAGGAAGGGCACAATCACAATAAAATCAAATCCCATAACTGCTGGGTGGGTGACTCACAGACTGGAGAACACTTATACCACAGAAGTCCACCCACTGGAGTGAAGGTTCTGAGTGAAGGTCAGGCTTCCCAACCTGGGGGTCTGGCAATGGGAGGAGGAATTCCTAGAGAATCAGACTTTGAAGGCTAGCGGGATTTGATTGCAGGACTTCGACAGGACTGGGGGAAACAGAGACTCCACTCTTGGATGGCACACACAAAGTAGTGTGCGCATTGGGACCCAGGGGAAGGAGCAGTGACCCCAGGAGAGACTGAACCAGACCTACCTGCTACTGTTGGAGGGTCTTCTGCAGAGTTGGGGGGTGGCTCTGTCTCACTGTGAGGACAAGGACACTGGCAGCAGAAGTTCTGGGAAGTACTCCTTGGCGTGAGCCCTCCCAGAGTCTGCCATTAGCCCCACCAAAGAGCCTGGGTAGGCTCCAGTGTTGGGTTGCCTCAGGCCAAACAACCAGCAGGGAGGGAACCCAGCCCCACCCATCAGCAGACAAGCCCATTAAAGTTTTACTGAGCTCTGCCCACCAGAGCAACAGCCAGCTCTACCCACCACCAGCCCCTCCCCTCAGGAAACTGGCACAAGCCTCTTAGACAGCCTCATCCACCAGAGGGGAGACAGCAGAAGCAAGAAGAACTACAATCCTGCAGCCTGTGGAACAAAAACCACATTCACAGAAAGACAGACAAGATGAAAAGGCAGAGGGCTATGTACCAGATGAAGGAACAAGATAAAACCCCAGAAAAACAACTAAATGAAGTGGAGTTAGGCAACCTTCCAGAAAAATAATTCAGAATAATGATAGTGAACATGATCCAGGACCGAAAAAGAATGGAGGCAAAGATCGAGAAGATGCAAGAAATGTTTAACAAAGATCTAGAAGAATTAAAGAACAAACAAACAGAGATGAACAATACAATAACTGAAATGAAAACTACACTAGAAGGAATCAATAGCAGAATAACTGAGGCAGAAGAACAGATAAGTGACCTGGAAAACAGAATGGTGGAATTCACTGCTGCGGAGCAGAATAAAGAAAAAAGAATGAAAAGAAATGAAGACAGCCTAAGAGACCTCTGGGACAACATTAAACGCAACAACATTCGCATTATAGCGGTCCCAGAAGGAGAAGAGAGAGAGAAAGGACCAGAGAAAATATTTGAAGAGATTATAGTCGAAAACTTCCCTAACATGGGAAAGGAAATAGCCACCCAAGTCCAGGAAGCACAGAGAGTCCCAGGCAGGATAAACCAAAGGAGAAACATGCCGAGACACATAATAATCAAACTGGCAAACATTAAAGACAAAGAAAACTTATTGAAAGCAGCAAGGGAAAAACGACAAATAACATACAAGGGAACTCCCATAAGGTTAACAGCTGATTTCTCAGCAGAAACTCTACAAGCCAAAGAGAGTGGCATGATATACTTAAAGTGATGAAAGGGAAGAACCTACAACCAAGATTACTCTACCCAGCAAGGATCTCATTCAGATTCGACGGAGAAATCAAAAGTTTTACAAACAAGCAAAAGCTAAGAGAATTCAGCACCACCAAACCAGCTCTACAACAAATGCTAAAGGAACTTCTCTAAGTGGGAAACACAAGAGAAGAAAAGGACCTACAAAAACAAACCCAAAACAATTAAGAAAATGGTCATAGGAACATACATATCGATAATTACCTTAAACGTGCGTGGATTAAATGCTCCAACCAAAAGACACAGGCTTACTGAATGGATACAAAAACAAGACTCATATATATGCTGTCTACAAGAGACCCACTTCAGACCTAGGGACACATACAGACTGAAAGTGAGAGGATGGAAAAAGATATTCCATGCAAATGGAAATCAAATGAAAGCTGGAGTAGCAATACTCATATCAGATAAAATAGACTTTAAAATAAAGAATGTTACAAGAGACAAGGAAGGACACTACATAATGATCAAGGGAACAATCCAAGAAGAAGATATAACAATTATAAATATATATGCACCCAACATAGGAGCACCTCAATACATAAGGCAACTGCCAACAGCTATAAAAGAGGAAATCGACAGTAACACAAAAAAAGTGGGGGACTTTAACACCTCACTTACACCAATGGACAGATCATACAAACAGGAAATTAATAAGGAAACACAAGCTTTAAATGACACAATAGACCACATAGATTTAATTGGTATTTATAAGAAATTCTATCCAAAAACAGCAGATTATACTTTCTTCTCAAGTGCGCACGGAACATTCTCCAGGATAGATCACATCTTGGGTCATAAATCAAGCCTCAGTAAATTTAAGAAAATTGAAATCATATCAAGCATCTTTTCTGACCACAACGCTATGAGATTAGAAATCAATTACAGGGAAAAAAACGTAAAAAACACAAACACATGGAGGCTAAACAATACGTTACTAAATAACCAAGAGATCACTGAAGAAGTCAAAGAGGAAATCAAAAAATACCTAGAGACAAATGACCATGAAAACACGACGATCCAAAACCTATGGGATGTGGCAAAAGCAGTTCTAAGAGGAAAGTTTATAGCTATACAAGCCTACCTCATGAAACAAGAAAAATCTCAAATAAACAATCTAACCTTACACCTAAAGGAACTAGAGAAAGAAGAACAAACAAAACCCAAAATTAGCAGAAGGAAAGAAATCATAAAGATGAGAGCAGAAATAAATGAAATAGAAACAAAGAAAATGATAACAAAGATCAATAAAACTAAAAGCTGGTTCTTTGAGAAGATAAGGAAAATTGATAAACCATTAGGCAGACTCATCAAGAAAAAGAGGGAGAGGACTCAAATCAATAAAATTAGAAATGAAAAAGGAGAAGTTACAACAGACACCGCAGAAATACAAAGCATCCTAAGAGACCACTACAAGCAACTCTATGCAAATAAAATGGACAACCTGGAAGAAATGGACAAATTCTTAGAAAGGTATAACCTTCCAAGACTGAACCAGGAAGAAACAGAAAATATGAACAGACCAATCAAAAGCAATGAAATTGAAACTGTGATTAAAAATCTTCCAACAAACAAAAGTCCAGGACCGGATGGCTTCACAGGTGAATCTATCAAACATTTAGAGAAGAGCTAACACCCATCCTCCTCAACCTCTTACAAAAAATTGCAGAGGAAGGAACACTCCCAAACTCATTCTATGAGGCCACCATCACCCTGATACCAAAACCAGACAAAGATGTCACAAAGAAAGAAAACTACAGGCCAATATCACTGATGAATATAGATGGAAAAATCCTCAACAAAATACTAGCAAACAGAATCCAACAACACATTAAAAGGATCATACATCATGATCAAGTGGATTTATCCCAGGGATGCAAGGATTCTTCAATATATGCAAATCAATCAATGTAATGCACCATATTAACAAATTGAAGAATAAAAACCATATGATCATCTCAATAGATGCAGAAAAAGCTTTTGACAAAATTCAACACCCATTTATGATAAAAACTCTCCAGAAAGTGGGCATAGAGGGAACCTACCTCAACATAATAAAGGCCATATACAAGAAACCCACAGCAAACATCATTCTCAATGGTGAAAAACTGAAAGCATTTCCTCTAAGATCAGGAACAAGACAAGGATGTCCACCCTCACCACTATTATTCAACATAGTTTTGGAAGTCCTAGCCATGGCAATCAGAGAAGAAAAAGAAATAAAAGGAATACAAATTGGAAAAGAAGAAGTAAAACTGTCACTATTTGCAGATGACATGATACCATACATAGAGAATCCTAAAGATGCCACCAGAAAACTACTAGACCTAACCAATGAATTTGGTAAAGTTGCAGGATACAAAATTAATGCACAGAAATCTCTTGCATTCCTATACACTAATGATGAAAAATCTGAAAGAGAAATTAAGGAAACACTCCCATTAGCCCTTGCAACAAAAAGAATAAAATACCTAGGAATAAACCTACCTAAGGAGACAAAAGACCTGTATGCAGAAAACTATAAGACACTGATGAAAGAAATTAAAGGTGATACAAACAGATGTAGAGATATACCAAGTTCTTGGATTGGAAGAATCAATATTGTGAAAATGACTATACTACCCAAAGCAATCTACAGATTCAATGCAATCCCTAACAAATTACCAATGGCATTTTTTACAGAACTAGAACAAAAAATCTTAAAATTTGTATGGAGACACAAAAGACCCTCAATAGCCAAAGCAGTCTTGAGGGAAAAAAATGGAGCTGGAAGAATAAGACTCCCTGACTTCAGACTATACTATGAAGCTACAGTAATCAAGTCAATATGGTACTGGCACAAAAACGGAAATATAGATCAAAGGAAAGATAGAAAGCCCAGAGATAAACCCACGCACCTATGGTCAACTAATCTATGACAGAGGAGGCAAGGATATACAATGGAAAAAAGGCAGTCTCTTCAATAAGTGGTGCTGGGAAAACTGGACAGCTACATGTAAAAGAATGAAATTAGAACACTCCCTAACACCATACACAAAAATAAACTCAAAATGGATTAGAGACCTAAATGTAACACCGGACACTATAAAACTCTTAGAGGAAAACATAGGAAGAACACTCTTTGACATACACCACAGCAAGATCTTTTTTGAAACACCTCCTAGAGTAATGGAAATAAAAACAAAAATAAACAAATGGGACCTAATGAAACTTAAAAGCTTTTGCACAGCAAAGGAAACCACAAACAAGACGAAAAGACAACCCTCAAAATGGGAGAAGATATTTGCAAACAAATCAACGGACAAAGAATTAATCTCCAAAATATATAAACAGCTCATGCAGCTCAATAGTAAAAAAACAA
Organism: Eubalaena glacialis; assembly: GCF_028564815.1. NCBI lineage: Eukaryota > Metazoa > Chordata > Mammalia > Artiodactyla > Balaenidae > Eubalaena > Eubalaena glacialis. Next base: position 129,283,531 of record NC_083723.1, on the reverse strand, counting down.
ACAACCCAATCCAAAAATGGGCAGAAGACCTAAATAGACATTTCTCCAAAGAAGACATAAAGATGGCCAAGAGGCACATGAAAAGCTGCTCAACATCACTAATTATTAGAGAAATGCAAATAAAAACTACAATGAGGTATCACCTCACACCAGTTAGAATGGGCATCGTCAGAAAATCTACAAACAACAAGTGCTGCAGAGGGTGTGGAGAAAAGGGAACCCTCTTGCACTGTTGGTGGGAATGTAAATTGATACAGCCACTATGGAGAACAGTGTGGAGGTTCCTTAAAAAACTAAAAATAGAATTACCACACGACCCAGCAATCCCACTACTGGGCATATACACTGAGAAAACCATAATTCAAAAAGACACATGCACCCCAATGTTCATTGCAGCACTGTTTACAATAGCCAGGACATGGAAGCAACCTAAGTGTCCATCAACAGATGAAGGGATAAAGAAGATGTGGTACGTATATACAATGGAATATTAGCCATAAAAACGAACGAAATTGAGTCATTTGTAGAGATGTGGATGGATCTAGAGACTGCCATACAGAGTGAAATAAGTCAGAAAGAGAAAAATAAATATCGTATATTAACGCATATATATGGAACCTAGAAAAATGGTACAGATGAACCGGTTTACAGGGCAGAAATTGAGACACAGAAGTAGAGAACATAGATACGGACACCAAGGGGTGAAAGCGGCGGGGGGGTGGTGGTGGGATGAATTGGGAGATTGGGATTGACATGTATACACTGATGTGTATAAAATGGATGACTACTGGTAACTGACTATACTGCTGAACTGAATGAATAAGCATTTTCAGAACTCTAATGGAAAACTGATGAATTCATAAAAGTGCTAACAAAAGATCAAGATGAAAAAAGATTAATTACATGGGACTGAGTGAACTGATGAGGATGATTATAATTTTTGTGACTTTCTGTTTGAATAAAAAAAAAAATCCCACAAGGACTCAGAGGCAAAAAATATACAAATCAATTTTCACTGCAAAGTAAAGGAGCTGTTACAGTGGAGGATTACTGGACTGAATGTCAATATTATGACATAGTATGAGTATGTTTCGTGTTTGGTAATTGCAATCGTTGCTTTTGCTGTGGTCATCCATTTACAATGCTTGGTGTCAGTTTATTTGTCTCTTGTAAAAATAAAATACAGCGTGTGTGTGTGAAAAAAACATAAAATACAGTGTGTGTGTGTGAAAAAAACATAAAATGGATGACTACTAAGAACCTGCTGTATAAAAAAATAAATAAAATAAAATTCAAAAATTTAAAAAAAAAAAAAAAAGGAAAGAAAATGTAAGGGACCGGTGTAGAAGACGACAGCGGTCAGGAAGTTGGTGAGCTTAAAAATAAATGGAGGGCAGCCAGGGCACTAACTTCCTAATCCATATTATTAACATTATACAAGTGGATGATAGGGGAAAAAAAAGGAATAGGAGGGAAGGTACGAAGAAATGCATGCAAACTAAATTCCTCGTCTTTTAGCGGGAATCCACAGACAAGCGGAACGACTACAGTTCACAGTTAGTGAGTTAATAACACCATTTTAAGCACTTTTTTTGTAGAACTTCATCCAATCCTACTTGTACTGTCCAGATTTATTCGCTGGGAAATAGACACGTCGGTAACTTTCCCACGGTCGCACGCGCAGCCAGAATTCCAGTCCCGGCCCTGGTGCGACCTCCGCCCGCGAGGAGGTGGACGGTCCCGGCGGGGGACGGGCCTCCCCGCGCGGCGTTCGCACCCACCTTTCCGGGCTCCATCGCCGCGCGCAGGACCGGGCGGCCGCGCTGCCCTCAGCAGGGCCAGGCCCCGGGAGGAGACGCCCCGGCGCCCGCACCCTTGGCCGGGCCGGCGTCCCGCCTCCTAGCAACCCGCAGGCTGGGCAGCGGAACGCCAAGCGACCGTCGGCCCAGCGTGCCCCGCGGCCGCTCCCAGCGCGCCTGCGCCTCCCCGCCTCCTGGCAACTGGTAGGAGGGGCAGCGGAGCGCAGAGCAACCGCCGGACCGGCATGCCCCGCGGCGCGCCTGCGCCTCCCGTCCTTCTAGGAACAGACAGGCGGGGCAGCGGAGCGCCGAGCGACCGCCGGCCCGGCAAGCCGCGCGGCTGCCCCCAGCGCGCCTGCGCTTCCCCGCCTCCTAGCAACCGACAGGTGGGGCCGCAGAGCGCCGAGAGATCGCCAGCCCGGGACTACCGGGAGGCCCAAAGGAAGCGGGGGGAGGTGCAGAAGGAGGCTGAGCGCTGCCGGGACTCCCGCTGGGTGGGATGTGTGGTTCGGGGGCGCGGGGTCTCCCGCCTGGTGTGAGACCCGGCGGTACTCGGGGCGGGGAAGAAGCCGGGCTGAGCCCGCGGGCTGCCGGCAGGACCGGAGCTGCAGCAGGGAAACAGGCAAACCCGCCTTTCGAAGTGGGAGCGGAGGGAGTTTTCCTTCCGCGGAGGCTCTCGATCCTCGAGTTACTTTGCCCGTGGTTGTCGTTTGGTTAGGACGCACTCTGCAGGATTGGTAGGAATCACAAAGTATCTGAAAAAGTAATTGTTGAAAGACGCAGTTTTTATACAAATCAAGAGACGAGAGGACTGAAATACTAAGACACATGGTCTGCATCTCACATTTATTTTACCACAACTACTTTCTTTAAAGCTTAAAATAAAAGCCAGCCTTAAACATGCAAGGCTGGAGAGGTGTGGGTCCCACGCCCGTGATGCACGTTATAACTGACATTTAGCCCTGATTCTGCAAACTGTTTCGCGTCTGTTTAGCCTGCAAATGTTACTTAGAAAAGATTCCACTTACCGTTTTCATACGAGAGAGAGAGAGAAGGCTCTCAAATCGTGTGCTAAGGAGCACATCGGTGAGCGTGTTATTAGGGGTCTGTGCTTTTGATGTCATGGTTTTTCTGTAGACACACTATTTTGCAGACGTTGTGTTTTTGAGTCACATACTATTACGGTTTATGGATCAATCTACTTTCCTCCGGATATAAAAGCCATTTACTCAGCTCCTTGCCTTAGAGAAGTTAATAACAGATCCAATCGTCCTTTTATATTTAATTGTGCTCTGGTTTTGGAGTTTCCACTACTACCTTTTTCATTTTCACTCAGCAGGGCTTAGGAAGAACCAAACAGGAAAGGAGGGTAGGAAGGGTAATTTCAGTGATAGCTATGATTTATTTAGGAACTGCTCCAAAGGAGGCACCAAACTGAAACCTTCCCCTTGGTAATTCATTTAATTCTCATAGCGTCCCTGTGAGATAGGCATGTTACTGTTTTTCAGATGAGGAGACTGAGGGCCAGAAAGATTAATTCAGTTGCCTAAACTCAGAAAGCTAGGGTGGTGGATGGTCTGACGCCAAAGTCCATTCTCTTAACCACTGGGTCACTCTCTGTCAGCTGAGAAAGCAGCTCATATTGGGAAAGCTTCAGACTGTTGACTGTAATGACAAAGTCATCAGCCACGGTATTAGATTAAGTCACGGACACGCACACTGCATGAATGAGCTGGGCTTGGCCCTGGAACCCTTGGAACCCTTCTCCTTCCCCTCCCGAGTGCAGTCAAAACTCCTGTCAAGATGTGTCTTGAGTCTCTTCCTCATTTTTTTCCACTCCAGCCCCACCAATCCATCCTCCGTTGCAGGCAGCAATCCAACAGGTGACTCACCTCACTCCCTGCGTCTGTCTCCACCTGGCTCTCACTCGGTTGCACTCTTTTGTCGCCAAACAGAATGATTTAGGATTCCCCAAATGCACCATATTCACAGGGCTATCTCCTCTCTCTCACCATCCCCACAATATTTGCCGAATAAATGTCAATAGAGGAAGTTAAAACAATCTTTCTCTCCTCGGACTTCTTAAAACAATTATTTTCTAAGTAACTTATTTGCCAATCACCTTTTATCTTGTGATGTTTCTTCTATCATCTTTATTCAATAGATGACTCACAAGTTCATTTGATGACATGGGGACTGTTAGAGTGCTGGAGACATAAATAAAACGCTGCCTGGACCTCTAGTCGCTCATAATCACCAGGAGCGAGAAATATGCAAACAATTATTAAATAATGTGAAAGTGTAAGAGCTACTCATAAAATGCAGTGCATGAGGAAGTGGCAGTGTGCCTGGAGGAAAGGAATGAGGATGGGAAGGGCCTCATTTCAGGTGGACCTTGAAGCACAAAAAACCCAGGCAGAGACCTGCAGAGAATATCTTAGGCAAAAAGAAATATGGGTGCAAGTGCAGAGGGAGGGAGAGGTTTGGAGAGTTTAGGAAATGTAATAATTGTATCTGTAACAGTGCTGTCCAGTAGAAATATAATACGGGCCACAGGGGTGATTATAAATTATCTAGTAGCCACATCTTAAGAAGTGAAAGGGGCTTCCCTGGGGGCACAGTGGTTAAGCGTCCGCCTGCCAATGCAGGTGACACAGGTTCGAGCCCTGGTCTGGGAAGATCCCGCGTGCTGCGGCGCAACGAAACCTGTGCACCACAACTACTGAGCCTGCGCTCTAGAGCCCGCGAGCCACAATTACTGAGCCTGCGTGCCTAGAGCCCGTGCTCCACAACAAAAGCCACCACAATGAGAAGCCCACGCACCACAGCGAAGAGTAGCCCCTGCTCAATGCAACTAGAGAAAGCCCGCGCGCAGCAACGAAGACCCAACGCAGCCAAAAATAAAAATTAATTAATTAATTAATTTAAAATAATAAAAAATAAAAAGTGAAAAACACAGATGAAATCAAATTTAATAAAATATATTTAACCAAATATATACAAAATATTATTATTTTGTCATTTAAATTATATTTAAAATATTGAGTTGTTTTATACTTTTTTAATACTGGCCTCGAAATCCGTTGTGTATTTTGTACTGGCAGCACACCTCAGTTCAGACTGGCCCCGTTTCCTGGGCTCACAGCCCCATGTGGCCAGTGGCTTCCACACTGGGCAGCGCAGGTCAGAACACAGGGTGTGTGAGTGGGGCGGGATGGCAGGGGACAAGGCTGGAAAGGGGGACGGGGCCAGTTTGTCAAGGGCCTTGGAAGGCTCGATGTAAAGATTGAAAGTGTTAGGCTGGGCAGTGATAAGTCATTAACGTGGGAAGAGAAGGCTGTGGCTGAAGGGTGGGTGGGTGGAGAACTCCTGAAGCCCAGAGACTAGGTGGCGGCTTGGTGGCCTTTGTGCTCTGTCCAGCCTCGTGGCCTTTGTGCAGGCTGCGTCTCTGCCTGGATCCCTGCAGCTTTACCCCCTGCTCACGCCAGAGCCTCGTCTGCTCCACCTGTGTCTGATTTGTTTGTCACAGTCTCCCATATCCTCTTCTGTGTAATTTAAAAATGTATGTCCAGCTCCCTCACTAGCCTATAAACCAGTACAGCTGCAGGTTGTGATAGAAACAAAAGGTTTTTTTTTTCACAGTAATAAGTAACTCTGTTACAAAAGTCACATCACCATAGTGTCACTGTAGTGTGTGGATATGAAACCTACCTGCCATGTTAACTAAGGGCTGGTGAGAAGTCACTAGCAGAGTGTTTTACTGCCTGCAGTAAAAGTGGGAATTACAGGGTACCTACTCCGTAGGGGTTGTGAGGATTGAAGGAGTAATTCTGTAAAATAGTGAGCATTTTGTGTCTGGCGCAAACTGAGCACTCAGTAAAAGTTAGTTATTAACACTTTTATTATTGTTGTTCTTATAGGTTATCGCCTAAACAATAAGCATTTAGAGATGAAAATGGGTGGGATACCAAAACTATAGGCTTCCTTTGTAAATTCACAAATTATCCACTACCATATGAAACCATAATTGGAGCACATTTTGGAATTTCAGAGGGCCCATCAACACCCCTTTCTTCTCTCAACCCACAAAGAGACTGTAGTGGTAGAACCCTAAATGCCCCTCGAGTCCGTGGTCCACTCTCCTTGAGACTGTGAAGATTTCACGCCTGAGACTAGCTTACTAATCAGCTGAGTCAGAAAGGAGATTATCCTTAGTGGGCCTAACACCAAAAGAGGTGATGCTTCAGAGAGACACTCCTGCTGCCCTGGGAGAAGATGAAGCAAACGGCCACGTCAGGAGGGGCCACGTGGAGGGAGCCCAGGGGGACCCCTGACTGTCACCCCCCAGAAATCAGGACCTGAGTCCTACAACTGCCATGAACTTGGGAGAGGATCTCAGGTGAGGGTCTCCAAGAAGACCACAGCTCAGCCAACGCTTGACTTGCCTTCCTAGGCCTGAGCAGATGGGCCCAGCCAGGCCACGCAGGTACCATCTTCGTTATCGGCGAGCACTGAAATAGGGCTTGTGACGCAGTACTCAGCTCCAGCTGGGGACTCTAATATGTACCGCCTAATTCAGACTCCTCCACGAACATCAGGGCTTCCCTCACAGGCACGGAGCTGCTTCGGGGCTCCTGAGGGCTGAGCTGTACTCAGTAGATAAGTTTCCTCATGGACACAAGCCTAGACAGCATTAACTCACTGCCACAGAAGGCTTCCCACAGGTGGAGACATACAAAGCAGGTTTTGAAAGATGCATAGGAGTTTTGCATAAGGACAGAAGGAGAAGGATAGTTCGGACACAGAGAACAGCAGTGCAGGTGCAGAGGCACAGGGAGAGAAGACAGAGTGGTTTGGGGAGAGTGAGAAGCAGTGCGACCGTGCAGGGCACAGACCCTGGGGGGGTGGGGCGGGCGCGAGGTGAGACGCAGCGTCAGAGCTCTGCTTGTTCTGCAACGGATCTTTTTTTCATTATTATCATATTTAGTTTAGTCGGCTGAGTTGGGTCTTAGTTGCAGCACGCGGGATCTTCGTGGCGGCGTGCAGGATCTTTAGTCGCGGCATGCAAACTCTTTAGTTGCGGCATGTGGGATCAAGTTCCCTAACCAGGGATCGAACCTGGGCTCCCTTCTTTTGGGAGCGTGGAGTCTTAGCCACTGGACCACCAGGGATGTCCCTGCAGAGGATCTTTAATTTCACAGCAGAAGCAAAAGAAACAGTTCATAAGCAGGGAAGAGATTCAATCAAATCTGCATTTTATATTGGCCATTTGATAGAAAAAGGGACTTTAAAAAATAATTTTCAGGAGGCTTCCCTGGTGGCGCAGTGGTTGAGAGTCTGCCTGCCAATGCAGGGGACACGGGTTCGAGCCCTGGTCTGGGAGGATCCCACATGCCGCGGAGCGGCTGGGCCCGTGAGCCACAATTACTGAGCCTGCGCGTCTGGAGCCTGTGCTCCGCAACAAGAGAGGCCGCGACAGTGAGAGGCCCGCGCACCGCGATGAAGAGTGGCTCCCGCTTGCCACAACTAGAGAAAGCCCTCGCGCAGAAACGAAGACCCAACACAGCCATAAAAATTAATTAATTAAAAAAATAATAATAATTTTCAAAATAATTTCAAATTTAGAGAAAATATTTGAGTACAAAAGTCTCCACCACCCAGACCATACAGCATGTGCTTCCACTCGCCTGTCCCTGTCTCACACTTATCATCTATCTCACACACTTACCCATCACCACTGGTCTTTCTCTGAGTCATTTGACAAAGAGCTTCAGATATGACTACTCATCACCCTGAAATACTCCAGTGCCTATTTTCCCAAAACAAGGACAGCCCCTGCTCCACAACCCTCCCAGTCCAGAAGTAAAGATTGATACAACTCTGCTGTCTAATGCACAGACTGTCCCCCAAATATTTCTTTTCCTTTGTGGCCCAGATCCCACTCGGGAACATACATTGCATGTAGTTGTGTCTCTTCAGTTTCCTGCGATCCAGGGTAATTACAGTTCCTCAGTAAGAAAACAGGGGCCCCTAACACTTCACCTGTCCAGTGAGCCCCTGGGCCACACCTGGATCAAGCTTTCTGGCAGAAACGCCCAGACATGCTGCTCTACTCCTCTCAGCTCGTGGAGTCAGGACGCAAAATCCCAACGTGTCCCCAGCCCGCTGGCAATATGTAGCTGGGTCACACCTGCCGGCTTTTCCCTTTGGGATTGACGAGTACCTAGTAGCAGGTATTAAAACCTCCACCTACCATCCTTAGCCTCCACTGATAACTCACTCCAGCCCTACGATGACTGCTAAATGGCGATTTTCTGCTTCCGTCACTCCAATGATTTATTTCGCATGCATTCCTCACTTGCTCGTTTACCTACATCGGTATGGACTCGTGGGTTCCTGTTTTACTCACTTCGTTGTAATCTGCCAACATCATCCTTGATTTTGCTGCTCAAATTATCCCAGATTTAATCAGTGGGCACCCCTCCCGTTGCCTCCCATGTCCTTTGACATCATGTGATTGTTTGATAATTTTCTTACTTTCTGGCACAACAAAATATTTCAGGCTCATCTTGTACTTTCACTGCTCCAGCCCTGAAGTCAACTGTTTCTCAGAAGATCCCTGGCTCCTTTTGCTGGAGAATGGTATTTAGATGCGAGATCTGGAAACTACATGTACGTCTACCTGTACACTTATATCAAAACACACGAGTTCATACTCCCTCCAACTCCAATCCAACGCCTCAGGGCTCCTTCCAGCCTCCCCCTTTGCATGCTTATGAGATCTCCAACAGCAAGAAGCCTGAATTGCATTATCCTGGATAATGCATTATCCTTGCGTTATCCAGTGTATGTGTCTACTTGCCAGTATAACCAGGCTGACTGGTCACCAGTACTAGGCCTAACACTGTCTCCTCCGTGCTGGGGAGCAAAGGTCTCTAGGGAGCTTTTAAAGAGGGCAAAATTAAAGGGATACCAATCAATTAAGAAAATGTTGTAGTAATCTGGGCAAGCAAGCAAGGACCAAGCTTTTCCTGATTCCTCTAGTTGCACAGCAAAGAGACCCACTCGGGTGGCTCAGGTAAAGAATGTGTGATTGTGTCACCAAAGAAGCATCTGAGAAAAAGGAACAGGAGTCTTGATGAGTCTGGGAAAAATGAGACTCGTTGGTAGTGCCAACTAAAAATTGTCGCTCGCCATCTGCCTCTGCAAAGATGAGGTCACCAGCCACTGCAGTCGCTGACCTTCCACACACCCTGAAAGGAGTTCAGGGCAGAGATCAGGAATGAGGCCCTTTGTGCTCTGCAAAAACTGGCAGAACAGGTCTTCAGATAGTTAGATATTTTCCGGAGACCATGTTATGAGCCCAATTTCTTGCATCTTCTCATAGCTAGAAAAGCACTAAAATCATTTCCAGAGACATCTGCTCCTCGTGACTAGCAGCCACCTTCTGCCAAGATGTGTGCTCGATTGCGTGTCCCTCCTTCACCAAAATCACACATATACTGAACAACCCTCCGTCCCCACCCCGGCCCGCTGTTTGGAGCAGTTCCTCAGAACAACCTGAGAGGCTGTCTCCTGGGCTATGGTCCTCATTTTGCCCCAAATAAAACTTAACTCACAACTCTCACTTTGTGCATGTTTTTCAGTCGACAGTAGCCTGAAAGGAAGGGAGGCAGACTGGGCCCCTCCCCTCTGCACTGAAGCCCATGTAGAGGTGCTGGGGAAGGAGCTAGGACAGGGAGAGGGGAAGAGGTGGACGAAGGGTTGATAAGGCCCAGTCCTAGGCAGGAGGGGATCTAAAACAAAGCAGAACGGATTGAACTTAAACAGAAGGCAGCACTTTTCTCTGAAACTAGAAAGGAGGAGTGCAGAGGTTGAACCTTTACAGATCTGCACTGGAACACACAGTGATGTTCTTCTTTCCTCTGAGAAAGCAGTGCCTTTCATTGGAGAACTGTCTGCAGAGAAGGTAAGGAAAGAGGTAACATGAAGAGGTCACAGGAGATTGGGGTACAGAGTAAAATGTTAGCAAAAACCTAAGAACTAGGCCGGGCCTGCCATTAGACTCAGCAAAGAATGAGATGGGTTCTGCCTTGCTGGGAAGTGGCCAGAAGTTCAGTGGGGTCACAAAGGCAGCAGAGGCTGGAGGCTGATTGGTGCACAGCATGGGCCTGTCTCTTCAGTGTATTTTACATCCCTAGACCCCCCAGGTCAAATGCTTTATCACAGACATGCAGGATTTCGTGTGTGGCTCATGTTCACCCAACTCTTTATCTATAGGATGTGATTCTACAGCTTTTTAGAGGAAAGACCGCAAGACAGAAAGGCTCATGCTCCTTCCTGTGTTAACAAGGCAGCTACTTGCTTTGAGGTTGTAACTTGGTCTTGAGTGAAAGGTGGCATTAGAGCTTTAATCTGTTGCGTAGGAAAAGGGGTAAGACTCACCATTTTACATATTTGCAACTCACATAATATAATTTGGGGGAAGGAAAACCATTCCTTTCCTTGCTTGCGGTTTAGTGCCCTTGCCCAAAGTTGAGTGTTCTAGCCCCTGGAGCAACGTTTATGAGATTATATATTTATATATATATATCTCCATAGCCACACACACATATATGCATACATAATTACATACAGACTCACAGATGAGGGGAGGGGAGGTATCCTTTATTCATTCAGTACCTGCTGTGCCAGGCACTGTGCTAGCGTGAAGATATGATGATACACATAATACAGTTCTTGCCCTCATGGACTTAAAGCCTAGTTGAATGATTAATGAGACTTTGGCAAAGTTACCAATGCACGCAGATGCTTCCCTTCCCACTGCCCCCAAAAGTTCATGGGAGCAGCAAGTCCTTCACTCACTGCATCTAACAGGGCTGTGATTGCAGTTGTCTTCAGCTGGTGGTCCTCTTCATCTTTCAGCCTTTCATTCTCCTGTCTGCACAGCAAAATGGTCTGTGGGATATCACTGTTTTGTCCTGAAAATGGCAGTCTTTGCCCTGCAACTGCTGCACAGTTATCATTATTCCAGAATCCCTACAATATGGCAGGGAAGGGCCCACGTGACATGAACACATCCACCAAGAACTTAAAAACATGTAAGCATGCTATACTTCTCTCCAGTAGTCCCTGCCCCTCCTAAAGATGATCATGCAAGGCTCCCAGTAACATAAAGATTTGAAGACCAAGAGAGGGGAAAAAAACTAGCCCTATTGTTACAAACTGAATTAAAATATCCTTGGAACTCACTTAATATGCTTAAAAAACTTACCTAGGCTGTCCTCTGCAACTGTTTGGCTTTAAGGAGACTACAAAATAAATATAATTACCCTGATTGAGTTTAGTGGAAAGCAAAGCAATCAAGAGCTGTCTGTGCTTCTAGAAGCGATTCAGAAATCGCGGGCAGGATGTCAGCGCCCGCAGCAGAAGCTCTCGGGCACGGACAGCATCCTGCTTAGTGAGCGGACGCTGGGTCCCCGCTGTCCCGCCAGGCGAGTACAGTTCCTGTCCCACGCGCACACAGGGGCCTATCCCGCGCCCTCCTCACGCCTCCAGGACCGCTGAGAGAGTTCCATCAGGAAAACGTCTGCACGCTGTGGGCTCTCAGCACAGCCGGGGCCCCACAGAACCACTCGGATTTTCTAACAGCTTGGAAGTGCCTTTAGCAGTGACTCCCTAAAACTTGGCAAGTGTAGCGCAAACTCAGGAGCGTGTACTTCTCCTTCCACAGCAGCCCTGCACGAACCGCGACCCAGGTGACGGGGCGAGCTGAGCCCTCACCGCCCGGGGGTCCCGTCCCAGGAGCCGACCCTCGCCAGCCACAGAACCCATCCCTTCCAGCCTCACACCCTGCGGCCAGTGAGTTCCACACCGTGACGTCCACGCACGCCCCGCCCACATTCGCCTTATGGGCGCCCCGCCCCGCGTGTGGTCGTCCACGCAGGACCCGCCCCCCTGGCCTCATCGGCGCTCCGCCCGCCCGCGCGATGACGTCACAAGGCCCCGCCCCACCCGCCTCAGAGGCGCTCGGCCAGGCCTGTGGGGTGACACACACGCCGGCCTCGCCCACCCTGTGGCAGTGGCGCCCCGCCCGCCCGCGCGATGACGCCACGCACCAGCCCCGCGCACCCGCCTTCGCGGCGCTCCCGGGTCCTGTGGGATGATGTCCCACGCTGGCCCCGTCCACCCAACGTTAGGCCGCGCCCAGGCCCGGGGCCACGCCCGACCGCCGCAGTAGAAGCCCCCAGCCCCTCGCCGCCGCCGCCCCGCCCGGCGTGCTGACGTCGCACGGCGCCGCGGGCGGAAGCGCGGGCGGGCAGGGCGGCTGCGCAGTCCCCTCAGAGGGGCGCTGGCGCGCGGGCTGAGGCGCGTCGGCCCGGAGTGGACCGGAGCGTTGCGCGGCGGGGCGATGAGCGGCGCCCGGGCCCCGGGCCCCGAAGCCGGCGCCGCCGGGGCCGAGCCCCCTGGCGCGGCGCTGAGCGTGGACGTGGCGGGGCTGCTGGCGCAGCTGGCGCGCAGCTTCGCGCTGTTGCTGCCGGTGTACGCGCTGGGCTACCTGGGCCTGAGCTTCACCTGGGTGCTGCTGGCGCTCGGGCTGCTCGTGTGGTGCCGCAGGAGCCGCGGCCTCAAGGCCACCCGTCTGTGCCGCGCGCTGGCGCTGCTGGAGGGCGAGGAGCGCGCCGTGCGCCTGGGGGTGCGCGCCTGCGACCTGCCGGCCTGGGTGAGTGGGCGCAGCGGACCCCTGACCTTCCTGTCCGCCACGACCCCGCAGGGTCAGGCGTCCCCGCCCGCCCCGCCGGTCGGGAGTCCCGGCCCTCCCCCAAGTCCTCCCGGGTCTGGGGTCCGCTCACGCCCCAGCCCACCCGCCCACGTTGGGGCGTCCTGACCAGGGGCGGCACGTCCGCCTGGGTGGGCGCCGGCGTCGGGCCTGGGCCTGTGTACCTTGCGGGGCCTCGCCGCTGTCGCCGGGCCCAGCCGCCCGACCGCTCTCGGCCCGCGAATTCCTTTGGTTTGGCGCCTTCTCTCCGCCGCGCGGGTCCCGAGCAGGGCCGCACAGGTGAGGCGCCGTCTGCGCTGTCCTGCCTTGGCCACGTCGCCACGCCTCGCTGTGCGGTGCCGTGACTCTCGCCTGCGGAATGTGAGCTCGCGGCCGCCGGGTTCCCTGCGCGGGCCTGGACGCCACTCCCTGCCCCCTGCGGAAACGGCGGCCAGCGGTGTGGGGAGAAGGGCGGTTTCCTCCTTGCCTGCGAAGTCTCGGCCGTTCTTGGTGGTTTCTGGCACAGTTGAGGAGCAGTGGGGGTCCCCCAGAAGATTTGCTGGTACGATGATTGGAGGTGTGTTCCAGTTCTTTGGAAGTAACGTTATAAGCTGACTAACTTTCATGTAGGGTGAACTTGAATCCCGGGTGAATTTGGGGGTGGGTGGGGCAGGCGTGGTATTGATCGTTTGTGCCCCAAGCGGTTCTCTGCATATTTTATTTAGGCAGCGTGGAAACTAACGGAGTTGGTTCCCTCGTTCTTTCTTAACCGTGAGTTGGTGCCAGAGTTTTAGACGGCAGGAAACAGTGCTTGTTTTAAGATAAATGATGCTCCTGTTAGGCTTGATGTAAACTTCTCGGGAAGATGGCCAGCCAGTGAGTTTCAAAAGGGTTGTTTTCTCTTAGAGGAGAAAAGGGCTTGGAGTGCGATCCCTGTTTCCAGTCAGGAGACACTTGGGAAGCAAGGCATGGAGTGTATGACACAAGGCAAACAGGTTGCAAAGCAGGAGTGCCCACGGCCAGGAGGAGCTCAATGGCTACTGCCTGGTGGTGACAAGTTGCAATTGCAGTAAGAACCTCACAGTCAGGGACTTGGGAAATTTAAAATTCCGTCAATACGTGGTGGACGTGTGGCACAGGACGACTTGGAACAATCACAGTAACCAGCGTGGTGTAGCTTTTTGCCAGAAGCAGGAAAGAGGAGGGTGGTGTAGAAAACGGGAACTCAGTAATGGAGGTGCGAAAAGCCAAGAGCACAGAGGTGCACTTTGGAAACGCAGAAGGACTTTCAAGTGGTGTCTGGTATCTTGTGTCACACCGAATTAAGTGATTCCAGAAAGTAGCTGAAAACAGAGAGTAGGGGCATTACCAAAACAGCAGACATAATCAGGGCAGAGATTCACGGAAACTGGGGGTGCTGACATTCATAGATACTTGGTTATGGAGCAGTCGGCTAACATCAAATTTGCTTGTAAAAGCTGTGAAATGCACACTGTTTTCACATAATGAACTAACAAGTATGGTTGTTACCATATTGAAGGACAGGGCAAATTATTATGATTATTTTTAGCAGAAGAAGAGGGTGATTAGCCAAAGCTTCCTCCCTTGGGTTTCTCCTCGGTGTGACTTAAACTCATGAACCATGGTGTTCATCTTGTACAGTAAGGCATTTATATTTTTTCCAGAATTTTTCACTTGTTCATTCCAAATTTGTGTTTGTGCTCATGTCACACACAGATACATACTTAAACATGCCTGTATTGCTTAGAAAACTACTGTGAGGATTCACACGGAACTTGACGGTGATCATACCCAAGAAAAGCACTAGGAATCTGGGGTTTGAGGTAGATTTTTTAATACTTTTTCTTATTGTAATACCCATGTGTTGTTTTCACGACAAAACCAGTGAATTACACTGTCTAGAAGTGGATCTGCTGTTGTGCTGTAGCCAGGGAGTCCGTGCATAAGAAGAGTTAAGTTTTCTGTATTCGTAGTTCTTTGATTTTTACTGTACATACTTAGGTTCTTGGGGTTCAGAACTTTGGGCTGATATTTTGCTTTGAACAACATATGTTTGTACGGATTTCATAGTGTGTCATTGACAGCTGTGATTGACAGCAGGGTCGAAGCAGAGCAAAACTAATGTGGTGCTCACTTCCTAACCTCACTTTTGAATATGTTCACTGACAATTTTTCTTCTGTTTATTTAGTAAAGTAAAAATTTATATTGGCTGTAAAATGAGATGATTAACAAATGTGAATACTTGGAGAAAAAATAAATATACTGTTTCAAATTAAGGCTATTAGGATATGAAAAATGGCTCTCAACGTGATAATTCTGTAAGACCTTGATCCTACAGCTTTAATGTAAACCACATTACTATTCATTCTTTTTTTTTTTGGAGAAATAAATGTTTGCTATTTATTTATTTATTTTTGCTGTGTTGGGTCTTCATTTCTGTGCGAGGGCTTTCTCTAGTTGCGGCGAGCGGGGGCCACTCTTCATCGCGGTGCGCGGGCCTCTCACTGTCGCGGCCTCTCTTGTTGCGGAGCACAGGCTCCAGACGCGCAGGCTCAGTAGTTGTGGCTCACGGGCCCAGTTGCTCTGCGGCATGTGGGATCTTCCCAGACCAGGGCTCGAACCCAGGTTTGAGATGACAGATTGAGGACTGGCCTTTTTGTTGTACCAGTGGTCTCTCCTTGTTAATTGGGCCCTGTAAAATTAGACTACGGTTGAAGAATATTGTTGAAGAGTTTTTATAGACACGCGTAGGGGTGATTGTCCACTGCTGTTTTTATTTGAAAAATTAGAACTTGGTGTGAAGTCTGTCCTTTTCCTGCTTTCACTACTGCCAATAAATGCTGATTCCATGGCTGCAAATAAGTAGAGACCCAAACCTGTCATAAATGACAACTGGTCTTTTATTTCTCGAATACTTTGATGATTGAGATTTAAAGCATAGTGAACTTCTGTGTTCTGCTGTTTTTACTATTATGCACCAGCTTTTCTTTAGGGAGAGCTTTCTTCCCATGGTTCTTCTGGTAAGTTCAGGAGAATTTAACTCTTGCCAAAATTTAATATGTGTAGGCTAAGAACCAAATGGACAAAAGAAAAGAATACACTTTGGTCTCATGTAAAGGAAGGACAAGTACTTTTATTCTCAGTGTTAATCATTGACTTACAGTTTAAAAAATTTTTGTGAACACTTGTAACAGACTTGTAGCTAAATCAGGATCCACAGTTTAGCTATTTTAAACTGTGGTTGCAACTTTAGCATCTAGATCCTAGAGCAGTTATGTGCTTTGAGAAGATGTTAGAACCTCCTCAAAGCTGTGAAGGGGGTGTGGATAATCTTGGGGTTTCTTGTTTGTGTGCACACTACTGCTGTCTATCAAAGAGGAAAAGGACAGTCACCTCAGCATCGCTGTTATGCTGTCTAAGTGCTTCATGAAGTTAGAGCAGAGGGCCCCATCGTTGCTGGACATGAAGCAGTAACTGTTTGTTTTCTAGTTCAAGCTAAAAACTGGATTTAAATTTAGGATATATGCATCCATCAGGTTGTGTGCTCTGGTTTTTCTGCATCAGATGAATATTAGCCTCACTTTATATTCAAGATGGGAGCTAGCACTGAACTATATATAATTTAAGTAGATACAGGAATTGAAAATATAGTAGGTTTATGTTAAATTATATTAATACATGTTGTGTTAAATTATATTAAATATGTTTATAAAATATAGACCTTGATCCTGTGAAGAACCGATTATGAACAACTGACTAGTGAGTGAGTGTTCTCCTTAGGCCTGGTGAACCTCTTACCTATTTTCTCTGTGGGTTTTCATGATTTCTACATTGGTTGCAACAGTTAACCTTGAATGATATCACAGACATTGTGAATAGATTAAAAACCATTGAATTGTACACTTTAAATGAGTGAATTGTATGGTATCTGAATTATATCTCAGTGCTGTTGAAAAATATTATAGACATTGAATTTCTTTTAAAAATAAAGAAGTGAAACAAGTGAACAGTTACAGTACAAAGTAAGCCATACAAACCTCCTTGCTTATGGAATTCCAGCTAAAACTGATATAATTTTAAAAAATTATTGTTCCAATATAAATTTGGAGACATTTACATTTTAAAGAATATTTAATGAAAGTGGAGGGCTTATGAATGAAAAAAGTAACTAAGTAAATGTTTTTATCTTAAACCTAATGTTACTTTAAGCATTGATACTACATTGGCTAAACAAACAGAAATTGTGCTTCAAAGATATACATAGCCTAAATGTGTGTTTTTTGTGTGAGTTATTCTGAACTCTTACTTTAATTCAAGTACTGATAAGTAATTACAATGTGTGTTTGGGAAATTTAACCTATAAATTGGTTTGTTTTCTATAAATGTATCCTATCGTAGCATTATTTTATTTGCTTTTTTAAAGGCCCACTTTAAAAAATTTTTTTAATTTCAATTTTTATTTACTTATTTATTTATTTGGCTGCACCGCTCGGCATGCAGGATCTTAGTTCCCTGACCAGGGATCGAACCTATGCTCCTTGCAGTGGAAGCTTGGAGTCCTAACTACTGGACCGCCAGGGAATTCCCCATAGCATGATTTTAGAATGTACTATTTGTAGTCTCTTGCATTTTGTTATGTTTTGTTAAATCGTTACCTTTTTTGGTTTCCATGACAATGCTGCCTCAGATGAATTTTCCTTCCCCATTTAAAGATCTGAGGACCCACTATCTACAGAAGTGTTAGAGGTCACCTTGCCTTCATGTGTGTACTTACTTCCCGGTAGATACGAGGTGGGGTGTGATGGCCGAAGAGTGCCCTGGTGGGTCAGTGGTGGGGGCGTGCATATAGACACACTAAAGGACATTGAAGAATAAGTGGGAATAGCAAGATAAAAGTGCAGGATTGGGAAATCAGGCATCTCAGGGGGTGAAAGCATCAGAGCCCAGTAGGACAGCAACCTGAATACCCGGGCCCTGCTGTCAGGAGGGAACTGTAAGGAAGGTGAGGAACTGTCAGCTGGGCCCAGGGGTGAGGAGTAGAGCTGCTCAGACTGGGGCCGGGCCGCCTCTCAGGGCAGCACTCGCATTTCTCAGGGAGTCATGGCGTGTTTGGACATGGGAGGAGGGGGACATCGTGATGTACTCAGAACCAATTTGTGAAGTCAGAAAGTGGAAGCTCCTGTGCAGTGCCGATTACTGCTGGATTACCCTGCTCTACACCCTTGAGGTCGCTGGAGACGCCTGTCCACCTCCCCCAAATAGACTGTTTTATTTTACTCTGAAGGGTCTTACTGTGCCATAAACACTGCGTCATCCCCTGCTCTTTTGGAGCTGGGTGGGCATAGTTCTTACATAAACAGTGTCAGTAGTTGTCTTGCACGGAACCATTTTTCCATTTAACATGTTTTATTCACAAGTTTTCTCATGGTCTTTTGCCCTCTCAGTGGTTTTTCTTTCTTAATTTTTTTTTGTTCCTTAACTGTTAAAAAAAAAAGTCCTGTAAATTTTTTAAAGAAAACCATCTATTTTGGTGAATTTTTCCTAGAGTAGATCACATTTTAAGGAACAAGCCCAGCTTAAGTGCAGGGATCAAAAATGAGCTTTAATTGATCCATCTATTCACTCAGCCAGTATTTATTGGACCTTTCCTGTGTTCCAGGTACTGTGCTAGGTGATGAGTTAGACAAGGCCTCAAACTCAAAAATTTACTAGGTGGTGATAACACAAATCTAGGGATAATCCTAGTTTTAGTCGTAGTATGCACTGGTAGTTTTTTTCTTTTTTAATAAAAATAATACATATTCATTTTTGTTAAATCCAGAAAAAGTATATAAAAACATTATTCATAATTCCAAACCACCCATCATAGTAGTTGGTAAAAACTATAGCAACTTTGAATGGAATTGTTACTATGTATTCATCTATTTGTACTGATAAACCATACTAAAAATCATTTCAGAAAAATATGGTTTAGTGTTTAAAAGTTTTCTAGACTCTTAACTACATGTGGAAAAAGAAAGGCAGACCTTTATTAGGTCTTTCACTTGGTGAAATGGTATGTTCATTTTTTAAAAAGACTATGCCTTTTAGAGCATTTTGTACATTTATTGAAGTAATAGCTCAACTCTTTAAATCAGTGTATTGTAAAAGATTTTATTGATGAGGATTAAAACTTTTTTCTAGGGTTTGTAGATCTAGCTGTGCGTATAAGTTCAGTTTTATGCTATCCAGTCTTTCCTATTTTGTGAAAGGCAGTCTTATGATTACTCATAGTGGACGCCTCTGAGACCTGTAGTTCAATATCTGGTGTCTTTTTTTTTTTTTTTTTTTTTTAAATAAATTGATTGATTGATTGATTGATTGCTGCGTTGGGTCTTCATTGCTGTGGGCGGGCTTCTCATTGCGGTGGTTTCTCTTGTTGCAGAGCATGGGCTCTAGGCGCCTGGGCTTCAGTAGTTGTGGCACGTGGGCTCAGTAGTTGTGGCTTGCGGGCTCTAGAGCTCAGGCTCAGTAGTTGTGGCGCACGGTCTTAGTAGCTCCGCGGCATGTGGGATCTTCCCAGGCCAGGGCTCGCACCCGTGTCCCTTGCATTGGCAGGCAGATTCTTAACCACTGCGCCACCAGGGAAGCCCTATCTGGTGTCTTTTTAATGGACTACAGCAAGATGTCCAGAGGAAAGTATCAATGCAGAGTAACAGCACATCTTAAGTGCACCCCGTGTGTCAGCAGCAGTGATTCCCTTTTTAAAAAAATGCCATTGTTGTACCTGGTGACTACACGTGAGAATGGGTGATAACCACACAAATGGCAGATGTGGAAATACTAGTATGGAAGTTTTTATTATGCTTTCTTTTTTATTATTTGTAAAAATGTCATTGAAGTTGAGCTTGAAGTTCTTTTGTTTGTTCAATCACTTAGTGAACTTATCTTTCTGCTTTGAATGAACATGCAGTCGTGTTTGCCTTTATTTCTTATGTTATGGCTAGACAGGTTTTAAAAACATGATTTTTCTGGTATGAAAAGAACACATGCTCATTGTAGAACCTTTTAAGCTTTGGAGAATAAAAAGGAAAAAAGCTACCTGCAATCCTACTAACCAGTGATAGCCGTTATTAACGTTTCGGTGATTTTCTGAATCTTTAGTATGTCTGGAGGGACGTGGATGTTGTATTTGCCTACACTAAGGATTATGTTGTGGACGTTATATCATTATTCGTCAGAAATATGACTCGTTTTTTGCAGTAGTATCTATTTTATTTAAATTATGTCTGGTGGACAGATTCTAAAAATCAGGTTGTTAGTTACTATATGTTGAGAAAAGGTAAAACTAGAGTTTGAGATATTTAATTTTCTACTCTTTTCAAGTTATAAAAGATTATTTGCTTGAACTACTTGTCGGATTGTCCAGGATATATGAACTATTTTTGAACTCATAAGAGTAGCATGATAATTTTATAAACAGAAGTCTAGCTTTAGGGGGCAGTGTTTGTTTTTGAATGGTATGATGTTAAAATAAGCACAGTAGATTTATCCAGATCCCCTCTTACGTAAATAACCTTTGGAAGAAGAGAGTTCTCCCACGCAGAGTCGCTCTTCCAATGGCTTTTCTTCCTCTCTGCTGTGTTGGGATGTGAGAGTTGGTTAAGTTGAAGTCATGGCTTTGTGTAGCAGTGTTGGGATTGCTGTCTGGAGATTGCTGAGAAGGCTCACTGCATTGTCCTTGATCTCGCCTGAAAACAGCAGCCGCGTGATTGGTGTCGTCAGTGTCACTTGGCAGCCCTTGGGCACTGAGTGGTGTGGGCCACCCTTGTGGGTACCCATGTCACACGTGACGGCATGGCTGCTTGGGCACACACTCGAGAAGCAGGCTCTGGATCTGATAGATGTAGGTTCCTGTCTGAGACCCACCCACTCCCAGCTCCGTGCACTTGGGCAAGTTGGTCACACCTTTTAGAACCTTAGTTTCCTCATCATTAGGTGGGCATTGAAATGAGCCCGACCCTGTGTTGTGGTTGTGAGGCTGGAATGAAGAAAGGCCCAGGGATGTGGCAGAGGTGGCTAGTGGTACCCTGGGGTTAGTGATGCCAGTACTGATGCTTCCTTTCAGCTGCACTGGTGTTAACGGCCAGCTTCCTGCTGCCTGTGGCGCTTCTCTAACTCACCTTGCCACCTCCTCCCCACTTCAGCTGGAGGGGGCAGATGAGATCGGAGCTTCTCTTTTACTGTGGTTTGTTTATCTGGTGTTGTTGCTAAGAATTTATCTGCTGTAATGCTTTGTTATTAGTCACACTCTGAAGTATTCCTTGTAATTTCTTTCTCTTTTTCTCTGTATATCCCTAAAGTAATTACCCCTCATCCTTGCTGCTTCTTCCTTAAAACAAATTCTGTCCTGAGGCTGTGGTTAATCTCTCCTTGCTCTGCTTGCAGCAGTTGCCCTGATGCAGTAGATAACCATAGTTAGTTCCATTATGACAGTATCATGTAAAATTTTTAAATTCTTGTAGTCATTTCCTTCCTCTTGTGAATAAGTGTTGGTTAGTGACTAAAGTGGGGATTTGAAAATGTATATCCTATTTCTGGGTCAGTTGTCATAGTTTAACTTAATCTATATTAGATGTGGAGTTGTTTTCCTTCCGTTTGCATCTGAGGGGTTGAGATGTGTTTTAGGTTTCCCAGAGGATGGTGGATCTGCAGAAGATAAATCCAGTAATGTGGGAAGAGAACATCGTCCAACTTGTTTCATGCCATAAATATTACACTGGAGTACATATTATATACTGGTTTTCGGGTCTGCCACTCATTCTGAGATACCAGCATGAGATTGCTAAAATTATTCATCTGAGTGATACTTGTACCTTCTGTTTTCTTACAAAACTTTGCTTACATATTTTTTTTTTTTTTAAGGTGTTACTTTCCCTTTTTTAAAAAAATTATTTATTTATTTATTTATCTGTGGCTGTGTTGGGTCTTCGTTTCTGTGCGAGGGCTTTCTCTAGTTGCGGCAAGCGGGGGCCACTCCTCATCGCGGCGCGCGGGCCTCCCACTATCGCGGCCTCTCTTGTTGCAGCGCACAGGCTCCAGACACGCAGGCTCAGCAGTTGTGGCACACAGGCCCAGCCGCTCCGCGGCATGTGGGATCCTCCCAGACCAGGGCTCGAACCCGTGTCCCCTGCATTGGCAGGCAGATTCTCAACCACTGCACCACCAGGGAAGCCCTACATATTTGTTAAATCATTTAGTTAAGTATGCTTAGTCCTGTAATTGTGTGTAGGATCAGGAGTTTGAAGACAGGGACTTTTTATTATCTGCTATAGCATCTAACAGTATTTGCATGGAGTTTGCACAGTAAACCTAGTGAGTTGTTGGAACAGTGAGCTACTAATTGCTTGTTTTATTAGGAGTGTCTATACCCAATCATAAATTGTCATATAATGCCTGTGTTGCCATTATTACACATATTTGAGGTGAGCTGCCTACTGAGATCATTAATTTATTTCATTTGTGCTATAAACATTTAAATGCCTAGCAGGCAAATGCATAAGATCTGTTAATACTAAGTTAATGTCTGAGTACTGGGTTTTTAAAACCAAAAACCCAAATATAATCTGAAACAAAAATGAGAGTACAGTCTCAATTTTTTCACATACATAAAGGTCTTGAAATTTATCCAGAGCTATTAGAAAGTGTTGATTTTACTTAATAGCTTGAATCAGATTGTGGTTTTATATTGGGTGAAATGGAGTGAGCACTGCTGTGTGTATGAAGGATGGTTTTAACAGGAATTATCTGTAGATGGTTATCTCGTAGTGGATGGTGCAAGAGGGGAGAGGTAACAGCTCAACTTTGCTTGCTGCCTGCACTGGGGCCACTGTAAGAAAATGCGGCAAACTTGGTGGCTTAAAAAACACAAATTTATCATTTACAGTTCTGGAGGCCCAAAGTCTGGAATCAGCTCCTTTGGGCTGAAACCAAGGGATCAGCAAGGCCGTGCTCCTCTGGAGGCCTTTCCTAGCTTCTGGAGCTGCATTCCTGGGCTCATGGCCCTTCTGTACCTTGAAAGCCAGCAGCTGCTTTGATCATCACAACGCTTTCTGTTTTCTTTCTGTGTCAATTCTGCCTCTGTTCCCTCTTGAAAGGATACGTATGATTGCATTAGGGCCCACCCAGGTGATGCAGGATAATTTCCCAAGATCCTTAATTGATCACATCTGCAAAGTCCTTTTTTTTTTGTCTCATAAGGCAACACTCACAAGTTGTAGGGAGTAGGACGTGGATATCTCTTGAAGGGCCACCAGTACTGCCCTACATCTTGGAATACTCAGGAGCCAAGGTGGCTGAACACAGTGATGACTGCTCAGCTTTGTTTCATCAGTTCTGAAAGGCACTTTCCCTCTACTTAACATCTCTGGTCTCAGATTCATCTCACAACCGCGTGTGATTCAGTTAGTGTACTCTTTCCTTCTTAGTGGCACAAAAGTGGTGGTATGTCTTATAATTGGTCATTTCTTGGATTCAACACTGTGGCTGTTCCCTTTTTCTGCCATAGCCCTGGTGCCTGAGAGTTACGTGTGGTCTTGGAGAGGCAAATGGGGGAGAGAGAGGAGCTGAGCTATTGGATGAAGGGCGGCCCACTTGGGCCAAAGTGTTTGCATTGGGAGATGAGGAGAGGCTCCCGGGGAGGCGCCTTACGCTGTGTGAGTGCAGGAGTTTGGACTTGATCTGGATGATGCCCGGAAAACACCAAAACATTTAAAAGAGTAGTGTGTTCCGATTTGAAAAAGGCATGTGTAGCAAGATAAATCTGGCAGTGATGTCCAGGTGGACTGAGGGGACAGAGTGGTGGCCAGATCCAAGCACGAGAAAGGAAGGAGTCACGCTGGGAGGATCTGATGGAGTCACACTGGGAGGGAGGGAGGAGAGGGGCGGGATGCGAGAGTGAAAGGTGACTCCAGGTTACTTGCTTGGCTCCTGGGTGAGGACATGATGATATTTGCCAAGAATGATTCTATAGGAACAGTGGTTTGGAGGCCTAGGGATAAGGATGGGAAATTGTTAACTTTGTTTTATAAACGTTGAGCTTAAGAACCCTAAGGGAGTTCCAAGAGGAGTTATCCAAACAGCAGCCAGCAGCTGGTAGGTGAGATCTGGGGGACACACCCGGACACCTTCAGTTCCTAGATGACGGGTGGCTGAGATCACGCTTGAAGTGGAGAAATGGAGAAAGCATGTGTAGACAGCATAACAAGACCAGAGGGCCCAGGACAGACCTTTGCACTCTGGAGGAAATCAGGGGATGGAAAATGAGGGGAGGGAATTCCCTGGTGGTCCAGTGGTTAGGACTCAATGCTTTCACTGCTGTGGCCCGGGTTCAGTCCCTGGTTGGAGAACTAAGATCCTGCAAGCTGCAGTGTGGCCAAAGAAAAGAAAAAGAAAGAAAGAAAATGAGGGAAATGGTTCATTCATTCAGTGCTCACTGTGTGCAGGTTCTCTTCCAAGCACTCTGCGTAGACAGCTGTTACCCTCATTTTGCAGGTGAGGGGACAGACCACCCTAACACTTGTCTTTGGTCCCAGGGCAGAGTTTGAACTGGGAAGTCTCTTGGTGGTGAGGAAGAAACTGGGGATTAGACATCGTCTAATCTAGTTATTTTGATAATTTCTACTTTTCAGAGGAGGAGGCTAGGGCCCAGGGGTTCAACGGTCACCGCAGTCACACAGAACTGGAGGCAGTGCCGGGCTGGGGTCATGTCCCTGCCGGCCACGCCCTCTCCACTGCCCCTCGGCCCAGCTCACTTGGTTATACTGCGTTAGCCTAGCCGTCTCAAGTACCGTGTTAGGCGGCGGGGTAGGCTGTCAATGTTTTCGGTCTCTATAATTGGGACAAGTCCTTTTTCCGTTTCCAAGTTTTTGTCTGGGATCATTTTCCTCCTGCCTGAAAAACTCACTTTAATATTTCTTTTAATGCAAGTTGGACAGTAACAATTTTTCTCAATTTGTGTTCATTTACAGAAAAATCAAGCAGGTAGAGTTCCCATATCCCACCTGCATCTAATTTCTTGTATTAGCGTCTTGCATTAGTGTGGTACATTTGTTGTAATTATTGAACCAGTGTTGATACATTATTAAGTTCCCAGTTTACATTAGGAGTCTCTCCTTATTTGTAGAATAGTTTCACTGCCCCCGCCCCCCCCCCCCAACCCCCCTAGTCTTCCCTCCTCCCCATCCCCACACCTCTGGGTGGCCACTGATCTTTTTACTGTCTGTAGTTTTGCCTTTTCCAGAATGTCAGAGAGTTGGAATCATACACTGTGTAGCATTTTCACATTGGCTTCTTTCTCTTAGCAATATGCATTTAAGATTCCTTGTTTTTTCTTGGCTTGATAGTTCATTTATTTTTATTGCAATAAAATTCAAATAACATACAATTAACTATTCAGTGTCATTTAGTACCTTCACAGTGTTGTGCAACCATCACCTCTGTCTGGTCCCCAAAATTTTCATCTCCTCAAAAGAAACCCTGTATCCTTGAGCAGTCACTCCCACTTCACCTGCACCCACATGCAACCACAAATTTGCTTTCTGTCTCTATGATTTTACGTATTCTGGATATTTCATATAAATGGAATCATTACAATATGTGACCTTTTGTGTCTGGTTTATTTCACTTAGCATAACATTTTTAAGATTTTACCCTGTAGTATGCTTTGTTTCTTTTTTATGGCTGAATAATGTTCCATTGTACAGATATACCCCAATTTGTTTATCCATTCATCCTTGGAAGAACTTTTTGGGTTGTTTCTGTCTTTATGAGTTGTTTCTGTGCTATTATGAGTAGTGTTGTGAACATTCATATACAAATTTTTGTTTGAATACCTGTGTTTAGTTTTGTAGGGTATATACCTAGAAGTGGAATTGATGGGTTTAACTTTGCAGAGCTGCCAAACTGTTTTCCATAACAGTGGGAATATTTTATATTCTCACCAGCGATGTAAGAAGGTTCCAATTCCTGCTGATGCTTGCCAACACTTGTTGTTTTCTGTTTTTTGATTCTGAGTCGTCATAGTGTGTGTGAAGTGGTGTCTCATGGTGGGTTTGACTTGCATTCCCTGATGACTTACCTGCATTTCCTCTCAGCTCCACATTTAGTGAGATTTTTTTGGTAGCTCGAAATTGGCCATGGCGGGAATATTTACACCCTGGAAGTTGGCAGTCTCAAAGAATTGGTTGTGAACACGTGCTGGCTATACCACTGCTCTGAACGATGTTTGTTCCCCTCCTCCAGAGAGGGTGCACCCCAATCTCTAAAGGCAGAAGGGGAACAGATCACCTTAACCTAGTAGGGTTTGAGTTGGCCTGAGGGTGGGTTTCAGGGAAAAGCTCTCTCTGTTCTGGACCCATCCATGCTTAGGGTTCCATCCAACAGAGGCTGTAACTGAAGACCTGCTGTGTTGACCGAGTGCCCCCTCAGTCCGCCTCGGAGTCCAGGCCTTGCTTTCTCAGTGCAGTAAAAGCTCTATTTTGCTTTTTATAGGCTAGCTTCTTGCCCTAATAGCTCAAGAATTTGGCAGATGCCTGAAGGGAAACTCAGCCGGCTTCACCTCCCCCTCCCAGGATCTGGGCTCTCAAGTCCTGTCACGCAGCTGACCCGAACTCCAGTTCCTGTCTCCCTGCTCTGGTGAGGTTTCTGTAAGCTCAGCTGGCTTCTTAGCCGCATTTCTCTGGATTTCTCAACCTCTGGTACCACAGCCATGGGGGAAAAACAGCCACAGAATGTCACACCATCGCCCTGCGGGGGCTTCTTCCCTGCGTTTTCATCTTTCACGCCTTGAGCTGCCCAGCGTCCTCTCGTGGGCTGGTGAGCGGGTCTCACCTGGCTTTTCTCAGTGTTCTCAGCAGAGTGGGTTGCTGCAAGGTGCTCTGGTCATCATAGCTGGAAGCCAGTGTTACTTTTAGGGAAAAATAGATTTGAACTCCTAGCGTATTTCCCTGTGAAAGTTAGGAGAACAGATACTTCCTGTTGTTGAGTGTACACTTTGGACGGGGAATGGGGAGACAGGTTTAGGAGAAAGAGGGCAGGTGTTGGGTGTTACTTGTATAATTTATTTCAAAATGTTTCCCTGGGTAAATATTTTAAGTTTAGGTGGGTTTCATGGTTTTGGGGGTTTGTTGCTATTATTGTTGCTTTCAGGAAAATACTATTACTGTTAAACACAAGGTGTGAGGTGATTTGTAAATTTTAAGCAGTGGAGCTTGAAGTAAACAGCTATAGAAAAATTCCAGTTAAGGCTTCACTTATTTTACCTGTGAAATGTCACCTGACAAGTCAGGTACACTCTGGAAATACCTGTTCAACATGACCGTGTAGTGAACTTATCTTTTTATGAGTGGTGAGTATTATTTGTTTCATTCATTTTATACTTTATAGCTTCAGCCTGAAAACACTGGGAGTGTTATAAATAGAGGAGAAAAAAGGTTTTGAAAAATGGATTTTAAAACTTTTCACAAGAGCCCCCTTCCTGTGTAAGGAGGGGCAGGAAATCTGGCCGTCCCGCGGGACGGTTTGGCCCAGCACTGCCTCAGGGACCCCAGGAGTTGGCCTGGTGCAGGCGCTAGATCTGGAGTCCGAGGCCAGTCTCAGCGTGGCCACCCGTGCTCCATGGCCAGTGCCTACCTCGTGGGACTCAGACTCTTCACCCGCAAAGTGGTGAGGAAGTGCAGTGATTGATCTGTCGGGTCCCTGCAAGCTCTTAACAATAAAACAAAAAGTGAGCCAGGAGCTGGACCTTAAGTGAGGGGTGGGGGCAGGCGGAGTAGCGTAGATGAGGTGAGAAACTGCTCTGAAGTGAGCGGTGAATGTTGAATAGGGTAGAGGAGACTGAAGCAAGAGATTGGGTGGGAAGGAGTAGGTTGTAGGAGGGAAACACAAGCCCTGGTCGTTAAATACACAGTATATCACACGATAGGGCAGTTTAGTCACAGAATTCTATGGCCTCACCAAATATTTTGGTTCCGATGTTTATATAGGTTTTTAATTTCAGAAATCATTTGGGGCCCACAGTGGCATGACTCTGCTCTTCCTTCATCAGTGAGTGGCCCAGGGGCCCTTTAAGGCCAAATACATCACTAATGTGTCCTTGTTTGTTGGCTAATTGACTAACAGCTCTGAATCGAGCTACTAGTTTACCTCGAGGCCACTGGAGTTACTTACTTGGTCTGTTATTATTTGGGGAAATACCTGATCCACACGAGTGCAGATATTACACAATCCGCGGTTGGTTGGAACCGAGGATACGGAGGGCTGACTGTAAATTATATGTAGATTTTTGGCTGCGCAGAGGGTCAGCTCCCCTAACCCCCGAGATGTTCAAGGGTCAACTGTATACAATTCAGTGTTTTTGGTATATTCACAGGATTGTGTAACCGTCACCAAAATCAAATTTTATAATAGAATGTGTTTGTCCATATGCACTAGCACTCACTCTCCATTCCCTCCACATCCCTCATGCCAACCCTGGGCGACCACGAGTCCACTTTCTGTCTCAGGGCTTCCCTGTTCTGGACATCCCATGCACATGGAATCAGACAGAATGAGGTCTTTGTGGCTTTGACTACCTGTGTGATAGATGATAGAGACTGGTAGATAAGTGATAGAAAATGAGAGAGGTGACGTGATTGATAGATACAATGGTGATGGATTGATAGATAGATCGATGACACCCCATCCATCTCCTGCTGTGATGTTGTACTATAGCTGTATAAGATGTAACCATTGGGGGGTGGAATCTGGGTGAAGTGCACACAGGGGCTTTCTGTGCACTTTTGCAATATCTGTAATTATTTCAAAAGAAAAAAATTTTGAGGGTGATCTTGTGATCTAATTATTGGTTTCTATATAGAGGTATGCGTTTATAGTAAGTAAACTAGTGGGTTTTCTAGGAAGAATTGGAGAGAGTTTGGGGTTTGATCAAGAGATATACAAAAATTTTTGTAATTTTTTCCCGAGGTATCCTGTTATTATTTACTCTCTTGTATGGAAAACAAAAGAAAGGTAGCGTAAGCCAGTGTTTCTCCCTGGATCATCACTGTAACACCAAAACTGAAGGGTTTCTTTTTTGTTTTTGTTGTTGTTTTAGGTATTTCTGTATTGCATGATCACAGTTAATGACAAACAAGCACTATGGGGGACGTACTGGAACCTTGGTCTCAAACATCCAGTAAAGATAAATGATTATATTCAGGAAAAATGTCTTAATGTTTTCAAGTGCCTGATTACCTATTGTTTCTCCATTGCATACAAATAAAGGAATAAAAGGAGAAAACAAGAAGATTTTAGGTTGGTAAATTTCTCTGACTTCGTTCTCATAACTTTTGAGATATTTACTGTCTGTGTGAGAGAATAAAAGTAAGCTTTTAGAAATATCGTATAAGCGTATTTCTTTTTTCTTTACTGTAAATCAAAAGATTTATTCATAGCTTTTCTGAATTGCTTTAAAAAAACAAAACCAAAATAAACATCCCCCCTAAAAAAACTCCCACACAGATTCTCTCCAGTATAATTTCTCAGAACTCTTAAGATTTTGCCACACTCATTACAATGGTAGTTTTTCCCCAGGATAATTCTGTAGGTTTGAAATACTGCAGAAAGTCACCCTATGTTAAAGTTCATTTATAGGGTTGCTTTTTCTCCTTAGAAGAGTATTTTAAAATTTAATAAATATTACATGGTACTAAACCTATTTCTTGAAAAAGAAAAATTCACAGTAAAATTTCAAACATGATGTGACTTCTGATTCCATGTAGATGTTTGGTAAACCTGTCAGTTCTGTAATCTGTAACTTTAATCCCAACTTCACAGTCTCATACTTCCTCCCTCCTTCCCTCCCTCCCTTCCTTCCACTTTCCCCTCCCCTCCCCTCCCTCTGCTCCCCTTTTTTATAATAGAACAAAGCTGGGTGGATCCCACGTAGTACACAGAACGTGTGCAGTTAATTCAGTGCTACAGTTACATCTCTATCTTCTTGTCCATCCCAGTCAAGACCTAAGCTTGTAAATTTGAAGAGTAGCATTGGATTGGAGTTTAAAATACAAAACAACCAGATTTTCTTATGTGTTTAGTGAAGGAGATGAGAAGGAGACGTGTTTTCTATTCTTGGACTCAATTTATGAGATTGATATATCTCATGCCAAAACCTGGACTTTAAATCAAGATTGTCAATTTCCTTGCGTGATTTTTTTTTTTCTTTTAGCAGTTACAGAAAGAATGTCTAAATGACTTTAGAATTTTGTTAAAATATACTTCAGGTCTTTGAAAACTATCATAATCATGCATCTATATGTAAGGCATTAAATAAATCTCTTGGCATTAGTATTTGATGAAGGGATGTCTAATTGTTCTCCTGGGTAGAAGTTAGATGTATCCCTCTTTTGACCCTGCCACTGACTCAGTCCTGGCTTAAATTTTCTTTTCATTCTATGCATGCACTGAAATTTAAGTCCACCTTCAAAAATAAATGGATGGATGAATAGTATATCTAATATAACATATATTATAGAAAGCCTCATAGTAACATTCCTTTTTAGCAAATTAGAAATAAGAATTGGTTTTCACATAATTTGGACAGCTTTGTTAGTTATAGAAGGTATGCTGGGATAAGCCTAGCTCCACGTGGCATGCAGGATCTTAGTTCCTTGACCAGGGATCGAACCCGTGCCCCCTGCAGTGGAAGTGCAGAATCCTAACCACTGGACTGCCAGGGATTCCTCAAGGCTAGCTTTTTTTAAAAAAATTTATTTTAGGCTGTGTTAGGTCTTTGTTGCTGCCTGCGGGCTTTCTCTAGTTGCGGCGAGCGACTTCATTGTGGTGCGCGGGCTTCTCATTGTGGTGGCTTCTCTTGTTGCAGAGCACGGGCTCTAGGCGCGTGGGCTTCAGTAGTTGTGGCTCGCGGGCTCTAGAGCACAGGCTCAGTAGCTGTGGCGCACGGGCTTA
The DNA here is from genome assembly GCF_028564815.1 of Eubalaena glacialis. Classification (NCBI taxonomy): domain Eukaryota; kingdom Metazoa; phylum Chordata; class Mammalia; order Artiodactyla; family Balaenidae; genus Eubalaena; species Eubalaena glacialis. The sequence goes on along the minus strand of NC_083723.1, from coordinate 129,252,966 downwards.
GTTGCTCCGCAGCATGTGGGATCTTCCCGGACCAGGGCTCGAACCCATGTCCCTTGCATTGGCAGGCGGATTCTTAACCACTGCGCCACCAGGGAAGCCCCCGAGGCTAGCTTTTTAATTTTTATTTTACTGTTTACCGATTTGCAAAACTAGTGGTCATTTATATAACAAAGAAATAGTAATGAATTATTGGGCGATAAACATGCTCTAAACAAGCATTTGTCAACAGTTGTATATAATTATTTCCCCTCTTCTGCCACCTCTGCCATCCTTGAGCCAGGAAGAGCCTCGGGTCCACGAGCTGTGGCTCTCCACTGTGGTTTCAGCCATCTTTCCTCTTGTCAGCAGCCAGTTCTTAGAAATGACAGAAGAAGCAACAAATTTACCCTCACTCTGGTCGTTTGTAGTGAGCAAGTAGGAGAGGTCCGGTCCCTCCCTACCTGTGGGTTCAGGTAAAGACGGCAGGAACAGTAGTGCTTCTTCAGACTCCCTAGTGAAATTTCTCATGAACGAAAAAGCACCTTGGAGAGAATTTTGAAAGTGTTTCCTGGTAGGAAAGGCCTTAAACAAATGGCTTTTCCAGTTTTATTTTAATGTCTTTGTACTACAGTGTTCTTCTTGGTGTATCAAATCACCCTGTTACACAGTAATCAAAGTCTACATAAAGCTGGTAACAAACCACTGGGAAAATTGTAATGCTGTGGATGTTGACAATTATAAATTGCTGTATTTACTGTGTGAATTAACTGATTACCTACTTTTTATGTACACTAGAAATAGATAAATCCAGTTATTTTGTGCAATTTCTTTTTACCATCCAAAGGAGTAATTTGGCCACACTGTTACCATTTGATAGAGGTTCTGAGAGAGACGTTCCTCTCTCACCTTTTTAGCCTTGAATACTTTCTTCTTTGTAGAGTAGCTATTAGGAGGAAGCATCCCAGTATTTTAGAAAACATATCCTATTAAGACTTCTTGATCCTATTTTTCCAATTTCCATGCATACTGAATCTCTGGAGAAGGTGGGAAGTGGCCGATTGGAATTGGGGTTGTGAGGAAAGACGGAGATAGTTTAATGGGTAAAGAAATTTTAGTGTAAAAAGGTCAGAGGGCACAAATTTATGTTGGTGCCAGTTTACGTTTGAGTCGTTTTCTCCTGACATGCTCACCAGCCAGTCTTGAGGAGTGCCCAGAGCTCCCCACTGCGGGGCCACAAAGAGGTAGCATGGATGCTGCAAGATGCTGGTGGCTTAACATTGCAACTTTGTTTAAATCCTCTTATTTGGAAGTCTTGTCCAATGTCAGTATTTATTAGTGTTTCTAATGATTTTTTTTCCATCATAATTACATAGCATGAAGAAATTGTAAGGGGCTTTCCTCTAAGCTCCATACAGATGCTCCCAGGTCCCCCTAGTTTATCTCAGCAGACTGTATACACATGGTTTTCTGTGTCTGTCATGATTGGAAAGCACTGACATAGAGAGCTGTAGATGGCCGGTTGACCCAAGGTCAAGAGAGTGAGAACGACTCTCTTTCCCCATCATTGACAGCAGCTCCCATATCCTGGGTTCTCCAGGGAGTCCTTCTATATGTTGGAACCTTGGACTTGCTTTGAATTTTTCTGGGCAATTTTAAGTGTCTGTGAGTCTTTCCTTTCCCATTTGCATTGATTTTAAGACTAATCCATATGCAGACAAAGGAACATTAAACGTTTGAAGATTTTTAGTTAGTCTCTCCCCAGCCTGTGAACTCTTTGAATGCAGTCAGGTCTGTTTAAGTAAACTGCAGTGTACTTCCAGGTGAAGATATGTGTTGACTGCTTAAAGGCTTCCTGAAAACAGTTTCTGTTGTGAGATGATAAAGTACAGGCTTCTCATGGTTTCATAGAACCTGTGGTTCGATTGTCCTAGTCTTGCCTCATCTATTCTTTTTTTTTTTTTAGTGGCTTAAAGTTTTTATCTCTCATGGTTGTGTGGGTTGATGGGGTTCAATTGGCCCATTCTTCCTCGGCCATGCCTCATCTATTCTTATTTTTGAGATGTAAGTGTTAATTTTAGACAGGAAAACAAAACTCCTGCTTAGATCTTTTCAGCTTGTGGACTTAGGTAGAAATCGTTGCATACTGCAGGAAGATTGGTGTTTGGGGATCGACGAGAGCGGGTGACACTCTGGTGTGCTGGGTGACCGGTGAGGTAGCGCCTGGAGGGCCGGCTGCCCAGCGGGGACCTCTTCTGGGCTCCAGGGCACACTCTGTGCAGCTGTCCCAGATGAAGTGAATTCTGCCACTGGGACCAGTCATTACTCCAAGTAGGAATTTGGTGGGATTTTTGATGTTGGTTTTTTAGTTTTTGGTTTTTTTGAGACACTGCCTAAAGGAATGTAGAAATGAGCAAAGCTCAAATCCTTCTTGGAATAAGGAACAATATGAACAAGTGAACTTGATTGGCCAGTTTACTATTTGAAGTTTAATGACATTTGGTTTCTAAAATGATCATTTTATCCATTATCTTTTGTATTTTACTTAAAGACATTAAATCAGTAATGCTTCAGGTGAAATAGATATGTTATCTTCACTCGTATTTCCCAGACATTGACCGCCTTATTTTAGATTTCTAAAATAAAGGAATGGGTTAATTTACACTGCGTGTTTCACCACCACTAGTGGTGGTGGGATTTCAGCAGGACTCCCTGCAACTGCACTTTGTGTAGTTGCCTTGGACTGAGCAGGGACGTCTGCACAAGTGCCGACTGTTAACAGGGTCTTCAAGGGGAAGGCTGTTTAAAGAAAGACAGTTCTTCTGTTTAGCTTCAGTTCTAAACATTATCCCATGTTCAAAAGTGGGTGAAATATGATTTAAGTAGAAAATTTTAGCTATGTATAAATTTGTTCCATCTTTTATACTTTAGGCAGGACTTTAGAGCCCTGTGGGTCTGGGCCTCTTCCCTCTAGCTCACTTATTCCCCTGTGATTTTAACAAATTATCCTTCGGGTGAGTCTGTTTCCTCATCTGTTAGGTGGGGCATTAACTGTGGACAAGGTTGTTGTGAGGATTAAACAAGACACTGTCTGTAGGTAGGGTTCTGGCACACAGTCAGTGCTCTGTCTTTTCTATTTGGTTTATTTTTTCTAAACAACTTTGATAATATCAATATCATATTAGAATCCAAAATATGCCTTTGTTCTTTTTAAAGAAAAGATTAAAAAAGATTTCTTGGGTAGTGTCAACTCTTAAAAATAATCAAAATTTCAGTACTCATACGATGGTTATTTCTAGTTTGTAAAGATACTATGAATAATAAATATGAAAACTTGTTTCATAATTAGACTTGTAGAGGAGATTTGAGTGGGGTTTTTTTGATGTTGTTTTGTTTTTTAGGTTTTGTTTTTCATCTGAAAAATTAGATTTGAAACCGAATGACATGTGTTCATCATTCTGTATGCCTTAGGAACACATTTTCTATTTTCCCTGTACATCTCTACCTTTCTCTGTGATGTTTTTGCTACTTTAAATTCTGTGTTGTGGAACATAAACAAGTGTTTATGAATATGTATTAGTGAGAAGCAGATTTTCGATTTAGTGAACAGATTTAAAATTTGGTGACAGATTTACTGTCTTCAATTTTGATATATTCTTTTTCTTTGGCGCTTTGAAACCATCCCTTACAAATTAAAAACCTCAATTATTGAATGTCCTGGGATTCTCCACTAAGAGATGGCTTGACTTTCAGAATTCATCTCACATAAACTTTAGAGATGTGAGCCAGTTCACTTGTACTGGAAGCCTACTTGTGCAGATGGTTTCTCTGCCCTCTCCTCTGGTAGTTCCAGAATCCGTTTCCTCAAATATTAATCTTACATAATTTCCCTCCTGAAAACTCCAGCGTTGACCCATTGCCAGTAGAACAAAATCCATACTCCTTTGCGTGGCACAGCAGGCACTTCAGGCTGGTTTTGACCTGATTTTTCAGCTTCAGCATCTACCAATCCTCCCTTCTCTTAATCCAGCCAGCGTAACTTGCATGCACCATTATTTCTGCTTAGCGTATTCTCTGCATGGCAAACCCCAGCTAACCCTTTCAAACCCATCTCACGTACTGTCTTCCTGAGTCTCTCGTGGACTCTTGGAGGCAGCATCAGACCCTCCCCAGCCCGCACTGTTCTTTCTTCCTAGGCTGGCGGTCATACCTCTCCACGCCCGTCCACCCGCCAGCATGAGCCTCCCAAGGACAGGACCATGTCCAATTCCGTGTCATGTCCCTGGCTCTGGGCACAGAGCCAGACCCCACTAACTGCTCGAAAAATGGCTTCTTCAGCCTGTTTTTCAAAAAGAACAATCTATACGTTTGCGGTAGATTAAAGCACAGTGACGAAAATGCAGTAACAGAATCAGAACTCACAGCAGGCGAATTGTATTTCTGTCCTGGTGTGTGATGGTGAGTAGAGAAGCTCTATTATTACATGTAGGTGACTCGTGGCACTGGTGTGTGTCTTGCCTGAGGTGTGACAGGATGACTAGGAATTGCTGGTGCACTGGCAGACCTAACTTGAGAAATACCGGTGAACTTCGAGAAATCAAATACTGTTAGGGAAGGCGAATATTTCATTTTGGAATATTTTTTACAGGAGTCATTATTGTTTTCGGTCATTAAAGTGTTTGTTTCAACATAGTTGTACTTTACCTTTAAAACTTGATGATTCAGAAAAAAAAATTTTCAAATCAGATTGGGAGTAGATTACTTATAAGAGCGTCTTGTTTCTAAGTATCATTCTCTCTAATATAATTAAAATGTAGTTTATGAAAATTCTATTGTCACATAATTTTAGAGTCATTTATTGTATAAAGTAGTACTTCTGTGTTAGAAAATTCTTAGTTTTAATCGTAAATTACAATAATAACTAGAAAAGTAGTTTATGTTTCTTACAAGTAATTCAAACATACAGAAATAGAGGAAAATATAAAAGCCTCATTCCCCTCCTTGTATTTTTTTTTAATTATTTATTTATGGCTGCGTTGGGTCTTCGTTGCTGCGCACAGGCTTTCTCTAGTTGCGGCGAGCGGGGGCTGCTCTTCGTTGCGGTGCTCGGGCTTCTCATTGCGGTGGCTTTTCTTGTGGCTGAGCGTGGGCTCTAGGCGCGCGGGCTCAGTAGTTGTGGCTCACGGGCTCTAGAGCGCGGGCTCAGTAGTTGTGGCTCGCGGGCTCTAGCGTGCAGGCTCAGTAGTTGTGGCACACAGGCTTAGTTGCTCCGTGGCATGTGGGATCTTCCCAGACCAGGGCTCAAACCTGTGTCCCCTGCCTTGGCAGGTGGATTCGTAACCACTGCGCCACCAGGGAAGCCCCCTCCTTGTATTCTTGCAAACTTTTTCTGTACATTTATAAACTTGTATAACATATAAAAGTATATGTTTATATGCACACATACAAACATAACAGTATTTTTAAGAATATATGGCTTCTATTAATAAATTTTCATTAATTGGAAAGTCTGGCAATGTTTTCTATTACCAAACATAGTAGTAGTTTCTTGTAATGCTTTAATTGAAAGTAGAAGTTCATTTGATGGTATTTGCACATATGAATTTGGTACGACGTACTGACTGGAAGAGAGAGGGACTAATACGGGCCCAGTTGGTAAATTAAATCACTTGTTTGGTATCAATAGGAATTCTCCAATGCTGGGAAGATTAGAAAGGAGCCACTTAAGTGTGCCGAGGATTTTAAGAGTTGGACTTGGAGGCAGGAGGTGAGGGTCTGCCCCTGCCCATGGTTGTGTAACTCGAGGCCTGTCTGCATGGTCGTGGTGGTGGCTGTGAGGATGGCTGGGCGTGTTCCCAAACAAGAGCAGAGCAGGGTCCCCTCCAGTGGGGCTGCACTAGGCGCTGGGCAGGGTTGGGGGGCTTGATTCCACCTAGGGCTCTTCTCATGCGCTCGTTTCTTCTACCCTGTCCCCTTCTTCCCCGGGCAACAGTGTTTTAAATTTTTGTTCATTTTTTATTAAAAATTTTTTATTATTTCCCGCCCCGAGATGAATGGTAGCCAGTTGTACCTGCTTTTCTCCGTTTGTACTTTCACTTAAAAATAAATCCTGGGAGTTATTCCACAGCAAGTATTCACACAATTCTGGAAATCACTGCTGTGGAGCCCCTCCCCACTCCTGGAGCTGCGCAGCACTTCGAGTGTGGATGCAGCGTCTGTTCCACCCAGCGGTCCTGGCCGCTGCTGCCACGGGCAGTGCTGTGCACGCATCATCTTTCTAGAAGAGATTCTCAGAAATGGAATTGCTGGGTCGCAGGGTGGTTGGATGCACATGGAATTTTGTCATTACTACTTAATTATTAATTCGTGTTGATGGATACTAGCTCTTTCCTAGGAATCCTAGGAAGGAGTTTGAATGTTGAGTGAAACCAGTCTTAAATCACTCTCTTCTTAGTCTTGGGTGGAACACTGGGTCTGGTAACAGTGTTTTATTGTGAACTGCTATTGTGTTTGCTGAACTTTGCCATTGGCTGTTTCAGGATTTGTGTAACCTCTGGAGTATAGACGAATCACTATTAAACAAAATTTTCTACTTCTGGCTGGCACTCAGGACCTCGTACATTTAAGGCATGGAATCAGAGTTTCAGGCTCTACTCTGATCGGAGTGTGTCCTCCTGAGGGCTCGGCGAGCTCCACGCACTTTCCACGTCCCTTAGTAGCAAAGTGGCCAAGAGCATGGGCAGACCAGTCTGGTTTGTCATCCCCATTCTGTCACTAGTAGCTACCCTGTAAATTTGGGATAGTAATAGTTCAAATTTGTAGATTTGTTGTAAGAATTAACTCAGATACCATGTGCGTGACTAGCTTAGCACAGAACCTGCTGCATAGATAGCAATTCATACTCAGTAAATGGTAGTTACTTGTATTATTTTACACAAGTATAGTTTGTAGCTTAGTTGTATTGCCCTCATTGATCTTCCAGAAACCTAGTTCAGGGGAGATTTACAATCTGTCCGTTGGCCGTCCCTCGGCATCTGCCTTCCCTTGGCATCTACCTTCCCTCCCCTTTTGCTCCTCTGAACCTTTCAGCTGAAGGGCCTTGAAGAGAGCTCACCCTCATCAGCCACCTCATGCCACGATCTAATCCTCTTGTGGCCTAGCCCAGCTAGTCTGGTAAGCCCTCCAGCTCTCCCCACCCCCAGCCCCAAATGCCTCCTGCCTTTTGGGGGGAAAGTGCAGTCCAGTTCCCTTCCGGTCGAACCTCTGCAGTGACATAGCCTCCAGATCTGAGCAAGCTTCGCCAGCAGTCCTTTCCTGAGTCTTTGCTTCTTGAGCGTCATCTTTCTCAACTCTTGAGCCTTTTCTTCATTCTGGAAGGTTGCTATCCATTTGGTTTTGTCCCAGGATGGATTCAAACTAACTTAATTTAGAAAAACTTACTTGTCATGCTAGCCCACCCTCGGGTTCAAGCAAATTAAAAGCTTCACATCCTGCAGCGTAAAGGAGTAGGTCTGCTCGGGCACGTGGACGTGGGGCAGGTGGAACCTGCTGTGGCCTCTCCGTGAAGCTGTGGGACCACAACAGACATGATGACGGTGGCCTCTCCAACCAGGACCTGGCTGCTTCCAGCCCCATTCCGTGGTTTGCGCTTAGAGGCCAAGCCTGAGAGTGGAGTTGGTCCTCAAAGAGGCATCTTCTTGGTACAGACCTGCCTGAGATGCATCGTGCAGCTGTGCCAGAACTGCAGTTTTCAGGATGTTAGTGTGGCCAGCGTGTTCTTCTTTCTTCGAGTGGTGGGGGAGTACGGAGCATTTCTCAGAGGAGGACTCCCTGCCCAAAACAGCTTTAGCCTTTTTCTGCAGGGGTTGTTTTAACACCAAGTAGGTTTTTTCCTACCTCTGTCCTTATTTTCTCCAGTATACAGGCCCCATCATGGAGAACCATTAGAATTCTAATCCTCATCTGGGAGACAGTGTGGAGAGATTTGTGCCGGCTCCTTTGGGCCAGAAGGGGAGGGAAAGGTGGGCTTCTGAGGCTCTGAGCCGAGGTGCTGCAGGCAGGGGCCGTGCTGGTGGCGAAGGAGGAGCTTGAGACTGCGCTCCGGGAGCCCCTCGGCCCGGCGGCGAGGTGGGCAAGGGCTTCAGAGTGTCCTTAGAGCGTGGAGAGCCAGGGCCGCACGGTTCTGTGTAGGGCTGCCCAGCGGCGGGCTTAAACAGCATTATACAAACAGTAGATATACAGGAAGAAGACTAAATGGCCTGCGTGGCGTTTTACTTAGAGTTGTCAGGAGATTGTAAGTCGTGTGTGTGTTTTTCTCTTAGGTTCATTTTCCAGACACTGAAAGAGCAGAATGGCTAAATAAGGTAAGAGAAGAATACCGAACACCAGATATCAGTGGGAATTAGAGGATGACATGCCATATTTCCATATTTGGGGATTTGGATGCTGACAATATGTGAATGCATTTGGACTTAGCGGGTTGGCTTCTGCTCTCAGAAGAACTCGGTCATAACTGAGACATTACTTTCCTTTTCTAAACAGTACAGACTGTTTCTTTGACATGAGAAAGTTAATGATATATTCATAGTTGGATGTTTGGCCCTGTGTCTTCTTTCCTGATCAGCTACTGCTCAGATCTCTTTTATGATAGTCATAAGCGAAAATTTTGGAACATTATTGTGAAGAGGGAAATAACTCCCAAGAAATCTAGTGGTAGATAATAATCTTTTTTTTAAAGGTTATGTTTTTAGATCATTATACTTTGAAGTAGATCTCTTTTTTCTCTATATTTTATATATCCTTAGAGTTATATAGTAAAAACTAATGTGAATAATGATTACCCAAAAAGTAATCACTAGAAGTTAGTCCATCCTTAAAGAAAACTCATTAATGTTGAGAACGATACAGTTTTAGAAAGTTTTTTTAGCAGTGAGTTGAAACCACAGGATTTTCTGACTTTTTAGCAATGATTAAATGTGCTGATATGATTAAACAGCATATTTAACTAGAATAACTAATTCCTGAAACATATTGGTTGGTTAATCAATAGTTTACTGTTGTAATACATTTTTAAATTTTAGGTGCATAGCAAAAAGGATGGCCCCCCCCTTTTGCTTTTCAAAAATTCTGGTAAACTATAGGAGCATAATTTTCCATGATGACTTAAGTACTATACCATCTTGTTTAACCTGAGCTCTTTCTCCTTTTCAGACAGTAAAACACATGTGGCCTTTTATTTGCCAATTTATAGAGAAGTTATTTCGAGAAACCATAGAGCCGGCCGTGCGGGGAGCACACACCCACCTCAGCACCTTCAGCTTCACGAGGGTTGACGTGGGGCAGCAGGTTTGTTTCTTCTTAAGTGTTCTCACCTGTGCACAACTGAAAAGAATGGTAAACTACCTGAAACTGTCTCTAGAGAAAGCTGCTTTGCGGAAGGCTGGCAGTGTTTGGGGTCCTCCCCAGGTCTGCCTCCCATGGGGCCCTCTCCTCCTCTGTTGGGGCCTCGCCTCGTTCGTCCACTGTGGTCTCTCGGCCAGTCCAGGTCCGTCGGAGGTCCCCTCAGCCCCAGAGAGTCTCTGCCCCACGTTCTCCTGTTAGAATTACCTTTGTACAGCTTTCTACCGTCCGTCCTGCTGGAAAGGGAGTTTGATGTGTAAACTCACTAAGGATGATGAGACTGACACAAGCTGGAGGCGCCCGCTCCACCGCAGCGTTTACGACAGCAGCTCAGGCTCCAGTGCTGGGCTTGCGGCATGGCGGTAGTGACACAGGGGAAGGGAAAGGTAGGCTTTGTTGTTGGACTCACATTATATACGAAAGAAAGTCACGAATTCCAACACTGCTAGGAAGCCTCAAGACCACCATTGAGGGCAAGTTTCCTTTTTTATTTTTTTAAGTCAGTGTTTACAATAATTAGCAACAGTTGAAGGTAATATTTTTTTCTGTTGAGGTGTAATTGACACATAACATGGCATTAGGTTCAAGGTAACATTGTTTTTTTGCCTAATAAAAACTCGGAGTTCAGTGGTACTTTTAAACTCACACACCAGGGCAGAGCCCGACAACCCACTCTCACCACGCACGGCATCCCGATGTCTGTGCTTCAGTCTGTTGGGGTGTTAGTGAATGTGGCTGAGGACCATCTGACCCCCATCCATGTCACTGCCTCCAGACTCGTTCCCATCCCACACTCCCCAGGCTGTCAGTCACCTTTCCCCATCAAGGCCCATTTTCTGTGGGCAGAGAATGCTCCTTCTCTTCCGCGGTGCCTCAGGTGTGTGTGTCCTGCCGAGCTGTGTTTTGCAGGCCGTTTGCCCGCTTGGCTGTGAGGTCTGCAGCACGCTGCAAGTCTGGGTGTGGGCATCCTTTTGTTTGAGCACACCGGGCCAGCACAGGACCACTATGGGACACTACCTTTCATTTTCACTTTACCTCAGTCACCTCCAACGATCACGATAGGTGGGAAGACACAGCTACGAGCTAGAAAGCACGTGACTGTGAAGGGCGGACGGTGACTAGCTTAGGCCTCGACAGCCGCGTAAGGTCTCTGCGGCGCGTCCTTCCCCTGCCTGCCCCTTCTCCTCCGGCCCTGCAGTCACTGTCTCCCTCTGGCTGGCGTTTGTGTCTCCCAGAGTCAGGTAAGCCCATGCTGGCGCAGATCTGGAATTCTCGCTCCAGCTGGGTTTGTCTCAGGAAGAATTACGTTCCTGTTTCACACGCGCTTCAGTTTGATGCTACGTAAGATCATCGTCGGAGGAGACGGCAGGAACGCAGAGGGTAGTGCGGGTTCATTCGGGGAGCTTGGCGTCGCCGTGGCTGCATGGACCTCTTTTGGGCACACAGGACCCGGGCTGTTTGATTGAAGGGACAGAAGAGAGGGGCAGGAGAGCCCGAGCAGAAAAGCCCGGGACCTGGGATGGTAGGAAGTGTAGACTTAGAGTTTCTCCTGCAGCTGGGTGAGGAATAAGGTTTCAGGACACCCACACTGTCAGAGTGAGCGGTAAGACTCCAGACGTGCGGTCGTTCTTCAGCTTGAGTTTTTAATGCTCAAACGTCATGGTGAAAACTTTCTTAGGAGGGGTCTCAAATCAATGAATGGGAAAAAGGTTTTGAAATGATGTTGAAATATAGCATTTATTGTAGGTCTGCCTTTTCTTTTTATGGAGTCATTTGATTGTGACCTTGTAGCATGTATTAGGTGTTGAAAATATGGCTAGTATTTTTGATTCACTCAAAAGCCCCATTTTTATTAAAATCTGAAGAAATGGAAAATTATGACATAAAAAATGAAAGGGAGTTATATTTTAAACAATTAGTAAGGATGGAGTGGAGGGAAAGGGTCAAAGTCATCTGGAAGAGACAAGGGCCCAAGGGTCCTAGGAAGGAGCGAAGCCGGGTCATAGCGGAGCTGCGTCTGTGGTCCCTGAGCACCTGCTGTGCCAGGCCGTGCTCCTCGACCCGCATGGTCCTGTGTCCTGTAGCCTCACTGTCGCCCATGTGGAACTGCCCTCCTGACCGTGTTTTACGGATGAGGGCGCTGAGGGACAGAGGTTTGACAACTTGCTGGAGGTGAAACAGCTAGTACATTGTGAAGCAGAGTTTTCACTCCTGTGGCCTGATGCTGAAGCTCGCTGTCTCAGCTCTGCCATGTCACAGGGCTTGGTTTTCTTTCACCCTTCCTATGTTTTAAGTAAGCCAGTTCTTGTTTCAGCCCCTCAGGATCAATGGTGTTAAGGTGTATACTGAAAATGTGGACAAAAGGCAAATTATTTTGGACCTTCAGATTAGGTAAGTTTGTATTTATGTCATAGTTAATGATGTGTGATGTCACTTAGCTGTACCCATAAGGTGGAGGATATAATGAGCACATTTCTTACCTGCTGTTTGATGGAATTGGACTAACTTCTTGTTGAAGACCTAAATTTATTTACTTTCTGGTTTTAGTTCCTGGTAGCCTAGATAATTGCTATCATTCATAAAACATGTTAAATAAAAGAAAGTAAAGGCACTACAAGAAAAGAAAACGACAGACCCATATCCCTTGTGAACATTGATGCCACAATCCTCAAGAAAGTGCTAGCAAACTGAATTCAGCAACATAGTAAAAGGATTATACACCGTGACCAAGTGGGATTTATTCCTGGGATACAAGGATGGTTCAACATAAGAAAAGTGATCAGTGTAATGCCCCACATTAACAGAATGAAGGGGGAAAAAAAACCCTGTGTGATTATCTCAGTTGATGCAGAAAAAACATTTGGTGAAATTCAACACACTTTCATGATAAAAACACTTAAACAAGAAACAGACAGAAACTACTTCAGCATAATAAAAGGCATATATTCCCAGCAAGCGGCATGCTCAGTGGTGAAAGACTGAAACCTTTTCCTCTGAGATCAGGAACAAGACAGGGATGCCTGCTTTCACCACTACTGTTCAACATGGTACTGGAAGTTCTTTTAGAGCAATTAGGTATGAAGAAAACGAAGTGAATGGCATACAAGTTGGAAAGGAGGAAGTAAAATTATCTTTGTACACAGGTAATATGATCTATGTAGAAAACCTGAAAGATTCCACAAAAAGCTTTTAGAACTAGTAAATGTTCTACTTCTAGCAAAGTAGAAGGATACAAAATCAATGCAAAAAAAAAAATCAGTTGCATTCTATACACTAACAACGAGCAATCCAAAAAGGAAATTAAGAAAACAATTTCATTTACAATAGAAACAGAAAGAATAAAATACTTAGAAATTAACTTAACCAGGGAGGTGGAAGACTTGTACAATGAAAACTACAGAACATTGCTGTAAGAAATTAAAGAAGATATAAATACATACAGATACATCCCATGTTTGTGGTTTGGAAGACTTAATATTGTTAAAAGTCAACACTAAAAGCAATCTGTAGAAGCAGTGTAATCCATATAATCATATATCTGATAAGGGATTGAGATCCAGAATGTATAAGGAACTCCTACAACTCAACAGCAACAAAAAAACAAATAACCTGATTCAGAAATGAGCAAAGGACTTGAATAGACATTTCTCCAAAGAAGATACACAAGTGGACACAGGCACATGAAAGGGTGCTCAGCATCACTATTTATCAGGGAGAAGCAAATCCAGACCACAGTGAGATACCGCCTCACACCCGTCAGGATGGCACCTATCAGAAAACAGATGAGTGAGGATATGCAGAAATTGGAACCCCTGTGCACTGATGGCGGGAATGTAAAAGGTACAGTTGCTATGGAAACAGAATAGTTGTTCCTCAAAAAATTAAACAATTACTGCATGACCCGGCACTTGCATTTCTGGGCACCCAGATACCCGAAAGAATTGAAAACAAGGCCTCAAAGAAGTATTTGTGCACTTGTGTGTTCAGAGCAGCTGTATTCCCAGTAGCTAAAACATGGAAGCAACCCAGGTGTTCATTGACTGTTGAATGGGTAAGCAAGGTGTGTTATGTACATACAGTGGAGTATCATTCAGCCTTTATAAAGAAGGAAATCCTGCAGTGTGTAGTGTCCATCCTGCTACAACAGGGATGAACCTTGAGGACATTATGCTAAATGGAATAGGATAGTCACGAAAAGACAAATCCTGTCTGATTCCACTCACGTGAGGCCCCCAGAGGAGTCAGATTCACAGAGACAGAAAGTAGGATGAAGGCTGCAGGGGGCTGGGGGAGGCGGGATCAGAAGTCGCTGTTTAACGGGTATAGAATTTCAGTTTTGCAAGATGCAGAGAGTTCTGGAAGTGATGGTGGTGATGGTTGCACAATAATCTGAATGTGCTTAATGCCACTGAGCCGTGCACTTAAAAATGGTTGAGATGGTAATTTTATGTATATTTTACCACAATAAAAAATAATTGGGAAAAAAATTACTTAGGGGTCTGCCAGGTGCCTTGCCTGCGTGGTAGAGAGGTTTTCTCTGGCTCTTGTCTTCACTGTTCGTGAGCCTTTTTTTCTTTTTTTTTTTTTGGTGTCTTATTGACTGCCAAGATTCCGGCTTTCCCTGACGCCCCGGCGCAGCTGTGTGCAGGCCGCCGCTGAGCTGCTGACTGACACATGGCCCCGCAGGGTTTGGTTTGTTGTTTTGGCTAAGGATCATTTTATTTTATCATGTCATCTTTGAGTTTCTAAAGTGTGTTAATATAGTAAATGAACAGTCAGTACCAATTACCTTTATTCTAGAAGGGAGCATAGAATGTTGTGATGATGTAATACGGAAAACTCTGCATCTTTAACATATTTGGAACTACTGCAAACGCTGCTGCCATCAGGGCAGTAAAAGAGGAAGCCCCGCGTATGTCTTCGGATCAACTGCACCCCGGAAGGGCTGTCCACTAGGCTGAGGATGAGCTTCAGGAGCGTGGGAACCTTTTCTCTTGTTCCAGCACCGAGGGAGCACTGCATACACGTTCATTAAATAAACATTGGAATGAATCTGCTACCGGACACCATTTTGAAGATGCAGCCTGGCTTTTGTGGTTTCAGCAGACGTGACGGCATACGCAAGTTATGCAGCTCAGATATTTATGTCTCTAAAAAGTCTGCTTTTTCCTGTGTTCCAGATAAGGACCGTAACTAGGTTACTGGCCGTGGAGTTGGGGAAGGAGTAATTGAGAGCTATGAGGAAATAAATGATCAAGTCTTAGTGTGTGTGGGCGAAAACCTGTCGCTCACCATCTGCCTCTACAAGGGTGAGGCTACCAGCCACTGCAGTTGCTGACCTTCCACACACCCTGAAAGGAGTTCAGGGCAGAGATCAGGAATGAGGCCCTCTGTGCTCTGGGAAAACTGGCAGAACAGGTCTTCAGATAGATATATTCAGGAGACGATGTTATGAGCCCAATTTCTCGCATCTTCTCATAGCTAGAAAAGCACTGCTATCATTAACTTAGATGTCTGCCCCTCGTGGCTAGCAGCAACTTTCTGCCAAAATGTGTGCTTGACTGTACGTCCCTCCTTCACCAAAAGAACCTACAGGTATTGACTTTTACATCAGGACTGTGAATATTGGAAGACTTTCATCCCAGATGCCTTTTGTCACTGTTTTGCTCATGTGCTTAGACAGTCTCTCTCATGGTTATCAAATTGCCCCCCGACGCTCCCACGCAGGAGTGGGAAGTCCTGCTTCCAAGAGTCAAGGGTGGGAGTCAAATCATACGGATCCCACGCAAAATGTAGTGGACGTGCCATGTTCATTGTAAAGATTGGTGTAAGCCTTACATTCAGCATCATGCTGTATTCATGTTTGTTGATTGAAAAGACTTAATCGTTGAGTAAGATGGGTGTAATGTCCAACACCTCAGATGGATGTAATGTCTTTAACCTTTGACATCAGAGGGCCCTGAGCACTGCTAGTTTCCTCAGTACGGGGAGCTTGGGCACAGCATTTATTTGTGGTGAAATATAATCTCAGCATTTTTTATGTTTTAAACAAGCATAGTTGTTTATAAAACAAATGAAAACTACGCTCCATCAAGAGACTGCTCCAGAAGCTGCACTTTGAGAAGTGACATTTATACCAAGGCCTCCGGCCAGGCTGCCTGCCTTGCCACCCGTGCGGTGGTACTGACTGGTGTCAGTGACCGCTCCAGCGCAGGCACTAGAACGCTCTGGCACGGCCAGGCTGCAGGTTACAGCTTCGCCTACAGTCTAGTTCTGCTTGCTTTACTATCATTGTATTCAGATTATATAGCTTGCAGGTCTGTGGTGATTAAAAGAATGTAATACAGAACTTTTTCTTTGCTAGTTTTGTAGGAAATTGTGAGATTGATTTGGAGATCAAGCGATATTTTTGTAGAGCTGGTGTGCAAAGTATACAGGTAAGGTTTTTTTAAGTTTCATAGTCTTCTCAAATTCTCTGTGCTCTATTCAGAAAAAAAATCATGAAGTTTTTATTAACTCAGAATTTCTTTGAAGTTAAATTTTTGTTTATAGGTTGTACTTGAGAGAAACCTGAAGTCAGATGCTCAGGAATCACTGAGAGGATCCTGCATCCTCCTTCTTGTGTCTGTAATGGCCTGTGGAATTGTTTTCTGTTAATGTTTCGGTTTCCCATTTGAATTTAGATTCATGGTACAATGCGGGTGATCCTGGAACCACTGATTGGAGACATGCCCTTAGTGGGAGCTTTGTCTATCTTCTTCCTTAGGAAGCCAGTAAGTCAATGTTTATTTCATTCTTTTCTTCCCATTCACTGACAAGAATGTGTACATATCGAAGAATAGACAGAGTGGAGAAAAAGAGCTTAACTCACTTTATTCCCTTTGGTGCATGAATCCTGCGTGCTTTCATCTCTTTATGCCTTAACAGAGGGCTTCACATCTCTCGATAGACAACTTTTTTCCTCATTATAAAAATAATATGTTTGCTGCAGAAAATTTGAAAGCAGACCTTAGAAAGTATAGGTTGTAACTAACATTCAGCACCTATCACTGAGTATGATATATATTTACTCATTCAATCCTCATAGCTCTGTAGTTAAATACTAACACTAAATACTTTTGCCGACCAGGACCTGAGAGTCTGATTTGTCCAAGTCACAAAACCAGTAAGTCTGGGGATCTGCACCTGGACCTGCCCTGGTCTGGCAGAGTTGCTATCCTCATACTCACCCTAAGTCGCCCTGCAGCCGTTCCCCCTCCCCACCATTGCCTGCCTCTCGGGGTGTGTTGAATGAAGCACACAGTATGCTGTGTTTTTAAGAGTCACAAAGATTAATTTTGACTAAGTTATATTTTAACACTTGGATAAACCATGATATTATTATTTTACATTCCGTTTTTGGTTATAAGTCGTCAATACTTATTACTCATTATTAGCCACAAAAGTAAGACAACAAAAATGTCACCTACCTAGACTCTCCCTCACTGAGACCCTTTCTCCTCGCCGAGGCCCCTCCGCTCACTGAGACTGTCCATCCTCACCTGGGTGGCTCCATTCCTACAAGGCTCCTCATCTGGGCTTCTGCAGCCTCTGCTTGGCTTCCTGCCTTGGCTCTGTCCTTAGTGGACTTCACTGCTAGGGGTCTTGCCCCGGCAGACTGACCCACCAGGGGCCTGCTCTCACTCGCAGACGGTCATCTGTCCAGTGCAGTGGTAGTACCACCCCCACCCCCTCCCCCATCATCCCTTCCACCTCCCTCCTTCTCTCTCCCTCCTCTCCCAGAATGCTGCCCTTCCCAGGACACGGGCAGCCAGGTTCCCTGCTTGTCCCTGTGCCTCGTAGCACACTTCTTAATCTTTGGAAGCCACAGCCATATCTGTCTCCATACAGTTCAGTAAATGTCTGATGAATGAATGGACCTGTTTCTCAGATACCTCTTCACAGTGTGCCATTTTTGTAACCTGCGATGAATCCTTTCTGGAGGTGTCATTAACATCATGTGTAGTGTAAAATGGGGATATTCATTTGTATAATTTGATTCAAATAACTTAATATAAATTATTGTTGCTGGTTTTTAAAATACAAGTTTATCTAGACCAAACAAGTGGTACTTTCCTGTATAAAAACATAAGAAGTAAGTGTCATCACTTTTTGTTACCGCTAAAATTATTATTCTCATTTGCTTTTTATTGCTTAAATAATTGGCTTATTTTGAACGTATCTTAACAACACAAAACATGGTAAAATTCAAAAGCTATTAAGGAACATCTGTGTTAAGTTTTAATTTATTAAAATTTTGAGAAATGAAGAAATCCGTAAAAGATTCAAAATTCATGGGGTTTTTTTCCCCACATACAAGTTGTTGAAAAGACAGTATGTTTAAAAAAATTCCTTCATTAATGAATATAAAAAACTAATCCTTAGCAAGTTCATAAGTATTTTTAGTTTGCAGGGAATTTTTAACAATTTAAAGAGGTTTTTTTCAGCTCAATGTAACAAAATCCAAATCTTTAAATCTTCCTCAAAACTTTGTAATATTCTTCATTGGATCTTTCTTAGGTATACTTAGTTTAAAAATAACATTGTAGGGACTTCCCTGGTGGTCCAGTGGTTCGGACTCCGTGCTTCCACTGCAGGGGGCCTAGGTTCAGTCCCTGGTCAGGGAACTAGGATCCCACAAGCTGTGCAGCCAAAAAATAAAAAATAAAATAAAAATAACATTATAATATTAATTTCCAAATGAAATTTTAGTACTCAGAAAAGCAGGATGAGGCTGTGAAAGGTTGAGGATCACTTGTATCCTTATATGGTGAATTACAGTCACCAAGCACAGGCTTCAGAGAAAAGGGACTTTTTCAGTCGCTTTCATCTGGAAAATGTAAGAGCAGAATTCCCTGCTGGCTGCCAAGTCCTTCCTCACCCCAGTGAAAAACAGAAAGATTGGGGTTTTGACTATCCAGATGATTTAGAAGCATGGCAACCGTCAGAAGAATATGAAACTTTCGCATGTTTTTTGCTCGTTAATTTGCTTAGATTAGTTCTGATAATGTGCTACTTGTTTTTAAAAAAATAACCACGGGTGTCTGCAGTGCTGACCTCGTTGAGCACAGTGGGGGCAGGGAGGATGTACTGTCCCCTTATTTCAGGTTAAGTGACAGATGTGAGCGCCACACAGTCTCACTTTCCGCTCCTGGTTCTTTCTCTCCTTTGAACTGTGTGCTTTGAACAAATGAACATCTTCTCCCAGTATCCACAGGGGATTGGTTCCAGGACTCCCACGGACCAAAATCCGTGGGTGCTCAAGTTCCTTATTAAATGGCGTAGCATTTGTACATAACCTACGCACATCTTCTCGTATCCTTTAAATCATCTCTAGATCACTTATAACACCTAGTACGGTGTAAATTCTGTGTAAATCGTTGGAAGTCCAATGTAAATAGTTGCCCTAGTGCAGCAGATTCCAGTTTTGCCTTTTAAACTTCTGGAATTTTTTCTTTCCGAATACTTTTGATCCGTGTTTGGTTGAATCTGAGGAGGCGGAACTGGAACCCTCAGATACGGAGGCCCAACTGTGTTTAATTTCTGTAAGCCTCAGTCTCCCCATCGGTAACATGGGGAGTACACTAATACCTCCCTCAAAAGATTAGAGGTGACGATTAAATGTAAAACACTTGGTATAGCACCTGGCACATAGTGAGTCTTCAGATGTTTAAGAAATTAAATATTTTCCTATACGTAGAGTTAGCATTCTAGTGGGGTCCTGGCAGCAGAGGTCGAGCATTGGTAAGCACAAAAGCTTGGGTTAAGGTTCTGGTACGAGCCAGGGCGACCTACTCTCTGCCCTTGGACGTGTCCCAGGGGAGTGGTGGCAACCCACTCATGCTAACTTGACAGTTGTTGGGATTGCCTCTGGCATACACTCTTAAGGGTGTTTCAGAATCCTTAGGTCATTTTTAGGTTTGTCTCAGGAGTATGGATTAGAGTAGACTGGGTCAGGAGGTCCTTTCTAGAACATCTCCAGGAGATGGTCTGGGGCTCACTCTGAACCTGTTTATCCTAAAGGGGTCCTCCCAGCTAGCAAAGGACATGCCTGCTGAGTCTTTGATCCACAGATTGAGTTTCTTCATCTATAAAATGGAAATAACATCTTCCTTTTAGAGTGATTGTGAAAAGAAACTGAATCCTACTAGCTAGGACTCCGGCAATTGAGGTACCTTAAGCAAAGGAAGGGGGAGAAGCGGGAGCTTTATTTAAAAACAAAATGAGCGTATATCGATGTCTCATGAAACTCATGCAGGGGCTGCAGTTGGGAGTCAGGAACAGGACGGAATGTGGAATGTGGACGCCGTGGCCACTGTCTCTTGTGCCTGTTCTGCCTCAGCTTCGTTCTTCTCTCACCCTGAGACCAGCCTCCTCTGGTCCTTCAGGCCACAGGCCAGAAACACTGGCTGCCGGTGCCCCCAGGAGTGAGCCTCCCGGTCTTCCCTTGGTCCTTGCCTGCCCTATTCCAGTTGCATCAGATACAGACCCTTAACCCCGAGACCAGGAGTAGGAAGGTTGCAGCATTTGAACGAGGCTCCCAGAAACCGATTCCTGCAGCCCTGCGTGGGAGGTGGTCATGAGGGGCGAGGGAGGGCTGGGCTGGCAGGTCCATGGAGCCCACTGGACAGAAGAGGCCCAGTCTTAGGCCACACATTAAGCCACTGGGGAGTTTGTGGCTGTTTATCCCGCCAGGTGTCCTCTGCATTTCTTGGATCTGGGGTTTGATGTCTTTCATCATTTTGGAGCGTCTTGCCCCACCACCGTTGTTGTGGTGCTCTTTCAGTGGCCCTGCCCCCTCCCTGTGACTCTGTCTTTGGAGGGTCTTGTGCAGGAGAGAGTGTCGCACCTGCCCCAGCAATACTGGATCTCTGTGGTCAAGGCATAGAGGGTGAATTCTGTTCCTGTCCTCTGAGTGGCTGTGGTCTCTCGCCTCTGGAAGGCAGGGCTTCTGTCTTTCCTGCAGCAGCTGTGCTCTCCTCGGCCTGCCCTATTTCTGTGGATTTCACAGGGTTTACTCTGGCTCTCCTGCCCTGGGATGGCCCTGTCGCCTCAGCTCTCCATGCATTCAGGAGTGATGCTCTTCCCAGTTTTCTACATCCCAAGTGAAAGCTGGAAGTCCTAGGAGCTTTAAGACATAAGAAAAATATTCGTGACCTTTACCACCAGCCCAAATCAGAAAATTCAGAAACTCTGGAGAAGGGTGGAGCCACCAGTCTGTTTTGTTTTTAAATATTTATTTTCTTTTTGGCTGCATCCGGTCTTCGTTGCGGCACGCGGGCTCCTCCTTGTGCCGCGCGGACGTCTCTCTAGTTGTGGCGCACGCGCTCAATAGTTGTGGTGCGCAGGCTTAGTTGCTCCGCTGCATGTGGGATCTTAGTTCCCTGGCCAGGGATCGAACCCGCGTCCCCTGCATTGGAAGAAGGATTCTTAACCACTGGACCACCAGGGAAGTCTCCACCAGTCCGTTTTTAACAGACTTCCTGTGTAGGACGCCTGGCGTGTCGTCAGTGCTGAAATGAGCAGTGGCTGTTGCCGACTCTCCTGCAACCCGCAGATGGCATGGAGGGCAGAGGGCAGCCGGCTGAGGTTCCCGTGAACACATGCTGCGCCGGTGGGGTTCCAGTTGCAACGTGCCCACCTTACTCACTGTTCCTCGGCAGCCCAAAGAGCTGATTTCCTGTCCTTTGGGAGCACGTCTCACTGGTTCTTCAGTTTCCCGAAAGGAGATCCCAGTCATCCAGACTTGGTGGGGGGGGGGGGCACTAATTTTAGTTGCTTTCCCAAAGCGCTGCCTGGATCTGCCCCGCCCTCACACCTGTCCACCTGCTCACACACTCACTCTCGTCCTCCCACACACGGTCACTCACACTCCTCTCCCACCCCCTCAGCTTGGCTCTTCTGTCCCCTGGCCTCCCTGTGTTCAGGGACAGGCCAGCTCCCCCTTCAGGGCCTTGAACGTGGAGGCCCTTCCCCTGGGACCGCCTTTCTTGCATTCAGATCTCTTCTTTTCAAGCTCACCTGAGTCTGTCCTTCCATGAATTCTGCCCCTGCCTCGCAGGCATTTTGTTTCTCTGAATTTGGGTAGCATTCAGGTATATCTCACCATTTTGCCAAGGGTCCTGCGAGTAGGCCCTCTGTCACCTGAGCGTTTGTACTCTAGTTATAATCCCCTCCGGGTGACTGCCCTTTGGGAGGGCCTTTGAGTGCTTCTTTACTCCTGATTCAGCAGGGTGCCCCAGACCTGGAATCAGCCATTTCTTCAAAATCCCCTGTTCCTTTTAGAGGAAAACGCGTTTAGAGATCATAGGGTGCTAGGGAGTCCTAGGGAGGTTAGTGTTTCAGGACTTTATTAAAGTTGTTGCTTTTGAGTTTTGCTCTGTCCGAAAGAATCTTGACCCTTCCAGTTCATACTTATAACCACCTACTTCCCAGCTTTGTCACTCCAGCTCTATGGGTAATAGAGGTCATGCAGTTTCACTTGGCATCTTCTACAATATAGAGCACAAGTAATTTCATTATGTGCAGTATCCATCTTGACAGGAAAAGCAGTGTTTCCAATCAGTACTTTTTACCTGTCCACATCCGTTTAATAGAATCTCAGCCAACTATATAGGAATTATTCTAAGATAAATACCCACTAGAAAAATGAGCAATAAAATACAGATGTTGAATGAGTGAATGGAACATGTCCCACTAATATCAGGAATATGCAGACTGAAACAGCGATAAAGTACCATTCTTTAACTGCTGGATAGACTGATTTTTAATATAGGTGTAAAATATTTTTAATAGGTTGTAAAGAAAGGACATTTTATACAGTTTTGATGGGAATATAAGTTTGTACAATATTAGGGCAATTATGTAGCATCTATCAACATAAAAAATGAACATGTATCTTTGACCAGAATTTCCACGTTTTGAATGCTAGTCTCCATGCGTATGTAACAACACGTGTGTACAAACATATTCACTGATTCATTACTTACAATAAAAGAGAGGTGGTAAATATTCTAAGTGCTCGTCAATAGGAGGATGGGTATATAAATAATTATGATTTTACTGGAGTAAATTATGACATCAAAAGAACAAAACAAGAACAGGCAAGGTATCTATACCAACAAGGGACAACGGCCTTGATGTTTTACAAAGTGAAAAACAAGGTATAGGACAGTAGTATGTACTAACCCATTTCATTTATAAAGAAACAAACCTGCATGATTTGATATGATAATTGGAAATAATTTGCATACTTAATATTTTTGCCCTTTTTTTAAAACAGCTTTTAGAAATTAATTGGACAGGACTGACTAATCTTCTCGATATCCCCGGATTGAAGTAAGTACTCTGTCACGTCCTGTGGGTGGCTTGCTGGTGGTGTCACGTGCGTTTCCAGTGTCGCGAAGACGACACAGGTGTTTGAGAGCTGTGTCTTCCGAGCAGAGCCCATGCTTTCTGGGCGGGCTCTCTTGGGCTCTGGTGTCGTCGGCCCGTCGGAGGCTCTGGGTCAGAGCCGCATGAGAGCCCTGTTCAGACTAGATGGAGCCTTTTCATTAGTCACGAGGTGTCTTTCCAGTTTTGGTGTTTTAATATCCCAGAAAATTAAAGAAAACTTTAAAAAGTTTTCAAGCTTATAGGTTTCAAAACTAGCCCTTTCTGGAATCTTTTCAAGCTGTGCTGCGCCTTCCCTTTCTGCCTTCTGTGCCTTGACCCGCTCCTCCCTGGAGGGGTAGGCGTCAGCCCTGGACCTGGGAGCTGCATCGTGTGGCTGGGAGGCCCTCATTGTTCCGTGTCCTCTAGTGTCTGAAATGCGAGGAAACCTTCCGCCACGAGCATGGGAAGCCCTTCAGGGCGTGTCCCGCCTGTGGGAGAAGGGAGGCTTCCTCGTCGCGCCACAGTCCCTCTGTCCTCCGAGGTGGAAGGCGGTGGCGGCAGACCTCTTAGCCACCACTGAGCAGGAAGGTCTGAGGCTGCAGCCGCCAAGCCTGCTTCTGCTGGTTTCACAGTTGCATTTGAAGGTTCAAGTGTGTTGCTTGTTGGTTAAAGTTACACATGTTCCTAGTGGACACTGCTAATCTGTGTGGGGGGTTTTCCCCCTAAAATAGCTTAAAAATTGAATTATGAAAGCCTTGGTTTCAGTCTCTTTTTTCTCTTCCCGTGTATTTGTTTATGCCCTTGAAATGTCCCTTAGAAAGAATTTTATTTTGTTTCATTGTCAGGGAAAAATTAAGACTACACTGAGGCATAGTCATAACAATAAAAGTCTTTTTTTGGTGCTGTGGTTTATTGGATATAGAAAAATACTGTTATCTTTAAAAGATTTTTGGAACGAAAGGACAACTTTAGAAGAGTTTTGTTAAAGTGTTGATTAGGATTCTTGCTTGCAACAACAAACCCAACTTACCTGGTCTTCATTAAGTGAGTAAATAATTGAGTAAACAAATACTGTTTTTTTTTTTTTTTTCTTTTTAATTGGAGTATAGTTGATCTACAATGTTGTTAGTTTCAGTTGTACAGCAAAGTGATTCAATTAAACATATACATGTATTCACTCTTTTTTTTTTAAATTTTTATTTATTTATTTATTTATTTTTGGCTGTGTTGGGTCTTTGTTTCTGTGCGAGGGCTTTCTCTAGTTGCGGCAAGTGGGGGCCACTCTTCATCGCGGTGCGCGGGCCTCTCACTGTCGCAGCCTCTCTTGTTGCGGAGCACAGGCTCCAGACGCGCAGGCTCAGTAGTTGTGGCTCACGGGCCTAGTTGCTCCGCGGCATGTGGTATCTTCCCAGACCAGGGCTCGAACCCGTGTTCGAGAGCAGATGCTCAACCACTGCGCCACCAGGGAAGCCCCAAATACTGTTTTTTAGAGACAGTCTATTCACTCATCCGACAAATGGGTACGGAGTGCCTGCTGTGAGTGCCAGCCGTGGCCGTGAGCAGAGTGGAGCTTGCACCCTCAGCTGGTGTCGCCGAGAGGCCTGCGGCCCTGTCGGGTAGCCAGGCACAGCCAGGTGCTGGCATCCACAGGACGGCTCCTGACTCTGCTTTTCTGTGCGTGGCTTTGTTGCCAGGCAGGCTCTTGCTGTGAAGTAGCAGCTTCTAGCTTCTATTCCGCACACTCAGCAGCCTCAGTCGGAAAAAGAACCTTTTCCCATGAGTTCCAGCAAAAGTTCTAGGGTTGACTTCTGTTTGTCTGCCTGTCCTTGGGCAGACTCTCCTGGTTCTGAGGGTCAGGTTCTAGGGTTGACTTGTTTGTCTGCCTGTCCTTGGGCAGACTCTCCTGGTTCTGAGGGTCAGGTTGGGCCTCGTGCCCACGCTGAGAGGAGGCAGAGAAGTGCTTGAAGAAGCTCCAGTGAAGGGGGGGCGGGGGGGCCCCCCAAGGAAGGGCTCCAGAAGTTGGAGGAGAGGGTGCTGCTTAGCTGGCAAAAACGACAAATTCCTGCTGTCGTTTAGTGTAGAAGAGTGTGGTCTGCTTTCCTCCCCTCTGCGTCGTGGGAGGGGTTTGTCGAGCATCTGCCCTGCAGGCTGTGGTGTGCTGGCTCCCTGTAGAGAGCCAGAGGGCGGGCTCTGCCGCGTGAGCCTGCAGCGCAGCTTGGGGGTCAGTCCCAGAGCATTCAGTTAGAAGGGAGAAATGCATGCACCCTCGCTCGACGCACATGTACAAATACAGCGCCATTTCATTGCGTGATTTTACATGAAGGCAGGCTCTTTTTGTATAGTAATAACTTCCGGCTCTTGTTTTATATATGGGTTTTCATATATACAATATATAAAACCTATTCTTCTATATTCATTGTGTATAGGATTGCGTTTATCATTAAAAGTATCAAAATATACTCATATATATTAGAAATACAGACGGAAATAGACACACACCATTCAAAAATGAGACTGTGGTATAAAAGGGATATGGTAAAATACCCCTTTTAAATTATATATATTTATATATGATACATAATTATGTCAATTTTATGTGATACAATATACGCATATCTACTTAACATAAAACTTGGGCTACTATTTCTCAAAGATTTTGTCAAACAACTCACAGCTGTGGCAAGCCTTGTCTTATAAAAATAAATATTTAATAACTTTGAACCTAACATAATGAAATCTTGCCCCAAGCTTTACAAAATGAACATCTACATGCTCTATCCATTGACTACAAAACAGAATCCAAGGTATTATAAAGTAGCAGTGATGCCTGAATCACTTTACCACAAATTTTCGCTATCCTTAACATTTTTCAATGGAGAGCCATAAACTGAGTGTTGAAGGGATGAGGGTTGTGACAGAAACAGAAGTAGGGTGATGAGCAGGGTCGGTTCCAAAGGACCAGGAGGGTGGGACACAGTGGAAGCTGCTCTGTGTGCTGAGCCCGGTGTAGTCAGGACGAGCAGAGTGGCTCAGGGGATGCCCAGCCCCACTTGGGAGCCGGCGGGTGGGGCTGCCTAGCTGAGCCTGGTGCTGGCACCGTAGGCGTTAGAGAGAGGTGAGGCGGTGGCCGACCACCGTAGCAGCTAAGGGATTCTTGAAACATTTATGTCATCAGTGAGGGGTCTTCTGTTTCAACAGATTTTTCAGTATAAACAAAACTGGTACTTCTGCAGGGAAATGCCTGAAGTAAGACTATGCTTGGTATTAATGCTTTGAAGGACCATCTCATCCTCTGCTTGGTGAACACTGATCCAGTGTCTGCAGCTTAGACCCTCTGAGTCCCCCTGGACTGTTAGCGCCTGAGTAACTGGCCTCTTCGGCAGTAGAGTGTGGAGCTGTCTGTGGGTGTGTGGTTTGTCTTCTGCCCATGTCGGACTGAAGGGTGCTGCGCTGAGGTTTCGCATCTTGGCCTTGCATTTGGACCCCCAACCTGCAGTGAGGCTCAGTTATCACTCAGTGAATGATGGCACTTTCACTGTGTCCCAGTGGATGTTCCATGTGTAGTTACTTTACATCTGCGTGTTCATAATGTTAACATCTGAGAAGTACTGGCAAGAAGTAAGGTTCTTTTAAACTTTGCACTTCTGGCTAAAGGTGTTCTTCTATAGCAATGAAACTTGGTTTACGTATGCCTCAAAAGTGCTGTCACACATACGTTGCTTGATTCTCACATTTACACCGAAGAAAAGACAAAAAGCATATTGAAAGTACATTTGTTTCTTTAGCCTCCACAGTTTTATTCTTGCTACTGAGATCTCTGTGCAGTGGTGTATAGTCTTTCAAATTGATTACAGTATTCAGTACCCAAATAAAGTGTGAAGAAAGAATGAACTGTAAATTCCTTTACTTCGTTGGGACCTCTGCATATATAACAGGAAAGATAAATTTAATGTAATAAACATGGAATGAGTAAATAAATGGATACTTGTTTTGGTATTCTCTGTACTTTTATGGGTGTTTGAAATAGTTTATGTTAAAAAAAAGAAATTTATTTAAATGTATCTTACTTATTCAATATTAAATCAATGGTAAAGTTATGTGGAAATGTATGAGATGTTATTTAGGACATTGTGAAATATAGCCAGAATAGTATCTGGTGTTCTCAGAATAAACCCCACATAATCGTCACTGTAGCAGTACTGCATCTAAAGTATTAAACTGCTGGCTTTAAATACTGTGTTAGAGGGATTAGCTCCACGCTGTCAGTGGGATGTTGTGTCATGTCTATGCTAAGTTCACTGTTAACAGGCGATAACTAGTATTGACGTGTCTGATAGTTGGTTTGTTTGTTTTTTACCTCCCACCTAACAGGGGTTTGTCAGATACTATCATTTTGGACATAATATCAAACTACCTGGTGCTTCCCAACCGAATCACGGTTCCTCTCGTCAGCGAAGTTCAAATAGCACAGTTGCGGTTTCCTATACCAAAGGTAAGCATCCGTTCATTAACACTTACAGACAGACTGGAGGAACTCTTCACATACTTGGGTGTTGTGACTTCTTGTATTTCTCCTAACAGCAGCCTTGCCACGTGGATCTTGATGCAGTAAAGGTGGTCTGTCCTGCCCTGTTCCTTAGGAGATTGGCTAAGGGGCATCTGGCCGGAAACTTTCAGAGACTTGAGGACAGTTCTTAAACCTCAGCTGTGAACCTCAGAGCTGCTCATAGGGATTTAATTCTGCAGATGTCATTGCAGGTTGTAAAGGACAGCTATGACAACTTATTTATTGCCTCAGAAAGCACTTCCTATTTGTATGTATCAAGATGTAACAGTTCAGCCTAAGCTGGGAACGTTGTACAAGCCTCCCCTCAGATATGACAGAATGGGCATCTTTGGGGTCACTCAGGGAGGGATGTGGCAGGCGCGTCGTTAGTGTTAGAGCTGCCCTGGGTGGGATGGAAGGGCACGGCCGGGGCTGAGCCACAGCCCTGCGGTTAGGCAGCAGCTTCACTTTGGGAGCATATTCCTTGGTGTGTCTGGGCTGCAGTTTCTTCATCTGTAAGTTGGGGTGATGCCCTGCACACAGAGGCGGGTCACACATGTTGGAGTCACCTTCATTTGAGTAAACTAAACAACCTCAGTCTGAGACTGTGAGAGCCTGCTGGCCAAGGACGTGGAATCCTCTGCTGGGCACAGAGCTGCAAGGTTGGCCCCAGTTAGCAAGGGCTTCTCCCCCCTGGGCTTCACCCCACCCATCTGGTCTGACCGACCTTGGGCTCCAGAAGTGGAGTGGGCAGCCTGTCACATGGTGTCTGGTCCTAGTTCAGTGTTTGTTTCCTGAAGTAGAAGTGGCCAGCTTTTCCCCACTGCCCGTTACTCTTTCTAGGTAAATTCGATCTCAGTTAACAGTGCACAAACCAACAACAGTGCATGAGCATTCCTGTATTTTTTCAAGTAACAACACCCCAGTCATTCATGCCCAAATTAGTTACATTGTTGGCATTCAGCAGATGTGATGGGACAGCACGTATGAGACAGGGATGTCTTTTTTCGTTGACTTAGGATCCTCATCTCTGGGAACGCAGGCCTGCCTTTGCACGTAGAATCCCCGTGCTCCTAGGCCGTTAGGCTCTGTGTTCTCTGCGTACAGGTGACCATCTAAGCCTGCCCGGACCCAGCCTCCCTGCTGCTCGGATATGTTTGTTGCCACATTGTCTAAGCTTTAGACCTGTGAAAATATAAGCAGGGGATTTGGTTTTGTTACGGTTGTAAAAGCGTATTTATCTGTAAAAATGTCTTATCTTTCTATGCTGATTGGTTCAGAAATATTACCTGGTAATTTTTTAAAAAGTGTTTTGTGGTGTAGAATGCTACCCTCCAAAAGGTAACTTTACAGGTTGTGTTTGCCTTGAAAGAAATATGAGTGGAGGTTTTTAATTTTATCCATTAAACAACATTTTTGGAAAAGATAACTATGTTAAGTCTGTGAGTCGTATGTATCTCAGATTTTCAGTTTCCTATGCATAAAATAGGTTTAATGACAGTATTTCATAGGATTAGGAACAGTCTCGTGCATCCTGTAGTGCCTGTTATCACTAGTTATCACTGCAGTTACCACTAGTGTTACTACTACCGAAACACAGGACTGTTTGGTGACCCAAACATGAGGCCCTGTGCCATCTGACCTCCTGCCGTCCTGCCCTGCCCAAGTTGGGCTCCTG
Organism: Eubalaena glacialis; assembly: GCF_028564815.1. Lineage (NCBI taxonomy): Eukaryota > Metazoa > Chordata > Mammalia > Artiodactyla > Balaenidae > Eubalaena > Eubalaena glacialis. The sequence continues at coordinate 129,223,954 of NC_083723.1, read as the reverse complement.
GGGTTCCTGGGGCACAGTGTCACTCTGGGACCCCACGTCCCAGGAGAAGTCTGCAAGAGGTGGTGGCTCACGCCAGCTCCTCCTGTCTCTGGCTCCGGTCAGACCCCTGGGACCCCGTCGCGCTGCTCCTGAGCATCGCGTGTTTGCCTTTTTTGCTCAGGGAGGAGGAGCTGCCTGGTCCCTGGGCACAGGCTTCACCCCGTGCCTGTCGGGTGAGCCAGCGAGCAGTCTGATCTGTCTTCCTTCTTTCCAGGGTGTCCTGAGGATACACTTTATTGAAGCTCAGGATCTTCAGGGAAAAGACACCTACCTTAAGGGACTTGTCAAGGGGAAGTCAGACCCCTATGGAGTGATTCGAGTTGGCAACCAAATCTTCCAAAGCAAGGTCATCAAGGAGAACCTCAGTCCAAAGTGGAACGAGGTGTACGAGGTGAGGGAGTGGGTGCTGCTGCCATCCCCCCGCTCCACGTTCCTGTTCCATTCCTGCTGCGGGGTCGTGGTGTGCTTAGTTCAGGGTAACCTCAATTCTCTGCTTGCATTTTCCATTTTTAAAACCATTGTACCTTGTATCCCTACCTCACACCAAATTTTAAACCTTAAGCGCATCAAGCTATCACAGTAAATAATTAGCCCTTAATACACATAAACGTATTCCAAAATGAGGTTGATAATTTACTGTTTTGTAAATTTTCATTTAATACACCTGGACATCTCTACATGTCAATAAATATAGCCGTTCACTTGAGTAGGTACCATCATGTTTTTACTCAGAGAGATCTGGGCTTTTGGGTTCATTGTAACCAGTGCTGTATGAGTGTCGTGGGTTTTCTGCATTTGGCCAAGTTTTCCCCAGAGTACGCTCCTCAGAGTGGAATTGCTGCATCACAAGGTGTGCGGTTTGGAAAGAACTGAGAAGTGGTGCAGTTTATACCCCACCAGCTTCCCGTCCTCCCAGCCCGGTCTGTTGCCAAATCTCTCAGTCTCGGAGTGGTGGTGAGTGGGGCACTTGTGGCCACCCTGCAGCCAGCACTGACCGGGGCCGCTGCCGGAGCGGAGAGACATCCAAGCTTGTGGCCCCCGGTACCTGGGAACAAACACAGTGGCCCATGGCCGTGTGCGCGGATATTTCACAGGGACCCTGCCATCCAGAAGTCTGTCGGGTGCGACAGTGGGGACCTCAGTGCTGTGCAGCTGCTACCACTGACTGCAGTCACGTACTCAGTAGACACGATACTAGTGACTGTGAGATAACTGTGAGCTGTTACCTTTCAGGCTCTGGTCTATGAACATCCCGGACAGGAATTAGAGATCGAGCTCTTTGACGAAGACCCAGACAAGGACGACTTCCTCGGAAGGTAAATCCTTCATGACTGAGGAGAGTGTAGACTCTATTTCTTTGATAATCAGTGTTAAACGTGTAATGTAACTTCAAAAACAGGATTATGTACATGTTATGTGTATTTTAAAATGGCTCTTAGATATAGCGTTGCTTCGCCTTAGACTTCTTAAAACACGTTTTGTTCCTAAAACATTTCACGTTTAAGTAAGAAAAGGAAAGCTGCTAGATCTGTGTGCATCATAGCAGCCACATGTTGCTATTTAAATTAAATTGATTAAAGTTAAACAAAATTTAAAATTCACTTTCTTAGTTGTGCTGCCCCATTTTAAGTGCTCAGTAGCCACACATGGCCCCAAATCCAGCCCAGCTCTCCAGCCTTTACACCACACAGGCAGGTGTGCTCTAGGTTATAGAAACAGGTTTTTTAACTTTTGATTTGTTATTGGGTTATGGGGGGCGGGGAGTAGATAGTAATTTATATTGTGCCTATATACTGGAAAAGCAAATATTGACTTGTTTGTTTAAATTGAACAACCTGTACAGCTGAAAAAAATATCAAAAAACACACTTTAGCCTAATCTTTATTATTTAACTGAATTTCTTGTGGCAAAAAAGATATAAGGATAGATGACATTGGACAGGTCTGGCTTCATCAAGAATGGCCTGTGTGTTAGGCTGTGACCTCAGAATTCATTCATGAGACAGTTTAATGAGGAGCAACCGCAGGATTTCAAGCAAGGCAGTGAACAGATCAGACTTGCATTCCAGTAAAGCCACTGTTAGGTTAGGTTATCAGGGATTGAGACTGGGGACCGGCCGGCCTTCAGGAGGCTGTTGGAATAGATCAGGAGAGAGATGTCGGGTCTGACCTGGGGCAGAGCTCGGGGGCAGAGAGGAGGGGTGGCTGCAGAAGAAGGGGGTGTCATCGTCCCGTCCTGGTCGTCTCTGGCTCGGGGGCCAGCTCCATGCTCCAAGCAGTGCAGGATTATTGGGGGAAATGGAACGGGCCGTCGGGGGTGTGCCGAGCACGAGGCAGAGGCCTCTGCGGCCACAGAGACGCTGGTCAGAGCTGAGGAGCGAGGCTGGGAAGGCAGTCAAGGCCTAATTGAGCCCACGGGTGACTGAGCCGGAGCAGTGGGCAGCAGCTCAGGGAGAGCGCGTCAGACCCAGGGCGGAATATGCCTGCACATTTGGGGCACGTGTGGACAGCTCCGTGTGGGGTAGACCAGCCCTCCCGGCTCTGCCCGCAGCTGTGCCTCGCTGAGTGTTCCCACCTCCCTGCTCTTCCCTACCTTGCTTCACTCTCGTGGGTGGAAGCTTGGGGAAGCTTTTGGAAGAAGTCTGTTTCTTGATAAACTAGCATTTTGTTGCATTTCTGGAGTACTTTTTCATAGACTAATGCTTAAGGTTATTTCAGTTGTAAGAAATGTGTTTCTATGTTCTAAAGTTGTTGTATTGTTGTTTCTATAGTCTTATGATTGATCTTATTGAAGTTGAAAAGGAGCGCCTTTTAGATGAAGTAAGTTTGCTTTGAGTATTGTTCTATTTCATGAGTGTTGACAGAGCACCTGCTGCCACCACCACCTGATGGTCTGAGAACTTAACATCCGCTCACAGACGTTGAGGACTTAGGCCTTCTAGTAACAGCAAAGTGAAAAGAAGTCAGCACCTACCAGACACTCGAAATTCCTGAGGATCCAAACACACACCAACTTTGTTTCAGGCAGGCACGCTCTCCTTCGGAGTCAGGGCAGAATCTGGGAGAAACTCCCCAATAACAGGCATTTTAAAGATAGTTGGAGTTCACAGCAGAGCTGGCACAGTGCAGTTGATGAGAAATTGTCCCATGAAAGATACCCACAAATACAGTGTGAACTGACAGCAACAGACGTACTTCAAGCAAGATATTGCTATCAGAATAAAAAGGATAAAAAAGGAAGTTTGTGGTGGCTTCTAAAAGATGGGTAAGATTTGGATAAGTAAAGCATAATTAACCAAATCACTGCTGAGATCTGCTTTCAAAGTAACATGTTTCCCTTCCCGGGCACGTCAGCACACACTCAACAGGTATCTGCAGTGTATCATGTTGTTGTTGTGTGCCAGGTACTGTGTGCAGTGACAGGCAGAGCAGACAAAGCCCTGCACTCGGGGCAGTCTCTTCTTAATACTGAGTGTTTGGGGACCATCCTCGATTAATTGTTTCGTGGCTTTTAAGCTGAAACAAGTGTATACTAATTGTTAGTATATAGTGATGGGGAAAAACAAACCTGTTAACGTGTTTGATATTGAAATTCAGACTTGAGATCAGTGTTATATTCTCTCTTGGCCCGTAAATTCTATGGAAGTCCATACGTAAAAGCCTGACAGTGTTGGGTGGTATAAGAAGACATTTGAGTCCTTGCGTGTGAATCGGGGGAGGAATTGGGAGTCAGTGAGTTAACACACGCAAAGCGGCCACTGCTGTCAGTGTCTGGGGCCAGCAGCTGGTTCTCAGGCCTGGAGCTAAAGGTGGCAGGACTCAGGCCTTCCGCGTTTGTGGAGACTGTTCAGTTTGCTTGTCTGATCCAGGAGGACTTTGGCTGAACTGTCTTGCTTTCTCTGCAGTGGTTCACCCTGGACGAGGTCCTCAGAGGAAAGCTGCACTTGAAACTGGAGTGGCTCACGCTCATGCCAGACGCTTCAAACCTCGAGAAGGTGCTGGAGGGGGTCCCGTGACGGGCTGCACTCCTGATCGCTCACATTACTACCTGTAAACGGTGCTGCTGCTCACTGAAAAAAATTACAGCAATAATTTTGACTCCTGTGCTGTAAATCACTACAGTAGCATCAGGGATAAATTAGAGATAATGGAATTTTAGAGGTCATTCTCACCTGTTTTATGAGATCTTTAAATTTTGTGCTTGATTATTGTATAGGGATTTGAAGAGCCACAGGTCACCTGAGTGCTTCGTTTGATCGATCTGAATAGAATCTTATGTTCATTGTCTCTGTATTGCATATATCAGATGCTTATTTCTCCACCTTTCTTATTTTCTTGAGGGTTATAGACATAATCAGGAAGAAATAGTCAGGAACCTTGGAAACCCACCTGCTGAAGCTTTTTCCTTTCCTTGTAGGTGCTGACAGACATCAGAGCTGACAAAGATCAAGCCAATGACGGGCTGTCCTCCTCGCTGCTCATCTTGTACTTGGACTCAGCCAGGAACCTCCCGGTAGGTGCCTCTGCGAGAGCCCACTGGGTGCTCGTTTCCTGGCAGTGGATCCTGCTGTGTTCAGCCATGCCCACGCCGTGTCCCCATTCTTGTTGCTGTGTTTTCACTTCACTCCAGTCCAAGAGAGCAGCAGTGGAGAGGGATAACGTGTGCATTTCCTCCATGAGTGTAATGTTATGTTTACATCTTATTGGTTTATCCAGGATGGTCAGAATTACCTTACATGTTTTAAGAAGAAATCTCCAATACATAGGAAAAGAATACACCTAGTAGTTAGAGAAGAAGATTTTCTGTAGAGAATCACTAATTATTAAAATTTAGTGCCCAAAGATGACAATTATATCCCTTTGGCATCATCCTGGAAGTAGCACGGCAGGGTGACGGGGCAGCGTCGGGTGATCCCCTGCGCACACGGCTTCTAGCCCAGAGCGGTGCTCCTCCTCATGGGCGTCAGAGTTGTTCCGCGCTTAGAAAAGCCGTAGAGAACAGTTCTTATAGATAATGACTAGAAGCGTGGAGAAGGGTCGGTCAGGCCCTGGTGTGATGCCCGCCTCCACCCTGAGGGTAGTGTGCTCGTGGTCAGTGTTTATCGTTTTGATAATGCGTTTTGAGTGCCCATTCACTTGTTCAATAGATGGCCTTTCTTGTTCCATTTCACTGTTGGAGGCCAGTTTTGCTGAAAGAAAGACAGCTACCTCCAGATGAAGGGTGTTTCCTCCTGAAATGATACTGGTTCCAGGTCACCCAAGTGCACCTGTAGACAGTCCCCCAAGGTGTGTCCTTGGTGCGGGTGGACGTCTGGGCATCTCACCTCACTGTGATCGCACCGTGCTGTTCCTTTACCTCGGGAAATGCACACCCTAATTCTGTTTAGCACCTCTCAAGGGTTTAAAATTGTGCATTACTTGGGCTTTGCTCACAAGCAAAGTCAATGTATTTTGGGCATCTCTATGTTTTATTTAAAGTTTTTAACGATTAAAATCTGATCATGTATTTTTTTCATATTGGGAAAATGTAACAATTGTGTGTGTAAATGTGTATAATTGTACTCTTTCTTTCAGTGAAGGTTTAACCTTTCTGCAGAATTACTTGTACGGTAGAACTTTTTGCTTTTAACCACAATAATGTTTTAAAGTGTTTCATAATGCCTGATGGAAGTGAATTTGTTGTGTATTTTAGGATATAGAGGAAAGTAGTGGGGAATTGGCCTCTCTTTAGAACTGTGTGTTTTGTCACATTAAATTAAAATTGAATAACGTCATGTAAGCAAAAGACAGACAGAAAGAAAAGTGATTGTACTAACCTTCTGTTAAAAGGGCACTTTGTGCACGAAGTATGCTCTGGCCGTCAAAGGCAAAGGATCTTTACAAAACCGCTGCCCGGTTGGGCCTGTTTCCACGGGAGTGCGTGCCGTCTCCTGCGTTTCTGCGTGATTCTTTGACTCTGCCTGTTGCATCCTGGTTATTAGTGCTTTTGTGCCTTCATTGACCACAATCCACCATTCTTTGCTTTCTCCTCCCATTTCCATTTTCCCAAGAGTATCTACGAGGGAAACTTTGGGTGTGGCTACTTAAAAGAGAGGCGAGCGTCGGGACTAGTGTTTTGTGAGAATACTGCCTCAGTCTGTAGAGCACTATTTGTGAGTTCTCAGTGTTCTTCCTTCCTTCTGTTTGGTGGAGACTGCTAGAGCGTGCACTGGAACTTCAGTGCCATCTGCGCGGTGGTGGAATGACGTGCACGCTTTTTCAGCTTCTGGCATGATTTCAGTTCCTGGGCATGTTTCTTTCGTGCTTGTTCTGTGAAACGTAACACTGCTGTAACTAATGTTGGTGACTGCATCTGATACCGAGGTGGACAAACCCCATGAGCCATGGAGGAGCCTTGGGCTCTGACGCTGCTCCTGGCCCTTAAAAAATTAAAAAAAAAAAATCATCTGAGGAAAAAGTAGTGAAGCCATAATGATTAAAATGGATTTTCTTATGGTTCATTTCAATGTGAGATGTAAATATTTCTTGGCAAGCTTTCAAAAAACTTCCTTAAATCTACTTTCTCCTCCTGACCAAACACAGAAGTGTCAGAGCTTGGCTTTCCATGAAGTCCCCCGTGGCCTTGGGGACAGTCAGTGAAGACAGAAACTCACTGCTGCCCCAAAAACGCGCCTTCTCCCTCCCCATTTAACCAGAGCTCCTAGGGTGAAAAAACATGTTGAGTTTATGATTCAGTTCTTTTAAGGAACTTAAAGAATTTCCTGGGGTGGATAATTGAGCATTTCTCCCTTTATCTGGGAAGCTGATTTTCATCTCACACGTCTCCCTGAGGCCTTGCTCTGGTGCCTTGACCCCTGGCACTGTTCTTGGTCCTTTTAGCAGTTATTTTCACTTGCTTTGGGGTCAGAGAAAGCCACCGATGGCTTAGTCATTTGTCTGGAAACTAATTATTGATTTAATTCAATAACTAGTGAGATTCTTAAAGTTCATTTGTTTCATTTTAATTTGTTATTTCTATTTCCGCATGCATTCTCAGTTTATTCTTATTTAAAAAATAAAAAAGAAGGGGGAGAGCAAAACTGAAAGAATAGGCATTTTGACCCATTTTATAGATGAGGACAGTCAAGCCGCCGAAGAGTGGGTGAGCTGCTGTTGGGTCTCCTCACATGCCCTGCCCACCTGCTGGGAGGTCAGGAGGCGGGCAGTCATGCGTATCAGCAGCTGTTTCCTGTCACTTCCCGGTGTTTCCTGGTGGAAATCTGTGTTGTAAGCTGCTGTCAATGACAGTCTTGCTCAGCTGCACGAGCTACTGTTTTCTGTAACTGCTTCTTTTAAAGGAAATATTTCTGAACTTGTGTCAGGATTTTTTAACTTGCTTTGTAATATTTAGCTAAGACGTGGCTGGGTTATCCAAGCTAACTTTCCTCCCACATTACCAAAACCACATGCTCTGCTTGATGATTCAGGTACAGGAATCAACAAAATGTCCTACAAAATAAATTCGAGTAGACTGATCACTTTTCTCCCCTTTGATTGGCAGTGGGAAGTGAGATCAGTTGTCAGCTGTCCCTGAGGGCCGAGCCTGGGGCTGTGTCCAGGAGAGGGTTTGGGCTGCGGCCAGCCCGTCGCTCTCCTACCTTCTGCTGCTCAGAGCCCTCTTCATGTGCAGCCTCACCAGTGCGTTTCCACCGGTGGTCCCGTCTGGGAGCCTCAGCACAGCAGGACTTTCTCCCACGCTGGGAACGGCCTCTTTATCCTGTGGCCTTAGCACTCAGGCCTCCTCCTTTTGGCCAGAGGAACGAGAGGGTGATTTCTGACCCCGGGAGGCCAGCTTCAGACCCTGAGGCCTCCCTGACCACATGCATTTCCCAAGTACTTTCCAAGGGCTCTGCGTGCACAGCTCATTGAGTCTCAGGCTGGCAGGACCTTTTCTCAGATGAGGCGCTGAGATTAGAGACCCAGGGTCGCCACTAGGAAGCCGCAGAGCCGGGATCTGAACACAGCTATGTGACCCAGAGCCCACATTTTCCACCCTCCTGTCTGGTCCATCCTTGTGTAAAGTGAATTTGTTATCACTTCATTAAGTTTGTAAGTTCATAATGCTGTATATGGAGTTTATCTGAGGGGAGTGGTGTTTGCACTAATGTCCACTTTATACATAAAAATGTTGGTTGTATAACATGGAGACCCTTGGGTGTGATGCTTCTAGGTGCTCTGTGAAAGTGATTTTAGCTCTCAGTTTAAAAAAGTGCAGGTAACTTTTACTGCCCCCGCTTACGGTGAGCAGCCCGAGTGGACGGTGCGGTGATGTCCGGAGGCTCCACGCTGGGCCCTCACCGAGCGCACCTGAGCAGCCTGATCTGTCTCACCTCAGGCCGGTGTGGCTTCCCACGCCCGCCCTCTCAGGCTCCTCTTGCACCCCTAACACCTGCCATGGCCTCTCTCTTTGTTTCACTTCACTTGATGCACTTTGAATAACATGTGCACAGTACAGGTCACATCCATGCAAAGTTAGCTACAGGAGAGGTTCCTTGATACCCACAGGTTGTCCCTCCTCACAGCTCAGGGCAGCAGTTCCCAGCCCGGCCCGGCCCCACCCTCTAGGGGCATCTGCTGGGGCTGGTGTTTCAGGCTGCTTCATAAAGAATAGAATTCAATTTGAAGTTAATTACAACTAAAGTGATCAACTTTTTCATCTTAAATGTTAATCCTCAAAGGATCTTGCAAAACAACTCAGTCTTGCCCTTTTGAGGGCAAGAAAGTAATGAGTTTTTGAAAATCAATAAAAGTAGGACATAAAACCTGTAATAATAGAACTTTAAAGCAAGGAGGAACTTTTGAGGTGATTTAATCAGCCTCTGCATTTTGTGCTTGGAAAAGAATGGGGTCGAAATAGATCAGGTCCCATCTCTAGTGTGGTTTTCCACGAGAAGGTAAAGTTCAGAAGGAGGAAAAGTAGCATTTGGTGTTATAGGATATGATTTGGTTTGAGAGCAGTTGGGGCATCTGTGGCCCATTCATTTGTACTTTAGATAAAACCTTTAGGTTAATTATGGTTGATATTTTAGGGGTTTGTTCAAGCAAAGGATAGTAAATAGAACCCTTTCCTCAAGTTTCACTCTTGGATTTTTCAAATCCCAAAGACAAGAAGGGTGGGGGAGTAAAAGAACAGTAATCATAGAGGGTAAGGAAATATGTTTTGATATTTATGAAGGTTTAGTCTAAGATAAAGTCTTGGGCATAAAGAATACTTTTACAAATGATTTTTACTGTTTCTTTGTGTAATTCTTGGTGGTTTTTGTTTAAAGATTTTTTGTTGTTGTTGTTTTCGTAAATTTTCATGTCATTAACCTTAACATAAACTCCTCATTGCATGTTTTATTAACCCTTGGTGTATTCATTTTCTTCTGACTTGAAAGAGTAACCCATTAGAATTTAACCCTGATGTCTTGAAGAAGGCTGCAATTCAGAAAGCTTTAAAGGTAAACTTACAGTTTTCCCTTCGAAAGTTAATTAAAACATATTGAAAGAGATGGTGCTCTAACCTTTATCGGTTTACTGACAAATTCTTCCCAAAGTAATAGAGTAATTACTTGTTTAGTTGCGGAGAGCCTACTTTTGTTGTCAAAGGATTAGTAGTTAGAAGAATTTAAGTCGATTTTGACGATAAATTTTACAAAATGCCAATATGGTAAATTAGACTTTTGTCCTGTTGGCCTTAGGCAGCAGTATCTAAGGTGGTTTTAAATCATCTGTACTTTAATTGGATTTGAATTTGTGAAAATGGTGAAATAGAAGTTCTGTTTAAAATCTTAACCAGTTTTTAGATTATGATTAAAACGTATGCCCGATGCACTGTGACTTTCCGTTAAAAAATCACCTCTTCCAATATGCTGAGTCAGGGCTGTCTCTTGAGTCAGTGACCTCGTGGCTTTTGGTGCTGCTAGTTTGGGTGACAGATCTTTTAAGAAGCTTTAAATCTCATTAAATGAGGTATATTGAAAACTAAGCTCCACTCCCGAAAATGACATGAGCATGTATTTTCTGGCTAAATTGTTAAAGGTTTTCTATGACTTACAAATGTTTTATTATTTTTTTCTAATTTCTTTGAGCATTTTAGACTTAAATATTTTGGGGGGTGAGGGGTTAAATGTAGTTGCTTTAAGAAAATTCTATCCAAAGAAATCAGGAATCGTTTTTAATCAGTTTCATCCAGAAGAATAAGTTAAATTTCAAAAGTGAGGAAGACTAGCATTCTGCTTTGATGCAGTATTTAGTAAGCCCTTAACCCCACCCCACACTGAGGAGGTGAGGTGGACTACTCCTTTGGAGTACTAGTTAGTTAGCAGAGTAGTCGAAATACCTGTTCGGATAGAAAGCCCAGAGATAAACCCACGCACATATGGTCACCTTATTTTTGATAAAGGAGGGAAGAATATACAGTGGAGAAAAGACAGCCTCTTCAATAAGTGGTGCTGGGAAACCTGGACCAGCTGCATGTAAAAGAATGAAATTAGAACACTCCCTAACACCATACACAAAAATAAACTCAAAATGGATTAAAGACCTAAATGTAAGGCCAGACACTAAAAAACTCTTAGAGGAAAACATAGGCAGAACACTCTATGACATAAATCACAGCAAGATCCTTTTTGACCCACCTCCTAGAGAAATGGAAATAAAAACAAAAATAAACAAATGGGACCTAATGAAACTTAAAAGCTTTTGCACAGCAAAGGAAACCATAAACAAGACGGAAAGACAACCGTCAGAATGGGAGAAAATATTTGCAAATGAAGCAACTGACAAAGGATTAATGTACAAAATTTACAAGCAGCTCATGCAGCTCAATATCAAAAAAAAACAACTCAATCCAAAAATGGGCAGAAGACCTAAATAGACATTTCTCCAAAGAAGACATAAAGATTGCCAACAAACACATGAAAAGCTGCTCAACATCACTAATTATTAGAGAAATGCAAATCAAAACTACAATGAGGTATCACCTCACATCGGTCAGAATGGCCATCATCAAAAAATCTACAAGCAATAAATGCTGGAGAGGGTGTGGAGAAAAGGGAACCCTCTTGCACTGTTGGTGGGAATGTAAATTGATACAGCCACTCTGGAGAACAGTATGGAGGTTCCTTAAAAAACTAAAAATAGAACTACCATATGACCCAGCAATCCCACTACTGGGCATATACCCTGAGAAAACCATAGTTCAAAAAGAGTCATGTACCACAGTGTTCATTGCAGCACTGTTTACAATAGCCAGGACATGGAAGCAACCTAAGTGTCCATTGACAGATGAATGGATAAAGAAGATGTGGCACATATATACAATGGAATATTACTCAGCCATAAAAAGAAACGAAATTGAGTTGTTTGTAGTGAGGTGGATGGACCTAGAGACTGTCATACAGAGTGAAGCTAAGTCAGAAAGAGAAAAATAAATACCGTATGCTAACACGTATGTATGGAATCTAAAAAAAAAAAAAAAAAGTTCTGAAGAACCTAGGGGCAGGACAGGAATAAAGACACAGCCGTAGAGAATGGACCTGAGGACACGGGGAGGGGGAAGGGTAAGCTGGGACAAAGTGAGAGAGTGGGCATGGACTTATATATACTACCAAATGTAAAACAGATAGCTAGTGGGAAGCAGCCGCATAGCACAGGGAGATCAGCTTGGTGCTTTGTGACCACCTAGATGGGTGGGATAGGGAGGGTGGGAGGGAGACGCAAGAGGGAGGAGATATGGGGATTTATGTATATGTATAGCTGATTCATTTTGTTGTAAAGCAGAAACTAACACACCATTGTAAAACAATTATACTCCAATAAAGATGTTTAAAAAAAAAAGAAAAGAAATACCTGATCCTCACCAGAGCACTGGGAGGAATCATATCCATAGTCTTTGCTCACCATTTCTTTGATAACTGAAGATTATTAACCCACAGAGCGTGATGGTTAGAATGAAGGCTCTCCAGTTAGGCTAGACTGTCTGGGCTTTAATCCCAGCACAACTGCTCGTCAGTGGGACCTGCAGCAGGCTGCTGCGTCCTCCCTGGTTTGTTACTCAGAGTGGTAGTGATATTCTCTTCTGTATGGGAGTGTTGAGTACATTAACTAAGTACATGCATGTAAAAGTGCCCAGTGTAGCGAGCGTAATATGTATGTTTTTAATTGCTATTATATTATTTAAGCCTAACAGCTGAGTTCTGGAAATGGTATTATGCCCATTTTATAGATATGAAAACTGAGGTTCAAATAAATACGTAGATCTCAGTAATCAAGTGGTAAAAAGCTAAGATTTAAATTCAACACAGTCTGACTTAAACGCTTTTATTTTCATTATACCTTGTGTGTCTTACTTGTGCTGATGCATTTTGAATATTGCGTCCTGATAGAAAACTTAGTCACTGATTTAACCTTATTTCATAGAATCCAAAACATCATCCATTTTAGGATGCAGGTTTCGCATCCACAGGTTCAACCAACCGAGGATCGAAAATATCCTGAAAAAATCTACAGAAAGTTCCAAACAGCAGCATTACATTGTGTTTACAACTATTTACATAGCATTTACACTTTATCAGGTATTATATGTAATCTGGAGATGACTTAAATTATACGGAGGATAACACCAGGTCATTTTATAGATGGGATTTGAGCATCCTCGGATTTTGGTATCCTGGGGGGTCTTGGAACCAACCTCCCACAGATGCTGAGGGACGACTGTACACCATTATTTTATGTACTGCTAAGAAAGAAAGTAAGGTGCCAGTTAAGGTTTGATAGTGTTTATTTTATACTTACTGAAAGAATTTTTAGACTTAGGATAAACATAGATTTTTATCATGTCACATGCACACACAAAAGCAAAATACAAGCAAAATAAATTGATGAAGGCAGTGATAACTACCACTCTAATCTGCCCAAAAACAGGCGCTTAAAGTCATCAATTGTAAGTTTCATTTTGTTTTCAGAGATGTTAGAAAGTTTAAAAGGGGGGGGAGGGTATATTGAAACTGATGAGCTACAGTAAATCTCTAGGAATGAATGGCTACTTTTTCAGAGATTAAGTAAGTGTATTAGTTAAACTCAGCTTCTGTATCAAAGACTCCAGAGTAGCAGTAGCTTAAGTAAAGACAGAAGTTTATTTCCCTTGAATGTCGCAGAATTCTGGCCTGTGGCTTTGCGGTGCTCAATGCCTCCAGCCAGAAGAGGGGCACAGCAAAGGCCAGACCTCCCCAGACTGTTACAGGGCCACACCTGACTACAAGGGAGATTCGGAAATAGAATCCGTGTCACAGAGGATTTGTGCTCAGCTATGACTCTAGGACTCTCGTGTTAAGGGAAGAAGGAGAAATGGATTTAGGGGGGAAATTAGTATTCTCCCACAGTAGTCTGTAGCCTTGGATTTTTTTTAAACAGTGTTTATTTCATTTTGCAGAATTCATTCACATCAAAAAGATGAACCAGAAACTAGATTATCGCAGTAGGTTTGGGCTAGTAATATTTTATTCCAATAATCATGAATTTTACGCCTCTGTCATTGTTGCAGTGTTGAGGATTGACTCTAAAGTTATTTCACTTAAAAACATTTTGTGACCTTCTAATTAATTTCCACTAACACAAATATTTAACAGCATCTTCTTGTGGGGCTAAGTTATAAATAAACCTCATGTCCCATATATGTTGCATTTTACTATGTATTCTTCTATCAGCTGTCTGTGCTAAAGTACGCTTCTTACCATTTTTTCTTATTCCTGAATTTTTCTCATTGCATTTGTATCTGCTTAAATGCGATTTAGATTGACGTTTATTCTTCCAGTCAAAATTACTTAGCAGCTGGTAAGCCAGGTTCCATAATCTGATAGCTACATGTTTGAACAGAAGATACTAAATTAAAAACATAAAAATGTGCCTCTGACGCTTTATTATTTTTACGATTCCAACCAGAAGACTGTTCTGAATCACACACTCTCACATTTGTCCTTCCTGTGCTTTTCTGTTTCCATTTGTTGCACTTTATTCATTTTGTTACCCTAGTAAAATAAGTTTTGAGAGCTGGAATTAACATGAAAGATTTTCGGAAGATTCCGTTTTTCCAAAGTTGCTTGCTTTAAAAAATAAAAGACCTTAACGTTTTAAAATTGTTTGCAAATACAAGTTTTCTTGATTTATTTTATGTAGATACAATTATGGCTTTGGGGTGTGTTAGCAATTAATTGTTTTCCAGTTAAATTGTGCCTAGATACTCCCTGTAACTGAAGTATCAGTAGTAAATAGAAGTGACTGTTAATATAAGCCAATAATTCCATTTTTAGTAATCCCCATTTCAAGATGTGTTTATTGATTTTTATCTGTTTTTTGTTTTTGGATAGTCAGGGAAGAAAATAAACAGCAACCCAAATCCTCTTGTCCAAATGTCAGTTGGTCACAAGGCCCAGGAGAGCAAGGTAAGGCGCCGACAGTCTGGCTGGGGCTCCCTGTGACTGTGCTTGTCACTGTCACCAGTTGCGGGTGGTGCAGGCATCAAGACCATTGATTTACGAGTCTTTCTTTTGTTTTCTCAAATCAGTTGTTTGATAACCAGCTACTTAATTTGGTATCAAATATATTCATTTAAAAGTCACATTAAAAAGTGACATGAATATGTTAATTATGCTTTTGCTTGATTTCATGGGTAGATGACATGGGACAAATTCTAAGTTTCCTTTGAATGTCCTATTAATATTTTGTTTAAAAGACAACCAACAGTGCACAGTAAGTCCCCTACATGCGAACGGGTTTCTTTCTGAGAGTGAGTTCGTAAGTCCAACTTGTTTGTTAAGTCCCACAGAGTTAGCCTAGGGTACCCAACTAACACAATCGGCTGTATAGTACTGTACTGTAATAGGTTTATAATACTTTTCACACAAATAATACATAAAAAACAAACACAAAAAATAAAGAAAACATTTTTAATCTTACAGTACAGTACCTTGAAAAGTACAGTAGTACAGTCCAACGGCTGGCCTCCAGGGGCTGGCATCGAGTGAACAGGCAAGAAGAGTTACCGACTGGAGGAGGGAGAGAGGAGGGGTTGTCGGCAATAGGAGCCAGAGGGCAGGCTGCAGTTTCACTCGTGCCTGACGTTGATGGCACAGGTTCTGGTTCCTCTCTGGAACCGGATACACATTCGCGTCTTTGAAAGGTCACAGCTTGAAGGTGCATATGTAGGGGACTTATTCAACAAATATGATTCTATTCAAAAATTGAGAGAGGGCATTGCTGTTGCTGTAACATGTGCTACTTTCAGGAAACATTTCAGGAATTCCTCCCTTTTTAAAAATTTATTTATTTATTTATTTATTTTTATGGCTGTGTTGGGTCTTCATTTCTGTGTGAGGGCTTTCTCTAGTTGTGGCAAGCGGGGGCCACTCTTCATCGCGGTGCGCGGGCCTCTCACTGTCGCGGCCTCTCGTTGCGGAGCACAGGCTCCAGACGCGCAGGCTCAGAAGTTGTGGCTCACGGGCCCAGTTGCTACGCGGCATGTGGGATCTTCCTGGACCAGGGCTCGAACCCGTGTCCCCTGCATTGGCAGGCAGATTCTCAACCACTGCGCCACCAGGGAAGCCCCCTCCCTATTTTTAACTGCTAACCATTAATCTAAGAAACTTCCTGACGTGCAGCACTCCGCCAGCCTGGGGAGGTTGTGGAGTGAGGGCCACACATGCAGGTGGCGCATTGTCATGGGGGTTGGACCCGGGCTGGGAGCTGCTGGCAGGTCATCCGCTGACACACTCCGGACCTTCCGCAGTTACCTCGTGATAGGACAGCCCAGGGGATAGGTGTCATCCTTGGCTCCCAAGTGCAATACTCGATAGACACGGTGTGGTAGTGCTTCTCCACGGAAACTATCCCAGAGCTGATTTTGAATATTTCTTTCAGATTCGGTACAGAACCAATGAACCTGTGTGGGAGGAAAACTTCACTTTCTTCATTCACAATCCCAAGCGCCAGGAGCTCGAGGTGGAGGTAAGTGATTTGCATGTTTACGTGGTTGTGTTTGTATCTCTGCGTCACGTAGTCAACACAGGGAGAACTGCCATCGTGGGCCCACCAGATGTGTTCATGCCCTAAGTGTCGGGTGGGGGGGCGGTCAGTTTTTAATTTTCAACTTTTGACTGACTGTTACTGGTGTCCAGAGGTGCAGTGGATGTTGGTGTTCACATGTTGGCACCACTGTCAGCCCTGCTGGACGTGCTTATTCTGGTCGCTTCCGTGTGGATACCTCAGGGTACTGCTCGTAATGACACTTCCCTTCCTGTTCCTTCCTCACTGCCAGCCCGGCCTCGGCGTCAGTGGACACCTTTGCCTCCTTCCAGATCCTTAGGGCAAAGCCTTTGTGTTTCACTTCCTTCTACTCCTCCTGCCGGTTTGCTGAGTGTTTTTGTCATGAATGGGTGTTGAATATTGTCAGAGACTTTTCTATAAGTATTGAGATGATCACGTGATTTTCCTTTTTAAGTTTGTAAATATGGTGAAATGTAGTGTTGACTTTTAAATCTTAACTCTTGCAAACATTTACTGGTTTTCAAGATTTAACATGAGAAAACCTTGCAAACAAACCTGTATTTGGGCATAACCCCACTTGTGATGTAGTATCCTTTTTATGTGTTCAATTTAATTTGCTAAAATTTTAAGAGTTTTTGCATCATAAGTAAGCAATAAAGGTATATTGTGCAGCACAGAGAACTAGAGCCATTATTTTGTAATAACTTTAAATGGAGTACAGTCTATAAAGTTAATGAATCACTTTTATATACCTGAAACTAATATAATATTGTAAACTGTACTTCAATTTTAAAAAAAGAGTAAGATGGGATAACCTTTAAAACAAAGAATTTTTGCACTACTCTTAAAATAATCTATAGTAACTGGACCTTGGATTTAAAAAAATAATTCTTAACGTTCTGTAAACTTAGTTATTTCATTAAAAAATGCTTTGGCGATTACAGTTTAAAAAATAAGCAATCCGGCTTTTCGGTTTTCATGTGTAGTTAACTTATTTGATCATTGCTGTAGAGCCTATGAAACCACCAAAGTTCTTACTCCTTTTGCTTAAACTACCTGTATCGCAGCAACCTAACAGGAGTAATTCCTGTTGCAGAGGCAAAGCTGAAGGTTATTATTCAGGAGCCAGAAATTGTCATGCAGTTGAAGCAGATACTGTACATTTTGAGTAGAAGTCTTAAAAGAAGCTTAGAAATGGGTCTTCTCCATGAACAAGTGTCACCACTAGAACTTGGCGCACCACTAGGCACGTGTATGGTCACCGTTTTCACAGGACTGAAGACATTTCCTTCTCATCTTCAGATTTGTGTGGACTGCTGCCTCTCGGCTCAGGGTCCTTGTAATGGATTCCTCGAACGGGGTTTTCTCTTTTTCGTGCTCATTGTGACTATGTGATTGGGAGATGACAGGCCCTGTGATGTGGCTACACTGTAGCATCACTTGTTGCAATGTTTTGAGCCTCCCTGAGGGGGTTTCCTACTGCGTTGTGCATGGCGACAGGACGTAGAAGGAGGTGGCCGAAGACGGGGTTTTGGGCCTCCCTGCATGTTCTGTCTCCATCCCCAGTGTTGAGCGCTCCGTCGTGTTTGGCAGGTGAAAGATGAGCAGCACCAGTGTTGCCTGGGGAACCTGAGGATCCCTCTCAGCCAGCTGCTCCCCTGCGAGGACATGACCCTGAACCGGCGGTTCCAGCTCAGTAACTCAGGTCCCAACAGCTCGCTGAAGATGAAGCTCGCCCTCAGGGTACTGCCGTCTCCAGAGCCTGGCGGGGGGAAGGGTCCTGGGTGGGCGGGCTCGTGGGGCTCCCGGTGCTGGACGCCGGGCGGGGGTGGCAGGAAGGTGCTTTACGGGGAGTGTGAGTTTGCACGTTGCTGCTGGCTGTGTAGCTCAGGGGAGAGGTGACCAGGGCTTGGACTCCGGCACCGACAGCAGCAGTGTTTCCAGGTTGCTTGAGCAGGCCCGGAACTGTTCCTTGGGTTTTCACATGAATCCCACCAGCCTTTTTTTTTTTTTTTTTTAATCCTTTTGTCCAGAAAGTATTGCTATCTGGATCAATAAAGTTTTCTGCTAATGTTAAATTTTCAAAGGTCATTCAGAAAAGAATTTAAAAAAACTCTGCAAGACGGTAGAGATTACAGGAAAAATATTGTCCAAAATAGACAATGATTCATTTGTAAGTACCTAAGGAAATGCTGAAAATAAAACTGGCAAACATACAGGAAAATGCTAAAACTCTCTAATTTTTAAAATGCAAATTAAAATGCAGAACCACCTTTTTTTTAAAGTAAAACAAACTTAGTCTGTGGAAGGTGTGGTGGAAACGGCCTCCTTGTGCCTGGTCACAGCCTTTCCAGAAGGGACTTCAGTGTCTTCAGTTGTAAATCACAGAGCCCTTTCTCTGGAAACCTGGCTCCTGGTAATAACACAGAACTGGGGGTGTTGGCTGCAGCTTTACTTGGTAAAAGCGGGAAGAAACTTCAGGCCGTCGGGATGACCCCCAGTGCAGGGTGTAGACTGCTCGGGGACATGTGCACACTCAGAGCTAATGTGAAAGGAAGCAAAGCGGGGAGGTGTTGCTCCCATGTCAACCCTAGGGGTCCGGCAGCCTCGCCCTTCCCCGGTCGCTGGTGGAGACGGTAGGATAGGGGTCGGTGTAGGATGGGGTTTGTGGCTCGGGCTCTGCCACTGTCAAGCTGTCACCACTGTGCAGAAGAGTGGCCAGGAGGAGGCCGGAGACAGATGCACAGAAGTGAGGCTTGCACCACGCGGTGCTGTGGCGGTTGCCCGCATGTGCCTTTTTCTACACTTTCTGTAATATGGTAGGATAGCTGAACAGAGAGGCTAGATTGTTTTTCATGTTTTGTGCCAAGCTTTAAAGAAACATTTGCAAATGAGTATCTCTAAAGCTGTTCATGTATGAGGCTGTTACCAGTGTCACCCGTTTTAATTTTGTATCTATTTTCACCTCTAGGTACTCCACCTTGAAAAGCAAGAAAGGTCTCCAGACCACCAGCACTCAGCTCAAGTAAAGCGACCCTCTGTTTCCAAGGAAGGGAGAAAAATATCTGTCAGATCTCATATGTCTGCATCGCCAGGCACTGGTGACAGCAGCACAGCCCCGTCCACGCCGGTCATCGGGGGCTGCGATAATAAGCCAGGTGTGGAAGAGAGAGCCCAGCCTGCAGAGGCCAGCCCGCAGGGGCCACGGGACCTGGGCAGAAGCTCCTCCAGCCTCCAGGCCAGCAGCACCGGCTCCCCCAGCCACGTCTCCGTCAAGGAGCCCACCCCAAGCATCGCCTCAGACATCTCGCTGCCTGTCGCCACGCAGGAGCTGCGACAGAGGCTGCGGCAGCTTGAGAAGTAACTAGACGCCCCTTGCTCTTGCTGAATCGGCGCTTGACCCGTGGGCTGCGGGGAGGGAACGCGGTCCTAAGCCAAACAGCTTTCAGGCAGTGTGGCCCTTTCGCTCACCGAGCCTTTGGCTTTCAAAGTAGACCTGCCATTTCCCAGGGCCTAGTATTTGGCTTATTTAAAGCTTAGGAACAGTGGAGTGATCCTCAGACGAGGAAGGCAGAGTCTAAAGCTGACCTGACACGGAAAGGCTTGGCGGAAGCTGGACATGTTTGTCGCATGAGAACAGGCCCTGCTCTTTCATGCTTGGCCCCCACCCGTTTCACCGCCCAACGGGTTTGTCTGTCTCTGGATGTTTGTGTGGATTTCTCACTTATGCCCCGTGAGTCATGGGCGTGTCCGTGGTTTCCTTAGATAAGGACAAAGTCTGCAGTTACTCTAAGCTTCCGACGTGAGCCTTTTCCTCTCAGCAGGGGGAGTGGGTTGCCCTTTGGGGCGGTCTCCTCTTTGCTGTCCTGCGGTGTGCTGAGCACGGAGCAGAGGCCGAGGTGTGGAGCCTGTGGCCCGAGGCTCAGCCGGGGCAGGCGGCCGTAACCCATGCGCAGAGCAGCTCTGCTCGTGGCTGCGATTTTGGGAGAAAGGAAGCAGTCCCTCTCTCTCCCTTGCTCTAGAAAGAAATAGAATTTTAAATAAGAAACCAGTTTTTCTCAGGAGCTAAATTTGGGGAGAAACCGAGAAGATCTCGGAGCTGAGTCAGAGCCGTCATTGGTTGTCCTGGAGCTGGTGCCTCAGCCTGAGACGGGGATGGAGGGGAGGGGGTGTGACCTCATCAGATGACCCGTGAGGTGCACAGCAAGGGGCTCTGAGAAAGGAGCGCAGATTTGGGCAGTTCTGGGGTAGACATAGCTTCAGAAACACTGAAGAGTTGATGTTTGTAAGGAGACGCCTGTGTCTTGTTTTCACTTTGGGCCATAGTTTTTAGTAGTTGGGTTATATTGAACCCTCGGATGAAATATGAATCCAGCTGGTCCGTTTATACCCAGAAGTTCAGACTAGGTTCACGTTTGTGGGTACTTTCCTTCCCTCTTGTCTGAGTGAATGAATGTGCTCACAGGCTCTGTGCTGTCTGAGGAGTGCTCTCACTCTCGGCTTTGTTTCCCCAGTGGGACGACCCTGGGACAGTCCCCGCTGGGGCAGATCCAGCTAACCGTCCGGCACAGCTCGCAGAGGAACAAGCTGGTGGTGGTCGTGCACTCCTGCAGGTGAGCCGGGCTCTCGGCTCTCGCGTCACGGGCAGCAGTTTGTTTCATTTACAGACCAGAGCAAGTAGGCGATACTGCAATTAGATACTGTAATCCTGGTTTTCAGGTTCTTAACCTTGTTTCATAACATTTTCTGTTAGTAACCGTTTTGGTTGCTTTGTAACACTCCCTTAAACTGCCATATTGTAGTTTATAAAACATTCCCTGTGGCTGCACGTTTAGAACACGATAATGAACATAGTTTTCTTTTATTGAAGTGTCTTTTGGGGATTCAGTTTCCAGGAGTAGATTTATAACAATTCAGAGAATCCAGGCAAGTCTGTGGGGCAGTGACAGGAACAGCTGTAGTTGTTCGGGAAGAGCAGACGCGCTCTTTTCCCCACAGGCAGGACGGTTTGTACCGATTCAGTAAACGTGACGTGAGATGACGGTGTTGCTTCAGGTTGTGTTTGATGAATGATGATGGTGTGGAGCTGGTTATTTTCCTTTATGTGACTTGACTGTCTCACTAGTAGCTGTGATGTAAATATGTGATATAAATATTTGGATGTTATAAAAAGGTGTGGAAACAGGAAAGTAAAATTAGTAACGTTTAGAAACATGATTATATAAATGTCGAGTTCGCTTCACTACCTATTTATTGAGCACCTTCTGTGTTCCTGCTGCCGAGATAATTACTACGCGAGATTCCGGAGCAGCAGTCTGATTCAGCGGACTCTCCCTCATGGGCTTTCGGTCCATCAACAAGTGAACAATTGGAAGTGGTTGCAGGGACAGCTGACCCTTGAACAGTGCAGGTTTGAGCGGCATGGCTCCACCCACACGTGGAGCTTTTCAGTAGTAAATGCCACCACCCTACACGATTTGCAGTTGGTTGACTCCAAGGATGCGGAACCACGTATGCGGAGGGTTGGAGCCCTTAACCTCCACGTGGTTCAAGGGTCGGCTGTAATTAAATACTAGCGTGTTTGGCCCAGTTGTCCGAGGACAAGAGCAGCATGAAGCTGCGTGAAGGAGGTGGGCCTGCGTCTGTGAAGCGTTCAGGTGGACGAAGGGCAGAGGGTGGGGTCCGTGGCCTGAGCAGGACCCGGGGAGGGGTCTCCCGCGAGGCTGACCACATCCCCTCACTGGGAGCGGACAGTGAAGCAGTGTGGAAAGGTGATTCTATGCGGGTCAGAACATCCCCCAAACCCTGGGCGCAGGAAACGGGGCAGAGGCCACCTCTGCAGAGCCGCTGGACGAAGTGCGCGTGGGAAGAAGGCAGTCACGGGATACAAGTAAAACCAGGTAGTAAGTTCTAGTGCGGTGCTCCTTGTCATTTTACTAGATTCTAATACCGAGCATTCTCTGGTCTGTGTTATAAGAAATCTCATTGCCTTCTCCGAAGACGGCTCTGATCCCTACGTCCGCCTGTATTTGTTACCAGACAAGAGGAGGTCAGGAAGGAGAAAAACACACGTGTCAAAGAAAACGCTGAACCCCGTGTTTGATCAGAGGTACGCGTCCACTCAGTGGGGTAGACAGTTGTGTTCACCACTCAAGAAAGGCCTGGTGGTGCCTTGGAATGACTGAGGCATTTACACCAGTGAGAGCATGAGTGAAAAACGCCTCCCGAAGAGCGGTCGTAAACTTGTTAACATAAATAAATAAATAGGCATTTGAGCATCACATCATGAATCCTCAGGCCACACTCCACCAGCCTTGGCCTGTGCACATGTGGGGAAATAGTAAGTCGAATGGTGTTGATATCCATTAACTCAGTTACTAGTCACTTAATCATGGTTTCTCACCAGTGACTTTATTTACACGGAGATGAGAAACCGATGGGCAGGCACCCGGTCCTGGTGTGGGTGTCTGGCTCAGCCGCAGCCTCTAAGAGTTCCTTCAAACCTGGGGTTCAGGCTGCCCGCTCTTGGGAAGGCCGGCCACGTCCACGTGTCCCCGCGTCCCCACGAGGCCTCCGACCTTGTCCTCTGCTTTGCCAGCTTCGCTTCTGGAGGCTTTTGTCCTGCAGCATCCGGCTTCAGCCGCCAGATGGTGCCTGCAGATCCCCTCCTCTGTGAGGCTGCTTCTCGGACACCCCACTTCTGTTCACTTGCAGGCTTGGAGCTCACTCTCTTTGGGGGAGCGGACTGGCCTGGGCTCCCCAGTGTGTCGCACACCACGGCCCACGTTTTACACCGGGAGTCGGGCGTCGTGTCCACACGGGGGAGCCACAGGGTCAGCCTTTCGCATGTTTAGGATTCTAGTCTCCTCTTATGTTTGGAAAATAATGGAAAAAAAAAAACTTTGAGTCTTCTTGAAGGGCCAGGTCCAAACATCTAGCAGGAGAGATCAGTTTTATAATAAAAAATGAACATCACATTTGGAATGGTCTCATAAGCAGCAATGTCATTTTTTAGTTACAGTAAAACAGAGCAAAATTATGGAGAAATTTAAGGATGATCCTCTTTTTTCCACTTCAGCTTTGATTTCAGTGTCTCGTTGCCGGACGTGCAGAGGAGAACCTTGGACGTGGCCGTGAAGAACAGCGGTGGCTTCCTGTCCAAAGACAAAGGGCTTCTCGGCAAAGTAAGTTCGAAAAAAAAATCCTACGCTTTGTAAAAATTAAACACTTAACCCAGAGTACTCTTTTTAGACTTAGATTTATGTACGTGGATAATCCACGTCAGCTAAGCTGCTGTGAGTGGTTTGTGAGCCAGTATCGATGTGAATTATCTCCCCTGGTACTTTGTGATAACTTACTGTCAAGACTGTTGGATACAGGAAGGGCCTCTTGGGTATAATTGACCGTATAGGTCATGGGTGGATCATAAGGGTAGAAAAGTTGAAAAGTGAGAGGCTGAAAATGAGGGAGAGTGTGTTGCCAGAGAAGATCGGAAGCGGTGGTGAGAGGCCTGAAACCCACTGTTGCAGGCCTTTTCTCACCACAGGTCCTGGTCGGTCTGGCATCTGAAGAACTCGCCAAAGGCTGGACCCAGTGGTGAGTGTCCCCCAACAGACAGACGCAGAGCCCCGTGCGTCCATTCAGGAGCGCTTCCCCTGTGACCGCGTGTCTTCCTGTGTCTCAGGTACGACCTCACGGAGGATGGGACGAGGCCCCACGTGGTGACGTAGGCTGTGCTGGCCGAGGAGCCCCCGCTGTATCTGCCAGCCCCGTGCCGACACGCAGCCCACACAGACGCACCCATGCTCTTTTTATAATTTCATGTACTTGGTTACTTGTCCCTTAGTGGTTTTATAAAACATTGACGTTTTAGGCATGTTTGGCCATTATTAGCATTAAGTTTTGTATGTTTAATTTCCTCTAGTATTTGACCAGTTTTTTCGGCGTGTGTAGGATAGTGGTCAACCGTTGTGTGCGTAAAGCTGTATGTCAGTTGTCTCTCCTAGGAAGCCGATATATGGTTGTGCTTTTTTATGGCTTTGTTTTGTATATCACTGAGGTGCACTATGCTGTGTAAATAGACTATTTTTTATAATCTCTACATGCTGGTTTGAATTCAGAAGAAAATGGATCAAGGAAATATATATATTTTTTTCTTCTAAAACTTATTAAATTCTTATGACAAATAACCGTTTTTGTCTCTGCAGGAAAAAGCTCTCAGTGACCTATTTTGTGGTGTTTCTTTTTAAAAAGAAAAGCTGAAAGATTAGTAAATAGTAGTATATTTCTGCCCATTATGAATGATGAAAGAATGTATTCAAAGTATTTACACTTTCTTAAATATAAAGATATATTATTGAGAAGTCAGTTGAAGTGCTTATAAGGAAAAATGTCATATAACTGAGTTATATAAAATATTAAGAGAGTAGTCATGGTTCATAAATCATAGTGCACTAATCTGAAATTTCTTACATAAAATGGAATGTCTTAAGTTTATTTCTAGTTGCTTGTTGTAACTTATTCATGAAATAGTGCAGATACATAATCATACTTTTCCTGAAATGTAATACAGACGGATTTTAAATGTTAGCAGTTAGTCTGTTGTGAAATTTACAGTGTTTTTCAGCCCGAAAAGAAAGACAAACTTATGTTGTCCCCGTAGAGGCTGTGAGGTAGGTCGGGGTGAGTAGCTAGGAAGCCGACGCCGGCCCGTGATCGTCAGCGTGACGCACACAGAGGACAGAGCCCCCGAGCCGGCACCAGCCACCACCACGGCCCCGGGGTTCCGGCACAGCGGCTGCTGGTTGTAAAGAACCCCATGCTGGGTTTCCTCACTTTATGCCACGACTGACCTCAGTGTTGGGATATTGTTATACAGCTTTTATTTGGGAATATTTTTCTTCTTAGATTATGAAAAGCATGTTTTAGATACTTAAAGGCCCCAAGCCTCTTAGGAGGTGAGGCTCCATAGCCGTGCGGTAGCTGTGCATGCCCCAAACACAGGGTGCATGTGTGCAGAAAGAGCTTTAAGGATTCTAAGGCGTGTGATGCAAATGACTTCCTTAGCCACGGGGGCACCCTACAGTTATGTAGTAATCCTGGGGAAAACAGAGCTGTGAGATTGAGTCAGAGACCTCACTAGGGCCCCGCCATGGACTCCTGGGTGTGACCGGCCTGCCCAAGTGCCTGTGTGGACGCCACCGCTGCTCCTGCCCTCTGGCGGGTTTCAGTTGTGTCCACCGCACATTTTGAACCCTGGGTGTGCGTGTGATGGGGCCTGTAGCCTTGCAGTACGTCTCACGCAGTCGTGCAGACCCGGTGCTCTCGCAGCTTCCTGGGTCATGAAGCTTCTCCAAAGCCCCAGCAGAGACCATCTCCTCTGTCAGCGCAGAGGGCGTTAGGAACGTGGTGACACTCAGGGGTGTGTGCTCGGGAAACACCTAACTCTGGTATTTTAGCAGCGTGAGGAAGACAGGTAATTCCTAAATCTAGTTGCCTGCCCGTGGTATTAGATCTTTGGAGATTTTTTAAAAATTAGGTTTGTTGTGGGAATTCCCTGGTGGTCCAGCGGTTAGGACTCGACGCTCTCACTGCCAGGGGCCTGGGTTTGATCCCTGGCCAGGGAACTAAGATCCCACAAGCCATGAGGTGCAGCCAAAAAAAAAAAAAAAAAAGTTTGTTGCAGGGCTTCTGGCAGTGGTCCCCAGCCTTTTCGGCACCAGGGCCCAGTTTCGTGGAAGACAGGGGGTGGCGTGGAGGAAGATGGCTCAGGCGGTGACGCCAGCAGTGGGGAGCGATGGGGAGCGGCAGGGGAAGCTTCGCTTGCTTGCCCGCTGCTCACCTCCTGCTGTGCGGCCCGGTTCCGGTCCTCCTCCCGGGGGTTGGGGACCCCTGGCTCCTGGCATAATTTCTAAGGAGAAACACTCACTGAAATGTAGCATACCAGTGATTTCTACCAACATCCCCAGCTTTTGGGTTTTGTAGCCACGTGGTTCACCTATTCAACGTGTATTTTACATGATGGAATACTTTAATTAAGCAATTAGGCAAAATAAATGCCGTGAAAGGTACAAAACCCAAACAAAGCCAGTTAGCAGCATGATGCCCACCCTCTGTGTGGACGGTCGGGCTGGACACAGACCCAGCAGCCAGCTCCATTCTCTTTGAAAGGAAAGGGATGACTCTAAGGTCACTGAAATACCTCCCAGGTAGGATTCTGTCTTGATGGCCGATGGGTGTTTTGGGAACCTCTTGTGTCCAGTCGGGCAGCTGAGAATCAGTATCGGGCCAGACCCCCAGCCGGGCTCCAGGATCCTGGCGATGGACACTCCATTCTCAAAACTTTCATTGCCGGTGGTTCTGAATAATTGATTCATCTGGGAAAAGGGAACTTTAGCTTTTCTACCTTGAGCCAAACCAATGGAGGGGAAATTAGTGTTGGTTAATTTGAATTGTTACTTTGTTGCTTATCCTGTGCCTTAAAGTAGGAAGTATGAGGCCTTGCTTCAGGTTAAAACAGAAGGAGCCTTGCAGCTGAATTTGCCACAGTTTATTCCTCATCCAGAGGTCAGCCCTCTGTCAAGCACTGAAGCCAAATGCAGTCAGCGTGTGTGTTTATATTGTGGTTGTTGCTTTAATTCCAGTCTAGCTGGACGGCCCGCTGTGGATGGAACACAGCAGAGGGTTTATTGTAGAATGCCCTTTCTGCTCAACTAATTTTACATGACAGTGCATGTGTTTATTCAATAAAACTTTTCTGTTAGTTCACTTGTGATTTGTTCTTCGTCTTTTGGAGTAAAATTTTTAGTGTGGAACCAGATAATTTGAAAAGTGGTTGCAGTATAGTATTTATATTTGCCAGTTGTGAATTCTTTCATTTTCAAAAGAACTACCTCAGAGCACTGATACTACTCCTTTTGTTTCCATCTTAACTTGACTATTCTCTGCCTACCTCAGATCTGAGTTTTGAAAACAGCTCTTCTGAAAGGTAATCATGAGTAGAAAAAACAGTCTTTAAAACCAGAGCACTGAGAAGTAATGAAAGAGGCTCTGGTTTGAACAAGTAGAGGGGAACCCCTAGGGGTGCCACTGCTGTCGGCATCCCCTGCCGATGGTCGGGGTGACTGAGGCGCATCTCGAGAGTCTAGCGTCAGCCTCGCTGTTAGTCAGCTCACTCAGCACCGTCACAGTAGCCTAATCCCAGTTCAGCTTTATTTAAAGCCATTTCCCGCCTGGACCGTACGTGTCCAAAGCAGAGGTTATGTGGGTGTTATTTAAGCCTTTTCCAGTTGTTTATCACTGTTCCGAGCACACAGTTGGTGAATAAATATCAGTTGAGTGAAGGGTGAATAAACCTGGCAGACCTTAAATAACATTAATTTGTCCTAACAAGTCTCCATTTAAGGAAAGGTAGACACCTATTGATAGTTCTTAGTTCCGGCTAAAGAGGAAGGTACTGGTGAACATAGTAAAGAGTACACCCTATTGAGACAAAGGCCATAGTCTGAGAAATAATTGTCTGAGAAACAATTGAGGCAGAAAAGTGGGAAATGAGCCAGGAAGTCTGTCTATATTTAGTGTTAGTCTGGAAATCCTGGGCAATACGATAGGGAAAGAAAAAGATTATAAATTTTGTATTGGGAAAGAAGGTCATTTTCAAATATGAGATTGCCTATGTGAAAAACCTAAGAAAATCATCTGAAAACTTTTGAATCGAACAAGTATTTAATAAAGGGTCAGTTATAAAAACATACAAATATCTGTGGTTTATACACTAATATTGATAGCGACTAGAAAATATAATGGAAAAAATCATACAGCAGCCCTGGAACCACAATAGCAGTGAAAACCTGCAGCGATTGGGAGCGGGTAGGGTGGGTTCAGCGCTCCCCGAGAGCCCCGTCCCCAGAGAACTGCCACTATTTGGCCCAGCTGGCTCCTGGGGAAACCATGTGGAAAACAATCAGTGGCAGTTGTTTAACACAGCAGGTCCCTGGGGTGGCGATACAAGTTGGGACAACAGGAGGCTGATCGAAAAATTTCAAAGGAAAACCTGGGAAATTGATGTCCAAAAGGGGCTTGGGAAAACTGGCATTCCTGGGGCTCTAGAAAGATGTGCACGTGCAGGGCTGTGCACGTGTCCAGGAAAGGCCCGTGCGAGTGAGCCCAGACCTGTCACCTCCAGCTGGTGTTGAGGCACCGTGCAAGCAGGAGGTGAAGGCTGAGGCAGAGGTGTCAACTGCCTGACGGGATGTGAAAACAGACCCCCCCCTCAATACACACACACACACACACGCGCGCACACACCCCAGCCCTCAGCAGGTACTGGGAGACGAGTCCAAAGTACTAAAGAGACCTCTGCCCAGTCACTAGCTGACCAGGTCGGCTAACTGAGCAGAGACTTCAGAGGCAGCACAGAGCAAAGGATATAGCTTTTAGGGGACTCATCCAAGAAGGTTACTAAGCGAAAATTATCTAAGTCGGTGGGGAGGGCTCTTACAGCGTTGCCATGGTATTATTTTAAATGTTCGGTTTTCAACAACGACAGAACATGAGACGTTCACAGAAACAGGATAGTATGGTCCACACGGGGAAAAAGCAGTCATGGAAAGTGCCCCCAGGAAGCCCAGATGTAAGTAGACGGAGACCTTAAATCAGCTATTATGTAAGTATGTTCAAAGAAAACTGTGTCCAAAGAATTCACGGAAAGTATGAGAATGATTCTCAGCAAAATAGAGAATGGCAGTAAAGACAGAAATCATCAAAAGGATGAAATAAAAATTCTGGAGTTTAAAATACAGTAAGTGAAATGTACATTTCACT
Organism: Eubalaena glacialis; assembly: GCF_028564815.1. Classification (NCBI taxonomy): domain Eukaryota; kingdom Metazoa; phylum Chordata; class Mammalia; order Artiodactyla; family Balaenidae; genus Eubalaena; species Eubalaena glacialis. Next base: position 129,195,029 of record NC_083723.1, on the reverse strand, counting down.
GAAGTTCAACAATAGATTTGAGCGGACGGAAGAATCGGCAAACTTGAAGATGAGTCACTGAGACGATCTCATCTGAGGACAAAAAGAACAGAATGAAGAAGAATGAACAGGGCACCAACTTACACACAGTGAAGTCCCAGAGGGGAGGAGGGAGCAGGGCCAGAAATTACATTTAAGGAGATGATGGGCAAGCATGCTCGGATTTGATGGAAAACATTACACATTAAAGAAGCTCAACGGACTCCAGGTGGGATAAACTTAGGCCCACGCCAGGCACATTTCAGCCAAAGGGTGGAAAGTCAGTCTTAGACCATCTCCCACAAGGATTCCTTGATGAGATACTGCTGACTGCTCACCTGAAACCACAGAGGCCAGGACGGGGGTGACGATGCAATGTGGTGGAAGAGCCCCACCTCCAACAAGACTCCTACAGAATGAAGGAGGGTGTGGGTATCCCCAGATACTCTTTTTTCACTGTTGCTGCCCCACCTGCCTTGTAAGAACCACTAAAGGGACGGATGTCTCTGCATCCATACATCTCGTTAGATGTCCCCTGGTTTCTACCTGGAGTGGCCCAGGGGCTAAGAGCGAGGTTCCCAGTCAGACCACCCACGCTCAACCCGCACCCGCCGCACGTGACCTGGAGCAAGTGCATCGTACATGTATGCAGGAGTGGGCACGCGTATGTGTGTTGCGTGTGCATACATATGCCTAGTATTCTGTGCGTGCATGCACATGTGAATATGTGCTTGTGTGCATGTATGTACTCTGCATATGCATGTTGTGTGCATGTGTGTATGTGTGAGTATGCACGTGTATGTTTAGCTCCTCCAAGACCATCTTCTCAAACCCAGGGTCTCAGCCTGGATCCCCCTGAAAGTAGAGCCTAAGGCGAGGCTTGGGTGCATGTGGTCATTCGGAATGTGGGCCTGTGAGGGAAACTTTTTCCTTTTGTTCTAGTCTCTGAAACAGTTTGCATAAGATAGTGATCATCTGTTTCTTAAAAATTTGGTGAAATTTGCCTATAAAAATTTCTGAGCCTGATGTCTTTTAAGAAGATTTTGATTACCCATTCATTTTAACATTTTGTATTAATTTATTTTCAATTTCTTATCAAATCAATTTTGAAGATTATCTACCTCATGCTTTCCAATTTATTGAAAACTATTTCTTATGAATTTAATATCTCTGTTATATTTGTAGTTGCATCTCCTTTTAATTTCCTAACATTGTTTATGTGTACCTTCTACTTTTTTCTTGATTAGACTTGCTAGAAATCCATTTATCTTACTAGTTTCGTATAGACCTTGCTTGTTATTTTATTATATCAATTGTTTTGTTTTTGTTTTTGTATTAAATTCTGCTCTTGCCTCCCTTTCTGTCTTCTTTGGTTTACAGAGTTGAACAAACTTATTTTCCATCTTTCTTTTAAAACAATTAAATTCATTTAAGGCTAGAAATTTTACCCTACCTCCTGCTCCAGCGTCACCTCCCAAGCTTTGGTAAGTACACACTTTCATCTAGATGTAGGCATGTTCTAATTTCTATTGAGATTTACTCTTTATTCCTTGAGTTACGTAGAACTCAAGGAATAAGTTTCAAAGCATGATGCCCCGCCCCCCCTTTTCGGTGTTGGTTATGAATTTAATTGCACTGAGGTCAGAGAAGATGTCTACACGACATTGATTCTTTGGGGGGAGATTGAGCTCATCCCCTTGCCCCTGTCTCTGCTCTCCTGACCCCTGGTCCAGAGCAAGTCTTAAAGGATGTTCTGAGACCCCACTCCGTGGGGAGAGTTGAGATTTTGAGATAGCAGTTCCTGCGACCAAATGAGAGAGGGACTTGACGTGGCTGCTGGTCGGGAGCTGTGTCTGGGTCCGTGGCTCCTGTGCCAGAGGCACTGGGTTTTGAGCCTTTCTGCTGCTTTTCCTGGGCAGGTGGGTCTGCCTGGCCCTTGGCTGCAAGCAGAGAGCCCAGACCTGGTCTCGGTCCTCCGTGGGGCACGCCCAGCCCACTTGCCCGAGGAACCGCACTCGCTGCACCTGCCTGTCCGTGGCCTGCACCCCCGTGGCCTCAGGACCTTGCTCTGCATTCCTGTTCCATTTATGCTGCACTGGCACAGAGATGCATTTTCGGCTTTCTCTGTTTGCATCCTGTCTCCCATAGCTGCTAGGAGCAGGGGAAGTGAGCAGAAGCGTGCACTCACTGCGCGTCGTAACCCACAGCGCTCACGTCTGTGTCAGCCTGCGAGAAAGGAGTCCTGACAGTCTTGGGCTGGTGACTGCCGCCTCCTCTCCCTCAGGAGCCTTGGTCCCACCAGGTGGCGCTGCCACCACTGTGATACCTTGTGGCTTTTAAAGGTTCCGTAAGGAGCCATTTCATTCATTTCTGCATGTATTTTAGAGCCAGAAGGAGCCGCTAGTTGTTACAGCTCTGCCTCCCATTTTCCAGGCGAGGAGCCAGGCTCTCAAAGAAAATGATTTGCCCAGGATCTCGTAGCTAATTGCCAGAGCCAGGTAAGCCCCACCAGCGTGTTTTACAGGCATCTCAGGATGACAAACTTGCCTAGTACGGAGGCTTCTTCTAAACTAGAGGTACAGCCAAATCTAAATACAACAAAATACTTACAGTAAAATTATTCTTATAAGATTAAATGGGTCGATGGCCCATTACTTCAGTTATTATTTTACTAAACTATCTCAATATCACAAAAATATTTAGACCATCCCTTGAATTTAATTATTCAGTAGCAGCCAATAATTACAGTTTCTTTACTCTTTCACAAATGGACTTGTAGGAAAATATCCAATAGAAATAAGATAAACAGTATATGGTATAAAGTGATTTAACAAGATAGATAGTTAATGTTAATTTGGATAAGACAAGACTAACCTCTGAGCCATTTACTATAGGTGCTCTTAACATGTGTATTCCTGGAAAAGGCTGTGAAAGGCAATCCTCACTTTCATGCAGGCAAAACGCTATGCAGAGGGCTCTGCTCCTAACTAAGGGGTCCGGGTCGAGTATTTCATAGAAATTGCTGGCAGATTTAGCTGAGTGTGAGTGACACATGGAGGAGCCCCCGCAGGAACAGCAGTGCTCAGGGGCCCCTTTCCCACCTCCCGGGAACTGGGCACCCCGTGCATCTGCTGTGCAGTGGGAGAAGCAGACACAAAATGCCACATAGCATGTGATTCCTAGGAAATGCCCAGAACAGGCAGATCCACAGTGGCCTTGGGGCCAGCTCGTGTTCCTGCCTTCTCAACACTCTCCCCTGGGCCCCTGGGTACACACGGGACCCGTCCCCACCTCCAGAGAGCCTGAGCGGGCTGGTCTGGGGAGGCCCAGGCTGGGTGTCAAGGACTCCGGGGTGATTGTGGTGTGACTCAGGGGTGAGAACTACTGTTGCCGGGTGCGGCTCCCTTCCGGAGGCTTCCTCAACGTCCTGCTGCCCGTGAGCACTGCCCAGGGGTGTGGGCCGTGCAGATATTCCCACACCAGCCCTGCTTTCCCACCCCAGTTAACTCGGATTCGAATCCCCAGCTTGGCACATCTGTGTTAGTACTCATGCTGGTGAAATTTGTTTATAACAGCTTTATTGAGATACAATACGTATGCTATAAAATTTACCCTTTTAAAGTGTACAATTCACTGGTTTTTAGTATGTTCATGAGGTTGTGTGCAACCATCACCACTGTCTGATCTCAGTTCATTTTCATCACCCAGAAGAAACCCTGCACCCATTAGCAGTCACCCCTGTCTCTGTCAGCCCCTGGCAACCCCTAACCTACCTTCTGTCTGTGGATCTGCCTGTTCCGGACATTTTGTACGAATGGAATCACTCTGTATAGCCTTTTGTGTGTGCTTCTCTCACTGGGCATCGCGTCTTCAAGCTCATCCACGTTGTAGCCTGTGTCAGAACTTCGTTCCCTCTAAGGCTGAAGAATATGCCACGGTGTGGATGGACCCATCTTGTTTGCCCATTTGTCTGTTGGTGGACATTGGGTTGTGTCCAGTTTCGGTGGAGCTGGTGCTCTGAGGGGACGGTGATCACGTCCTGTGTTGGACGCCTGGCTGGGAAGGATGCTGGCAGGGTGCCTTCCCCCACCCAGGCCACGCTTGCTCACTGTGGGCTCAGCACCATTGGTTCTGTGCTCGTGCCACTCAGGTTTCCTCTTTCTCCATCTTTTCTGCGATTGACTTCTAACCTGCACATTAGGATCACCTGGGGATCCTAATACTAGTTAAAAACACGAATGCTCGCTGTGTCCCCCAGTCGTCTGACTTAATTGGTCTGCACAGGTATAGGTTCATGGTCTCACAAGCAGCTCACTAAATTCCAAACTGCAGCTTGGCTGAGCATGCTTTGCTTGGGCCATGTATCTCGCTCTCCTCTGAGTTACCCATGCAGGAGACCCCCACCCAGCTCTGCGGTGGTCTCCCCGGGAAGAGCTGCCCTGAGCCGGGAGGGAGATGAAGGCGGACAGCTCCCCTTTCCCCTTGTCTTCCCAAGGTCATCACGGCAGGTGGGCGTGCAAATGGCGCCTACAGAGGGGCGCCGTCTTCACCCTTCCCCCCCTCGCCGGTGTTTCACTCGGGTCTCAGTCTGGAGCCCAGTCCCCAGGGTAGGGCAAGGGTGGGCATCGGGCTTCCAGTTGCTTCTGCTTTTCCTTTCACTGTTGTTCAAATACATCCACGTTTCCCAACCTCAAACTTTTACTGACAGAGACAGTACAGTATAAACTCACAGAAAGAAGGACGTGTTTCTGCATGTGCCTCCTCTTTAGCCCTGAGCCCGCCCCCTTTGGGTTGTGGCTTCAGAACCGCCTTGTTTTATCACTTTCTACCCAGGAGACAGGACCACGGAAGAGTGGACACGGGGATGGAAAGAGGGAGGAAGGGGAGCAGGTTCGGCGCCTGGGAGGCCGTGAGCGCCCGCAGCCCGTCGGTGTGCAGGCAGCTGTGGGTTCCGAGGCGGGAGTGGACGCCCAGGACGGGGTTACCGGCTCCAGAGTGAAGAGGGGGGCCTGAGCTGGGGCGTGGCATTCGGGGACTGCAGGGGAGCCGGGGCTGCGCGGAAAGGCGGCGGGGTCGGGGGAGGCGGGGGGGGGCGCGCTAACCGCCCGGCGACACGGCCGGCCTCTCCACGCGCCCGGTGGGGCCCTCCGGCCTCACTGCCGCAAGCTTCCTGACAGACCAGGACCACCCCCAAAGCCTCTGCTTTCATGTTGCTGAAATGATAGTATTTTTGATCTCATGGGTTTAATGAGGCACGTGGTTAAGTTCATTTCACCTGTTTGTTTTCATTTTTGCTAGTGAGGTCGCTGGGGTCACAGCTGCAGATGTGGCTCCCGTCATTTTGCCATCGGACAGCACTGTACCGGGCCGGCGGTGACCACCCTCCCCCTCCCCAGACCGCCAGTTAGTCCAGAGTCCCCTCCGGACGTTTCCAGCCTGAGGGAAGGCAGATGCAGGGCTGCATCCTCACAGAGAGCGGCTGGGCAGGAGGGGACAGGGTTTTGCTGGCGAGGGCCTGGGGGTTCCAGGGCACAGCGGAAGGATTTCTGACGTTGGGGTGGTGGGGAAGGGCTAGCACGGGGCCTCGTGGGGACCGGGGCTGGGAGGTGGGCTGCAGCTTTGCGTGGCGGCCGGCTTGAACCGGGCGGGGGCCCAGGGCACCTGCATCCCAGCCAGGCCCTCACAGCAAAGCCCAAAGCCTCAGGACACGGGGTGATGGGCTCATGCTGGACCCCTGGGGACAGTCTTCCTCCAGGCCCTAACTCCAGGTGGAGGATAGGCCTGGGGTGAGCCTGGGGCCTTTGTTCCTTGACCCTGGTGTCCGAGTGGGCCCATGGCCCCCATCTTAGAGATATGCATTCTTTATTCCTCAGCAGTTTATGAACAGTTCCCGAGGCTTTTCCAACACAGTTCATTCTGATTTGGCTGATTGGCTTAACGGTGAGGCCTGGATTTATGGATCAGATTGTTTCCATAAACTGAGTGAGTGCAATCTGCAGCTCTTCAAGGTGTGGGAGAAACATAAAGCAAGCAATAGAAGATTTTATTTAAAAATAATTGTATTGGCAAAAGTGCCTTGAAATAAAAGTAACTGATATAATTAATAGTAATTCAATGTATCTGGCTAAAGGTTTTTTGGAAACTGAGAAATGATTTTAAGTGACTGGGTAAAAATTCTTTTTGAAATTCAGGTGGTTTCCAAGTCTTTGCTTTGAACAAAAATTGAAGGAAAGCCCAATCAAGTTATTAGCTGATAACAAGTTAAATTAAAAGAAATTGATTATAGATCAGTATGTGATTTTTGGCATTTAATTAAAATACATTCAAGGAATAGGGTACATTGCTATTAATTTTTTTTTCATTTCTGTCTGCTTTTTTTGGTGTGAACAAGTTTTCTCAGTATTTACATCTATAAACATAAAAAATCAGAATAGAATATTTATTCTTAGAAACATAAATTGATTGAAAAAATAGTCTTGACCATAGCGTTAAGAGGTGTGTTTCAACAAAATTTGTTTTATATTTGATAAGTACATATCAAATTTATAGTCAGTTGATACGGCTTTGATCTATTTGTATCCCTAATTAATAAAAGTGTGAATGTAGAGAATTTTGGTCACGAGATACTAAATATGTATCTGTATATACGTATATGTGTTTATTTATATATATATTTGCTGGAGACATGGTCCATAGAAGCTGCGTAGCAAAAGTAGATACTACGTTAGTACAGAGTTATGTGGGAAACGTGGAATTGACATATGCGTTCACGAACACTCGTCCAATTGCTAGAGAATTCAGACGTCACTTGATATATATAAAGGATGATGTCAGTTTTATTTTGAGTCAATCTTTATGTCAGAGATTGCATCCATTTCAGTCATTTAAGGCAAGACAAATTTTTATGTCAGACTAAAAAATGTCAGGATCCGAGCTCGCGTGGAAGAGGCGGGGCCCGGGCCCGGGAGTGGTGGGCCTTGGGGGAGGGGCTACGGTCGGGGCGGGGCTCGGGCGCCGACTGGGAGGCGGGGCGTGCGCCCTCCCTAGGCCCCGCCCGGACGCTTCCAGTTCTCGCGAGAGTGGCGCGTGGTGACGCGCGGGCGGGCGGAGCGCGTCGAGGGCGTCGGCGGGCGGGTTTGAATCTGGTCCGAGCGCGGGAATCTGCGGGTCCCGGGGACGAGGTGAGCGCCGCGGTGCCGGCCCGCGAAAGGCTGGTGGCAGGGGCCCGGGAAACAGCGGGGTCGGGCAGGTCGGACCCCTAGCACCGCAGCCTCCGCATGGGCCGTGATCTGAGCCCGCGGCCCGGCTGGCGGCTCTGAGGTGGCCGAAGAGGTGGGCACCGGGGCCGGGAGCGCGCCACACTCCGCGCCTTCCCTCCAGGACTGAATTTAGAGGATATCCAGCCTGGACCCGGGACTGACACTGGACAGGACCCCCAGCCTGGGCTGGGAACTGACTCCGTATGGGACCCCCTGAGCCCTGGACCTGGGACTGACCCCAGACGGGACCCCCCGAGCCCTGGACCGAGGGCTGACACCGGACAGGACCCCCAGCCCTGGACCCGCGACTGACCCCAGACAGGACCCCCTGAGCCCTGGACCTGGGACTGACCCCGGACAGGACCCCCCGAGCCCTGGACCGAGAGCTGACACCGGACAGGACCCCCAGTCCTCGACCTGGGACTGACCCCAGACAGGAACCCCTGAGCCCTGGACCAAGGGCTGATCCCAGAGAGGACCTCCAGTCCTGGACCTGGGACTGACCCCAGACAGGACCCCCAGCCTGGACCTGGGACTGACCTTAGAGAGAACTCCTCCAGCCCTGGACCAGAGACTGACCTCAGAGATCAGTTCCGTGAGCCTCCATGCTCTGGGAAACCTGTCCTCAAGTATCTCTCCTACGTCTGAGATGAATGGTTTGCTCCAGGTGACGAGGGTTTTCCATGGTGACAGTGTGACAGGGATCTCTTTTTAATGCTCATCTTAATTTAGCGCCGACCTCCTGTGTGAAGAGCACAGTGCCATGGGGACGGTAGCTGCATGGTGGGATGATCTCTCACCTAGAAGGTAGCTCTGGCTGGAAGGGTGAGGTCTTGTGCACATAGTAGTGGGTCACTTTGAGAGAGGGAGGTTGCGTGTAAGTTAAGAAATTAGTAACCCTTGAAGAACTACAGTCACTAGTGTCAGAGAGACAGTGGGGAGTGTGACAATAAATCTGGTAGTCTAGTGGCAGAGGATTACTGTGGTTAAGACCAACATGCCAAGAATTACACTTGGAAATAGAGCAAACCAGAAAAGTTAGCAGAATCACGAAAAAGCAAGGAGGGTCCCAGTTTAAGGTATATGATTCCATGCAGTTGATTGCACCTTTTTGGAATATTGTTTATTTAAACTCTTGAATTGGTACTAGCCATTGTCACTCATCAGGCTTGTTGCTGGTGGCCCTCCTGCCCGCTTAGCCAGTCGCAAGTTATGCTCATAGCTCAGGCATCTGAGTTGAGGGATGAGGTGGCCACACTTCAGTGGTACTTATGTGGAGAAGTTATTTTCTATCCTTGTTGGTTTAATTTAAATGCTAAGATCTTGGGGTTCTGTATTTAAGATGACTCTATCCCCATAATTATTGCCGTTGGTACCAGTAATTTTCCATGTTGCTCTCCTTATGACTGCAGGAGGTTTTCACTTATTTGTAAAGTGAGCGTCCTGTTACACGTATGTTCCATCATTTTGCTATTACTTCACTGGGCTGATGTCTTTCAAACCGGGGACCGCTAGCACGAGGTGGTGTGAATGGCAGATAGGGTTTGTTAGGGGAGACACGGGCAGCGAGGGAGGTTGCACACAGTCCCTGAGCTCTCGTCCCGCAGGGGTGGGGAAGAGTGTGCTGTTGTTGGGAGCACCCGGTGCGCCCTAACAAGCTCCCAGGTGACCCCAGGGCCACACTCTGCATAACAGTGTGACCGTGACAGGGATTTTCTTGGTGGAGGAGTGGTGCTTTAGGAAAGGAGAGTCTTCAGGATTTAGCAGCTGGGCTTGGTCTGTTCTGAGCTGACGCAGACCTGAAGGAGCGTCTTGCGAAGGTGCTGAAAAGGGAGAGGAGGTGAGCCTCCTGGAGCTGTTGGGTTTCTCTTTCCTTAGTTGATAACTTCGTTAACATTCGATAGAAACATGATGTTATGTTGATACTATTCTCAGTAAAGAAAATAGGGAAGTTATTTTTATTTATTTTTTAAATTAATTGTTATGGCAGTATAATTGATTTACAATGTTGTGTTAGTTTCTGCTGTACAGCAAAGTGAATCAGCTATACGTATACACATATCCACTCTTTTTTAGATTCTGTTCCCATATAGGTCATTACAGAGTACTGAGTAGAATTCCCTGTGCTGTACAGTAGGTTCTTATTAGTTATCTGTTTTATACATAGTAGTGTGTATATATCAATCCCAATCTCCCAGTTTATCCCTCCCTCCCTCCCCTTTCTCCCTTGGTAGGGAAGTTATTTTTTAGATATTGTAACTTGTTTATGTCAGAATATTGTTAGAAACTGTCTATCATAGGTGGTACAGGGATTTTCTTGCAGTTTTGGATACTAACTAATGTACCAAATTACATCTTGTAGGAAAAGGTATATTTGCAAATGCAAGTTTCAATATGATTGTGTTTTTTACTAGGGTTACAGAATAAATGCCATATGAAAAACAGTTTGATCTGCCATGGAAAAACGTGAGACATTTGTACAAGCAGTGTCTAAGGAGCTGATTGGAGAATTTTTGCAATTCATTCAACTTGATGTAAGTTTTATGTTTAGCTTTATTGTGTTTGTGACCGTTAATGTAAGACATTTTCCTAAAATCATTATATCCACAAATGAAATATAGCCATCTCAGTGAATCCGTAGGGACCAAGGTTTATTTAAAAAAGTAACAGAAAACTATACTCAGATAGACCTGCTGATGGGCAACTACTCCCAAATGGTATTCCCTCCTTTCTTTTAAGAGGGTTGCTGTAAGGATGCTAAGTGGTGTAATGCAGTGTGCTTCTAATTACTTAAGTCTTTACTGACCTCTTGCTACGTGCGTGGCACAGTGAGGAAGACATCCTTTTTGTCCTCAGTTATCTCCTGGGTTGTGGTGGATTCAGGCGTGAAACTACAGCAGGGTAAGGGCTAAGCTGGGGCAAGGGTGTGGAGGGACAGGGTAGTTTTATCAGGGATCTGAATGGGCTGCGTGGAGACTGGGGGAGAGAATTCTGGACAAAAGGGAAAGACAAAGACCCTTGAACAGCTCGGGTGAGCGTCCTGCGAGAGGAGGCTGGTAGGATTAGGATGGAGAAGTGGCCTTGGAGGGCCCTGGGGGACTGCCCCGCCCCTTGCCTAGTGAGCCGCCCTGCCAGTTCCCGCCTGCCCCTCCTCTCCAGCGTTCTTAGTCTTCCCGTATTCTTTTTGCATCATTGGAGAGTCAGTTGCAGGCCATGTCTCATTATCCCTCAGTATTTCCCTGGGTGTTCCTAGAACATAGACACTCTCCTGTAGAGTCACAGTAAAACCTTCAAAGAGGGAGCTGGACGGTCACCTGCAGGGTGTTTGCGGATCTTTTTGCCCAGTCCCGTATCACGCTCTGTGCTCCTCTGTCTGACTTGCTGGTCTCTTTAATCCAGAGAGTTTCACAGCATCCCTTTTCATGACTGACGGTCTTGAGAAGTGCAGGCAGCAGTTCCGTGGTCTGTCCTTCCTTTGCCCTTGTTTGCTGATGTGGTTAAGTTTATTTATGCGTTTTGGAGGAACTGCGTACATAAGTGGTGTTATGACCTCCTCACTGGGTAGAAGTAGTTGACGATTCTTGCCTGAATCGATTATTACTATGATAGCTACAAAACTGTGATTTCCCAATCGCATATTGCTTCTGTATTTATTCATTGCTATTATCAGTATGGCCTCGTTGATTCTTGTCTTATTCAAAGGGTTATTATCCCTTACTGTCGCTATTTCGGTGCTCAGATTGTACCAGATTGGATTCAGGGACAAAGTCATGGCCCAAGTTAGGTTGGAGACCAGAAACTTAGCATGCAGTCCTTGGCGTGGATGCCTTATTATCGTTGTTGCTTTTGTTATTAGTTTAGCTCTAGTATACTTTTGTAACCTAATTATAGACCTGGAGATGGTGGACATCTGGATGGATTGATTTCAGGGAGGGTTTTTGCTAAGTGGGTGAAGATTAGTTTAGCAGGACTGGCTAGGGGTAGGAGGGATCTGCTACTTTCTGTCTGATAACCCCTTTACTTTTCCCTTTTAAGAATGGACTTTGAAAACTACAGCCAAACTCTTGAGCTTCTAACTAAGCTAGTGCATAAACTTTTTGCCAAGGATAGAACTAATCTTTTGTATTTGGAATGTAACAGTTGCTATTTATTTTGCAGAAAGATGCTTCTGACCCTTTCAACTTAAGTGAATTACTAGATGAATTGTCAAGGAAACAGAAAGAAGAGCTATGGCAAAGACTCAAGAATTTATTAACGGATGTGTTGGTGGAGAGCCCGGTGGACGGCTGGCAGCCAGTGGAAGCCCCCGGTGAAGGCAGTATGGAAACAGAGCAGGGGTCAAAAATGGTAGCACCAGTCTTTCAAAAATCAATTTCCTTTTTCTTTGTTAAAAAAATAATTGTTTTTTGTGTATAATTGAATTTTAAGTTAAGGAAAAATTTAAAGGTAGAAGTCAAGAATATCAGAAGTCTGTTTAATGTAGTTATACCCTTTTCTGATCCTACCACCATTAATCTAGTATTCAGTGTTGCTGTTTCAGACTGCTGACTTGTGTTCAGCTTTAATTCACTTTTTAGAATAAGTGTCAAATGTGGCTTGATTTTCTTTTACATTTAAAAATTAAATTTTAAGTTGATTTTAATTTACTTGTACTCTGATTTTTTTTCATTTATAGAAAAAAAACATAGAAATAATTCATGCAATTACATCTGTGATTCTTGCTTCTGTGTCTGTTATAAATGAAAGTGAGAATTATGAAGCCTTACTGGAGTGTGCTGTTATATTAAATGGTAAGTTGACTCAGCTACAATGTGGCGTGCGTATGAGTGGTGTCTGAGTGACACTTGGTACAAGGGAGCCCTCGGCAGCGGAGAAGCAGAACTTTGCAGTCAAGCTCTTGTACTTCAGCTAAAAAAAATGAGCAAAAGATCATTCTTTTAGGGGCTATCCTAAGTAATTATTTAATGTAAGCCACATATAAATGGTTCACATGGTGAAAATGTGCGTTACTGAGCAACTGACTGCTGTTTAGGGGCTTTTAGAGATGTCTTATTTGACCTTCAGGACCAAGGATAAGAGCTGATAAAGGGGAAGCAGTCTGATTATAAATTTCTCAACTAGTGATTACTGCCAGACATTTCAAGTTAGCCCAGCATTTGTGACATTGCATTTTTTTCTTTAAGTATGTTATGAACATGACCTGAGGAATAATTGTTGACTCTTAGGGGAGTTTTACTATACTAATATTTATATCATGGTACTTTTCAAATTTTAACTAAACTGTAAAATTGTAGTTATTAATTTAGTGGGAACACTAGTCTGAATTAATGAGAAGATCTGATTATGTAATATTATATGTGTAAAATTATAGATATAAAAGATGCAAAAGTAACTTTTAGTAATGTTCTTTAAGAAAAATATCCCAAGTACCCTCACCTCTACTGTGTGAATCTGATTAGTTCCATGTGACAGATTCTCAGCGTCACTTGGTTTACATATCTGTTTAGTATGCTGTTTTATTAAGAATTCTTGTGTTGAAATAATGTGTCTTATTAAGAAGTTACCCTACAGTATGAAAGTAGCTCCCAAATGCTTGTGGGTGTTACCACCAGTTTATCTTCAGTCTCCCTACATGCTTTATAAAATGATGAGTGCTAATATTGTGCATCAATCCCCATTAATTCAGGAATTTTACATCAGAGTAATGGCATTCGGATGTCTGTGGATTACAGTTATGAGCACATTATCAGTATTTTAAATTAGTTCTTGAGCTCTTCTGTTAATAACAGTACTATAGCTTTTGTATTCATTATAATAGTTGCTTTTACTCTTTTTCACCAGTGAGCCAGAACTTGAGGCCAACAAACTGAGGGATGGTTGTAGTGTGTTGCTGGTCACTAGGCCGGGCCTTGCTTTACTGCTGAGTGTTGCAATGGGTGTCCCTACACTCGGATTTGGAGCCCAGTGTCTGCCTCTTGTAGATTAGGAGTTTGGACAATAGGCCCTCTCTGGGTCTTCCAGTTCTAAAATTCTCGGTTCTATTGGGTCTGCTTTTATAACAGTGGAAAACAATTTTTTAATTAACACCATTTGTATCCCATAAATAATGTGGACAAGTCTTTGGCAAGTTAAGCATAAACTAGTATTTGCTTGGCAGACCTTTGAAGTCATCGTGCTCTACGCGGTTGGATATGGACTGACACTGCTTCACTTTACTCATCGCGCGATGACTGCTCCGTTGTAGGTGTTTCGTACGCGCTACCTGACTCCGAACGAGAGCTCCAGGGCTCCATCCAGGATCTGTGTGTGATGTGGTGGGAGAGAGGCCTGCCCGCCAAGGAGGACATGGGGAAGACTGCTTTCGTCATGCTGCTGAGGAGAAGTCTCAAGACAAAAACAGTGTGTTCGCTTTCTAAAGTACATGCTGCGTGTTACTTGAAAGTGCAGGTGTTTATACCAGTTAGTAATTGTGTTTGCTTGCGAGAGGCCTGGCCCAGTGGCTTTCAGTTAGGGTTTTGCACTGGAGGATATTCAGAGGTGGGCAGTCGAGGGTGGGCAGAGGCTCCACGTGTGGTCGTACGCAGGCTTTCTCCCCATCTTCCTCGGTATGTGGCCTTTGAGAGGCTGTCCCCATGGTGGGAATTGCTCAGGGAAGGACAGAAGGGGGTGGGGTGGTCAGGGAGGGCCTGCAGACCCGAGGGGGCGCTGGGCAGGAGGGCAGCCAGGGTGGGGCTGTGGACTGCAGCCCAGGCCTGAGGAAGCTTCGGCGGGGCCAACAGAGGGCATGGTGAGGGTTGGGTGTAACTTGGGCTGTTTCTCATCCTTCAGTCTTTGGTATACAATTCAGAAATCCAGAAAAAGAGCAGTATTTTTCCCTGATCAAACAACAGCAGATACTTATGTTCATCTTAGAAAATTGGGCAAATGAAGAAGAGGGAAAATGAGGAAGAGAAAAATCGTCCATAATCCCACAGCCAAGGTGACCCTTGTGATTCTAGGGATCTTTGGGGATTTCTCTTTGACCGCCCCCCTCACATCTTTACTTACTTGTTACAGGTTCCTACAAAGGTACCTACAAAGTGAAATTTGTAGGTCAGTGGGTTTGAACTTGGAGCTCTTGGTACACATTGCCAACAGCTTTCTGTAAAGCTCGCAGCTGGTCACGTTCTTACCACCCGTGGGAGAGTCCGTCTCACTGTGGCCTCCCAGGAGCAGTCAGTTTTATGGCAGAAAAGAACCTGTTTGGCTATGTCCTCAGCTAGTGCTCTGACTTTCTCTGCTGGCCATAGGAGTGATTTGAAAAATCCTTGTTTGTGTCAGAACTTAGCCTTAAGCCGTCATTGGTTTGCCTTTTTAAAATCCATTTTCACTGCCCTTTTTGTTCAGCTTTTAAATCAAGACTCTATTTAACGTCTTCCTTATGTTCTACACCTGTGCCTTTACCACAGTAGCCGCTAGCCACACAGGGCCATTTACATTTCAAGTTAAGAAAGTTAAAGGTTTGTTTCCTCGGTGGCACCGGTCCCGTGTCAGTTGCTCCATAGCCCGACGTGGCTGATGCTCCACACTGGTCAGCATAGACTCATGCTCATCGCACGAAACTGGTGAACAGCTCTGTCTATCAACATCTCTGCTTGCTTTTGCCTAGGTTTTAAGAAAATGTTCTCGAGAGCTCCATTTGCAAAATTTAAGATGTTTTCTCTTGGCATTATTTCTTTTTTTGATGATATAAAATAGTCTCATATTTTGAAATGTGGCCTTACCCTTTATAAAAGAAAAACTCAGACGTTTTTCTTTTCCTGTCATTCCCAGGGTGCAGACATCTGTCGGCTATGGCGTATCCATCGAGCTTTATATTGCTTTGATTATGATTTGGAGGAAAGTAGAGAAATTGAAGACATGCTGCTTGAGTGCTTCATAAATGTTAATTATATCAGAAAAGAAGAGGTAAATGGTTTTTCTTTTTTGGTGTGTTTGTGAACTGCTTTTTAATGGAAGTTTTTCTTAAGTTCATGTGTTTGCTGTTTGCATCATGCTCAGTGTATTAATAAAAGAGTCAGCTTAACTATCAAGAGCTGTTATATTTTTTGCAATTCATTTTTACTGCATGGCAGTGTTAAGCAAACGTTTTCCAAGTCCTTGCGTATTTCTTCATTAAATCAGAAGGGAACAGGTGGCTGTGTGAATCCTGGGGGAACCATGACTGCATTGTAAATTAAAAATGAATAAAAATAGGGTTGAGCAAGCACTTCCCCATGGATCTGACCCTCTGCCCTAATTCCAGGTTAATTGGCATATAACTCAAAACCATCATCACACAGTATTCTTGGTTTCTTTTTCCTACCCATCCAATAAATCCAAAGAGAGGCTTCTGGCCCAGTGCTACATTGTCCACTCGTGGTCACTCCCACATGTGGCTATTGAGCAAGCTCATGAAATATGGCCAGTCCAGTTGTGGCCTTGAGTGAAAACTACACACGGATTTGAAACTTAATACGGGAAAAGAATGTTAAATATCCCACTAATAATTTTTATACATTTATTACATATTTAAATGATATTTTGGATATATTGGACTATATAAATATATTATTAAAGTTAATTTAATCTTTTTTGCTTTTATTAATGTGGCTACCAGAGGATTACAAATTGCAGAGTGGCTTGTCTGGTTCTCTTGGACACGTTGGTCCGTTGTCTTAGGAGTTTTCTGTAGTTGTTGTAGATTGACAGTATCTCCATGCCGGGGATGCAAAGCACATTTTTTTTATTTTGGAATGTAGCCTTCTTCTGATTATTTGTGGCCTGGCAGACCTGATTGGAGGCAAAAGGAGGCAGTTGTCACCCCCTCGAAGGATGTGTGGGGAAGGACCTCCCAGAGGAGGGGGGGGACCCTAAATGAAGAGTTTGCTCAAGGTTTCACCCTTACAGCTGGCCAGGGGAGTGAAGGATTTGACCCCAGTTTGCCCACTCCCCACGCACAGTCTCTGCTGGCGAGGTTAAAGGGCTGTACCGGATGACTGGCCACGCTGGCCAAGACCTTCAGCTCTCGGGGTCAGAAAGGCTGTGTTCAGACCCCTGTTTGTCCACTGAGTAGGTGGTGACCTTGATCACACTCCTTTCAATCTCAGTATTTCCTTCTGTAAAATAGGAACAGCAGGTGCCCTTTCCCAGGATTCCCTTGAGCGGCATACGAGGCTATTCATAGAGCTTTTAGTGCCTGCAGGGCAGGAAGTGCCCTGACTGTGTTCTTGCTACTCTCCCATCATCATTGTTGGGAAGACGCTGGACGCATGGCCTCTGCCCTGAGTATCCCAGGGTTGTTGTAAAATTTGGGAGAGTAAAGAAGTTAAGAGTGGATTCAGATAAATACACTTTATTTATATTGACTTATACATAGCAGTGGATGAAGCGTGCTTGTCTCACACATATGTATGTGCAGGTGTAGACATAAATATACACGTGTGTGTCTTAAAGCTCTCTCTTTTTTTAAATTGATGTGCTCTTTTGAATTTAAGATATCTAAACTTAGTTTCCTAATCAGTCATTAATTTGGTCATGTCAGTTTCCAGTCATTCTTGGTAAACAGTAAATCTCTTCTATACTCTACTGGCAAGTTACTTCCAGTAAATACTTGTTTGTTTGTTTTTTTTAATTTATTTGGCTGCACTGGGTCTTAGTTGCCGCAGGTGGGATCTTCATTGCCACATGTGGGCTCTTTAGTTGCGGCATGCATGTGGGATCTAGTTCCCCGACCAGGGATCGAACCTGGGCCCCCTGCATTGGGAGCGCAGAGTCCTAACCACTGGACTGCCAGGGAAGTCCCAGTAAATACTTTTTAAAAAACTTACCTGTTGCAAGTATGGTTACCCTGCCTTTTGTATCAAAGTGTGTTGCGTGTCTGTAGGACTCCAGACACTGGTGTGCTGGTAAGCAGTGAGGAGGTGATGGTGCCCTTCACAGGGAAACTCTGGGCAGGAGTATTTTATGCCCCCTGTAGAGAGTAAATATAATCTTGCCTTTTAGGTTCACATGTGTAATCTAGTAGTATGCATAAAAATTAATATTACATGATATATGTATGACATTTATAATTACATATAATATATGGGGACTATATGTATTTGAAAATTCTACCTTGGCAAATACTTAGCCTCTTAACTTCACAAGCCCTCAGTTTTGTCTTTTATAAAAGATGAAATGAAGGGATGTTCAGTTCCATTCCCACCCCAAGATGCTAGATTTCAAGCATTCTTTGATTTTAGGTTGTGGAGACATCAGGACAGAGCCAGAGTGAAGTGCTGATGCAGCATTTACCTTGCCTGCTGGGCTGTGGGGTAGCTGTCTGGGTCACCGTGTGGTCGGACAGGAGTAGCTCCGAGGTGCCTGTTGCTCCGCCCTCCACGGGGAGCCTCCCACCTTCTGCTGCTGCCCAGCTCGGTCCCTGCGAGGCTCCCGCCGCCGTCCCCACACGGGACTGCCCCCTGAAGCACTGTGCTCGAGTGCACCTTCAGTGTGTAGATTCTAACTTAGAAGTAGGGATGCTTCCTTGTTGGGTGTAGCAAACTTGAGTGTTACTACACTTGCAAAGAATGTTTGTTTTTTAGTTCCCGGGAACTTTTTATTTGGTTGCAATTTTAACATTATATCCTACTTTTTTAATTTATAGGGAAGAAGATTTCTTAGTTCTCTCTTCAACTGGAATATAAATTTCATTAAAATGATCCATGGGACCATTAAAAACCAGTTACAAGGATTACAAAAGTAAGTATTAAGGGTAATTAATATTTTGTGCTTAGTGTGGTTTTGAAAGTTTCTATGTGACCTGACTTTTAAATTATATTAATGTATTAGAAGCTGTAAAAATTATCTCTTAAACTATTATTTATTATGTACTGTTGTATCACTGGATATTTTTTTCCCTTGCTATAGGAAACCATTTTTTTTCCGTAGTGACACTGAAATTAAGATTTTACTTTGTGGTAGTTCTTTAAATAGTCAAATTATTTACCAGTTAAATTTCAGCTTCAGTGATAGTAAAGCCCATGTCACTAGCACTTCTGATACCTTTGGATGTAATGTGCACTGTGCGACTTCCCGTGGACTGAGCTATGTGGTTGGTGGGAAGAGCCCTTGGGGAAGGGGCTCGGAAGCACGCTCTTGCCCGAGCTCCCAGCCTCTGGGCCCTGACAGCATTTGGAGCTATCTGCTGGATTCACGGCCAAGTACTTAATCTGCTCCGGGGCTGAAGGAGGCTGCATTTTATTTATTTATTTATTTATTTATTTATTTATTTATTTATTTATTTATTTATTTATTATTAGCTGCGCTGGGTCTTCGTTGCTGTGCATGGGCTTTCTCTAGTTGCGGTGAGCGGGGGCTACTCTTTGTTGTGGTGCACGGGCTTCTCATTGTGGTGGCTTTTTTTGTTGCAGAGCACGGACTCTAGGCACATAGGCTTCAGTAGTTGCAGCACACGGGCTCAGTAGTTGTGGCTCTCGGGCTCTAGAGCGCAGGCCCAGTAGTTGTGGCGCACGAGCTTATTTGCTCCACGGCATGTGAGGTCTTCCCGGACCAGGGCTCAAACCCGTGTCCCCTGCACTGGTAGTCAGATTCTTAACCACTGTACCACCAGGGAAGCCCGAGGCTGCATTTTAAAACCGAATCCTTGTGTTTGCTTTGGCAGCACATATACTAAAATTGGGACGATACAGAGAAGGTTAGCATGGCCCCTGTGCAAGGATGACACCCAAATTCGTGAAGCGTTCCGTATTTTTTACAGATTGCCAACAAACACATGAAAGGATGCTCAACATCACTAATCATTAGAGAAATGCAAATCAAAACTACAATGAGGTATCACCTCACACCAGTCAGAATGGCCATCATCAAAAAATCTACAAACGGACTTCCCTGGTGGCGCAGTGGTTAAGAATCCGCCTGCCAGTGCAGGGGACGCGTGTTCAATCCCTGGTCCGGGAAGATCCCACATGCCGCAGAGCAACTAAGCCCGTGTGCCACAACTACTGAGCCTGCGCTCTAGAGCCCACGAGCCACAACTACTGAGCCCATGTGCCACAACTACTGAAGCCCATGCGCCTAGAGCCCGTGCTCCACAACAAGAGAAGCCACTGCAATGAGAAGCCCGCACACCGCAACGAAGAGTAGCCCCCACTCGCCACAACTAGAGAAAGCCCGTGCACAGCAACAAAGACCCAATGCAGCCAAAAATAAATGAAATAAAATAATTAAAAAAAAAAAATCTACAAACAATAAATGCTGGACAGGGTGTGGAGAAAAGGGAACCTTCTTGCACTGTTGGTGGGAATGTAAATTGATACAGCCACTATGGAGAACAGTACGGATATTCCTTAAAAAACTAAAAATAGAACTACCATACGACCCAGCAATCCCACTACTGGGCATATACCCTGAGAAAACCATAATTCAAAAAGAGTCATGTACCACAATGTGCATTGCAGCACTGTTTACAATAGCCAGGACATGGAAGCAATCTAAGTGTCCATTGACAGATGAATGGATAAAGAAGATGTGGCACATATATACAATGGAATATTACTCAACCATAAAAAGAAACGAAACCGAGTTCTTTGTAGTGAGGTGGATGGACCTAGAGACTGTCATACAGAGTGAAGTAAGTCAGAAAGAGAAAAACAAATACCGTATGCTAACACATATATATGGAATCTAAAAAAAAAAAAAACTGAATCCTCAAACTCTTGAGGTGGGCCTGGTTACGTCAGGCAGCTGTATAAGTATTGAGCTGAGATGTGATTCTGGATCTCTGATTGTTTACTAGAATACTTTCTCCTGTTCCCTCATTTGCAGAATATTTGGGTTGAACCAGCAGATTTTCCTAATTATGATTCTAAGTCAGCCCTGGTATTTTAGGGCTCCCTGTACCTGAGTGAATTAGTTCGGAAAGTCCAAGATGACTTCCAAGTCAAAAAGTGTACTTATATTTAAAGGTTTTTTACTTAAGAATTTGGTTCTGGGCTATGTGTCATAGTTTTATAGGAAATAGTAAAGTTCTGGGGAAGCCTGACTGAGAAGAAAGAAATGGTTTGACATTTCAGTCCTCCTTCTCCAGACTTTTGTTTTCTACTTTCTGCTGCAGGTGGATAACATATCTCTGCTTTGCAAAGCACTAGTCCAAAACAGTTTCTTCTTCCCTAGAAGAGGAGAGTTTCTGAAATGATACACATTAAAAATATAATTCTTCTGACTTGCATTAAAATTTTTTGATTTTTTCTTCTAGATCTTTGATGGTACACATTGCAGAAGTTTATTTCAGAGCTTGGAGAAAGGCTTCAGGGAAAATATTAGAGGTATTTCCTCTTCATTTTATGAAATGTTAACACATTTTTATTGTGTTCTGGTTACTAAATAAGTAGCTACAGTAGGGCCATTTGAAACCTGTGCTGATGCTTGTCTGTCACGCTAAAGCCCATGGTGAGCGTCCTCCACGCTCACTCAGGGTCACGTCCGTGCCTGAGCACAGCCTCAAGATGCCCGTGACTCACTGTGCCGTGTAGTTTGAGTGGAATCAAGACTTTTGCCCCAGGCATTTTGGCAGCTCTAGACCTGTAGTGCCCAGCCACATGTGGCTGCCGGGCCTCTGAAACATGGCCAGTCCAAACTGAGATGGGCTGTAAATGTAAGAAACTCACCAGGCTTGGAAGACAGTGTGGAAAAAGAAGAATGTAAAATATCTCGTGGTTTTTTAAAAAAGAATATTGATTGCATGTTGAAATGATAGTGTGTTGGATATATTGGGCTAAACAAAATATATTATTAAAATAAGTTTACCTTTTTCTGTTTTTAATGTGGCCTCTAGAAAGTTTAGAATTGTGTCTGTGGCTTGCGTTCTGTTTCTTCTGGCCAGTGCTCCTCGGGACCCTCAGGCCACCTCTTTAGCAACATCATTTGAGAATTTAAAGACTGTGTTTGAATACAGCTAACCTTTAATGACTATAACACCTACATTCTGGCTGTGTAATTCACAGTCACAATTAAACATTCACAGGCTCTTTTGGAAAAAAATCGAAAGAAAGTGTCTTTGTCTGATATCCCTTATGTTTTTCTCATGCTAGGTTCTTAGATGTGTTTTTTTCCTTCTTAGGGTAAAATTTTTACTCTTAAGTCATAAAGGGGTCTTTCCTCCTGGGGGAGCAGGCCCTGGACTGGTGGGGGTGGGGAGAGGGGAGGTTAACCACCAGATGTTTGGAGTTTATTTCTGCCCACTCTACTCTCCTGCCCAGCTTAAGCTTTGGTTAACTATACTGGGGTCTATCACTGACATCTACTTTTAGAAAACTAAAACTTACCACTTCTATTCCCCTGCCGACAACTTGTAGAATAGTTTTACAGTGTATAATTTTGGGGGGAAATGGCAGAACCGGGACATTGTTATGCATTTTTTGCATTGCTTTATTACTGCATGAAACTTGTTCACAGGAAGGAGTATTTGTTCCCCTTTTCTCCAATAGTGGTTTAAAAAATAGGAGTTTGTAATTTAAAATTTAATTTTGACTAGATCTGTACCACATTAGTACTAGCAATTTGTACTTCTCAGTTTCACTCCCTTCCCTCTCTTGCCTCTGTCCCTTCAAGTTTTTAAAGCAAATTCCAGACGTGACACCTTATTTCTGTGTACTTCAGTATGCATCTCTAAAAAGTATGGTTATACAGTGCCATTATCATACTTCACAAAATTAACAGTAATTCCTGGGTATTTAAAAAATTAATTGGGTCATATTTAAATTTCTCTGCTTTGTTTAAAAAATGTCTTTTTATAGTTTTTTTTGGAGTCAGGATCCAACAAGTCTCCCAATGGCATTTGCTTGTTACAGCATTTAAATCTCTTAGAGCGTTCCTCCCTCTTCTCTTTAAAAAAAAATGTCTGCCATTGATAATGTTGAAAAGCCTGGGTCAGTTGCAGGATGTCCATGTTCTGGTAGTTAGCTCTCAGCGGTCAACTTTTGTGGCCCAGACACTTGACTGGCAGTGCCGTGTGTCTCCTACGTCATCACAAGTCAGACAGTTCAAAGTTCATGGAGAAGAGGTAAAAATGTTAGTAGGAAGTTTTCCTTATATCCTTCCCTAAAGCCATGGAATCCTGGGTATGGAGGCAGAATGCAGGCTAGCACACCAGGCCTTCACTGTCCTGGCGTGAACGAGGAGCTGCCCACATCCCCGCCCCTGCCCCCCGCCCCTCTCTGTGGCAGCCCTGAAAGGTGGTGTTTTGGTCAGTTTGGAATCCTGGCCCCCACCTTAGAGGTAGTTCATTGTCAGTTCTGGGGCGGCTCTTGGAACATATCCAGTCTTCTGAGGTTATCAGGATGACTCAGGAGAGGGTGCTTCCCGGCCCCCCTCAGTCTCTGAGCCCTGTCTGGCTTGAACCAGGCCCCAGTGCCCTGCTATTTAGCACAAATGTGATATTTCATCAAATAAGACAAAGGAAACTAAAAGTTCTCTTTGGTATATGAAGATGAAAGGGATTCTAAGAGGTGTAGACTTAAAGTCGAAAAGCTCTGATGAAAGGATCCAGGCTTTTTCCCTCATGAAATAGAAGATGAACAGATCAGACGGTCCTTTTGTGCTCTAACCGCTGTACTGTCTGTCCTGCCGTCTGTGGGAATGCGCTCACCCAAGTTCTCGCGTTGGGGTGTCGTTGCAGGCCATCGAAAACGGCTGCATCCAGGACTTCTTGTACCACGGGGTCCACCTTCCTCGGAAGTCTCCAGTGCACACCAGAGTGCGCGAGGTGAGCCACACTCTCACAGCACTTTTGAAAATCATGTCTCATCTTTTTTGTTTTCAGATAATTGTTTTTGTGAAATTTTGTTAAGCTTTCACAGGCATCCGTTAAAAGGATTTCTCAGAATCTTGATACTTGGAACCTGGGACTTTTACCCTGCCACCAAAGTTTTGATTAGGAAAACAAAGGTCTACTGTTAAGACATCAGAACTTTATTCAAACAACTTCAATTAAATTATTTGACATAAAAATGTATAGAATCATCACTTCCTTACTGCCACTACCACTGTTTTCAAAAAAAGAGGCCATTCAAGATTATTTTTTGTTATTTACTCTCATACATTACATTTCCACTTTGTATTCTGCAAACCAAATTGAATAAATGTTTTGATAGTTTCTCTTGATACAATTTTATTTTTAAAAGGTAGTCTCAGAATTTGGATATGGATTTTATCCTCATGTTGTACATGATCTGACTAAGCAAGGCTCTGCTGTCAGTGTGGTTATTACACTGATAGGAGTTGGCTAATCACAGCGATCCTGGAGAAGGAATTGGAAGGTCTGGTCTGTGGTGTTGAGCAGTGTCCTAATCCAGGGGCGACGCCTTCTTTGCTTTCTGTTAGTTTTGGCAACTGTGTGTCAAGCTAAGGGAAAAAAGACTACCTCTTTACTTTTTTGTATAGTGAAACTATTATTTGTAGGATGTAAATATACTAATTATATTAAGTTTGAATGGACAAAAAACATTTCTTTTACGTTTTTGATGATTTACTTTGCATTATCCAAAGATAAAGAACCAGAGATAAATATATCCACGTGCCCCTCCCACCCCCCCAGCACACACACAATCCCAGGTGCTTCATAAGCTGTAGGACAGTTGGCGCCACTTACTTCACGTGTATGATTTGGCGTTTCAGATTCTATTTAATCGTAAGGAATAGCGTCATGTTAAACTGTACAGATGTGTGATGTAGTTGTTTCACTCTTGGACCAAATAACTAAAGACTTTTTCATACCTGATTTTCTGCTGTGATAGTGTGAGTGATTAAGGTGTTATAAGTATAGGTATCATCATTTGTTAAATTTATGGAAAAATGCACAGAAGGAATTGAAAGGCAGAATATTAGATTTCACTTTTCAAATGAAACGTATTCCTGGACTCCAAGTAATTGTTCCTACTGCTTATAACACATTATAGCTTCTTTCTCAAATCCTTTTTTGATAAATATCAAATTTACCTGATAAGTCAT
Organism: Eubalaena glacialis; assembly: GCF_028564815.1. Lineage (NCBI taxonomy): Eukaryota > Metazoa > Chordata > Mammalia > Artiodactyla > Balaenidae > Eubalaena > Eubalaena glacialis. The sequence continues at coordinate 129,170,724 of NC_083723.1, read as the reverse complement.
TTTATTGCTATATTGAAAGAAGCTTCAGGAAATACCTTAGGAGTCATTTGAAAGTAAGAAATCCTCATATCGTTGATGAAAATCTTCTAAAATTAGGTAGTAGTAATGGTTGCACAACTCTGAATATACTAAAACCCACTGAACTGTATACTTTAAAAGAGTGACTTTTATGGTATGTGAATTGTATCTCAGTACAGCTGTTTAAAACCTTTCTATGAAGTGAGTATACCGTTGATAACAAATTAATATTGTACACAGAAAAACAAATGATAGACTAAAATCTCCTAAATGAAAAATTAACAATCAGAAAAAAATAATCCCCAGGTTGTAGTTCTTTTAGGGCAAAATTGATTCAAGTCTGCTTAAAGTATAATCTGTAGTTTTATAGCCTAATTTAAAAAATTTTTCCATTTTTCATTAATATAATTTTAGCTCCAAGAGTTGTGAATTAAGGAAAAAGGCAACATTGATTGTTGTTGGGGACAGGAGTCTGTGAAGAGTTGCTGGAAGATTCTGGCTGGTTAAAAAGGGGGTAGAAGAGAACAAAGGGATGGAGCTAAAAGAGCAGTGTGTTTTCTGACTATCCATGAGTTTGGGGATGAACTTGACATCTAAGTTAAGTTTCTACTGGAAAGGATCCCTAGGCAGTGACACCTACTTGAGATAAAGTCACCCCTCGGGATCTGCGGGGGATTGAGTACCAAATGCACGGATGCTCCAGTGCCTTATACATCCTCGTACAGTTTACATCATCTCTAGATTAATTACAGTAACTAATACAGTGTAAATGCTGTGTAAATAGTTGTAAATACTATGTAACTATTATGTAAATAGTTGCTAATAAGCAGCAAATTCAAGTTTTGCTTTGAAACTTTCTGGAATTTTTTTTTTTTCCAAATATTTTCTATCCATGCTTGGTTGAATCCACAGATGCAGAATCTGTGGGTATGAAGGGCTGACTGTATATCCTGTTTTTGAATGCCCAATATAGGTTCTTAAAACAAAAGACGGTTGTAGCAGGGCATTGTAGAACCAGAATGGGTTGTAGAAACCACTTAGGCTGACTCCTTTTTCATTTGACCCTGAAGGTCAGAGGTGTAAGTGACTTTCTATGAGGTTTTGTGGCTACTGGTAGAAGAGTAAAAGCTGGAACCCAAACCTTTGTACAGCCCAAGGCCGTGGGTCTTTCTCTCCACCATAGATGGCTTTTGCATGATTTCCATGTTCCGTGCTGTCAGCATGTCTTTCCACTGTGGTTCCTGTTAGAAAGAATTGTCAAAACTTATGAATAAGGTGCAGCCTATGCTCCCTGTTGTTTCCTCAAAGTAGGATCTTAAATGCTTTTTTGAAAACACCAATGTTACCATTCTTTTCTTCTTTTCTTGGCTCTTAGGTGCTGAGTTATTTTCATCGTCAAAAGGAAGTTCGGCAGGGAGTGGAAGAGATGCTTTACAGATTATATAAGCCCATCCTTTGGAGAGGATTAAAGGTACACCTCTTAAATAGTCTCTCTCTGTTTAGAATGCTAATTATGCTTTTGAGCTTAACATACTGTAATTCAGAATTGCAGTAAGGCACTAAAAGTAAGACTCGAGGCTGGGAATGCTGTGAGATTTTGGGTGAATATTTTATTCTTTTATTAAAAGCATTTCTTAAACTGGGAATCTGAATTGGTTTAGTGCGGACTGCACAGCTGGAAGGAGGGTAGTCATGCTAAGTAAACCGGCAGAGCTGGGCTGAACCGTCCTGGTCCTCAGGACCTCTTGCTGGTGACTGGGGGACAAGATGACAGCACTCTGAGGAGTGGTCAAACGAGCACACGGGTAATTTTCAACACAGGTGACTCTGGTGTTGGGAGCGGGACATGATGGTCACTGTTTCTTAATGACACAAGATGGGCTTTGAAGCAAGGATGGGCTTTGAAGCAAGCTCCATCTGTCGACATGGAGCTGGGAGTTCAGCTTCACTTAAGGAAGGTCTCACAAGTTTGGTTAGTTTAAATGTTACAGTTGTCTTTAATTTGTAAATAAGTCTGTATTGAGACACTAGAAGCATTACTTTAGGAATTCTACACTGAAGGCTTTGAATGTCAGCTCTTTCTTTGGATTCTGAAACTCTTCTTTCAACTATTCCAGGCCAGAAACTCGGAAGTCCGGTCCAATGCTGCACTGCTGTTTGTTGAAGCATTTCCTATTAGGGATCCAAACTTTAACGCCATTGAGATGGATAGCGAAATTCAGAAACAATTTGAAGAACTCTATGTATGTATTTTATGTGGTCGAGCTCCTTAAGCCTTCAGCTCTGTCTGGGCCTCGTGTGGGTCCTGGCCATCCCCCCGTAACTGCACTGTGCTGACCCCAGATGGCAAGCTTTCCAGATCTTGACATTCTTCAAGGAAATCCGTTCTCTCCCTGGTACCTTCTTTGACAGTGTGCACTCATAGTCTGTTTCTTCTCCCTCTCAGTCTCCTTTAGAACATCTAATCATTTATTGTGTGTAGTTTCAAGCGTCTTACGTGTATCCCTGTTGCCCCAGCAGAGAGACAGTGTAACAGTGGTTAGGACAGACCCCGGGTTTGATTCCATCCCTCGTTTGATAGCTGTGAAACTTTGGGCAAGTTTGGGCATTGACTTTTCTGTCTTTATCTGTGAAGCGGGCATGGTGATAGTGCCTGCTGTAAAGTTGTGTGGCAGCGTTGTGAACAAACACACACTGGTTATGTTTTAAGGCAAGTAACGCCTGTTACAATGGATTTTTTTCAGATGACTGATTTTTCGAATGAGACGTTAGGACATCAGGATGCGACATTTATTTCCAAGGGGTATCTCGAATCTTTTTACCTGGTGGGAGAGTGTGAGCCTCTGCTTCTTTCTCTACCGCCCTTTACATTTGCAGGGTCTCCTGACACAAGCTAAGAAGTATTACTCATTGTCCTAGTTAGTAGAAAAACATTTTAGGCAGTGATAGCAAAAATGCCATGGTAATGACGGTTACCCATAGCAGTCCTAAAAACTTCCTTTGGTTTGTTTGTTTCCTGATCTCCTATGAAAAATCTCAGACGTGCAGAAAGTTGAAATAATAGTATAATGAGTATGTGTCTACTTAACCTCTTCACATGCATTCACATACGTGCATTCACATATACATGCATAAACACCCAGCCACACACACAGACACACACACCCCTAAAATGAACAGTCATTAGTATTTTGCCATGTGTGCCTCATCTACATGTATGTTTATTTACAAGTCCCTTTGAGGATCATGGTTAATTTTGTGGAAAGATGTGGTTGGGCAAACCAAAACTAGATTTTGGTAGCTTTTAGCTGTAAAACAATGAAAAAAACTTTTGCTCTTTTTAACGCAGGTGTCCAATCTATGAACCACCTATGTTTTTGCCTGAGTGTTTAAGTCTCTGCATTTGAATGCAAAGATGGAGTGTGTGGCGGTGGCCCAGCTACCACCCCTCCTACATTGGACCCGTTGTGTTACTTGCCTACAGTGATTGCTTGGCCCTAGCCGCTGACCTGACCGTATACGAGGAAGGCGTTGCAGGACTGGGGTCACCTGTCAGCCCACAGATGGCAGTTTGCACAGTGATTTAGCGTGGGGTCAGGCACTTTGTTCTGAATGCCAGTTCCCACTTAATAAGTCTGATCTCTTTCAAATTACTTAATCTCTCTCTAGTCCTGGTTCTTCTTTAAAACTGGGAATAATATTTTATAGGATTGTGATGAGGTTTCAGTGAAAATTTGTGTATAAAGCGTTTAGCTCAATCCCTAGCACTAAGATGATAGTGGTTATAACTGTACAAAAGGACATTAAAATATGTAAAGGGTTCTAACTGTCGCACAGAGCCCTCTATAACGCAGAGCAGTCTATATTCGGATTAATCATTGTGAGTTTTGTATTTGTTTTATTAACTATTTAAAAAATAAAAATTATTGCATGCTATTTTGTTAGAATTTAAGGAAAGAAAAACAGTAAAAGATTGTTGAAGTCACAAGTGTTTTTTTTTTTTTCCAGAACAAGAAATATTAAATTCTAAATAATTCCTTTAAATTAAAAAGTGGGTTGTAGAAAACATTGATGTTATGGTTATTTTTTAAAGTTGCATATGTCTTAGTGGAAATAGGGTTATGTTTTTCAAGTAGCAAAACTTAGTCAACAAACAGTCTCAGAAAAATGAGATGTCACTGTCAGATTTAAAACAGCAATAACAGAGTTTCCACTCTAAGTCTTGTTTGGGATGAAAACTGATAGGGAAAGGCTCGTGTGTAAGCAGCAGGTCCTCTGGAAGCCTGGAATCACCTTCGGGAGTGCAGTGAACGTGTTGAGGGAGTGATGGTAGCCAGTGAGTGTGAGAGCCGAGAGAGTCTCGGTGGGTCCTACCTTGCCGCAGGGCGTCCTTTGGGAGGCAGGTGCCTCTAACTGTTTGAGCCCTAAAATGTTCTTTATTTTTCTGTGACAGTTTACAGTTTGTCCAGGTCGAGAATTTTGTGTTCAAAATCATTTTATTCCGGGACTGCCAAAATATTTTGTATTGTTTTCTAGTGTCGAGGGTATCTGAAACTTGAAGGATGTTTTTCTTTATCTTTTGATTTTTTTCTGCGGCTGTAGCATGAAATTCAGTCCATTGGTTTGAATCTTAGACAAAGGAAATCTTCTTAATCTTTTTCTTTTCTACTTTCCAGTGTCTGTTTGTTCCTAACTTCTTTTAGGAAGCAGGGCAATGCAGTAGTGAAGTTAGTAACAGTAGTAGGTAAGAGCAGGAGTTGTTTCTGTAGAGGACCAGCCGGAAGTGATTTTAGGTCTGCGGGCCACGTGGCCACAGCTCTTCCATCTGCCGCTGTGGCACAAAGGCGGCCACACGTGTACGGGGAGGAGCAGGGGTGGCTTGTTCCAATGAAACCGATCCACAGACACCAAAGTGTGAATTCCATGTAATAGTCTCGTGTCACAGACTATTATTCCTTTTTCCAACCATTCAGAAGTGAAAAACCATTCTCACGCCCTGTGGACCACACAGGGATAGGCATGGGCCAGTCTGGCCTGTGGGTTGGCAGCGAGTTCATGACGCTGCTGGATCAGGGCCTGAGTAGGTGGCAGCGAGTCTTGTGGGGTGGACGGGCTGGGGGGGTCCAGGAAGTGAGGGCAGCGTTGTCCCCGTGTCCTGCACGCTTTCTGCTCTGCTGTTTCTCCAGCTGGAGTGGAGGGAGGCCTGGTTGGAGGTGGCAGATCGAGGCCTCCATGCATGCCTGTGGTTTGGGAGGTGCAGTGATTCTCCTCATAGAAACCGCTTTACAAGTCAAGTGCCCTCATCTTGGTGACAGAGTGATTGACTGGAGACACAGATGTGGGCCTTGACCCCTGTGGGACTGTGTGTTGCAAGGTGATTATCCAGAATTATTTTTGAGGAATAATGTTGGAAGTAATTCATAGAAAGCAAAAGCCTTAAAACCTGTGAATTCCTAATGTTCTCTTGTATTTTTTATTTTATTTATTTTATCTTTTTTCCTTGCTGTTTGTTTTCTCAAGTGACCTGTCGTCTTCACTTTTCCATCCCTATTTTGAATAAAAGATTGGGTTGAGTTGGTGGCTGACATGGGTTTTTCTCTGGTTGTGCAGAGCTGAGTATTAGTAGCTTCTTCCTTGTCTGCTGAGTTGCCCGTGGTTTTGCATCCGTGCTCAGGGCTTGTCAGCCGACGGGGCTCCCCTTGGGCTCTGCGTGAGGAACAGGCCAGCTGGTGCGCACCGTCCCCGGGTGGGGAGGGAGGGGTCTTTCCTGCTGCGTGGCGTCCTCTCCTTTCTTCTTTCTCGTGGAGGTTTTGGAGTTATTGCTGGCTCTCCTGTGCACCTGGCCCCCAGTGTCCGTTTCGAGACCTTCCCGGCAGGTCGCTTACGCCGCCCTGTGTCCGCCGAGTCCTGGCCCTGAGCTGCGGCTGGCCTAAGCTCTGTGTGGGCTCAGCAGGGTCCGCCTGCAGCCCTCTGCCCTGCGGTACGTGGAGCGGCCCCTTGCTTGCTCTTTCCCGCGGGACCCCTGGGTGTTTGCAACACCGCCGGGGAGGAGAGGAAGGAAGTACTTACTCATCCCCAGCTCAGCCATCTTTTGGTCTAGTCGTGGAGTAAGGGTTATTTTTGTTTTTAAACTTTGAATTAGAAAGTTTCACACGTAGCAGTAGAGGGCCTTGTACAGTGAACCCCCTGTGCCTCCAGACGGTTCCGGTGGTACTGACCTGGGCCCACTTGGTTTCTTCTCCCCTGTTTTGAAGCAGATCTGAGCAAGCATTTCAACTCTAATTACTTCAGTAGGTGTCCCTAAAAGACAGGGACCCTTTTTTAAAGCATAATCCTACCACTGGCACAACTAAAGTAAGATGAATCGTGATTCTTTGATGTCATCAAATATCCAGTCATTGTTTTTCAGTGACATTTCAGTGATGTTTTTTCCAGTTTTGTTTGAGTCTGTGTCCGGATGAGACCCATGTTGTGGCCGGCCAGTGTGTGTTCATCTCTTGGACGATCAGTTCCCACTTAGCAGTCACTCCCTCTCCCTCTCTCTTTTGTTCTTTCTATTTTGCTTGCTTTTGTTTTTGTTGAGGAAGCCCAATTATTCTCTCATCTCCCACAGAACCTAGCCTGCTTGTCACTGATACGTGCCTCTGCCCTTTGTATTTCCTGTAAGTTGGTTAAACCGAGAGTTGACTGGGGTCACGTTTGTTGTGTTGAGATGCTCCACGGCTGTTGTGTCCGTCCGTCGGGGGTGCATAATGTCGTCGCCACTTATGTTGTTAGCAACCCCGGACGCCTGCTGCCTGGATCGGTTCTTTACAAGCAGGGTCCCTTTATTCTGGGCTTAGTGCATTACAGCATTTTGGAAATTCATGAGAGTGGTTTAATAGGTTGTGTCTCACAGGACTGACTGAAGTCCCTGAGTGTCCCTCTGCGTGGCGGGGCCCGTGGCGGGGGCCCTGCTGTCAGCAGAGTCCTGCAGACGGAGTTGGCAAGTAAGGCACCACCTGCGTCTGGATGTCCTCCTTAAATACTCGGCTGCAGAAACGACAAGAAACTGAAGATCCCCAAGTCTGTGTGTGACTCTATGACTTGAAACGTCTGTTAGGTTGTGACTGCCCACTGTGCCCGCGTGTAAAGCCGATATTGATAAAAAGCAAACTAATTTAAGATAATTAAGGCTCTTTCCCTCTTGTACTTATAGAGCCTTTTAGAAGATCCTTATCCAATGGTCCGTTCCACAGGGATCCTTGGTGTTTGTAAAATAACTTCCAAATACTGGGAGATGTTGCCTCCGACCATTCTTATTGATCTTCTCAAGAAAGTAACTGAGGAACTGGCATTTGATACGAGCTCTGCTGACGTGCGCTGTTCTGTCTTTAAGGTAAGGTTTTAAATTATAAAAGCAATGCCTATTTACTGTAGAATAGTTCTCAAATACAGAGAAAGAATAATTTAAAAATCACCCATAGCCCTACTCCATAAATATAGCATTATTTACATTTTCGTTGTATATCCAAAGTAACCTTTTAAAAAAACAAAGGAAAAGTGTTTTCTAAAAAAATAGTCTACTTGAAATAATACTAGTTTTTAGTGTATGTGTTGGGGGGAGGGCATAGCATTTTAGAGTAGTAGCTGCATGTATTTAAAATTTTTTAACATTATTATGCATTAGAATGGGCTTTTTGTGTGTACTGTATGTACTTTAAATAAGAGCCTACAAAAATATTCTTTGTCCATCATCCCGTTTCAGCAGTTCTCAGGGTACATCCACTCTTGTTTCACTGTAGCTGCATCCGTCGCCCCCCACACACCATTACTTTGAAGCAAATCCAGGACATTTATCAGCTCATCTGTAAATATTTCAGTGTGATCTTTAAAATATAAAGTCTCTTAAAAATGTATATCCTAACAGCTGGAAAGAGAAGGTGGTGGAGCGCGTCAGCTCTTCAGACGTGCGTGTCTGGTCTGAGCTTGGGCCGGTCTCTCGGACGCCCGTGTGAGGTGTGGGCACAGCCGTGCGGGAGCGCGTCTGACAGGCCTGCAGGCCCTGTGCCCCTCGTTTTCGTGCAGCATCGAGTCGGGAAATACAGGGAATCTGTGGGATGTTAAGAGAACCTAAAAGGACTCTTGGACTCCAGCTTTGGGGCCTCTCCACCAGGGTCCTCTGGTTTTTTTCAACTCTAATAAAACCCTTTAAAGTGTAGTTCAGAGAAAGCACTGAAAAATTATTTCGTAACCGCTTCAATCTTGTTTGAATGAAGCAGGGGTGAGCTGATTATCAGGCACTGAAGCCACACTAATTCACTAAAATAGGCTTTTTATATGAAGAGGGTTAGAAAAGAGTTATTTTCTGTGGGTATGTATATTTCACTAGTGGTTTTAGTAAAGATGGAACTGAATTTTTCTTACCTGAACTTTTCGTGGTTTATGTTCTAATTTTGAACTGTTTATCTTTCTCCTTTCTTGTAGTGTCTGCCGATAATTTTGGATAATAAGTTAAGCCACCCGTTATTAGAGCAACTTTTGCCAGCCTTAAAGTTCTGTCTCCATGACAATTCGGAGAAAGTGAGAGTGGCTTTTGTTGATATGCTGCTGAAAGTTAAGGCTGTGAGGGCTGCTAAGGTAAGGTGAACAGAGGTTTTCTTACTTAAGACACGAAATAAATAAGTACATTTATTTTCAACAACAAAAAGACAAAGCAGTTTTAATTCCAAGAGTTTCAGTGACTGCATTTTAAAGCAGTTGGTGTCTGGTATATTCTGCTAGTTGTTTGTGTCATAAAATTTTATTTGTTTTGTCAATGTATGTTTTCTTTTTGAAAGACATTAATGGAAGCAGCCCCCACCTTAAATTATATTTTTATCCTATACATGAAAGTTTTTGTTGAAATATTTAAACGCTTGGCACACAGTAAGCACTTAAAATATTACTTGAGAAAATGGTGAGTATGAGATCCCCATCCCCCCACATTTACAGAAGGAAGCAAGGAGGTATTTGTTGATTTGTGTGCATTTTGGTGTAAACTACTGAGGGGAGAGTGTTTTCCCTTAACTCTAGTTCTGTTCAGCTTTTGGCTAAAAATGTTAGTTATAAGGTTCTGCATTATTACTTGCTAACACTGAATTTTCTTCTCTGCACAGTAGCTCTCTGAAATTTACTTTAAAGTGCTGTTGTGTCGAGGCCCAGGATTTGGGAACAAGCTGACACGTCTGTCAGTGTAGGGTCAGCGCCTGGCCCTGGGGTGCACTCGTGGCATGAAATGCTTCCATGCGGCCACAGAGAGGAGCGCACTTAGGAGGAAGGGCCACTCAGCGAGGCGTGTGGGAGCGAGTGCAGACGAGCTGCAGGGTCTGCCGGCTCCGTAGGACGGGGAACATGTGTGTGCGTTTGCTCAGCTACGGCTCACACATCCCTGGGAGAGAACAGGAAATCGGCCCCAGTCTCTGAGGCGAGGGGAGGAGACTGGGTGTCTAGAGACAGGGTGCTGGGGGGGCCTTACCGCTGCAGAGGATACGCATTGTTTTATGCTTTTCAAATTTTGAACTGTGAACTTTTTTCATGAGAAAAATAGAATATTTTACGAGGCCCGTGTGGTACAGATACCCCACGTCATGCCCAGTCGTACTGCCTCAGTACGTTTGTTGAAAATCAGTTGCTTGCGTGTGGTCTGTTTCTGGACTCTGCCTGTCCATCCTCAGGCCAGGCCGCACTTCCGAGCTCACTGCAGCTTTGCAGGAGGTCTCGCCGTGTGTGTCCTCCCGCTCTGCTCTTCTTTCACAGTTCTTGGTGGTTTGGGGCCTTTGTATTGCCATATAAAGCTGAGAATCGGCATGCCAATTTTGTTAACAAAAAGACTGGCTGCAATTTTGGTTGGATTTGTTATAACAGCCTGTTGAAAGTGTAGTTCTGAATCTGAAACGGGAGTTTCCGCTTAGTGTTTTGTTTGAAGTGTGCATCCGTTTGCAGAGGATCACTGAGGTGATGGCTGGTGAGGCAGTGGGCAGAGCAGGTGTTCTGAGGTGTGTGGGTCTTCCCAGGAGAACAGGGAAGACCTGGACAGAACGTCTGACTGGAGAGTTTGGGGTTTGGGGGAGTAGCCAGAGCAGAAAAGGAAGAGTAATGTTTTAACGAGGTGCTTCTTTCATGTTAATCCTTGGCTTGCACAAGCAAGGCAGAGCGTGACTGAGCTGTGAGATCTCTGGAAAGGTTTGTTATGGGCGCACCAGCTAATTCTCCTTGAAAATCAAGGTCAGAGTTTGACAGGCCTGTGGAGAGGCAGCTAACAGGAAGGGGGGTTGATCGTCCAGCAGGTTGGAGTGACAGGCAGTGTGCCACTGCACTGTCTGACACTGGCCATGCTGGTGTTATTAGTGCACGTTGGCGCAGTCGGGCCTCCTACATATTGCTTTGAAGGAGTGAGGGGTGTACCTCCTTACCTTCCTTGGTGAACCCTGGCAGGGCTGCACTCAGGATCTAGGAGCCACGTCTTATTTGCGAAGGCCCTGGGCACGACGACATGGTAGAGAACTAAAGCTGATTAGATAAAATTATGTCCTGTGGCCAAGGGGCAGTTACCAACTTAGTTAATTAGGCTTCTGTTTATAATTTTCATTGTCAGTGCTAGCGGTTTCAAGTTGTTTACTGTTTGTTTTGAAATTCTACATTTTTAGTATTGTATACCTGAGATTTAGGCCAAATCAAGTTACTAATATTGAAACGTCTTTATTAAAAAAAAAAAAAGGGGGTTTCTTAATATGCAGTTATTATTTTTTAATTAATTTATTTTATTTATTTTATTTTTGGCTGCATTGGGTCTCCGCTGCTGCGCGCGGGCTTTCTCTAGTTGCGGCGAACGGGGGCTACTCTTCCTTGCGGTGCGCGGACTTCTCATTGCGGTGGCTTTTCTTGTTGCGGAGCACGGGCTCTAGGCGCACGGGCTTCAGTAGTTGCGGCTCGCGGGCTCTAAAGTGCGCAGGCTCAGTAGTTGTGGCACACAGGCTTAGTTGCTCCCCGGCATGTGGGATCTTCCAGGACCAGGGCTTGAACCCGTGTCCCCTGCATCGGCAGGTGGATTCTTAACTGCTGCGCCACCAGGGAAGCCCCTATGCAATTATTTTTAACATTAGGAATGAAACACCAGTTAGCAATTTTGTTTATGGTCTTGTCTGATGTTAATATCAACCTGTGGGTAATGTGTTTAGATAAAATAAAACCTCAGGTAATTGAAGAACCCTAAACTAATCAGAACTGTTCTTCATTTTATTTTAGAAAAAGTGAATCAAAGAAAAATAGGTTAATATGGGGAGTTTCTGGAAAGGCAGACTTGCGGGGAATGTTCACTGCAAGAAAAACCCGTGGAACCTTGGCATTTGGTGTAAGCGCCGATTGCTAGTTTCCGTTCAAAGTCGTCTGGTCTCCGTGAGGGCTCAGGAGCCAACCTTTCCAATGTGAAAACCCTCTCTTTTAGGCACTGCCCCTCGGTCCAGTCTCAGTGCTGTGACCTACAGTGTTTCTTGGGTATATTGGTTTCCGCAGGTCTGAACTCTGCGAGGTCTTGAGGCTTGAGAAGCCCCTGCTCTCCTGAGTGCCTCGGTTTCCCTCTTGGGATCTGTCTGTCGCTGTGCCGGCCGCTCCGGGGTCGACACTCAGCTGGTGGCATGGCTGTCGGGCGGCACTTGTCTTTACTACAGTGACTATTTCAGAAACACCAAGTGTGCGCATGCAAGTGTTCCGGGAGCATCTGGGGGAACGGTCGTAGTGTCGGATGCTCAGGCATTTCCTCGGGAGAGGGGGAGTATGCTTGTCTGAACGCGCAAGGCCCTTCTGACCTGGAGGGCGGACTGAGGTATCGTGGGAGTGAGGAGGGGGCCAGGCGGGCAGCTGGCGGGGGCCAGTCCCTGGGTGGGGGGTGGGGGGGGAGGAGACGGGGGAGCGTACTTAAGAGCTGATGAGAAAGGTCCACTGGGAGTCCTGGAGAGAGGCGACGGTCATGAGAACCAGAGTCCGTGTCAGTGGTGCTGTCCCCTGTACACAGATGAGCGTACGTGTTTGCACAAGTGACAGAGACAGGATCTGAACACGGCACCATCAGAGTCTATTTTATTTCCATTATTCTGTGGTGTTTCCCCTTGTTTTGAATTTCTTGCTGAGAAGTGTGGCCCTTTTCTGTGGGCAGTGGACGACTTTGATGCTTTTACGCTGAGGGGCGGCATGACAGCCCTGCCGTGTGCAGGTGTGGGCAGTGGCTGTGAGGCGGCCGGAGGAGGCCTGTGGCCACCCGGGCAGCACCCAGGAGAGGGCGGGAGGGGTGACCGTGAGGGGTGCCTCTGTGTCCGAGGTGGGAGACGGGACACTCACTTTAGCTTTCTGTGCCAAACCTGTTGTAGATGTTTACATTCACTTTTCATATTAATGGGCCCAAAGTTGTGGTGTTCTAGGAAACTTTAAAATTATTAGACTGATAATCATAACTGTCATTTGAGGGTCCCCTGATGGTCCTGATGGATTATAATTAATCCCAGCAGCCTTGTGCTTATCTGCCTTATATGTCAGTGCTTTTTAAAATACGGGTTTATTTTAATTTGTCTACAGAAGAGTCACAGATTCTGGTATAATCATTTGAGATGAATTTCCTTGAATGTAAAAATTAGTTCCTTTTTGATTATGCTCTGGAAATTTTGCTTGAAATGTTTTCAGGGTTGCAGGAACGACTGATGGGTCCCTTCTGCACATGTGCTTTATCCACAGTTTTGGAAAATATGCCCCATGGAGCACATTCTGGTCCGTCTGGAGTTGGACTCTCTGCCCGTCACTCGGCGCCTGGTGGGCCTTATCTTCAACTCCTTCCTGCCCGTGAACCAGCCCGAGGAGGTGTGGTGCGAGCGCTGCGTGACGCTGCTGCAGATGAACCACGCGGCTGCGCGGAGGTTCTACCAGCACGCGCACGAGCACACGGCCTGCACCAACATAGGTACCCCCGCCCCGCCCGCGCCCTGAGCCTGGTGTGTTTGCTTTGTGCTCAGTGTGGTTCTTAATGAGTTCCCATAAAGTAACACTTTAATTATTTGGGATTATAATTTCACTGTTAGAAAATTTTGTTGAAGAAACACGTAAATTAATTATTGGTTGTCTTATACATTTTAGCAAAGCTGATTCATGTGATTCGCCACTGCTTGAACGCCTGCATCCGGAGGGCTCTGAGTGCATGCGGGGAGGACGATGAGGAGCAGGGGAAGGAGAACGTGAGCGTGAGTCAAGCCGCCGCCGCCCGGCGCCTCCTTGGGGCCACGGGGCTGGGGTCGGGACCGGGGTCTGGGGCTGGGGCCGGGGCCACGGGGATAGGGTCAGGCCTGGGGTTGGGGCCACAGGAATGGGGACAGGGCCACGGGGTTGGGGACAAGGCTGGGGTTGGGGCCACGGGGTCAGGGAACGGTGACGGGGACCGGGACGGGTGCTTCTCCCGTGGGAGAAGGGCAGGGCAGCAAGGCAGAGGTGTTATTTCCACAAGCCGTTACCTTAGCAATATTTTTATTTTCCATTTATTCCTTTAGTACTGATACTTCACCTAATTATTTTGGAGGATCATAAGTAATTTTCTAGAAAGAATTTCTGTGTATCCTTTGTAAGTTCACTGTGGAGTTTGAGTAGGATTTAATACAAAGGAAAAATTATTATTGGTGACACTCTTTTCCCAGTTTTCTTCACCTTAAGCTTCTGTATATTTTAACTCGACTTGGGGGTGGCACACGTGGATTGGGTCTGGACGTTACCGTATTTTACAACTAGATGGGTGGTGGCGCTCTTAAGGATTTATTCACCGCCACTGCCCTAAAATTCTACTAGAAACGTCGTGCGGTTGAATTTTTGGGAATGAGCTTTATTTAGAATTGTCTTTGAAAAAGTAATTTATCAAGGAGGCTATATAGCTGGTGTTTCTTCAGAATCCAAAGTGACAATTATATCATTAAAAAAGGAACATTTAAGACTTAGACTCGTATTACTTATAAGCAGTATCTTAGGCTTATAAACAAACTCTCATGCTTATATGTACCTCTAAAGTAACAATTTTGGGTAGTTTTGTGGTGCTATGTAGATTAGGAAACTGGCCTTTAAAAGAAAGTCACAAGATGTTGAATATACTTCCATTAAAACCAAAAAAAATGAAAGTCACAGAAGATAGTTTTGCCCTTTTGATGAAACGTGGTGCGCGCTGCCTGCAGGGTGAGGCTCCTGTGCCGTCCGGCCGCCCCCGCCTCCGCGTCCCCGCCCTGGGTGCAGGCCCTTGGCCCTTGAGAGCCAGGAGCCCACAGGGTCGCCCCGCGCTGAGGCTGGGGCTGCGCCGGCGGGCTGTTTGTGGGGCTCAGTCGGCCTGCCCGGGGGCTGGGCAGAGCACTCCCCGGACCCACCCCCCCCGCCCCCCGCCTCAGCCTCCCCTCCCCTCTCCTCTCTGTCCACTGGGGCAGAAGGGGGAGGAGAGAGAAGAGCCTGACGTCATCTTCACGGCCGAGCCTGCCTGGCAGATCCGTCAGCTCACAGGCCGGTTCAGCCGGGCACGTCTGGAGCTGGTTCCACTCTCTTGGTGGGATTTGAGTTCCTCTTTTCAGGGTGTTCCCCTCAGTATATGGGTTGGGTGGGCAGAATGTTTTAGGAAAGTGATCCTATAACTTTAGAAACCCTCACTGGGATGCCAGCTCCGGGCTCGCGGGGCCCTGTGCCTCTGGGCCACCCCTTCACACTCGTGCTGATGGATGGTGAAAGTGGTTTCGCCAAAAAGTGAAAACTGTTACAGTTTTTAAATACTGAAGGAACCCTCCACCCCCTTATTAAACCTAGACATTATTGAGAAAGCTTGCATTTTATCACATTTTAGGTCAGTTTCTGTACCGTTAGAAAACACAAGGGTTTAGAAATAGGTAGCTCGCAATTATACTTCAATAAAGATGTTTAAAAAAAAAAAAAAAAAAAAAAAAAGAAATAGGTAGCTCTATTGTAACCGGTAGTAGAAAAAAATACAATTTGCCGTCTGGATGTTGTCATTCTAAGAATATTTAATGGCTAAAGCATAATTTTTTGAATTGGTTCTTTTACCTTTTCACATTGCTATCTACTAAAAATCTCTGCTTTCTGTTTAATGAAATCTTACTTAGGAACTTAGCATATTTTTGTAAAGGAGAAGTGGTGGCTTTCTCAGGGGACTTTAATGATAAGAGTGCTATGCTAATCATTAGAATGTAAAAAGTAAAATTAAATACAGATTGAAGTTTTGTCAATTTGTTATCTATATCATTCTCATAGTAGTGTCTAAGCCTTTAGTAGTTTCATTGCTTTTTAAATTTAGCCATAAGTCATTCCAGGTATTAAGTGCCTATTGAAAAATCTAACTTTATATAGCAACTACTTTTGTTTTTTCTGTGTGCCCTCATTAATTAAGTTAATTTGTTCGCCGTATCTTTTCCCATTACATCCGAGTAGCACAAAAATACCAACCCCTGAAATGAATCCTGCTTTGCATCTCAAGGTAGCCCCTTCCAGGAAGTGGCCTGTGTGGCAAGTTGTTGGAGCTTGTCACAGTCACCGGACAGGGCTGGCGTCTGAAGCAGAGCGCGCGCAGGCGAGCGTGTGGTGCTGGGGAGGCGGCCCCTCCCCTCTGCGCAGACAAGGAGGGCTTCACTAGAAAACACTCAGACACGTGGTGCTGTCACTCCCCGCCAGCCCACAAACCAGAGCAGCCCACGGTCGAGGGGGAGTTGATCCCATCATACATCACACCACAGTCTTAGGGGTTCTATCTGCCTCTCCCTCCATCTCTGCCTTAGGTCTGGAATTCTGAGATGTGCTTTTAGACACAGTGCTGTTCTCTTGAGAGTTATTATGATTTGATTCTTTCACAGTACAATTTTTTGTATCTTAGGCTCTGGACCAAACGCTGTCAATAAGCGATGCTGCGTCCATGGCGGGTTTGTTAGAGATCGTTGTGATTCTCTGGAGAAGCATTCACAGGAGTATGGAGAATAACAAAGAGGCCAAAGTGTACACCGTTAGCAAGTTCGCCTCTATGCTGCCAGAGTACATGAAGGTGTTTAAGGTAAGCCTGGCCGCCCTGCTAAAGCAGGCGCGCGCGGTCACGTCTGTGCAGAAGCAGCCTCTGGACCTGCTGCTCGTCTGCAGAGTCGGGGGCTGAGCCGCCTCCCACCCTGCAGGCCGCTCGGCCTCTCTCCCTCCACGGGGTGAGGCCACGTGTCCTCCAGCCTCCCTCCCGGCACCCAGAGACTTGTCTGGGGGAGCACTGGTTTTCTGTCTCTAATGGCCCGACACTATTTTAGAATCTGGTTTGATTTGCTGGGAGTTGAGAAAGAGGAGTTTGTGAACATCAAGATGTAGTAGCACCTTGGTTTCGGGGGCAATTTTAGGCATTTGACGGCATCCGGCAAGCACATGTTTCTGGAGTATCTGAGTTGTGTCTGTGTTATTGGGACAGACAGAACTGTGTGCATAACTTCTGTCTGGAGGAAGGAAACCTCCTCATTCCTTGACTTTCTATTTCTGAGCAAAGGCCATATTTCAAAACCAATGGAAATAAAACTGCTATGTAGAAATGCAAATTTATTCCTAATTATGAAGAAAGCGTGGCTTCAATATAGAAAGGTCATAGGTCTTATGAATCACCCTTCTCTTGGTAAATTTTACTTTTGGTTCTTCTACAACTGCTTATGTGACCTTGGACCTCTTAGCTTTTCTGAGTCATATTTCTGTGACTGTTATGTCTCCGAGCTCCATCCTGCCTCTGAAATGCAAACGTGGCCTGTCTGTGAAGGTAAATAATCAAGGCTGCCCAAGTCACTAGGGCATTTAAAAGCTCAGATAATCACATGGGGCTGAGAATTAGAAGATAAACACAGAGGCCATAGGATACCGGACGAGATGACAGGTGAACAGTGCGGCCTGGGTGTGTCCAGGAAAAGGGAGGTGGTGAATTAAGTCTTTAATCCCGAATTATTCTGGCCAGAGAGCTTCTCTGCCCTCAGTACCTCCGAGAACCTTGTGGTCGGCCCATAAGTGGGTAAGGCCTCTGTAAGCCACACGTGGAGTGGAATCAGGAGTAGCTGCCAGCCGACTGTTGTAACATCAAGAAAACATTTTCTTTATTGGGAGTTGGGGGTGAGGATGGGTTCACTCTGACTGAATGCAGATTAATTACAGGCCAGATTGTGACATTGCACCTGTTTGTTTCATGTATATGTTCAGGAAAATTGTTGTTTCTTTTCCTTTTAGGGCCCATCTTCTTTCATCCTCTTATCTAACCAAGGGTATTTCTTATTAAGTGATCTTGATGGAGTCTGGTCTGTCTGCTCTGTTACTGTGATAATACTAGTGGTGGTGATGTAGCTGCAGTGGGGCCCGAGGTGGCTTCCTCACTTGGTTCCTGCCAAAGCCCCGCCCTCAGAGACCAGCTCTTCTCCGTGTGTTGTCCCAGCTGGTTGGGGTGTGGGATCTCATGGGACTTGGGTTTGGCCAGGTAGCTCCATTGCACTGCACTGTCTTCCTAAGGTATTCTGATTATTTTACTTAGGAACTTTTCTGACTAGTTTCATTCCCTTGAGTTTTATACTCAGGACACACTGAGTGTATAGAGTTGGTTTTTTTTTTTTTCCTTTTATCAGTATTGTTTTTCAAATACCAGTCAGTGCCTTGACAGCAAGGACTTTTGTCTATTCTGGTTACTGCTGTATTCCAAGGATCTCCTGGTACACAGTAGGTGCTTAATAAATATTTGCTCAAATAATTCATCACAGAAAGTAGTAAAGTGACCTATAAAAGTTTGAGAAGACTTATCAAACCTAATGCTTCCCAAGGGGTTACGTCCTCCTGTTGTGTGTTGAGAGCATCACTCTCATTCCTACCAAGCAGCTTTGAAAATGGGTTCCTGGGAGTCATGGGGCCCTCGGGATCCCATTGTTTATGTTCCCTGTTGCTGTGTGTCTTTTCATGCTTTCAGGATGATCGCTGCAAGACCCCTCTGTCTGTGCTGGCCTCCCTGATGCCGGCCTCGGCTGTGCCCGCCTTCAGGTGCCCGCCCTCTCCATGCACTCCTGGTCTCACTTGGCGACGCCTGCGTGACCTTCAAGCCCCCAGTGCTGTGCTCCCTGCCCCTGGCCTCCTCCCCTGTGGCAGGGAGAGCAGGGGATGTGGCTTCCAGGGCTCCGGGACTGCTGAGGGACACAGGAAGCCACCACGGGGAACTGAGAGTCTGGCGTTGTTCAAGTGCCAGATGGTGAGACGTGAGCCATCCCGCCGTCCACCACGGAGCCTTGGCCACACGTGACTCTGAGTGCTTAGAATGTGGAGTCTGGGTTGGGGCGAGCTGTGTGTGCATCCTGGGGTGATGCAGACTCGGGGACCTGGTGTGAAAGAGGGATGTAACATGTTTCATCAGTAGTTTTCTACAGTGACCACGTCTTAAAGGATGTCGCGGGTAGGCTGGGCTAAATAAGATACATTATTGAAATTAATCTTGCGTTTTTAGACGTGGCTACTAGAACCTTTATAATGACACACGTGGCCTGCTTTTGTGGCTCACGTTGTGTTTTTTATTGGGCAGTGTTGCGCTAGGGTGTTGGTTATTAACTCAGTAAAAATTACTTATTTTTATTCATATTTATAAAAAAAAGAATGTTTTGATGCTAAACAAAAAGTATTGTCCCCAGATTATGGATCTTTACTCTAGAGTCTGACAGAGGCAACACAGAAACAAAAGGCCAGGGTTTGTAAGTGCCTGATGTGTCCTCAGTGCCTCACATCTAGGGGCCCCTGAAGCTGCTTTCAGAGTCAGCATTTTGTACTGGACCTTGTCCTGCATAGTAATTGTGGGAAAACAGTGTATTTTTCCTGCGGTGGAGAACGTCTGAGAGTTCCCACGATAGGAAGGGCTTATGTACCCTCAGTTTTTAGCTTCTTCATTTTCCCCGCCTTTTAGAAAAGTGAGAAATTGCTACTGAGATATTAGATATGATTTTGTATATGTGGCATTTTCAGCTGTGGTGTGATTTCCACACTAAGAAACCAAGAGGAAGGAGCAGCCGACAAGAGCTACTGTATTCTGTTAGACTGTCTCTGCTCCTGGGGGCAAGTGGGACACATCCTGGAGCTCGTTTGTGACTCGCTGCCGGAGGAGCAGCCTCAGAGCAAGGTACACCTGTGTCATTTTTAAAGTTTGCTGAAGGAGGGTAGCTGTATGCTAGAACTCACGTGCTCTCCTGCTATGCGCCTCTCTCTCTCTGCGCTTTCAGGGTAACTCTGCGTCTAAGCGGAAAGTGCGGGTCCAGGACCCGCGCCCAGTCAAACCCGGGCTGGCGCTGGTCTACGTTGAGTACTTGCTGACCCACCCGAAGAATCGCGAGTGCCTGCTTTCCGCGCCCCAGAAGAAACTGAACCGTCTTGTGAAAGCCCTTGAAACATCCAAGGTAACTTTGTAGAACAGATGCAGATGCCGTGGAAGTTGAGTGATAGGGTAAGGTCTAAGTTTTCCACGTTTATAGTGTAAAATTTTCACCTGGGGGCGGGATGGGACTGGGTGAACACTTCCAGGCCCTGGTCTTTCTCGCAAGTCGTGTTCAGAGCCCAGTGTCCTGTTGAGTCCAACTCTGAGGGTGAGCCGGTCTGTCGGAACAGGCCCGACGGCAGGAAGACTGCCCGCCACCCCAGGTCCCCTTGCTTTGGCCCTGCTCATCGATGAGGGAATTCCAGCCCCCTGAGTCCCGGGCAGGCTTTTCTAGGGCCCTTTGGAGAGCGAGTCCTGTGAATTTCCCATCTCCTGTCCCCGTCCTGGCTCTTCAGCCGTCTCCTCCAGGCCAGCCCTCGGAAGCAGCCTGTCACTGCCACTGCTGCCAGAGGCTCCCACCTATCAGCACCAGGCGTCGGATGTCGGCGGGATGGAGGGGGGAGCAGGGGCTGCAGGGGGCAAGGGCTGGACGAGCTTGATCCTGAGGGCTCCTTGAGCAGCACCTATGAAAAGTTGTCTTCCTGTCCCTTTACGGGAGGCTTGGAGGAGGGAGGACACTCGCCCTGCTGCTCTGGCAGCCCTCTCCCGGCACAGCTGTGTCCTCACCTCATGCGCTGCCTGCTGAGCCGGAACCTGGCCTGCAGATGTCCTGTTTCACAGGTGGATCTGGAATCGATTTTGCAGTCGCCAGGTGGGAGCCCTCACCACCTGAGCGAAGGCGCTGTCCTGCGAGCCTTCAGCCTCCATTGCCGGTTGAGTATCCATCTTCAGCACAAGGTGCGTCCGCGAGCTTGGGTCAGAACACGGGGCGTATCGGCCCAGCGGCTCTGTGACTAACCTGTCTTCTGTTGTTGTTGGACAGTCCTGCTCAGAAGGCAAAGTTTACCTGTCCACTTTGGAAGACACTGGGTTTTGGTTAGAAAGCAAAGTTTTATCTTTTATCCAAGATCAAGAAGAAGAATATCTGACGCTTCACAGGGTCGTTTATCAACAGATTATCCAGGTTAGAAGTCTTAAGACACAGAAACCCTTCTCCAAACTGTGATGTGCTTCCAGGTTTTATTTTCTAATTTAAAGCTGTAACTTTAGTCAGTAGTGCTGCTCTTCTTAAATACTTACAGTGGCATCTGAATATCTAGAGTTTATCTTTTTTTTTCCGTATGTTTATTTATTTATTTGTTTCTTAGTAGTCATCCATTTTATACACATCAGTGTACACATGTCAATCCCAATCTCCCAATTCATCCCACCACCACCCCCCCGCCGCTTTCCCCCCTTGGTGTCCATACGTTTGTTCTCTTCATCTGTGTCTCAATTTCTGCCCTGCAAACCGGTTCAGCTGTACCATGTTTCTAGGTTCCACATGTACGTGTTAATATACGACATTTGTTTTTCTCTTTCTGACTTGCTTCACTCTGTATGACAGTCTCTAGATCCATCCACATCTCTACACATGACCCAATTTCATTCCTTTTTATGGCTGAGTAATATTCCATTGTATATATGTACCACATCTTCTTTATCTATTCGTCTGTCGATGGGCATTTAGGTTGCTTCCATGACCTGGCTCTTGTAAACAGTGCTGCAGTGAACATTGGGGTGCATGTGTCTTTCTGAATTATGGTTTTCTCTGGGTATATGCCCAGTAGTGGGATTGCTGGATCATATGGTAGTTCTGTTTTTAGTTTTTTAAGGAACCTCCATACTGTTCTCCATACTGGCTGTATCAACTTACATTCTCACCAACAGAGCAAGGGGGTTCCCTTTTCTCCACACCCTCTCCAGCATTTGTTGTTTGTAGATTTTCTGATGATGACCATTCTAACTGGTGTGAGGTGATACGTCATTGTAGTTTTGATTTGCATTTCTCTAATAATTAGTGATTTTGAGCAGCTTTTCATGTGCTTCTTGGCCATCTGTATGTCTTCTTTGGAGAAATGTCTATTTAGGTCTTCTGCCCATTTTTTAATTGGGTTGTTTGTTTTTTTAATATTGAGCTGCATGAGCTGTTTATATATTTTGGAGATTAATCCTTTGTCCGATGATTCATTTGCAAATATTTTCTCCCATTCTGAGGGTTGTCTTTTCATCTTGTTTATGGTTTCCTTTGCTGTGCAAAAGCTTTTAAGTTTCATTAGGTCCCATTTGTTTATTTTTGTTTTTATTTCCATTACTCTAGGAGGTGGATCAAAAAATATCTTGCTGTGATTTATGTCATAGAGTGTTCTTCCTATGTTTTCCGCTAAGAGTTTTATAGTGCCCGGTCTTACGTTTAGGTCTCGAATCCATTTTGTGTTTTATTTTTGTGTATGGTGTTAGGGAGTGTTCTAATTTCATTCTTTTACATGTAGCTCTCCAGTTTTCCCAGCACCACTTATTGAAGAAACTGTCTTTTCTCCATTGTATATCCTTGCCTCCTTTGTCATAGATTAGTTGACCATAGGTGTGTGGGTTTATCTCTGGGCTTTCTATCCTGTTCCATTGATCTATATTTCTGTTTTTGTGCCAGTACCATATTGTCTTGATGACTGTAGCTTCGTAGTACAGTCTGACGTCAGGGAATCTGATTCCTCCAGCTCCTTTTTTTTCCCTCAAGACTGCTTTGGCTCTTCGGGGTCTTTTGTGTCTCTATACAAATTTTAAGATTTTTTGTTCTAGTTCTGTAAAAAATGCCATTGGGAATTTGATAGGGATTGCATTGAATCTGTAGATTGCTTTGGGTAGTATAGCCATTTTCACAATATTGATTCTTCCAATCCAAGAACATGGTATATATCTCCATCTGTTGGTATCATCTTTAATTTCTTTCATCAGTGTCTTACAGTTTTCTGCATACAGGTCTTTTGTCTCCCTTGGTAGATTTATTCCTAGGTATTTTATTCTTTTTTTGCAATGGTAAATGGGAGTGTTTCCTTAGTTTCTCTTTCAGATTTTTCATCATTAGTGTATAGGAATGCAAGAGATTTCTGTGCATTAATTTTGTATCCTGCAACTTTACCAAATTCATTGATTAGCTGTAGTAGTTTTCTGGTAGCATCTTTGGGATTCTCTATGTATAGTATCATGTTATCTGCAAACAGTGACAGTTTTACTTCTTCTTTTCCAATTTGTATTCCTTTTATTTCTTTTTCTTCTGATTGCCGTGGTTAGGACTTCCAAAACTATGTTGAATAATAGTGGTGAGAGTGGACATCCTTGTCTTGTTCCTGATCTTAGAGGAAATGGTTTCACTTTTTCACCATTGAGAATGATGTTTGCTGTGGGTTTCTCATATATGGCCTTTATTATGTTGAGGTAGGTTCCCTCTATGCCCACTTTCTGGAGAGTTTTTGTCATAAATGGGTGTTGAATTTTGTCAAAAGCTTTTTCTGCATCTATTGAGATGATCATATGGTTTTTATTCTTCAATTTGTTAATATGGTGCATTACATTGATTGATTTGCATATATTGAAGAATCCTTGCATCCCTGGGATAAATCCACTTGATCATGATGTATGATCCTTTTAATGTGTTGTTGGATTCTGTTTGCTAGTATTTTGTTGAGGATTTTTCCATCTATATTCATCAGTGATATTGGCCTGTAGTTTTCTTTCTTTGTGACATCTTTGTCTGGTTTTGGTATCAGGGTGATGGTGGCCTCATAGAATGAGTTTGGGAGTGTTCCTTCCTCTGCAATTTTTTGTAACAGTTTGAGAAGGATGGGTGTTAGCTCTTCTCTAAATGTTTGATAGAATTCACCTGTGAAGCCATCTGGTCCTGGACTTTTGTTTGTTGGAAGATTTTTCATCACAGTTTCCATTTCATTACTTGTGATTGGTCTGTTCATATTTTCTGTTTCTCCCTGGTTCAGTCTTGGAAGGTTATACCTTTCTAAGAATTTGTCCATTTCTTCCAGGTTGTCAATTTTGTTGGCATAGAGTTGCTTGTAGTAGTCTGTCAGGATGCTTTGTATTTCTGTGGTGTCTGTTGTAACTTCGCCTTTTTCATTTCTAATTTTATTGATTTGAGTCCTCTCCCTCTTTTTCTTGATGAGTCTGGCTAATGGTTTATCAATTTTGTTTATCTTCTCAAAGAACCAGGTTTTAGTTTTATTGATCTTTGCTTTGTTTTCTTTGTTTCTATTTCATTTATTTCTGGTCTGATCTTTATGATTTCTTTCCTTCTCCTAACTTTGGGTTTTGTTTGTTCTTCTTTCTCTAGTTCCTTTAGGTGTAAGGCTAGATTGTTTATTTGAGATTTTTCTTGTTTCTTGAGGTAGGCTTGTGTAGCTATACACTTCCCTCTTAGAACTGCTTTTGCCGCATCCCATAGGTTTTGGATCGTCATGTTTTCATTGTCATTTGTCTCTAGGTATTTTTTGATTTCCTCTTTGATTTCTTCAGTGATCTCTTGGTTATTTAGTAACGTATTGTTTAGCCTCCATGTGTCTGTGTTTTTTACGTTTTTTTCCCTGTAATTGATTTCTAATCTCATAGCGTTGGGGTCAGAAAAGATGCTTGATATGATTTCAATTTTCTTAAATTTACTGAGGCTTGATTTGTGACCCAAGATGTGATCTATCCTGGAGAATGTTCCGTGCCCACTTGAGAAGAAAGTGTTATCTGCTGTTTTTGGATGCAATGTCCTATAAATATCAATTAAATCTATCTGGTCTATTGTGTCATTTAAAGCTTGTGTTTCCTTATTAATTTTCTGTTTGGATGATCTGTCCATTGGTGTAAGTGAGGTGTTAAAGTCCCCCACTATGATTGTGTTACTGTCGATTTCCTCTTTTACAGCTGTTAGCAGTTGCCTTATGTATTGAGGTGCTCTTATGTTGGGTGCATATATATTTATAATTGTTATATCTTCTTCTTGGATTGATCCCTTGATCATTACGTAGTGTCCTTCCTTGTCTCCTGTAACATTCTTTATTTTAAAGTCTATTTGATATGAGTATTGCTACTCCAGCTTTCTTTTGATTTCCATTTTCATGAAATATCTTTTTCCATTCCCCTCACTTTCAGTCTGTATGTGTGCCTAGGTCTGAGGTGGGTCTCTTGTAGACAGCATATATATGAGTCTTGTTTTTGTATCCATTCAGCAAACCTGTGTCTTTTGGTTGGAGCATTTAATCCATTCACGTTTAAGGTAATTATCAATATGTATGTTCCTATGACCATTTTGTTAATTGTTTTGGGTTTGTTTTTGTAGGTCCTTTTCTTCTCTTGTGTTTCCCACTTAGAGAAGTTCCTTTAGCATTTGTTGTGAGCTGGTTTGGTGGTGCTGAATTCTGTTAGCTTTGCTTGTCTGTAAAGCTTTTGATTTCTCCATCGAATCTGCATGAGATCCTAGCTGGGTAGAGTAACCTTGGTTGTAGGTTCTTCCCTTTCATCACTTTAAGTATATCCTGCCACTCTCTTCTGGCTTGTAGAGTTTCTGCTGAGAAATCAGCTGTTAACCTTATGGGAGTTCCCTTGTATGTTATTTGTCGTTTTTCTCTTGGGGCTTTCAATAAGTTTTCTTTGTCTTTAATTTTTGTTAATTTGATTACTGTGTGTCTTGGCGTGTTTCTCCTTGGGTTTATCCTGTATGGGATTCTCTCTGCTTCCTGGACTTTGGTGGCTATTTCCTTTCCCATGTTAGGGAAGTTTTTGACTATAATCTCTTCAAATATTTTCTCAGGTCCTTTCTCTCTCTCTTCTCCTTCTGGGACCCCTATAATGCGAATGTTGTTGCGTTTAATGTTGTCCCAGAGGTCTCTTAGGCTGTCTTCATTTCTTTTCATTCTTTTTTCTTTATTCTGTTCTGCAACAGTGAATTCCACCATTCTGTCTTGCAGGTCACTTATCCGTTCTTCTGCCTCAGTTATTCTGCTATTGATTCCTTCTAGTGTAGTTTTCATTTCAGTTATTGTTTTGTTCATCTCTGTTTGTTTGTTCTTTAATTCTTCTAGATCTTTGTTAAACATTTCTTGCATCTTCTCGATCTTTGCCTCCATTCTTTTTCCGAGGTCCTGAATCATCTTCACTGTCATTATTCTGAATTCTTTTTCTGGAAGGTTGCCTATCTCCATTTCATTTAGTTGTTTTCTGGGGTTTTATCATGTTCCTTCATCTGGTACATAGCACTCTGCCTTTTCAACTTGTCTGTCTTTCTGTGAATGTGGTTTTTGTTCCACAGGCTGCAGGATTGTAGTTCTTCTTGCTTCTGTTGTCTGCCCTCTGGTGGATGAGGCTGTCTTAGAGTTTATCTTTTTGCAAAGCGTAAACTGCATAATTTTAATGTAATTTGACACATTGCACGTAACATGTGTTCAGTAATGTTTGTGGAATTACATAAAATGTGTTTCTAGTTTCTTATGGAAAGAGAAATGAGAATTAATGTATCTTTATGGAAATTCCTTTTTAAACATCTTTGTAGACATCTGCTTTATGAGACCCCTAGTGGTACCCTTAGGTATTAGGAGCTTTACCAGCTGGATGTCCCCTCTTGTCCTTTCTGTGGCCTTTGTTGGGAAATCACATCATCATGTCTACCTCTCTTACAGACCTACCTGACTGTGTGCAAGGATGTCATTGTGGTCGGCCTTGGTGACTGTATGTTTCAGACACAGCTTTTACAGCGGAGCCTTGGAATCATGCAAACAGGTACTTCGTTTATTAAAGGACTAGTTTAGAGCAACTAGCCATCACAACCAGCTCCTCTCTCCCTCCTTCACTTCACTGGTCAGGACTCTCATTTTTAAGTGACAGATGTGTAGCACAAACTAGCTTACACTAAAAGAGGAATTAACAGGCTGAGGCAGCCAGGAAGTTCAGAGGTGTTTCTGGCCTCGGACGTGACCAAGTATAGAGTTTCTGGCAAGGTCTTGGGATTCTCCTCCGGTGGTTTGTGTGATTGCGGCTGCTTTGCCGTGTGGTCACCAGCACGGCCCCAGCCTGTCTGCTGCTCCTGTCTGGTGTCTGTCATCGTCTGCGTGCAAGTCAGGAGCTGTTTAATGTCCCCCCCCCCCCCACCCCCCTGAGACCACTGGGAAGTTGCTGTCACCCCAAGGACAGGATCCCTGGTAACTAATACCATGGCGTCCGCACAAGTTAAATGTGTTCAGTGAGTGAGTGAGAAGTTGGCCTCCTTCCAGGTGGGCTGGGCTTAGGGATTATCTGGAGCATCACATCCAGGGGGGCTGGGCCAGATCCTTGCAGCCCCGTCTCATTGTGGCGGGGGGAGTGTGGGTGGACCCAGGATGCCTCCTCTGCCTCGGGTCTTGGGTTGGCTGAGACGGGCACCTCTGGGCTGTGACCCCTGCCCGCCACCTACCTGGGGCAGCCGAGTCGGGACAGAACACCCCAGTGCTACAGTTGGTTCTTCCTGAGATCCCTAGAAGCTTGGAAATGCATAATTTGAATTTCTTTAAGCCTAAATATTTGCTAAAAGAGATTGAAAATATTATCATTTACCAAATTGAACATTAAGTTTGCAGTTAGCTCTCTGGGGTCTTTTGCTGTAGTCTTGAGTATCGTTGTGCAGACCCCAGGGAAGTCTTGGCCACAAACCCCACAGCTTCTTTCTTTCATGGTTCTGCCCCTGAGATTGGCACTTGGCCTGCATGGGAGCCGGGGTGGCAGTCACTCTGCTCTGCTGTCTCGAGTGTACGTGTCCTTAATCTGTACAAGCAAGATTTTTCATTATTTGGTTACAATATCCACAAAGACTAAATATTAAATAGAACAAATGTTTTTTGTTTTAAAATCTAACTTTTTCCTTTGTTTAAGTCTTTATAACTCTCACTTTCTATTGTGAAAACAGCATTTTAAACTTAAGCTTAATGATTGAAACATTAAAAATGATTTGCATTTTTAAACTCAGTTTATCATTTAAGAATTATTTTCCCCTAAGGATTGAATCTATTTTTAGTATTTATAAAATTTTCCAAGGAGCTAATAAGAATTTCAGATCTCCAGTGTAGCCAGTAAGCTACTGACCTTACCTTCGAGCAAGCTGAAATGATGTTTGTATTTATACATTCTGAGAATCGGGATTTCCCAGCAGAGGATCAACTGTGTGCTCATTCTTTGTAGTCCTGTTACAAATGAGAGTATACTTTGCAGTTTACCTAGGTACGCCCAGAGTCTGTTCTCTGGACTTGCTCTACTTGGAAGAGTCCTAATAGAACATTTAAATTTAAAACTCAGTCACATTTATGTTATTAACATCTGAGTGTGGTGTTCTCCATGCTGAAGTGCGTATTCTGGAAGAGATGTCCTTGAATACAGCTGAGTTCCCACACATAACCCAGATGTAAACAGCTCAGTTCATAGTTTACTTAACCACCACCTATATATATTTGGTTATAACACACATATGGCTTGAATGTAATGAAATAACTTTCAATTAAAACTTTCAACATTTCAGATTTTTGTCAGTAGTAAAGACATTAGTTAGTGTGAGGTTCTCCCACTGCACCAGGACCTTGAGGGTGGATGCAAGGGGACAGGCCCCCTTGTCCTCAGAGCCCTGTCATCCTCAGCGTGTTGGCCTCTGCTGAGCTGCTGCCTCACTGCCTGCTTCACTGAAATGACTGATATGTGGAGAATGTATCTCTCTGCCTTCTTCTAGATAAAGAGATTTGTTTCTTGAAAGTTTCTGTTAAGTTTGCAAAGACTCTCCAAACTTTGTGTTGATTCTGGTAGTGCCGTACACCTTTTGAGGGGCAAACTCAACTGGAACATGACCATTTCTTTTACTTACTTTAGTAGATAAATTTGGATTCGGGGTTAGTTTCTTATTTCTGTCTCAAGCAGAACTTATATGTCTATTTATCTCTTTCATAAATCAAGGAGCTTCCCTATTAGGGCCACATGATTCCTATGTAAGGTAGGAGAGGTCATAACGCTTTGTCCCCTAGATACTAATCTTTTAACGAGGAACATTATTTCTGTGCTTTTCTATGTGACAGGTTTTTAAAAAATATACATGTATAGTTTATATAGTATATACTTTTAAATGTATATAAGGAAGAATCATGGTTCCGGCCCAGTCCACCAGGGATGCAGCCCTGCATACAGACCTGAAGGTTAGTCAGTGGTGGGCAGTGCGAGGTGCAGCATGGGTGCAGAGTGGGGCAGGGGCATGGGAGGGCGCGGCCGCTGGCTCTGTTTGCAGCGCAACTTACAGGCCAGTCTGGGTAGAAACAAAAAAGAAAATTGAAGGTCCTCAGGATGAATTGTAGAATTGAGTTCACACTCTGAAAACATTTTACCAAATCGTTGCCACACAGGAAAGGAGAGAAAGACACCAACAAACTACACAGCGCTGGGGATTTAACAGAGTTGGCCTCGGAGATTCTTAGGTCATAGTTTGAAAGCTCTAGGGTCTTTCCTCTCAGACCTGTCATCGATGTCACCATCGTGTGAGCAAGTAAGACACACCCTCCACCCAGGTGTTCAGGGAACCGCACTGTCCACACATGCAGTGCTTCTTAGTGCCTGAGCCAGGTGGGCTGTTATCGTTACTGAAGGCATCGGCTTTGTATGTAATAAAAGGAGCAAGTCGCGTGCGTGTATGTCTGTTAGGCTTTATATTCATCTGACCGACCTGGTATTGGCTCGCCAGTGACACTCTCTTTTAAGTTACCGTAATATACATGTGTTAAGTGAAAAATGTAATAATTTCAACTAAATTGTGTGATTAAATAACTGATTTTTTCAACTTTCTTTCCAGTGAAGGGATTCTTTTATGTTTCATTACTTCTTGGCATTCTGAAAGAGGTAACCAGAAGCTCCTTGACGCAGAAAGCAGATTCAGAGAAAGAAGTCTCAACACTGTTTGATTTGGTGCAGAAAGTATTTCAGCAGATGTTGGAATGTATGGCGCGGAGCTTCAGGAAGCAACCAGAAGAAGGCTTGCAGGTACTGGCGCCTCCCCAGGGCGGGACAGAGGGACTAATGGGGCAGCGCCCACCTGGTGGACCAGGGTGCGCGGAGCCAGGCCTGTTCACACACTGGGGCCGTCGGGCGGGGAGCGGCGCCACGCCGGCAGGAAGTGGCTGCCAGGTGCCACCTGCAGTTGGGGCTGCCAGCCCTCTCCCTGGGGTGGCATGCTCTGGGGCAGGAGGCGAGGGAGGCCAGGGGCCCACCTCGGGCCACCGGTCTGGGGACGGTGTTGGCGTGTTCAGGTCAGTAGGCCAGGGGCCCGAGCGCTCCTCTGCCCAGCAGGGCAGAAGCAGAGAATGAATACAGTAGCTCGTGAGTGCCCAGCTGTTAGTAGTAAAGATTTAAAAAATGCTTAAATGGGAGGATGTTTATGAACTATTGAAACTTTCAATTTTATCCTGTTTTAGCTGGTAGAGGTGATTGAAGGTTATTGGCCATATTTTCTGTAGCCTAGCTCATATTTGCATTAATTTGAAATAGTCCTGTTTTTGATGAGTTGGTTCAAGTGTCTGTGATCTATTTACGGAATTTGTGCCAAAATTTTCTTCTTTTCTCACCATTGTCTGTGCAGCTTCGTTCAGAACACATGGCCTCATAGTGGGTGTCTTCCCTTAATGTCAGTGATGTTTCTTCATCTTTCCTTTCGAAAACTTTATTAACGTTATTGATGCTCCTATTCTTGGGGATTTTTCTTTGCTCTGGGGAAAGAGTGTCACAAAGGTCCTTCCTGGCGGGCTTCAGCCCTGTGTGTCGCCTCTGGTCGTGGTGCCCACCAGCTGCAGAGAGGACGGCGCGGCAGTGAGGGGGGGCAGATGGGACGGGCCCCGGGCCCCCGGGGGGCAGCAGGAGGAGGCCTCCTTCCTGAAAGTGGTTTTTTAAGCGCTAACAATGACTGATGTGTTTTTCGTAGCTCCTTTATTCTGTTCAGACTCCTCTTCATGAATTTATCAGCACCGTGCAGTCCTGGCACGTGGACACGCCTGTCCACCGGGGCGTGCTCTCCACTCTGATTGCCGCGTCTGTGGTCGAGATAAGTCACCGGCTCCGAAAGGTGAAGTGTGTTGTCCTGAAACTGCTGTGTCTTGTTTTGACTATTCAAGAGGCTGTTTTCTGCTGGCAGCACATTTTTATGTTTTTCCAAGTATTTTTTCAGAGCTCAGGTATAGCGGGAGGTCTGCTTCAAGCAGCTCCACCTCACAGTTCCGTGGCTGGTTTGTGTTTAGAATCACGTGACCATGGGGGAAAACATGCTCAGGATGTTGTCGTTCTTCATTAAAACCAAGCTGCTCCTTGCATCGTGAATACTTCTTTTCGCCATATTTTAGAGGTTTAAGCGAGTTGATACATTTCTTAAGATTCCCCCCTCCTGGCAGGCAGAAGTGGCCTGGTCAGTGGCGAGCAGGATGAACGACTACTCTTGGGCTGTGTTTCTGGAATAGTTCACACCTCTGACTGCCTGGATATACATGAGCCCTACTGGCCGTTTTCCTAGCAGTAGCCTATTTTATATGATTAGCCTACTTGGTTCAAGATTGACATAATCAGGCTGGTAATTCAGGTCACAACAAAAACCACTCTTTCACGGCTTGGAATCCTGGTGGTAGCGAGTGAGGGCATGGAAGAATGCCTTAAGATAGTTAAATAATGAAGCGTTTTCTCAGTATGAAAAGCTGAAATCTGATAGGAAATATCATTGAAATATACAAATGCAAACATAATTTGTATAAATTTTGTATTATAAAATCACAAATATAAAAAAAGTTGACAAAATTCTGAGGCATTAATAGAATTTAAGGCCCTCCTGAAAGCTTGAAGGGAGGTCATTTTGGTTTAGGAGCGACATTCCTGGACTACACACAGCCCAAGAACTGGAAGTTATTCGGGCCTGTGAGCTACACAGCTGCTGACGACGAAGCCGCCAGTGGCCTGTGGGCCATCGTGGCCCGCGGTCCGTTTTTGTAAATAAACTTACATTGGAACATGACCAAGCCCATTTATTTACCTTTTTTCTATGGCTGCTTTGTGCTATAACAGCAGAATTGAGTAGTTGTGGCAGAGATTGTTGTGCCCACAAAGCTGAAAATATTTACTCTTTAAATATTTACTATCTTACTACTTTATAGAAAAAGTTTGAGTTGAGAAAACCTGATCTGGACTAATAAGAGTAACGAGTTGTTTGCTTAGTGTAGAAACACGTTGTTTACAGAAGGTAATCGAATTAAAGGGTGTTCCACAGAAGGCTTGTTGAGTGACGTGTCTTTTTTCTTCTCTCCAGTTGATTGACGCCACTGTGTATAGTAATAGGTTAATCATAATTATGGTAGGCATAGCAGCAATTAATAAAAATCATTGTTTTGAGTTTCTGGAAAGCCTTTCTCAAGTTTGGAAGAAAACCCAGGGAAGTGTAAAATGAGTGATTAGCGCAGTCTCAGTCTCAATTCATGTTACTGACTTGACTTTTTTTTTTTGTTTGTTTAGGTTTCTGATACCAAAGAGCTTACTCCCCCAGAGGGTCTTTCAGCCCTTCCACCATTTTCAAGGTGTTTAATAGGAATAATAATAAAATCTCCGAATGTAGTCAGGTAATCCCTTTTTCTTTGCTGTTCTCTTAATCCTGTCGTGGCTGTAAGCTCTCAGTAACTTTAGCTCTATTCCTTTTACTCTCACCATTTCTCAAAAGTGCATTTTTTTCCTAAGAGAAAACCTTCCATACAATTTTCTCTCATTTTATCAGAGATTAAAAATATTCGCATTATACAAAGAGAAATTCTAACTTTCTGAAAGATATATTCATCCAAATAGTCTCTGGTTATGCTTTATCATAACTACAGTTCATTTAGAGGGAAACATTTAAAATTTTAATGTCACTGAAATACTTCCTACAATGGACACTTTCAAAACACTTGACTTGGGTAAATACCATGTGGTTTTCATTCGGCACACATCTGTTACTCATTTCTCCATGCCGTGTGTCACCTGACCTGCTTCTAGGGTTTCTTGTGGCACATGCAGGACTGGTGGGCTACAAAAGGGAGAGTTTTGCAGATATCTGATACCTGTGGAATTTTAATAGTAGATATGTTCATTGAAAACTTCAAAAAGCATTGTTTTTAACAGCTATGAATTATCTTTCAGTAGCATATCAAATCTTTTTTGTGGGCATTTCGAGTATGCAGAGTGGCTTTATTCACTAACCAGAACAACCCTGTTCTCTTTCTAGCAGCGCCCTCTGATTTTAGTGTCTCACCTGTATGATTTGGCATGCTTACAGCGAAGAGTATGGGAAGAGCTTAGTCAACTTCCCATGTTACCTGAAAACTAGAATTCATGGTGGTTGATGAATCTTGGCTATATTTGTCTTTCTATAAAGTATTAAGATATACTATAGAGTAATTTCAGTTGTTTTTTACTTTTTTGCAGGTCATTTTTAGATGAATTGAAGGCATGTGTTATTTCTGAGGATATTGAAGGCATCGTGTGTCTCACAGCTGTTACGCACATTATCCTGGTTATTAATAAAGGTTGGTTAAATTTTCTATGGTATCGTCTGGGACATTGCTGGGTGCATCTTACACAGAACTGTTGTGGAATGTTTGGGAGTGAATGCCCTGCTAGTTAGGCTCTCACGGCACTCGCCCCCAGCTCTCCACGCGCTACACGTGTGCCGTCTGCCTGGGCATCTGCTGTGTGGCTGCCCTGTACCAGCTTGAATAATGGTAGCTTCTTAATGCAGCTGCTATCCACTTTCCCCACTGGACCCATTACGTCTCCCTCTCTGTGCCTTAGACTGAATTTCTATTGATTTGTCATTTGCTACCTTTGTCATGTACATTTAAAAATCTGAATTCATTTTTGCTAATGATGGTGTGTTTTGGTATTAATATTTAATGTATCTGTGTTTTGCTTAGCTTTAACTGTGCCTATTCTGGGTATCCCAGCCAGTTGAAAATAGTATTGGAAAAATAATTGGAGATACCTATGAAATGCTTACCTAAGTGTAAAATATGGTAATGTCACTGCAGATGGACTACTGTTAAGTTTCTATATTTTTGGACCAGTTTTACTAATGTTGAAATTATTTTCTGAGATATTATTCATAGAGTGTTCCTCTCAAAACAAGCTCTCCCCGTAAACATGAATGCATAGTATGGCTGTAGATTCACGACAGGAATTTGTAACTAGTTTGACCCAGGCCAAGCATCAGGAAGGTCTTGCCTGAGGCAGTGTCTCCTGGGGAGACATCTGCAGGAAGAGGGACGTTCTCCATGTGGAGGGTGTGAGGATAGAGGTTGGGGTGCAGACGACCACCTTGTACTTAATAGGTACTTAAATATTTGCCAAACAGATGATGACTCTGAAATGTGTTAGTTCCATTACTGTTGAAGGTGTTGGTGATCATCAAATCTGATGGCATGGACAGAACTCACGGGATCACGGCCTTGGGAACTACCTCAGAGCCAATGAGGTGCTTTGTGATCACTCATTGGATCTTCTAACATCCCTTTAAAGGGATCATTACTGTTCCGCAGGTCAATATATGCACTGACTCAGAGGGGAGGGTAGGAGGCTCTGTCTTACTGAAATTGTACCTGCATTGATAGAGTGTGTGTGGTTTTTGTGTGGTTGTGTTCAATATTTTTCTGTCTTTAACAGGTAAACATAAGAGTTCAAAAGTGAAGGGTGTTGCAGCTACTGTTCACAGAAAACTAAAGACATTCATGGAAATTACTTTGGAAGAGGATAGCTTGGAAAGGTAAAGCACTAGATACCCACCAGGTGTGATTATCTGAACACTGCTAGTTATTCCTTAGGTATATTTTAATAAAAAGCGAAAAATTTATGCATTTTGAAGAGAAACCAGAGTATCTTAGGTATATTTTAGATCACGTTTTCACTGCTGCTAGTTACAGCCAGGTAGAAAACTGGGGATTGAAGGGATAGAAGTGTTTCTGTTGGCAAGACCCCTTGAGCATATGTTTTAATTACTTCCTCATTCTGTCTTTAAAAACAAAAACAAAACTGTCACTTGCAAGATTCTGCCCTAGAAAAGGAAGGGCATACAAACTCATTCTATATGGTTTTATTTTATTTTATTTTTTGTTTTTTATTTATTTATTTTTGGCTGTGTCGGATCTTAGTTGCGGCACGTGGGACCTTTCCTCGCGGGCTTCTCTCTAGTTCTGGTGCGTGGGCTCCAGAGCGCGTGGGCTCAGTAGTTGTGGTGCGTGGGCTTAGTTGCCCCGTGGCATGTGGGGTCTTAGTTCCCCGACCAGGGATCGAACCCGCGGCCTCTGCATTGGAAGGTGGATTCTTACCCACTGGACCACCAGGGAAGTCCCGTCATTCTATATGGTTTTAAACCTAGACAGATTATATTTGGTGGTTTGCTGTATTTTTGAAACCATCAATGTTCATTCCTGGGTTATAATTACCAGTTTACAAGTATCCATGTTGGGAATGGGAAGGGTCCCTCCAGAGACTGAAGAAATGTGCATTGTTTTCTACTTTCCAGGTAGCCTGTTGCTGCTGCAGGGACTGCTGTCTAAGAATGTGTTCATTGGGCTATTTTTCCAGCCAGGTGCTTTTGCTGCTGTATAATGTTTTTGACATGCTGTTCAATTTCCTGTAGACTCTTTTCTGAATTATGTTTGACTCTCAGACCAGCCACAGAAACAGTGTTTTTCCTGCTGTTTTCTGAACACCATACAGTTAAGTGTTACAGAGCTTTGAACCAGGTAATTAGTTTTATATATGCCTGGGAAATAAGCCACTTTCCATAGCTACTTTCTCCTTTGGAGAAAGGCTTTCAAAATCCTAAATTGCTAACTTATGAACAAAGACAGTTTTATCTCTTCCTTACCAATCTGTATACCTTTCTTTCCTTGTCTTTTTTTTTAAATTTTATTTATTTATTTATATTTATTTTTGGCTGTGTTGGGTCTTAGTTTCTGTGCGAGGGCTTTCTCCAGTTGTGGCGAGTGGGGGCCACCCCTCATCGCGGTGCGCGGGCCTCTCACTGTCGCGGCCTCTCCCATTACGGAGCACAGGCTCCAGACGCGCAGGCTCAGTAGTTGTGGCTCACGGGCTTAGTTGCTCCGCGGCATGTGGGATCCTCCCAGACCAGGGCTCGAACCCGTGTCCCCTGCATTGGCAGGCAGATTCCCAACCACTGCGCCACCAGGGAAGCCCTCCTTATTGCATTAGCTAGGGCTTCTGGTACAATATTGAAAAGGAGTGGTGAAAGGACATACTTGTCTTGTACATGATCTTAGTGGGAAAGCTTCCCATTTCTCACCATTAAGCACAATGTTAGCTGTAGATGTTCTTTATCAAGTTGAGGAAGTTCCCCTCTGTTCCTAATTTACAGATAGTTCTTATCATAGTGGGTGTTGGATCTTGTCAAATGCTTTTTCTGCATCTACTGACAGGGTCATAGGATTTTTCTTCTTTAGCCTGTTGATGTGTGGTAGGTTACATTAGTTGATTTTCAGATGTTGAACCAGCCTTGCATACCTGGGATAAATCCCACTCGGTCATGGTGTATAATTTTTTAATACACTGTTGGGTTTAATTTGCTAATATTTTATTAAGTATTTTTTGCATCTATGCTCATGAGTGAGATTGTTCTGTAGTTATCTTTTCTTGTAATGTCTTTGTCTGGCTTTGCTACTAGGGAATTTCTGGCCTCATAGAATGACTTAGGAAGTATTCCTTCCCTTCTTCTGTCTTCTGAAAGAGACTGTAAAGAATTGGTATAGCTTCTTTCTCAAATATTTGGTTAGAATTCACCAGTGAATCCATCTGGGTCTGGTGCTTTCTACTTTGGAAGGTTATTAATTATTGACTCAATTTTTTTTAATAGATGCCTATTCAGATTGTCTATTTCTTCTTGAGTTAGTTTTGGCAGATTGTGCCTTTCAAGGATTTGGTCCATTTCATCTAGGTTGTCAACTTTGTGGGTATAGTATTCCTTAATTGTCTTTTTTTTAATGTCCATGGGATCTGTAGTGATGTTCTCTCTTTCATTTCTGATATTAGTAATTTGTGTCCTCTTTTTTTTTTTTTTCCAGCCTGGCTAGAGGCTTATTGGTTTTATTGATCTTTTAAAAGAACCAGCTTTTGGTTTCATTGATTTTCTCTATTGATTTCTGTTTTTCTTTTTTTTTTTTTTTTTTTTGCTTTCTGCTCTAATTTTTATTATTTCTTTTCTTTTGCATGCTTCGGATTTAATGTGCTCTTTTTTTTTTTTTTTTCCTGGTTTCCGGAAGCCTAGATTACTGATTTTAGATGTTTCTTCTTTTCTAATAGTCAGTGCTATAAATTACCCTCTAAGCACTGCTTTTGCTGCATGGCACAAATTTTGATGTTATGTTTTCATTTTCATTTAGTTAAAAATATTTTAAAATTTCTCTTGAGATTTCTTCTTTGCCGCATGTGTTCTTTAGAAGTGTGTTATTTAATCTCTCAATTTTCCAGTTATTTTTCTGCTATTGATCTCTAGTTTAATGTCTGAGAGAAGACATTGTATGGGTTTCTATTCTTTTAAATTTATTAAGGTGTGTTTTATGGCCTAATATGTGATCTATCTTGGTGAATGTTCCATGGGAGCTTGAGAGAAGAATGTGCGTTGTGCTGTTGTAGGGTGAAGGAATCTGTAAATGTCAGTTGTGTCCTGTTGGTTGATGGTGTTGAGTTCAGCTTGTCCTTACTAATTTTCTGCCTGCTGGATCTGTCCATTTTTGACAGAGGGGTTTTCCTTTATATATTTTGTAATCCTGATATTAGGAGCATATGATTTTAGAACTATTATATCTTCTTGATGGATTGACCCTTTTATTTTTATGAGGGGTCCCGCTTCTTCTCCAGTAACGCTTTGCTCCATAAAAGCCATTTTGTCAGGTGTGAAGATGGCTCTCCAGCCTCCTTCAGTGAGCATTTCTGGAGCGTTCGTGGTGTTTTAGTCAGGAGGCGGAAACCCCACAGTTACGGGACAGTGTAAGCTCCAAGTCAGGAGCTCCCATCAGGGTGCTGGTGCAGCGGACTGGGGGCTCGTGAGGGTCACAGCGAACTGTAAAGGGTGGGGGGGGTGGCAGAGGTGAGGAGCAGCACTACCCCTAGGGAGGACACCCCCCCCAGGCTGAGCCTCTCCCAGGATGGAGAAGTCCTGAGGCCTTCTGGGGGAACCGCTGGCCATCTAGTCTCCGGGGGGCGGGGCCCGT
This sequence comes from Eubalaena glacialis, assembly GCF_028564815.1. Taxonomy (NCBI): domain Eukaryota; kingdom Metazoa; phylum Chordata; class Mammalia; order Artiodactyla; family Balaenidae; genus Eubalaena; species Eubalaena glacialis. The sequence continues at coordinate 129,133,077 of NC_083723.1, read as the reverse complement.
CCATAGGGAGGTGCTGGGGGAGCTGCTGAGCCCATGAGCCCCGCCGCGGGTCAGGCAGCCGCCCTGTGGGGCCTGGGTGCTGCCTCTGCTGCCCGCGCCCCCCGGAGAAGGCTGGACCTTGTGGGAAGCCCTCCGGCGCCCCTGCTGCCAGGGCTGGTGCCGTGCCTCGTGAGCCCCAGCGGGGCCCTGGAGCGGGGGCTTGCTCGTCCGCGAGCCAAGGACGTGTGTTCAATTACAGGCTTTACTGCAGAGACTGCTGACTATTTCCTGTGCAGTTTAGGAAGGGTCTTTGAGGGAGAAACCCAACAGACTCTAGGGTTATGAACTTGTTTAATTTCTAGGTATGTGAGGAAGAGGGAAGTGAGCTTCTGATTTGGAGGAAACTGAGGAGTGTTTGTATGTTTCTGAAAACACAGCGCAGTGCAAATACTAAATAAGGCCGTCAGAATTACAAACTAGGTAAATGATAGGTTATTGTCATGGGACATGGTCATAACCTCGGAAATGCAAGCATTTTACAAGATTTCTCTGTTAGAAATACCATCTGTAAGGACAGTTTTTTGGAAAAGAATGGTATGAACTGCTCTGAGGGTGTAAGGAAAGAGGGACGTTTGCACTTGTACAGAGGTTCAAGGCGAGTACTTGAATTGTGTTAGTTATGTTGACAGAAAAAAAGACCTCAGAAGTTCAGAACTTACTCCATGGAAAAGGATATTCATAGAAATTAAATGCAGGGCATGTAATATTTTGTTTCTTCATTGTTTCTACAACTATGCAGTTTTCTGTGCTAAGCTGATACACAGATGGCAAGAAAGAGTTCTTGCCTTTAAGGAGGAAACATCCTAAAAAAGTAAATAGGTAGAGACTGAAATATTGGCTTCTTACTTAAATATGCAAGAAGCACTCTGTACAAAAACCAGTGTCTGGAAAATAAAAAAAAAGAAGAACCTAAAAAAAAATTGATGAAACAAAGAAATCAATCTAATGGAAGATAAGCAGTTAAGATTTAGGACTCTATTTTAGAATATTATTTATTTTTGTTGGCATAGAGACGTTAAGGCAAGTCTGCATCTTTAAGACTCTTGGGACACTTTGGTCCAATGAATATTTTAGGAAACGGGGCATTAATTTAGAAGTGAATGTTTTCTTAACAAATACACTAGCTTTCTCTGCAGCAGGGTTAGTATTTTGTTGACTGGTCTGTTGGGTGCTGTCTCATTGCACTTTCAGTGCCTCACCTGGCATAGTGCTCTGTAAATTCTGTAAATTGTGTAAGCCGGACTGTTTTCTCAGGAGCAACAGCATGCATTCACCAATGCACTCATGCATTTAAGTGTCAAAGGGTGTCACCTTTACTACTTTCATACATAGTATACGAGTAGCACTATAATTAGAGATTATTTCTTAAGGCTTGTGTTATATCATGAATTTTTCCCACTAAGTGAGCTGGAATCATATTATAAGCAAGTTAATGACCAGCATTAACTGTGTTTTGGCAGCTTTGGTGGTGTGTGTGCGTCCCCAGCGTTAAACCTTGTGATTAGACTTGAAGCAAAGGAGTATTCCCTGAAACAGTGGCCTCTTTTTTATTATCAAGTATTGATACGTAATATCACCTTATTCCACTGTATGTAATTTTCATAGTCTTTTTTAAAAATTGAATTCGAGGCTGGATGCTTTTTGTAGCTCATTTAGAAGCATGCATCAAAACCTAGGGACCTTGGTGTGGACTACGTGTAAATAAAACCCTTCTTTAATTAGAAAACATACATTGCTTATCTTACCGATTGTTTTTCTCCGAAGGCTGATTTTTTGCCTCTCCTGTGTTGGCGTCTCCAGCTGTGAGCACGGCCGGCCTTGGGCCGTAGGAGCTGGAGGTGGGCGGGCCGTGGGGAATCAGAGCTCAGTGGGCGACATGGGGGACCCTGGACCAGGGCTGCCACTGTCCCTTCCAGCTCTGAACTTGTATGCTCATTTATTTTGCCCCTTAATAATTCTGATTCCTCTGGTCTGTACAGGGTACCCAGCCCTCTCCCCAGGTAACAGGAGCACGACTGATTCACAGGAGAGCAGAGGAGCTTGTTGGTACCCGAGCCCCGTGGGTAGTCAGAGGCCTGGTTTGCACCCGCTGTGCCTTTGCTGATGCTGGGCTCCCAGGCAGGTTGCTTTGCCTCTCAGCCTCGGTTTCTGGCCTTGGAAGGAGAAGTCAGGATGCCCGGCAGCCCGGGACTGGCCTGGTGCTTGGTTCAGAGGTGACCAGAGTCTCAGACTGGACTTAGGCCAGCATGAGAGGCTGATTACCCTATAGTTATTTAATAAGTCCTTTTGCCAAGGTAACCTAACATTTTTCTTTAAGGGTTTTAAAATTCTTACATAAGGAGACAATATTTTTGAGTGATTAAAAATAAGTCTTAGATTCTGGGGCATTGGTGACTTACCGTGTCCTGTGTCCCTCTGTCTTGTCTCCTGGGTGGGACAGTGCTCCCTCCCTCTGGCCACCAGAGAGCTGGGGCCTGGCTGGCATGTCGGCCCTTGCAAGCGTCCTAGCCTATGGCTCTCGAAGAGCTGACGCAGGAGGGTGGCGCCGTCGGGCACTGATGCCAGGAGACCGGAAGGGATGGGGAGCATCCGAGTGTCCTGGTGTTTCTCCGGATGCAGACACCTGCTCGCTGCTGTGATGGGGCGGCTTCCGTAGGCTTCGTGCTTCCCACCATCTGCCGTCTCTGCTCAGCCTGAGGCGTCCGTGGGGCGCAGACAAAAATGACTGCACACGTGCAGCAGTGGAGCGGTGAGAGAGAAACAGGACAACCGTTAGTAAAGCAGCAGTGCTGGGCCAGCCAGACAGTTAATGACGAGAGTCTTCAAAGAAAAAATCAATCGTAGCCCAAAAGAATGATCTGGAACTAAAAACCCTTGAGTTGGAAATGTTGCTGAGGCACTGGAGCCTCAGCTCCCAGGTGGTCCAGAAGGTCGCCGTGGAGGGTGCCCCCGAGCAGGACAGACACCGATGAGGAGGGTCCTGGGGGAAGCAGACCAGGGAGAGACCCAGGGAAGCAGCGATCCAACCGCCGACGGGAGAGGATTTCCTGGGGCCAAAGAGATACGCAATTTTAAAGATTCATTTTTTGTTGTTGTTGTTTCTTTAACTAAAGTTTAGATGGGACTGATGAAAAAAATCACCATAAGTCTGAATAAAATTCCTGAATTTTGAGACAAAGAGAAAAATATGAAAGCTTTTCTAGATCTGTGTTGGCCCCTACGGGGCCCCTCGTGACGAGTGGAACAAGTGAGTGTGACTCGAGATGTGGCCCGGGTGTGAGGACCCACAGGCTCTGCGGCTGGTGTGCAGAAGGGCTGTGAGATACGTCAGTGATGTTTCTGTGTTGGTTACAGGTTGACTTATTTCGGTGTGTGGGGTTAAATAAAATACACTGTTGACTCTTGGACAGCACAGGTCTGAACTGTGTGGGTCCACTTAAGTGCAGACATTTTCCATAGTAAACAGCCCAGGACTGCACAGTCGTAGTTGGGTGAATCTGTGGATGCGGAACCGCAGATATGGAGGAGCTGCGTTCTCAGAGGGCCGACTAAGTTATCCGCAGATTTTCAACTTTGCGGAGGGTCGCGTCGCCCCAAACCCCTGCGTCGTTCAAGGGCCAACCGTCTTGAGACGAATTTCACCCATTCTTTTCATCTCTGAACGTGGCTACTAGAAAATGTAAAGTTACCCCATGCTTGCGTTGATACTGGACTGGGCAGGACACGGGCAGACCCGAGTGCCCATAACAGCTCCAGGCTGAAGAGTGAATCAAGCTGAGAGGCCGTTTGGGATAAAGATTGAGGTTTGTCTCGGCAGGAATTCAAAGTTGGCTGGCCCGCACGCCCTCTGAGGGGAGCTCGGGGGATGGAGAAGGAAGGGGAGTGGGTGACGGGCTGCCCAGCCAGTCTCGCCTGGGGACAGGTGTGCAGGGGTAGGGACGAGAAAGTGAGGTGTGTGTGTGCAGGAAGTGAGCGAGCATGGTCGCAACAGTGCGTCATGGGGGTTAATAGTTGTCGTTTACCTTGTGCTCTCGCGAAGGAGGGAGACGAGCTAGCGATTGTGGGCGTGGGAAAAGGGGGCGCCCGGCCGTACCCGTGAGCCTGCCGTGTGTCTGCGCAGCGGTCTAGATCCTCCTAGACGCGAGTCCTTGTGCGTGAAAGAGGAAGCACGGCCAGGTGAGCACCTTTCACTGAGAGGGTCTTCTGTTCGTGTTCCTTGGGGACAGAGGACGCCTCCGGTCACGGATGGCTCTGTGTGCCGTGTGTCGCGCTAAGGTTTCTGCTGATGGCGATTCCTATTACTCCATTTACCTTTGAGAAACAGCGATTACTTTGGTTTTCTCTTTAAGTGTATTCTGTTGCAAACCATTTTTAGATTTATTCTGTGAAAATGTAAATTTGCATAATTCAGTCACATTTTTCTGTAGCTAATTCCTTCTCTGTGTTTCAGGTTTCTCTATGAATCATCATCAAGAACTTTGGGAGCACTTTTGAATTCATAACGAAGCCAACATCTTGATCATGTAAAAATAGAGAAAAAGGACTTACAGAAAGCGAGATGAATGTGTATTTTCCTAGTGTTTTTAATGTTAATAACCCATATAGTAGAGAAGGGGTAGGATTTATTTTGGGGTGGGTATGAGTAGAAAACTCAAAGGTTCTTACATTTTTGCCCAGCGCCTGCATAAATGATACATTTAATGTAACAGGCTCCAGGTATGAATGGTGCAGAAACCCACAGTGCAAAGAAAAAAAAAAGACACCTTTCTAGCAAACCCGGTTGTTTTAAAAGTGACTTTTATATATAATATTGCTTGCAAACTATGAGTAATAAAGCAATGACAACACCTGTTTGTCTACTTGATTTAAAAATATTAGTACAAGTTTTCCCCTGCAGGAACGAGGGCTGAGTTCTGGGCGGGCCTGCCTTTCTACCAGGGGCAGAGGTGTAAAGCACAGGGAGCAGCTGGGTGGGCGCGGGGAGAGGGGCCACACGCGGGGGCCTGTGGCTGCGAGTGCCAGGACACAGATCCGGTCATGCAGCCTGAAGCTGAACCACCTTTTCTTTCCGAGAGCTGTCCCGGCTGACGGAGGACTGGCCCCCGGCTCCCTGGCTGCATCGTCCTGCGTCACCACCCCCGTTGCCAGAGTCTCCACGTTCAGATCCCGATAGCCACGGCCCAGGTCAAGGCCGTCAGCATCCTGCCGCCTGGGGTGCTGCTTCAAACGCACGCGTGTTCTGTCTCAGCCCCCCAGCAGGAAGGAAAGAAGTGCCAATGTCTCAATGCCTCTGTTTCTCGAAGAAGGTACCTAAATGGGCTGTGCACCGAGGTCGTGAGCATTTAGGGCAAGGTGTTGCCGAGGGATATCTGAGGACTGGGAGGTGGGGGGTTGATTACTTTAGCTGGTTTTGAACATAAGACTATATGAACATCTTTGCTAATTAACTAAGCCGTACTTTGTATTGGTGAATTTTTTTTTTTTTTTCTTTTTTACCCTTTCCTTGTTTGATTTAGTTTCAAGAATAGGCAAGCCTCATAAAATGAACTGAGGAGTGTTCTGTCTTTTGGTGTTCCTGGAAGAGTTTGTGCAAGATGAGAAGTGGTTCCTTGGATTTGTTGTAGCACTGTAAAATGGAGCTTGGTGTTTGTTTCCTTTGTGGGAAGAGGTTAATTGGCTTTTTAATTTACATGTACGTTTTTAGGATAGTCGGGTTTTCTTTTATCTTGTGTCAAACTTGATGGGTGAAATAATCCAATTTGTGAAAAGATATAATTCCATTTTTATTGGATCAGAATAGTTCAGACACTCCTGCTGTAGGCATACACCCTAGAGAAGTCCCTACACGTGTGCACGGGGGCCAGAGCGGGGTGCTCAGATGCGGAGGGTTGGGGCGCCGGGGCTTCACTAGGGGAGCAGGTTTAAAACACGCAAAGCTGAACGCTGTATCGCTTGTGCGCGCATGTGACGACAGTGTGTGGATGAGCGAGGAAAGGATAAAGACACGCTTCCCGTCTAATCCACCCCACCCCTTTCCTGCCCACCCATTCACGGAGCCCTCCTCTCTGTCATCACACACGGAATAAAAGCAGGGTCTCCTGGCTCACAGGCAAGGGTCCCTTCATGGGGCGGGGAGGCCCTCCTTGAGATTTCCATCCTCCGGGTCTCCAGAATCCTCTCAGTGTCCTGCGATCGCATGCTCACCCTGATTCCTCCAAGCTTTGGGGTGCAGCTCCTCCCTCCCCACTCTGGGCTGTGCCCTGGAGTCAGGCGGCACTCGGTGTGGGACAGAGCTGCCACCCCGGGGAGGGGAAGGGAGGCACGGTGTACTCGGGAGTGGGGAGTGGCGGGCAACGTCCCTGGGCTGAGTGAGGGCAGCCACGTGGGGTCCTGGCCTCTGCAGCAGTGGCATGGGGATCGTTTGCTCCCCGCCCTCTAGAAGGGGCTCCGTGAACGTCACAGGCTAGCAGCCGAGGGCCCATTAGAGGCCCCTTTCCTTGGGGTCTGGCAGCCCACTTCCCCTCCTGGGTGGAACTGGGACCGTCAGATGTCCTGATCAAGTGGAAATCCAATGGGCATTCCAGCCTAGCACACTGGGCGTCCACCGACATGAGGTAGGACACAGTCGGTGCTGCTGACGCGGTAAAAACCTTGGGATCCGTGTCTGAGCCCATCTCCCGCCAGCTCCCACGCCCACCATCTCAGTGAATCACCTGCGGCTGGGCCATTTTTTTCAGCACAGAGAGTGGGAGCCCAGCTCCCCCATTTTGAATACTTTCTGGTCCTAATGAGATGTCACAGATATTCTGGTCGGCTCCGAGGTAATCCAGAGCACTGACAGTCAAAACCATCAGGTTAGCCAGCGGTTTGATCTGTCACCACTCAGCAGCATGAAGGCCGCAGAGCTGGTGCACTCAGGGCTGGGATGGGAGCCCCACCTGTGTCCTCGCTGGGAGTTTCACCTCCTCCCTCCTCAGGGGGACAGGAGGCCCCTGAAGGGACACATGGCTCAAGGGTCTTGAAAATCTCCTTGAAAGAGTCATTCCTTGACCTGTGACTGCAACTATGTTCTCACTGTGAACCACAGGATGGCATCACATACAGACTCTGGCATACTATGGCTGCCTGTCGTAAATATCAGCAAGTGTGACAGTAATGGACTGAATGATCTCATAAGGAGAAAGGCACAAAGCATCCATCCATGCAGGAGACACCCACCCCCCCACCCAAAGGGCTCAGGGAGTAATAAGCATGTGTTTGGGTTTGAATGCTGTGCACACAGTGGACAGATCCATGTGTCTCCGTGCCTTGGACGGCATTCAGACATGTTCTCACACACACACGTGCAATCACACACGCATACGGACACGCTCCCGTGTGCACACACGCACACCTGCTTGTCGGGGCCCAGCACTGGGGATTCGTACCGTGCCCACGTACCCGGCCGGCACTCCAGAAAGGGCCATGCACAGCCCTCCCACCCATCAGAAATCTGGGCTGCCTCTGGAACGGCCCTGTTCGTCCCACGCGAGATTTCCTTTCCTCCCTGCCTCACGCTCCACTTCTCCCCCCGTGAGCGTCCTCTGTCCCGTCAACAGAACTCGGCCGCGTGGCGGGCGAAGCAGAGGCCAGCACTGTCTGCTCTGAGCAGAGCAGGGCAGCCTCCTGCGCCTCCTCGTGGGTTGTGTGCTCCTCCCCAGGCCCTGTTGCCGCGATTTCCTTGCGGTCCCTCCTGTGCCTCTGGTTCCCCACTTTCCCTTTCTGGGGTGTTTCCCTCTAACTGTGCTGTGACTGCCAGAGTCCTGGAGCTGGGGCCCAGGGGTGACGCAGGACCTGGTTCCGGAAGCCACCGTCAGCAGCAGCCAGGCAAACAAGGAAAGAACGAACCCCCCCCCCCCCCCCCCCCCCGGGCTCTTCCTGGAGCCCGTGTAACGACGCCCACGCCCGGGAAGGAGCACCACAGCCCCAGGCGGCAACAGTCCTGCAGGGCGCGGGCTCAGGAGGGGCCTGGCTCCTCTGGGTCCTTCACCAAGGCCAACCTGTAAATGCCCTCGGATTTGCCTGTCAGGCAGGAACCTGACGACGATGGAGACCTGGATCTACAAGAGGTGGAGTTAGGCCCTTCGGTATCGCACGGACCTTGCTGGGCGGTTTCACGCCCCGCCCTCGTGCTTCTGCATCGCTTAACAGCCTGTCACGAATGAACTCTACCTTCTAGCCCGCCCTGGTTTTATTCTCTGTCTTTTCCTGTTGTTTCCGTCAGCAAATGTATCACCAGTCAGCTCTCTGGACATCAGAGGACAGACGTCCTGGCAGCCTCAGGCCTTCACCGGGGTGGGTCTCATGCCCAGAGCCCACGTTTGGGGTCAGCCCCATCGGCTTCCATTGCGGCTGGCGGGGTGCTCAGCGCGGCTGAGGAATGAGCCTCTTGGAGCCTTCCTCGGACGAGTCTGGGGATGAATCATCTCAGCAGTGCGTCCACTCCAGGAGGCTCGTATGCCTTGAGGGGAGAGCAGCATGGTGCTAACGCAGGTCTGGCTGCGGAGAATAACGCAATGAACAAGTCGTGCCCTGAAAAGCCCACTCGCCAGTGCTTTTCCCCAACCGGTGGGCCACCCTTTGTGGAGTGCAGCAGGAAGAGGAAAGGGCGCCGTGGGACCACGATGGATGGTGGCGGCTGCTGCATCCTGGGGAGGGACGGTGTCCCCGCAGGGTGGACAGCGCTTTCTCTGGGGGGGCGGTCCCCTGGGCCGTTGGGCCAAAGAGAAGATAAAACTCCCCACCCACCTGCCTGCTAGGCCAGGAGACAGGAGGAGGAAGTGCTCTCTTGGGTGCTGCGGCACGGAGGGTGCCGAGCAGGGTCGGGAGGCGGATGGGCCTGGGGGTCTGTGGGACAGGCCCAGTGTTCAATTCCACATGCAGGTGGGCTGGCCGAGCTGTCACCCCCAACCCCAGAGTCTGGGCGGCCCAGCCTTGTCTGGGGTGGGGAGGCCGCAGGAAGCCTGCCTGGATGAGGGCCCGGCAGGGACCAGGGACGGGCTGGAGTAGGCACAGCTGACCCTGGGGTCAGAGGAGGCTGGGGAGCCACACCAGCCAGCAGAGAGGGTGACTGAGGGGATAAGCCGGGGTAGGGTGCAGGGGACACCCAGCTCAGCCACGCACACGCACACCCCCCTTCCTCTCTCACACATACACAGCCCCCATCTGCTGAAGGACCCCGCGCCGTGCACAGGTCTTTAGGGAGTGGAAGTCTCCTGGGGAGGAACGCAAGGGCCCCAGCGCCCCTTGCTGGACCCTCGGACGGTGGCCCGTGGAGGGCGGGCTACAGGGAGCAGGGAAGGACCCCCGGCTGGCTCCACCTCGGGGCAGGGTCCCCACTGTGGAATCCTGGCCCCGCTGGCTGGAGCTCAGGGCCGCAGCCCCCGTCCCCGCTGACCCCGCAGGCTAGGCTCCCCCAGCCCCTCCTTCCCAGACTGAAGGAGGTGCTGAAGCCGCCAGACCCTGCGCGGCTCCCCCTCCTCATGGCTCCAGCCCCTTCCTGGGGAGGCCCGCACTGCCCGCTGCAGGTGCGCTTCCCACTCAGGCCGGGGGCCGGCGTGGGGTACGGGGGTGGGCGGGGGCTGGGCGCCCGCAGGGGCGGAGGGGTCGAGGAAGCCGTGGGACGCAGGCGGGCCGAGGAGGCTCGGCGGCCACAGGGCAGCAGGAGGCCAGGGGCGGGGCACGGGGGGCTGGGCGCCCGCAGAGACGCGGCGGGTTTGGGGGCCAGGAAGGCCGGAACACGTTTCGCGGACCGCTCCCCGAGGCGGGGCGGGGCGTGGGCGTGGCCGGCGGGCGGACGCGCGGCGTGTCGGGGGCGGAGCCGGGCGTGTCGGGGCGGGGCCGGCGGCGCTGTCCGGTGCTGAAGCCGCGGCAGCGCCGGGAGCGCGGGGAGGGGAGGCCGCCATGGACTGAGCGCCGACGACATGGGGCCGCCGCTCGCGCTCCTGCTGCTGCTGTTGCTGCTGCTGCTGCCGCGCGCCCCGCCCGCCGCCCCCGCGCCCCGCGCCCGCCCGCTCCCGGGGCTGCTCGGTGAGTGGGGGTCGGGGTCTGGGTCGAGGTGGGGGAGGGGCTCCCGTGTGACTGAGGGGAGCGGCGGAGGGGCGCCCGAGTGGGGGCGGGGCGTTCTCGGTGCGAGAAGGCGGTGTGGGGGGCGCCTGGGAAATGAGGGGCGGGGGGGAGGAGGTGAGGGCCGCGCGGGGATGGCGGGTCCGCCCGTGCTCCCCCTCGGTTTGCGGCCCCCGGCGGGCGCGGGGCGGTGGGAGCGCGCTCTGCGTGGGCGACCCCCGCGTGGTCGTGCTGCGTGCGCCGCGGGCCGCGCCGCGGGCCGCGCCGGGGGGCGGGCGGGGCGCCTGGGGAGGCGCGGGGCCTTCGCTCCCCCGGCCTCGGTCCCCCGCGGGGTCCTCCCCGCCGCGCGCGGCCTCCTCCCCCTGCCGGCGCTCGCAGTCGCACGGACATTTTCCTCCCGTGACGGGAGTGGGAGGGCGAGGGTGGGGAAGCGCCACGGGGAGCGCCCCGAGCCGCCTTCCTGCAGGCGTGGCCTTTGACACTCCGCCCCGGGAGCAGTCGGGCCCCTCCCTCCCGCCGCGCTCATCTTTGTGTGGAGGAGGCCTTCCCACCGCCGGCGTGCCCGCGGCTTCAAGGCCGGAATAAACGGTGCTACAAGACTGAGCGCAAATCCAGGTCCAGGGTGGTGGAGGGGGCCTCGCTCCGCCGCCCGCCGCCTCCTCCGGCCTCTGGTCTCCTTGGGCTTCGCTGTCCCAAGAAAAGGGAAACTGCAGCGAGCGGTGGACAGGCGGTCTCCCCAGACTCCTCGCTAATGCGGCCACTCGCCCTGAGTCCCTCCCTGCTTTCTGGGTCTCCACACGCACTCCCTGGCCTGCTGGGCAGCGTCCTGGCCTGGTGGGCAGCGTGGCACAGTTGGAGGCAGAGCTGGATCCAGGAGGAGGTCCTTGCCTGCTGGGGTGGAGTCCTGGGGTGGAAGGGTGTGTCTGGTTGGCCACATCCTGGGGTCCTGTTGTCAGAGTCACCTCGGGCCCTGGGGGCCGCTCCATGCACAGGTGAGCCTTGCCAGGTGAGCCCCGCTTGGGAAGGCTTCGGGGCCTGGCTCACTCGGCCTTGAGCTCCAGGACCTTTCCCCAGATCAGCAACAAAGGCCGAGCTGCGCGCTGGTCTGCTTTTGCTGGGCTGTGTTCCCTCCTTCGTCGGGCCGGAACTGGCATATCACCTCCCGTGAGAGCTGTTTGCTCAGCTCGCCAGACGCCACCCTCCACATACACACACGGTCAGGGAGAGCCAGGGTCAGCTGACACTGGCCACTCAGTGTTGCAGGGAAGGCAGCTTCTACGAGATGAGGGGGAGGCTGGTCCTCGACTACTCTCTTTCCATTGTACTTGCCAGTTCATAGCATTTTTCAGAAATCGTAGAGAAAGGAGGAAGTGGGGAGGGGGGTGGTGGCTCAGGGAGGGAGCAAGGAAAACCCAAGGCCGGACACACGTGAAGAGAAGAGAATCTCTAAGCTGCCCAGGACAGCACTGCCCGACACAGCAGTGGAGTTGCGGCTACAAGCAAAGTCGAGTCGTATCACTGAGAAGGGGTGACTTATTCCCCCTCTGTTCACGATGTGGCCCAAGGGAGCCTCCTGGATGCAATCTTGATGTGGGACAACATTAGGGGCCCAGACATCGTTGGAACTGTCTCAGGGACTCCAGGTGATCCGTTTAACCTGCTGTATCCAGGGATGATTGGACACTGCCATGGCAGCGTGTACAGGCAGTGAGGTGGAAGTGTGGTCTTCCCATTTGGGGCCCCAACCTGGGGTTGCATGTAGCCGTGTCTACCTACGTACGCTCCCAATGTTCTGTTCACCCAGCCTTATGTCCGTGCGCCGTCCTCATCCAGAGGCTGCTGCCTTATCCTCAGGATTCACATACACAGTCTCCAGAAAGTGCACGGGGAACCGTGGTCACCCATGAAAGGCATATGCTACTATTTTCTCTTTCTCAGCCATCTGGATCTTGTTTGTTAGTGGTCACACCAACTACAGTGTTCCAAATAATGATGGACAGGGAAAGATGCACCCAGAGACCTTAGATCTGGCCCCAACCATGTCACTTGTACCTATTTTCTTATTTAGCTCTTCACATTCAACTTCATGTTAAGGCCTATACAACACATGGTTCAAGGAGATAACACGTTTTTGCTCCTCACTTGCACCATAAAGTTGTAGGTTAGAATGAAGGGTCAGATGTCACCAAGACCTAAGACCAGTTCTTTTTGCACCGGATGCCTTGCCTTGAGCGAGGGGCCTCTTCACATTTAGACAGTGAAGGAGCTCTTGTTGAAACCCTGGGTTGACAAAACTACCATGTCTGAGTTTAACTTCATTGCTCTGAGCCACATGCCACGGCGAGGCCTTATTTCCACGGCAGCTGATGGCAGCTTCCCACTCACAGTGGATGTCGCACCTCTCCCTTTCTCTTCAAGTGCACCCTTTCCACCTTAATCACTTTAGCTTCCTGACCTTGCACTACCCATTCTGCCCATGTCTTTCTGGTGCAAAAGGCTCCCTTATGGCCCATGGTGTCCCATTATTTGTGACACTATTATCAGAGCTGAATGGGGCAGGAATAAGGCACCCCTTCTCAATGCTATGACTCAACTTTGTTTGTAGCTAGAACACCATTGCTGTCCCGGGCATTGCTGTCCCGGGCAGCTGCGTGATTCTCTTCGTATAAGTCCATCTTTGGGTTTTCCTTCTCCCTCCCTCTGCCTTTCCCTGTGATTTTACGACGTCCTTTTGTTCAGGTGCTCAGTACTTTTTCCATAAGGCTGATGCGAACGTGAGCCTTTTGTCTTTCAGCCATTCTTCAGTTACAGGGAGGCCAGTTTGTGAACCTGCTCAGGCAGGCTCCACGTTTAAGGGCAGTCATGTTAAAGATCCTCCTCTTTTGCTAAAGAAAAATGAATTTCCTTTGCCAAAAGACAGAGTCAACCTTTCCTGCAAATTTTGCTTGGAGAATCCAAAGTCAGACCTACCCAGTGCACCTGGCTTTGAAGATGGGCGCCTGTTTCTTTTTTCTCCTTTGTTTTTGCCTCTCGATTTGCCCACACATATTTTTCATTCACTAGTGAGCCCACATGGAGCTGAGGAGAGAGCTGCCAGGAGCAGGAGTCGGCTTGCTTTGTCACCTAGATGGCATGATGTTTATTTTTAAATCAAAGCATCCTTCCTGCCACAGAAGCACAAATCCATCTTTGCTTCTTGGGGTCCGGAGCTGTTGATTTTGTTGGTTGGATGGTGTTGAGCAGCCTGCCCCTCCCCCCGAGAGAGCCCTGCTGCCTTCTCTCTGGCTGTGAGCCTTTCTCTGCCTGTTGTTTCCTCCTCCTCCTGCTCTGGCTGCTACAGCCTCAGGTGCTGGTTGATGTCCCCATGCAGAAGGATTGGGGCACAGGGAAAAGCCCAGGCTTCCGGGAAAGGGAGGTACCAGACAGTGGGCTCACCCACGGATGCAGAGGCGTTGGGTGGGACTGTGGTGCGGCTGTCTCCTGTGTCCAGAGACGGCAGTTAAATGTGTCAGACTCAGGAGGAACGTGTAGGGAGTTACAGAGGTTTTTAGATGGCTTCCTCTCTGTGCTGAGCTTAGCTGTGCATCTCAGCATCTTGCATCTCTTCTTTTAAAAGCCCATCTCTTTTTGCACCTGGTTACCAAGATCACCATCAGTGGTACCCACCAAGGAAGTGCAGGGGGTGTGCTAAATTCGTAGTAGTCTGCTTTCTACTTTCCTCTCGGTGGTGGTGCTGGTCTCCGCTGATAATTTCTATGCGCCATGAAATGTGCAGACTTGTGGGATTCCTGGCTTCCCGTGAAGAAGGGCAGTAGCAGCACAGTGAACCTGCAGCTCAGGCAGGATGGAACCCAGGGCTCGTCACCCCGGGGCACATGTTTTGATGAACTCTGTGGCAGTCGTTGGTTCTTTTATGTGATAATAATTTATGCATTCTGAGTTTATTTTGTTCTGTTTTACATGCGGTATTACCTAACTTGAAAATGCAGTTATTCATCCACTTTTCTTAGGATTTTTGAAAGTTAGGAATATGGGGTGAGGAAGTGGAGTGACGTATGGAGAGATGGGGTCAGCTGAGCTTTCATTACACATGGTCTTATTAAGAAGGGTTTCCGTCACCACGACCTCTTGGAGCATTACCTTAGAATTTCAAGATATTTTATGAAAGGATATTTGTAACTAAATGTGATCCAAACTAAAAAGAACCCTCTGGCTTTGGGTGGTAGATATTTAAGATATGCCTGGTTATGTGCAAATATTGCTTGTTTAAGGATTCTTTATGTGTGGAGAGGTGAAAAAAAGCTTAAGAAGTGGACAAAAAGGGTTTTCATCTAGATGTATCCCAGTAGACGCAGGCCCGGTGAGGCTCAGCTAACTAATAACTTATCTTATCTCTTCTGACAAGACGTTCCGTTTCCTGAGAAAGCAAACAGTTGAATTCATGGCAGATAACTCTCTGTGACACATAAAAGCACCTGGCAGCTGTTTTCACATTAGTCTAAATTGACCTTCATAAATGTAGACCCAGCTGGACTTATTTTTCAAATCTTGGTTGATAGGAGGCCAGAGAACTGGAGGAGCAGAAAACAGTCAGTGCACTTTTCTGCTGGCTGGAAACAGAGTTTGTGGAAGGAAGAAGGAAATTTTTTCTTTAACTCGTGCTCTCTCTAACAACTTGGCCATGATCACTACGTAAGTATCTAGGACAGGAAGTGAAAAGAGGTGTGGTTCTCCTGGAAACACTCATGGTCACACGTTAAGTGACATTTTCCTTTGTTAGTTGTGGTAAGTGGGTGACTCCCATGTTAGCCGGAGAAACTGAACTTTGGGCTAGAGGTGCTGATGTGTGAAACATCAGGGCCTATAAAACGGCCTCCGTGTGTGATGTGCAGAAATAAGGAAGCTGTTGAGGGTTTTGTGATGATCACTTGGCGTTAACTCTCCTGTGTGGAGGTGGGTAAGAGGGCATTTGGTTTACTTGTTTTGTGTTTATCTGTTCCCTCCAATCGTATTGACTGTGATTCAGAAAACCCAAACACATGCCCTCTCAGCCTGTGTGACTAGTAATGGTTTCTGTGAGGGCAGTTGGAGGGCATGATGGGCTGGAGGGGATGAGCTAATAGTTATAAAACAGATTGGGGTGATTTCTCTTTTTAATTTAATTAAAAATGATCACACAGTGAAATGGAGTTTTCCTTTTGGTATATGGTTCTACGTATAGATTCCAGTGACAGGAGGTAGCACAGTTCCATAACCCCAACACTGCCCCATGCCCTCTGTCTGTCCCTTGAACCCTGGCAACCCCTGGAGCACTCTACATGTGGTTACGTGTACGCCCCCGAATAGCTTTGATAGGTAAGCGTTTCTAGCTCCATTTCACAGATGGAAACACTGAGACTTGGAGTGGCTAAGAAGCACGCTGTAGGACACCCAGTGCTGGGATTAGGTCCTGGGTCTCTGACCTTTTCCAGCAGATGACCCCAGGATGGGGCAGGGACACCTCTGTAGGATGCAGGTCCCAGCAGAAGGATTCTATGTGCTGTTAGAACTTGTCCCTCCAATTCCACAAGAACAAGGACGTCTGGGGCGGGGGACATTGATTTTCCAAGTTGGGATTTGTTCTGAGTGTCAGATTCAATTATTTGGTTAGCTGTTCTGGGGAATTTTGATGTTTGACTTGGAAATGGATGACTTGTTTTTGGACACCTTTAGCCTTCCCAAGATGGCAGGAGTGCAAGTGCCACCGTAGCATTCACATATTGATGTGTCCATAAACTCTGCTCAGAATGCCTCTGGGTTTCCATCAGATTTTTAAAATGTAGTAATACAAACACCAAAGAAGCTAGCTCTCATTTGAGACTTGTTACACCAAACAGTGTACTTCGGAGTAAGGCATGAAGGAGGGATTACTTTCGTAAGAAAAACTTAAGAGTAGGTTCCGTCTAAGCTTGACATTTAGGGTGGCAGACAGGCAAGGGATGGGGCATTCTGGTCACTCATTATTCTTTCCTGAGGTGTGCTGGCAGGTAAGAGAATGAAGCTTCCCTCATGTGACGTGAGCAGTCTGTGTCACCGCGTGGTCCTAAAAGCCCATTTTGCAATGTCCTACGTACAGTACAAAGGGTGTGTTTAGAAGTTTGTTTGGTGGAAGGAATTTTCAGAAGAAAGGCTGACCTGGCCGCCAAAGGGAAGAGGACTTTACATTAATGGTGCAAGTCAGTTCTGACTCTAGCAGTGAAATATAGTCAACTTGTAAATGGACGGAGCAGCCACTAAAGTTGGCCCGGGGAGGCTGATGCTTTTTCCATCTGGGGCTGTGGCTTTAATCCAGCTCAGAGCAGTAATTAACCTGAGGTACGGCTTGAAGCCAATTCAGTGATATGTATGTTCTCTGAAATAGCTGGCATTTTAATGGCACCAGACGAGGCAGACCAGTGAAAGAAAGCACAGTTTCTCCATGGTGGGTGGGAATGGGAATCTGGGGAAGAAGCAGTGCAAGTTGCCGTCCCCCAGCCTTCCCATCTCAAGCTGTCTTCTGTCCTGCAAAGGCACGTCGCTTTTACCAAAAAATACTTTGGGTCTTCTTGAATCTCCTCTTCTGCTTTTGCCTGAAAATAGGCCGAGGTTCAGATCACCAGACTTCCATCTGAGTTAAGTGTTGCCTAAGCAAAACACAGGGAAGTCCCAGGGTCAGTTCCGGGAGACCGGGGCCCAGCCTTGTGACTGAGCCTTCCCCAGCCTCATACCTGTCTCCCCAGGGCGTCCTGGTCCCTGATTCCATGACATGGTTCACGTTGAACCAAGAGAGGATTCTAGCAGTTTCCAAACACGTGGTGGGGATTGAGTGGATATGGGTCCAGGACACAAATTACATGAGAAAAGATACCATTTCAGGGGGGCATGTGACTGACTGAGAGGCTGCCTCATCTTTCCATCTGGTAATCTTTACAGTTTGCACGCACAATTGGAGTCAAGAGAAATGAAAGTATTTCACCTAAACCACTCTGAATTTATACCACGAGAAAAATACCAAATTCTTTGTGTTTTTGAGAAGATTTTATGAGATGGTGGGAGAGCCCTTGGTAATGGCAGTCCTAGTTGTAACCCTACTTGTTTTTAGAAGCTCCAGGTTTCTCCAGCTTGGTGGCCAGACAGGGTGGAATATTGTTATTATTGAAAACAGTGTGACTTTGCTGAGTCCAAGTCTCAGCTGAACTGACTACTGAGGTTTTTGTAAAAACATTACAATTTAAAATAGTAATATCGGGAATTCCCTAGCGGCCCAGTGGTTAGGATTCCGTACTTTCACTGCAGAGGGCCCGGGTTTGATCCTTGGTCAGGGGACTAAGATCCCACAAGCCGTGTGGCGCGGGCAAACCAAAAAAAAAAATCAAAAGTCATATGATTTATGTTTTTAATAAGCATATTTAAAAAACGTCACCAGCCCAACTAGAATCAGTCCTCATTATGTTGTAACAGTGAGAACAAATAATGGTGATAACACGTCTGCAGGTATGTCATCCCTTCAAAGAGCTTAAGGCCCTTGAATAAAGGAAAGAGGGCTTAAATAATAGTCATACGAATTCTTACACGTTTGAGTAGAGAGTGTAATAAAAAGGGATGGTCCATACTCTTTTTCAAACACAGTAAACACTTTCTTTTAAATAATATTTAACTATTTGATATTTGATAAATGCAGAAATCAGAGCACTTTTGGGGGTATATTTGACGTGCGTAGTTGGCACTGTTTTTTTTTTTTTAATTTTTTTTTTTTTAAATTATTTTTTTAGATTTATTTATTGATTGATTGATTGCTATGTTGGGTCTTCGTTTCTGTGCGAGGGCTTTCTCTAGTTGCGGCAAGCGGGGGCCACTCTTCATCGCGGTGCGCGGGCCTCTCACTACCGCGGCCTCTCTTGTTGCGGAGCACAGGCTCCAGACGCGCAGGCTCAGTAATTGTGGCTCACGGGCCCAGTCGCTCCGCGGCATGTGGGATCTTCCCAGACCAGGGCTCGAACCCGTGTCCCCTGCATTAGCAGGCAGACTCTCAACCACTGCGCCACCAGGGAAGCCCAGCACTGTTTTTAAGTGTCTGGATTTTTGTCTCGTCACCAAAGCATAAACATATTTGACGGTAGAGACTGAAGGCCTCACGTATCTTGTGGAAGCGTTGGGGGTCACACGCAGCACGCGGGACCCAACTTGCTGAGCACGTCTGCCTTCTGCGCCTGACACAGGATACGGCGGCCGCCCTGCGAGGGCACCGCACGCAGCGTCCACGGCAGCCCCGCAGTGCCCGGTTCTCATGGAGAGAGGGCTCCCCCAGCGCAGGGCTCCCGAGTCCACCACCGCCTGCGCCGCTCACCTGGGGACGTTCTGTGCTGCGCGGTCTGTCGGAGAAGATGGCCGCGGCGGGGACGGCAGCCGCGGAGCGGGGGCCTCGCTGCCCCCGGGTCCGACTCCGCAGTGTCTCTACGGTGGGCCCTGGGCTCAGGCCTTCTGATTTGGGACCCGGGGTGCGTGGGCCTCGCACCACCAAGTCCCCTCTGGTGCTCGGCGGTCACTGCAGGCTGTCCCTCTCTGCTTGCCTGGGTGGCTCTGCGGGCCGCCCCCATCCCCGCTCTCCCAAGGGGAGCCCGGTGACTCTGGCCGGTTGCCTGCCCTCTGAACTGCCGTTTGAGGGGCGAGTCTCGCCGCCCCGTGCTTGGCAGGCCTGTGGGAAGGCGGGGTCTTCCACCTGCGTGGGCTGTCGGAGTCCTGCTGCGAGATATCTGCTGGGCGCTGGTCAGTGCCCCATTCCTGTGGTTTGCTCCCCAGGTTCACCCTTGCTTCCCCGCAGCCTTTCTCTCGGACGAAGGACGACGGGGACAGGCGCTCCCCTCGCTCTGCTCCTGGTCTTCGTCAGGCTTCTCAGGTTCTGGGGACCCGGCCCGTCTGCGGGGCGGAGAGAGGTTAGGAGCTGAGCTGGCTGTCTTCCACCTTGCCTGACCGTTTCTGCCAGGGACAAGCCCTGGTGCCGTGCAGGTGAGCTCGTGTGGCCTGCGGCTCGCCGCCCCGCCGCCCTGCCCAGAAACCTCCCCCCAGGAAGGTCCGACTTTCCCTCCGTCCGCGGTCCCTGGTCTCCACTCCGGGAGCTCACTCCCAGCCCTCTCCAGGCTGCACCCCACTCCTGTCCTCGCCGGGGGTCCGCCCTCCCCAGAGGAAACCCCAGCGCATGCCTGTGGGGAGGGGAGGCAGAGGCGCCAGCGGGATGTCCCGTGGGGAGCAGACGGCGAGGCTGGGGTCCTGGTGGAGCCCTCCTGGGGGGGGCACGCTCTGGGCCTTGCCCAGCAAGGATTCCAAGTTCTTCGCCCAACTTCCGTGTCACACCCAGGGCCTGGAATATGCTTTATAAAAAGGCTTTTGGCAGAGTGTAGGTAGAATAGAGAAACTGTGGTATCAGAAGCCAAGGCTTCCATCTCCTGCAGAACCAGGTGTGGGCTGAATTTCTCTCTGACAGGAGCCAGGCAGGGTGGCCCAGCCCCCGGCTGTGCCAGCGTCTGTTTCCCCGGAAGTGGAAGTGGCCATGCCAGGCCTTGGGTCTCCTGTTTGCTTTTGTTTGTTTGGGGCAAGCACTTCAAAGGGCACGTCAAGTGCGGATGCTGAAAGCCCAGAGAATGCTCTTTTACATGAGTTGTTCATCACCGGGAGTTAAGCAGGAGGAAGCATTTTGATGACTTGAGTAAAGAAACCTTTTTTAAATGGAAACATTATTTTTCAGAATAAAGATTCGATTCTTAGTTTAGTCTACTAGGAAGCCGAATCACTTATTTTGAATGTGATAATTTTTTTCTTAAATTTTTGCATTTTATTTATTTTTTTATACAGCAGGTTCTTAGTAGTCATCCATTTTATACACATCAGTGCATACATGTCAATCCCAATCTCCCAATGCATCCCACTACCACCACCACCCCCCGCCGCTTTCCCCCCTTGGTGTCCATACGTTTGTCTTCTACATCTGTGTCTCAATTTCTGCCCTGCAAACCGGTTCATCTGTACCATTTTTCTAGGTTCCACATGTACGCGTTAATGTACGATATTTGTTTTTCTCTTTCTGACTTACTTCACTCTGTATAACAGTCTCTAGATCCATCCACATCTCTACAAATGACCCAATTTCATTCCTTTTTATGGCTGAGTAATATTCCATTGTATATATGTACCACATCTTCTTTATCCATTCGTCTGTCTGTGGTCATTTAGGTTGCTTCCATGACCTGGCTATTGTAAATAGTGCTGCAGTGAACATTGGGGTACATGTGTCTTTCTGAATTATGGTTTTCTCTGCGTATATGCCCAGTAGTGGGATTGCTGGGTCATATGGTAATTCTATTTTTAGTTTTTTAAGGAACCTCCATACTGTTCTCCATAGTGGCTGTATCAATTTACATTCCCACCAACAGTGCAAGAGGGTTCCCTTTTCTCTATACCCTCTCCAGCATTTGTTGTTTGTAGATTTTCTGATGATGCCCATTCTAACTGGTGTGAGGTGATACCTCATTGTAGTTTTGATTTGCATTTCTCTAATAATTAGTGATGCTGAGCAGCTTTTCATGTGCTTCTTGGCCATCTGTATGTCTTCTTTGGAGAAATGTCTATTTAGGTCTTCTGCCCATTTTTGGATTGGGTTGTTTGTTCTTTTAATATTGAGCTGCATGAGCTGTTTATATATTTTGGAGATTAATCCTTTGTCCATTGATTCGTTTGCAAGTATTTTCTCCCATTCTGAGGGTTGTCTTTTCGTCTTGTTTATAGTTTCCTTTGCTGTGCAAAAGCTTTTAAGTTTCATTAGGTCCCATTTGTTTATTTTTGTTTTTATTTCCTTTACTGTAGGAGGTGGATCAAAGAATATCTTGCTGTGATTTATGTGAAAGAGTGTCCTTCTGCTAACTTTGGGTTTTGTTTGTTCTTCTTTCTCTAGTTCCTTTAGGTATAAGGTTAGATTGTTTATTTGAGATTTTTCTTGTTTCTTGAGGTAGGCTTGTATAGCTATAAACTTCCCTCTTAGAACTGCTTTTGCCGCATCCCATAGGTTTTGGATCATCGTGTTTTCATTGTCATTTGTGTCTAGGTATTTTTTGATTTCCTCTTTGATTTCTTCAGTGATCTCTTGGTTATTTAGTAACGTATTGTTTAGCCTCCATGTGTCTGTTTTTTACGTTTTTTTCCCTGTAATTGATTTCTAATCTCATAGCGTTGGGGTCAGAAAAGATGCTTGATATGATTTCAATTTTCTTAAATTTACTGAGGCTTGATTTGTGACCCAAGATGTGATCTATCCTGGAGAATGTTCCGTGTGCACTTGAGAAGAAAGTGTAATCTGCTGTTTTTGGATGTAACATCCTGTAAATGTCAATTAAATCTATGTGGTCTATTGTGTCATTTAAAGCTTGTGTTTCCTTATTAATTTTCTGTTTGGATGATCTGTCCATTGGTGTAAGTGAGGTGTTAAAGTCCCCCACTATTATTGTGTTACTGTCGATTTCCTCTTTTAGAGCTGTTAGCAGTTGCCTTATGTATTGAGGTTCTCTTATGTTGGGTGCATATATATTTATAATTGTTATATCTTCTTCTTGGATTGATCCCTTGAGCATTACGTACTGTCCTTCCTTGTCTCTTGTAACATTCTTTATTTTAAAGTCTATTTTATCTGATATGAGAATTGCTACTCCAGCTTTCTTTTGATTTCCATTTGCATGGAATATCTTTTTCCATCTCCTCACTTTCAGTCTGTATGTGTCCCTAGGTCTGAGGTGGGTCTCTTGTAGACAGCGTATATATGGGTCTTGTTTTTGTATCCATTCAGCCAGTCTGTGTCTTTTGGTTGGAGCATTTAATCCATTCACGTTTAAGGTAATTATCGATATGTATGTTCCTATGACCATTTTCTCAATTGTTTCGGGTTTGTTTTTGTAGGTCCTTTTCTTCTCTTGTGTTTCCCACTTAGAGAAGTTCCTTTAGCATTTGTTGTAGAGCTGGTTTGGTGGTGCTGAAGTCTCTTAGCTTTTGCTTGTCTGTAGAACTTTTGATTTCTCCATCGAATTTGAATGAGATCCTAGCTGGGTAGAGTAATCTTGGTTGTAGGTTCTTCCCTTTCATCACTTTAAGTATATCATGCCGCTCCTTTCTGGCTTGTAGAGTTTCTGCTGAGAAATCAGCTGTTAACCTTATGGGAGTTCCCTTGTATGCTATTTGTCATTTTTCCCTTGCTGCTTTCAATAATTTTTCTTTGTCTTTAATTTTTTCCAATTTGATTACTATGTGTCTTGGTGTGTTTCTCCTTGGGTTTATTCTGTATGGGACTCTCTGCGCTTCCTGGACTTGGGTGGCTATTTCCTTTCCCATGTTAGGGAAGTTTTCAACTATAATCTCTTCAGATATTTTCTCGGGTCCTTTCTCTCTCTCTTCTCCTTCTGGGACCGCTATAATGCGAATGTTGTTGCATTTAATATTGTCCCAGAGGTCTCTTAGGCTGTCTTCATTTCTTTTCATTCTTTTTTCTTTATTCTGTTCCGCAGCAGTGAATTCCACCATTCTGTCTTGCAGGTCACTTATCCGTTCTTCTGCCTCAGTTTTTCTGCTATTGATTCCTTCTAGTGTAGTTTTCATTTCGGTTATTGTTTTGTATATCTCTGTTTGTTTGTTCTTTAACACATCTAGAAGTGTTAAACACTTCTTGCATCTTCTCGATCTTTGCCTCCATTCTTTTTTGGTCCTGGGTCATCTTCACTATCATTATTCTGAATCTTTTTTCTAGAAGGTTGCCTATCTCCACTTCATTTAGTTCTTCTTCTGGGGTTTTGTCTTGTTCCTTCATCTGGTATATAGCCCTCTGCCTTTTCATCTTGTCTATCTTTCTGTGAATGTGGTTTTTGTTCCACAGGCTGCAGGATTGTAGTTCTTCTTGCTTCTTCTGTCTGCCCTTTGGTGGATGAGGCTATTTAAGAGGCTTGTGCCAGTTTCCTGATGGGAGGGACTGGTGGTGGGTAGAGCTGGCTGTTGCTCTGGTGGGCAGAGCTCAGTAAAACTTTAATGGGCTTGTCTGCTGATGGGTGGGGCTGGGTCCCCTCCCTGTTGGTTGTTTGGCCTGAGGCGACCCAACACTGGAGCCTACCCGGGCTCTTTGGTGGGGCTAGTGGCGGACTCTGGGAGGGCTCACGCCAAGGAGTACTTCCCAGAACTTCTGCTGCCAGTGTCCTTGTCCTCACAGTGAGACAGAGCCACCCCCCAACTCTGCAGGAGACCCTCCAACACTAGCAGGTAGGTCTGATTCAGTCTCTTTGGGGCCACTGCTCCCTTGCCTGGGTCCCGATGCACACACTACTTTGTGTGTGCCATCCAAGAGTGGAGTCTCTGTTTCCCCCAGTCCTTTCGAAGTCCTGCAATCAAATCCCGCTAGCCTTCAAAGTCTGATTCTCTATGAATTCCTCCTCCCATTGCCAGACCCCCAGGTTGGGAAGCCTGACGTGGGGCTCAGAACCTTCACTCCAGTGGGTGGACTTCTGTGGTATAAGTGTTCTCCAGTCTGTGAGTCACCCACCCAGCAGTTATGGGATTTGATTTTATTGTGATTGCGCCCTTCCTACCGTCTCATTGTGGCTTCTCCTTTGTCTTTGGACGTGAGGTATCTTTTTTGGTGAGTTCCAGTGTCTTCCTGTCGATGGTTGTTCAGCTGTTAGTTGTGATTCCGGAGTTCTCGCAAGAGGGAGTGAGAGCACGTCCTTCTACTCTGCCATCTTGAACCAATCTCTGTGATAATTTCTAATGGCTGTTTATTCCTAACGTATCATAATCAACTTAGATTTTAATTTATCCTCATCATAGAAGATGTGGACACATACATACAGATGTATAACCAAGATGGTGTTAATGACATTGCTGGTGTGCTGAAAACCATTGTATGAATTCATATGACAACTAAATGTCTAGGAGAATGGACCAATGCAATATCAAAGGAACAGTCTGGGAATGAAAACCTTGTTAGTAAAAAATATGGTAAGTGTGTACGGGATAAAGAGTATCAATACGTAACAATGAAACTAGATTCTGCTTGGTTACATCTGTTTTGTCTCTGAGAAGAAGTAGTTCTCAAAGAATATCTTGATTTAGTGCTATTCTGAGAAGATAAAAATGTGCAATCAAGCTGAAAATTTGGATATTTATGTAGATATGCCTGTTCTTATTCCCCAAAGGTTCTGAGGGAGTGAAGTACAGATGTAAAACCCATTTTAGGGCTCTAGGAGACTACATTATTGACATATTACTACATTAATTAAGCAGTCTATTGGCGATGTTAAAAAGTGATATGTTTGGTCTAAATTGATATTGTTGAAGAATATGTAGCATTTGTTTAATGCTTAAATGTTTTCCTCAGGAACTCTGAAAGAACATCAGATATCCAGGGTACATTTAAAGTCAAACACTGGGAAAAAAAGAATGTTCCAGATTGTTAGAGGTGATCTTACATAAAATAAGATGTTTCACAAAGATTGTAGAAGATTAAATGGGTACTAACTCCAAAATCAAAGGCTTATTTTGGAGGATTCGATGTGGGTATGGGTGTACGTGTTCCAAATGGTGTAATAGTTCCTCCAGCATATCAAAAGCTGCTGCTTTACTGTGTAAAATGAATAAAGGGGGAAGAATATGTCCTTTGAAAAAAGGCGGAGGGTTGTTTTAACTTTCCCCTGGAGAAGGGGGTGTGCAGTTCCTTTATGTAACCCAGTCGTTCTCCACTGGGGTCTCAACTGTCTTGGGGACATTTTTGGTTGTCCCAGCTGGGGTGGGAGGTGTGCTGCTGGGACCTCCAGAGAGGGGGCTGGGGTGCTGAATGAATGTCCTGCAGTGCACAGGATGCCCCCACCCCGGAGGGCTGGCCGGAAGGTCAGCCGGGCTGGCTGAGGAGCCCCGATGCAGATGGGGGGGCTTGGGAGGGGCTGCTGGCTGTGAACTCACCTGCAGGAGAGGGAGAGGAGGGCTGTTGGGGGTGGCAGAACAAAGTGTAACGGAAAGAAGTCTCGTCTCCTCTGCATGCCCTCCAGTTCTGGTGCAGTGACCAGGGACCGCCCCGAGAATCTGACCCTGTCACTGTTCTGCTGGAAACCTCACCTCATGGACGTGGCCCGCGCCATGTGTATGTGTACGTGTAGAGGTATTCACGTATGTGTATATGTATTTGTAAATTATCTACATGCTCTACTGAACTAATGCTTATTATAAAACAAATTAAAACTAAATTTAAAAGAATGAGAGGTTAAACATTGCCAATGATTAATTATTATTGTCAAAGGGAGTTCTGTGTTCATTAGTGGTGGACTGAGGCGTTTGACTAACCCACTAGAACACAAGAGAATCTGGACAAGGGGTAGGAGATAGAAAAAGAATCAGAGTGAAGAGTTAGGGGTGGAACTCTAGGAGAAGACGGACCAGAGCATCAGCCAGTTCTGGGGAGGGCTCCCTGCTTCCCAGGCAGGGGTCCTTGGAGTGTCTCTGAGGTGCCATTTGGGGCCCCAGTGGGCTGTGGACAAGAAGTGGATCAATGAAGACAGGCCAGGCCTCGCAGGGACAGAGGTCCAGCTGCGAACCATCTCATCCTGGCTGGATAAGGCTCTTGGGGCCCTCAGTCCTTAGTCACCAGACGGAAGCAAGAACCAGGCTTCTCTGGAGGAAGGCGACATCCTTAGAGCTTAGAGGTAGCACCACAGTTCACATCTGTGCCCAGGACTAAACAAAACGACAGTCCACCTTTGAATGGCATGGGTTTGAACTGTGTGAATCCACTTACGTGTGGGTTTTTTTCGATTAATACGTTACACTACAATCTGTGGTTGTTTGAATCGATGGATGAGGAACCACAGATACAGAGGCCCAAACGTGGGACTTGAGCATCCGTGGATTTTGGTATCCATGGTAGGTCTTGGAACCAATTCCCCATGGATACCAAGGGACAGTGGTACATTTTGAGGAAAATTCAGATATTTATCCTTTGTCAGGTTTCTCTATTCTCATTATGAACAAAGAGTGTCGATTTTCCTCTGAACTGTGCAGCTAGCCATGTAGAAAAACCTCTTACCGCTGCAGTGGACTGACCATGTACTGTGTGCCAGGCCCTGTACTGGGCACTGGACGTGCAAACACAAACAAGTCGGTGTCTCCCTGCCCTCCAGAACCTTCCCTGCCTTCCCGAACCCTTACCACACCAGGTTCAACCAAAACGCTGAGATGCTGAGCTTGGCAGCAAAGAGAGGGTTTATTTGCAAGGCAGGCCTCTCCGAAGGCAAGGGGCTCGGGGCTATCTATGGGATAAGAAAGAAGGAGGGCAGTCCGAGGCCTGGGAAGCATGGGGAGGGTGGGGAAAGGTGCTTGGGAAAAGGTGCGGGAATCGTAGTTCTGCGCAGGGGTAACTGGGCCACAGGCCTCTGCACGTTCAAAAGGTCACTGAGCGGACACTCGTGCAGGCCCAGTTGGAGGGTTGGTGGTCCTATCCTGTCTCAACCAGCTCAGCTCAAACTAGGCGCAGCTGATTCCAAATTCCTGGAAAACAACTTAGGCAAACATCTTATTGTTTAGCCTACGTGCTGCTTGGAGGACACGCAGGTCTTAAAACGACCTGGATTAGTGAAGGCGGGTGAAATGGATCTGACTAATTACCCATGGTTTCTGAGCTTTCCCTGTTCCCAGAACCTTCCCTGCCCTCCAGAACCTTCCCTGCCCTCCAGAATCTTCCCTGCCTCCAGAAGATCACCAGGGCCTCTTTCCTGTAAATTCCTAGTGCTTGTCGTATGACGGAATTTTATTAAGTTAATTCACTTAATAACTGGAGAATTTTCCATGCCGCATACACGTTGTTGGTTTGGGAAGTCCTTATCTGGAAAGGGCTTTCCATGTGAGAAGACCTTCATGTGTAAGTACTACATTTTTTTATTCCATGGATATTTATTTTGTTGTGTTTCCTAATTCTTGCCAGGAAAGGGAAGTAGCACTTGCGAAGTTGACGTTTACCTTTTGGGACCCTGAAGAAATAGATGTTTCCCATGTTTCTCATTAGCTGTGCTGACGAACATGGGCCTTACTAAAAAACAACAACATGCCAAAATAAACAAAAATCCCAAACCCTGCAACAGGTAGAATAAAAGAAGTGAAAGAGGGACCCGATTAGAACCTGAAGACTCTGCAGGTGGAGTGTCAGGTCCAGCTTGAAAACACACCTTGCAAAACGCTTTTGTACGAACGTGGTGGCCCCAGGGCGGGCGTTTGGAAAGGCAGGGCTCCTGTGTCCTGGCCTTCCTCCCCACCTCCTCGTCCTTCGTGGCCTCTGTGATTTGTTGTCTGGGTCCTTTGGGGCTTTGCACGGGGTAGCTGCTGGGGTGAGAGAAGAAAGCTCTTCTGTAAATCCCTAACGGAGGAGCCGTCCCTAAAAAGATACAAACGTCTCAGCTTCTGTGCTATGAATTGTCTCCTTAGCCACGAACTACCTGACCTCAGTCTAGCAGTTTATAAAGTGTTCCGTGTATCAGCACTGAGTGGCTAAAAGGTGACCCATCCTCTTTAGGTGCCTCTGCTGACTGGCGGTGAGTTCAAGGGCCTGTAAGGGTATTCTCTATTTCTCTGCTCTGTGCTCTGCATGGCTTGTGTCTGGAATTGACCTTCGGCTTCTCTGGGCTGTGTCCTAAATTAACAACAAGGAAAAACTGAAAGTGAAGTGTTTGTGGAAAGGAAACGAGAGTGAGAAGGAAGGGCTCTTGTCTAGATTTGCACACTTGGTGGTGTCGGCAGGGGTGTGAGCGCTCAGTTGTCCTGTCCTGGCCGCACAGACCAACGTGGGATGCTCGGCAAGTCGTGACCTTCTGGTCCCACGGCCCAGGCTGTGAGTGGACAGCATCTGAATCTGCGGTAGATTTGTGGCCCGGAGGTGCGAGCTTCCTCTCTTTGACGGCTCTGGTTTGGCTCAGAGGCTGCCTCTGTTTCTGGTATGTGGCGCTCCAGGTCTTGGGGCAGCACCCCTGTGATAAGACCTGGCGGAGCAGCCCGGGTCCTGAGACCTGAAGACAGTGAAGCCAGAGAGGGAGGCGGGGGTCAGGGCAGACCCGGGCCTCCTGCTTTATGAGTGAAATGCCCTGGAAATTGGGCTTATATCACACACTGTTTGCAGCTCTGGGGCAGGAAGGCAGCATTACTCTGAGCAGAGGCTTCCTGATCTTTTGAAGCGGGCTTTTCGCATCGCTCTTGTCCTGGCCTTCCCCGTTTGCGGGCCTGGTGCTCTGAATTTTCTGGCAGGGGTGAGGTACAAGTTGGCATCGGCGGGCTTAGAATTCAGACTGACCGTGTGTGCTTGCTGCTGGAAGGCAGGGGGACAGCAGCGTGGTTTTGGCCAGCGGGAAGGACGGCCAGCGCCTGAGAGGCTTCACAGACGGTGCGGCCACCACGGTCTCTTGGTCTCTTGAGAGGACACCTCGTCTGTAGCAAGGACGGCGGATGCATCAGCATCAAGCGGGCCTCTCCTAGTCCTCCTCCTGCCGGACAGGGTGATTCTACTTCTCCTGTCATTGTGAACAGACAGGCACGTTCTCTGCGGGCAGCGAGCTTAGGTGGATGCACACACACACACTATTCAGTGTTCCCAGCCTTAGCAAACCGCCCTCGCCTGGCTCCCCGGCTTCTGCCCCAACTCGCAGTGATGAATGTCACGTCAGGTCCCTGAGTGTCAGGACGGCGGGGCTGGGTGCGCCCTCCGTTTTGTGAAGGCCCAAACTTGATTTCTTTCCAGGCTGCTCAGTGATGATCCAGGTATTGGAAGTCAGTCCACTTCCACTCCCTTACAAAGCCCGAGTTATAGCCCAAAACCTTGAGAGGACGGGGGACATGCGCCCCGGGAGTGACTGGCATGGATCATTTCCCCTGGGCCGCCCCGAGGACCGGGTCTGAGCCCCTGGTGAGGGCGGGGCAGAGCTGACGTCCCCGGTGCCAAAGGGGCGACGAGTGACTCGTTTCCATCAGGTCAGATCTATTCACTTGGAAAGACTTTAAAAAATTTATTATATTCTCTCTTTTTTTGTTAGTGATTTTTCTTTTAAGAAGTGATTGTGATAGCAGGTGGTAGGGTTTTTTTCTATAAGCATTTAAAATTGGAACTGTAAAGATTTGGCAACTTTGTATCAGTTCCCCAGATTTGAAAAAAATGGTTACTAGTTTGCAGGATTAAAAGAATACAAACGGGTATTTTAAGGAATGTTTATTTTTTTCAATTTCAGTTTTATTGAGATACAGCTGACATACAGCACTGTGTAAGTTTAAGGTGTACAGTATAATGACTTGACTTACATATATTGTGAAATGATTACAGTAAGTTTAGTTAACATCCATCATATAGATAACAAAAAAAAAAAAGAAAAAAATGTTTTTTTCCTGTGATGAGAACTTTTAAGATCTACTCTCTCAACAACTTTCAAATACACCACACAGCAGTGCTCCCTAAGGTCACTGCATTGAAGCAGTATTTCTGTGAAGTGTGACAGGTGAATGATCTGCTCCAGAAGCATTTGTTTAGGTATTTGTGGTAAGTATCCCAAATTGTGCAGTATAAGTCAGGCATGTGACTGACACCAATATTTGGAGACCTCCTTTCCATGCATATTCCCTCGGTATGTTGGAAAAAGGAAATCTAGACTAAAAGTTGTTTTTTCTCCCAGACCGAGGACCCCAGAAGGAGTTATTTAATGTCCCTATCATTAAATTATCTGTGAGTAACAGAAAAAAAGTAAGGGGTTTCATGATATTATGAGTGACCAAATTATCTACTTTCTCTGGACCTCAGTTTCCCTGTTTATATATATGTAATAAGGAAGTTGAACTAGATATATTTATAGGTATACAATTTTTAAACACTAGTTTTTGATAAGTAAAGGGAGTCACCTCCCTCTGCACGTCTTAGTGGTAGTCGTGGGCATAGCTAGCAGCGTGCGGGTCAGCTCTGTGTCCAGGATGACCTGCATACCCACCCTGCACATCTGGGCTGGGGCGAGGCGCCTGGTCCTGGGCCGGGACCCTTCCCGAGCTTCCCCTTCCCCGAGAGCCCCCATGACTCTGCTCCTCCTCCTCGGAGCACTTTCGGCACGAAGCGCCCGCCTCTCGCCTCCATCCTGGAGGCTGTCCTTCCTCCAGAACTTTCATCGGTTAATCAACTTGGACGTTGGGTTGCCGGCTTTGGGGGAGTGGGCCAGGCCGCTCAGCACAGGGCAGGAACGTGTGCGTGTGTCAGATAATGAGCGAGCCTGGAGGTCTGGAGGGCGCCCACGGAGCCTCAGCCCTGACGTTTTACATCGCCATAATGAAAAGCCTTCCTAAAATAAATGCTGCCTGGGTAATGTCTGATCTATTCTGTTTGGAGGGGGGAAATGCAATCACAGGCACAGCGGCCTCAGCCAGCCTGTTTGTCACAGTGACAGGACAGCCTGGCGAGAGCTCAGGAATCTTCAGGCCTAGAAAAGATGGGAATAAACACCATA
Organism: Eubalaena glacialis; assembly: GCF_028564815.1. Lineage (NCBI taxonomy): Eukaryota > Metazoa > Chordata > Mammalia > Artiodactyla > Balaenidae > Eubalaena > Eubalaena glacialis. Next base: position 129,102,388 of record NC_083723.1, on the reverse strand, counting down.
AATATCCAGGGAAGCACAGGGCAAGATACATTTCATTCATTCAGTTGGATGAAGGCCATTTGGCTTCCGTTAATTTTTGATCACTGCCATGGTTTTGGTGTTTGCTAACGGACCGGCCACGAACAGGACTGTCTGGTAACCGGCGAAGACCAGGGGAGCTCTGCCCTCCTCCCACCCGGAGAAAACCATGAGGATGGAAATCCTTTTGTCCTTTGGAGACGTTTGAAGGAAGGAAACCCAGAAGCTCAGAAAGGACCCCAGTTTCGCTAGTCCAGGGCCCCCCACCTCTGAAGGTCACCAGCACAGGGATCAGGTGTCCTGGGGTTACAGGTCGGGGCTGCCCATGCCGGGCGACTGGCTGGGGCTCGAGAAAGGGAGGCGGGCCGTGGGGCCGCGCGCTGACCTGGAGAGGGCTCTGCAGCGTCACGGGTGACCCTCTGTCTGATGTTCTTGTCTTGAAGGCTTGAGGAGCTAGCAGGACCTTCTGACGGCTGTGGTTGATCTTCAGTGTCTTCAGAACGGTTTATAATCTTAGGGAGAGGTTTTCAAGAGGAGGAAATGGCTCAGACGAAGGAAACTTGTTAGGGGATGGTGCTGTGGTGGATGCCTGGGTTGGGGTCACGTGAGGGGGAGGCCCTTAACACCTCCGTGCCTCAGTCCGCTGTCCTGTAAGCGGGACTTTGCGGTGAGGCAGGAGTTGGATTGTTCCTGTTTATTGTGTGGAGTCCTGACGTGACGGAGCGGCGTCGGGACCCCCAGCGGCCAGGTGTCTGCTCCCAGGGGCTCCACTTGGACTCTCGGCCGAGGCCGGGGAAGTCTGGCGTCCAGTTAGGGGCCCTCCCCACACTGGGCTTCCAAGGGAAGCTGCACTTCTGTGGACATGGCCACTTAGTGCCGGGCCCGGTGGAGCCCGATGGCCCGTGGGGTGGAGATGACCGGTTGGGTCGGGGGTGGCTCTCGGCCGTCTGCAAAGCTCCCCTTCCAGATGGCTGTATTTGAAAGTTGCTTATTTAGCTGTTTTGACAATCTGTGTCATGTAGCCACAAATATTGCCTGTATGAACTGCGTATTTGCAGGTAAAAGTTAACCATCTAAACGTTAACCCTCGCTACATGTACAGTCAGATCCCGTTCCTCAGACCGGATGCAGCGTGGGCCACCTTCTGTCCTGGGAACCTCATGGTTTTAGAAAGGGGGAGCCTCATGCCTGTTTGGTCAGGCCTCGCCTCTCTCCCCATGATATGGGGTTCCAAGCCCTGCACAGCCCCGGGGCTGCGGCATACAGGACGGGGCTTGGACCTGGGTCTCCCTGTGGTTTCTCCCGGATGCAGATCCCATGGAGAAGCAAGCACTCGCACACAGGCACGATGTGGGCCCCGCTTGCCCCACGGCGCAGTTCTTCTCGGGTTTGCACATGCTTCTCCTTGCTCCAGCAAGACACTTGTTCTCCTTCATGTTCCTGGCTGATTTAGGTCATGGAGCCTTTCCTGGGGCTAAAGGATTGGCGGCCTGCTGGCTGAGCTGGTGCTCTCCGGGCCTTACCTGCCCTATAAATAAACATGTGCCAGGTGAAGCTAAAGCAAAAGGGTTCTAAACGGAGATGGGGGACACAGTGGGAGGTGAGGGGATCAGGGCAGGTGCCCCCAGGGGTGCTCAGCTGGGATGGGGCGGGGCAGGAGCCTGGCAGCCACACACAGCCTGGCTCCTTGCTGACTCGCCACCCTGGGCTTGGGTGCTGCTCATGTTCTTGTTCGGTCTCCAAGCCTCACACAGCACTGGGGTGACTGGCAGGGGCATGGGGTGCCCCGCCCTCATGCCCTCTTGGTGGGAGTAGAGTTGCTTCAGCTTTTGTAGTGATGTTTGTGCAAGGATCTTCACTGCTGCATTTTTCTGTTACAAAAGGATACTAGAGGGACTTCCCTGGTGGTACAGTGATTAAGAATCCGCCTGCCGATGCAGGAGACACGGGTTCGAGCCCTGGTCCCGGAAGATCTCACATGCCGCGGAGCAACTAAGCCCGTGCGCCACAACTACTGAGCCTGCGCTCTAGAACCCACGAGCCACAACTACTGAGCCCTCCTGCCACAACTACTGAAGCCCAAGCGCCTAGAGCCCGTGCTCCACAACAAAGAGGAGCCACCGCGATGAGAAGCCCACGCACTGCAAGGAAGAGTAGCCCCCGCTCGCCGCAACTAGAGAAAGCCCGTGTGCAGCAACAAAGACCCAATGCAGCCAAAAATAAATAAATTAATTAAAAAAAGAAAAGGATACTGGAAACAACTTACTTTTTCTTAATTAAGAGACCGGTTAAATGTATGCTATATTCATACCACAGAATCTGCAGCTGTTGGAAAGAATGAGGTGGAAGAATCTTTGGAGCTTTGGCAAATGATACTTGGAGTAACAATTAGCTCCCATGGAGAGCTTGCTGTGTGCCTGGCACTGCTCTCCCCTTTATCCTGGTCATCTTGTTTAGTCCTCGCAACGGCCCTGTGATGGAGGAGCTATTCTGATGCACGTTTCATAGACACACTCAGGCACTGTGGCTTCGGGCCCGAGTTCTTAACCATGATAGTAAATAGCCAGTGTAAAGCATGATCCCATTGGCAGGTTTTAAATATATATACATATGGCCTGTATATAGAAAAGACTGTTCATTAAAAAATAGGAATCTTATGAAAGATGTCACCATCTTTTCAAAGCTTATTGGGGGATGAGATGAAGGGAGGTGAGACTGGGCCTGTAGAGTCCCCCAGGGTCTTGGGCCCCCCCCTCTCCTTTCCCTGCCACACTTGGGCCTGCTTCAGGCCACGGGGCTCGCAGAAGGGGTGTGGCCCAAGCCGACAAGGATGCCCAAATGTTGGAGACAGGAACGCGCGTCCGGTGCTCCCGTGCAAGCCGCCGGGAGCAGCTGAATGCTGTGTGATTAGCTCCATTTGGGAGAGGCATTCGTTGTAATCAAGTTGTATTTCCAAGGGTTTGCAGCCCAGTTGTTTTTCCAGCTTGCACCAGCTGGGTGTTGGCACTGCCTCACCCAAACTTCAGATTATGAAACATCACGGCCAATTTGCAAACTGCTGTAAGAATAAGCCTTGCATTTCATTATGCTTTTGGTTCTTCCTGATGCACCCTGTGTCTGTTATGTTTGAATCCTTCCTGTGTCGAACTTGAAGAAAAGGGCATCGGTGAATAGTTAATGCTGGATGATCAGTCAGTGATTCTGCCTTTTCCAAGAGGCCACTTCAGGATACCACCCCCCCCCCCCCCACCGCCCGCCGCCGCCCCCAGGACTTTAGCTGTGAGTTTGCAGTTGTGCCTTGGTGGCAGGGATTTCAGCTCTTGGGTCACCCCATGCTGGGGGCGCCTTCTTCCTTGCCTGCATGAGGCAGAGGGGGCTCTCTCTGCGTGAGGGTTTGGTCATGGTGGGCAGTTCCTCTGCAGCCAGGAGGACCACTCCCTGCCCCAGGGAACAACTGCTGTGGGAAATACCGAGCTACCAGTGTCTCCAGACCAAGCTTGGGTCCGCTCACCAGACGCGAAGCAAAGCCAGTCTGCTGACGTGAGGTTGTAGTGAAGGGAAATACAGTGTTTACTGCAGGGCCAAGCATGGAGGACAGGCAGCTCGTGCTCAGAAGACCCAAACTCCCTGATGGCTTTCAGGGAAGGGTTTTAAAGACAAGGTAAGAGAGAGGGTCTCAGGGTGTGTGATCAGCTCGTGCACAATGCTCTGATTGGTTGGTGTTTTGGAAATCTCAGTCTTCAACCCTCTGGTTCTAACTGGTCTGGGGTCTATGGGCTGGTGGTCAGCAGTTAACTTCTTCCACCTGGTGGGAGTTTCCGTATCTGCAGAACAGCTCAAGGATATGGCTCAGGACATTATCTATAGCCCTTGGGAAGGAACTAAAGGTCCTTGACTTTGTTTTATGGCTGAACTCTTATTTTGTCTTGCTTGACTGTTTTTCTTTGTTTCTGCACTTTCTCATTTTTCTGATTAAATTTGCTCTTTGGAACTTGGGGAGGGCCTAGATGGCTAAACCTTTTTTATAAACGAGGTGGGGGACACACGGGGGGTGGTCTGTCCCCAGGAAGGCCCCTCAGGGTCCTGCTTGGTCTCACCAGCCTCTGCCATCCACTGATGCTGAGACAGATCAGGGAGACATCCTGTGCTTTTGAAGGACATGGTACTCAGTATAAGGAAGGCTTTTTGTGTCTTTGGTTTGGTATTTAATCTGCTCCATCCACATATGTGATTTTGAGCTGGGTCCCATCACGTTCTGGCACGGGCCCTCTGCAGCGTTCATCACGTCGTCAATCCTGGACTCCTGTTGCAGGCCTTCCAGCCCCGTGTAACCGGTGGGGTTGGCGGTACAACAGAAGACGCGCTTCATGAATTATTGAGCCGATGGTAACTGAAGAGCTTCCCTCTCACGGTGTCTGTCAGCACACTGTCCTTCCTCAGGCCTCCCGCGCAAGTGCCAGCACGTGCGGGGAGGATTGGAGGTGCTGCTGTCAGCGCTAAACGACGGTTTATATGGGAAACTTTACCCCAGCGCTGGCTTTGTCTGTGGGAGGTGGAGGGGTGTCCTAATGCAGACAGGCCCTGGGTGCGGCTGTGTTGACTCGGATTTTGTTTGCTGCTGCTGTTGTCAATTTCACGATCCCTTCCGGCGCGAAGGGAAGGTGGAGCCAGGCTCTGTGCCCCTCGCCCCACCTCAGAAGCCGGGCACTGGGAGTCTCGCGAGCCCCGTAGAAGACTCGTGTCCGTTGGCCTCTCTGCTGACGCCCTCGGCACTAGATTTATGGTTGCAGGTCTCACCCTGTGGAAACGTGTCTATGGAGACTTCCGTCTGTGGGCGTCCTTCAGGCTCCTTTCTCAGGGACCAGGCTCACCCAAACCGTGGAGTTCCAGCCGAGCATGGGCAGTGGGGAAACCAGTGTGATTTCAGGCGTGGCATGTTCGCCCCAGGGATATCTGCCTCGTAAGCAGCGTCTTGTCTCACACAGGTTCTCAAACTGAGATGTGATTGAGTCACGGGGGATGTGTTAGAATGCGGCTGCAGGTTTGGACCCTCTGGGGCCACACTTAGAAAGTGAGGTCTGAATCACCGTTGAAGCAATGAGCTAATAAGCAAGGAACCCCATGTTGCTTGGGGATCAGGAGAAAGTTTGCTTTAAAAGAAATGAAAATAACACTAAAACTTGCTGGACCACTTGGTCTTTTCTTTAAAAAGTCTGGTGTGCTCAAATAAAACACACACATATTGGAGGTTGCCCACGGTCAGCAGAAGCAGACGTTTCCCCATCTCACAAAGGAAGGGCTGAGAGCCCCTCCCCAGACAGCTGTCAGGGGCTCATTATCTCTCAGACCTGAGGCGCTTTGCTTTTCTATAGCAGTAGGTGTTGCAAATTGGTAATTTTGAAAAATACCCTGAAGTGTCAATCAGAACTGTTACATTGTTCCTTTTGGAACCATTGCAGTGTTCTGGCTTCAGGGAACTATGGCAAAGGTTGACAGTGCGTGCCCTGATCTTCATAATCTTTCTGAATTTTTGAGATGTATTGACTTGGTCACGTTTACAAGGGGGGGAATTAGTAAAACTAAAACCCAGGGCTCCTGACCCCCAGACCTGAGCCTTTCACCATTCAGCTCCCGTTCATGGAACGCCTACGTGTGCGGGGATTTTACTGACAAGTGTCAGTGAGCCTTCTTGACGTGGATGAAGGGAAGCGTTGAGCGGAAGTTGGGCAGCTGCACGTGAGTCCTTCAGTGCGGGGCGCTCCTGGGAGCGAGAGACGCCGTCACCAGTGGTCTCGCTGCGATTGGGCAGCAGTGGTATGGCCAGGCCCCATGGTTTTGTTCACTTGCTCCAAGGCCAGGTCTGTTGTGGGGCTTCAAAGGTCCACTGTTTCATTTAGTACTTCCTTGACAACAGCATCCGGGAACAAACCCCGGGGAAGTCACGGCACCTGCCAGATGCCACGCAGGGCCCGAGAGGCAGGGCGGCACACTTGCTGGGGTGTGGCCTGGGACCTGGGGTCAGGGTCACCTGGTGCCACAGGGGCCTCTGTGGGGGACCCCGGGTGCAGAGGGGCAGGAGTGGGAGCAGCCCGTGTCTAGGGTAGAGCGAGGACGGCCTCCTTTTTAGTCACCACCATCGCCCATGTTCTCATGGGAATCCCCGTAGCCGGTGGGCTCCATGTGGACGTGGATGAGTAGTGGCGGGCCTTCCTCCTGGCCTGCACGGCGAGCGTCCAAGCAGGGCTGTGTCTGCCGGGCACTGGGCAGGGACGGGCTGCCCAGCCCCTCCCGGTCTGAAATTTGGCTCAGTGCTGTTGCCGTAACTGATACCAGGCCCGTGTTTTGTGCCCTCTGGGTTTCCTTCCCTTGGAGTCTATAGATCTGTTGGCCTTCGTGAATCTGCTGCCCTTGCATTATTTACGGAGGAACTGGATCCACAGAGAAAACTCCTGGGGGAGGAGCGACAAGTGTTGGTCGTGGGTCTCTCCCTTCCGAGAGCACACACGAGGTAAACGGACATTTTTATTCAGGGACCGTGGCTTTCCCAGGGGGTCGATTCGCCTTTATGTACATTGCTGCAGACGGTGCATGGAGCCAAGTACAGCCCTTGACAAGTGTCTGCAAAACACTGTGGACGGGGCAGGGCTGTGGGTAGACTTATGGTTGACGGCTCTGAGGGTGGACAGAGAACGTTAGGGTGCAACGTTGGGGTGAACTCGGTGTTCCCAGAACTCTGCATTAAGGGTCCTCCATTTCCAAGGTGAATCGGCTGTCTGACCCATTAGAAGACCGCTCTGAGGGGCTTGGGTCTTCCAGAAAAGGAAGCAAAAATAAACCAATAGGAAGAAAGTCAACTTTGCCTGCACAGAAGTGAATGCCGTGGGGCGGCTGCTGTGCGGTGAGCAGGACGGGGGACTCTGAGGCCCGCGGAGGGGAGAGCAGGCGGTTCTGTGAATTTCCGGGCTGCTTAGCGGCCTGCCCGCCTGCACTGGCTTGGTGGCCTTGCCCTGGGGGAGGAGGGCTCTGGACACGCCTGGGCTGCTCTCCCGCTCAGCCAGTGACCACCCACCGCGCACGCATCCTGGGGAGTGATGGTGTGACCCAGTGGCCGCGACGGTGGGAGACCCACAGGAGCGCTTCTCAAGCCCACACCCTCCTGGCTGCTGGCACAGGGGGGCACTGGTGGGGGGGTGACAGCTGGGGCTTCCATGCAAGGTCGTTTTGGCCAGTCTCCTTCCTCCGCATTGGCCCTCTGAGCACCTCAGAGATAATTCATTTCTCCCGGGACAGAGGCTGCCTCTGTCCAACGAGCACGTGCTTTCAGAGAGTGACACTTGGAGGGCAGCCAGCTGGACTCCTCCAGGGGTATTTACATGTTGCTGGCGGCGATTTGTTAAAAGGTCCAAAGCTGTGCTCAAAGCTTGTGCTGCAGGAACCCCCATCTCCGATGCAGGTGGGACTCTCAAGATGCTGGAATGTTCTCTGTATGTGGAACTGAAGCCAAGTCCTCTGTGCCTCTCACCCAAGAGGATGCAGTCAATGGCTGAGACTCCTTTTTGCTTTCTCGCTCCGGGAGGACACACCCAGTCCCCAGATTCCTCATTTCTTGTCACTGTGCCCTCTTGGCATCTCAAGAGTCCCCCTAGAACATGACACAGGCTGGCCTGAGCCTCTGGCTGTGTTGCTGTCCAGTTTGTTGTGGGCTCTCCCTGGGTGATGGTGAGGCGCTCAGGCTTGGCTCTTCCGACCTACTGGACATTACGGTAGGACCAGGAATTCCTACAAGAGTGAGTGGGTGACATGCGCCTTGGAAGTCTACATTTCTGAGTCTCAGTTTCCTCAGGTGTAAAACGGGCAGCGCAGCGCCTACCCCATAGGGCTGGGAGGAGTAAATGAAATAACGTGGAGTACATCGAACACGGATGGCACTCAGTGGGCTCAATATATCACTGTCCTCTCACTCAGCAAGCTGGTCAGCTGGAGCTCAGTTGCCAGCTGCTCGGGGTCAAACATTTTGGCAAAGGCCCAGAGTGCAGATACTCCAATTAAAATGTAAATGCTTTGCTAACAGGTGACACAGTTATGTCTTAATATTAAAGTAAGTGCTGAGTTTCCTGGCAGACAAAGCAAAAACAAAAACTCATCACACGATTTATATTCGCTGATCAAAGGAAACTTCGCAAAGAAATTGAACGTGCACGTTTGTTTTGGCAAAGGCCCCACCCCGGGCGTGGGAATCGCCTTTGAGCTTCTCGTGGGAAAGAGTTCACTGAAGTGACCTCAGGTCAGAGCTGGGCCCTGAGTGTGAGAAGTGCATCCAGCTGCACAGAGAAGGACAGAGAGGGCGCCAGAGGGCCAGGTCCAGCATCACCGTCCCGCTCCTGCGTCTAGCGGAGCTTGCCTGGCTCAGTTGTGTGTGGGCGTCTGACCAGGCTTGGTCTCCAGCTGTAATTACTGCTGAATTATGTTTTGTAAAATCTGAGGGTCTTACAGGAAAAGGGGGCATGATGAGATCCGGAGGGGACAGCAGTCGGGAGCAGCAGAGAATTCACTGCTTGCTTGCTCCTTGACCGCGGCTCCTTGCTTCCCCTCAAGGGGTCTTGTGTTGCGTCTGCACCACTCCAGTAGCTGGTGCGAAGGCTCAGGAAGCAGTCCCCTGGCGATGTTTCGAGATGGCACTAATTTGAGGCTCCACAGACGCCTCTCTGGGACGGAAGGTGACCGTGTCAATCCTGGGAAGGGTGTAGGGAAGAGGAGGAAATGACACGTGAATTTTACTTGGAAGGAGGGTTTATGTAGGAATGAGAGGTTTTCTGGGTTTTGCGTGTGTTCTGAGCAGTTATTTTGGAGGGTACAGTTTGATGGAAGCACCGACATGGCCAGTGGCTGCACCCCACCCGCCCCCTCTTCGGACCTTCGTCGGCTCCACCTGGCGTTGCCTCGGTGTTGCCAGGAGCCCGGAAAGGCTGGCAGTGGAACGATGAGGGCACCACCTGCTCCTAGCACCTTCTGGAAGCATCCTCATGTGGGTCCCCGTGATGTGACAAAGGCCAGGCAGGAAACAGGATGGTGGTTCCCCAAAAAGCCAGATGTTTTTACGTGTCGAACTGCCCCTCGATGTTACTCAGCTGGGTAGAGGGTTAGGTACTGAGATTTGGGGAGGTAAACTATTCCTATTTGCTTTTCTAAAGGGATGGTGGTGAGATAAGTTAAAAAAACATGTTAAGTAAAATCTTAGAAAAAGAGGAAACCATCAAATTCCCAGACAAAGCTGACTGGATAATGAGGCTGCTGGCTCCAGCAGTGACAGGCAACAGCCAAGTGTCTCTTGTGGAAACGGGCTTTCTGACCGTGACGCACTGAGCTGCGCGGGAGGGCTCTGCACGCCTCGGACGGCGCTCGTCTGGGCTTGGTGATTGTTCTGGGTGGGTTTGTGGGGGAAGGTGGAACCCCCCAGAGTCGCATCTCTGCACAGCCCCACCCTTTGTGTGCCAGGCTCACAGCAAGCCCCTTGGTCTATGACGACACAGCCACGGCCCTCACACGCCTCCCCGAGTCTCGGGACCAGGCGTGCCGCGCCGGGAACGGGCGCGGAGCCCGACGGGCTGGGCTCTGGTGCCCGGTGAGGGGCACCCCTCAGGCAAGGAGAGAGTGCTCCCCCGACCTGTGGAGGTTGGAGGTGGGTGAGGCTCCAGGTACATCAGCCGCAGTCCTGGCTGCACTTTTGGCAAAGGACTGGGACGCTGGTAGCTAGGAGCTAAAGTTGGCTCTTCAAGTTAAGGACTGGGTGAAGGACACCAAAGATCTACCCTGCAGGGCGTTCGAATGCTCTCCTCTGATGAACCCTCCGAGGTCACACACAGACTCAGCCTGGCAGGGGTTTGTCCCCTCCCCCTGTGGCAGTGCTCAACCCCACAGTCACAAGGCAAGGCAGGCTGGGGCTCAGGCCTGTGTGCAGGGCTCCGAATGTTGGTTTGTGTTAAGTATTTCCTGGCACTCACTGCGTTTGCAATCAGGCCTCACACATAAGTAAAGTGTGGTTTTGGATAATGCTGGATTAAATGTAAGATCATGTTTGTATCTGCACGTGCCAAAGTGCAAATATTATAATTTCAAATGTTCTGCCATCTTGGCAGGAGTTTTTTTTTTAAGATGATGCAGTTACCCTCAATCCTGTTTTTCCATCACATACCAGGGTGTTTTTAGTTATCATAAGAAGGGAAATAAAATACAAAAAGAGAAATCGAGCTATTTGTGGCATGCTGACCTTTCTGAGGGTTTTATGAAACCGAAACCGTGATGAGAGGGATAGAGCGAGCGGCTTTGCTCTGGCTCTGTGCGTTTCTTCGCCCACCTTCCCGAGCGGCCTCCGCGGGCTGTGAGGGTGCAGAGGGCTGTGCCCGGCGAGGCCGACGGCAAAGCTCCCGCCTTCCCTGCTCAGGGCGCTGCTGTGACCGGTGGCCGACAACAGCTATTCCCTCAGCTCCCTGGGTCTCAGTTTTCCTGTTTGAAAAGTGAATGGATTGAACAGACCAGTATTTTTAAAGTGGGAGAATCTTTTCTTCAGACGAAATTTGATAAAAGCGTTCACTAGGAAAGCATGCTAATTGTCCTGGGGACGTGCAGGGGCCGTGGAGGGGGCGTGCAGGGGGCGTGCAGGGGCCGTGGAGGGGCCCCAGCCCTTACCCACCGGGGGTCGCCTCCGGGCAGTGCCCGCCCGGCGGTGACCTTCAGAGCTCGGGGATCGGCGAGCTTGTATGTGCCGTGAGGGCCCGGCTCCCCGTTCCTGGAGGCTTCAGAGCAACGCCTCGATAAATAAAGAAGGAGCCCTTCTCTACACACACAACCCAAAGGCACAGATCCGTCGTCAGCATGTATTAGCGTTGTATAAAATGTAACTTGAGAGATTACCATCATTAATATATGAAGAAGAAAAAGAAGGCTTGCAGGCTTTCTGACAGAGTGAGGTTGTGGGGTTTAGCGTGGAGCTGAAGGACAGCGGGGCTGGCGCTGCCGTTCCTCCCCGGCTGCGCCGGAAAGCGGCCATGGGCAGCTGGCTGCCCTGTGCTCTGGTCCGTCCTCGCCCAAGAGCGACACTCGCAGAGGCAGAGGACCACCCGCCGGCGAGCGTGTGTGTGTCTCTTTGATGCCCCAGAAAAATGCCCCAGAGAAGTCAGTATGAAGTAACAAAAATAAGGGAGCTGGTTTCCTGGGACTGATGAAATATCTAGAAAACATGTCCAGTTTTATTTTTTTAAAGAATGTAGCTAAAGCCAGACAGACACATTTTTTGGTCTCCTATTCTTGGTTAGGGATCTTACTTTTTATATAAATAAATAAATAAATAAATAAATGTGTATATATAACATGTATGTAACATTTATATATATATAAATGTTAGTAATTAGCATATTAATTGGTAGTTTGAAAGTGGATGCTTGTAATAAAGCAGTGTTTGTGGTCTCAAGTAGGTTAGACCTACTTTGCTTCATAAATCAATTTAACAAACCACACCTTAGCAACAATCCTAAATTCTGTGCAAATGCCGTGTGGGAGTGAAGCCTTGCTCTTTCTTTGTGTTCTTCTTTCTTTTAGTTTCTCCAAGTTGGCCCCCTCCCACTTCCAACGCAGTCTCCTTTTGTAGCACTGCAGCCCTTTTTCATTCTCAGCTGTGGCAAGCTTTAGCAAGTATTTCGATTTTCTTCAATTCACTTAGCTAAACCTTAAAAAAAATTAACTACTGTTCACAACTTGGTAGAATTATAGCCAGATTTTGCAGAGCTTGTGAAATGGCAGCCAGATGGCCGTGGAGTCTGAGTCTTACTCTGGAAACCGTAGCAGGTTTTCTGTCTTGATGACGTTCTGTGTGCGAGCTCACCTGGCTTGGGGGCCCCGACACCCCGTTTGTGGCAGCGACGCTTGTGTCACAGCGGGACGGGAGGAGGGGGCACCCGACCCTGGGGTGCAGCATTGGGGCAGGACTGGGCAGGACTGAGTGAATAACTGCTGCTTTTCTGGTGTTTGGACTTGAATTTTAGAAAACAAGTTATGTTTGCAGTGCTTCTGGGCAGATCAAACCCGGTGGGTTACCTGCTGTTGCAGTCCTGACTCTCAGGACGATGCTGCCCGCCAAGCACCAGCTAAGGCTGTAAGCACTTCAGGTGGCACATGGTGACGGAAAGCCCTACAGGAGCCCACAAATGTCACTTCGACATTTATAACAAAACTCTGCCCTCCATCTTCCAGAGGAGAGGCTGGCATATGAAGTACCATAGTGCCAGGCACTCTGACGGTATGATTTACTCGGGTATTTTGTGGCCATACAACCAGGATCAGACCTGGATTCCAATCCCAGCACCAATTATTGGCTGTACAGCCTCAGACAGATCATTTAACCTCTCAGAGCCTCAGTTTCCCCATCTGCAAAATGGGGATTTCTATCTTGCTGGTTGTTGTGAGGATTAAACGAGGTCATTTATGGAAAGCACTCTGTGGTTGGAACTCAAGAAATACTTGATAGGGACTTCCCTGATGGCGCGGTGGTTAAGAATCCGCCTGCCAATGCAGCGGACACGGGTTCGAGCCCTGGTCCGGGAAGATGCCACATGCCGCGGAGCAACTAAGCCCGTGCACCACAACTACTGAGCCTGCGCTCTAGAGCCCGCAAGCCACAGCTACTGAAGCCCGCGTGCCTTGCGCGACAAGAGAAGCCACCGCAGTGAGAAGCCCGCGCACTGCAACGACGAGTAGCCCCTGCTTGCCGCAACTAGAGAAAGGCCGCGTGCAGCAACGAAGACCCAACGCCACCAAAAAAAAGGGCAATACTTGATAAATGTGACATATTATCACTAGATGTCAGATGGCCATAACTGAAGGTGTAACCCTGTAGATAGATGCGGGCACATGATACTTGTTTGGTTGATCTGAACGGAAGGAAAAACTCGTGAGATTTTAAGGGTGGAAGAGGCACCAGTGGTGGGTAGGTGTCTGAGCACCCCCAGGGTGCCCAGGGAGGCCTGGGGCCACCACGTCACTGCCCCGAAGTCCCAGGGTCTGTGCTGCCTCCATCCTGGAGAAGGGAGGGCGCTGTGCCAGATGTCCCCGAGCCCTGCACTTGCCAGCCCTCCTCAGGGCACGGGGGGGAGGGGCGCCCTCCTTAGAAATCCCACCGCACGCAAGCCCTGTTCCCCGGATGACGGAGGGGGCATGCAGCCCAGCTCTTCCTCACCCACGAGGCTCCACCTGCCAACATGCCTTGTGTTGTAGACTCAGGCAGGGAGCCAAGTGCCTTCGCGGCCCCAGGGACACTTGGCTGGCAGCCTGAGATCCAGGCCGAGTCTTCTGTTTGAGGGTGATGTCGGTGACTTAGGAGTCTGAGGCCCTCTGCAGGGAGACAGCAGGTGACGCTGAAGTGGGCCCCGCAGTGTGAAGGACCAGCATGGAAATGCGGACCAGGGCAGGCCCCGGCCAGCCGGATGAAGTGCAGCTGCAGCGGGGGCGGAGTGCCTATGGGCACAGCTACACGCAGGCTGTGGTCCTGCCACACCAGGCTCCGTCAGATTTACCCCAGCCTGTGGCCCAGCGGCGGGCACTGCAGGTGCGGGCACAGGTGGTGCAGACAGAGGGGCCCCGCCCAGATGGAGAAGGCGCTGCCCTGACCCGGAGGCGCCGTTCTCTCCAGTCAAACGTCACGGCTGTGCCCCCTCCTCCTCCTCAGGGGCGGCCCTTGGAGATGCCGTCTCTTCCCTGCCCCAGAGGTTGGAGCTGAGTGCACTCCTGGGTCCTCAGTCAGGGCGAGCTCTGTAGACTCAGGGAGTCTGCACTGAGACCGCGGGGAGATGGGAGCCGTGTCGGCCAGGTTCAGGGCCCCCACGTGTGGTGCTGAGCCTCTCACACGTGCATCTCTGTGGAAATCAAACGCTTGCTTTTTTGTTTTGTTTTTAAAGCCTTTGAGTAATTAGTGTATGAAACTGAAATAGGACTTTTTTTCTTAAACCCATACACTTAAAAAAAAAATTATTTATTTATGGCTGCATTGGGTCTTCGTTGCTGCGCACAGGCTTTCTCTAGTTGCGGCGAGCGGGGGCTACTCTTCATTGCGGTGCATGGGCTTCTCATTGCGGTGTTTTCTCTTGTTGTGGAGCACGGGCTCTAGGTGCGTGGGCTTCAGTAGTTGTGGCACGTGGGCTCAGTAGTTGTGGCTCGCGGGCTCTAGAGCACAGGCTCAGTAGCTGTGGCGCACGGGCTTAGTTGCTCCGCGGCATGTGGGATCTTCCCGGACCAGGGCTCGAACCCGTGTCCCCTGCATTGGCAGGCAGATTCTTAACCACTGTGCCACCAGGGAAGCCCGAAACACTTGGTTTTAAAGGAGCAACCCCCAGGGTGTTTAAAGCAACCCCCTTGCCAGTTTTGGGGGTAAATCTATGTTAATTAAATGCGCACAACCAATATTACTATTAGTTGTGGCTAAAAGCACTGAAAATGTGAATAAGATAAATAGTAAGTCCACACCTTAGTGCATTTGAGTATAAATTTCAAAAGATTCTCAGGCTCATTTGAATTCATAGTCATATTTTTAGATGCAATTTGGAGAAATAGTTCATGGGCAAATGTGCCGGTTTACTAGGTCGTTACCAGTGTAGGTCTTTGCAGTGTCTAACTACGGAGAATTACAGCTAGCAGCCAGGAGCATTATTTTCCTTGGGACATTTCTGAATCTGTAATTTAGTTCCCTGCAGAGCTTTGGGAAGGAAAAGGGTGATCACCCCACTGGGTTTGGAAAGACTGGCCTGCAGGGGTGGGCCTAGGTTTGGGAGTGAGACCTAAGGACGCAGGGCACCCAGCCTGCCGCCCCCTCTGTTTGCTCACCTCTGAAATGGGGGTAGAATGCTCCCCCTGAGTACTGTACTCAATGCTGAATTGAGTAGAAATTCATGTAATTGTTCGAATTGCGAGATGATGAGGTAGAGCACTGGACTCAGTGCCCACGCGTGGTCAGTGTTCACAAGTGCCAGCAGCCATTCTTCCCAGGCCCAGCCTGGCCTTTCTGCCTGGTGTCCTCCTTTTGAACCATGCAGTGGACACAGGCATGTCCAGAAGGTTCAGAGCAGCAGAGGGCCTGCTCTCGTCTTCACTGCTTAGGGAATGGCGAGATCCACCTATGGGATTCCAGGGAGCCCTGCAGAGCTTATGGAATCGATCACATCTATTCATTGAAGCAAACATGTGTGAGCCGTGCTGGACTCCTGGAGACCCGCGCATCACAAACATGGCATGTCGCTCTTGTCCTCCGGGAACTTGAAGTCATGCCCTGATGGGTGTGGAACACACAGGACAGTCAGACACGGATGCGAGGTGTCCATTAGTGGGATTCCGCAGGACGACTTCAGCACGGGAACGGTGAGTGGTTAGGAGGGAAACCACTGAAAATAAACGTTTATAATTGCACTCATCACTTATGTGGTAAACAAAAGAAGACCCTTAAAAACAGTTTCAAAATGAGATGCGGTTCACAGTCCTGGCCTCGTGCTTTGTGAAGCATGAAAAGAAAGCAACTTAATGCGGCTCCCTAAAAAATTGACACTGATCCAGAACTGCCTGCACTGTGGTGTTTAGTCTCTGTCCAAAACAGACTTTCTCCATCGCCCCAGGGGGAATATGAAATTCCCTGGTGTTTTACTCATTGCAGCTCTTGGAAAGCCAGAGTTTCGCTTCCAAAGCTAGAAGAAATAAATTACGAGCAAAACCAATTATTTTCTCTCACCAGCTCTAAAATGATGGCTTTTCAGCATTTTGAAAAGCGGTTCTGCTGCTAGAATTTGAAACAGCAAATTAAATGTATGAGGTCCAGGTGAAACTAGGCAACGTAACAAGGGAAAGAACATTCATAAATAAAAATGAAGAAGAGACCGTCATTTATCAGAGCGCTAAATAAGGACTTAAGCTGAGAGTGCTGTCAGGCGAAACTGTTGGTGTAAGGGCCACGTCGCCCAATATTCAGATTTTTATGCAAGAAATAGAGTTCGGCAGAGGAGCCCAGAGCAGGCTGGTCGCTCTGCTGGCAGGACGTGGCCTGGTGTTCTCTGTCTTTCCAGGGGTGCTGTCTGCTCTCCCCAGCCTGCTTGAGCCGCAGGCTGGTCTGGCGTACTGGCAGCTCCCTGGCTAGTGGCCCCGGTCCACTGGCAATGGGAGCCCAGCAGGCACTGAGAAGGAGCAGGGGTGTCTGGAGTTTCTTCCTCGGACCCCCTCCCAGTTGGCCCTGTCCTGGGGCTGCAGGTCACTGCCCCCCCAGCGTCTTCATCTTCTGGGGCCTTGGACGCTAACCGGGAGCCCCCGCGGAGCCCCAGTGGTTCCGTGCGTCCTCCACACACCCTTGTAAGTGGTCCCTCTATTAAACCCTCTCCACGTGATCTTAACTTGGCTGAGCCATCTGTCTTAGTCCCTCTGGGCTTGTGTAACAAAATACCATGGACTGGGCTGCTTAAACAGCAGACGTTTGTTTCTCATAGTTCTGGAGACCGGAAGCCCAAGGTCAGGGTGAAGGTGCTGCCGATCGTACCTGGTGAGCGGTCTCTTCCTGGCTTGCAGACAGCCGCCTTCTCGCTGTGTCCTCATGTGATGGAGAGGGGAGGACGAAGCAAGCTGCCAAGTCTCTTCCTACAAGGGCACCAGTCCCACCACGAGGCGCCATCCTCAGGACCCAGCCCCCACCTCCTGACGGCTATCACCTGGGGGGCTAGGGTTTCAACATGAATCTGGGGGACACAGCCGTGCTGTCGGCAGCTCGGCTGCCTTATCTCCTCCCTGACCAGTAGACCTCCCTGAGGTCTGCTCAGTTCCAGGTTCCGGCTCAGTTGGCGGTGGAGCTGGAAGCCCACGACGAGTCGACTGCCCAGCTGGTCTCATACGTACCTGGTGCAGAAAATAGACGTCACCCAAGCAGGCTCGCTTATTTAGTTTCTTCTTATTGTTTGTTTGTTTTTCCTGACAGTGTCATCAACGTTATGAACCCATCAATGCCTCAAATCACTCGGCAAGCGTGTTTACCCATCCTTATCTGGACCCTGAGCCGGAGTGAAGCTTTCCAGCAAACCTTAAAGAGCATTTCAGACCTTCCTGTTTTAATTTTCATGTTGTCGAATTTATTATTTTAATTGATTGAATCAGTGAAACTTCGGGCACTGCATCACCACAACCACGACAAAAGTTGATTGGGGGCTGGGCTGGGTGTGTAGTTGCTTTAGAAGGTCCTAGCCTTGTGAGTGGCAACTAAAATCATATTTTCCCTGTTCATCTTACCTAGGGCTTGGCCTTTTAGATTATTCATTTTTGAAGTGTTTTTCTGAAATAAAAATAACAGGATCATGGTGGAAAATTTAGACCTTCTGTAAAGAATGAAGAAGAGAAAAATGACACTACCAAGTATAGCCCCTGTATTAAGATTTGCTGTCCTTCTTTCCTGTGTGTCCCTGCCTGTCCCGCGTGTCCAGTGCCTGGTGTGGAGCCCTAACCGCCCCGGCCCCTGGGCTCCGGGCAGGGACAGCCGTGCTGTGGTGGACGTCCTGGCGCTGCCGCTGCACTTCTGAGAGGGGCCCTGCCCGTCCTTCGTCCTCACGGCCTGGCACGTCCGGGAGCTGCAGGGCCACTGCTCAGGCTGCCCACAGCCCCTGCCGGACAGCCGGTCGAAATGCATGGTTGAAAAAAACCACGGTCATGGACGTGCTTGACGTACAAGTTGTACCCCGTTTTTTTCACTTTGCATTGTGTCAGCGAGTTACCAAGTAAGCGAAAACCTCTTTATAACCTCATTTTTAATGTTTGCCTAATGAGTATTTTCATACGTTTTGAATAAATAACCACCTGAATGCCGTGAGAGGGAGTCGCCTATGCCATGATCTGGTCCCCAGGGAAGCCCTAATCACCCCTCCGGCTTTCTCTCTTTTGTTAAAATGTGCATTTGACAGCAGTTCAGTTGCTGAAGGCAAGGTTTCAAATGCAGTTATGTATGGGGAGAGAGGCAAAGCCAGGCTCCCAAGTCAACTGTTGTGCAGTTTCTCCCCGGCGCCCACAAGGTAGGCATCACCCAACCCCCATTTCACAGAAAGGAAAACCGAGGCACAGTCAGTATAAATAACCTGCCCAGGTTCTCACAGCTGGAAGGGATGGCGTGGGGATTTAAATCAGGTCCATTTGGCCGAAGCCCACGGTTCCCCACTGTACTGTGTTGCCGAGAGTATCAGAGACCAAAGCTACTTTTTTCTTTGACGAGACTGTGGAAGGAACACGAACTGCCTTTTCTACAGGGTAACTTGGAACTTAGACCCTTCCTCAGATTATATGAGTACGAGCCACAGGAAAGAAGCCCCTGGAGACCTGACCTTTCCAGGTTGGGAATTGTTGGGGTGACAATGCAGGAGGAGCGGGGGCTCGAGCAGCCTGTGGGTGTCTCAGACCCTGAGGGTGTGGCGTGGGGCCTGAGCTCTGAGAGGGGCTTCTGTTCCGAGCCGACAAGTCTCGCTTCCAACGCTGGCGGCTTCTGTGGCTCAGCCGGTGAGTGGCCTCTTGACGCCCGTCTGCCCTGAGCATGCAGAGTGGGAACCAGTGCACCGTCTCTGCTGACCCAGCAGCACGTCTCTGTGGAGCTGCCTGGAGCCACGAAGCGTGTGCAGAGTGTCTTGTCCCCAGAGCTGAGATCAGACGCTGCGCTGGGAAGGCGACCAGCGAGCCACACCCCTTAGCTCTGGCCAGGACGGTGAGGGCCAGCGTGGCAGAGCCGGCTGTCGCGGCAGGGGCTGTGGCGGGCAGCCTGAGCAGTGGCCCTGCAGCTCCCGGACGTGCCAGGCCGTGAGGACGAAGGACGGGCAGGGCCCCTCTCAGAAGTGCAGCGGCAGCGCCAGGACATCCACCACAGCACGGCTGTCCCTGCCCGGAGCCCAGGGGCCGGGGCGGTTAGGGCTCCACACCAGGCACTGGACACGCGGGACAGGCAGGGACACAGCCTGCAGGCACGTCTGGGCGAGGCATCCCTCCAGCAAGGCCCGCCAGCTGGGGGAAGCTGGGATGCAGGCAGCAGAAGGGTTAGCGTTGCCCTGTTGCTCGTGTTCTGTTCGGTTCACTCGGCGTCTGTGTCTTGAGAGGAGATCCCTGGGACTCTCTGGAGAGCCCATTGGGGCACCTTGGAGAGCTTGGTAAAGGCTTCGTGGCGGGGAAAACAGCACCCATTGTAGCTGGGAGCTTTCATCATCGATGGGCTGATTGACATTGGCTTGTTCTCCGTTGCTCGAACCCCTGTGAGCCTCGGTGCTCCCATGCATCTGCAGGCTGGAAACCAGCAGGGTTGGGGTGAACTTGTCCCTCTTTCCTTCCGGCTTTGTGGTTTGTGTGCAGTTTTAATGCAGCAAAAACCTATTTTAAGAACAAAATAAGCATGTTTTATTACTGGTGGAATGAGAGGACTCAGACTGCTGTGGCCTTTTGCCCCCATGTTCTGGAGAACAACCAGCCGGGACACCTGGGCTGTCACACTTAGGCCTTCACACCTAGGCGCTCACACCTGGGCTCTCACACCTGGGCCCTCACACCTAGGGTCTCACACCTGGACCCTCACACCCAGGTAAATGTGTAGGCAGCAGCTTTGCACTGGGGAGCTCAAGCTTCCAGGTGATTCTGCAGGGGCAGGGATGGTGCTGTTTGTCTTACGGTGTTGCTTGGCAACACGTATGAGTGGGCGCATGTTTGTATAAGAGTGATAGGAAGTGCACTCCTGCACAATTGTATTCCTTTACTCTCTACCCGAGGGTGGGGCGGCAGGTGGTGGAACTGAGGCTGGTGTTTGAACGTTGGTTTCATGGGATACACTTTTCTTAAGTTATTTCTCCGAAGGTGGTATTTTAATGGCTCATTGCTTTTATTTTTTCCCGAGCTCTCTGAAGGCTGTGCACCTCTTGGCCAGGACAGTATATTTTTATCTGCTGCTTTCCAGGAGGCTGTTTGTAAAGTGTAGCTTCCATTCACCCGCAGTGGCTTTGTGGGGAGCCTTTGCCCACTGCTCCCCCGGGGCCTCTGTGAGTGCGGGGATGGGGGTGGGAGGCTGGGCCTGGGCCCTGTGGGCGCCGTGGGGCGGGGCCGGGGGTGGGGCGACGGGTGGGCGGGGGCGTCCCTGGGCCTGAGGTTTGACCTTGGCTCACAGACCTGCATCAGGACTTTTTCCTGCCCCGGCGATCGTTCTCCGAGTGGCTGCCGCCCGTGGGTGTGACTAGACTGTCACAGACCTGAGCAGGGTTCCCGGCCGGCCTCCTGGGCGCTCCCTCCGCGGGGCGTCTCTGGTTTGGAGCACAGTCTTGTTTGTTTTTTTTTTTTTTTAACATCTTTATTGGAGTACAGTTGCTTTACAATGGTGTGTTAGTTTCTGCTGTATAACAAAGTGAATCAGCTGTATGTGTACGTATATCCCCATATCCCCTCCCTCTTGTGTCTCCCTCCCGCCCTCCCTATCCCACGCCTCTAGGTGGTCACAGAGCACCGAGCTGATCTCCCTGTGCTATGCGGCTGCTTCCCACTAGCTATCTATTTTACATTTGGGAGTGTGTATATGTCCATGCCATTCTCTCACTACGTCCCAGCTTACCCTTCCCCCTCCCCGTGTCCTCAAGTCCATTCTCTACGTCTGCGTCTTTATTACTGTCCTGCCCCTGGGTTCTTCACAACTTTTTTTTTTTTTTAGATTCCATATATAAGTGTTAGCATACGGTATTTGTTTTTCTCTTTCTGACTTACTTCACTCTGTATGACAGTCTCTAGGTCCATCCACCTCACTACAAACAACTCAATTTCATTTCTTTTTATGGCTGAGTAATATTCCATTGTATATATGTGCCACATCTTCTTTATCCATTCATTTGTCGATGGACACTTAGGTTGCTTCCATGTCCTGGCTATTGTAAATAGAGCTGCAATGAACATTGTGGTACATGACTCTTTTTGAACTATGGTTTTCTCAGGGTATATGCCCAGTAGTGGGATTGCTGGGTCATATGGTAGTTCTATTTTTAGTTTTTTAAGGAACCTCCATACTGTTCTCCAGAGTGACTGTATCAATTTACATTCCCACCAACAGTGCAAGAAGGTTCCCTTTTCTCCACACCCTCTCCAGCATTTATTGTTTGTAGATTTTTTGATGATGGCCATTCTGACCAGTGTGAGGTGATACCTCATTGTAGTTTTGATTTGCATTTCTCTAATAATTAGTGATGTTGAGCAGCTTTTCATGTGTTTGTTGGCAATCTTTATGTCTTCTTTGGAGAAATGTCTATTTAGGTCTTCTGCCCATTTTTGGATTGGGTTGTTTGTTTTTTTGATATTGAGCTGCATGAGCTGCTTGTAAATTTTGCAGATTAATCCTTTGTCAGTTGCTTCGTTTGCAAATATTTTCTCCCATTCTGAAGGTTGTCTTTTCGTCTTGTTTATGGTTTCCTTTGCTGTGCAGAAGCTTTTAAGTTTCATTAGGTCCCATTTGTTTATTTTTGTTTTTATTTCCATTTCTCTAGGAGGTGGGTCAAAAAGGATCTTGCTGTGATTTATGTCATAGCATGTTCTGCCTATGTTTTCCTCAAAGAGTTTTATAGTGTCTGGCCTTACATTTAGGTCTTTAATCCATTTTGAGTTTATTTTTGTGTATGGTGTTAGGGAGTGTTCTGATTTCATTCTTTTACATGTAGGTGTCCAGTTTTCCCAGCACTACTTATTGAAGAGGCTTTCTCCATTGTATATTCTTGCCTCCTTTATCAAAGATAAGGTGACCATATGTTTGTAGGTTTATCTCTGGGCTTTCTATCCTGTTCCATTGATCTATGTTTCTGTTTTTGTGCCAGTAACATACTGTCTTGAAGACTGTAACTTTGTAGTATAGTCTGAAGTCAGGGAGCCTGATTCCTCCAGCTCCGTTTTTCTTTCTCAAGATTGCTTTGGCTATTCGGGATCTTTTGTGTTTCCATACAAATTGTGAAATTTTTTGTTCTAGTTCTGTGAAAAATGCCAGTGGTAGTTTGATAGAGATTGCATTGAATCTGTAGATTGCTTTGGGTAGTATAGTCATTATCAAAATGTTGATTCTTCCAATCCAAGAACATGGTATATCTCTCCATCTGTTTGTATCATCTTTAATTTCTTTCATCAGTGTCTTATAGTTTTCTGCATACAGGTCTTTTGTCTCCTTAGGTAGGTTTATTCCTAGGTATTTTATTCTTTTTGTTGCAATGGTAAATGGGAGTGTTTCCTTAATTTCTCTTTCAAATTTTTCATCATTAGTGTATAGGAATGCAAGAGATTTCTGTGCATTAATTTTGTATCGTGCTACTTTACCACATTCATTGATTAGCTCTAGTAGTTTTCTGGTAGCATCTTTAGGATTCTCTATGTATAGTATCATGTCATCTGCAAACAGTGACACTTTTACTTCTTCTTTTCCAATTTGGATTCCTTTTATTTCTTTTTCTCCTCTGATTGCTGTGGCTAAAACTTCCAAAACTGTGCTGAATAGTAGCAGTGAGAGTGGGCAACATTGTCTTGTTCCTGATCTTAGAGGAAATGGTTTCAGTTTTTCACCATTGAGAACGATGTTGGCTGTGGGTTTGTCATATATGGCCTTTATTATGTTGAGGTAGTTTCCCTCTATGTGTACTTTCTGGAGAGTTTTTATCATAAATGGGTGTTGAATTTTGTGAAAAGCTTTTTCTGCATCTATTAAGATTATCATATAGTTTTTCTCCTTCAATTTGTTAATATGGTGTATCACATTGATTGATTTCCATATACTGAGGAATCCTTCCATTCCTGGGATAAACCCCACTTGATCATGGTGCATGATCCTTTTAATGTGCTGTTGGATTCTGTTTGCTAGTATTTTGTTGAGGATTTTTGCATCTATGTCCATCAGTGATATTGGCCTGTAGTTTTCTTTTTTTGTGACATCTTTGGTTTTGGTATCAGAGTGATGGTGGCCTCGTAGAATGAGTTTGGGAGTGTTCCTCCCTCTGCTGTATTTTGGAAGAGTTTGAGAAGGATGGGTGTTAGTTTTTCTCTAAATGTTTGATGGAATTCACCTGGGTTTTGTTTGTTGGAAGATTTTCAATCACAGTTTCAATTTCAGTGTTTGTGATTAGTCTGTTTATATTTTCTATTTCTTCCTGGTTCAGTCTCCGAAGGTTGTGCTTTTCTAAGAATTTGTCCATTTCTTCCAGGTTGTCCATTTTATTGGCATATAGTTGCTTGTAGTAATCACTCATGATCCTTTGTATTTCTGCAGTGTCAGTTGTTACTTCTTTTTCATTTCTTATTCTGGTGATTTGAATCTTCTCCCTTTTTTTCTTGATGAGTCTGGCTAATGGTTTATCAATTTTGTTTATCTTCCCAAAGAACCAGCTTTTAGTTTTATTGATCTTTGCAACTGTTTCATTCATTTCTTTTTCATTTGTTTCTGATCTGATCTTTAGATTGCTTTCCTTCTGGTAACTTTGGGGTTTTTTTGTTCTTCTTTATCTAATTGCTTTAGGTGTAAGGCTAGGTTGTTTGAGATTTTTCTTGTTTCTTGAGGTAGGATTGTATTGCTATAAACTTCCCTCTTAGAAATGCTTTTGCTGCATCCCATAGGTTTTGGGTCGTCGTGTTTTCATTGGTATTTGTTTCTAGGTATTTTTTAATTTATTCTTTGATTTCTTCAGTGATTTCTTGGTTATTTAGTAGCATATTGTTTAGCTTCCATGTGTTTGTATTTTTTACAGTTTTTTTCCTGTAATTGATATCTAGTCTTAATAGCGTTGTGGTCGGAAAAGATACTTGATACGATTTCAATTTTCTTAAGTTTACCAAGGCTTGATTTGTGACCCAAGATATAACCTGTCCTGGAGAATGTTCCATGAGCACTTGAGAAGGAAGTGTATTCTGTTGTTTTTGGATGGAATGTCCTATAAATATCAATTAAGTCCATCTTGTTTAATGTCTCATTTAGAGCTCGTGTTTTCTTATATTTTTTCATTTTGGATGATCTGTCCATTGGTGAAAGTGGGGTGTTAAAGTCCCCTACTATTGTTGTGTTACTGTCGATTCCCCCTTTTATGGCTGTTAGCATTTGCCTTATGTATTGAGGTGCTTCTATGTTGGGTGCATAAGTATTTACAATTGTTATATCTTTTTCTTGGATTGATCCCTTGATCATTATGTAGTGTCCTTCTTTGTCTCTTGTAATAGTCTTTATTTTAAAGTCTATTTTGTCTGATATGAGAATTACTACTCCAGCTTTCTTTTGATTTCCATTTGCATGGAATATCTTTTTCCATCCCCTCACTTTCAGTCTGTATGTGCCCCTAGGTCTGAAGTGGATCTTTTGTAGACAGCATATATACGGGTCTTGTTTTTGTATCCAGTCTGTGTCTTTTGGTTGGAGCATTTAATCCATATACATTTTAAAAAATAAATTTATTTATTTTATTTATTTTCGGCTGCAGTGGGTCTTCGTTGCTGTGTGCGGGCTTTTTCTAGTTGTGGCGAGCAGGGTCTACTCTTTGTTGCAGTGCATGGGCTTCTCATTGAGGTTGCTTCTCTTGTTGCGGAGCAGGGGCTCTAGGCACGCAGGCTTCAGTAGTTGTAGCACGCGGGCTCAGTAGTTGTGGTGCACAGGCTTAGTTGCTCCTCAGCATGTGGAATCTTCCCGGTCCAGGGCTCAAACCCGTGTCCCCTGCACTGGCAGGCGGATTCTTAACCACTGCGCCACAAGGGAAGTTCTAATCCATTTACGTTTAAGGTAATTATCGATATGTATGTTCCTATTACCATTTTCTAAATTGTTTTGGGTTTGTTTTTGTCGGTGTTTTACTTTTCTTGTGTTTCCTGCCTAGAGAAGTTCCTTTAGCATTTGCTCTAAAGCTGGTTTGGTAGTGCTGAATTCTCTTAGCTTTTGCTTGTCTGTAAAGGTTTTAATTTCCCGGCCAAATCTGGATGAGATCCTTGCTGGTTAGAGTAATCTTCGTTGTAGGTTTTCCCCTTTCATCACTTTAAATATGTCCTGCCACTCCCTTCTGGCTTGCAGAGTTTCTGCTGAAAGATTAGCTGTTAACCTTACGGGGATTCCCTTTTATGTTATTTGTTGTTTTTCCCTTGCTGCTTTTAATATTTGTTCTTTGTATTTAATTTTTGATAGTTTGATTACTATGTGTCTTGGCGTGTTTCTCTTGGATTTATCCTGTATGGGACTCTCTGCACTTCCTGGACTTGATTGACTATTTCCTGTCCCATATTAGGGAAGCTTTCAACTATAATCTCTTCAAACATTTTCTCAGACCCTTTCTTTTTCTCTTCTTCTTCTGGGATCCGTATAATTCGAATGTTGGTGCATTTAGTGTTGTCCCAGAGGACTCTAAGACTATCCTCAATTCTTTTCATTCTTTTTTTCTTTATTCTGCTCTGCGGTAGTTATTTCCCCTATTTTATCTTCCAGGCCACTTATCCGTTCTTCTGCCTCAGTTATTCTGCTATTGATTCCTTCTAGAGAATCTTTGTTTCATTTATTGTGTTGTTCATCATTGTTTGTTTGCTCTTTAGTTCTTCTGGGTCCTTCTTAAACATTTCTTATATTTTCTCTATTCTCTTTTCAAAATTTTGGATCATCTTTACTATCATTACTCTGAATTCTTTTTCAGGTAGACTGCCTATTTCCTCTTCATTTATTTGGTCTGGTGGGTTTTTACCTTGCTCTTTCATCTGCTGCATATTTCTCTGTCTTCTCATTTTGTTTAACTTACTGTGTTTGGGGGTCTCGTTTTCGCAGGCTGCAGGTTCATAATCCCCATTGTTTTTGGTATCTGCCCCCAGTGGGTGAGGTTGGTTCAGTGGCTTGTGTAGGCTTCCTGGTGGAAGGAACGGTGCCTGTGTTCTGGTTGGTGCAGCTGGATCTTGTATTTCTGGTGGGCAGGGCTGTGTCTGGTGGTGTGTTTTGGGGTGTCTGTGAACTTAGTATGATTTTAGGCAGCCTCTCTGCAAACGGGTGGGTTTGTGTTCCTGTCTTGCTAGTTGTTTGGCATGGGGCATCCAGCGCTGGAGTCTGCTGGCCGTTGGGTGGAGATCTCTGGGAGAGCTCTCGCTGATTGACATTACGTGGTGCCAGGAGGTGTCTGGTGGTCCAATGTCCTGGACTCCCCTCTCCCACCTCAGAGGCTCAGGCCTGACACCAGGCTGGAGCACCAAGACCCTGTCAGCCACATGGCTCAGAAGAAAAGGGAGGAAAAAAAGGAAAAAAGTATTTTAAAAAAATATTAAAAAAATAGCACCCAAACCAATAAACAAATCCACCAGTGATAACAAGTGCTAAAAACTATACTAAGATAAACATAAAATTCAAAGCACATTGGGAGGTCCAGTGTGCTCCCTGCACTTCACGTGGAGTCTGAAGATCATGGAGCCCAATGAGACGGTGCCGGAGGTCAGTCAGATGCTGCAGGGAAACAGCTGTGGTGCACGGCCCATGCTCGAGAGGACTTTGCAGTGGAGGATGGAGGTGTGCAGCCTGCCTGGCCTTCACTCACGGGGTTCAAATAGGAGGATATCCGGCGCCTCCATGGCCTTCCAAAGCATAGTCTCCAAGTTAACTGGCAGCTTAAAGGACTGCCATGGGGCCACTGGGGAGACAAGAGTAAAGGACCCTGGCCGGAGCCGCAGGCCGGCCCCTCCCCAGCACCTGGGTGAACTTCTGAGGCCAGACTGTTACCCCACCCCCAGCATTTCTCCTCTTCACTGCTCTTCTCCATCTTGTCTTCCATGTTTGTGGGGGAGGGGAAATGACTCGGTTGAAATAAACACAATCGAAAAAAAAAACATAAAAATCAGAAGTCAGTCGCAGACAGCAAACCCCAAGTCTACAGTGGCTCCCAAAGTCCACCTCCTCAATTTTGGGATGATTCGTTGTCTATTCAGGTATTCCACAGATGCAGGCACATCACGTTGTTTGTGGAGCTTTAATCCGCTGCTCCTGAGGCTGCTGGGAGAGATTTCCCTTTCTCTTCTTTGTTCACACAGCTCCCGGGGTTCAGCTTTGGATTTGGCCCCGCCTCTGCCTGTAGGTCGCCTGAGGGCGTCTGTTCTTCGCTCAGACAGGACGGGGTTAAAGGAGCAGCTGATTCGGGGGCTCTGGCTCACTCAGGCGGGGGGAGGGAGGGGTACGGAGGAGGCGGGGCGAGCCTGTGGCGGCAGAGGCGTCGTGACGTTGCACCAGCCCGAGGCGCGCCGTGCGCTCTCCCGGGGAAGTTGTCCCTGGATCACGGGAGCCTGGCCGTGGCGGGCTGCACAGGCTCCCGGGAGGGGCGGTGTGGAGAGTGACCTGTGCTCGCACACAGGCTTCTTGGTGGCGGCAGCAGCAGCCTTAGCGTCTCATGCCCGTCTCTGGGGTCCGCGCTGATGGCCGCGGCTCGCGCCCGTCTCTGGAGCTCGTTTAGGCGGCGCTCTGAATCCCCTCTCCTTGCACGCCGCCAAACAAAGAGGCAAGAAAAAGTCTCTTGCCTCTTCAGCACCTCCAGACCTTTTCCCGGACTCCCTCCCGGCTAGCTGTGGTGCGCTAGACCCTTCAGGCTGTGTTCACGCCGCCAACCCCAGTCCTCTCCCTGCGATCCGACCTCCGAAGCCCGAGCCTCAGCTCCCAGCCCCGCCCGCCCCGGCGGGCGAGCAGACAAGCCTCTCGGGCTGGTGAGTGCTGCTCGGCACCGATCCTCTGTGCGGGAATCTCTCCGCTTTGCCCTCCGCACCCCTGTGGCTGCGCTCTCCTCCGTGGCTCCGAAGCTTCCCCCCTCCGCCACCCGCAGTCTCCGCCCGCGAAGGGGCTTCCTAGTGTGTGGAAACCTTTCCTCCTTCACAGCTCCCTCCCACTGGTGCAGGTCCCGTCCCTATTCTTTTGTCTCTGTTTTTACCTTTTTCTTTTGCCCTACCCAGGTACGTGGGGAGTTTCTTGCCTTTTGGGAGGTCTGACGTTTTCTGCCAGCGTTCAGTGGGTGTTCTGTAGGAGTTGTTCCACATGTAGATGTATTTCTGATGTATCTGTGGGGAGGAAGGCGATCTCCGCGTCTTACTCTTCCGCCATCTTGAAGGTCCTCCCATAGTCTTGTTTTTGATGTGTCTTTTAGTTTGTTGTTGGCCTTTTGGTGGCAACTAGAGTCCATGTGAATTCCATCGATGGACTTCCATCTGGCAGCAACGCCGACTTTTCTTTGAGGAAAAATGAGAGAGAAATGAGTTCTGTCTGCAACTCTAAAGTTCCTTATTGGTTTTTCCTTTATTTTTTCCTTTTTAAATTAAAACAACTGGAACACAGAACAACTGCAAGTTCTTTGACTTCTGGATTCTGCTTGTGTCACTCAAGGAAATAGTGGTGCTTAAGCCACAGAGACTCGATTGTAAATATCTTGTGTGTGCACATAAAGTTGGTCCTTTGTGCATTTCCCCTCCCCCAACACATGCCCTCACACGCACGTGCACACATGCATTTATGTTTCGAGGTGACTTGCCCACTCCATCACCCGCTACCACCGTAACACCCACACTGTTCTGAGTGAACAGAGGCTGCGTCAGGAACTGTAGGGGCTACACCACCCTCAGGAAGGGTGAAGAAATGGGGGTTTTGGTGGTAAAATACCTCAGGAGTGTGATGTTCTTTTTCCTTTGCTACCAACTCTTCACGGTGGGTAATTCCAACCCTGGCTCTGCTTTTCCATACATTTGCTTAAACCTGCACACACACCCTGCCCACACACATACACTCACACTCACCGCACGCGCACACACACACGCATGCCCTGTGGCTGTGTCCCCGTCTTTCTCTTCCGACTCTCGCTGTCAGCCCGGGAGAGCTCTCCCGCCCTCTCCTTGCACCCCTTTCTCTTACCCGCCTCCTCATTTACACTATGAGCTGCACAGCGCTCCTCACAGCCAGTAAATGTGAGAACAGCGCCATCGATTCAACCCATTTCAAGGAAAAGGAGTAAGACGACGAGAGGTGAAGTACAGGGAAGCTCTGCGCCAGGGGCTTGAGTTCGCCCGGGAGGCTCTGCGCCAGGGGCTTGAGTTCGCCTGGGAGGCTCTGCAGACCCCCCGAGTCACCGCCCTGGTCCTCAGCCTGTTCTCACTGAACTGTCTTTCTCAGGTTCTTGAATCAGCACTCAGTGTGAATAAACATTTATTGGGGGTTCCATTCAATTGTTTTTGCTTAATTACTGCTGCAAAGAGCTGGTTTTCCGTTACTTTTCCATTACTTTTTATTGCAAATATGTAGTATTTAAAGTGTATTTTGGATTAAACAGGTTTCGTGGGCTGGCCGGGCCACCAAATCACTAGTTCTGAGCTCCGAATATCTGACTTAACTCTACTTCTTTCTTGGGGACAGCCTGTCCTAAGAGTGAATGTCAGTATCTCTCTGTGTTCTCTGTTTGCGTCTTGGCTGCAGCAGAAACCCTGAGGGGCGTGCTTGCATGTGCGTGCGCGTGTGTGCGCGTGTGTGCGCGTGTGTGTGAAGGGGGTGGGGAATGACAGGAGCTCATTCCATGTTTCTGCTCAGTTCCTTACCTGCCCCCTTGGCCCCCTTTTGCCAAATGGTCGGGACCCCCATGGAGACCCCGCGTGGTGTAAGAGTGAGGGAGAGTCTCCAGGGGTGAGAGGCCCCCTCCCACGTTTGCAGCTCTGCATGTTCGTCGGAGCCGCTTGCTGTGCAGCTCCCCACTGCTCCTTCCTCCCGTTTGATTCTCCTTCATCCAGAACACACAGAATCCCTGACAGAGAGAACTCAGGTTGTTCCAGAGGACTGTAGCCCCTTCAGGAGAAGAGAGTTTGCAGTCATATCCCGGGCGGCCCTGTGGACATTGGTGTCCATCCCAGCGCCCTCTCTCAGTCACCCGTCTGTGGGTTACCTGTGGTGGGGTCCATGTTCCCACTGGGCTCCTCCTGGGCATTCCCACTTCGTTCCTGCTGGCCTGGTGGGCAGATCAGGGTGTGGGCAGGGCTGGCTTCTCCTAGGCCTCTCTCCTTGGTGCGCAGTTGGATGTCTTCTCCCCGTGTCCTCACGTGGTCACCCCGTGTGTGTCTGTGTCCTGATCTCCTTTTCTTATAAGGACGCCCGTCGTATGGGATCAGGGCCCACTCATGACTCATGGTTTTAACTTAATCACCTCTTTAAAGACCCGCATCTCCAAATGCAGCCACATCCTGAGGTCCTGGGGTCAGGACTTCAACATACAAATTTTGGGGAACACAGCTCAGCCTGTCGCACCCATACATAGGAAACGAGGTCAGGAATGCAGGAGGACGGAGTCAGTTTTCCGAGCCCTGGTGAGGCCCCCAGAAGTGGGGAAGCAGGAGACAGAGGAAGGGCGAGGTCAGGGCCAGGTGGGTTCAGAGGCCTCTCAGCAGCGGCAGGAGGGGAGCCACTTTCTCCCGTATCGGCGGGTGGCTTTCAGGAGCACGAGTCTCGCCGATCACCTCTGGGGCGCCGCGTGGGAAAGCCCCTCTGGGCTCTCGGGGACTCTGCATCTGCTCAGCTGCGTCCCCTGGGGCGTAGTGGAGGAGGGAGGCCGCGCTGACCGGAACCCCCTCTCCCCCAGCAGAGCCTGCGACCCTGGTGCTGGCAGGCGTGCGACTGCTGTTGCAGGAAGTCACGTCTCTGCGCCCGTGTCTGTCTGGGGCCCCGCTCCGAAGCTTCCAGAAGTTGTGACCCCCTCAGGGACTCGAGGACACGCTTGCTTCCGCAGAAACCCGTGGAAGCCTGGCGCCAGGGGGGCCGTGTCTGTGCCTTTTGCAGAGCAGTGGGTCCTGAGTAGGGCCGGGGTCGGGGGCCTGCAGGCCGCGTGGGGAGCCACGTGAGGAGCGGGTGCCGCCGGGCCCTGAGGAGGGAGCTGTGGGCCCTGATGTGAGGCCCGGGGTCGGGGTGGCTCTCGGGGTGCTGTGTCCCCGCGAGGCTCCCCGGAGGCCTTCCGTGAGCCACGGCCTCGGGCTTAGGAGACGTGCTGGTGGGGAGCGATCAGAGATTGGGGGCGGGAGGAAGGCCGACCTGCCTCCACGGGGGCCTCTTGGAGAAATCCGTGCTCACGGGTACATGCATCTCGGAAATTCCTGTAATACACGGAATTACGCTAAATAATAATTAAGCATTGCAGCTGTTAGCCTTCAGGTCCCTGAGGACCTGTAGCTGAGGCTCCACTCAGGAGGGACAGGAGAGCAGGTAGTGTCGCTTCCGGAGAACAGACGCCCTGGGCTGGCGGGGAGGCCGACCCCCGGCTCGTTTCTGCAGAGACTCCCAGCAGCTGCAGAGAAGCCGAGCTTAGCCTGGAGGAAGTTCAGTCTGCGTGTCTGAGATTCCTTTTCCTCTTTCCTTTCTAAGCCCATAAGGGGCCCAGGGGCCAAGCGGGCAGGGAGAGGGTCAGTGATCCGAGGTCTACAGTGGGAGCTTTTCCTGGGGCCGGCGGGAAGAAGAGCATTCCAGGTCCCCGGAATAGCATGTGCAAAAGCATGGAGGATGCGCTGCCCAGAGCTGCAGGCAGTGGGGCTGCGAGGGAGGTGGGAGTGGGTGGTGACAGCAGACCCGACGACAGGGCCCTGTGGCTTTTTATAGGGCCCATCGCTGGAGGGTTCTCTTCACTGGATGCAGTTCATTTGGTGTTGTAGAAAGTTTCTGGTCGCAGAGAGAAGAGCTAGAAGGGAAGTGGCTCAAAGCAGGGGGACTAGTTAGTAGGCTGCTGAGGCGGAGGATGGGGGTGATGGACGTGAGAGGAGGCGGCGGAAGAGGGGCTTTTAGGAGGTGCAGCCGCCGTGGGCGTGGGTGTCACTGGTGAGTGGGACGGGGCAGCGGATGAGGAGTCCAGCGTGGGACCGCTCAGGAAGAGGTGCTCGTGCCGCAGAGGTGACAGTCCAGAGAAGCTGGACTCTGCATCTGGAGCTCTTGGAAGAGTTTGGACTCATGAGTTTAGGACTCATGACTGATTAAGGCCGTCCGTGTGGAGAGGGGCCCGGGGAGGAGTGTAAAATGTGAGAAGACAGAGCCAACAGTAGAAGCTTGGTAGACGTGATGTGTCAGGGGTGTGTGGAGAAGGGGCACCGGGCGGGCGATGAGGGCTGGCTGGAGAAACAGGAGACCAGGAAGACCCACCCGCTCACGGACGGCAAGGCGGGGAAGGCGGGGATGGAAACGCCGTCGGAGGCCGTGGGCGCCGTGGAGGCAGCAGGTGAACTGAGTGGGAAGAGGTTCTTCCTCATGTCAAGACGCT
This sequence comes from Eubalaena glacialis, assembly GCF_028564815.1. Classification (NCBI taxonomy): domain Eukaryota; kingdom Metazoa; phylum Chordata; class Mammalia; order Artiodactyla; family Balaenidae; genus Eubalaena; species Eubalaena glacialis. The sequence continues at coordinate 129,070,085 of NC_083723.1, read as the reverse complement.
GTCGTTTAACAATTAAATACGTGGGAGGGAGAAAATGCACATGCGCCAGGTGCCGCTCTCGAGCGGAGTCGCCTGCTTTCCCCGCGGCGGCCTTCTCCCCGGGCCGACCCACCCGCTGCCCTGGTGCTCTTGCGGCTGCTTTCACTCTTCCTGATCAGCGGCAGTGTTTTTAACCTTCCTTGAAAGTTATCTGGACAAGAAACAGTACTGCGGGTATAAATTGAAGAGACACAGGTGGATGGTTTCCTTTACTTCAGGTGCTTTTCCTCTCACTGTCTCCTCAGGGGCTTTTGTGGTGAGAGCAGGCAGGCCCGGCTGGGTCACCAAACCAGACACACGCCCGCATGACGTAGGCGGGTAGGTGCTCGTCGCTCTGGGAGGGGTCAGCCATGTGGTCACATTTGTGACGTCGTTTTCTGTCCCTATTTTCTTTTTAAAAAATATTGTATCAACTTTGAAAGGTAAAGTTTCAGAGGGAAATATCTTTTGACCTTGAAATTCCACAGCAACTGTTCCTGTTTTCTTTTTAATGAAACAGATTAGGGCAGATCTATCCTCTAATATTTTCTTTTCATAAATATTCTCCAAATCTTTCATTTGCTTTAAGTGAGGAAGAAGCAAACTCAAGCAGACAGCTGCTTGTACGCTGGTGGGTGCTGTGTTCAGGTGTCGGCGGTGTGTTTGCGTGTCGATGGGTGCTATGTTTGGAAAGTGCATTTGGTATTTACCTGTGTTTCCTTTGACCACCCGCTGGGCACAGGGGAGGAGGGGTGGCTGTCACACACATGTGAGTTCTTGCCGATGAAATGATGACTCTTCTGTCAGTGGGAGCCATCATCTTGTCCTGGGGTGCAGCGGTATGCTATGTCCCTCGGGGACGCCCACAGCTGGACACAGCTGAGACTGTCTCCTCTGGGACCACGTGGGCTTAATTACTTCACTAGCGCTAAGCGTCACTCTGCCAGGCCACTCTCGTGGGGCTCACAGCCCCTAAGGTCCCCCTGATTGGCCCCCACCCGTTGTCCCCACCAGCTGTGTGTCCTCTGTGTGAACCCTCCCCATTTACTGGTATGTGTTCAAGAGAGCTCAGCCCAGAAGCCCCGACATTCCTGGGGTGGGGTAAGGAAACCCTCGGGGACAGAAGGAAAGGTTAGGGCCTGTCGAGTAACCCTTCTTGGAATCAGTCTTAGACGGAACATCAGGAAGGTAATGTGGTCACAGCTTCTCTGTTCAGTATCTGCGTTGTTCAATTCAAGGTTTGTTGACACAGGGTTCTGGACATTTTAAAGATGAGCCAGACCTTTTGGTTTTCTTGGGGTGATGGGCTGAGCGAGTGCGCGGTTAAAACCACTTTCAAACTGTGAAGAAATCAGGATCGTTTCCTCAACTTCTTTTATCCAGTGACTTTTTGTAAATCCAGTAACCGATAACCTGTAGAATATTTCATACTACAAAGGCAGTAACATTTAAAAACACAGATTCACAAAAAAGAAGAAAATAAAATGGCAGTATATTCCCACTGCCCAACGTAGAAGACCACTGTAAATTTCAGTGCTGCTTTTTACACCCTTCGTATTTATAGCTAGCTTTTTAGAACTTAATTTAGCATAAGCCTATTATTATGTTAAGAAATATTAACTTATAGAATGTTTGATGGTTTCATATATTCCATTGTGTGGTCGTACTATATATATAAGTGTATGTGTGTATATGTGTGTGTGTGTGTATATATATATATATATATATATATGTTTTTAAAATTTATTTAAAAACAACTTTTTAAAAGAACAGTTTAAGATTTACAAAAAAACTGTGATAGTACAGAGAATTCCCATATATCCCACACCCAGTTTCTCCTTATTAACATCTTACATTAGTACATATATTTGTTATAATTAATGAACCAATATTGACATATTACTATTAGCTAAATTCCACACTTTATTCAAATTTCTTTAGTTTTTCTCAGCGTCCTTTTTCTGCTCCAGGAGCCCATCCAGGTACCATGTTACGTTAGTCATCATGTCTCCTTAGGCTCCTCTTGGCCATGACGTTTCCTCAGACTCCCCTTGTTTTTGGTGACCTTGACCTTGAGGAGTGCTGGTCAGATATTTTGTAATGTCCCTCAGTTTGGCTTTGTTGATATCTTTCTCATGATTACACTGGGGTTATGAGTTTCTGGGAGGAAGACCACAGAGGTGAATGCTGTTCTCGTTACATTACGGCAAGGGCACACACTATCAAGATGACTTATCCCTGTTGACGTTGACCTTGACCTCCTGGCTGAGGTGTGTTTGCCAGGTGCGTCCATGTGAAGTAGCTCTTTCCCCCCTTCCACACTGTGCTCTCTGGAAGGAAGTCGCTATGCACAGCCCACGTCTAAGGAGTGGGACTTGTGCTCCCCTCCTCGAGGTGGAAAATCTACACACATTATTTGGAATTTTCCTGCACAGGAGATTTGTCTCTTTTCCTTGTTTATTTATTCACTAATTTCTTTTATACTTTGGGTAATAATCCACTACTACTTTATTTTTTTTGCTCAGATTTTTCCAGCTTTGGTCATTAGGAGCTCTTTCAGTTGGCTCTCTTTGAATACTCCCATTTATATGGCTGTTTTTTTGAGCACTTCCTTACTTTCTGGCACTACATGATGCTCTAGGCTCATCTGGTGTATTTCCTGCCTCAATCTTAGAATTAGCCATTTCTCTAAGGAATCTTAGTGCCTTTCATTTGTGAGTGGGATTAGAAGCCAGGATCTGAGCACTGGGTGTGCTCATTGCTACTGTGGTGTCATTGCTTGTGGACGTCTTAGCTAACAGAGCAAGGAGTCACATGTGTGTGCACTAATCATACTTATAAATATTTCTATCTGTGACCATCTATATCTGTATCAGGCTAAACAGCAGCTCTTATTGGTGTCTCCAGCCCTCGTTCATCGCCACGGGGGTCCTTCTATCTCCTGCCTTTGCTTCTGTAGTCTCCAGCTCCAACAGTGAGAGATCTGGCCCCCACCAACTGCCGTCTATTTACTTAATTGTTGGATTTCAGTGTCAGAACTGCTAGTCTGTGCTCCTGGTGAAACTTTATCAACCAGAATACAGGGCTTATGTACAGTCTCTTTTGCCAGTAGTTTTATAGGCTCTCCTCATTTCCAGAGTTACTTAGGTCAGCGTCTTTCCCCCGGCCCCTGAGAGGTGGTGGTTTCTCACATTTGTAACACAGTTAGATTCTTTTGTCATAGTCTTCATTCCATCCCGGGGTCCTCCTCCTGTTAATTTTTGGTTAAATTTGCATACATTTAGGTTCATCTTTGTGCTGTAAGTTCAATGGGCTTCGACAGGCGTGTAGAGCCATGTGTCCACAATTACGGAGAAGTTTCACTGCTCGAAAAATGCTCTGCGCTTCACCCAGTCAGCCCTCTCTCCCTGGACCCCTGGAAACCACTGATCTTTTTCCTGTTTCTATAGTTTTGCCTTTTCCAGAATTTTCAGACTGGCTTCTTTCACTTAAGGATGACTTCTTTTTAAATACTGCGATAACAACCCTGTTCTACCCAGGGGCCCAGTGAACAGGCTCCCACCCACACGCTTGAGCTGATCCCCTGGGGCCGCAGAGACGTGATGCTTGGGAAACGTGTGGGGACTCTGCGTGTTATCTGTGGGGCAAGGCTGTGCGGCGAGACTTGCCTGTAGAAGTTTTCCTTTTTCTTCAGCAAGGCCGTGGATGTCTGTTGAGGTGTGTTCAGGGGACAAGGGCAGCACCCTGTTTGTATGGTCTTTCATGTGGCTACAAGACGTGCACGGTATAGAAGAGTTGGAGGGACAAATCATTCTGTGATTTGTGGTTCTCTTACCTTCTGAATTCTACGTAAATTGATGTAACCTCCACGTTCATATCTCAATGCGTAGCCTTTGTCCAGTCACTTAAGTGGAATCACAAAACCATGCTGCTCTCTGTGGGCCCTGGGACAGGATGAGGCTGGGGCTGCTAATCCTGGAAATGGACCTTGAGATGCTATTGCCGGTCCTGACACATCAGCTCGCTCAGCCGCCTCCTTGTTTTTTGAGGTGAGGGGGAAATGAAGAGAAGACGTGTGAGAGGGTAGGGAGGGAGGGGGTTCTGCAGTGATTTGCACCTAAGAAGAGGGTGTAGAGTCACAGATGTCAGAAGAAAAAGTAACCTGGCATTTTCTGCTGTCCCCAAGTCCTAGGCAACTGTTTTCAACCTTTCGACTTGAGAAAAACAAATGGAAAATCGTGCATCACTGGCACTTGTTATGCTGGTGAGATTCTCTGCAAACTACATACGGTCTCACATGTGTGAGAGAGTAAGGCTTGTTGTGGGAGGGGTCATAAGACAGCAGAGCGCCTTGGTTCTCGTGGCTACTGCTGCCCTGTGCACGGAGACGAGGACCCATCACTTTCTCATTAGTTAATTGTCTCTGAAAAGAATCCAGTCTCCTTCTATCACAGTGTTCTTTGTATTCTTTCTGGTGGCTTTTCGCATTCCCATCTGATCTACTCATGACTGTCTTTCTCCTGCTGTTCCTTCTCCTCCTCATTTTTCTGAGAATGTGGTTGCTTCTTCTACATGGAAGTGTTTTTCATCAAATGGGAGAATTTCTGATGTCTCTGAACTGCTTTACTGTTACAATAGGAAAGAAGGAGCCTGGGCTAGAATAGAAGGGGAGTTAACAGTGGATGCAAAGAAGGGTAGAATTTTCTTTTTGTAATGAAATCTTGGAAAACATAAAATAGCCTTATTCTGAACGTGTGAGAATGAGAAGGGGGGGAGTTTGAGGGCGTGAGGCTCTCACGGGGTGAGAGTTTGAGAAATCACTCATTTATTACTGAATAAATGCATCAGAGCTTTTAGTTCCTCTCTACTGAGCACCTGCTCTGGGTTGAGTAAGCGAAGCAAACGTTCGTCAGCGCACCGGGGACATCCGGGTTATTCTGTGTCATGGGGGCTGCGGGGGACCCCAGAGGGGGAAGCTAAGATACAGAGTCATCACGTTGAAAACATCCAGTGTTCCCTCTGAGAACCAGGCCCAGAGGAACGTTCCCTAGCATGCACAGGACAGGGCGCATTTTCTGGCATGCCCTCGGCACTTTGGGGATGGAGGCCCTGAAACGTTACTGGTGGGTCGTCATCGCCGATGTGAGGTATGCAGATGCGCTTCCCTTGGTGCCTTCTGGGGACGGGCCTCTGTATTTCACTTGTGTCTGTCTGTGGCCCATAAGGGACCTTGAACGGATGCTTGCTGAGTGGAATTGCAATTTAAGATGCCCCTAGTTGCTCACAGCTAGGCACGGAGAAGGAGGTGGACGCATCACCCATCACTTCTCCTGAGCAAACCTGTAGGCAGCTCTGCTGGCGTGTCACCGTCAGTTCTCGCCATGTGTGGCCACCCAGGGCCTCAGGCCAACCTGCCAGCACCAGACAAAGACAGGGCTCATCACATTTTCCTCGCGGCACTCTGCCCATGAGCTCAGCCACGCCTGCTGGCTGCTTTTCCTATAGTGCGTTGTCAGCAGAACCCATAATATAGATGTACATGAGGCCGTGGAGACTAGAAGGAAGGAAAAGAAATCTTGAGAGCTGATTTCCCCACGCATGTAGTTGTGGTCCTGCGTTTTGAAACAGCACTCAACTTTGGTTCTGTGTCCCTTTGACCTTTTAACTCTGCTTGATAGAAGGTGGAATGGGTTGGATGTTGGGCCCTTGAACTGAATCACAGAGGTGACTCCGTGAGATTCGTGCACTTCCTACTGGGCGGGGGGCAGGATGGCACGTTGACCACAGTCCTGCTTCCTTCTCTGGAGGAAGAGTCCCAGGCCTGCCCCGCAGGGTCAAACAGCTGTGGCAAATGTGGAAAGAAGGCTCGTAGGGGCATTTGCTGCAAGCTTTTACCAACGACATTGGTGGTTAGCCAGCCCTGGAGGTGGCCCCAGGCCCAGTGCAGAACTCAGCTGACCCTGCCTGCCCAAGACTTAGATATAGATGGGAAGGATGGACCGGTTTATTAATTCTGCACAGGACGCAGAGGGGAGGGCTGGAGAGAAGCTGGAATTGCACAGGTAGAGGCCAAAAGATTTAGGCTGAGGCTACGACGTGTGACTCCCCACGAGGATGAGGACAGAGTCCCGTTCTGGGGTCGAGAGGTGGGAATGGTCCAGGACGGTCCAGGCTGGGTGGCTCAGCAGTGAATGTGGAAAAAAACCAGCTTGTGTTCTGAGGTGAACTTGGAGTCCATGGTGTCCTGGGACCCCGGAAAGGCCCACGTGCTCTTAGGCGGTGCAGTCCAGGTTTGGGGGCGTGTGGCTGGCCCTGTGTGAACTGTGCTGGGGCCGTGAGGCCACCTGACGTAGGCGAGGCCAGCCTTGCGCTCCCTGCCAGCTCTGAGCAGTGCAGCGAGGAGGGACGCCCCGAGGAGTGTGCTGGGCCTGGCTGCTGCGGAGTCCCATGGGGGCGGCTGCATCCCTCGTGGTGTGTTCTGGAGGGGTCCTGTCTTGGTTCCCGCCTATGTTTTCAAGCCCAGTTTCTAACCTCCTTTTGGTCCCATGAGCAATCTGCTTTCCTTCTAAGGGACCGGGGCCAGCTCAGTTTTCTGTAAATAACTGAGGCTTTTCAGGCCCATGGTGTCTGTCACAAGTATTGAGCTCAGCTGTTGTAGGAGAGAAGCAGCCATAGATGAGGCGTAAGCAGGGGGGTGGGCTGTGTCCCAATAGCACTTTACCTGCACAAGCGTGTGGCCGTGCTTTGCGTGCCCCGGGTACCCTGAAGCTCCTGGGGCTCCTCTCTCTGACCCCTGGGTGGCTTGATGGGCTCCAGCTCTGGTGAGGGGAGGGGAGAGGCGGAACCAGGGAGAGGAGTGTCCACCACTGCAGGTGGCCTGTCACTCCTGGTCTCTGTTCACTCCTGAACTGTGTGCCTCGCTGGAGACAGGGATAGACGAGAGCAGGGAAGGTAGACTGAAACCTTGTCAGCTCACATTTTTCAAGTGTAGTGGCCCCAGCCCTTTCTGAGTAAAGCTTGTTAACATACCGTGGCCTGTGTCCTACGGGACGTCATTGCCAACTGGACGCTGCTCGTTCATATCACTGTGACACAGTTTTCAGTCATTTTTCTTCCCTGTTCTGCTGTGTAATCTGGACCTACCGTGGACAGCAGGATGCAGGAGATCAAGGATGCAGAAATACAACAAGTTAAAGAGGAGGAAAAAAACAGTTACTGCTCAGATTCACCCAGACACGCTTCCTAGCCCTTCAGCCCCATCCTCTGTCGTGTGTCTGCGTGTCCCCACTACTTCAGGTGTCAGTGTTAAAAGGATGTGCAGTGACAGTTGTCTCATTTGGGTTTTCATGTTTGGCATGAAGACTACACTTACCACCATGCTTCTTTTGTGGACAAGTGCTCACAAATAGCAAACGTTCTTTCTTATCTCATCATTTAAAAACAAAACCAGAAAATTATCTGAAAAAGACATGAGGTGTTTTTGAGCTCGTAGTGTGAGAATTCTAAACATCAAGCCATAGGAGCAGTTCTTGCCTTTTAATCCTGATTAAAAAATATATATAAATATACATCTATCTTAAAATGAAACCTGAGATACTCATAAACGTTAGTTGATGTATGATTTTTTTCTTTCATAGCTAATACAAAATAATTTGAATAAGGCATGTCACTTGATGTTTGGAAAAATACAGAATTTGGATCCAAAAAATGAATCATAAAAAGTTTGTTAAATTTACTTTATAATACAATCTTTAATAATATGCTGATTCAAAATTTATTGATTTATTTTTGGGGGGGATGCTGCTATTTATTTATTTATTTATTTGGCTGTGTTGGGTCTTCGTTGCTGCATGCAGGTTTTCTCTAGTTGCGGTGAGCAGGGGCTACTCTTCGTTGCGGTGCACAGGCTTCTTATTGCTATGGCTTCTCTTGTTGCGGAGCATGGGCTCTAGGCACGTGGGCTCAGTAGTTGTGGCACGCAGGCTCAGTATTTGTGGCTCATGGGCTGTAGAGCACAGGCTCAGTAGTTGTAGCGTGTGGGCTCAGTAGTTGTGACTTGCGGGCTCTAGAGCGCAGGCTCAGTAGTTGTGGCACGTGGGCTCAGTAGTTGTGGCTCACGGGCTCTAGAGCACAGGCTCAGTAGTTGTGGCGCACGGGCTTTGTTGCTCCGCAGCATGTGGGATCTTCCCGGACCAGGGATCGAACCCGTGTCCCCTGCATTGGCAGGCGGATTCTTAACCACTGAGCCACTGGGGAAGTCCTAAAAATTTTAAATTAAAATTATTTCTACATGTTGTGCCCTTGCTTCTCGTTGGAAATGCGGAAACTTGGGATCCACTCCGGTCTCAGGAATCAACATGGCGTTTTATCAGCACCCCGGTTGATTCATGGGCAGTAAAGTTTGAGAACTGTGTGTTCTATCATGTGACGATGGCAAAATAAGATCGATTTCCTAAGGAGGGTCCTGAGATTTTGTGACTATCCAGGGGCCCCATGCATCACGAATGGCTGAGAAACTGAACTAATCTTTCCCTGTTTCACCTGAGACCCGAGGCAGCCCAGCACTGCGACAGTCCCCAGGCCATGCATCCAGCACATCCGCGGAAGGCTGGGTCTGCAGTGCACGTGCACCACACCCGCAGCCCTACTTTTGTCTGGTCTCTGTCAGTTCTCATTTCCACGCTGTTCTTTCACGGGGAACTGCTGTGTTTGGCCTGGCTCATGACTGCGCCAGTCGGGGGGTCTCTGGGGTTCCATTTCTTTCTCCTAATGCAGTGGGTATTTGCACCCTCAGTATTTGACATTCAAGGCTCCTTGTTAAATATTTTTTTCAAAGCTTTTCTTTAACCTTGTGTCTGTGGAAACAAGGTTAGAAATGATTTCTAAATCCAAAAGAATAATTCAACAAATACCCTTTTTGGGGAAAATATTATTGCATTTCAGAAAACCTGTCTGAGAACAAAAAGCAAAGAGACAGTTAAAATGCCACTCAAAATACACCTAGTCCAGCTGGAGCGGGAATGCATGGGGCTGATGTTACTGAACCAGGTGCACTTTGCCCGCCGCGCAGCAAGCCGCCCAGGTGTGCGGCAGAGAGAGGTTCGCGTGGCCGTGGGGTGGGAGGTGTGGCCCTGGCAGAGCCCACACCTAACGACCTGGGAAGATGAAGGTGGACGTGCAGGACGTGAGGACGAGGGCTGCCACCCGCTGGCCGCGGGCTGGCTGCAGGGCTGTGTTCCTGTCTCTGCCCCTGCACCGTCCCCTTTGTGGACAGAGACCTGCTGGTGGGCGGCTGCACACAGCAGAGCGGTTGCCCGCCCCCCTCTTTCCAAGGGGAGGACGGTCCTGTGACGGGAGCTGCTGCTTCTTCTGGGGTGTCCTGGGGGGCGGGCAGCCCCGCTCCTCCCTCTCCCCCTTTTCCTCCCCACTCTCTTTGAAATCTCCATCAGGGCTTCGATCTGAGATCTTGTTGCCCTTGTCTCAGGAGGTAAGCGCCAGTTTCGGATTGCGCAGCCCCTGGGCTGGTGCCCTTTAATCTCTTGCTTGCTTTTCAGAGTCTTGTTCCAAGAGAAGTGGGTTTTTAATGTGGAAGTGGTTTTCTATTCCTGCCTGGACACCCTGCCCTGAAGCATTTTTGCCTTTGATCTGATGGAAGCATCCAGGCACAGCACAGTGGGCACAGGGGGCCTCGCTGTTTGTGTGGCCTGTGCCTGGGGCGCGGTGACGTTGAGAGCAGTGCCAGGGGCAGGAAACCCCCCCCCTTCACCTTGGAGAAGACCGAGCGGAGCCGGCCCCTCCGCTTCCCCTTCGGAATATTAGAGGTGAAGACGGCTTTAAAGAGAACCTCTGTTCACTCTTACGCCTTCGTTGCTAATGTAGTTCCTAGAAAAGGGTATAATGTGATTCCCAGAATTCAGGGTTGCAAGCCCTTCGTGTTTTCCGTGAGGGAGGCGATGAGAAGTTGATAAGGGGCGGCCGCTGCCGGTGGATGCCGCGGTCACGTACCCCGGGTCCAGGGGCTCGCGGCCCCGCTGCGCTTCCTGAGGCTCAGCAGAGCCAGGCAGACAGGGCGCCGCTGCCGGGGAGCAGCAGTGGGCCTGCGGGCCGGGGGTGGGGGCAGCGGGCTCGGAACCGTGTTGGCAGCAGCGCTCACTGGGCCTGGGTGTCTGCTGGGGTCTCGAAGAGGTCAGGGGCAGGCGGGGTTTCTGTCACGTGACTTTGCCTTAGATGTTTAAGTTGTGACGTCCGCCGTGTTCCCCATGCCAGAGCCGGTATGGCTGTGGCGTAAAACACCCTCGCAGACGCCGTGGCCATGAGAGGTTGAGTGTCTATCTTGAGAGGCTGCCTTCTGTGCTCGCACGACTCTGTCCGCCCCGTGTGTGTGGCGATGGGGGCAGCACTGGGGCTTCGCCGGGTACCAGCCTCAACGTGGGCCCCGTGGAGAACCGCTCAGGGGCGAGGGTGAGTGAGTGCGTGCAGGCATCCGCCCGCGGGCCTTGAGGAAGATACGCACAAGCCTGGTGAAGAAGTAGGTGACGGCCTGGGCCCCGCGGTCCAGGTGACAACTGTCTCTGGTATTGCCCAGCACCAGCTGACAGCCCGGTTCCTGCTGTCATATGCCAGCTCCATTCAGCCGGGCTTGACAGGCGTCTGTGAAATGGGCTTGATGCCGGACTCAGAGCTGCCTGTGCATCCCTGCGGCTGTCAGGGAGGGAGCCGGGCTGGGCCTTCCACCCCCGCCTTGGCAGGGCTTCTCTGCTCTTTTAGGAGGTTGCCCCCCCCCCCCGCCCGGCTGGAGAACCCGGCAGTCGTGGTGGAAGAGGGGACCTGTCGCCACCCGGTCCACCAGCCGCCCCTGCCGTGGACCTCTGCCCCGTCAGGAGAGGCCCCTCCTGCTGCCTAGTGGGCCGGCCAGGCACTCGAGAGACGTCGGGCCCCGGGGGTGGACGGTCACGGGATGAGGGTGGTATGCGCTTTACCAGAGGCCTTGTCCCTGTCACCTGTGTTCTGACACCACTTTTCCCAGTAAAGGGAACAACTGTACCGGGCGAGCCGTATGCTGAGTGTGGACGCCCACGTTTGCGAGCTGGAGGCCTTGAGAGCCCCCGTCCAGCTCCCTTTAGGAGCAGAGGAGCGGCCCCTCCCACGTGAGCTCGCCCAATCCACCACCACGCGCCGGCCCTGCTCCCGGGAGGGCCTGGCGGGGGACGAGCAGGGGGGTCCACCTGTGCGCGCGGGCGTTAAGAGGAGCCGGGGGCGTCTGTGCCCAGCTCCAGCTCTGAGGGCTTCCCGGGGACCCCGGGGACCACGGAGCTGTCCTGGCGCTCGCCGTGGGGAGGTGGCCCTCAGGACCCACACCCGCAGGGGCCCCCTGGCCTGCAGGCACTGCGCTGGGAGGGCCTGCGCTGCTCCCACTCGGGTCCGGTGGCTCACAGCTTGGTTCAGGCACGAACCTTCGTGTTCCAAGGCCACACACGCAGCTTCTAGGTTGCTGCTACTTAGACACGTAGAGCCCAGAAGCAGCTCCCGGAAGAAGAGAAATGGTCCAAATGAGTGGAGAACAAGCTAAGTATATGACAAGTCAGTACCAAAAGCAAAGCCTAAAAAACAAACCAGCCCCAAATCGATGTCTGCCCATCTGCCGGGCTTTCCTGGGGCGCCACCAGGTGGGGCGCTGCTCCTGGGCTGGTTTCCCCTTGTTTCCTTTGGTTTCTGCAGCTTCTGCTTTGAGACTGGCCTCAGGCCGGTGCCTCTGGGCCGGGGCTTCTGGTGCTCAGCTCACGGGACGGGGTCTGCCACGACTTCCCGCGTCTGCAGGGGCTGAAGCCCTGAGTCCTGCCCACTCTGAATGGCCTCCCGTCCCTTCCTGCCGGGCTGGGGGCTGCTCCCGGGGCGCTGGGGCAGCGTGTCGGGGCCGGGAGCAGAGCCGAGGCAGGGGTGTCGCCGTAGGGGAGGCGCATGTGGCTGCAGGGGCTCCCCGAGGGTGTCAGTGGCCCTCTCGCCCTCCCTCCAGACGGCAGGTCACTGAATAACGCACAGGCTCTCCTCTCCTTCCCCCAGATCTGCTCTGCACGCACGGGAGAGAAGGGCTGCAGGTGAAGGGGGAGGAGTGGAGTGAAGGCTGAGGTCTGGACGTGCCGCTCCGTCAGGTGCAAGTCCAGTGGCCTCACCCCTGCCTCTCTCTGCTCGGGTGACCTTGGTGAGCACACACCCTCTTACCCGGAACAGCGTGGAATAGTGGGGAAGAGCATCTTTGGGGCAGGGGCAAACCAGGCTTTTGGCTGTGGACATATTATTCACCTTTTTGGGTCCTGGTTTTCCTCATCTATAAAATGGGAATTGGTGCATTGCAGGGTTATCGTAGGACTCGACACAATGTATGGAAGGCACAGGTCACAGTGTTCAACTGACAAGCTCAGGAGCACAAGTGTACAAGGTAGCCGGAAGGTCGCTACATTGTATTGTTTACTTGGGACAAGTGACAAAGTAACGGAAAATCCACGTATGAGAAGACATTTTGTGGAAAATTGCCACTGGGAAAAGGATGACGTACTTGTCATTAACACATGCCATGTAGTCCTGTGCCGGCTGGATTTCGCTGTAGTTTTATTTGGCTGTGATACTAAACCATTCTTGGCTTAGTAGCATTATCAGCTCTCGGTTTTAACAAAATTGGGTGAGAATACTCTTGGTTTCTGAGAATCTTCCTCTTACCTTGTAGAAGATCCAGAACCACTGCTCTTGTTCCTGTGGTCCATCTGAGAGGGGAGCTATTTTATTTCTGGTGAGAGAATTCACTTTACATTCAGCTTCTTCTTACATTATTCAGTCACAAAACCTCTCTATTATGCTGGTGCATGTTTATGTCTGTCTCAGAACTTTTGCAGAAGCCCTGAGGGAGGGGAGGGAGTTCTTTTGTTTCTGGTTTGTCAGGCGAGAAGACCAGACCCAGGTGGGTGAACGGCTCCACTGTGACTGGTTGGAATGGAGGTGATGGAGTTGGCGGGGCTGGGGCCTCTGGCCCCTGCAGCAGAATCCCACCTGCGGGGACCCCCAGGAGTGGAAGGGACAGGTTGAGGGCAGGTGAGGCTGAGTCTCCAATCGACAGCGCGGTGGGGTCCAGCTCACATGGACTGTTTCCACCACAAAATACAAAACCCTTTCTGAATGCCTCTTGGGAGTGGTGGGGTATGAGAGGCAGAGCCAGCCTGGGTCCTCTCAGAAGAGCTGGATCCATTTTAATTGTGAATAGGATAAGAAAAAAGAGGCACCAAGACGGTGACACTGTCCCTCTCAGTATTCAGAGAAAGTAAAGAGGAAGGAGATTTTGAACTCAAAAAGCTCAGGGGTGTGTGTGTGTGTGTGAGAGCGTGCGCACACGTGTGCACGCGTGTGTGTGTATGTGTGTGCACGTGCGCTCCTTGTCTTCATGGGCAGTGTGGACCACACCCTTAAGTGAGGAGTTCCAGTCTGAGCACTGAGCCCCAGGAGATTCAGGGTAGATGGCCGGCTGTGGCTTTCTTCATGGATTTAACTCTTGCCTTCAGAGTGACATCTGGACCCGAGACCATCCATGCACTTGACCTGAGGCAGCAGCGTGAGCGGGGACCGCCCAGGGTGAGGGGGCGGTGCCGACCTGGGGATGGGACTCTGTCCAAACCAAGCGCTGTCAGGCAAATGTCTCTTTCTCTCTCTCTTGATGGTTTATGGCTGATATTTAAAGTGAAATATGGTCTTTCTTAATTTTAGTGCAAATAACAACACGAGTAAATTAGCAGTGAAATTAGCATGTTGCCTGGCTGGGTGAGATGTGCACAGCGTTTGCAGCTCTGGCTGTAAATAACTTGACGTGCTGCCGGTGGCGGTCTCTCTGACGCATTTTCTCCGGCTCCCTGGGGCAGACCAAGCCAGGTGGACACTGATGGCACACTGTTGTTCCCAGGTTGGGATTCAAGAGTGCCTCGTGATGCACATCCCATTCAGATCGCATCTCACCGTCAGCCATGATTAGAGCAGGACGGGAAGCGAATAAAGCCTTTTCCTGATGCCTTTTCTAGCAGTGTCACCTGCCGCTTCCACGTGACAAGCACAGAGTTCTTACTGTGGGCGCGTCTCCGGCCCGAGCCGTGCGGCCGCCCTTGCTCCTCTGTCCTGCCTTCCTCCGAGGTCTTCTGCGATCGTCCTGGGCAGTAATGGAGAGCAGCCACCCCCTGAGGGCCTGGGCCGCGGGAGAGGCGGCCCGAGCCCCGGGCTTCTCGCGAGACCCTTGGCAGTTGCTTCTGGTCACCCAGCCGAGCGGGTCTCCCTCTGGGTGGATGAGCAGAGCCTTAGAGGTCGGCTAACCTGGCCCTGATTGCAGTGCTCAGGATGCTGAGACCAGAGGAGCCAGGGGACCTCCTCGAGGTCACTGCTTTGGGGGGAACCAGACTGGACTCAGTCTCCCTAAGTCTCCCTGTGCCAGGCTGTCTCGGGGGGGGGCATCCGCGCAGCTTCCCTCTTAGGGTGTTTTCCTCCTATCCCGCACTCGGCCTGGCTCTGGAGGGAGGGAGGAGTGGGGCAGGAGGCAGCAGCTGCGAGAAGAGGGGAACTGGACCCTGGGGTCAGTTCACGGTAAAGGAGGCGGTAAAGGTGTGCGTTGAAACTAGACTAAAAAGGAAGTGCTGCTTCTCATGAGGCTATGAGGTTTCAGGAGGATGGAACCTCTGCTTAGAGCTGAGGCCCAGGGCAGTGTCCAGCTTGCTGCGGGTCTGCACCCTGGGCCTGCCTCTTAGGGCTTCTCCTCTGGAACGAGGGGACTGTAAGGTCTGGCTCTTAAGGTTGTCACAAGGGCAGGGTGAGACTCCTTATTCTCATGAATTTGGGCGGTTCCATCCTCTGTGAGACTCTCTTCCTTGGTTCTGGGACCGTATTTTGCATCCTCTGCAGATCCGGGTTCTGGGCCTTCCTCAGTCCTTATCTGTTTAAAGGAATGAGTGCTTCAGCTGTAGGACCTTAGAGCAGTTCCCTGATTGGAAACTTTACAGTGACCCTGGGGGTGAACCCCTTGTAATTAATGACTTCCTCTCTTTGTCACCCTCTTTCGCTCATCCGTTTACTCTTGAGCACCTGCAGTTCGCCAGACACACGGGTAGCCATTCGAGCAATGGTAGAGGGTAAAAACATGAATTTATGTGGTTCCTCACCTTGAGAATCTCATGTTCAGAGAGGTTATGCCCTTAAGTTGACATCACAATACAATGTGGAGAGTCCTACAGCGGATGCCTGGACAGAACTAATTGGCCAGCCTAGTCAAGGGAGTTTCCAGGGGGGACTGTTGACTTGGGTCTTAGTGGATAAACAGGAGTTTGCCAGTTGGAGGAACAGGAGTGCAGGCATTATGCTTTGACGGTGACGTGTTCTCTGCACTGCTGAAAGGCGCAGCGTGTTCAGGATACACCTGGCCTTTGTCGGCTCACGGCCCTCCGCTGGGGCAGGTGTGATGATAGCAGGGCGGCCCTGAGGACCACTCTGAGTATTGTTCGCGTTGGTCACACCCTCACCTGACCGCATCACCCCACCGGGGATGGATTTTCTCTTGTCCTTTCCCTGCATCGCAGATGTACTTGAACGCAGGGCAGGAGGTCCACCTTCTGTGCCCTTCCCCCGCCCCCCGCTTGTGGGTAAACTTGTCTGGCGTTGCACTCGCTTCACGTTCTGGTCTCTTTATGGAGCGCCTGCCTTTCTCCCTCCTCTTTCTCCATTCCTTGGCCACAAACGCAGGCTGCCACCCCTGCACGTCCACTTCGGGCGTGCACGTAGGGGGTGTTAGGATGCTTGAGAGAGGGACCCAGCGGCGCTGCCCGAATGATGGTGCTCACAGAGCCCTGTGGGCCTGGCCCTGACGGGGAGCTCGCCGCGGAGCTGTCTGCCTGAAGGGCCCACCCCGCACGCCCCCTCTGCTGCTCACCAGGAAGGCCCCCTCGGGCACACGGCCCCTCCTCGTTGCCAGAAGGGACAGGATGACTGTGATTGTCCTCCTGGTGGAGAAGCTGGGCCTGCATTCATTCCCTCTCACTGACTCAAGCCAGGGGCGGCTTGTTCTGGCTTCCAGATGATGCAACATCATCTCAAAAAGGCCAGACCCACAGAGCCCGTGCAGGTCTGCACTGTTTCTCTGGGACGCGGGAGTCAGCAGATGCCATGGCCCCGATGGCTGCCTTGCTCGTCTTGAGGCTCTGACTCCTTTCTCCTTTGTGTTTCCTCCCCAGGCTGCTTATTCGAGGATGGCCTGTGCACACCCTCTGAGACCTGCGTGAACGGTAAGTGCTGGTGCCACCGGACACACGGCTGAGGGTCTGGGTTTGCCTCTATCCCACCGACCCACTGTGACTCCAAGTGTGGCTTCACTCTGCAGAGCGAGGGTTCTGGGTGAGGCTGGTTTTGTTGGATTCTTCGGAAGAGCGTCATTTTAAGGTGATTCACGAGAAGCTTTGAAGAGTAAAGCTGTTTATTTGTATTTAAAAGTTACAGGTGGTTATGCTCAGACTAGTGTCAATGAAAGTAGCTGAGGCTCCATGAACCTAGAATTCCGGAGTAGGGCTGGTTGATTTGGGGACTCTCAGGTTCTTCCCATCTCTCCTCTTGCGCAGCTTCATCCTTTCGGCCCCCTCTTTTCCTCTCTTATTAGGTGGAGAAGAAGACGTCTGGTGCTTTGTGTTTTCAGGTAGGGCTCGTAGCCCACAAGCGGGGGACCTAAAATATCAGAGCAGGGCGTCCTCCCAGGCCCGGGCTCTGGACCTTTGCTCAGAGGGGCTGCCCCTTAGAAGAAGACCCAGCGTCGTGTTTGATGGGCAGCAGATCCGGGCAATGCACACGTTGATCGTGGCCCAGCATGCGGTGGGCTCTCTTCTCCCTCACTGCCCGTCCCTGTCGTTAGATTATGCGTGTGTTTGGGGTGGATTTTGTCCCTGCCTGGATCCTGCCTGCAGCGCTCACTGCCTGACACAGGCGCTCTGGCTCCACCCGGCTCTCTGTGCAACGCGGGGCTTGTGGGTGGACCCAACTTGGGAGGCCGTGCGGCCCTGGGACCCTTCTGTCCAGTGCAGTGAGGCCCTCGGGGTGAAGGGGCCTCTGCCTGACCTTCGCTGAGCTCACTGGTCTTTGCCAGGCCCACGGGGGACACTGTTGAGGGGCTGAAGGTCAAACACCAGGTGCGCCAGGCATTCCGGGGTGAGAAAGTCCTGGGTCGGAGAGCGTGGATTTCAGGGCTGGGAACAACTTTGTGTCTGTGTCCCGGCAGCTCGTGTGCCCTGGGGACGAACTGCTGACAGGCTGGATGGTTTGGTTTCATGTCTTTGCTTGGGGGGGGTTCTGTTCACATCATGACAAGCGGTGGCCTGGGCTGGGGTGTGGCCTCTGTGACCAGAGGTGTCCCGGTTTGCGACGCTGCAGGGCTGTCCGGCCTGAGCGCCTTGGGGTGCAACCTCGCGCGGCTGGCCCTCTCTCTGGGTCCCACTGTGGCTTCTTGCGACGGTACCTCCTGAAGCTTTTATTTGGAGGCAGCTTTAAAAATAATTTTGTTAAAAAAATATGTCATCTGCCCTGACTTGGTGAAGTTGGATTATAAAGGAAACAGGTGTGCCTGTTTAATTTAATTGGAGACTAGGGTGGCACCAGCAGGATAAGAGCTGTAGCTCTGTTCCCTCCCCTTTGTCCTTGACAAAAAGCAGGCCTGTAAGTCACAGCTGTTCTTGGAGGCTTTCCTTCCCTAACCCCAACTGGCCTCCCTGGCATGGAATTACATTAACATTATATAACATAATAGCTTTGAGTTCTTTGGAAAAGGAAAGCAATTTAAATGTAAGTATAAACACACAGGCCTTGATTTATGGAGACAGACAATATTTGATATGTTCTCTAGTACAGTTAAGAGCCGGCTGTGAAGTGGCAGAGTGGGGTGATGGGCAGTAACAAAAAGAGGTGCTGGCCTGGATCTGTGGTTCCCACGAGTGACTGCATGATTCAGCCTGGCAGCAGGTGGGTGTGGGCCAGAGAGGTGTGGCCTGGCAGCCAGGACACGACAGGGGGTCGGTGTGTGGAGTCCGGAATGTTCTGCGGTCAGACTCGGTTCCTCTCTCCCTCTCTCTCTCTCTCTCCCCCTCCCCCTCTCCCTCTGGCCGTCTCTCCCTCTCTTCTCCCCTCCCTTTTCTTGGGATACAGGTAGAAATATATGATCCTAATAACCTTATATATATTTTCAAAAAGCCCAACAGGCCTTGTTAAGCACAATTAAAATGCTTGCGTGGAATAAGATACTTTGTAAAGAAAAGCCAAAAGAAACAGAGTCGCCACCTCACACCTACTGTGATGGCTACTGTAAAGAACCGAAACCCAGAAAATCACAGGTGTTGTCAAGCATGTGGAGAAATCGGATCCCTTGTACCCTGTGGGTGGGAATGTAAAATGGTGTAGCTGCTGTGGAAAATAGTATGGTGGTTCCTCAGAATATTAAAAATAAAGTTACAATATGATCCAGCAATTCCACTTCTGGGTATATACTCAAAAGAAAGGAAAACAGGGACTCAGATATTTGTACCTCCAAGTTTACAGCAATGTTACTCACCGTAGCCAGGAAGCAACCCGACTGTCCACTGATGTGAATGGATAAACAAAATGTAGCTCATCCACACACTAGAACGTTACCCAGCCTGAAAAAGCAGGGAAGTTCTGGCACATGTTACAACATGGGTGAACCTGGAGAGCATGATGCTGAGTGAAATAAACCAGTCACAAAGGACAGATACTTAATGATTCCACTCATTTGAGGTCCCAAGAGGAGTAGATTAATAGAGACAGAAAATAGAATAGGTGGGGGGCACCAGGGGCTGGGAGGGGGGATGGGGAGTCGTGTTCAGTGGGGACACGGGTTCGAGCCCTGGTCCAGGAAGATCCCACATGCCGCGGAGCAACTAAGCCCGTGCACCACAACTACTGAGCCTGTGCTCCAGAGCCCGTGCTCAGCAACAAGAGAAGCCACCGCAATGAGAAGCCGGCGCACCGCAACGAAGAGTAGCCCCCGCTCACCGCAGCTAGGGAAAGCCCACGTGCAGCAACAAAGACCCAACGCAGCCAAAAATAAATAAATAAATAAATAAATAAATAAGTTTGTAAAAAAAGAAAAGAAAGGCAGGTCTGGTTAAGGCCCGCTGCCTTGGGTGCTGACCTGTGCAGGCCAGGACTCTAGCCAAGCCCCCAGCTCCCATGCAGAGGGCAGCCCTGGGGGAGGCATAAGACCCCATTCTGGCCTCAGATGGAAGCTTCTTGGTGGAAATGTCTTGGGTGTCTGAGGTGGGTGGGCAGGAGGACAGATGGTACCTGCTGGTCTTCAGGTGGGGTTAACACTGGGTGGGCAACTGGATGAGAACCTGGGCACAGAACAGCCCCTGAAGTCCAGCGATGAACACTAGTGGGGCTGGGGTGGAGGAGCAAACGCTGGGGTTGGGGAGGGGACCTCTAGGACGGCCGCCTGGCTCCCCTAAACAGCATCCATCGCCACAGCAAGAGCCTCACTGGGCCCGGCTGGGCTGGCGGGCCTCCGAATCCGGAAGAGGCCTGGGGTCAGGCCCCCGGCCGCCCACTGCCTCTTTCTTGAGTTGTGGCCCTTCTGGGGTCTCGGAAATGCGGCTGCCGGTCCTCAGCCCCACAGGCCCCTGGGCCCCGAGCGTGTGAAGGAACCATCCTCCCTCCTCCCTCCCTTTTTTCTTCTTTTCCTTCTAAAGCTTTCTTGAGGTCTGAAAGAAGCAGACCAAATCAGTATTTTTGTTGGAAGCTCTCAGAACATTTTTCTTTTTTTTTCATTTTCGTGTTTAGCGACCACAAGCTGGGTCTGTCAGCTGCTGGTCGTGATCTACTGGTGTACCCAGCATGCCATGGCAAATTTGATAAACGGAGCTATTCTGTTTTATTGCACTGGAAAAAATAGAATAATAAGATGCTTTAATTTGACAACTTGGAGACTATGAAAAAGTACAGTCAGTTTGAAAAAGAGATTAGGTAACAGCAATAAAATCAACACGGTATGAATCATGGGCCACCCGGAGAGCCTGAAAAGGCCCATGTGATCTGGACATTCTGAGGCCGCTGGCTGAGGAGACTCGGCCCTTGGCCGCTGCTGGCTCTGTGCGGAGGGGCTGCCCCGAGGGCGGGCTCAGCATTCCGGCTCTTATGGCCGATTTTGGGAGCTTAATGGGATTTCCATGGAATGGCTTTACAAAATCCACTTTGTGAGAACCCTTTTCACCACCTTTCAGGAAGATGATCCTCCTGTAGTGGCTACTGCTGTTTAGGTAATAAAAGCAGCACCGAGGAATGATCGGATTACTGGTTCTTCACTTGCCAGTAATATCCTGATTGGGCTTCTAGACTCCAGGGAGGTAGAGTCTGATAATAGTTTTGTCTGGATAAGTCTCAAGTTCATGGCGCTATAAATCTTGGATAAAGATGTTGAGGACGTGGCCTTTTAAGGATCGTTTTATCAGCAAGATGTAGAGGCCAAGTCTTGGGTTTTGATCTTCACCAGTGGGCCGTTCTCGTGCTTCTCTTGGGCTGTTCCAGTTCCTGAAGCGTGCTCTTGGGAGTTAAGCTGCAGTGTTCGCGTGTCGGCCTCTGCTCAGGGCCCTGGGGGTGTCTCTGAGGACGTCCCCGTGCTGGGCAGTGAGGACCAGTGGCCAGTCGCGCCTCCTCTTGTCCACGTTCCCACAGGAGCCCTCGCTGAGCTTGCTGTGGTGGAGACTACAAACGAGACCAATCGCATGGCTCCGAAGGGTCAGGAAGAAAGTTAGGATTTGAATATTCTGAAGTCCGTCAGTTTGGGGGCAGCCCTAGTGCTTTCTGTGATCCACGTTGCTCTGGGCCCACTGAGCAGGATTTTCCTTGAAAAATTCCTGAATCCTGGGAGAGAAGTTGTGCCCATCTGTCTGTAGTTTGCCCAGATGGAGGGGCCGCCATTTGTAACCTGGGGGAGTGTTCAAGTATCCTGGGAGTCCATTTGTCTGCATCAGAGAAGCGATTCCTTTAAGGAGGCACGGTTCTCCTGCTGTGTCCTCGGCCATTCAGGCTTATATCCTCACTTCACTGTGTCCTCAGTTCTTGATGATGTCCTACCCTTTCCCTGGAGAAGGGGCTTGGGGAAGATGGTGTGTCCCGGCCACAGGAGAGCTTTGTGCGTGGAGGAGCCCCCTCCTGGGGAGTGAACCCTGAGTGGTGTCGTGGCCACTTCGCAATGAGCAGCTGCTTTTGCCATGACCACCCGGGCCCAGAGGGAGGTCTCAGTCCCTGCAGCAGAGCCACAGACTGCCCGCACACCCCGAGCTGGCCCGGGTCACTGAGCTATGGGAACGTTGTCATCGCAGCGCGACTCAGCCTTGGCCAGCTGACCAGGGAGTACACAGGTGGAGTGGTTTCCTGCCCTTGAGGTTTCCCCACCTTCCCCGAGCAGAAACGTGAACTTGCCCCTCTGGGTGTGCGCGCGTTCCCACGCCTCTCCTGGGAACTCATCCCACGCTCTGGTGCCTCTTCTGGATCCAGGCCCTCTTTCCCCTTCCTGATTTCTTTAGTCATTTCCTCCCACTTCTCTTCTTTTAATAGAGACGGGCTCATATTAAAAAGTTTGAAAAGCAGAAAATATGAGGAAAGTAGAAGTCACTGCCCAGGGAAAACCTCTGTGTTAATAGTTTAATGGAATTTCTCCAGCTTTTTTTCCTGTGCAGATTTTTGCATAGTCACCAGCATATTAAACCTATAGTTTTGTATCCTGAGCAGTTAATAGTCTAAACCTGCATTTTCTGATGCTACGAATAAATGTTTGCAGACCTTCTCTTTTATATCTGCCTAATATTCAAATCATGTGGGTGTAACATAACTTTAAAAAGCATTTCCATGGTTTTTAATATTTAGGATACATCCACTGTTGTTTAAATTAATATAAGTATCATAGCAAAGAAGAGCTTTGTGCCTAAGGTTTTCAGTAGTAGTTTGCATTGGTTTCCTAGAATATATTCTCACACCCAGAGTACTGGGTCGTGGTCTGTGGGGCTTTGGAGGCTCGTGGCGTGTGCTGGCAAACCGGTTTCCATCACGCGGTCTTGATTTGTGCTCCCATGGCAGGCATGAAAGCAAACATCTCACTTCTCAGCCGAAGCACGATCTTTTAAAAATCTTTGCAAATTTGATTTCCTTTTTTCTTTATATATGGAGTAGTTGATAATTAGACCTTCAGAATTTATTTTTAGGGCATAACATCTGTTTTTTGACTATTTCCCATTTCGAGTTATTGGCCATGGAATCAAATCTACTTTTAAAAAATTTGGAAACCTGCTTTCCTAATATTTAGTATACCTGTGGGATTACACCTAAACTCTCTTTTCTGTCATCTGTTCCAGGATGACATAATCTCTTTCTCTCAAGAGTCACTTTTGGAACACTTACATTTGTTCTCTAATGGCCAAAATTATTTCAGTTTGCTCTTTAAAGTTGTCCTTTTTGCCCTAGATCTGAGGGACCCCTCATGCATAGCGACCCCCGGTCCTGCCAGCTCTCCCTCTGCAGTATCTCCTGATTCTCTGGTTTTCATGCTCACAAGGACCCGTGCTGCTGCTTTGCTGCATTTCCCTCCTGACTGGTGGGCCTGCCACCCCGTCCCCTCCCCCTCCATGCGTCCCACCCACTTCGGCTGTGGTCCTCAGTGCCTGTCTTCCCACAGAGTCGCGTCCAGACCCCTGCGGCCAGTGCGAGCCTTTGAGGTCACTCTCCACGTGGCTGCTACCGCCGGGTTGCCTTTAAGGTGACCTCCCTTCACCGGGTTGCCTTGCGCGTTGTCCTCGGGCTCCTTCCTTTCCCGGCCCTCTTCCCTCGTCCAGACCCGCCCCCCCCCTTTCCTCCTGCGTTCCTGCACCCGCTGAGCTTTCCCTCGGGCTCTTCACCAAAACATTGACCTTGTCCTGCCACGGATCTCAGTGCCTGGAGTTTTCTTCAAGGGTTTGTGTTTTAACTTCCCTTCTGGGTTGAAGTTTTTCGAGGAGTCTTGAAGTACTACCTTTCCTCTGCTAGGGCTCTGCTATCATGGGCATGCAGAAAGTACTTACTGATTTCTGGACAGTTTGCCTCCAGACATGGAAGCCTGTTGGAGATGAACGGTGGCGGTCCATTGAGTGAGGGGTGCTTTCCTGATCCATGCAGTTGCTGGGAGCACAGCACTTCCTCTTCAAGGACATACCCTGGACCCGCGGGGGCGCTGGTCAGATGGTACCGGTCGTGGGGTGAGCGCACAGAGCACCCTTGCCCACCCACCCTCCTCCTTGCCTCTCTCATGGGTTCCTGCCCAGCAGTGCCCACCTGCCCTGGCCCCTGTTGGCCTGGCCTCCTCGCTTTCTGCCCCCAGGTGCGACCTCCATCCTGGCCACGGACGGGCACGGCGCATGGGCTAAGTTGCTGTGCTGAGTCAGGGCCTCACTCGGACTCTCTGCTGGTTGGGGTGACCCACAGGACTTGCGCTCGTCCCAGAAAAGGCATTTCTGGAACCCGCTTGGGGGCCTGCCTGCCTCCCGGGACCAGACCCTAACTTGGGTGTGAGCATGGGTCCTGCCGGCTGCGGATGGGGAAGCAGAGGAGGAGGGGCTCGGAGAAGCTGGCCAAGTGCGGCTGGACGCAGCAGTTGGCGGGGGAGATGGGGGGGCCCTCCTCTCCCCCACCCCCGGCTGCAGGGTCCATCTCTGCCCTCAACAGGCCTCCCGTACCCCCTGCTCCAGCGTTGGATTCCGTTTTACGTGTCTGTTGAGCTCTAAGGAGAGAAAGTAGGGCTCCCCATCCAAGCTCACTTTGTCCCGCTGGAGGGTTTTCATGTGACACGTGACCCCAAGGCGAGTCCTCTGCAAGCAGCATCTGAATGCAGCTGCATCTGCACCTGCTGCGTGGACCAGGCTGCTGCCTGCCTGTGATCAGAGGGGCAGCGCCAGGTGGGGCTAACCCGCCCTCCTTCTCATACCGCCTCGAGGGTTCTGGGTGGAGAGCGTAGGGCCGTTCTGGCTGTCCACGGCCGTCCCTGGTGACGGGGAAGAAATGAGGGGACGCCCACATCCGGGCCGGTGCATTTGAGAACCAGAGCTGTGGAACGAGGGGCTGTGCGCCTGTAAAAGTCTGTCCAGAGCCCTTGAAACTTACAGAAAGGGCGCATTACTGAGGGCAAAGATGTTTGTCTGTTTTAGTTTCACTTTAATGGAGAGTTTGGCACCTTCTCCTGAGTCAACAACATGCTTACTTATGTGTGTTGGTTTAAAGCTGAATAGCTGTTTGGAGGGTAGAAAATGGGAACCAAATATGTATTACCCATAAAATGTAAATGGCAATGGTTTCCAGAACTTTCTAGTGTACCAGTTTTTTCAGAGACATACTGTCAGGTAGTAAAGCACTCCCAGAGTCCTTAAGAAGGATACCATGCTGTGAAGCTTATTTAAAATAAAGCTTATGAGAAATAAAATTGTGTCTTTTGTTATTTTCTAGCGGACATACACCATTTAATTGAATGTTAGTGATGACGCCAAAAATCTCCTCTTCCAGGAAGTCTTCCTGGTTGATTTAGAACCCCCTCCTCCTCTGCCCTGATGAGCAAGGTGCATGTGCGCACCTCCCTCACCACAAGCTCCGAGGTCGGGGGCCAGCGTGTCACCTGACACACGGGCATCGTCTGTGGCAGTTGGCAGAATGAAGGAGATTGTTGGAGATCAAGGAGGAAACAGCAAAATCTAATTTTGCATTGAGTCACAGCGTGTAAATTCTCACTGTTTATATTCACATGTGTTAAGTGGATTTTTAAAAATAAAGACTTTGTTTTATTTTTCCTAATGATAACTTATAAAATCTGGAAATAAAGAAAAGAATAAAGGACACAATAAAAATTCCCCCGAAGATAACACCACAGCTCATTCTGTTTCTTCCACTTAAGCAATTCTCTTTTCTCTTAAGTTTTCACACCGTGTGTGGCGTGTGCACACCGGCCAGTGGGCAGCGGTCAGCACTCGGCCCCCGTGAGAAGCAGAGCGTCATTGTTAATCCTGAGCCCACTTCTGCATTATTGTGATGATAGAAGATGGCAGCAAAGTCTTACTGTATAAAAAAGGAAAATGTTAGTTCCTGGAGTATTTACCTGCTTTTCTCTTTTTGGCTTATCATGTATTGATTCAAAGTGGATTATACTGATAATACTTGGATACATTCTCATTACAAATGAACAGTTTGGAAATACATAGAATAAAAAGTGAAGTGTTTTCTCCACACCCCCTCGTCCACCGCATCTCAGCCCACCGAGAGGCAACGGCTTTTACCAGTTGCTGTGTGCCCTGCCAGACTGTTTCCCGCGTACGGTGACGTGGAACGTGCCCGGCGTTTCCTCAGGAAAAAGATCTAGCAAGGAGCATGCCTGAGCAGTCCTGTGCTGGGATGGAACCATCTGTGTCATCCGAGGCTGCTCTGTGGGCAGGACCACGGCCCCAGCTGCAGCCCTGGAGCCCAGAGGTGTGGGACTGCATCCCTCGGTGTGGCCGGGAGGCTTGTTCCGCTCCCAAATCCCAATTAATCAAAACTCAAAGGGAATGGGAATTAATTACTGAGTTAAATGGTGTGAAGCAGAGTTTAATTTGGCATGTTAACAGGAAAAGAAATGCAATTTTGAGCCTCACGTGAATGACTGGAGATGAGTTAAAATTGATTCTGCTCCATTTGAGTGCCCGCCGCACGCACACGCACACGCGTGCTCAGAGCGCGGGCACGACCGTAGGTGCCCAGGGCTCCGAAGAGCCCTTTGCGCCTGTCCCCCAGGCTGGGCTCCTGCAGGGGAGGCGGGAGGGGCAGAACCGGGCTTCTCTCTCCTCTTACTTCCTTGCAGCTCGGGAAGCAGGAAGCTGCACCTGGAAGTGACCCGCTTTCCTTCCTCTCAGCTCTGGGGCGGTTGGCGGGTCACCAGGCAGCAGTCAGGCTCGCACTCCCCTCCCGCTTAGCGGCTCTGGGCCCTGAACTTCCAGGGAGGTACGGGCCGCTTCTTCCTGCACCCGGGCTGGCAGTTATCGGGGGATGAAAAGACATTCATACGTCGGAAGCTGAGGACTCTGCTGCTTTGCGTCTTCATGGGGCGCCGCGTCAGCATCGTCGATGCGACCCTAATGTGTCGTATCTGCTGTGGCTTTGTAACTACAGTAATCAATACTGGGAAACGACGGGGGTGTTCAATTCTGAATAAACAGCGAGAGGATACACGTGCCCGTGAGTGAAAGTGTAGTTTCAGGCCTAGCTGTCTGGTCTTCCCTTGAGTCAGGGCGTTAAGGAAGCAAAGTCCTGGGGGTTCATCCCTGCACAGCATGGTTCTGAGCATGCTGACGCCCGCACCTCTTCCCCAGCAGCCTGCCCGACGAGCCTCGCTTCGCCTGTCCCAGGGCGCCCACTGCCAGACTCGGTTAGGCTCTGCTGAGTGCACCCAACTCCCTGGAATTTCAGGGTAACGGTCCAAGGCACTGTGCCCCGTCCCCTGCTCCCAGGGCACAGAGGTGACCTGCCGCAGTTCCCAGTTGCCCGGTCATCGCGCGTCCCCAGGGAACAGTTAAACTGTCCCACTGGGGGCCTTCGCCTCACCAGGCCTCTCCAGGACGTCCTCCGGCAGGACTCATCCTCCAGCCAAGCAGCCCGTCCTTCCGCCAGAGCCCCGCTGCCGCCTTGCCCACCCGTCCTCAGGTGTCGCCCTGCCGGGGGTCTTCACCTCCACCTGGTGGGCTCCCCCCAAGGAGGAACGAACAGGAGTGTGAGGCAGTGTCTCCATTTCACAGATGGACCACCGACTTGGAGGACGGTGCCCCAGCTCAGGATGTGCGCATGGATGAAGGTGCTCTTGAAATATTATTTTTTCCTTTTGTCCCTGTTTCTAGGTTGGTTTACCAGTTACTCGAATTAACCCTTCAAAATCTCTTAATTGTGAAGACAGTAGAGGATAATGAATTATCTAGTAGATGAAGCCTATTTTCAGGTTTCCTGTTATATCCAAACCAGAGCTGTTTAGACCTTTCTCTGGGGGAAAGTTAACTCGAAGGGCCAGTTATGGACAGTGTCTCCTACAGGGTCCAGGGTCCATGGATCCGCTGGTGATCTCGGCGTGTAATAGCTTCTTGATGAATGAGCAGACTCCGTGTGTGGAGTCCGGAGGCCCTGTGCCTCTTCCCCTGGGATCAGGGTTTGCTGTGATGAACGGCCCGCTGCCAGTGGGCAGCGCTGCCTGGCCCTGCAGGTGGGCGGGGGCTGAGGGGATGAGAAACCACATCCACACCCCGGCGCCCGCGCTCACCAGGGCTTCCTTTCTGGCCTGAGTCTCTGCTAATTTGTTTATGCTGCGGTTTGGGTTTGGGTCTTACAAGTACTAGATCTTGTGTCTGCCTGAGAATGTCACCAATGTAAAGAGGAGAGCTATTGTACAGGAGCATCTGGGGCCTGGGTGGAATAAATTAAGCCAAGTAGATTATATCAGAGCCAAGAAGTGTCACTATTTGAGGTTTACATTGGACTGGTATTTGCTCTGCAGTTTTTTTCTTTTCCTTTCAAGTGCCTAAAACATTTGGTTTTTAAGATATTTATGGCAACCTGTTTTTTTCTACATTAATATTTAAAACAACATTTTTTTTTTTCAGTTTATCATTGTCAACTGTTAGATAGTTGGATGGTCTGAGCTGTCTTTGGAAGCCAAGATTGGAGTTTTAATTAGCTCATTTCAAACCACCCTAGATTTCCTGAGCCTACGACCGTGCCCTTCTCTGGAGCCCTGCGTCTGGGGATGCATTTTTGCACTTAGGAAGCATCCCCTGCTCAGAGTTGGGAACCCTTTCCTCTCTCCCGCCCCATCCAGTTGCCACGGTGATTATAAATGTGTCACCAGCGGGGGCAGGGCTGCAGCAGTGTGGTCCAGTCTGGAGGGTGTGGTCTTCTCCCAGCTGCAGCAGCCCCTGCTGGGCGCAGACCCTGTGGTTGCATTCGCCCTCTCTGCTCTGGGGCGGGATCGGCCCACCTCCACGGAGCTGTCCCAGGAGTGGGCTCATGCCTACCGGCCCTGGGGACGCCCACACCCTGAAACAGCTCCTTACGGACACAGTTTCTTCAGAGGATGGACATGGGTTTGTGGCAGGAAGGGTTTTAAAGTTTTAACGTATTTCATGGCTGCTCCTTCTCTGTTAGTAGGACTCTGAGTCTAGAATTGCTGCAGTCTTGAGAGAAATATGCTACATCCTCATTCAGTTTCGGTTCATTTTGCTGGAGGCATTGGAAGAGATTGGGAGTCGGCGTTGGGGGTCATGAGCTGTTGATATTTTCAGCCACGACCAGAGACTAGATGAGGGGCGTGTGCCAGTGGTCACGCCACTGTGAAAAGCACAAGGCTATTCTTAAAGCAAAATTTTATACTAAACTTGAGTTCTAGAGATGATATATTTTAAAAAAACTTTTGTTTTTCTTTTTTGATCTATAGGTAACCATGTGGGGATTTCAGTGGTTCAGCCAGTGGTATGTTGGTAAATGTTCAACAACCAGCTCTGAGCGGGGGTGTGTTGATTTGCCGTCAGTTTCCACGGCCTAAATGTTGCCCCTGGGCTGATTTCCAGCCAGTCGGCTCCACCACAGGGGAGTTGGGCAGACACACGACGCTCAGCTGTCAGGAGCCGGGGCCATCCCAGGGTGAGCCTCTGTTTCAGAGGTGCCGTCTGCCCGTCCTGGGACCCTTGGGTACACAAGTTCCGCAGGGGCGGGTGTGTTGAGTGTCAGTTGACGGCTGGGTCTGACGGCAGAGGTCTCCGCTACCCTCCAGCTCAGGGGTGATCTTCACGAGGTCAAGCTTGGCGTGGGGTTGTTTTGAAACATGCCCTGGTCTGTTCCCCGGGCTCAGAGCTTGTGAGGGAGTCCGAGTGGGTTAACGCCCCGCATGTCTCTTCTGTAACTGAAACAGGGTTACACGATAACAGTGTGTTTGCTTTGGGTTATGTACTTTTCTGAGTGTTTTCACACGTTATATTCTTGGATTTCTGCAACATTCCTGAGCGATTCTTTTCTCCTGAGATAATTCCGTTCTCATTTAGCAGGTGGTAAACTTGGTCTCTTAGATGTTAAATTGGGTGAACGCGGCAGAATCTAGAACCAGGGGTGACCCACTGTGCCTCCAACTGAACTCATCATTTGCTTCCCACAGCTGCACAGAAGCACGGGGGGATCACCATCATGGGCCTTCAAGGGGCAAGTTCTCGATTTGCTACTTGTGAACCCTTCATGATGTTGGCAGAAGTGAGGAAATGGTCGTTTATGGTGAGATGGGTGTTGAAGCGAGAATGACCGCGTTGCGAGCACCTTTGCAGGAGCCGGGGCGGGGGCTGGTGGCACCAGCTGGGCAGGCTGGTGACTGGTGTTGTCTTTTTGCTCTGAAAACAGATTCCAGTGATAGAATGAGCCAGGAGTCTCACGCTCACCCAAACCCTGGAGAAATCCTGGGCCAGGGTACCCATCAACTGGGAGGCTCTTGGTTGCTTTCACTTTCATGAATAAGAGAAAACGATCTGTGGAGGGGCCTCCCCTTGATTCATGTGGCTCAAAATCAGTTTTGTTAATGGGGTTTTAAACTTGTTCTCAGAATTGGAAGAAATCCCAGAGACTGGAAACTGGTGATGCTGTGTGTGGGTGAGACCCTGTGGAAATCAGGCTGTGGCCGGCCTGTGGGCTTTATTAGGAGGGCGGGGGCGGGAGAGGGAGAGGGAGGCTGGCCCTGTGGCCAAGGAGGTTCTTCTTTCATCTCCAAGGAGAAGGTTCACCGGCTCAGTCATCTTCCACCGTGGGGGAAGGCTCTTCCTCAGCTTCCTGCCGTGAGGTTTGACAGGAGGACCGTTTGCTTTCCTGTTTTCTTCCTCCATTTTGGAAAAAAAATAACAGCTCTGATTTTTGCTTAGAATAGAACTGATCCTCTGAGAGTGCTTGGAGAGAAAGAGGGGGGAAAGCGTGATTGCCTGAAGGGCTCTCGGTGGTAGGATTGGTCTGGACGGACCTCAGGCTCCCCAGACCCCCCATTGCTCTGGGTCTGTAGAAGTCAGGCCAGCTCAAGGTCAAGAGTCCAGTTTTTTGAACAGCGTAACGTGGTGAAGAGATTGGAAGTAGCACAAGATTAATGGATGCGTTAGAATAGTGATTACCCGGGCTGTGGTCCAGACGTGACTGGCCTTACCAGGATGACCAAGGTTTTAAGTCCTTGAGGGGCCAATCCGACAGAGTTGGGGTGGGGGGCGGGTCACCATGCAGGTCCTGGCCCCTCCCTGCAGTGTTGCCCTGTCCTCAAGAAGTCCCTGGCTGCCTGGTGGGCTCACCTGAGGGTGGAGCAGACCCTCCCCACCCCCATGCCTTCTCTGCCCACCGCCAACATGCAGCTCACCCCTTCCTTAAATTCTACGTGATGCATGAAAATCCACCGAGATGCGCATTCAGGGTTGTGTGTCTCCCTCTCTGTACGCTACACCCCAAGTAACGTGGGGTCCTGAGCTTGCTCTCCACCTGGGCCGTCCGCACCGCCCTTCACCTCGGCCCTCTCTGGCCCACACCTCCCGCCTCAGACGTTTGTTTCTCTGTTGCTGAGTCCTGTTCTGTCGATGAGTGGGCCGTGTTTGGGTTGTTTCCGGTGTTTGGCTGTCGTAGGAAGGCTGCTGTGAACACCCTGTGTGGGCCTTTGGGGGTGGAGGAGGAGGAGGAGGTAGGGCTTGTCTTGGGGTGCCTACCTGGGAAGTTCCCCTGAGTCTGGTTGCTTGAGATTCTGGTAAGATGCAGAAATGTAAGAAATAAAAATAAAGAAATAAAAGGCAGATTATCCCACATGCCACTAGGAAAACACACAGTTGGGAAAACACGTAATAGGATTGCCTGTTGGTCAGTCTTAGTTCTTCAGCAAAATGGAATAAATTTTATGTTCCCAGTTGTTGAAATGAAACACTATGACCTTATTTGATTATAACCTATGTCCAAATGGAATTCTCCCATCTCTACTTTATTATTTTCCAACATGTCAGACCTTGTTATGATGGTAGGAAAAATCCCCGTTCCTTATGTTTTCCTTTGGCTAGAGTTTCTCTCTCACTTGCCAAGTGGCCTGAACAAATTCTATATGGCAACTGACCTGGTAGGATTCTGTTGTTCTTATTTGTTTCAGTGAACAGAAATGCACTTGAGCATTATCAAGACCCCCGTGGGTCGTGGGGTAGGAGCGGGGGCCAGTTGTCAGTCTCACATGTCCAGAGCCCAAGTCATCAGAGCCCTATCTTTAGTCTGATGGGCTCTGGCCTCTGTGGACTTCAACCACCGAGTCACGTTTCTCCCTCTGGCCCAGTCAGGTTGGGGGTCGGGGAGTCTTGAGATGCTTACACCCATTGTCTCAGCAGGGGTGGTGGGCTCTCCTCTGCCACAAACAAAGGTGCATCAACAATTTGTATTTTGTTTCTTCACTCTTTAAAAGGAATCACAAACAAAACAACTAGACCCAAACTTTACACATTTTGGGTCTGCTCGCTGTGGATTAATGTTTTCATGTCCTTAATCTGAAAGCCTGATGCCATTGATTCATCTGGCATGTGTGTGTGTGCACCGTCACTGACACAGTGTGGTCATGATATCTGAAGCACGAGCATGTTGGACTGAAAGTCAGAAAACTTAGGGCCAGTCTAGGCTCTACCAGCAGACATTTCCTTGACCTTCTATTTAAGTGAATTCTCCATGGAAGGAGCCAGTTTTCTCACCTGTAAAATGAGGAGTTTGGCTACATCAGGGGTTACAAACCGTGGCTGCCCATTAGGAACACCTGGAAGCTTTTAAACAACTGATGGCCAGGCGTTGCCTGGCAGAGTCGAATCAGAATTGGGGAGGGGGCGGTCGGCATCCGCGTTCTTTCTTTTTCTTCTTTTCTTCTTTTTTTAAGCTCCCTGAAGTGATTCTAATGCACAGTCATAGTTGAGAACTGCTGGGCCAGATGATTTCTAAGAAACCTTCCAACCCTAAAAATTCCATGACATCTACACTAAAATGCCAGCTGTGCTTTGTGCAACAGAGCCAAAGGTATGGAGGGGGGGTTCAGTCTCCTCATTATTACTTGTATGGTTTGTTAGAAAGAACATCATTAGCATAGAAGATATTTCTCTGTGGACATGCAAATCAATGCAAATGACTAATCTGCCATTTAAGAAATTGCAGATTGCAGCACAAAACTGTCTTAGGTGAATAACCCTAGTCCAATTAGTTGACAGTATTCTGTACTTCGTTATTAAGGATATTTGCCAAAACACAGAAGACTGTAAAAATGCTACAAAATATTATTAATACCTGCACAGTGTTTTACAATTTATGGGAGATTTCATATACTTTATTTCACTTGAGCCACAAAATTCCAGTTGTACCCTAGACTGACTACTTGTATGGCTGTTTGGTCAGGTAGAAATAGGGTAGGGTGTCAAGGAAAGCAGGGATGTAGACAGTTGGCAACAACTCAGTACAACCCAACCCAACAAGGCCAGATCTGGGAGGGGGCTACCAGTTCTTTGGCAGTAGAATTACCTAAGTTTTGGAGGCTAGTGACTTACACGTATGTCATGTAAGGTGAGGGGGTGAATTCTGTGTTTGCTTTATGTGCGTCCTTTTTGTTGCTGCACAAATGCAGATGCATCATGCAACAGAAAGACCACCGGGCGAGAGGGCAGGGGATCTGGGTTCAAGGTCTGAAAGTAGGTCCCCAGGTGAGCAGCTTAGCACATGTGACCCTGGGAGCTCTATGGTGTAGACTCAGGAGGTCAGAGACCATGTGCCCAAGTCCAGCAGGTGCCTGGCGTGTGACTGGGTCTTAGGAGGCATCTACTGGAGGCCATATACTTAGGGCAGTGTCTGGCATGTGGCATCTCTCACCAGTCTGGATGCTAGTTATGGGTATGGCTTATGGTCTGTCTGCCCCTGGAATGTGAGCTGCATGGGCAGGGTCTTGACTGTCTCTGGCTAATTGATGTTTCTGGGCATCTACAACAGGGCCCACTGCAGGGCTGGCTGAAGTAGAGGTCAGTGTTTACTTTGTGTTTATGGGACACGGTGCTTTTAACTTTCCCTCAGTTAACTTTATCAAAGCAATGTATATAGGTAGTTTCGAACAGTCAATTAACACAAGGTTCCAATAAAAGCAGAACACCCCGCCCCCCCCGCCCCCCCAGGTTGCCTGTCCGGGGAGCATTTCCCACAGGAGCATCGCCTGGCCGTCCAGTCTGAGGTCTGGCGGTTGCCTCTGTGTATTCACGTTGTGCACTTCCACCCTCGGTCACCGTGGTCCCCTGGTCCTTCTCTTGTTCCTATTGTAACAGAGCAGGACCCTATGGGGCCTTCCCAGGACAGACCCCGCATGTCCTCTGCCTGCCTTTTGTCTGTAGGAAAACTTTAAAGAATAAATTTAATCAGCGAAGTCAGAAAATGCAGAAGCAAAGGAAAACAGTGAAACAAGCAAAATAATAATAGTTTAGCCGTTGAAGTCAAGGCCCTTCAGTTCCTCCTCAGGGCCGCAGATCATATTCTGAGCTGCTTTGTAGATCCTGAAGCGCCCCCAGTAGGTTGACTACGTGATGACCAGACGTAGCCGTGACACAAGCTGCCACAGTTCCGAGAACTGGCCTCGAGGAAGCAGCAGCGAACTGCCCTGGACCTGAAGCCTAACTGTATTAAAACAATCGAGAGGACGCCGGTCGGACCGTTGCACGAGCAGTTTCAAGGTGGCCGCGGGAGCTGTCCGAGCTGCCCTGCCGTGTGTCCCAGCAGCGGGGCGGGGCGGACAGGCCGCAGGCGTTCCGCGAGGTGGGGGATGGAGCCAGGAGGAAATCGTCCCCCGCCCCCGGAGGTGGGAGATTCCTCTTGTAACTCCTCCCCGACTCCTCGAGGGTCGCGCACGGGCTTCTTGGGATCAGGCCGAGCCCCTGTGGAGCGGCGGACGCGCGGGGGTCTCCGAGCGGCGCTGCGCCACCGAGGCCGCGGCTCTGGGCTCCCCGAAAGGGCGCCTGGCCGGGCGGGCACGCGGGGCTCCTCGCTCCTTCCTCGGGCCGGTTCACGCAGCGCGCGGTGGGGAGCGTTTCGGGCTTGACCGCTCTCTCGCCGATTCTCGGGGTCCCAGCGGGGCGAGGGGCCTCACGCCCGCTTGGCCAGCTGCTGGGAGTGCCCGAGCCCTGGACGGCCCGGTGTCCTCCGGCCCCACTGCCGGTCCCTCGCGCAGGTCTCAGAGCTGCTGCCCCGGGGAGCAGGAGCGAGTACCGCCCTGCATGCAGCCCGTGGGCAAAGCCAGCTGCTGGGGCACCGCTCGTGGGGAGCCCTGCGTGCAGACAGGGTGACCCTCCCCCCCGACCACGCCTGGCCGAGCGGGCACGAGGCGGTCCCCGCATGCCCTGCCTGAGCGTCCCAGAAAACGAAACGGAGCCGTCAATTCTCGCGTCCACACAGCGGTGCACTCAGATCCTGGCTATCCAGGGCGCGAAGAACCCCCGAGTCATAACGCAGCGTTATCTCACGTTTAAGTGTAAGTGCTTTATAGCACCTCATAAAATTTAAGTTAGTCTTCTAAACATTGTCATTGACAGTGAGGATGGCGTGGAAAAAGGCTGGATACTTGCGTAGAGATGGGATCCAATCAAACTCGATTAAAAATTTCCACAGATATTCCTATGGGCAGAAGTAGGTTAAAAAGAGCATAATACAGACTAATAATTATTAAAAGTCATTCAAGAGTGATATTTTTTTCTACGCAATCCTGTTCTCAATTTTAACTGATTCCCTTAAGATCAAAGTTTTAAAAAATGTACTTTGGTTTTTTCCTTCATTTCCTTCATTTCCTTTATCCCACGACAGGGTCCCTCTCCAGTCGCAGGTAGAGGCGGTCAGTCTGCCCTGCAGAGTGAGGCCCTGCTCCCTGGGACCCCGTGCCTGCCGGGCGGGAGTCACAGTGAGTCCCTGAGGGCTTCGGTGTTGGCACAGTGGCCTGTAGGCATTGCTTATTTTAAGCAAAAGGTGCTGACTGGTAAGGCCCAAAGCGCAGAGTTTTATGGAGGTTTTATTTATTTTCCATTCTAAAAGCAGTATTCTTCATTAAAGAAAAATTGGGAAGAAGACAAGCCCGTGGTCCTGTCACCTGAGACAACTTAGTTTTGATCTCTTTTTTCCTGTGTTTTTCCTGCATTTGGACACGTTTTATGCATTTATAAACATATTGTTACTATAATTCTCTCTTGAATTTATACAATACATATTTTCCTATCTAATTCACTCGCTTCCTAAATATAACCTTTAAAAGAGTAATAGTTCAGGGTCCTAAAATTAATATCAAAATCACAATCCCTCTTTACTGCTTAGGCAATCCGTTTCTTCATTAGTTCATTCACTCACCGTTTTGTGAAGGGACTTTGATTTATGAGTGTCAGTGCCAGAAACTGACTGGAGCTGGAGTTTCACACCACCCCAAGCATGCAGGGATGTGGGGAGGCAGACTTCTGAATAATGGTAATGGGAAAGCATGCAGGGATGTGGGGAGGCAGACTTCTGAATAATGGTAATGGGAAAGCATGCAGGGATGTGGGGAGGCAGACATCTGAATAATGGTAATGGGAAAGCATGCAGGGATGTGGGGAGGCAGACATCTGAATAATGTCCCTCCCCAAAGATGGAGCATCTAATCCCACCTCACGGTGGGAGAAGAGGAGGGTCCAGGCTCACAGGTTTAAGGATGAGTAGCATTGTGGAGACAGAGAAAAAATTCTAGGCAAGAGTTACTACTAAGTTTTTACAGCTGGTTTAAATGTCACCTTTTCTCTGAAGCTTCCCTCATCTTTCACGGTGGTTGTTTGTATCCGTTTTCCTCCCCCCCGCCCCCGGGAAGGGAAGTTTTGTATCACCCGTGACCCAGTGCTGGCACATGTGAAGCGTCAGTGTGTTTAGTCCATTTGGCGACGCTGACCATCTTGACTTAGGCAGCGTGAGGAGAAGGGAGGCTTTCCTGTGGACTCAGCTGCTGTCCAGACAGACCTGCATCTCCAGGAGGGCTGTGCGTGGTACCACTGCCCGCCCATCCATATATGTGTGCGTACGCATGGGGGGCTTTGCCTTAGAAGTCTGTTTTAGAAGAAATGAACAGTAGAGAGCAAGTTATTACAGTGACATTGTTTATAAAAATACCGCCTTTCTATCTAACTTCCAAAGCATTGATAAATCCAGTGGTAATTAAACAGCTTTGGAGCATAACACACAGAAAACCTTCAAATTCTCTATTACAAAACAGCATTGATACAAAAAGCTGTAAAAGATAGCCCACAGTCAAAAAAATCATAGTACAGTACCACTCAAACAGTCTTATACATATCCTAAATAAAATATTACTAACATAATCTAGTAGCACATTAGAAGAATACTATGTCAGAATCAGTTTGGGCTCATTCCAAGAATGAAGAATAATTCCATAGTAAGGAGTTAATATGACTTACCATATTAATAGGTTAAAGGGGGAAATACATGTATTTATTTGCAGAGTACCAAAATGAGATTTGAGAACATTTAACATCTATTCCTTAACATGATAAGATTTATAGGTAGATAGATTGTCAAAACCCAGCTTAACTACGTAGATTTCAGCGTCCACATGGACATGCATACCTGCTGTGCACGTGACTTTAGTCCTGTCACTGAGCACAGCGTCGACAGCACCAGCCCAGGGCTGTCAGCCTTGCCCCACATTAGGGTCACCTGGGAGCATTCAGGGGCTTCTGTTGTCTTCATTCCGCCCCAGATCAATGGAATCAGAATTTCTGTATTAGCTAATCAAATAAATGTGAAAAACGTTAAGAGGTATAAAACCAAAAGGAAGAGACAACCTGATCATTGTTTTCAGATGATATGATTATGTACCTGGAAAACCTCAATGAACCCATGGGAGAACTACTGACAGTATTCAGTGGGGTGACTGGCTACATGATTAATGTAGAAATGAAGAATTTTCCTAAATACCAACAATCAACAGAAGACACAGTGGAAGAAGGCAACGATGAAAAAAGTTAAACCGTCTGGGAATAATCTGAAGAACGTGCAGGTCATTTATGAAAACCCCTCAAATTCTGCTGAGCAAGTTTCTGCTTCTGAGTGCGATGACCAGTTTGCAGCAGACCCATTTTACCTTAAAATGAATAGAAAAGCTGGATAAAGTAGAGAAAACTTCCAGTAGAAGACACCAGGGAGTTACAAAGACAGCCGGGACTTGAAGTGCCAGGGCCGCAGGAAGAGGCCAGTCAATAATCGATGCTCTCAGAGGGATGGCAAGAGAGAGAGCAGCCACTCAGAAGCAGTTATGTTGACTTCTGGGGGCTGGAGAGCTGTGGTTCAGGGCCTGTCAAAGTGCGGGGACCCTGGCGGGCAAGCTAGGCTTTCAGTCGGGGACCCTGAAAGGCCGTGAGTACAACAGGAGAACCGCGGATGGGAAATAACCCAGTCTCTCAGCCCAGCCCAGCCCACGATGCATCCAGGCCCTTTGCCCTGCACCGCTGGCTGCGGAAGCTGAAGAAAAGCCCTGTGTGGGGTAAGATACCAGTGAGAGCCTATTCCACTGTTCACACGCTGGGTCAGCATTTGATCAAAGCTGCCTCGCGCGTCAAGTGACAGGACTGAGAGAAGACAGGCAGACGGTACAGGCAGATGCGAGGTGGTGCAGGTATTGAAGTCATCAGCCTTTGACACTGAAATAACGATGATTCAGGTGTTTGAAGCAATAGTTGATAAGTGGAGAATTTCAGAGAAGTACAATCAGCAGAAAAGAACCACGTGGAAATTCTAGCCCTGAAAAATGCACGTACTGAATTTAGGAACGTAATCGATGGGTTTAATAGCAGATCAGACATAGTGGAAGTGGGGATGAGTGAAGGAGGTCAGAAGACCATATCCAGAGAGAAAAAAGGATGGAAAATGTATAGAGAGGGAGAGACCCATGAGCCTTGTAAGGAGGCAGCTTACTGTGAAGTATAGTCCACAAAGGGGAGGACACAGAGAATGCGCAGAAGCAGTGGTTGAAGAGGTGAAGACTAGCAGGTTTCCAAAACGTGGGAACGACGTCGAACAAAAGTTCAAGAAGCACCACGAATCCCAGGAAGAATATGCCCGCGTGCCCACCTGCACACACGCACGCACTCTGGGAACAGTATAGTGAAATTGTTGAAAATACAAATTTATAAAAGCCAGAAAGGCCAGAGAAAAGACGTATAACCTCAGAGGTTCTAAGAAGACTGCAGGGAAGATGGCAGTAAGTCCCAGGTCTTCCTCTTTTCCTGCACTCGTGCCTTCTGCCAAGCAGCTCTCTTTATAGATGGCGCTCGTTCCCCACTGCCTTATTCTGGACCCAGCTGCTGGCTCACCTTGGTCAGCCAGACGAGGATGGAATAATGAGGTCCTGACACGGGGGCCTCTCTTGCTTCTCCAGCGTTGTCATGCAGATATGACTGAGCCACCCCCTGGCCCCAAAGGAGGAGGAGGGTCACCGGGAACACAGCCACCCCTAGCTGACCCCTAGCTCATTCACAGACTGATGCGAAATTGCATGTGATTGTTGCTTTCAGCCCATGGGTTTTGGGAGTGTTTCCTTATGCAGTTGACAGCAGCTTTGACGGAGTTGGGAGCGGCTAGAAGATAATGGAATGATATCTTTAAAGAACTGAAAGAAAATAACTGCCAAACTGAACTTCTATACCCAGAGGAAGTATCCTTCTAAAAGGAAAGGGAAATTATGACATTTTCAGGCCATCAAAAAAAAAAAAAAGAGGATTTATTGCTAGCTGCCCTGACTAGAGAACCACCACCAGGAGGTCCTCAGGCAGAAAGTCTATGACCCTAGATGGCAGCAGAGGGAGAAGGGCATGGAGGGCAATGGGGAAGGCACGTACACAGCCAGTCTGGACTCCGCCAAACTCAGGCTACAAAGGGGCGAATTGCTGGGAAGACAGTGTTTCTGGGTAGGAAGGTTTAACATGATAGCATATCAGTTCTCTCTGAATTAACCTTGATGTTTAAGTGAGCACAACAAAACATTAACAAAATTTCTTTTGAAACTGAGCAAACTAGTTTTAAAGTTCATGTTGAGAAATAACGGGAAGGTCGTGACGCAGGGAAGTTGTACGGGGGCCGTTGACCATCCCACGCCTGGTGCTCTGAGATGATGGAGTATTTACACCCGAGTGGCCGTGATCATGAACAGACAGACGGATTGAAGGAAAAGAACAGAAAGCCTAGAAATAGACCCAGTGCATATGGGTATTTAGTATATGATAATGATGGCATTTAAAATCAGCGGGGAAAGATGTATTATTCAATAATGATTTGGGGACAACTGGCCAGACATTTGGAAAATATATAGCTGGATCGCTCCCAATTTTCTTACCCCAAAATAAAATCCAGATGGCTCAAAGACTTAAAAGTATAATGGGACTTTATAAGTACTAGAAGAAAACTTGGGGGAATTTTTAATAATTTTGACAGGGAATTAATTTTATAAAGCAAGACAGAAAACCCAATATCTAAGAAAATGTAAAATGCACATCCTTTTAACTCACCAGGCCTACTCCCATGAAAGTCCATGATGAGTATGCTTAAGTATGTTTGTAAAGAGTTAAATGTAAAATGATTCTTTGAAACATTGGAATAGAAAAAAAGCATGAGCATCCTAAATATCCTTCAAATTATGGTTTATCCTCAAGATGGAACTGTGTATGTGCAGATATAGAAAAATCTGAAGATATTTTGAATGAAAAAATGAAGATGCAGAACAGCTGGAATCCATACTAGAAAAAATGAAACTGGACCTAATTTCTTTCATATCGGTCAATTCCTATATACTTAAGTGAAAACTGTTTTTAGATGGGAACATAACATTTTCATGACCTCAGAGTAGATAAAGATTTTGAAACAGGACTTAAGAAACACCAACCACAGAGTAAAAGATTGATAATTTCAACTACCTTAAGATCAAGAACCTCTCTTAATAAAGACAGAGTTAAGACAAGCGACAGTCTTGGGAGAAGGTGAAGTACGTGCACCCAGGAAAGGCCTCACGGTCAGTAACATAAAGACTCCCAACAAATCTTTAAGGAAAAGGCAGACGACCAATAAAAAATTGGAGGAACACTTGAGCAGGAACTTCTAAGGAGGAAACGCAGTGACACAAATGTATAGGATGGTGTTCAACCTGGTTGTTGAATCAGAGAAGTGAAAGGGAACCACGTGACACACAGCAGACCACTGACTAGATGG
This sequence comes from Eubalaena glacialis, assembly GCF_028564815.1. Lineage (NCBI taxonomy): Eukaryota > Metazoa > Chordata > Mammalia > Artiodactyla > Balaenidae > Eubalaena > Eubalaena glacialis. Next base: position 129,029,699 of record NC_083723.1, on the reverse strand, counting down.
GCAGGAGCTCCAAGTCCGCCAGTTCTGGGTGCTGCTGAGAATGCAGAGCACGAGAACGCTGGCCTGGTGGTGGAATAAACACCACCCGAGCTCCAGCAGGTCCCTGGATGGCAGTAGGCAGCGCCCTGGGGCCCCGAAGACGCGCACGCAACAACGTTCATAAGTAGGGTTGTTTGTTAGCTTCCCAGTCTGGAAATCCTCAAACGTACTTCAGGGGCAGAAGAGATGAAATAAATATTTCATACAATGAAATTTATATATTTTGTATATTGTATGAGTATTTTTCATATTCACGAATATAAGCTGAATATACTGTATTTCGTTACATTCATACAACAGGAACAAACAATGATGGCCTGGATCACGTATAAAACTGAGTGAAAGAAGGAAGGCACGAGAGATTCCATGCCATGCACGTCCAGTTCTAAGAAGGGAAAGACTAGAGAATACGGCAGCCACCTGGGCAGGTGTGCTCGGCGAGGGGGTTATATTTCTGGACCTGGGGAGTGATTCTATGAACATTCATTTAATAATTGTTTGTTATATATTTTTGTGCACATTTCTCTACGTTCATTACATTTCACAAGAAGACTGAAAAAAATGCAAGAATAAATCCCTGTTGTGTTTAACCAATGTGTGTGTGTCCTCATGTGTGGGAAGACAGTCTCTGAAGGATGCCAAGAATCAGCTGGCATCTGTAGGTTGGGGGACTGGAATAGGAAGAAAATTTATATTCCATTGTTAATTCTTCTTTATTAATTTTTTAAATGAAAAAAGAAAAAACTCACCTTAGACTTCTACAGTGCATGTGAAAACCCTACAGTTTCAAAAAAATTCACCAATATGCAGCTTTTCGGAGACCGTATCTAATTTGTTCAGATACAAGGGAGGGGGGCAGGGCGAGGCCGGTGCGCACGGCGGGGCCGCCCCCGGTGATGCTTCTGCTGCTGCTTGAGGAGAGCTGCTGCCGGGGCGGAGCATGAAGATGCAGTCTGCTTAAACCGCCTCTGGAGGCTTATGAAAGAACTTCTGGCACGTGTCCTGAAGGCCGTACTGTGCAGGTGACCAAAACCAATCACAAAAATAGGTGATAGAAGAATGTCCACACACAGTTACTGTACTTATCACACTCAAATTTTAACATAACTGTGACTGATATGTCCAAGAAAATAGATGACAAGATATAAACTTTTACTGAAGGAATGGATTCTAGAAGTAAAATAATCAAATGGAAATACTTGCACTGGATTTAGGAACTTAATGATGGTATAACAGAAGATTGGACACAGCAGAAGAGGGGTTCAGTGAACTGGAAGTAGGTCAGAAGGAAATCACCAGGCAGAGCAAACTGATAAAAACTACAGGAAAGAGTGTATGAGACAAATGGGGTATGTGGAAAGGTTTGCTACACGTGTAACTGGAGTCACAGAATAGGAGAGAAAATGGTGCAGAAGCAAGACTTGAGATAATGTCTCAGATTTTTTTCCAAAACTGAAGAAAGACACCAAAACTTGGATTTTAAAAGATTTACTAAATAGCCATTTTGCAGGTAAAAAAGGTTGAATAAAGGCAGTGTTTTATGGTTCAACCCCATCGAATGAATATAAAGAAAACCACACCTCTGAAGACTGTACTAAAATTAGTAAAAACTAAAGTTGAAGAGAAAATCTGGAAAGCAACATTACATTCTGTTAGTTTTACATTCCATTCCATAGTTTCTGTTCTGTTTGAACAGAAACTATGGAAACCAGAAGACAGTGTAAAGACAATTCTGATGTGGTGAGAGAAAGAGCTCTCAGCCTAGACATAGAATATTCTCTGAAATTATTGTTCAGATATAAAGGTGGCGTAATTATATGTCGAGACAAACAGAGCTTGAGAGACTCCATCAGGAGAAGGCTCTCAGTAACATGTAAAGGGAGTTCTTCTGACAGCAGGATGTGAAAATGAGGAGGTGCAGGAAGGAGTGGGGAGGGGCCGGTGGCAAATACACACAGACATGGGCCTCATGTGAGGTAAGGTGTCCTCAGGTTCTAGCACCACCTGGGACATGATGACCATGCTACACTGTAGTGAGTCAGGGACCATGTTGTAATTTCTAAGGTGACCACAAAAAGAACAGCTAGCAAGCTGAGAAAGGGGAAAAAGGAATAATAGAAATACTCAATCCAAAAGAAAGCAATAAGAGAGAGAGAAAAAAAGGACACATAGAGCAGGTGGGACAAATAAAAAACAATGATAGGTGGTAAGTGCAAACCCCAATACACCAATAATTGTGTTGAAAATAAATGGGCTAAATATTCCAATTGAAAGTTAAAGATTGTCATTGAAAAACAAAACCCTTTTATATGTTGCTGATTACTACTTTAAATTCAGGGATATAAAAGATTGAAAATAAAAGAATGGAAGAGGATACCATGAAAATACCTAAGGAGAGCTGGCATAACTATACTAAAATACAAGTAGATTTTAAGGTAGGAAGCATTTTTAGAGATAAAAAGCTCATAATAAAACATGAGGGTCAGTCTACCAGGAACATGCAGTAATTATACATTTGATGCCCCTGATGATATAACTTCAAAATACATAAGGCAAAAATTGAGAGAACCAAAGGTAGAAAAAATGCATAATTAACAGATTTTAGCATATTTCTGTAAATAACTGGTAGAACAAATGGAGCAAAAAATAATCCACGAAGATAAGAAGATCTGAAGAACAGGATGTATGCATCTGACCTAACAGACTCATGTAGAACCCTGCACCCATCCAAATAGAATACACACTCTTTTCAAATGTATGTGGAATATTATCAAAATTGATCAGATGTTGGGCAAAAAAAATTTCTAAAGATTGAAATCACTCTCAGTAGTTCTATGACTTAAGGAATTAAGCTAGAAATCAATAAAGATAAGTAGAAAATCCCTAAATGTTTGGAAATTAAGCAGTACTCTTCTAAATACCCTGTATATCGAAGAAGAAATATCAATAGAAATTAGAAAATATCTTGAGCTGAATGATAATGAAAACACAACATTGTAAGATTTGTGGGATACAGCTAAAGCTATGGTTGGAAGGAAATTATGATCTTAAATGCTTTATTAGAAAAGAAGAAAAGTTAAAAATAAATAATTCGAGTATACATCTCAAGAATTTAGAAAAAGCAGGAAATTTAACTAAAGAAAAGAAAACAGAGGAAGGAAATAATAAAGAACAAAAAATACTGTAGTAGAAAACAGATGTACAGCAGAGAGAATGCAAAGCCAATAATTGGTTCTTTAAAAGGATTTTAATGTTTATTTCTGGCAAGACTAATCAACAGGGCTTCCCTGGTGGTGCAGTGGTTAAGAATCCTCCTGCCAATGCAGGGGACACGGGTTTGAGCCCTGGTCTGGAAAGATCCCACATGCCGCGGAGCAACTAAGCCTGTGCGCCACAACTACTGAGCTTGTGCTCTAGAGCCTGTGAGCCACAACTACTGAGCCTGTGCTCTAGAGCCTGTGAGCCACAACTACTGAGCCCACGCACCACAACTACTGAAGCCTGCATGCCTAGAGCCCACGCTCCGCAACAAGAGAAGCCACCGCAGTGAGAAGCCCGCTCACTGCAATGAAGAGTAGCCCCACTCGCCGCAGCTAGAGAAAGCCTGCGCACAGCAACGAAGACCCAATGCAGCCAGAAATAAATAAATAAAATAAATTAAAAAAAAGACTAATCAACAAAAGAGAGAAGGACCAAATCACCAATACCAGGAATAAAAAGTGGACATCACTATAGATCCTACAGACATTAATAAGACAATGAGGGACTATTGTGAACAACTTTTGCCTGTAAATTCAGATGAAGTGGCAAAGTTAGGTATATAAACTCTTCCCCCTTGATTCAGCAGTTTCACTCCTAGGTAAATATTCCCAACAGAAATGCATACTTAGTTGTACAAAGGACATATACAAAGATGTTCCGTATCTGTGAAAGCTGAACATATTCATCTCTTATGGTCCAGTAATTCCACTCCAATTATATAACCAGCAGATGGTGACCGAGTGGGGCAGGGCGTGCTCTGGATTATGGGTCTGTTTATGAGCGTGTGCATTCATTCTGTGAAAGCCATCAGGCCGGGCGCTTCTCATTTGTGCACTCTTTGGAATGCATGTTATATTTTAGTAAAAAGTGGTTTGTTTTCATACCACTTTAAACATATTCCAGGGGCCTTAAAATATATTGTCTCAGCTGAAACTCACAAAAACCTTCGTAGGAGGAGACTCCAAGCTTTAAGTGACCTTCATTCTCACCAGTTAGGGGGGCGTCTGAGCCAGGTCCAGCGTCCCAGCTCCAGCTCCGTCTGCATCCCTCCCACTCTTCAGCATGGCCTGGAAACACACAGACAGACTCATTTTTTATAAGCTACATGTTTGAATTCTGATATGTGTGCTCCCTTTATGAGGGACTGTTGTTTGTAGTCTTCCCCAGCTTGTTAAGATTGGGTGCTCATTTAGGGAACAAAGCCACTGTTGCTGAACACCTGTCCCGCGTCAGCCACTGTGCAGACACCTGCACACATCACTTCTGTTGTTCCTCTCCATATTACTGCAGGCATGGCCATCTTTCTTTTCTCCCTCACATTTTGTGAAAGGTACTCGATCCTCTGGGTGGTCTGGAGAACATTCTGTGGTCCTGGCTGCAGTGATGGGTCAGGAGGGGTCATGTGACCCCCCACTATCCAATCAAGGTGAATTGTAGGAGTTCCCGAGAATGCTGGGGGAAGAACCCTGTTTCTGCTCATGTGGGCAGGACAGCAGGTGTGAGAGCTGTGCAGCTGTCATCACCCAGAGGAGGGAGCCTGCAGGTGAACCCCGTGACACAGTGAGCGGATAAGAGAGGGAAAGAAAGCAGACTTGATAACACAGCGGAGCTATTGCATGCAGGTCCCCTAAAATCAGCCCTGTCTTCTGGACGATTTAGTTACGTGAACCAACACATTCCCTGATTTTAAGCCAGTTTCAGTCACATTTTCTCTGATTTGCAACTGAAAGTGTCTTAATTGATGCAGAGGTGGAAATTTTAATCAGTTCTGATTTGTTCAAAATTGCACAGCTAACAAATAGCAGAGCCCAGAACTGGAGCTTATGTTTTTCCCACTCCAAGGCCCCTTTCCACTGAGCCATGCCTGTCACTGAAGTGCGAGGAGCAGGCCCTCTAGCGCGGTGGCCTCAGCGCACGGCGCCCAGAGCTGTCCCCAGACAGCCAAGCCACCGCGAGCCCGGTTGCTAGAAGCTTTCTCGCCTGAACGAGCTCCACGTAAAACATAGGCCTAGACATCACCCCTCTGGGTGGGAGACCGCGGTGCACCTTAGCAGGGGCTGAGGAGCCGCATTCCTCGGGCAATTACAACTCAATTTGATTCTCTTGCCTGTTGGAGTCCTTACAAAATATTGTTGTTTGAGAAAACTCCATGCTGCGCAGGTAGGTGTTCTTAGCTCGTGTCGTCCGCCCGGTCTGGGGGGTGTCCTTAGCCTCTGTGCCCTGTGGAGCCTTCCTGTCATCCCCTCACCCACCTCCCTGTACGTAATCGCTTCTGTTTGGAGGTTGGACTTGACCCTCACACTCCATGCCATGTCACGGGAGCTGCTCTCACGTCTGTTTGCGTTTTAGTGAGAAGCCTGCAAATTGAATGCAATGCCAGGAGACGAGTCTGCCTGCATCTTTTCAGATGTCTGCGTGCTGATAGGTCTGCCCTGGAGCATTTTTTCTCGGGCAGGACTCTGCTGTTTGGAAGGCTGTTTGTGCACGTCTGAGCTCTGGGCGACCCGAGCCACAGGTAGCCGGGACTCCAGGCCAGGAATGGGTGAGCCTGTGGGGACTGCGTGCACCTCAGCCATCTGTAGAAGCTGAGGAGCTGGATGGTGGGAAAACCACGGGAGCCGGCGAGCGCTGGGGGCTCCCGTCAGCCTCCAGCCTGAGCTCTCTGCCCACACGGCCTTCCCTGGGCTTTCTCGGTGCCCCATTTCTTCACGGGTCTGCTAGAATGTGCCATGGTTCTGATTTAAACATGCTCTTCCTGGAGACACTGGGGAGCCCGTGCTGTGGAGAGAAGTTTGAAACTCAGTTCTGGGTGCTCTTGGCGCTGACGACCCCCTACCCCCAGGTGCCCGGGACTCGGGGATGGCCACTCACTCAGGTGTCCATCACCCACGGGCAGAGTATTCTCCAGGAGCAGAGCAGTTGTGAGAACGTTACAAGTTAATAACTAAAATAGCCAGAGCTAGGAGTCAAAGCCTTGAGTGCAAGCCCAGGCTTTGTTGTCGACCAGCTGTGTGCCCCAGAAGGATCCGTTGCCCGGTTAGAATTTGTTAAGTGCGCCCTCCCGCCTGCAGTGAGGGGTGCTGGCACCAGGGGGCCGAGCACACAGCGGCCGATGATTGCAGGTCAGCTTGTTTCACCGTAATAGTTCCTTTTATTGCTGTAAATTCCCATTGCTGTAAAAAATAGCTGTCTCTATTGGAAAGAGCTCTGAAAGAAGTGACCAAATAAAATATAAATACATGGGCGGAACTTTCTGAGCAAAATCAGGAATGATAGTTGTAATCGAATTGTAGCTCCCTTCCTGTTGGGTTTTGTTTGCTGCCCGGCCCTGCAAATCTGCCACGGTCCACGCAGAGGACATTTGCTGATTGGGAATGACCTTCCTATGCAAAAGAGAGGCGTGGCAGAGTAACCACGAGCAGAGGGTGGGTGCCATGTGCCACTAAAATGATATTTATGAAGAGTTTTCTAAGGACAAAAGAAACTTCTTGTGGCATAATGCTAAATGAAAAAGGAAACCGTACAATTGTACAAATAACGTGACCTCAACTATGTGAAGAAAGCCTGAATGGAAAGAAAAGGAACTGTGCCAGTTGTTAACAGCAATTCCTCAGATTGGTGGGGTTGTGAATACTTTTACTTTTCTTCTTTACAGTTTTCTGTGTGTGAACAAAAATTCTTTAAAAGGACAACCTTTGACAGGACTTTTAGGAAAGGCTTCCTTAAGGCTCTCACCACCTCTCTTTCTGAGCCATAGGGAATGGACCCTTTTTCTCTTGGATGCTCTGTGAATTACACCGTATCTTGTGTGCACTTACCACCTTAATGCTACCCTATTTGAAAAATGACTTTCTTTCACTTTGGCCTAAAATGAAGTGCTCCAGCTCCTGCGTCCCTCTCTTAGGAGCCAGTTTCATATGTGGCCCCAGGTTAGAGATGGGTTTGTTGGGTTCCATAACACCTTCTTTTTAACACTTGGTTATAGGTTAAGAGAACCACTGAAATTTGGAGACTAAGCAGAATTTAAGGTTTAGGCAGAATTAGATACTGAGGCATCAGCCTCTCAGTCTCTCCTGATAGCAAATCAGACAGGACTTTTGCAGTGTATCGTTCCACGTTCTTAGCTGCAACCAGCAGGCGGGATCTGCTCTCCGAAGCCCTTTTCCCACGTACTTCTAGCAGCAGGCAGCACGGCCCGAGGGGGTGCCTGTCTGCCTCCCCCCAGCCTCCCTCCTGTGTGGCGTCTCTGGCCCGCACCCGCTCTGTGTGGATCTGGACCTCCCCCTTTTCCCCTGCTGTGTCCGCTTGGTCACCTAGTTTGTCCAGCCCACCTTCCCAAGATCATCTCTCTGATCCCAGGTTCACACTGACAAAGCCTAGTGCGTCTCCTCTGCACCCCGAGTGCTTGCACGTACCCCTAGGTCGATGCCTGTCTCGTGACATTTTGTTGTAATGACATATTTGCACCTCTCTCTCTCTCGGCTGCTGTATTGTGTGGTTTCCAGAGATGCAGAAAAAACTGTGTGTGTGTGTGTGTGTGCGCGCGTGTGTGTGCGCGCGCAGATATTTATCTTAAGGGACTGGCTCTGGTGTCTGTGGGACTGACAAGTCCACACTCCGAGCGGCAGGCCTGAGGCTGCAAAGCCCCGGCAGGAGGAGACGTTGCAGTCTGGAGGCAGAATTCCTGCTTCTCGGGAAACCTCAGTCCCTGCTCTCCAGGCCTTCAAATGAATGGACGAGGCCCAGCACGTTGTGGAGGGCCCTCTACTTACAGTCAGCGGATTGTGGATGGTAATCACATCCACAGAAACCTTCACAGCCACACCTAGATCAGGGTCTGTTTAAACAGCCCGTGCGACGGCCTGGACCTGCGCAGGAGCGCGCGGGAGCCCCTCCGGTTGCCCGGCGCGTACAGGGGGTGTGAACAAGCACTGCGCCCACGCCCTGCTCTAAGGACTGCTCCTACTGGAGGAGGTCTCCTGACAGTGGCGTCGCACGTGCAGGCGTGTGTGCAGTCTGTTCTGTGTGCTTGAATTTGGCCAGAGACCCGCTGAGAAAGGAATCAGGAGGAGGGTCGGTTCTTTAGCCATCGTTGTCCCTGGCGGTCCTGGACTCTCTCTGCTCCCATGCAGAATATGCCCTTGGGTGCCGAGCCAAGGTTCTAATCACAGACTCAGGAGCAGCAAAGTGTTTGGGACGGGTTCTGACAGCGTTCCCCCACTTTGCCCCTTGACTGAGTCCTTTACAGCGCAGAGGCGTCAGTGCGACTTCCTGTTTTGCTCCTGCTTTTCTTCCGCTTCACAAAGCCGAGTGGAGGACAGAAGCCCAGTGGGGAGGAAGGGCGATGCCGCCCACCCTGCTGCCCGGGCCGTGGGCTCCACACGGGCGGGGACTGAGTGACGGTCACAGGGCACCCCTGGGCCACGTGCGCGTGTGCCCCTGCGCTCAGGAGAACCGTTCAGCACCACGGGGTGGGAGAGCCGAGCAGGGCTCAGCGTCACCTTCCTCATTGACAAAGTGCGAGTGAGAGGCGAGTGTGAGGATGAAGTGAAGCAGTGCAGACTGCCGAGCACAGGCTCAGTGCTGCTTTCTGATGAAATTCCAGTTTGGCCCTAATCCTCTGTCAGGTCTCTGCTTCCCCATTTCCTCATCTGGAAGGGGAGGAGTCAGACAGGCCCGTTTCTAAGACCCCCGGGACAGTCCTGGGGCTCAGTGAGGCCTTGGGGGTCCAGGGAGGCCCTCACGGCCTCGCCACCCAGCGCTGGACATCCTGAGGGTTTGCTGAGGCCCCGCCGGCCCGCAGCCCGGGATGAGGGGTGGTCGTGGCTCCCCCCGCCCCTCCCCTCTGGGCCGCGCGTCTGAGTGTTTCCCAAAGGCTCACTTCATCCAGCTGACCCTGCTCGGCCTTTCCTTTGTTACCCTAAAAAGTGCTGGTTTTGCGACACATTTGCACTTGAGGGGCACTAGCCTCCGGTTTTCTTTCCTCACTGCTTCGGGCCCCTGAGCAGAGCGAGGGGGCTGTGGTCCACTTCCGTCCGGGGAGGTGGCTTGTGCCATCGCCTCCTCTCTCGTTTTCTCTTTGGGGACAGTCAGGACCTGTCGTGTCTTCACTGCTGCCGCGCAGTGGGCGTGGGGCGGAGTGGTCTGGGCCGGCTGAGCTCGGGAGCTCAGTGACCAGCCCGAATCAGCGTCACCTGGAGCCTGAGTCGGCCACAGGCCCCGCAGGCGGGGCTGCAGGTCACGGCCTTGCAAGTGGCACCTGCTGCTTCGGGTGGAGAGGGGGCACTTTTCTTCTTTTTTCTTATTTCCATCTTCCTTTGATTTTACTTTCTTTGAGACGTGCAAGAGTAAGCGTGTGTCTGTGAAATGAGATCCGGCAGCACGCAGTGTCCCGGCTCGCGCCCACGTCCAGGTCTGTGGCTCAGGGAATGAGAGGGTGCTTGGGAGCTGCTGCTGGCCGCTTGCTGGGCCCTCACGGCACGTGCTCCAAGTCTCCCCCAGCCGAGGGGGCCGGAGCACGGGCCTGGCCCTCGTCTCTCCCACTGCGGGGTGCTGTCTGTGAAGCTCAGCAGCCCGCCTGGCACTGCGAGTCTGTGCGTTTTTAAATGTTGTGGGTTCTTCCTGGGTGTGGGTGGGTTTCCTTGGAGACTGGCTCCGTCACAGCTTCCATCTTGGAGGCAAGATTCAGTAACTTGTGAAATTAATGCATTCCTGTCAGTTTGCATGTTAATGACACGGTTCTGTAGGTGTTCTTTGAATGGTGGATTTTATTGAAGTATTTCTGTGATGAACCTTGATTCCTAATGACCAAACTTCCTCTTTAACAGTAATGTGGGCTCCCTCTCAGCCCCTCTCTGGAGATGATTTCACAGGTCTGACAATGAAGGAAAAGAAACCTAACTGTTTAGAGTTCAGACAAACTTTGTTTTTTTATCCCCAATAGTAATTCTCTATTTCCTCACAGCTTTTGATGAATATGTGGCATAAATGTTTGATCACTACTTCTAAATGTAAAAAGTTTCAATTTCAGTTATATCCCACATATATCAAACAGAGCATATGGCTCTCAAAGCAGCACAGAACATATTGGAGAGAAAACCAGCGACTTGCTCCACATTCAGCTTCATTTTTCTTTCACTTTCATGGAAACCATAGATTGTTTCCGTGTTTCAGATCAAACATGTTTTTGAGCAAAGAGTACATTACCCAGCTGTCCTAAAAGCCATTACTCGTCACTGTTCAAATTTAATCCAGGCCATCTGTTACACTTCTTTCTCTGCATTTATTTTTGAGGCACATCGCAGGAAAGCTGCTTCTTGACATATCTTACTTGGAGAAGTTACAAAAAGGAAAATATGTCAGAAACTTTAGGTATCGTTTTGTCAATGCATTTTTGCATAAATAATTAAGTTATATTTCACTTAGGTTCAGAAACCCAGTGCTATTACCCCAACTTAGAAATAAATTTGAAGACTCCATGAAACAAAACAAATCTTTTTATATCTTTTAATGGGGTGGGTCTCAATAATATGCAACAGGTTAAATTCTTCCTTTTAAGTGTGATTCTGTTGAAATTTCTATTTGAAGACTTGAGACTAAATGGTAATTAGTGTGTAATGTATATACTAGTGTATTCATAATTGGTCATGTACCTGGTAAATGGGTATAACTGGTCTATTTTTATTCTGAAGCCTGAAATAAAGATCTGAGCCACAGGGGCTTAAGGAGGTATGAGTCATCTCTCCAGAAATGAACTTGAGCTCAGTCGTGTCATCAGATGACCTTGGCGGAACTGGGCGCGTGGTTGCCTCCTGCATCGGCTTTGGAAACGACGGGAGGATGAAGGTGAGGGTCTCCGCACGGCTCTGCTGGAACCTGGGCTGTTCCCTTCCCCAGGGCTGCAGTCCCCGTGGTTTCCCGCTCTGTGACTCAGCCGCACTGGGGATGTGGACACGTCTCGTTAACAAGGACGGGGAGGACGTGAGTCAGTGGCTGCAGCAGCCCCGGTCACGACGGCTGCCATGGTATTACCCGCTTCAGGACGGGATGTGGGACGAGGGAGACGGAATCTGTTTTTCTGGAAGCCCGTGTGGTTTAGAGTGAAGACATTGTTTTCCTGATTCACGTCCGTGACAGCCCGTGTCTTTGGGAGGGAAGAACAGCACAGGAGCCACACCTCTGTGTGTAAATCGATTGCATAACATTGGTTAAGTCTCCCCTTCCTGGAAATACCTCTCGAATTGAGAGCAAAAGCCAGCTTTGCAGATGCGCTGCTCTCCTTTGCCTTCGAGGAGGAGGGGAAGCTTGTGCGGACCCTCTGCTGGGAGTGGTCTTGGGCTGAACCCTCAGGAGGGCAGGCCGAGGGCCCGAGCTCTGAAAGGAGCCCCTGGGCGTGCAGAGGGTGAGGAGGTCGCGGGACCCGCCACGGGTAGGCCGTGGTCCTGCTCCTCCGACAGCTGTGTCTGAGCCCCAGGCAAGGCCATCGCCGTGCCGTGGACTCCTTGCCTGCCTTGGAAAGGAAGGCAGACAGTAGCTGTGTCGGGAGAGAGATGGCTCTCGCTGTTCTTTGCCCTCTTACCGAGTGCTCAGACCCAACCTGGCAGAACCCACTGCGATGTGGCTTATTCGCACTTAGGCTTGGAGATGAGCCGGGTGAGATCATGTGCAGAGAGCGTGACCGTCGCTCGTGCTCGGCCAGTGTTTGCTGAGTAAGTGACAGAGGTGGTAAATGTCTGTACCGCCCGGCGCATGCTCTGCTCCCGGCGGGCTCCGTCTCAACACTGGCCCGTCCAGGCCTCCCTCAGGAGTGCCTTTGAAACAGAGACCACCACCTGCCTCTGGACTCGGAGGTGGTGGAGAGATGGAATGCTGAGCTTCTGGAGACATTAAAACATTATTTCTAAGCAGCCTTCGAAGTCTCTTGGTGGGGAACATTGGTACAGGAAGGAAACCGTGGGCTTGTTAATTGGGCCGTTTACCCTCACGTATCATTTTAATTCCGGTCGGCAGTATACTGCCGACTGGCCTCTTGGCATGAAGCGGAAGAGGAAGGTCTGCACCAATCACTATCAATCCCTGAGGAATAATGATTGGGAAGGAAAGAGCTGACGCTCCTCTGACTTTCCACTTTAACAGTGTTTTTGTGAAGCTGTGCATTTTAAGGGCTCCCTGATGCACTTGGTAAAGACTTCCTAAGTCTATGATTATTAATTAAAGCAGCGAATGGATCCTGGCTTATACTGTGGGTAATGTTTGCAAAACAGCCATTTCCTAAAGTGGGGCCTTCTTGGCCAAAACGACTTCCTGTTAGAAAATAATTATCAGGCCTGTGCTGTCCTCCCCGTAATATTTTGGAAAGATGGATGTGCACGGAGGCGCTCGCGCTGGTCAGTCAGAGGAACCCAGCTGCCCAGGACACAGGCTTTTAGGCCGGACGTCCCTCTCCATGCCTGGCGGCGATGCGGTGGCTGTGCTGAACAAGGTGCGTGAACGCAGAGGGCGCTCACGAGACCAGAGCCCACGGTCCTGACTCTGCACGGAGGCGCAGGACCCAGATGAGGCCCCGCCAGGCTAACCGGGACTCAGGACCAGGTGGTTCCGGCGCCTTTACATTTTTTTGTAAAAAAATGAAGAAGTCTCTTAATGCTGGTTATGTGTGTATAAATGGAAACAGAAACATTGATATTGATTGAATGCATGGAACTTAAAACATCAGACACATTGAGGGTCAGCCGTCTTAAGTCTGGCTCCAACAGTGCCTCCTTCTTGCGTTACAACCTGTGAGAAGGAGGGAGCAGGTGTTCTACGACTGGGTGACGCGTCCTGCACCTTTCTGGGTTTAGCTCGGCCTCCAGTGTTTTACCCTTTGAATGTTCGACGTCGTGAAATGTCTCCGAGGGTTCCTCACTTGAGTGTTCCTGCTGGCGTCACCTCCCCCACTTCGCCCTTTTCCTCGCGACCACGTCCCTCATTCATGTGGATGAATGGCCTTCGCCACCTTCCTGGGGCTCCGAGGCAAGTCTCCCAGACGGTGGCCATGTCCCCGTTCCCTGGTCAGCTGCCTGCTCCATGACTCAGGTTTCACTTCCGGCCTTACCTGCTTTTCATCTTTCTGCTGCACTTCTGTCTTCCTTGGTCAGTTTTCTGTTTTGATGACCCATTTCTGCGAAATGTTATGTGGTTTGTCACCGGGAGCCAGGGCGCCAGCACGCCTGCGTGCTTCGCTGACAGACTTTGGAAGAAGAGCCGTGAGTGGTGACCGGTCACGATGCAGATCTGTTGCGTACGCGGTGATTCGTGCACTGAGGACCTGGCAGCAGACTTTGTCCTTTAGGCGACCGTGACAGTTACCGTCCTGTGGGAACTGAAGTGTGAGCGTGTGCCTGGGGACGGCACTGTGTAATGAAACGAGGGGGTGAAGCCAGCACGGCCATCAACCCATCACAGACAGCAGGGCCTCGGACCCGGCGATTACTGAGTGGAACCGAACTCTGGTTGCTGGGCCCCAAGGCAAACCTGCCAGGTCGTGTACACGCGTGGAAACACTCTCAGGCGACTCTGACGTGCAGTCAGGTTTGGGGGACACTGACAGGCAGGGTTCAGTGACCGTGAAGCCCCGCCACAGTCAGGCGTGGCAGAGAAGCAGGCCAGGCTCAGTGCACGGTGTTGCTGCAGAGGGCGGCCTCGCCGAGATGGAGGCCAGGAGGCTGGCCCAGGGCGTGGCCCAGAGAGCAGCCAGGAATCCCAGGTCTCAGAGCTGCAGGGCCGCGGAGGGGACACCCAGCCCGCTGGTTAGCGCCCTCCCACTGAAGGTCCTTGCACACGCGATCGTAGGACCTGCTCTGAAGTCAACTCTTGGTGACTAAATCTAGGCTAAATCAACCTGATTCACTCAGTTTTCCTTAAGAAACTTTGTTTATCATGCAACAAGGAGGAAGCACGCTTGGCCAGGGAGCCTTGCTGAGGGGTCTTTGATGAGGGGTCGGGGGAGAGGAAGTCGTCAGAAATAATTTTAGGGTGGGCGCCGTGGCATCTAATGTGTGTCCATGGGATCGGCCCAGGGTTCTAAACCCTTACTGCCCGTAGAGTCTCCTGGGGAATTTGTGCTGGAGCCAGCGTGGATGCCACCAGACCAGTCCCATCAGAGCCTCCAAGGCAGGGCCCAGGTACCTGCACTCTCGAGGTCCCAGGTGGTCCTGGTGTGCAGCCAGGGCCCGGGAGGTTGGTAGGGGCTTCGAGGGGCCAGCAGGCGCGGCCGAGGTGACCCCGGGCCCTGAAGGCAGAGGCGCTGGCCCTCTGCGCGGCTAGAGCAGGCGGGCTTCCGGGCGGCCTGCTGGGGTGTGGCTGGTCGGTGTGCAGCTTCGCACCAGTGCAGACGAGGGGTCCCAGAGCGGTGACTGGAGAGGAGAAATGAATCTGGAGGCGCGAAGCAGATGGTACGGCGTGTGGCCCTGCCGTCAGTCAGGAAAGTAGACGGCCGGGCTCCTGTTAAAGGGCCTTGTGCCGGAGCAGCCCGTTAATTTCCAGTCCAGCGGGGAGTCTCCTTCCCGCCCCTCGAATGTGGATGGCTAATAACAGCTTCCTTCCAACGACCCGGCCGTTCCGTTAGTGGGATGGACTTGGGGAGGATGGAGATCCTCTGCCCCGGTGTCCCCAGCCCTGGGTGTTGGTGGGAGCCTCGAAGCATTAACCACACTGGTGTGGACCCCACAGGGGAGCGGGGCAGTCGGACGGTTATACTGGCTGTGGGACCTTGGGGCGAGGCCCCGTGGGCCATGGAAGGGAACTGCGTCCCGGTGTTCATAGCACAGGGAGCCAGCTCCTTAATGGGAATTCTCGGCGGGTGGTTCTGATACATTACTTACAGCTGAGTCCAGAGATGCCTAATTTCTTTTGCACTCCTCTTTCTCACAGATGCAATTACTGTAGTGAAGTGTGGTCCAGGAGGATGGGATGAGATTCTGTTTTAAGGTGATTTCTTTTCTCTGGAGGGAAGGCTCCAGCAGCCACTGTTAACACCCTGCTACCCTCTCGATCTGCCCTTTGGGCTCAGCGCTCCAGCCCATTCATTTGCTCTTCACTTTCTCCCAGGTGGGCCCTCCTGGTCAGCGCCTTTGTCTGAACCCCCTGGTTAGGGCCGTCCTCCTTCCTCACGGTGGGCTGGGAAGCCCGCCTCCCTCTGGGGGCGGTGATGAGGGGTCACTCCACACAAGCCCCATCATTTGAAAGCTCTCCGGTCCGAGGCTCCCACCTCCCCGACTGGACCCTCCGGGTGGGGCCCCGCCTCACCTTCAGGCTGTCCTCGTGCACCCGGTGCCCTGGCTGTGCCGTCCTGCGGCCTCCTGGGAGGCTGCTCGCTGCAGAGGAAGGCTCTCCCGAGCCTGCGGGGAGCCCGTAACTCAGGGTTCAGGGACCCCAGGTGGGTGCCCGGGGCCCTGGGCTAGGGAATCATCTGACCTGAGGTCTTCCCAGGGTGTTTCCTCTAGAAAAAACGACCAGTCGTCGCTGGGAGGCCGTGGAGAGTGCCTGCTGTGTTTCCTCGTCTGGACTGTGCCCTGGGAGGGTGGCTGGACGACAGCCCAAGGCTGGGCCCCGGTGTCTGTCAGCGTCCGGTCCAGAAGGCCGGCGGAGGAGAGGGCAGCAAACCGACGCATTAGGTCCGCACCTCGTGTCTGCTTGAGGGTAACGTCTTACTATCTTTTACTTTTGTCTCCATTTGGGTTCAGATGCTAAGTGAACTGTGTAGGAAATTTAAACATACACTAGGAATTGAGTTCTCCTTTTTTTTCATAATGCCCTACAACTTGTTACAAATCAAATGCAGAGGGTTATTTTCTCCTGAACTGAACTTTAGTTCAGAACTTGTCTTCCTTGCTGTAGGTTTTGTCGTGGGTCTTCAGCCAGCTCGCCTGTTAGATTGGGACTGGAAAACGGACGTCTGCTCCGTGGAACTTGTCTTCCTGGCTGTAGGTTTTGTCGTGGGTCTTCAGCCAGCTCGCCTGGTAGATTTGGGACTGGAAAACGGACGTCTGCTCCGTGGAACTTGTCTTCCTTGCTGTAGGTTGTGTCGTGGGTCTTCAGCCAGCTCGCCTGGTAGATTTGGGACTGGAAAACGGACGTCTGCTCCGTGGAACTTGTCTTCCTTGCTGTAGGTTTTGTCGTGGGTCTTCAGCCAGCTCGCCTCTGGTAGATTTGGGACTGGAAAACGGACGTCTGCTCCCTGGAGAGAGGAGTGGAGCGTCCCAGAGGCGAGGCGTGCTGGGTGCTGGCTGGGCCGGCCCTCCACCAGGCCTGCACGTGTGCGGTCTCCTGTCACCCTCACGAGATGGGGATGTGGTCCTCCTGGGTCACAGACAGAGCCTGCGGAGGCGGCTCACTGCTGCCCAGGTCACACAGCCCTCCGGCGGGCTGGGAGGCTCACCTGGGGGGAGGTCAGCTGACTTTGGGTGGGGGGCTGGAACTCCAGGGGGCCCCGACCTCCGTGGGCAACTCCTTGCCGAGGGCCCAAGGTGGGCAGCGTAAGCCTGGGTGGTGGTGTTCCCACCGCCGTGGACTCTAGTGGATCCACAGGTGGCCGAGTGTCCCAGTTTGAAGTGAAGGTGCTTTGAACAGGATAAGGAGAGTGACTCAGTGCTGGTGTTCTCTGACGCCGGCCGTTGCTACCAGGGGACTCGCCTCTTAGGAACCAGAACGGGACGTATGGGGTGCCTTCCTCAGGCGCAGCTGGCCCCTGGGATAGACTGAGGGTGATGATGGCAGAGCTCCTGGTGCCCTGGCGGGAACAGTGGGGAGCTTGCCGGGCACCCGCGGGAGTTGGGGCTCTGAGCACAGTAGATGGGCCGAGCGGAGCCCCATCCAAGGTATGAGGCCAACAGCGGCCTCTGCTGCCATCCTGCAAAGGGGACGCTGACATCCACCAGCCTGGTAGAGAAATAGACTCTGTAATTTAAAAAATAACGAGCTTTGTCACTCTGGACAGGAGAGTTTATTAACAGGCAGTGCACGACTGAGTGCCAGGCTCCAGGCCTGAAGATGGCAGTCGATTTTAGAAGGTACTGAGTGATGATTACAAGTGCAGGCTTCCCGGCAGCGGCTAACCCGGGACGCGTCGAGCCCAGAGTGACGGTTCCTGATTGCACCAGCACTGCGGCCAGTTCCTCCCTCGCAGCTCAGGCGACCTTCAGAGATGGAAATGCGAGACCTCCTGGGTACAGGTCCACCGGGAGGTGCCCGGCGACCACCCCATGGCTCCCGGCTCCTCGGCCTGGTCCTGAGATGGATACGCATGGAAACGCATGGATACACACGGGGCCGAGAACGTAGGGCGGGGGTTTCAAGGAGCAGTTTCCTCGGGGGCTGTTGCTGAGCTGCGTCCCTCCCAACCTTGGGGAGACCCGGGAAGTGTGACCGTCGGACCCAAGCCTGCAGGGGGCTTTGAGGGACCCCTTGGCGAGCTGAAGTAGTTCCTGCAGACGCCGAGGACTGGGCCTGTGGAGTGAGGTCTCCCCCCGACCCCCAGAGGGCAGGACAAGCTGCCGGGGCTGTGGCTTCCTGTGGCCCCATGTGCCATGTGGAAGGGAGAGATGATGAGGGTCCGGAAGGGCATGGGGACCTTGGTGGGATGCGGTCGGGTGGAAGAAGGAGCCAGGAGACCTGCGGCCGAGAGGAGCTCGGGGCTGACTGGCTTCTGGGCGGAGGCCAGGGCTGCGCACGTCTCCCAGCGGGGTCGGAAGAGACAGGCCCCGTGGAAACGCTCACGAAACTCGGGAGCTTTGATCACGGTGACGCGCTGTGTCCCCTGGGTCCCCCAGCTCCCTGGGGTCCATCTGGTGTCCGCTCCTTGAGAGGCTGAGCTGCATGTGAGAGACAGTTGGGTCCTCGTCTCGGGGAGCTGGCCAGTGAAGAGGAAACTCTGCCCAGACCCCCGGCCTCCTCCCTGTGCTCTGTGTGCATCTCTTCTTTTGCAAGGACCCCAAGCATTGGGTTCTGGGCCCACCCTAAATCCAGGATGATCTCATCTTGAGGTCCGTAACTGATCGCATCTGCAGAGACCTTGTTTCCAAGTCCTGTCGAGTTCTGAGTGGACACGAATTCTGTGGGGACTCTCTCTGCAGCCCATCACAGGACCCTATTCCCGAAAGGGCGAAAAGCCACGGACGTTCTTGCTCTCACTTTCGGGCCGAGGAAACGGCTGCTTGGAGAGGATGGTCTCGCTCGAAGGCTTCAGCTGATTCGGGATGCCCTGGGAGCCTGTGCCCCCTGGTGCCCACAGGGCCTCAGAATCCTGGAGCTTTGGCAGGAAGGAGCCTTGGCTGGAGCTGGAGGTCAGCTTAGAGGGCATGCACTCCATCACCGTCTTCTGCAGAAGTTTGGGGTCAGCTGGGTAACCCCGGCAGGACAGTGATGGACCCTGCTGCCGTGACCTTCGTCTGTCCTCCTCCCTCACCGCCCCCCCCCCAAGAGGGGACCACGTGTGTGTCCTCATTGCTCTTGGTGAGGCTGATGCTCTGGGCGTGGGGAAGGAGCTGCAGGAAGAGAGTGGGGCTCCTGGGTGGGCGTGTGCCTTGGCCTGTGCCTGGAGCTGGGAGCAGAGGGCATCGGTGCCGCAGAGGTGGGCTGCGTGTTTCTTAACCAGCGCTGGAGAGGGAGGGTGTCCACAGACCTCGGTGCCTCAGCAAGTACTCTCGAGTTGTGCTTGCGGCCCCTGGAAGATTTCGAGGGCCAAGTCCAGACCCTGGGGTGAGTCAGGAAACTGCTCTGGCGGCGAGGTGAGCATCTGGGTGGGAACCACGCAGGTTCCCAGGGGACTTGGGAAAGCAGGTGCGTGGCATCTACTCAAAAAGGCACCAGCTTTCTTTTTAATACTGGATTTTTGGACAGGTGATGTCAACACATTTTTCTTAGCTCTTTACTTCAGTCTTAAAATACTCCTCAGATCCTGCAGGAAGTATTCTGAATGTCTGCACTTTTGTAAGACCCCCTGCTCCCCAAGCCTTGGGCGGGCGAGGTCTAAAACCAGCCAGAAGTTCCCTGCTCTCGGGACCTCCAGGGACCCCCCGGCCCTTCCGTCAGGCCGTCACAGGGTTAGCTCGCCAGTGCCTCCTCATCTGCGTGGACCGCTGTCTGCTCTGGGCATCTCCTGTGTGTGGAATGACGGTCTGTGGGCTTCCGCGCTTTGCAAGTGGACGAGCCTTGGTCCTGAGGATGAGGGCATCCTGCCTAGCCCAGTGTGCTGGCAGCGGCCTCGGCACAGGGGCCGAGGGCAAGCGCTGCCTGACCCCGTCTAGTCCGGCCTCCGCCCGGCGTCTCTCTCCTCGGAAAGAGAGAGTGGCTGCCTGGTCCAGCGGCTGAATCCTGGCGAATCCAGCTTAGAAACAGAGCCCCCCGCGTGGCGAGCAGCCATATCACCTCCTTCCAGACCTGCGACAGGGTTTATTACTGATGACTTCGTGAGGGCCACCGCCTGAGCCTCCTTCTCAGGTGTCATGACTCATGTCGAGGTCGGCGGGTTTTCCCTTCTCAGCCGGTGTGGCCCTGTTCATTTCTTCAGAAGCCGCAGTAGCCCAAACATCCAGGGCCTGGCTGGAGCCACAGGGGCGTCGACCCAGCGCGGGCTGGGTCAGGAGGAGGGCCCGCCGCGGGCGTGGGTGAGGGAAGGGGGGCTCCAGCTGCAAATGCCAACGGCTGGGTCTGCAGGATCCCCCTTCTGACCACTCAAGATGCTGGGCGTGCTGGCACCTCCCCAGCCGGTCACAGTGTTATCAGCCCTGCAGCCTGTGGTACCTGAGAGCCAGCCTTGCCTGCAGAGCGGGGGCCTGCACTCCTGCCTTGGTGAGATTCGCACCGGGCTCTGGGTTCCCCGCTGTTCCCATTGCCTTCCAGGTTCACAACCAGGAAGGGAGCGGAGGGGGTCAAGCCAGGCTTTAGAGGGCGGTAGGCACTTGCATCATTTCAGCACAAAATACAAATGTCCACAGTCACGTTAGGAGATGGTGGGGTGTCTGTCCAGTGTCAGGCGCCCTGCTGGCCTCTGGGGTGACCCGGCCATCGCTGTCCAGCGGAGCTGCTGAGGAGCGTGGCGGGACGGTCCAGTGCTGACTGTGGACAGTGGGACTGGCCTCAGGTACCACAGTAGCCAGCGGGGAAGCAAGCCCTTCATGGCCTTGTGACGGCGAGGACGTGAGCCCTGGGAGCCTTGGCGATAACGCAGGAGTGGGCGTCGCCCGGGAGGAGGAGTGGCGGCAGGGAGAGAGACACCTGGGCCGCGCCCTGGGGCCGCCCTGCACGTCCAGGGAATTGAAAGTGTCCCCTGAGGCCGGAAAGGAAACCTGGGATGGACGGATGCTCTTCCACGCCTGGAGATGCCGCTGGTTCATCTGTGAGCCAGGAGTCACTCCTGGGGTGCAGTAGAAAGTGGATTAGATGGTGCTTGGAGAGGGGGGCAGCCATGATGGCCCTCTGGTGCGTTTTACAAATTAAAGAGGGTAAAGTTATTACCAGAATGCGTGGCAAATATGGGGATTAACTTTGTTTCTTTTAGAGTAACATTTCCAGTAACAGAGTTTCAAACTGTGTTTGGGATCTGTAGGCACAGATGAGCAAACACATGCAAATGTTACTGGGGAGGTCCCATGTTTGCGTTATCGGTATTTTATATAAACGTATTTGACCTTTGACCAACTTTGAAATTTCTGTTGGGCCTCCCGTCTTCTCCGTGGGTTACAGTTATCACCGCAGTCAGATTGAAAGGGGTGGCTGCTCGTATGTTTGAGTGCATTTCTGCAGACTCAGGGGAAACACATATACCATGAAATCACCTTTTCTTATGATTTGGAGTTTTCTGAGCCCATTGAATTACCCATTTTATTAATTTAATTTTGACACACACAGTAATAAATATCACTTTGCAGAAGTAAGTGATGAGTATCCACTTTCTCCTGATTTCACTCCTGGAGAGTGACAGGAGCTTCCTGTGAGATGCTCCTGAACGTCCAGCGTCTTTGTATTTGCAGTTCTGCCCAGAGGAGAGAGTCTCCTGGTTGGTGCCCACTGGGACTGACTTCTTTCCCCTCCTCTTGTTAAATTCTGTTTGACAAGTTCCACCGTGCGCGGAGCTACTCCAGTCTGGCTGTTAAGAAGCTGTGGCCCAGGAACAGGAAAATCATGCTTTATTCTTTTGGTTTATTAAAATGAAAAAGGCATAAAGATGTGCTCTTAATAATTTCTTCATTATTTTATTAACATTTTCTACTGCCTCTGGTGGTGTTTGCTTTCAACCCCAAAGAAGAGGTGAAGACGTGTCTTGATTGTATGTGTGTTTAGATCACAGAGTGAGAGACCACCAGATGTCAGTGTAACTTAGGGTAAAATCTCAAGGCCGTGTTGCTCTGTCAGGGGATCTCTGCTGACCTGAAATCGGGAACCCTGGGGA
Organism: Eubalaena glacialis; assembly: GCF_028564815.1. NCBI lineage: Eukaryota > Metazoa > Chordata > Mammalia > Artiodactyla > Balaenidae > Eubalaena > Eubalaena glacialis. Next base: position 129,007,969 of record NC_083723.1, on the reverse strand, counting down.
CCGTGCACACGGCCCTGCAAGGACTTGAGTCGTGAAGTGTTGCTGTCACCCATGAAGAGTTTCTCGTCCATCTCCTTTGCTCTCAGCAGCATGGTGTTCCAGATCACGAGGGCGGCCCCTGGATCAGGGCCGAGGTGGTTCAGTCTGGGTCTCGGGGTCTTTGTCTGAACTTTGACCTCCTCAGAGATGCCCCCCCCCCCCGAATCAGTTTTCACTCCAGGGCCCTTGCTTACAGCCCGAGGGTGTACAGGCCTGTCGAGGGTGCGTGGGCTCCTTTTCTTTCCAGGGCTGTGGCTGAGTATTAACTGTGGGTGAACCCCTGTGCTGTGTATGCTTTGTCCGATTCATATTTATAAATTTCTCTCCACATTTCGTAGTTGAGGGAAGTGAAATAATTTGTCTCAAGTCACTGATCTGTCCGGTTCAGAACCTTGTTGTCTAGGCTCTGTTTGATGTCAGGTGAGAGAAACAAAACTAGCTGAAACACAAACCTAAAAGAGACCCCCCAAATCAGGAGCATTTGTTGAGTACAGAAGGTGTTCATGGAAACTGAGTGAGGAAGTAGCCAGCTGCTTGTTCCGCAGGACGGGGGGTGAGAGAGTGGCCTCCTGAAGGCCCACGGCAGGACAGGCGCTGGGAGAGGAGGCCAGGCTCAGACAGGAAGCCGTGGAGGCAGCGAGCGGGGTCCAGGCGGGGGCCGGCGGCCGGGCGTCTGCGGGAGCTGCCGCCCTGGTCGCCGGGGAAGGGGTGGTAAAGGCCCTCGGGTAAGCAGCCTGCCCCTGCAGGTCACGGGTGCCGCCTCGCCGATCCCCATTTCAGCCAGACGTCTCAGGAGCCTGCTCTTCCTCGGCCTCCATACACAGCCTCCCCGCTTTGCCCTTGGAAAGGTTTTCCAGGCTTTCTAAGGAGAGGCTTCACAGAGGAGTTGCACGTTTTCAAGCATGGAAAGAGCACAAATTTGGTTGAGTTCAGAAAAGTAAGTTCTGAATACATTCAGGGAAATACTGGCTACCACATAACTGGATAAATCTTATTTTGCAAAAGGGAGAATTGTGTAGGTAAAACACTGTTTATTACAAACTCTTGCAGTCTGTGGTTCGTCACCTGCCAATTAGGAGGACGGATCGGACGCCTGCAGCTTGTTTTGTGTCCCCGTTCGGCGCAGCGCCAAGCAGGCGTTTCCTGCAGAGGCGTGTTCTGGAGAGGCGAGCTTCGCAGAGGTTTGGATTAGGAAGTCCTCAGCCTTCCGGACCAAGCTTTGCTTTACAGCCAGAGTCTCCAAAACCTCCGTGGCCACATCCAGCCTTCGCTCCAGCGTCTGTTGTTAGACGCTAGCATCAGGCATCACGTTTATAGTCAGGAAATTTGACATTTAAAATCTTGGGGGGACAGTGCACTCTGAGCAAGTGACGTTTATGAAATTACTGTTTTTTACTGACACGGCGATGCCTTCTAACCTAGAAAGTTCAGAGGATACAAAGGATCAATAAGAAGGAGGTCTAGGTCACCCCAGTATTCTGTTACTGTTTTGGTGTGTGTCCTGTCAGTATTTCTTTTCTTTGGTAGGTGCATGAGTATTCATAAAAAAGTGAAATCATCACGTACTTTGTGACTTTTAACCTGCATTTAAAATTTTATTACCTTGATTAGTTGAATTTTTACGTTAAGCTAAGAGGTAAAGCAAATATCCATTTCCTCCCTTTCAACAGTTGTTGATTTTTCCGAAGTGTCTTATCCTAGCATCAGCTTCAGAACTCCGGGGAATCCAAATGAGGTCTCGTTCAAAGGGACTTTGGTGGGTGTAGGGCTCCTCCAAGCGGGTGGTGGCCGGTGTGATTCTCAACCTGCCACGTTGCCCTCACCCCAGTTAGTCTATTCAAGTGAATCTTTCCGTGCTGAACGAATCCTCTGTCTGGAGTTTGGGCCTCACGCGCACTTACTATTGGGCCCTGGTTCTCAACCCACTGCCCGGGAGAACTGCCTGGCAGCCTGACTCGTCGTCCGGGGCCTGGTCTAATCGACCTGCACGTCCCCATAAAAGCCCTCAGTGGACTCCCACGTCCAGCCAGGATGGAGAACGACTGCTCTAGCTCATACCCTGGGATGATTTTTAAAAATCGTACAAGAAAGGAACTCCCGTTTTTGTGTCACTGGCTTCTTTGGCTTAAGAGGTGGCTTCTTTGGACCTCTGTTAGCGGAGGCCCGCCGGCCTGGGCTCTGCACTCGGCCCTTTGCTGCTGCAGGCCTGTCCCTGTCACATGGCTGGATGTGCTTTGCCTCACACACACAGATCATGAAAGGCACCATGGCGCCTTCCTGGGGCTTTGACCGAAACTCCTGAGCTGCCTCCAAACCGTCTAACCAGGAAGGGACGGAAGTCCATCCTGGCTGCCTCGGGACATCCTGAGATGTGGGGAGGTGTGCAGGGGACAGAGTGCCAGGAGGTCTCCAGGGCCCACACACTTGGAGAGCAGCACGAGGTCAGGAGGCACTGAAGAACACAGCGGACCAGGAAGTAGCTGACCTCCGCGTCCTGTTACGGCTGAGCTGTGCCCCAAGGCCACATGTTGAAGCCCGAACCCCGGGCGCTGCAGAGCGTGACGGTTACTTGCAACAGGGTTGTTGAAGATGTAATGCACTGAGATGAGTCATTAGGGTGGGCCCTACTCCCACATGACAGGTGTCCTTGTAAGAGGAGGGGTGGCCATGTGAGGACACAGGGAGGAGATAGCCGTCTACACGCCAAGGAGAGAGGCCCCAGGAGAGACCAGCCTCCAAGAGTGAGGAAGTGCGCTTCCACTCTTCGAAGCTGTCTGGTCTGAGGGACTTGGCTATGGAAACTGAGACAGGTCCTATCTCCTCAGCTGGGACTCAGCTGCTGCCCTATTTGGGGCTGTTGTCTGGCTTCTCCAGGGCTCAGAAGCTGCCGCAGCTGCCTTTGCATCTCTGACTCCAGACTTGCACCTTTTCTCACTCACTAGCTCTCAGCTTCCCTGTCCCCGAAACCAAAAAACACAACTTTCCATTCGAGCGCCAGATGGAAAAACATGCTCATTTGGTCTTTGCCCAAAAGTAGCCTCTGTTTTTCTTCTGAAAATCAGTCCAGTCTCTCTTGAGTGACAAGAACAGGGAGAGCCTGTGAACTCTTCTTGGGAATAAAAATAATGTCTTGACAAGGTTGCCACATCCATGCTGGTTTGATGGGAGCTAGTTTTCAGAGTCTAATCTCAGAGTATTTTTAAACATATGCGTACAGAGTCGCGTATTTTGGGAGGAATGACAAGTAGCAGGTGAGGCAGCTGGGCCGGCCCTGGAGTCTCCCGCGGCGTGAGGTGTGCCTGCCTTGAGAAGACACGAGTGGGGAAGTCTGGCTTGCATCTCAAGTCACAAGCTGTGCCGAGACACCAGGAAGAGGCAGCAGCCGCCTGTGTCCTCACACATCCCTTGGGTCTGTCTGGTGAAGGACTGAGCCCCCATTATGGGAGCCCGAGCGGAGGACCAAGGATAATCCCTCCAAGGCTGGGCCTTGAGAAGCCCTAGCTCGGCTGTGCCAGTTTCCTGTTTGGTGCAGGCTCCCAATTCTCTTTTCTGCTCAATTGCTACAAACCCTGAAATTAACCCAGAATGCGCAGCCGTCAAGAGGCAACGCCAGTGGCCTACCGTAATTCCGTGGAAAGGAGCGTTTCCCCTTGCCTGTGTCCAGCGGCCTGGGATGCACGTAGTAGTGCTTGGAACAGAGTGCCGTGTCTGCTTGGTGGACAGAGACGTGGGGTGGAAGGCGTAAATTCCCTCTTTCCACCTGGAGTTGTTTCTCTGCTTCAGATGGCGCCTCGTGCCCGCGCTGCACGTGCTGACGCATTCAGGGGGTTGAGGTGGACTGACGTGAATAGACACCGTAATGATAACCTGCCGGACGGCCAGTGGGACGGAGGCCACAACTAGGTAATCGGGTGGCAGAGGAGCGTCTGGTTCCTGCTTGTCTGCAGTGACTGTGAAGGTGGTCAGATGGGAAAGGATTTTGGAGGTGGGTTAACCATCGGCACTCCTAATCGAAGACCTGCTCACGTGACTTGGAAGTTGCAGGAGGGAGAATGGGGACTCGGCACTCTGGACCACCACGCTGGCTGGGCTGTCACGCTGGAGGGCCAGGCCACCAGCCCGCTGTGCCACAGGGGCTCTGTGTTGCAGGGAAGCCTTTAGGAGGGAACTTCATCGTTTGTTTTGCACAGTTTATCAGCTAACCTGAATCTGGCCGTGAGGGAGTAAGGTGTGTTGCAGGGGATGGCACTAACGATAGGCAGGCTTTTGTGAAGGACAGTTACTTGTTATCTCAGGAAGGACCCGGTGCCTTAATTATATCTGCAGTTACGAGATGTGAAAATTCTGACTGATGTTCATGGACCTGCTTGCCGAATGTCGGTGCAAAGACACAAGTACCAGGGAAGCTCGGGCACATTGTTATTCCCCACCAGCCCCTCAGTTGTGCAGAGGGAGTGGTAGTTCAGTCCCATTAAAGAGAGATTAGAGTCATTACAGGACTGATTGGAAATTACTAATGGGATGTCTATCCACAAAGGACTCAACTAGATTCTATTTAATCACATGCAAAAATTGTCCAGGGCTGTTCAGTAGTAACTCAAGTCTGAGGACCCTGGGAGGATTGCAAGTTCAATTGAGGGGTAAGTTTTATAAAAACAAACAGGGGGGTCGGGGATGGTGAAGCAGGAAGCACCCCAGTCTGTGTTCTGCCTGGGCAGCAGCTGCGCTGGCAGAGTCTCTCGGATGTAACTCTTTTGGAGCTCTGGAGTCTCTTGAAGGCTTGCAAATTCCAGGAGAAGCCTTGGACGGTCGTTGCGGTTAACTTTGGTCATTTTCAGCTCTTAGTGCAACAGCAGCTGCCCGCCCCCCGCCCCAGCCAAACGGCAGGTGTGTTCCTGGAGCAGCCTGCACACTGACTGCGGGAGGCAAGCGAGACCTTGTCCTCCAAGTACCGGGAAGCTGTGCTCTGCTCGCACCTGCTGCTTCTCGTCACAGAGGTGAGTACTAAGCCCATGGTGGCCTTTGCTGTCGCACCTCCCCCGTTGTCACATTACCCTCCCCCTCCGGCTGAAGTCACTTCCAGAGGATTTAAAAGGTCAGCATCCTTCTATTCACCCCTTCGTTTTTCACTTTTCCCCTTTTGGGAGCCAGATGTTAAAGACTAGGATATTAAAAACAACTGCATATGTGGGGAAAATTAGAAAGTGACTAGGTATGCCCAAGGAAAGGCTCAAAAAAGACCTAAGAGGGCTTCCCTGGTAGTGCAGCGGTTGAGAATCTGCCTGCCAATGCAGGGGACACGGGTTGGAGCCCTGGTCTGGGAGGATCCCACATGCCGCGGAGCAACTGGGCCCATGAGCCACAGCTACTGAGCCTGCGCGTCTGGAGCCTGTGCTCCGCAACAAGAGAGGCCGCGATAGTGAGAGGCCCGTGCACCGCGATGAAGAGTGGCCCCCACTTGCCGCAACTAGAGAAAGCCCTCGCACAGAAACGAAGACCCAACACAGCCAGAAATAAATAAATAAATAAATAAATAAAATTTAAAAAAAAAAAAAAAAGACCTAAGAAGACATTAAGTTTAGACCTCAGGCTGATCCTCAGCATAGAGCCAGCCCAACAATCAAAGTAACAATAACAAAACCCAGCAAACCCTGGGAAGGGGGAGAATTTGATTTCCAGACTCACCACATTATTAGATTCAAATGTCCAGTGTTCAACAACAACAAAAAATCACAAGGCATACAAAGAAGTGGGAAAGTGTGGCCCAGTTGAAGGAAAAAAACCCAACAGGATCTGTCCTGAAAAAAAGCCTAATGGCCAAGGTCCTTAAAACAACTGTCTTAAAGATACTTACAGAACTAAAGAAAGATGTGGGGAAAGTCAAGAAAACAATATGTGAGCAAAATGGAAATATTGATAAAGAAAAAACCTAAAAAGAAATCAAAAAGAAATTCTAGAAAAAATACGATCTATTGCTATTTGCAGCAACATGGATGGACCTTAACGGTGTTATGCTAAGTGAAGTAAGCCAGAAGGAGAAAGACTAGTGCTGTGTGATCTCAGTAATATGTGGACTCTAAAAACAAACAAATAAATGAACAAATCAAACAAGAATGAATATGTAGATACAGAGAGCAGAGTAGTGGTTACCAGAGGGGAAGGGACAGGGGGTAGGAGGGCAAAATGGGGGAAGGGGGTCAACTGTATGGGGATGGTTGTATGGTGGTGAGCATGTAGGGTGTACCGAAATAGAAACATACTGTTGTACACATGAAATCTATATAATGTTATAAATCACTGTTACCTCAATTAAAAAAAAAAAATTCTGCAGCTGAAAAGTACAGTAACTGAAATGAAAAATTAAGTAGAAGGATCCAAATGCAGATTTGAGTGGGCAGAAGAAAAGGTCAGTGAACTTGAAGATAGGACAACGGAAATCAAGTCTGAGGAACAAAAAGAAAAACGATTGAAGAAAAGTGAACAGAGACTAAGTGGCTCAGATATGCCCTGTGGGATTCCCAGAAGAAGAGAGAGAGAAAGGGGCAGAGAGAATATTTGAAGAAATGCTGGCTGAAAACGTCCCAAATTTGTTCAAAGGCATGAATATAAACATCCAAGAAGTTCAGTGGACTCCAATAAGATGAACTCAAAGAGACTCACACCAGGACACATTATAATCAGACTTTCAAAAGCCAAAGACAAGGAGTAAATCTTGAAAGCAGCAAGAGAGAAGTGAATCATCACATACAATGACCTGAATAAGATTACCAGCAGATCTCTCATCAGAAATTTTGGAGGTCTGAAAGCAGTGGACTGACATATTAAGTGCTAAAAGAAAAAAAATTAACAAGAATCCTATATCCAGCAAAAACGTCCTTAAAAGTGAGGGATAAATCAAGACATTCCCAGATAAACAAAAGCTGAGGGAGCTCGTGACCACTAGACCTGCCCTTCAAGAAATGCTCAAGGGAGCCCTGCAGGTGAGATGAAAGGGCACCAAACAGTGCCTCCAAGCCATACGAGGAAATCTCAGTCAAGGTAAATACATGAGCTGTTATAAAAGCAAGTATTATTGTAACAATGGGTTGTGGCTGCACTCTGTTTTCTCCATGATTTAAGAGACTAGTACATTTAAAGGAAAAAAAATTAGTGCGAAAGCCAGCCTTACTGTAGCTTTGGTTTGTAACTCCAAATCTCATTTCCTACATAATTTAGTGGACTGATGCATTTTAAATAATTATTATTTGTGTTTTGGGGCACACAGTATATAAGGACGTAATTTTGTGACGTCAACAACTGAAAGGTGTGGAGATGGAGCTGTAAAGGAGCAGAATTTTTGTATGTTTATTGAAGTTAGGTGCTATGAGTTCAAATTAGAGTGTTATAACTGTAGGATGTTAAATGCAATCCACATAGTAAACACAAAAGAATTGCTATAGAACACACACAAAAGGAAATTAAGAAGGCATTTAAATATTTCACTCAAAAAATCAGCCAAGCATAAAAGAAGACAGAAATGCAGGAAATGAGGGACAAAAAGCTATGGGGCATATAGAAAACAAAGAGCAAAATGATATAAGTAAGTCCCTTCTTGTAGTAATTGCTTTAAATGTAAATGGACTAAATGTTCCAATCAAAAGACAGAGATTGGCAGAATGGATAAAAGCACATGATGCCACTATGTGCTGTCTACAAGTGACTCACTTGAGATCCAGAGACACAAAGAGATGAAAGGCAGAAGTGGTGAAAGACTGATGGCTGCTATAAAAAAGGAAACAGGTGTTGGCGAGGTTGTGAGGAAACTGGAGCCCTCGTGCACTGCTGGTGGGAATGTAAATTGGTGCAGCTACTGTGGAAAACAGCATGGAGTTTCCTCAAAAAACTAAAAATAGAACTACCATATTTATTTGAAGAAAACAAAAACACAAATTCAAAAAGATATCTGCATTCCCATGTTCATTGCAGCATTACTTACAATAGCTAAAATGTGGAAGCAACCCAGGTGTCCATCAATAAATGAATGGATGAACAAAATGTGGTCCATCTATACAATGGCCTATTATTCAGCCTTAAAGAGGAAGGAAATTCTACAATATGATACATGGATGAACCTTGACGGCATCGTGCTCAGTGAGATAAGCCAGTCACAAAAGGACAAATACCGTGAGGTCCCTGGGGGAGTCAAATTCACAGACACTGAAAGCAGATGGTGGGGGCCGGGGGCTGGGGAGGGGAATGGGGAGTGAGTGTTTAATGGGGACAGTTTCAGTTTATAAGATGAAGAAGTTATGGAGGTGGACGTGGTGATGGCTGCACGGCAATGTGAAGGTGCTTAATGCCACTGAGCTGTGCACTTAAAGGTGGTTAAGATGGTAAATTTTTTATGTGTATTTTAACACAGTAAAAAAAAAAACAACAACAGAATCAATGATGCCATTGTAAGGTGCTGAGATATTCAGGTTTTGAGGGCAGATTTTGATGAATTGTGAAGGTAACAAGCCATTAGGGGTGGAATGGGTTTATTCTGCTTGGTCTGATACAAGAATCATGACCGACAGGGCCTTAAATCTCAATAGTTTCGGGTGTCTGGTCATTCATGGCAAAGATGTATGGACAGACGGAGGAGGGGAGCGCATGAGTGAGGCCGCCTAATTGGTCCTACCGACCACAGCGACCCAGCTGGACATGGTGACGGGGAGTGGCCATCAGTGATCAGCCTTGCACGCTGTCCTCCTTTCCTAGAGGGTAAAGTCTTGTGTGGAGGCCCTTGAGGATTCCGGCAGAGGTGGTGAAAAGCCTTAACCAGGGGTGCCAGTCTGCCGTGCCTCCTGCCTGTAAAATGGGGCAACAAGACGGGCCTTCAGTGACGGCCCGAGGCTGCCCTGGCCCCGATTCCAGTCTTCCTGGAGGCGAAAGGGAGCAAGCCGGCCGCACACAGGTGCTCGCTGTACCCGAGCACAGGCTACATCACACACGCGACACCGCAGACTCGTGGACGTGGTCAGCCGCTCTGGGTGCGGCTCAGCCCTGGAAGGTAGGGCCGGGCTTTCCTAACTCACCCTTCCTGAGCAAGCTAAACTGGGCCTCGTTTCTCTCCTTTGAGACGGACATGGCGCGTCTACCTCACTGGGACTTTTCTGACTGGGCTGAGCGTGTGTGAAGAACTGAGGCACAGAGATCCACTCAGAAGGGGAGCCGTGGGGTCGCACCCTTTGTTTAGGTCGAGGAGGTGGAGAGCCTGCCCCTGGCACAGCACGCGCCGCCCGCCGCTTCCCAGCTGCTTCTTGGTCAAACACGTTTGCTGTGGACGCCACACCCACCCATCCCTCCATCTCTGGCAGCATCAGACCTTGAGCCCATGCACGGAGTCGTCACGTAGGATGTGGGGCTGCAGGGACAGTGGACCCTTTCCCGGGAGGGAGTAGCAGGGGCTGCCCAAGGCGAGTCAGCCTCAGGAGGAGTTGCACGACCGTAACCCTCTGCATCTGGGGGAGGGGTTTACTTTTATCGGAAAGTGTGGGCTGAGCCCCTACATATAGGATGTTGGGATGCAGTCATGCTGCAACATCGGTTTCTGGCGCTGTGGTGCGTGGACTCCTGAAGGACACTTAGATTCTCACTGATTTACACTCACCAGAGTGGAGGGTGTGGGTGCATTGGCACAGACCCCACAGCACAGCCGCCCGCTCCTGACCTTGCGGCTGGGTGCGCCTTCCTGCCTGAGCAAACGTGCACGGGCCGCACTGAGGTCCAAGCCTCCCTGGCAAGGAAAACCCAAGACAGCCCTGGGTGCCCAGGCCCTGAGCCTGCGCCTCGCCTGTTCTGACGTCAGTAAAGTCGTGGTGACCGCTCTCCGTGGTGGGCCTCTGGGATTCTCCCAAGCTTCCTGGTCTCCTGGCCGTTTATGGAGTGAGTGCTGACTCCGCCGACGTCCCCAGCTCCTCTCTGTCCCCAGCGCTGTGCCTTTCCCAAGCCCTGTTGGACGCCGACCAGATCCTTCTTTCTCAAGTGCCGCTGACTTTACTGAAGGCGGGGACCAAGGCAGACATCCCGCAAGACGACTCGCACGTCCCAGTTCTTAAGCTCCCATGTCCATCCCTGTGCGGGGCGGGGTGTCTGCTGTCCCCCGGGTTCCATCAGTGCAACCACTTGACCTTCTCATTGTCTGCCTCTCGGCCCCTGTAAGCCATGTCTTAGCTATTCTCTCCTCCTCTAAAATACATCAAGGTATTTTACTAACTATACTTTTTCCACAAGATTTTGCTGTTGGCTGTTAAGCCAACACTTCTCCCCCTACTCGTGACTTTCTAGTAGAATGCAATCCCATCTGTGACACGGGTACCAGGGACCCCCACCTTCACACACACCCCAGGGCCGAGCCCCTCCAGGTCACTGCCTTCACTCCTCGGCCCCGTGAGGGTCCAGCTGCTTCCGTTGTGGTAGCAGAACGGGAAATGAGCTCCCGGCTTGTTTTCTCCTCTGTGGAGGGTTTAAAGACTTGTCATTGTAGAAGAATGGGAAGCAGCAGAGTGGAAACAACAAAGGAGGAGTGAAGTCTCAGGTCTCACGCCTTCCTCTCCCGCACTGGGAAGGAGCCTGGCTCTGTCTTTGGTCCATGTTTCTGAACAACCGTCAGAGCCTCACGAGTCCCAAGAACCCTCAGGCCACTTAGGATCATTGCTGCCAGCTGCACACTCGTCCCCGTGGAAGGTTTCCTGCTTTCCCTTTTTATTCCCTGTCTCTCAGTGGATGCAGAGAACACCCCTCATAATGATGCACCTTTGGGTCATCAGAGGCTGGAGCAGGACACAGGGGCAGTTTGGAGGAAATCCAGTTTGACTACTTGCTCAGCTTTTACTCACAAAGGGAGAATATCCCAGATCCAGGGTATTTTTCACAGCATCTGGGGAGGGAAGGAGAGGGATGGGGGTTATTGGTTGGTGTCTGAGGAGCTCACCCAGAGCCAGACTGCCCCCGGAGACCTGTCCCGGCTGGCGTGGCCAGTGTGGCTGGTATGGCCGGCATGGCACAGGCAGTGCCTCTGTGTGTGTCCAGGACACTGTGGTGTGAAGCTCCATGGAACTTAAAGCCCGATTCTGATCAGGTGCTTCAGGGGTTATGAACAAACGCATCCCATCTGCATCTGTGGCTGGAGGGGTGGCCACCAAGTCTTCTGGCTCCCGAGGTGAGTCTCAGCTGCTGGAGAGATGCAGCCCACAGTGCAGACTGGGAGCTCACGGGGACGGTGACTTCCGACCATTCTTCACTTTGGTCTTAATTGAAACCAGAGACCAGAGGTTAATGCAGTTCCTTTGTTTTTATCGGATTTGCATCGACCTGACCCCTGCAACATTATGATGTCAAGATGGCTTTGAATACCAGAGAAATTGACTTGAGTGATTATAAAGTGATCCCATTGATTTTTTTTTTAATTTTATTTTTTTGGCTGTGTTGGGTCTTCGTTTCTGTGCGAGGGCTTTCTCTAGTTGCGGCAAGCGGGGGCCACGCTTCATCGCGGTGCGCGGGCCTCTCACTATCGTGGCCTCTCTTTTTGAGGAGCACAGGCTCCAGACGCGCAGGCTCAGTAATTGTGGCTCACGGGCCCAGTTGCTCCGCGGCATGTGGGATCTTCCCAGACCAGGGCTCGGACCCGTGTCCCCTGCATTAGCAGGCAGATTCTCAACCACTGCGCCACCAGGGAAGCCCTGATCCCATTGATTTTTATGGCTCTTATTTTGCTGTGGTGATAAAAGAGATTTTTCTGTCAGGTTTTTGAGGAGCTACATACAGCAATACAGAAACAACAACGACAAAAATCTGCACAAGCCCCAAGTGCGGAGATGACAGGAAAGCATGAATTTTGGCTACAGATGCCTGCTTCGTCCATGCAAGTAGTGCCTGGATTCTTGCTCCTACTAAAAATGTGATTGGGTGGATCCAGACGTAATCAAGACATTGCTTTCAAAAGAAATATTTATCAGTTAAGCTTTTCCTTTGGGCAAAATTCATGAAATTTATGGGGTCAACATTAAGCTTGGTTGTGTTAAGTAGAATGGCTAAGATTAAGTTTCAGGCTATCAGAAAGGGCAGTGGATACGTTTTTAGAATTTCTTTCCTGTTTGGACTTTATTTCTTGGATTATTTACATAAAAGCGTCTATCATATATAAAAGGTATTTATTTACTCTAGTTAACCCCCAATATGAAAGGGAGTACAGGAGCCATGTAGATATAGCGGAAGTGTTTCAATCAGAGCAGATTTGTTATATCCAGGTAGTTTGACAAAAACCACCTAGAGACACTTGCCTGGCAGAGCTCATGCTCCGGCCCCAGCCCCTTCAAGGGCGTGACCCCATCTGCGATCCTTTGGGACTGAACATGCAGGGGACTAATAAGCCCTGCTCCCCACCCCTCTTGCTGTAGGAGCCCCAACCAATGGCCAACGGAGGGGGTACCCCAGCTACCCCCTCCTTGGGTGGGATGATTCTGAGGCGTGTGGTCACTTTAGTGCCCAGAGTTTCCCCGTGGGGTTAAGCTCCAGGCACCCACAGTGATAACTGGCTTGACAGTGCCTCTGTTGTTGGAAGCCTGCCTTTCCTTGTCTCGCTGTTCCAGTACCAGTATTTCTTATTTTGGAGTCTGCTTCTGGGGGAACAGAAACAAGGACAAAATTTGCCCAGTGAAACAGCTCAGTGGCGTTGCTGGTACTGACACCACCGTCAGCAGCTCCAGGTGCACACGGCTCCCAGTCAGCTGCCTGTTGCCTCATTATTAAATGTGAGCAGGCAGTCCGGGGTCACCGGACACTTAGAGAAAACCTATAAGAAAGGACAGGAGCCCAAACGAACACATGGAAGAAGACAATGAAAAATAAACAGAGGCTGAAAACTAAGCAAAAACATGGGACATGTACAACTCCAGGAAAAATGAAAAGGAGTGATAGAAAGGGATACGAATCATGGTATATTACATGGCCTAGCTGGGAATAGCATTTACAAAGTGATAATATTGCAATTATAATATAATATTGACCTAATGAAAATTACATATAACTGAAGTGGGACAGTAGGGTGTGTGTGTGTGTGTGTGTGTGTGTGTGTGTGTGTGTGTGTGTGTGAGAGAGAGAGAGAGAGAATGTTGGAAGCAGTGCTGTGTGATAGAGAAGGCAGGCCCCATCTCCCATAATAGCAAGTCAACAGGTAATATACCCTAAAGCTGAAAAAATGAGAAAGAGGAACGTAAATGTGACATTCAGAGATACGGAGATGAAAACCAAAAGAGTCAATTAATTGTTGAAAGTGCTTAACCTTGAGGGGTAGGAGGAAGGTGAGGAGTAAGAGGATTGGAGATGTGCTGGTTTTCCTAACAAGACTTAGACTTTTCAAACTACACTGTGTATGGTGTTAAAAAATAAATCCTCAGGTAAGAGACGAGAGTTAGCCTTTACAATCGCAGCAACAAAAACCCAAATACAGTTTATATATTTCTTCTGCTCTTTGTTCCAGCAAATGCGTTGATCAACCTCTGCCATCGCTAGGGATAGATGGGTGGATGTCATGGACCCGACCTTCCACCCTGGGCCGAGCAGTGTGGGCCGCAGAGCCAGCTGGCCCCTTAGGAGATGGGCAGCCAGTCCTCGGCGCCCAGCCTCGGAAGGCTGTTTGGGGGAAGGACAGCCTAGTGACGGGACATTTCCTACTCCAGATGGGAGAATGATATCTAGCATTTATTGGGCACTGTCAGTTTTTCTGTCACACTAGTTCTGGAAACACGCGGTCAGTACACGGGGGACACTTTGAGCGGAATGCGCTGGCTTATGGACGATGAATGATGTTTTGTACTGTGGTCAGACATTTCCAGACAGGTTTATGAGTTTGACTGCTTCCCTCAGGACCACGGGAATATATAAAAGTGTCCGCACTGAAGCATCTCTGAAGCGTCTTGAGCCCCCTGACCTGAAAGTGAGGCCTCATTTCCCTTTGCAGTCCTCAGCCTAGGCTTCAGTGAGTGGCCGTCCTCTGCCCCACCCCCATCAGCACCACGTGCACTGGCCACTTCACGTTTGCAGGCCCTTTGCGCCATCCTGCCCTCCAGGCGGCACCATCCTGTTGGTGCATTTCCAAGGGCGCTTCGTTTGGTCTGCTTTGCACGTTTGTCTATATATTCAAGTAGTTGCTCTTATTCTGTGGTTATACTTTTATTCTATATTTGTTTCTTGTTCCTTTTTGGTTGAAATACCTCAAGAGGCCTTTCTTCTCTTGAGGGTGGAGGAACGCAGCCCGGATAGAGGCTCAGAGGTATGGCAGCTGGTCATTGGTGGCAGGACTGAGGCCCTACCCTGAGCTCTGGGATTCTGAGACCAGCGTCGTGATTTCATTCCATCTCCCCCTAAAGTCTACTTCTGGGAGGCCCGGGTGCGAATTGCTGGAAGGATGTGAGGGGCTCAGATGGTGTGGCCTGTGGGCCCCCAGCTCTCTGGGGCAGAGTCCTGTTTCATCCTTCATTTGAAGCAGGGACACAACGAGCTGTTTCTCTGGGAAAGAGGGCAAGGGTGCTGGGACATAAGAGACGCTGGGGCTGCAGGACCAGCCTAGACCCGGGTGCCAGCCCTCAGCATCCAACCTCACTGCTCCAGTGAGTGCTCCGAGGGCAGGTCCAAGGAGGGGTCCTGCCGCTGACCGTCCTTACGTCATGGGGGCACTAGTGGGCGCCTGTCCAGTTCCAGGAGGTCTGGAGGGAGGATCCCGGCAGCCCCTGTTAGTAGGATCAGCTCAGAGAGGGGTTTTCTGCAGGGCCCAGGTCCAGTCCTGACCCCGCCTCTAGAAGTGGAGCCCATGTCTCTGGCCCAGGACTCAGGCAGTGAGTCTCTCTAAACCTTGTTGGGCTTGAGAATTATGCAGGGAAGGGAAATAGCAGAAGTCCGAGTTTCAGAGTGCAGGCAGGGTGTGGGCCAGGGAGGGGAGCCCACAGCAGGAGGCTTTTCGGGATCAGCCAGGAGACTGGAGCCCCTTCGGTGGAACGGGGTGTGTCCAGGGGAGGCGTGCTGGAGTTCTTCCCAAAGCTGTCTCAGCTGCCTATATGTCACCCTTTTCTTGGGGTTTCAGCTCTTTGGGGGCTATTTCTGGGCTCCCGCCGTGTTGTTTTGGGCCCTGCTGCCGAGCTGGCTGGCTTTGGAGGCTGGGTGTTCTTTCCCGACGTCTGCGGCTGGAGGGCGAGGACAGGGGACGACCCGCGTGCAGGTCTCACCCTTTTGGTGCCCATTCTGAAGGACTTTTGGTTTCAGGCCATGCTGCATGTTTGAAAGTAAAAATATACATAGTAGCCATTACCCCACACAGTACTTTCATTCTGTGTTTCGAATAGCTTCTTTTTTTGGTGGAAATGCTCAAAAGGCCTTTGATACTGACAGTAAGGGAAGCAGCCCCAGTGGGGTACAGCATCTCCCCTGGAAGAGGGGCCCTCAGGCCTGTGGGCCTGGTGACCTGCCCCATGGCCCTGAGCGCTGTCCCCAGGCTGTCCCCAGAGTGATCTAGCGGCAGCATTTGACCTCCTCTTCTGCCTGAGAACTCGGGTAGCCAGGTCACGGTGCGGGGAGGCCGAGGCCAGCCTGAGCGTGAAGAGCACCTGGGAGGGAACGGCCCCCCCACCTGCTCACCCTGGACTCACTGGAACCACCTGGGTGGCTTGAAACTGTCCCGTCCTGGGCTCTTCGCCAGAGGGTCTGGGTGGTCTGGGTGGGCCCGTGATGGGGACCTGCCTTCACCCCTGCGCAAGCCCGGAGGGAGGAGCTGAATTCCCTTCTCCCTGCAGCCCTGGGGAACTAGCCCGCGCCTCCCTCACCTGCCCTCCCCGCTCTGGAGGGAGGGCACTGAGGGGCCCGCGGGGCAGCTCACCACACCTCCCGCCGCAGGTGCGAGGCTGTGCCCAGGGTGTGGGGTAAGGCCTCTGTTGGGTGCCATCTTGTGACCGCTTTCTGGTATTGCAACCCTCCCACCGGAGCCAGGATCCCACAAAAATGGCTAGAATTAATTCCACCCTAGCACCTGGAAGGGGGAGTGGAAATCAAGGACGACCACCCAGATGAAAACAGAGGCTGCTTACCTGGAGCCGGCTGCAGCAGGCAGGGGCGGGGATGCTTCCTGGGGGCAAAGGGGAGGTGGCAGGTCTGGGGGCTGCAGGGAGGCGAACCGGGAGCCGCGTCCGATGTGACGTTAGGGGAACCAGGGCTTCCTCCGGGGTCCTGACCGAGTGGGACCCAGTCCCGGCTGCTCCGGCCGCGTCCCCGAGCCCGTGCAGCCTGCCTGAGGGCTGTGCTTGATGCCGAGGCTTCAGGTCGTAGAGAGCTGGGGGAGGAGCAGTCCCCCAGCACCCGTCCACTGTGTCTGTCCTCTACAGCCTTCGTTGCTCTTCCTCGAGAATTGGAAGGTTTGACATTTATTTTTCTCCTCAGTAGGAAAGTTTCTCTGTTCGCTCAGCTCACCTCTGTCTCACCCGCTCCCTCTGCTTTGGGGGCCCGCAGCAGGTGGTGGGCGGCACCTCTGGGGCAGGGACGCAGGTCCCAAGCAACCCCGCTCCCAGCTCAGCCCCGTCCCGGAGGCAGCGACCGCGAGGACCTTGCCCCCAGTGCCTTTGCCCGCAGGGCCCCTTGCCGCTCTGAACTGGGCCGGGCTTTCACCTGGACGATTCCTCCCTGCCTCTCGGCCTGACCCTAACCCCGCTGGCCCTCCCAGAGCCGTCACTCCCCGCGTCCTGGGGGAAGGACGACGACGGTGGCCTTTGATGGTTGGGGATGTGTAGGGAGAGGGGGAGAAGGGAGGCTGTGGGAGGCGCCTCATACCTTTCCCAAGAAGCCAGTACGTGACGTGCCATCGTGAGGCGCTTCACTGCCGCGCGTTGCAGTTACACGTCACAGCTCCATCTTTACGAGTATTAGGTAATAAAGTTAGAGTGAACACCCTTAGAGTACTTACACCATTTGGAAGGCTCGTCCAGGAAGCCATAAGAAGTTGCTTTGAAAAACAAGAGGCTTTACCTGATGAAAATTACATTTGAAAAATTTCAATTCCAAGGTGCAAATTCGCCGAAGTAAGAAGTCCACAGCAGTGTCAAACCCCTAGCAGGCTCCCGGGCAGGAGGCCCGCACGTCGTCTCACAGAAATGCTTCAGTCCCCGAACTGTGCCCTGACCGTCGTCTTTCCGCCGCGTTGTCCCCGCCAGGCGGGGACGGGTGGTCCGGGTGGGCCGGTGATGGGCGTCTGCTGAGGGCAGATCTGCAGGCGTGCTCGTGGCACGGGCTCCCCCAGGTGCCCCCGGTGGGCGTGTCTGAGGAGCCAGGCTGCCCCGTGGTTTCCCAGCTGGGAGCTGGGGCGTGTGCTGAGTCCACGCGACCTCCTGAATTTAGAACCACGCAAGGTGTCTTAGGTGTTTGCAGGGTTTTCAAAGGCAGGTGTTTGGGCTAAAAGAAGCCACGGGGTAGGGCAGGGGCCGTGGCTGCGGTCGAGCTCTCGTGAGGGGCGTCCGCCAGCTCCCTGTGCCCCTCCTGCCCCTGGCTGCTTTCTGGCCCAAGTCACAGTAGGACCACGGTCCCCTGTCGAGCGCAGGGGCCCTGTGAGGACTGGTCCCCGCAGCTTTTCCGGGGACCCTGGGGGTGGGGAGAGGGAGGCAGTATTGTGGAGGCTGCCCAGTGACCCTTTCCCTCCTGGCGGGCAGGGAGCTCTGCACCACTTCAGGGGGGGACAGGAAGGTCAGAAAGGTTGACAGGTTGCCCTCCGTGTCCTTATCACCCTTTCCCCTAACGGAAGACTTACGTCCCAAATTCCATCTGAGGGGCTGCATGGGGCGACACCCCCAGGTGCGAGGGGAGACCTGGGAACGTGATGCAAAGCCAGGGCGGAGGCCCAGTTTGCGGGTCCAGCTGGAGGGGAGTCTCGAGGCAGGCGGCGGTGGGGGGGGGGTTGGTAAGGAGCGGGCGGCAGGGTCTCCGGCTCGGCTTCATGCCCTGGCAGCTCACGAGGCACCTGAGTCTCCTCTCCGTTTCGGCGTCGTTGCAACGTGATGGGGTCCCGGCGTCTGAGTCAGCTTGACCGCAGCATGGGTGCACCCGGGCTGCCGAGTGGGCGCTGGGGCAGTCCCTCCCCACGCAGGCTGTGCCCTGGGTCCCTGATCAGCTGGGGGTGTGTGTCCCTGAGCCGACAGCCCTGACCTGGCCCTCCTCACATCAAGAGCAGCGTCCACTGGAGCTGTTACCACCGGGATGGGGCTGAACACGTGGACGACCCCGCTTTCCACCCTCCTCCTGCCAGCTGAGCTGACGGGCTGACAGATTAGTTCTTTTTGCCCATTCTTTCAGCCACTTTTTCCAAGGTGAGCCTTGACTCCTTTCCGCCTCAGCTTCCCGGGTTCACATCCCTTGGTGGTCCCACCAGAGTGCCCCCTGCGTGGCCCCCAGTGTCTGTCCCCCAGGTCTCTCCCCGTGGGTGCTCCAGCCAGGCTGTTGCCCTTGGTCGAAGGTCAGCCCTGTCCACACCAACCCCCCTGTCCCTGGGGTGTGGCCCCTCCCTGGCCCCTTACAACCCACCAACCCCGGTGCTGCACTGTCCCCGAGATGCCTTCCCGCACCCAACCTGGCTCTCGGAATGGCCCCCGACTAAAATCCCCGTAGCTGCTCAGGTAGGGTTTGCCATCTGTCTGTCCGGAGCCCGTCCAGGGCGGGTCTTAGCTCACCGGCAGGGCTCTGTCAGCCCCGGGAGCTAATGCCTGGGAACCCACTCTGGCAGGAGAGTGTTGTCTGAAGGTGTCCCTGGTTTATGGGGCTGGCTTTGCCTGGGGTGCGGCTCCTCACCCCTTACTGACCGCTGGGGCTCCCGGTCCAGCGCTGGGAAGCCCACCCTCACGGAGAGGCCTCCCTTCCACTGGCACCCACCTGGCCTCCGCTCATTGCGCCCCCGGGACTCTCGCCCCTCATGGGGGGTCTCGGGGCATCAGCACCAGCCATGGGTATCAGAAGGTGCCTTTTCCTGTGGGGTGGTTAGATGTTTCTCATCGTACAATGAGCCGTCTTATCCCCTAGCCTGGTGATTTTTGCTCCAGGAAGAGCAGGGGGCACCCTGCTGTGGGTGGAGGTCCTTCCCAGAGCTGGGCCACCTCCTGATGGGGCCCAACAGGCAGAGTCCCAGAGGAGGGGCTTTGGCTCAGAGACTGGAGCAGGACCTGGATTTCCGGAGTGGGAAGGACTGGCCAGGAGAGGGCGCTTCTTCCGAAATCGGAGGCTCTGCTGGAGCAGCACCCCTGACCAGAAAGCTTTGCAGAAGCAGCCGCTGAAGCCGGGGTGTCCCTGTGTCCTTAGAGGAGGAGCAGCCACGGGTTAGGGCCTTTGGAGAAGAAGCGTTTGTTTTGGCTTGTAATTGGCAGTTTTACATTTGAGCTTTGCAGCGTAGCAGCTGCGTTCAACCCTTACAGGCGGGAGTAGCAAGCTAGCCTGTGGTTGGAATATTGCAACCCCGCACACTTTGGGGATGTGCTCAGTGGTTTGCGGCACAAGCACTGAGACCTGCGGGAAGCCTACGCTGTAGACAGCGAGGGGACACCGCGGTTTTCCAGCTGCCTTTGCTCCTGTCTTTTGCAGTCTCCTCTTCCTTTTGCTCGGACGTTAGTACAAGTACGCTGCACTTGGTGAGGGGGTGAGCAGAGCAGGTGTGGGCGTGGGGAGGCGGGACAGGCGCGCCGGGCGGAAGGAAGGAGCGTGAATCTGTAGCCGCAGAGGCCCCAGGGCAGTGCCCGGCGGAGGGAGTGACGCACAGCCCTGAGGACGCTCCGCTCAGCCCGGTTCCCCCCATCAAACGAGGCTGTCAGTGCCCAGGCTCCGAGTGCTGGGTCTCTGTGGACTTAAGCCACATCTCGCAGGGATAGAGGGAGGAAGGCCCAGGCATTCTGGGGTCCCGCATCCCACGGAGGAGGAGTTCCTCTCCGCTGTCACCCTCCAGCCCGTCCAGCTGTTGGTTCCACTGGTACTTTCTTTGAAGGCGAGCCCATTTTCCATAAAGCCAATTAGTTTGCCTTGACTTTTCCGTGGTCCCTGCCTCCAAATAACTTCTTAGGAAGGACGTGTTCCCTGATTCTCCAGGGCTGCGAGGCGCGCTCAGCAGGCTGATCTGAGCTGAGCTGAGCTGAACTGAGCTGCAGGACCCGTCGGAGAAACAGGACGAGACCCAGGATGGATGATGCCCTGGCGTCCGGGTGGAACCGCGTTGCACACCTTTCAGTGCATCTGGCAGCGGGGTGATGGGGGTGTGGGTAGAGAAGGAGGCCTGTGGGGACAGTGGATTTGAATGGACATGGCTGAGAGTTGAACAGCTTTTAGAGACTTGACCCCTCTTAGGCCCCATCTGGTCTTGGGAAGGGATGTAAAGAGCGTCGTTACCCAGCCCCTGGAAGGGGAAGCAGGAGCCCCGTGGCTCCAGGAGGGAGGCTGGTCTCCAGGGTGCGCTGCCTCGACCAGAGCCCCGGCCCAGGTCTCCTGCGTTTGGGAGGTATCTGTGAAGACTTCACAGCCTTGCCCGAAGACCTCTTGACTCCTACCTCTTTTCTGCCCAATAGCCCCCACTTGTGAAAATGAAGAAGACGTGGTGAGGAGGGAGGGAAGAAAGCGGGAAGGGAGGGTGGGTTATCACTCGGCTCTTTCTGTCCTGGGGGCTGTAAGGCACATAATATATGGACAGACGGGTGTCAAATGCAAACCGTTACCACGCCTTCAGGACCACAGAGAGGCCAGGGCCCTGTTCTGGAGCCAGAACCCAGAATTAGGTTTGTGAATATGGCATCTCTTCATTTTAAGTGTGCTTTTCTTATGGATCCATCTCACAGATCCTATTATTTTGAATTTACTTAACGAGAGGAGTGTTTGTTTCATGGCCCGGAATCAGAGCTGATTGTTCACATTTACCTCCGTATCTGTGTGAGGGGCCATGGGTCCCCGTTCCCTATCCCTCAGTGACAGAGACTTGGCGGAGGTGCCACCACAGGAGAAGGTGCACCTTGTCTCTCTCCTAATGGATTTGCACTTTGGAGCTTAAACCCAAAGGAACGGAATTTTGTAGCCAAGTGCGTTTTACTTTGTGTGGTTAATGAATGCAGCCATGTGTCATCCACAAGTTTTCTAACATGTGTACTGATTATATCAACAGAAACAACTTTATGAAAAGTGGGTGTGTTGTGTTTTATTTGTTTAGGAATCACTAACTGAAACGTGGGCCAGGCCTGGGGTGCATCAGCAGGTCCTCCCCAGGTGTCGGCCTCCAGTTTCCCTGTGTTCCTGCAACTTCTGTCCCAGAACACCAAGTCCCAGGGGCCTCCTGGCCTATGCGTGGGCAGCATCACCGTCAGCCGTTTCTTCTCATGTTGGGTTAAGACCCTGCCCTTAGGTTCCAGTCACCCTTGGGGGAAACCCATCCCTTCAGACCTACCACGGCTGAGCCCAGCGCTGGGGATGGGAGTAAAACGAAGTTCAGTAGAATCTGCGTGTGCTGTAATAAAAAAATACTTTAGGTCTCTTTTTTTGAGCTAACAGAATTGATTTCTTAGAGCAGTGTTAAGCTCACGGTAAAACTGAGTGGACCGTGCAGAGTTCCCACGTGTGGCAGCCCCGCTGGCATCGCTGTCCCGCGTCAGCGTGGACGCTCGGCATCGTGGTTTGTCATAACCAGAATGAGGACCGGAGTGAGGCCGAATGTGAGCCCCAGGCTGCGCGGTGGCTGGTCTTTGTCCTGGTCCCCGACTCGCAGGCCCTGAAACACTGGAATCTCTGAGTGACAAATAAGAGTACACTGATGCGGCAACTGGTGTCTGGGGCCCAGGATGGCTTCAGGATGGGACTGGTCCCCAGAAAGCTCAGGGCGTGATTAGAGGGGTGGAACTTTCAGCCCCACCCTGAGCTCCAGGGGAGGAGAGGGGCCGCAGGTTGGATCAATTGCCAATGGCCAGTGATTTAATCACTCGTGCCTGTGTAGTGGAACCACCGCAGAAGCCCCTAAAAGCCCTTAAACGACTGCGTTCAGGGAGCTTCGGGCTGGTGAAACGTGGAGGGCCGGGAGGCTGGGCACCCTGAGGGCATGGAAGTTCTACCCTACCCCCTCCATCTGGCGATTCCTGAGTTGTGTCCTTTATAATAAACCAGTAACAACAGGGAGCAAAGCGCTTCCCTGAGTTGCACGGGCCACGCTGGCAAATTATCAGACCTGCGGAGGGCTTGGTGGGGACCCCCGGTTTGTAGCTGGTTGGTCAGAAGAGTGGGCACCCGGGACACGGAGCTGGCGTCGGAAGCGGGGGTGGCCTCTGGGACTGAACCTGTGACCTGGGGGTCTGCACTAACTCTGGTGTGAGTGTCAGATTTGGGTTAAATTGTTGGACATCCAGACGGTGTCGGGGAGTCGGGGGACTGGGCTTGGAAGAGACGCCACGTTTGGTGTTGGGGGAGCCTCAGGCTGTGCTTCCTGCAGTAAAGGAAAACTTAGACATGATCGTGTGTGTTTAAATGCAAGTTACTTATTGATGGATACAGTCCTCATCTACGCGTCTTGGTTTGGGGAGAGTTTTATGAACATGTGAAAAACCACCTTCTAAACGTACCTGGGTCTACACGAACAACTCGGAAGGAGGGTAGGGCCAGGGTGTGGGCTGACCGTCCCGGAAGAATCCATTAGTTGGATTTTTGTGATCAATTTAGTAATAGATATTGTTGGGGGAAAATAAAAAACACTCATAAAACCATAATGGAAAATGGAAAACTATGGAAAAATATGAATTATGGGTGAGAGAGCGCCAAAGTAGCACGTTACGAGCGTTCTGGTCTCCAAATCGTTCTTTTGCTTATTTTTATTACATGAGTAATTAAATATAAACATTAGTTTATTTTTATATTAACTAATGTTTATATTTAATTACCCCTGTAATACATCTTACTATAGAAACATGACAAACAGGGAAAAACAGTGATCATCTTTGTCCCAAACATGGCAGTAGCTGTAGGTGTGACTCTCACCACCTGAGATCTAGGACCCGGAGTGCTGGGATGGGTACCACCTCCTGCGATCGTTGGCAGGTCATAGATTTACACTGGGTGACGGGTTGTTTTTCTTACAGGTGAATACTGAGGCCTGAGGGAGTGTTTAATCCAGGGCTGAGGCTGAATCGCATCTCAAAGGACACATCTGACCAGATTCTCGGGAGTGAACCATTATAGTGTCTGAGGGTCCCCTGGGTGGTCATCCCATCAGATGGGAAAGAATAAGCTGGAGGAAGGGCTGCCCTGGGGAAGTAGAGCGGTCCGCGCCCAGACCCCTTGGAGCAGGACCCACTGCCCCGCCAAGCAAGTGCAGGCAAAGTACAGGGATGGAATTTGTCCATCCAATCCGGGGACAGAAACCCGTGATATGGACAATTCATTCAGAGCACACTTCACTTTGGGAGCAGATTTTGATAAGAAATAGGTGATTTGAGTTTTCAGGAGAACGGCCTCAAGTTACTCTTCAGTTCAGAGGAGTCGTAACCCTGGCCCTGCCTGTCTTGGGCACAAGCCCGAGGAAAGGGGGGACAGGGCGTAGGACTTCCTGGGGAGCTGGGGGCTGCCCAGAGATGCCACCTCAGTATCTCAATGTCACCCCAGCATGGCAGGGCCACTTGGTTTGGCCACTGTTACCTGCATGAAAGAGGATGTTTTCTGAAGCTTGAAAATTAAAGATGAAATGATTGGCATTCTAATCACTGAGAAAAATGATACTGTGGTCTCAATTACCTGATCTTCAGTTAACTAGGATGTTGTACGTTTGCCCAGGCGAATGTGTGTCTTTGAATTTGATTACCTCCGAACAGCTCTCTCTGGTTGCAATGCCGCGAGATATTTTTCACAGACATAAAGACAGATGTCAAATTCTACTTTAGTTGTTTTGTGTTGACCTTTAAGTCCCTTCAAAGCTGAACTTCCATCAGAGCAAATTTTCATGGGTGCAATTAAAAAAATTTCTCTGTGGCGTCTTGCCTTAATTATAAAGAGACGAAACAGAATTGGCTGGGACTCTGGTCTCCGGAGCTGCCCCCAGGACTTATATCAAAGCAGCTTTTGTTATCGTGGGTCTGAAATAGTGGTGGCCTACGCAGAAGAAGTTTAGGTCCTTGTGTTACCAGAAGGAAGGGATTGTCTCCTCTTTACCGTTCAGGGTACCCAGGGCACTCGGGGGGTGGGGGTGGGGCACAGACAACTCGGAGGACGGAAGCCGCATCCGGGACGCTGAGGTTCCGGTGGGGTCCAGTGCAGCGAGCTCTGCTGCCGTCCCCGCGCGGCCTGGTTGTCCTCCGGGAATTGTCACTTCAGTGCTTGTGCCTTTGGTGCCTTGTACGTGAAGGCATATTCCAGAGTTAAATAGCATTGTTGTTTTTTTTCTTTTGTAAATTAAACTTATTCTAAACATACAGATACAGAGTTTGAGGTGATTTTGGATGAGGTGAAGGTTCTCTCTGCTCACGAGCACGCTTCCGGCCTGATGGCCCCTCTGCGGTGGCCTCCGCGGTCCAGAGCTCCCCCGGCCTCGGCCTGGAGGCGCTTGTGCTCCCCGGCTTCCGCTGCAGGGACCTCTGCCTGCCAGTGACCCTCCGCCTCACCGCAGGCAGCAGCGTGGTGGGAAGAGCCTTTGGAGGTCGGATCATGGCTTCCGCGGCCCTCAGAGTGGCTCTTCCTGCCCGTGGTCCCTGCGGCCTGGGTGCTCGTTCTCCATGTCGTCTCCTGGGCTTGCGCTGCCGAGAGCGCCTTCCTGGTCTCCAGGCTGCCACGCACCCTGGAGATCAGTGGACTCCTCTGCTTTGGAGTGTGTGGGCGCAGACCCCTGGCGGCCTTCCTCCTTCACCTCCAGACGCTGCTCTCTGGGGGCCGTCAGTGGACTCAGGCGTGTCCGGTGAGGTGGAATGAGAAGGCAGAAGGCGAGGCAGGCGGCACTCGTGGGTCACCCGTGCAGGACGCGTGTGGATGATCAGTGACAGAGGCAGAGGGCACCGAGGGTGAGTCCTCAGAGTCTGCTGTTTGCCACGGTCTCTTATCTGTAAAAGCACTATGTTCGTAATTTAAAATGTTGTTTTTGTCTCCGAAGATGTTAGGAGTCAGAGTTCTCAGCAGAAAGTAACACTACAAAATAGGGAGCCTTTTCAAACCAGGGGTTCAAGCAAAGCCAGGTTCCTTCTACGTACTCAGACTTCCTGGATCATAGTATTTCTCGCACGTCACAGGACTGAAACTATATCAGTGGCCACGCTCGTTGGTGTCTCTGCACGTTACAAGGCAGAGGTGACTCGGCCTGAGCATGTGCTGTGCCCACCTCACCCGGGCTGCTGCCCGGCTCTGTCGTCGCCTCTGAGCTCGCGCTCTGGCACTTGACTGGGTTGGTGCCCGTTTTCCCTGACCGCGAAGAGGCCTTCCTTTGCCCCCCTGTTCTGATGACTCTATTTAGAGTGTTATCTTGACATTTGAACTTCACATTAAATTTCTGACACTCTGGCGGGTTAGCTTTAAAATCATTTCTTGGATTCCCTGCAGGATGTTTAGCGTCTCTGACTCCATGGAATTAGTGAGAACTGAGAGCACGTGCAGTGGCCGAGCTCTCCATCTCGCTCCAGTGGCGCCATCGGTTGGTGCATAGTACTTACGCAACAAACTCTCCGTGTTGCCCTGGCAGCTCCAGAGGGCTGGGAGGGAGCTCTTCTTGAGATGCTTGTACTTTTTAAAAAAAATTTATTATTTATTTATTTATTTATTTTTGGCTGTGTTGGGTCTTCGTTTCTGTGCAAGGGCTTTCTCTAGCTGCGGCGAGCGGGGGCCACTCTTCATCGCGGTGCACGGGCCTCTCACTATCGTGGCCTCTCTTGTTGCGGAGCACAGCCTCCAGACGCGCAGGCTCAGTAGTTGTGGCGCACGGGCTTAGTAGCTCCGCGGCATGTGGGATCTTCCCAGACCAGGGCGCGAACCTGTGTCCCCTGCATTGGCAGGCAGATTCTTAACCACTGCGCCACCAGGGAAGCCCAAGAGACGCTTGTACTTTAAGATTTAAGTACGTGCAATTTTCTGTTTTGTTGATAGGAGTGATGTTATTAATGTCATTGTGTGCTCGGGAGCAAACACTGGTCCCGTAGATCATACCAAACAGATACACTCCGTATTGCAAGAGAAATGCCTGGCTCCATTTGACCCTTTTGCCTCTGATCACTTTTTTCAAGTGAGTTGTAAAAATAATTCTTCAAAGCAGTTTAATAAGAATTTTATGTTAGGTCTGCCTTTTGAACTCTTGTCAGATGTTCAGTTCAGGAGGTGTGTCTTCAAGGAAACCCTGGCATATTAACGTACACATTAATATTCTCTAGGTAGCATGCGATGATAAACATTAATAGACTATAAAGAGATGGAAGGGAGAGTGTATCATTTATTAATGTACCACAGGAGAATAGAACGAGAGAAAACGTTCTTTCCTCAGGAGAAAGATTCTCTTCCGTGGTGTCTCCTGAGGAGGGGAGGGGGTCGGTGGGGAGCTAGCACTTCTGGAGGACTTGGCGATTCGGTGCGGTTTCGCCTACGTTGGGCTCACGGGGTCCTAACCCAGGGAGCCGCGGGGCTGCTTTTCGACCCCCGTGTCTGTGATCCCAGCCCGGGCTCGTCAGTCCTGGGGCTTGGCCCAGGTTCCTTGGCCTCCTTCCCGTCTCTGAGGGGCTTCCAGGCTGTCCCACCCCCGGGGCCGGAGCCTGGGCTCAGCGCCCGTCTGGGGGGCGGGTGCTCGGAGGGGCCGCTGGTGAGGGCGGAGCCTGCACCCACCTGGCCTCAGAGGCTGCGCCTGGCAGCCCACATCCCGTGAGCCCGTTGCGAAGTGCCGGCTGTCGCCCTACGGAGCCTGTCCTTGGAACCGTGCCGTTTTTCTCCCTGCCCGTAGCCACTGGAGTTCCAGGGTAGACCTGGCTTTCCCCAGGGTAAGAGCGGCTTCCCTCCCCTCCCCTCCTCTCTCCTCCTGTTTTCCTTTCTTCTCGTTCTTCCCTTTCCTCCTTGCCTCCCTCCTGCCCTGCTTCCAACAGTGTTTTTTGAGCAAATACTGTTTGCTGAGCCCTGTCCCCGCCCCGGAGCCCAGCTGAGCTGTGGCCTCCAGTAAAGGTCAAAGGTCAAAGGTCGGGGGGGAGCAGTGGAGTCGCGTCTCCCACCCCAGTGCCCCCACCTTCGTCCCCTCACCCGGGTCCCTCCAGCTCCTCCTCCGGGTGCTGCCCGGGGAGCCCTAGGTGCCGGCCGCTGTCACGCCCCCGCCCCTCGGGAGCCCCCCGCTGTCCTTACGGGGGGATGAGCTCGTAGGGGCCGCGGCCCTCCCGCTTCAGCTCCACGGGGCGGCCTCTGTCCTAGACTCTACCCCTCCTGCCCCCGGCTGCGCAGGCTGGGGCCGCCTTAGGCCAGGTCTGCGGGCAGGGGGCCCTAGCCTCACCCCGGTGGCCCTTGTCAGCTGTCTTCTTCGACACGCTCCACGAGGGCAGGGGTTTAACCAGATGAGCTCTCGGTAAATGTCTACTGGTAAATGAATTCACAGACGAGAGGGCTTTGGAGCCGGAGTTCCCTCCGTTCTATTAAGTCCCACAAGTAGGTTAGCACCGTCACCTTCATCGTAATGGCCGCCATCACTGTTTTGGTGAGAAGCTCTCTAAGCATTTTGTGTGTATTATTTCAGCTATTCCTAACAACGCTGCTGTGAGGGTAGGTGGTACTATTATCCTAATTTACTGATTAAAAAAACTCTTTGATGAAGCCCACACAACCAGAAGACCCTCAAGTCCACAGTTCTACCCTGGTGCACCTGGCCCCAGAGCCCAGGGGTTTGCGTCCTTGCTTTGGAAGCGTGGAGGTGCCACGGCAGGTTACCTGCATGAGGACTCTGGGGCCAGGAGACGGGGTGCTCAGCCCTTCAGCTCTGGGGGAGAGCGTGAGGTGCCGCGCTGGCCTGGCGCAGGTCCGTGGGATGGGGGGCCGCGTGCTGCACAGGTGCCTGCTGCCCACCCTTCAGAGCTTCCCGTTCCTGTGAAGAGCGCCAGGCTTCCTGCAGCAGGCGGGCGTCCGATGTGGGACGAGCGGGTGAGGGGTCATCACGAAGTGTACTGGGACGTGGAGCCCGACGGCTGGATTAAGTGGAAACACCGTAGTCAAGGTCTGTGGGGTTGCCAGCGATAGCCTCCCAGAGCGGCCGGTGCGTCTGAGGTACTGAAGTCGGGAGACTTCAGTAATTACTTGGGTAATTATGTGTGTGACTTGCATGCAGTAAAGGTCATTCTTGTGGTGCCTGTCTCAGTGGCTCCTGTTTACCACCGAGTGGCGCTCTGTCTACAGGTACACAGATTCTGTTTGTGGATACAACATCTGCTTTCCTGTTGATGGACATTTCCTTTTTCATTTTTGGTTATGAATGAAGCTCCTTTGAACACTCTCATAGTTATTTTTATGGACATATGTTTTCATTCCTCCCGGGCAGATACCTAGGAGTGGAATTGCTGGGTTATTGGGTAGGTGTGTGTTTATCTTATAAGAAACTGCATGTTGTTCCCCAAAGTGGCTTTCTACCCCGTTTTACTAGGAACGTGGGAGCTGGTCACTCTGCATCCTGGCCAGCATCTTGGTTTCCGTTTGCCACGTCCCTCTGGGGCGCAACTCCCCATCTCAACAAGAGCTTGGGGTCAGAGAGGTCAGCGTTTGGAACCCAGCTCTTCCCGGAACTGCTGCTGGGACCGTGGGCGAATCACTCAGGCTCTGACCTGGTTTCCCCTCTGTGAGATGGGGATGGTGACAGCACCCGTCAGGGGGAAGGGGTCAGTTGCGTGGAGCAGCGTACAAGCCCCCCTGTCGTCACTGTTTGTCCCGGGTGCAGCCCACCGTCCTATTGCGCTGGTTCGGCCCGGCGCCGCGTGCAGAAGCGTCTCGTCCCTCATCCCCTCATTCCAAGGTCCTCGGGGGCGACCTGGGGCAAGGCCGACCGTGGCCTTGGGCAGGAGGCAGGCCACACGGAGGGGGGACCTCTGGGTTCAGAGGGGCCCTGGCCTCTCCCATGCAAAGCACTTTGCGTTTCCTTCTTGCCAAGCTGGTCTCTACTCTTCAGGCGACCGTTATTGATTGGAATGTTCCCGAGTCCTGTTCCTTCTTCAAGTCTCATTTGCTGAGAATTGGCTCCGCTGCAGTATAACCCTCCATTTCAAAGATGGATGGATCACATCAGCCCAACAGAAAACAGCAATCTCCAAACCAAAACAACCAAAGATCTGTGCCAGGAGAGACAGACTTTACTTGATTCTGCGGTAGCTGGTGTAGCGTTTCCTCCGAAGAGATGGAGTAAAAGCACTCTCGGTAAGTATGTGTGTTACAGAAATGGCCTCGCCGCCTCTGAGCCCACTGGTTTACTAAAAGGAAACATTTTCCTTTAAATCGATCAAACTTTACTTGCTGAAGATAAATGTACTTAAGGACACGCTGGGTGGTGCTGTGGAGGTCAGCGCGTTCATCCTCAGCCGGGACAGCAGCGCCTCCGAGCCTTCGGCAAACCCGAGGGCAGGTTCCAGCGGGAGTTTCACGTCAGGGGTCGTCCGGAGCAGGCCGGCCGCGGCCCCGTCTTCAGTCTGGGGCTCCGTGGGCATCAGGCGATTCTGCAGTGCACGGGCGTTACGATGGGGCCGCAGGGCTTCCGTTGCAGTTTCGTAAAAGCTGTGTTAATATTCCCTTCCAGACAGAGCCGCCTTGGTTCCTATCTGCACAAGTTTCCTGTGTGTGAAAATCCTGGATTCCACACGCCACCGGGTGAGCTCTCTGTGGCTCCACCTTGTCGAGGGCTGGCCGGGTCGAGCGGTCGCCCGCATTTCCGGCAGGGCTGTTGGGAAAGGCGCTCGGAGGCGGCCCGTGCAGCGCCGGGGCCGCGGGGCTCGGCTGAGCGGAGGCTGCCGGGCACGCGGGGCGTCTGAAGGGCAGAGGAGCCCCGCTCTCCCTCGCTGCATTTCCTTTGGGCTTGCTTGCTCAGCGATGTCACCTCCTGCACTTAAAAATAACACAAACTGCATAAAAGCCAGAAGAAATAGCAGGTGGGCTTTCTCAGGAGGACGTTGAGAGGGCGCTCGCAGGCGGGCCCCGGCGGTGGGGGGGGGCGGGCAGGTGGTCGCTCAGGCCAGCGGCGGCTCAGCCTCGGGCAGGGGGCCGGGGGCCCTTCCGAGCTGGCCCGAGCGGGAAGGACGGGTGGCCCCGGGACGCACTGCCCTGCGCGCTGAGCTTTCAGGTGCTCAGCACGGGCCTGGGCGCCCTCCACACGCTTGCCAAGGTGGATTCCTAGTGTTTCAGGCTTGTTCTAGTTTTCACTTCTTGTGCCGAGAAAGTGTGTTTTTCATTTTGTGAATTTTAACGGTGAAGGTTGTTTCAGGTATTTTATCCTGGATGTCGATTATATTCTTTACATGGTTTAATAAAAAGGTAAATCTTTATGAGATTAAATTGATGCTCCCCTTTGCTTTCTTTTTTGCTTGGAAGACTTTCTCATTCTAAGATCTGATGACTAGTCACCTAAATATTTTCTAGTTTTTTAAAAGGTTTTATTTTATTCTATTTAATCTCTCTCTATTTTGCTGTCAGGGGTAAATGGAGAACTTATTCCGGTATCACACACCTCATTTCACGCCTCTGTTTCCTTCCTATGTAGCTGGTCATGTCAAGGTTATTCCTAGGTGTTTAAATTTTTGATTTACTTTTGTGAATGAGATTATTTTTCTCCATTACATTTTCTAAATGGTAATTCCTTGTATATTTTTAACTTTCGTTTTACAATGGGCTGCTTTACCAAGACTCTGTAATTTTAATAGTTCATTTAATTCTTTGTAACTCAGAAAAGTTACATATAAGGACTTTAAAAACATTATTAATTTAATGTGGTATTTAGTAAACTCTTCGATCTTCAGACTAGACCCTTTGGTCCTGAAAGGCTTCCTGACTTACGACCTTGATTTTGCTTCCTTTCCACTCACCTGGTTTCCTCTTCCACCTCTTCCTTCATCCCCTTCCCCTTCCCTTTCCTCTTCTTGGCATTTATCCTGAAGCTGGCTCTCATTCTCAGTCTTCTTTGTATGTCACCTTCCTCACCACAATTCCCAGCACTTTGTTTTGCACGTTAACATAGTTTTTATTTTTCCATGTTTGGCTTCCATGTGACCGATTGGATTTTCCATGGAGACAGTTCTGTCTTGTGAGTCTGTGATCCAGACTCTCCATTATTGCTTCTCTCCACATACTTTTTCTTATCGAATTTCATTTTTTCTGTCTGTCATTGAATTCCCTTTACATCTGGCCTGTTGTGCTATTATCTCCTTTTTTTTAAAAATTTATTTATTTTTGGCTGCGTTGGGTCTTCGTTGCTGCGCGCGGGCTTTCTCTAATTGCGGCCAGCGGGGGCTACTCTTCGTTGCGGTGCGCGGGCTTCTCATTGCAGTGGCTTCTCGTTGCGGAGCACGGGCTCTAGGCATACGGGCTTCATTAGTTGTGGCATGTGGGCTCAGAAGTTGTGGCTCGCGGGTTCTAGAGCGCAGGCTCAGTAGTTGTGGCGCATGGGCTTAGTTGCTCCGTGGCACGTGGGATCTTCCCGGACCAGGGCTCGAACCTGTGTCCCCCTGCATTGGCAGGCGGATTCTTAACCACTGCGCCACCAGGGAAGTCCCTCTGATAGTAATTTTTAAAAATATTTTTCTTGCACCATCCGTGCAGGTTTACCTTTTTTGTGTTATGGACTCATTTTTCAGCCCTCACGTTCTTGTTTTTGGTGTCTGATGTTGTTTGTGGCTGTTTATAACTATTTTTTATCCTTGCACGAGGAAGCATATATTCAGGCTGATATTTGCCCAGAACAGGACGCGTGGGCCTCCTGGGTGCAGGTGGAGGGACGCGTCCTCGCGGCTGGGCAGTGGGGCTCCCTCTTCCCGGATGCCTGCGGTGGCTGGTTTCTCTCTCGGCCCCGCCGGGCGGGGGCGCCCTGCTGCTGCCCGCGGCTGCTGGCCGAGTGTGGAGGGCTTGGTCCTCGGATGCTGGGTGGTCAGGTAGCTGTTCCCACGCACAAGCTCCCAGTTCGCGTCCTCTTTCTTCAGCTTCGTCCTAAAACTGTAGTTCCCATGGGAACACAGGGGCGGAGAAACCAGACCTGCAGATTCCCCGTGGCCTAGGCACAGGCTCACCCCCTGCTTCTGGGTGAGCTTGCCTTTCCCGGAGGCTCCCAGGGACTGTTCTGAGCAGAGGCAGCTCCCCGGCCCCTGCAGTGATCCTTTCCAAGTCCCGAGAAGAAGAAGACAGATCTTTGCAGCAATGGTGCGTTTGCGCTGCTGCGGCAGGAACACCCACCAGAAATCAGGAAAGGAACGGCTTCTCTCTTGTTTTCCTTGGCACGTCCTCAGTTATTTTCAAGGTTTATTTCTATTTGCAAACCCTGGAAACAGAAATCAGTTATGTGGCAGCAGCTTTTGGATCTCTGGTGACCAGAGGCAAAGAGAAAAATCCAGGGGCAGGACCCCCGTCTGTGAATGACGATTGATTTAGCAGGAAAGTGTCCTTGAACCAGACCCACCAAACGTGGCGGGAGAACCGCCCGTGATAGCGTGGCCTCCTGTCCTTCAAACAGCGTGGGTGCCGGTCGCTGGAGATGCCTCCCTGGCGCTGTATGAGGGAAACAAGCAGTGTCGTGCTTGTTCAGGTTTGCCATGGCGATTCCTCATTATCGCCAGGCGGGGGGAGAGCCGTGCGCGGGGTACTGGCAGTTTACGTGTGTCCTGCTGCTTCCTCCGGTAGCGATTGTGCTCACGTGCGTGTGCAGTGCACCCGTTCAAGAAAGGATCCTTCCAGCTGCAGGAGCTCACGCCAGGACGCACGCCCGGGCCCTGGGTGGGCGCAGGCTCCTAGTGCCGAGGGCACACACCTCGACCTGCACCCCTACCCTGGAGAATAAATGCAGAGATGTTCCTCACCGCACCGTTTGTGGTATAGGAGGGAGGGAGAGACTGTCCACTGCTTTTTCATGCACACAAAACTGTGTAGACCCGGGCTATGAAAATATATACCTCTCATTTCTGTAAACATTCTTAAACACAAAATGTTTATCATACACTTTGTGTAGAAAATTAGTATGGAAACCTGAAGCCCAAAACAAAACCAACACCTCACATTTGCAAATGGGTATTATTTTTCTATAGAATCAAAAGGAATTTTTCTTAAATAACTGAATATTTTCTACAAACTGAGGCCCATAAATATCTCATCAGTCTTAATGTGATGATGTAAATGTAATAGTGACGTTCTTTGAGACTTTAAGAATTTAGGACACTTTATTAGGTCCGCCAGTCTCACCCTGTTGTTGTAGCTGTAATGTGGTGACAAGCAGAGGAGAAGCTGAGGTCGTGCTGGTCATGTCACAGCGGCCGATTAAGCGCGGAGCGTGGACTGTGCGCCTGGCTGTCCTGGTGAGCGAGCAGTGAGCTCTCTGAGCTGCAGCGGACGTGCCGACGTCTGGCGAGGGCCGTGCTCTGAGTGCTCCAAGCGCTTTAGAGAAAGGTCTGAATATTTCAAAACTTTTGATCAGATTGCAGAATTGTCCTTTAGAAAGAGCGTGTCCCATTTACACGCTCCCCAACAGTAATTATTTAGTTTTAAAATGGATGAGCCTGAACGCTCAGCAAACAGCAGCGGCCAGAACCATCACCACACAAAACCTTTGCCAACCCTTTGGGCAAAACCACTGTGTTGCTGTCGTTTGCACCTCCTTCATTATAGGTGAAGAAAAAAATGTTTTTCTCCCGTGTGTGTGTGTGTGTGTGTGCATGCATATATGCGTGGGTGTGTGTGTGCACTTTGCACCAGCCTTGCTCTGGCCCATCCATCCCTGTTGCCTGATCCCATGGGGGGTCCTGATGTTTGGTGCCGGCTGGTTGCGTGTAGCCTGGCTCTGCATCCGTGTCCTTGGTGGGCAGAGGGACACCGCTGCCCCTGCTGTGCCCTTGGAAGAGCTTGGGCACGGGGGGCGGGGGCGGGAGGTGCCGCAACTTTCTCACCTCTCCAGTCTGGGACTGGGTTTTAAATTGCATAACAGAAAAGGTCTGGATCAGGTGGCACATGTAAAGGGTGACCTATACTCAGGGAGCGAGGAAAGAAACCGTGGGCGAGAGGGGAGCAGGGGCCTGAGCACCAGGCAGGGAAGTGAGGGTCACAGCGGGGATGGTCCGGAGGTCAGGGCCAGTGCAAGAGGCCAGGCATGGTTCTGCGTCGCCGCTGTCAACACGGCACTGGTCGCGCCGGCTCGAGAGCCCCGGAGGGCCCGAGTCTGTGCCAGAGACCTGGGTGACTGAATGTGGGCAGGGAATGCCCTGGGAGCCTCCTGCCCGAGGCCCTCGTGAGGTCAACTGTGGAGCCAGTGGGGACACTAGGGTCCAACCTCTCAGTGCCTTCACATCCGTACCTGCTTCGGGATCCACCTGTAAGGTCACCTGGTCTGACTTTCCCTGGACGGCTCCGGGCTGCCTGGGCAGTACCTGAGCTGAAGTCAGGCGGTGCCATGTTGTAAAGTCTTAAGAACCTGCTCTCTGTCTCCTGTGGCTACTGTGGTCTCAGAGTCTGAGAATTAGAGCCCAGACTTTATGAGGATTCTGTCAGCGGTGCCCGCAGTGTCCTGGGTGTGGGTGGACACTCGGCATCCATGGCGTCCTGGGTGTGGGTGGACACTAGGGTCCACGCCCCCGTCTGAGGGACCCTCTGTTGAGTGTGGTCTTGGTGAGGCCCCGCTAGATGTGATGCCCTACTTCTGCATGTGTCCCAGGTCTTGGGTTCCGAGAGGACACCCTGTCTATTAGTGCAGTTACTTCATGTTAAAACTGTCAGAGAAAGGAAAGCGATTTCATCAGGACCTCGGCTAATGAGAGCTGGCTGCACATTCCTTTCCTTAGGCGTCTGGGCTCTTGCAGGGCTGCCATTCTTAATCATATTTTAATTTTCAAATAAATTACTTTCATTATCCTTCCATTTCCTATACCATGTGTGCATCACTGCTCATTAATGTTTGTCAGCTGTTCTCTGAGCTCGGTTTTTAAATAGCCGTGGCTGCAGTGCAGTAATTAAGGATGATCCATGTTGGTTTATAGGAATTATTATTTTTTAGTCTTTGAGAAAACGACGTAGAGACTTGCTGAAATTGGTCCTTTTGATGGAAACCTGTGAGGGCCACGTGAGGACGGGGACTGTCCTTGACCTTGTCTGGAGGAGGCTCCTGGGTCCAGCTGGCTCTTCATCAGGAGGCCCGTCTGGGGTCTGGCAGGGACCAGACTGGCTGTCAGCCTCACCAGAGATCTCTTTGCCAACAGGAAACCAAATGAAGTTGTTTTGTAAATCCACTATTTAAGAAAACTCATCCAGGACTTCCCTGGCAGTCCAGTGGTTAAGACTTCACCTTCCAATGCAGGGGGTGTGGGTTCGATCCCTGGTCGGGGAGCTAAGATCCCACATGCCTCGCGGCCAAAAAACCAAGACATAAAACAGAAACAATATTGTAACAAATTCAATAAAGACTTTAAAAATGGTCTACATCAAAAAAAATAATCTTTAAAAAATATAAATAAAAAAACTCATCCCCCCAGGAGCTGATCTTGTTCAAATCAAAACCAAGACACTTTCAAGTTAAATCATGGGCTCTTGCACTGGATGTGCTTGTCTCTAATGAGGTCTTGGGTTCTGATGATGCGTTTTGACCCACACATGGACGGCTTTGGCCCATGAGGTTCTGGATTGCGGGCCTCGGGGAGTAGCGCTGCTTCTTCCTTATCTCTGGGCAGCTCTCTGACCATCACTTCACGCCGTCTCGAATTTACAGCCTGGTGAGTCTGCAGGCCTGTCTGCCATCATCCTCCTCCAAGTGGGGAGCTTCCCTCTCCCATTCGGTTTCTCATTCATTCGCCAAGCTTCTTATTGCTCCTTTAGAAATGTAGTAAAATATACATAACATAAAATTTACCATTTATTTTAACCTTTTGGGTCCATAATTCTGCGGCATCCAGTACATTCACATTGTTGTGTAGCCATCACCACCATCATCTCCAGAAGTTTTTCGTCTTCCCAAATTAAAACTCTGTCCCCATTAAACACAACTCCCCCTGCCCCCCTCCAGCTGCTGGGACCCACCATCTACTTTCTGTTTGTATGAATTGGATCACTGTAGATGCTCATATACGTGGAATCATACAGTATTTGTTCTTCTGTTGTAGCAGGTGTCAGGATTTCTTTCGTTTTTCAGGCTGATTCATGGATGGACCACATTTTGTTTATCTGTTCATCCATCAGTGGACACTTGAGTTGCTTCCCGGTTGCTGTGAACATGCAGGTACAAATATCTCTTCACGTCCCTGCTTTAGATTTTGGTACATTAAGTAATTTCCATGGGCCAAGCATTCTGGTAAGTGGGACCCACCTTCCCTACTGCAAGGGGACAGGTGGGCAAATGATGGTTCCAGAATGCAGGGCTCACTGGACACCAGGGAGGGTGGGAGATGCTGGGGGTCGGAGGGGCCAGGAGATTGAGTCCTGGAGGAGTGGTGAGCCAATTCCCAGCTGCACGGACTGGACCCCGGCATGTGGAGGGCGTCCTGGGACTGTTGGGAGGGGTGAGGTGACACAGGAGCCTCCAGTACAGCAGGTCCCCACTGCTCCCCCGGTGAGCGTGCAGGACGCTGAGGGAGGCGAGACCAGGGCAGTGGAGCTCCCGACCCTGCACTCTCAACGTCGGGAGGGTGAGGGTGAGGGTGAGGGTGAGGTCGTCTCCAGGATGCACCCTAACACATTCCCTGAACACGTGGCGCCTCGCTGGGTCTGGGGGAAAGGCACGCCCACACGTGCATCGCCATCCCAGGAGAGCTGGGCTCCTGGCGGGCCAGAGGGTGGGACCCTGAGGCGAGGCTCTGGCCTGGGGTCTGCTCCCCCTGGACTGCCCTGAGGGGAAGGCTGGTGGCCACAGAGCCACCCTCGCCCAGTGCGCCTCCCCAGCCACTCGGTCCTCCTTCCACCAGCTTGAGGACAGAGCTGGGAGCAAGGCGGGGAGAGGGTCTCGGTGGGTTTGACCTTGGCTGGGGCATCCTCCTGAGGCTCGAGCCAGGGGCAGACCCTCTGGGCTTCCCAGACTCGGGGCTGTGAGTGGCTCGGCTGGGTGCCCCTGGGCTGGAGGGCATATATGTGGGTGACTTAGCGTGCAGGACCTTCCATTCTGAGGAGCTGCCTCAAGTCTGTGAGAGCGGAGGGGGCAGGGGAGTGGGGAGGGGAAGAGGAGGAGGGGGGAGAAAGAGGGGGAGGGGGAGAGAGAGAGAGGGAGGGGGAGAGGTGAGGGATCCTTATGATAATCCTGGGTATGGACAAGTTCCCTCCTCCCCCTCCCTCCCTTCCCTCCCCCTCCCCTCCCCTCCCTCCCCCTCCCCTCCCCTCCCTCCCCCTCCCTCTCCCCTCCCCTCCCTCCCCCTCCCTCCCCCGTCCCTCTCTCTGGAAGGTGGGCGAGACCCTCTTCAGTAGGTGGGACAGGAGTGGGTGCAGAGGCACGTGATGGATGGCTGTTTTTGAGTAGCTGTCTCCGTCCAGATAAGATGAGGGCTAACAGATTCCGTCCCCGTATCCCACATAATGTGCCGTTTTCGTTCAGTGCTGCTCACAGCCCTCAGCGCCAGGCCTTTCTGTTCTTCTCTGAATAGTCAATGGAACGTTCAGGGCTGATAAGAGAGGCGGCCTGGTTCCCTGGCAACGGGCTGGAGCAGAGGGCTGCTGATGGGAGATTAGCTGCCTCAGATAAACCGCCTTGCTTCCTGCTGCTTGTCTGTGCGCCCAGGACAGACGGCAGCAAACCCGAGAGCCCGCAGAGGTTTGGGTGGGATCTGAGCTCCCAAAATGAAGTTTGCTGAGTGCCCTTGAGCCAGCCTTGGGCGGGTCTATCTGCCAGGAGGAGCCTGGCCTCCCAGGACCTGGAGGTGGGGCTGGCCGGCTGGTTAATCCTGTTGCCTCCAAGAAAAGAACGGAAACACGCGGACGCTCCAAAGCCTGGCCGGTGTGTCAGCCCGGGCCAGGCCCTCGCCTGGGGGCAGGGACACCCCACCCAAGAGCTTGCAGCTGAGGCCTGCAAATCGGGCGCAGTCAGTGGTTTGGTGTTTGCTTCTTTATCTTTTAATTGTCTTTCTTCCAGTAAATGCCCTTTAGTGTAGTTGAGACCCTGCCGGCGTCTGGGAGCTGTCTTCCTGCACACAAGCCCCGCGTCCACTCCACTCTCCTCTGCCCTTGAATCTTGGCTTTTATTTCCTGGTTGTTTGTAAAAGAACGTGGAATTTTATAATTGGAAGAGAGGTTCAGATCATTTGGTTTGTTATTTTCAGAAACAAACCAACAAAATTCAAACCCCAAACCCCTGACGACCAGAGAGGCTCAGCATAGGGCGGAAGTCACACAGTGTCTGGGCTCCTCCAGGCTGGGACCCGAAGGTGCTTCCTGCTTCCCAGCAGCGATTTCGAGGGTGACCATGATGCGTTTTGGTTGGTCTACGTGAACATTCTTTCCCCGGGACAGTCCATCTAACTTCCCCATAGAAAATGCAGAGACAATTTGGCTATTAGAAATTGTACTTTAGCTTTTTTATTACGTTATCACTTGTCCACATATCTGACTCCTAGAGAAGACGTGAGGCTCCATCTCTATCTCTGCATTTTCTTCTCTGCGAGGCTGGTGCACGTTGAGACAGGCCTCTTACTCACTTACTCAGAGGCATGCCTTGGGCCTGTGTTGCAGGCCAGCACTGGGTTTGTGCTAGAATTCTGGTCGCCTTTCAGTTGGGAGTTTACTGTCATGATTTTTAATTCTGTTCTGCTTTCCTCTGACGACAACAGCAACAAAAGTAAGGAAGCAGCAACGAGCTGTAGCGTGAGTCGGATGAATTTGGAGTTGAACTGGGAAATCCTAGCCGAGGGGCAGAGGGAAGCAGGCGTGCTGCCCTCAGCGGTCAGGCTGCTGCA
This sequence comes from Eubalaena glacialis, assembly GCF_028564815.1. Classification (NCBI taxonomy): domain Eukaryota; kingdom Metazoa; phylum Chordata; class Mammalia; order Artiodactyla; family Balaenidae; genus Eubalaena; species Eubalaena glacialis. The sequence continues at coordinate 128,968,853 of NC_083723.1, read as the reverse complement.
CCGAGTCTTACATTTGCCTGGAGTCCCCAGCACGTGGGAGAAAAGGGGAAAAACAATAGGCTGGATGTGGTTTTCTAAAAAATATAAACGTTCACATGTGAGGTGAAACAAAGAGGGACGAATGACTCAGAATCCAAGGAGGGTTTTGTCAACAATTCAGCAGTCAAACCGGCTTTACTGTCCTTATGCGCAAAATGACCACCTTTTACGTTAGCTATCTTGTATCCCAACAGTGAGGATTTTAATAATTTATTGAACTGCCACAGAGGCAGAGCCACGAAGACATTTGGCATGGGTGTATGTGTGTGAAAGAGTGTGAAAAAATTCTCCACCATAAAAAAAGATTGGGCTTAAGGCTCAATGGCTGTGACCTCAGTCCTGAGAATGAGACGCCTGGAGGCTGGTCAGTGCTGGGTCCTGGGAGCTGGGCAGCGGCCGAGGGGCCGGGCTTGCCCCCGTCGGGAGCCGGCTTCTTCTCCACGGTCTCCGGGGCCACAGGCGCGGCACTCCTCTCCGCCTAGAGTCCTCTGGATTTCGTCCCCTCCGGCGGCCACCTGTGCGGATAGCAATCCCCGTGGCGTCCAGGTGGTGGACACCGGATCTTGGGCGTGGCTGAGCAGCTCTGCAAAGCCCGGTGTTTTGGGGACTGGGATGAACCTCTCGGGCCGAGGCCCCCCCGGCTGCTAGAGGGCAGCACCGCGCGGGTCTCTGGCCGTGGCGGCCGCCTCTGTTCAGTTGTCTGTTCGGCCACAAGTGGACAGACGGGCCCAGTGCAGGGGCGAGCAGGTGCTGGCGGGGGCTGGCTGCCACTCTCGGAAGGGGTGAAAGTGGGCAGTTCCTGCTCTCAGAACAGCTGCAGTGCAGAGGCTCCCGGTGCCCCACGGGCTTTCACGCAAGCCCAGAGCGTTCGAACCAGCATGGAGCTTGGAAAATATGATTCAGCTGCCGTGTTTTAGGAACTGAGGCACAGAGAAGGGAAGTCGCATGCCCGGGGTTGCACAGCAGGCTGGCGGCAAAGCTGGGACTGGAGCCTGTTTCCTGCTGTTGTCTCCTCGCCTTTTAGTAGAACTCGGGTATGAGGCAAACGCAGCCCTTCAGGCCTGAAGCGAGCATGAACTGCAGCTTCAACGTCGTACTCAGCAGCGTGGAAGCCGTCCGACCAGGATCTTCTTAGGACTTAGCCCAAAGCGGTGTGTTGTCTTTCCACCCAGACCTTAAATTTTACTCTGTTGTCACCTGCTGACGGAAAACCGCGGGCACCGAAGCATCAGACCAGGACCAAGGGTGAGGGTGGCTGCAGGCGGCGCGCGTCCTGGTGGTGAGCGGGGGTCAAGGACGGCGGCGACCCGGGCAGGTCGCCCAGCCCCTCAGGACTTAAGCCTTCTGGTCTGTAGGACGAAGGGGCCTGAATACAGTACACGCTACTGCTCTCTTCAGCTCTGGTTAAAAAACCCCTGTGTATTCCAGAACCCCGGGGTGTGGTCTGTGGGCTGAGGTGCGGAGACCCAGCGCTGTGGCCGAGCATCGGGCAGGCGGCCAGGCCGGGGTCTGGCCGTGGTGGGGAGAGAGCAGAGGCCAGGGCGAGGGAGGAAGCGGCTCAGAAAGCTTAGTGCCTCCACTGGGAATCCGTTACTGCTCCCGCCTAGACGCTCCGATTCCGGCAACTGGAAGCCATCCTTCATGATGCTGAGTTGGGTTTTCTTTGCAGGAAGGGCTACGCTTTGGAGGCTCAGGTGTGATTCGGCCTTGATGGTCAGTGCTGTGCTCAGGATCCCAGATGCCAGCTCCCACCGGCCGGCTCTGAGGCCCAGAACTTTCTGTGGCTGCGCCCCAAACACTTCGGTCTTCAGGGGCCAGAAGTCCCTAAGGAGTTTAGCTGCAGCCAGGCGTGGGTGGCGGCCTTGCACAGACCCGGCCCCGCCTTGGTTCTCGGTGATCACTGGGAGGCCGCGGCACCGCGCCGAGCCAGCGGCGGGGTCAGCAGAGGAGGCTCCCGGCGTTTGGGGGGCCTGTGCGCCCTCTTGTCGGCTCTGCGCGGCCGGAGCCTAAACCACCGCGGAGGAAGGCCTCCAGGTCACGCGGACGGCCTGCCATGTCGGGGTCCGGCTGTGCGGGGGCAGCCCCGGGGGGAGGGGGTGGCAGGGCCCCCGCCGGCCCGTGGCACCCACCAGGCTGCTGGCTCTGCCCTCTCCCACCTCCCCAGTGCGTTCCTGAGGCCGTTCCCCCGGAAAAGTGCGATGCCCCCCGGGGTCCCCAAAAGGTAGCTTTGGTTTTGTTTAATGGGATCCACGTGGGTCCTGGAAGCTGGTTCTGATGGGATCTGGTTGCCTCAGCACGAGGTTGCACAGTTCACACCTGGGGGTGGTTCGGTCAGCAGCTGACAGGCGTCTCTCATCCCAGGGTCTCGCTGGGAGGAGGGGCCAGGGCGCCAGCGCCCAAGCGAAGCCGGAGAAGCGTTGCCTGGCTGGCTGGGGGCTCTCCCAGGCCTCCGCCTCCCTGTGTGTGTCCGGGAGCCCTCCAGAAGCGGGCCTGCTGAGCCACGTAGTAATTCTACATTTAAGGTTTTGAGGGACTTCGTACTTTCCGCCGCGGCTGCACCTCTGTACATTCCCAGCAACACTGCACAGGGACTAGTTGTGTAGATTGTTGGCTTTTTGAAGAAAAATCGTATTTGTCTTGATACTTTACCTAGATTGTTAGTTTCTTAAGAGCCGGGTTCCTTCGAGTTCTCCGTTCTGTCAGACGCTGAGCACGTGCATGAGTCACGGCAACTATCGGATGCTTTGCCTTTGATTTTGTTTCCTTGGGAAACATGGAAGCAGCTGAGCAGTGAGGACGTCCCGGCCTCATCCTGCCCTCAGCCTGGAGCTGAGCTGGGAGCGCTGGCGTGGCAGGGCTGACCGCAGGTCTGGGGGCAGCACCGGTCTGTGGGTCCCTGTTTCAATCGGGGGAGCCCCAGCTGCCTCAGTAACCCCGCGTCTCGGCGGTCACCACGGTGGAGCTGCCCTCGCTCGCCTCAGCCCAATGGGTGGGAGGTGCCGCCTCCAGGATGGCCACGTGCAGGGGTGGGGAACGACCTCCAGAAGGCCGTGGACGCTTCCTGTGGCCGGGGGCGACTTGGCCGAGGTGCGGAGTCCACAGAGAGCTGTCGCTGGTGCCCACTGGCTACAGGAGCCACGTGCTGGCCAGCCTCTTCTCCTTCCGTCCTGGATGTGGGCTCGGGCAATCACAATGGCGAGGGTCCTTGAGCTGCCCGAATCTGAAGCAGCTGGCCCTGCTCCCCACGCCCTGGCTGGGTGCTCCTCGTCACAGCCACGCAAGAGAGCTGGTGTGACAGTAGAAAAGAGCACGGGCGCTGGAGCCAGCCTGCCACTTCCTGTGTGACCTGCGGCAAGTCGCTCAACCTCTCTGGGCCCTAGTTTTCCCGACAGAGAAAGGGGACCATGATAGCTTAGACCACTGAGGACTGTCATAGGATTAACCGGGTCGAGTGTGTCAGAATGGGGCCTGGCACTCCGTAACCATCTGTAAACGTTCACTCTTATTTTGAGAGTTGACGTACACGGAACTGCAGGGATTTTAGAGAACAAGAAACTCCATCACTGCAGCGTAACTATGACGACCGCGTTTTCTATGTCAAAAACTGGGATCACATTCTGAAAGGAGGCTTGTGCTCTGCTGATGCCAGACAGCGCAGGGAGGCCATTTGGAGGATCCTGGCTGGACCCGCAGGCATTACGGTGGGAGCTGTGGCTGTAACTTTGTGTGACTCCCGACCCCCTGTGTGAAGTGGGCTGATGGGGCCCATGTGCAGCACGTTCCTGGGAGTATGGCTGGGACTCGACGAGTTATTACAAGTAAAATGCTCAGGAAAGCGCTTGGACGGGAGCAGGCTCTGTTCTTTGCTGTCTTCACGCTCTCCCCACGCGGGCGGGCCTGACCTCTGCTTGGCTGTGCCCTGACCCCCAGCCCGGCCCCTTGGCCTGGGGCTCAGTACCAAGTTTACCTTCCCGGACCTCATTCCACTTTGGGGGGTGGGGAAGTGGACCACTGACATTTACAGAAGAGGTGGTGGGGTGTCACCACCTCCTGAGCCCGGGGGCCTGAGGCCAGTGGGCAACTCAGGACAGCTCAGGCCTCTTTCGGTCCCCGGCCATGCCGTGCACACGCTGCCCCATCACAGGAGCCTGGAATTGTGTTCCCCGAGAATAGAAGGTTTTATAGCTTCGTTGCAGAAATGTATGTGGAGGATATTTTATCAATTCAAAGAAAAGTTTTTTCTCTTCTCTGGAGAATTCTTTTCAATGGGGTAGTGGTTCCGGGCTGCTGTTACTTTTCTCTTCTCCAAAAATATCTGGGGAGGACTTTTTTCTTGCTGCTGCACCCCTGGGGCTCTGAGAGAGCAGTGGGTTCCTTCCTATGCGACGGTAGTGTAAGAGGTCCTGTGGGATCAAGGGAGCCCTGGGCAGCACGGTGGGGAGGCCCAGGCTTCCTTGCAGGGCAGCTTCTACCGGGAGGGGTGGGTGGGGAAAAGCCTGGGGTTCTGAGGGGTCCCAGAAGGGGACTCAGGAAAGAATGAAAGGGTGCTCCAGCCTGGAACATCAGGGCACTGGATCCCGGGGCTCCCCGGGCTGGCCTGCGAGCCTGGTGCAGGTGGCTGTCTGTAGCCGGGGAGATGACTCTGCCTGGTGGTGGACTCTGCAGACGGGGTGCTGCAGACCCTGGCTTTGCTTCTCCAGGGGCGAGGGGTGTGTGCGCGCCTGAGGCCTGATTAACGGGTCGCGGGCTGGGTGCTGAGGGGGCAGGGATGCCTCTGCGGTGGGCCCCTTGCTGTGGCCTGTGCTTGGCACTTCCTCTGTGGTGACAGCTGTCCCGCCGGGCGTGAGGGCCGCCTCCGATCCAGAGGGGAGGGACAGATGCCCTCGGCCCGTCGGGCTGAGCCTGCGCTCTGAGCAGGGGTCTCCCGCAGGGCCCCGCACAGGGAGGCGCGCACGCGTCTGTGAAGCCCGGGGTCCGAGGTCCCAGGCTGGCCGAGGTGGAGCCGCGAGCGCGGCGAAGGTGAGGCTCGTGCGTGTGCGCCCCGCCCTGGGAGGGCTCCGCGGGGACGAGGCCGGGGCGGTGCGCCCGGTGCCCTGAGGGGGACACGGCACAGGGTCGGCGTGGGAAGGCTCCCGGCTGCTCTTCCGCGTGTGCACAGCGAGAGCGCGCAAAGCTTGTGCGACTGTGTGCACACGTGTGGCGGTGTGTGAGTGCACCTGTGTGCATTCAGTCGTGAGCGTGTCAGCTTGTGTGCGTGCACAGGCGTGTGTGCGAGCCTGTGTGTGTCTCGCTCGCCTGCCTCCCTAGTCCCAGTGGCTGGCGCGGGTCCGGCGGGGCGTCCCCGGCCTGAGCGGCAGAGCTGCGGCCGGGCTGCCGAGGACCCGGCGCTGCATGCGGGGCGGGGCCGTGAGGGTCGATGTTGCTGCTTTGTCCTTCCTGCCACCTTCCCGCTGGGAGAGGGGACAAGCAGGCCGTCTTACCAAGTGTGACGGGCAGCTCTGCGTGGGCGGAACGCGCAGCAGGCGTGGCCCGCGGGCCGGGCGTGGGCCGGGTCCCCTGAAGGCGCCGCCGGAGCCCTGCCATTTCTGAGCCAGGGTTAAATTCCAAAGGCCTGGGAGGCCCCGTGGCCTCGCCTGCTGTGCCTGCCTGCCTTGCCCTGGGCTGCTGTAGACAGATTTCTGTTGTTCCTCTCATCCCACGGCGGGTCCCCTCACGAGGGGCATGAACGTGAGTTTGGTGTCTACTGTATACAGTGTTTTGGGGACCTGCATGATGCCACAGCATGCGATCACCTGTGGTTGTAGAAAGGAGCAAGGCTGGTGCCCACGCAGGCCTCGTGGCCTTCCTTGCGAGGGAAGGACATCGCCTGTTCTTCCCTCACAAGGAATTCTGACGCAGATGATTCATATGATGTCTCTCACCGGCCCCATAATTATTTTAAAGCCACCTCTGGTGCACCCTCATTTTCAAAGACTTTATAATTGTGGCACCTTTGCTGCCTAGCTCTTTTTGCTCCAAAATCAGGAACATGGATTTTGAGGTTTCCAGGGAACCAAGATAATACGTTTACACGTGTGTGTTATGTACGCGCATAAACTATTCACACAATTACTGAGCAGCTGTGTACATTGCAATAATTTGTAAATGTGCCCTCAGCTAATTAGCCCACTCTGAGAGTCTAGGTTAGGTGATCACATCGTCTTTAATAATCCCCCGTCCTATGATCTCTTCTGAAAGAGATAATGAAGCAATGTAAAAAAGACATGTAACAAACAAAAACAGGCAAAGACCTTAGAAAAGGAGGAAGGAGAATGGAATATTATGGGAGCAAAGAAAATATTTACTTCCCTGAAATGAACAGTACCAAAGCCTGCACAACTGAGAAAGGTTGGTAACCTGAGAAGAGCTGCCTGGTGGGCCCAGGCAGAGAGGGTCCTGGAAGGTGGAAGGCAGTCCATCCCAGCGCTGGGGTCTGGGGGGTCCTCCCATGGTCTCAGGATAAAGATGGCAGTGAAACCGGGGGTGACTGTTCTCAGGTGCACGATTAGGTTCCATAGGCTTTTTTCTTAGAAGGTCCTTTAACGGAAGCCCGAGGCACATCACTGAAGGGATACGTAGCAAAAACAGTTGTCTCAGGGGGAGCCTAAACCGACTTGTTCCAGCCCGTGGCTGCCCGCTGGCCTGACCTGATGGCTCTGGGTCATTCTCTGAGACACCCAGCACGCAGCAGTCCCTGAAAGCCACAGCATCTTGAGGGTGAAGGCTCAGCATCTCCAGGTGTCCCTCCCCCAAGCAGAGGTCCACTAGGACCACCTTCTCCATGTGTGAGGCTGGGAAATGGATGTGCTCGGGGGGAGCCAGCACCTGAGCCTGAGAGCATGAGAGGGGAGGAGACGTAGTGTTGGCTGAGAAAATATGGGGACACGTGCTCCTCGTTTGCTGTCCCCATCGTGACCCCCTCTGTTTTGCCTCAGTGATTCGGGTCCTTAATCCAGCCAGGTCATCTGCTGGGAGTTGAAGACTTCTAAATCTACGTGCGATTACAGCAAATTAGGGTTCTAGCTAGTGGTGTTATACATTTCTCTGGGCATCTCTGTTTTATTCCAGGCAAAGGGAAAAACACCAGTTAATCAGATACAGATATTTATTTAATCCACAGGGGCTGCAGAGTGCAGTGTCAGATGCTTGGGAGGTTTAAGAGGCGGGAGCTGTGACGCCTGCCTTCTAGGAGCTCAGGCACTCCTGGACCAGAGACGTATGTTGGTGCCCAAGGGTTGGGGGGCGAGGGGGGTCTTGTCGACATGGAGATGGGAGTGCATGTGTGTGCACACGCATGTGCTGGTGAGGCTGGCGACATACGCAGTCACACATTCTCAGGGGGAAGTGATCTGGAAAGCTGGTCCAGGAGGAGGGCCTTGGGATGGGCCTGCACAGGTGTTGAGACAGTGATGGTTATGAATGAAAGTGACTTTTGCCTGTGGAAACAGTGCTCCGAGGAGGGCTGGTTAAAACACATGAACAGACAAGATAAACAAGCAGTTTTTTCACATTCTTCCCAAAATCCAACCAAAAAATTGTTAATGTTTTCCCTTTCCAGTGGAAGAAATCAGCCTCCCAGTTCTAGGTGACTGAGAATCAGAGTGTCTCTAAACAGAGCTTTTGCTCCCAGAACTTCTGGTCTGTGGTGCTTGGTTGGCTGGGAGATGGCCATCTGCTTTCTCAGGGCCTCAAACATCCCTCCCATTCCTATCCTTAGACCCATCCAATCTCTGGTCCCCAGAGGCAGTGGCGATCAGTCTTCTGCTCTGCAGAATAAATGGGGGATGTGGGGACAGCTTCGGAATTCCGCTGAGTTCCCCAAGTTTGGGAAGTTCAAGTCCATGCTTGCATCTGTGGTTGCTGTGGTCACCTCCCGCAGAGGTCTGGGGGGTGACATCCCCCTGGAAGGACGCAGCCTCGCTCCCCTGGAGGCCCGTGGGCAGTGCTTGGGGCCAGTGGCCGTCAGGAGGCAGCCGCTGTTTCCCCACCTCTGCCAGCCAGCCTCACAGGGCTTTGTTACTGCTTTGGAGAAACACACGTTCTGTGAGCCGCCTCTCAGAATATCCCCTTGAGCCCAGAGCCTCTCTGGGACGCAGACACGGGGGTGGGACCATCCTGTAGCTGGGCAGCATCGGTGTCCTGCGGGCTCACCTCCGAAAAGGCTACGGGTCTGTCTAGTTCTTCCATCTCCACCGCCCTCGCTGAGCCACCCCCTCTGCACGGGCAGCTCCCTTCAGCCCCGTGGCTCCTGGCAGAAAGCGGCCCCTGCCTGCAAGGCCCTGGCAGCCTCCTGCAGCTCCCGGAGGAAGGCCGAGCCCTCCCCACGCCCTCATGTCTGCCTTACCTGCCCGGCTTGCTCCAGCCTTGGAGCTCTGTCCCTCTTGGTCCCAGAGCCCCAGTGACCAGGCGCTTCCCTCCCTCTGCAGGTCCAGCTCCCCAGCCTGCAGGTCCTCGCCAACCCCGCCCGGGCCACCCCGTTCCTTAGGTGCCGCTTCTCTGGGGCCTCTGCCTGTGGCACGGGGCTGGTGTCCCTTCTTCGTGCTGTCCTCGTAGCCTGTCCACTGTGGCCCACATCACAGTTAGAGGTGAATAATTTGCATGTACTTAGTGCTGTGTGGCCATCTGCCCTGTGAGCTGCAAGCCCCTGAGAGCAGAGCCATTTTGTCCATCTTTGCCCCGCGTGCACGTCCCACGGCTGTTCTGCCTGTTGGTCCAGCGGGACGTTAGGGCAGGGCCATGTCCGGGGGTCGGGGCAGCACAGAGCAGTGTGCATGGGGACGGGTCTACTCATTGGAGAGGGAAGGGGCCTCACAAACTCGCTGTGGACACGGGACCGGACGAGCTCAGAGGTGTGCCAACGAGAGTGTACGCCGTCCTCCAGCGGAAGCAGAGAAAAAAGTAGTGAAGTTGTTTGTTGAGGAATAAGTGAGGGAACCAGGTTTCTGGGACAGAGGTATTAGAAACATCTGTTTCTGGGATGAGTTTAGAGGTTGGAAGAGCAGCTTCCTTGTTCTTGTGGTGAGTTTGGCAGTTAAACAAATGTTAGAGGCTGTGTATCTATACACACATACATACATGTGGACACCAATGCACACACATTATACACATAAACATGTACGTCCACAGTAGACACGTATACACCCATACACACATGGAGGTAGACACATATACATACACAATACATGTACACATATACACACATTCACATACATACAACACACATCTACATATGCCTACACACATTTGCAGTCATGAAAACACATACATGTAGACACACAGTGCGTAGCACACACATGTGCATACACTTATACCTTGGAGTCCTTTAAATATGGTGGTAAAGATGAATGACGTTGTTGAAAAATGCATTTGGTAAAACAATAACGAGCACAGTACACCTACTAGAACAGCCCAAATCCAGACGCTGACAGCACCAAATGCTGGCGAGGCTGTGGAGCAACAGGAACCCTCACTGCTGGTGGGAACGCAAAGTGGGGCAGCCCCTGGGAACGAAGGTTTGGTGGTTAATTACAGAACTAAACAGACTCTTACCATAGGGTCCAGCAACTGTGCTCCTTGGCATTTACCCAGAGGAGCTGAAAACATGTCCACACGAAAACCTGCACATGGATGTTTATAGCAGCTTTATTCATAACCGCCCAAACCTGGAAGTAACCAAGATGTCCTCTGGTAGGTGAATGGGTAAATAAACGGTGGTGCCTCCAGACAATGGAATAGTATTCAGTGTTAATAAGAAATGGCTGTCGAGGCTCAAAAAGACATGGAGGAACCTTAAATGAATATGACTGAGTGAAAGAAGCCAGTCTGAGCAGGCTGTATTCTGTATGATTCCAATCATATGACATTCTGGACAAGGCAAATTTATGGAGACAGTGAAAAACATCACTGGTTGCTGGCGTCAGGGAGGAGGGAGGGAGGAACAGGTGGAGCACAGAAGAATTCTAGGGCAGTGAGAATACCCTGTATGACACTGTGATGGTGGACACATGTCATTATGCATCTGTTCAAGCCCATAGAAGTACAGCACCGAGAGTGGACCCTAACATGAACTATGGGTTCCGTATGATGATGGCGTGTCATGTAGGCTCATCAACTGTAACAAATGTACCATTTGATGGGAATGTTGATAATGGGGAGGCTGTGCATGCATGGGGGCAGGAGGTTTATGGGAAATCTGTGTACCTTCCTCTTAATTTTGCTGTGAACCCAACACTGCTCTGAAAAATAAAGTTTATGAATTAAAGAAAGCTACTGGGACAGCGTCTCTACCTCATCAGCAATGGCTAGAGTCTAGGGCCAAAGAGCGTCCAGGGTTAGCTTTCAAACAACCCAAACAATTAAATTATTAGCTAAAACGAATTCTGAAAGCGCAAAGAATATTATGTATTATGTTATCTATAGTCTAAATATATGTTTAAAAGAAAGGTTTCAAGAAAATCTAATGAATATTTGTCTTAGAATATATATACAACGTTGTACACCACAAACCAAATTTAAAGAGTGATGCCATTACACTTCAGAAGGGAAATAATTTACTTGGAATGCTCCAAAACAGAGACGAAATGTCTTTGCCCCTTTTCCTCTGTGACCACCCGAGTGATGGGGTGTTTCCTGCGGGAGGTGCTTCTCAGACGCGCCCTGGAAGCGGGGTTACCCGCAGGCGTTTAGCTGGTCGCTGATACAGACCTGATTTCTCTGCCTGCCACTCAGCTCAGCTCCTGATCCCTCTCCGAGGCCCAGGTCCCTACACTCCAGCCTCGGTTTTCTCAAAACGTTGGGTTGGACCGTCTTAATGCTCCTTCCATTCCCTGGTTTCAAGATATTTCCATTTGAAGAGGGAAATGAAAGTTCCGGGTGTATTCTGAAGAGTTCTCACTTTTCTCTCCTTGCCCCACACCCCAAGCACACCACCCACTGGCATGGAGTTCTTTGCATGAAACAGAATCAGAGAACAGGGACACTTATCGTCTGTGTTCCAGCCGAGCAGACCGTCCATCCTGCTGGGGGGTGGCAGTGGGGAGGAGACCCTCCCTCGGAGACAGCTGTCCCCGGATCACTGGTGGCAGTTGGGTTAATTTCAGCAGCGCTCACTGGGGTGGTGGGGGCGGGTGGCAGAGGCTGAAGGTTGAACTCCTCACGTGGCTGTCGTCTGCCTGCTCCCAGCAGCCCAGCAGCCCGGCAGGTCGCCTCCCGGATTCTCCGGGCTTTGCAGAGGCCCACAGAAATCCAGGAGGTGCCTGCGAGAGGACACTTACGATGATTCTCTGCTGCTCACGCGGGGCCGTCCGTCTTAAGCACATGTGGAATATCCGAGCAGCAACTACCGGTCATCCTGGTGCTGGGCAAATGTGCTTCTGCTAATTAAACTGGTTGCATTTGAAAGGCAGTGAACAATGGAAGCGCTTTCCCCCTGCGCCCAGCCTGACGCTGTCGATGCCACCCTGGGTGAGGCCCTGGGTCCTGAATTAGCCTTTTGTACCCAAGGCGGTGATTTGAATGTTTGAACCCCCATAGGAAGCTTGTCTCAAAGTGAACAGTTCGCTGAATAAGGACTAATTAGGGTCTAAATTAATTAGAAGGTGCGGTTTGAAAAGATGTTGATGAGCAGAGCCTGTCATTTCAGACAAATAGGACAGAGCAGGATAATGGGTCCCCATGAAGATCTCACCATTCCTGCAGCCCCCCTTCTTCACCGCGTACTCGGGAGGCCCCCCGGAAGCCAGCCCTGCCGGGGCTCCGTGGCCCCCGCCACCAGTGCCTCCTGCAACCTGGCATCCTGTTTCTCATCTGGAAGACCGGCCCTGAATACTATTGACCTTTTGGTCACTGGAGAATCAGGAGCAAAGCTTCACATCAAAAGTGTGAAAGTCTCCGGTGGCAAATGACGAAAAGGCGGGGGCTGGGCAGGGAGGGCTGGAAAGTAGACTGAAAACCCAAACTACGCTGGACTCAGCCTTTGCATCTGTGGCTTCCATGATGCCCTGCTTTTCACTTAAAACACTGTTACTTTGCAGGTGTTTCTGATCCTGGCAGCTCCTCGGAACCTCACCGCGGGGCGTGGCCAGGGCTTCCTGGCCGTCTGTCTGTCTCCTCTCTTACCTGACCTGCCTCCCTTTGTTGCAGACGGAGTGTTTGGACGGTGTCAGGAGTTCCCAGCCGTAGACGTGCACCACTACGAAGTGTCGCCAGGGGTCCTGCAGCACCTGACAGCCACCCTGCGGGCGCTCTCCCGCACAGGTACGCAGGCCTGGGCCCAATCCGCGTCCTGGTGCTGGGCCAGCGGCCGCCACGGCGCCAAGTGCTCAGCAGACATGTTGCCTCTTCTTAAAAACCCTCGGCCTCGTAGGTGGTGAGGAGTTAGGAAAGGGCCGAGCCAGCCAGCGTGTGATGGGCGGGGGGCAGGCGGCCTGGGGCCCTCCTGGGTTCGAGGTGGTCCCGGCAGCCGTGGCCGGCGCTGCCGGTCAGTGAGGGTGGAGGGGTGGCCGTGTGTGTCGCTACAAAACGGCCGCGCCGCCGGGGCCCCATTCCTAGTGTCCCAGCCCAGCCGGCCGGCTGCTCGGTGGCCCACGGTCAGGCGTGCAGTCTTGAATGAGGCCCAGGAGCAGGCCAGGGGCAGCTTCCTCGGGAGACGCGTTTTCTGCAGAGGATGCACCCTGAGGGCCTGCCCTGTGATTCACCCGCCGCGGCCTTCCCGCTCCTGCGGCATCGGGCCTGCCGTGGCCCCTCCGAGCGCAGGCGTCTCACCCGGGCACGTGGGACCGTGGCTGCCTCCTGCCCACAGTGTCCCCGGTGTCCCGGTGTCCCCTGCACGAGTCCCGTGAGAGGAAAGGCGATCAGCGCCCCAGAGCCCCGGACGGCGCCGAGGGCTGCAGCGCTGACAGATGGCGGTGTGGCTGGCCCGGCCCCTGAGAGCGGGCTTCCTCTGATGACCGCTGCCGCGGGCGGGGGAGCAGGTGCCGTGGGCTGTGCCACTCGCTCCGGCAGAGAAAACACGTGGCGGCGGCAGCGGTCGGCCCCATGCGGGTCCCTTCGTGGAAGCCACTGCCGTCCTCCAGGACACGCCGCCGTCCGCAGACGGCGTGGGAGTCGTCACCCTCCTTGGTGGCGGCACAAACCTCTGCCGTCCCTCCGGGGATGGGATGTTGCTTTTGGTCTATGATGTCGTAAGTGGAAACTGCGGCGTGGGGTGGTCCTAAGTGGAGGTACTTTGAGTGCCTTTCCCACGTGATACCCTCACTCCGCAGGTCAGGGAACAGGGTGGGGATTCTGGCAGCCGCTGAGTGTGTGCATTCCAGAGCCGGGGAGTAACCACAGGACGGGTTTGCTCCCCTGCCCCGTAAGCCCCTCTGTGCCTGGCGGGCCTTGGTGATGTTTTGGGTCTTCCGGTGTTACTGTCAGTTGAGAGCCAGTGTCAAGCGGTCCCTGAAGCGTCTGCTGACGTCCTTTTCCTCCGTGCACAGCTGCCGCGGTAGAAGGCTGCAGGTCCCTTTTGGGGGCTGGGGGAGATGAACAGGATGAGCGTCTGGCTCGTGTAGCAGAGTCTTTCCTCCAGGGGGCCTGTTCCCACCCATCCTTCAAGGGGCTCTGGTCTGTGACATGGAGTTTCCAGGTGTGGAAACTGGTGGAGGGGCTGTGACTATTTTGGCGATTCAGTGGATGTAGAACTTTCCTGCTGGTGCAGGTCCCTGGATGCTGGTGGAAGGCCCATCTCGTCCAGCTCTGGGAACACTGCCAGCAGCTAACCACTGCCCCAGGCCTCATGGGCCACTTTCCTCTCATCAGTGCTCTGTGGTGACCACATCCCCTTCTCTTTGGCCCTTAAGTGCCCCCACTTGGCCCCTGCCTCCCCAAGGCCCCATCGTCCTGGTGCACTCAGGGCTCCCAGATGAATGGAAGCAGCTCCTAGTGTATTCCTGACACATGCGGGCATCACCGTGAGCCCTTCGAGGATGCTGGGACCCATGAACTTATTTCTCGTGCCCTCTGGACCCTCCTGGGGTCACTGGCAGGTCGATTGTGCTGATCTCTCTAAGCCTTTGGGCACATGCCTCCGTCACGTAAAAAGGGAGTTCTGGTGTTTCCACTTCACTTCAGTAGGGACCTTGTGCCCCTACTTATGTCAACCAGCGGTGGAGACTGTTGGAGCCGTTGGCTGGAGAATCTGTGCTTAGGGGCCCATATCAATAAACTCCGCCTGGTCCACTTTCTGTTCATTCCACCTTGACCTGGCATCCTGAAGATCCATCCCCGCATGTGTTTCTGTTGCTACAAATTGGCAACGTCATGCAATTCTTCCATGTGCTTTGCACTCTCTCTGTGGCCATGCCTCACCCTCTGGGCCTGCTGGGACTGCCGTCCAGATGTGGGTTGAGATGCACAGAGAGGTGGAGGGTCAGCAAGGCAGCAAAGCCACCACCTGGGGGGCATTCCAGGTTCCTCAGGAGAGGGAGGGGTGCTTCTCCTGGCAGAGCAGTTTTGAGGGTTCAGTGTCCCAGCGCCTGTTCCCAGCACTGTGACAAAAGGCTGTGAAGCTGGGGATCCAGTGTGTATCGCGGTTCAATCTCACGGGGTCAGACTGTGAGATCATTTCGAAGGGAGTTCGAGACATACGGAGAGCACTTCATGGAGGAGGCGAAACATAGAGGAAAATAAGTTTTTAAATTAATAGATTTCATTGTTTTGAGCAGTTTCAGATTTACAGAAAGTTGAGCAGGACGAGTAGAGAGTTTGCATATACTACTCCCCCGCTTCAGAAGGTTTTCTCGATTATCAGCATCTGGCTTTGGGGTGGTACATTGACTGCAACTGATGGGTCAGTACTGATACATTATTATCAACTAACATCCATAGTTTACATCAGGGTTAACTTTTTGTTTTGTACATTCTGCGGGTTTTGACCAACGTGTAATGTCATGCATCTACCATTATGGGATTGCATAGAGTAGTTTCACTGCCCTAAAAAGCTTCTGTGCCCCACCTGTTCATCCCTCCCCTCCCGCCAATCCTTGGCAGCCACTCATCTTTTAACTGCCTTTTCCAGAATGTCATATAGTTGGGATCATACAGTATGTAACCTTTACAGATTGGCTTCTTTCACTTGGTAATATGCTTTGAAGTTTCTTCCATGATTTTTCATGGCTTGAAAAGCTTGTTTGTTTTTAGTGCCGAATAATATTCCATTGTCTGAGTGGACCAGTTTATTTATCAGTTGACCTACTGAAAGACATCTTTGTTGCTTCCAAGTGTTGGCAATTGTGACTAAGCTGCTATAAACGTCTGTGTGCAGGGTTGTGTGGACATGAGTTTTCAGCTCCTTTGGGTAAATACCAAGGAGTGTGATTGCTGGGTCGTTTGGTGAGAGCACGTTTAGTTTTGTGATTAACTGCCTGCCTGTCTCCTGGCAGCGGGTATGGAGGGGAGGGGAGTTACTAAACCTCTTTGAGGGGCAGTTTCTTCGTCTGGTAAATGTGGATGATCAAACAGGGCTGTTGTGAAGGTCAAATGCTGACATCAAGTAAAATATTTTAAACCCTTTTATAAACGTAAGTATTTCCAAGTGTTAAATATTATTTATTTGATACTCTGTTTCCAGTTTATGGAGCTATCACACAGATCATACCCACCTATTTTTCTTCCAGTGGAATTATTGCAAAGTTTCTGCTAAGTTGGTTAGCTCTGTGCATCAGTTCAAATGCCGGAAAAACAGCCATTTTCCAAGGGATGAGGATATGTTCTAGTTCTTTCCTTAGAACAGTGGTGACGATGATGATGATAACACAGGTCGGCTCACTGACCGACGAGCACGGCTGTGCCCTGTGGGAGCCGGTCTGGAGGTCCTGTGATCACCAGGCGAGGGGACAGGCGGGAAGGACAGTCGGGGCCTGGCGCCGCGTTCCTGCCCTTCCTGAGCCCAGGTCAGTCCCTCCCCGGACACATGGTCCCTCCCGGGAACACCCTGTTTTTAAGCTAGTTCCCCCGGCCAGTCCTGAGCAGGTTGCACTCGGTGTCAAGGGAGCCCTGTGGCGCCTCGCACGCAAGCTGGAGGAGTTCTTTTGGGCCTGGGGTCCTGGCTGGGGATGGTGTTTTGGCTTCTGCTGCTGGTGGCTCTTCGCTGCTGGGCCACTAGAGGGCATGTCCGAGTGACTGGACAGGCCCATGGCGTTGCGCTCTATTAGTTTGTACCTGGTGGCACGTTGCATTTCCTTCTGTCTTAGCGGAGTGGAGGACTTGCCCTAGTGAGCCTGGAGGTGTAGGCGTGAAATAAGGTTTTATAGGCTAGGTTGAAAAGAAGCATCATGGGGACATTTGGGCTCTCCTAAACTGCTTGTTCTAGTACTTTCTGGACATGATTCTGTGTTTCTCCCTGGGCCCCTCCGCCGGCTAATGCTGCAGCTCTCCGTGCTCCCCTCCCCCCTCCCCCCTCCCCGGGCGGCTGATGGCGGGACTCTTTCTCTGCCTCTCCCCCCGCTGGCCAGCACGCTGGAAGTGGCGGCCCCAGGCCTTACGGGTAGACTCCCCTCCAAACTGCCCATCGTCCTTGGGTGTGAGGGTCAGTTTCTGGAGGTCAGGTCTGCAGATGTTATGGGGCGTAATGATGGATCTCGGGGAAAATCATCATCCAGCTGGAGAGTCTGACGCCTGGGACTCATGTTTTCACCCTGTCGTGTGGAAAATCACAGGATCCAACCTCACTGCCATCTCGCGGCCTCGGCAGCCGCGTCCACAGCAGAGTCGGCTGCGTGTTGCTATTGCTATTGCTTGGCCTCATCACGGCCACTCCTCAGAGACGAGGGTCTGGTCTCAGTGACGGACGGCAGCTTGCAGGGCCTTCCTCTTGAAGAAGGAAGGGAAAATGGGGTTTAATTGTGCAACTTGCTTCTTCAACGTAAGTACATACGTCAAGGAGCAGAATATGTTCACTTTTATTCACTATCCTTGTCTCCTGCAGGCAGCAGTGTTTCATGGGTGGACACATTGTTCTCTCGTGTATTAAATTTTTTTTTTTTTTTAAGATTTTTAGGAATTTCATGTAATGTCTGAAACATTTATATTAACATATTTCCATACAAATAACTCAAAGAAAGTTTAGTATTAGTTGTTTTTTTTTTAATTTTTGAATTTTATTTTATTAATTTTTTTATACAGCAGGTTCTTATTAGTCATCAGTTTTATACACATCAGTGTATACATGTCAATCCCAATCTCCCAGTTCATTACACCACCATCCCCACCCCCCTGCGGCTTTCCCTCCGTGGTGTCCATACGTTTGTTCTCTACATCTGTGTCTCAACTTTTGCCCTGCAACCTGGTTCATCTGTACCATTTTTCTAGTTCCACGTACATGCGTTAATATATGATATTTGTTTTTCTCTTTCTGACTTGCTTCACTCTGTATGACAGTCTCTAGATCCATCCACGTCTCAACAAATGACTCAATTTCGTTCCTTTTTATGGCTGAGTAATATTCCATTGTATATATGTACCACACCTTCTTTATCCATTCGTCTGTCGATGGGCATTTAGGTTGCTTCCACGACCTGGCTATTGTAAATAGTGCTGCAATGAACATTGGGGTGCATGTGTCTTTTTGAATTATGGTTTTCTCTGGGTATATGCCCAGTAGTGGGATTGCTGGATGATATGGTAATTCTATTTTTAGTTTTTTAAGGAACCTCCATACTGTTCTCCATAGTGGCTGTGTCAATTTACATTCCCACCAATAGTGCAAGAGGGTTCCCTTTTCTCCACACCCTCTCCAGCATTTGTTGTTTGTAGATTTTCTGATGATGCCCATTCTAACTGGTGTGAGGTGATACCTCACTGTAGTTTTGATTTGCATTTCTCTAATAATTAGTGATGTTGAGCAGCTTTTCATGTGCTTCTTGGCCATCTGTATGTCTTCTTTGGAGAAATGTCTATTTAGGTCTTCTGCCCATTTTTGGATTGGGTTGTTTGTTTCTTTAATATTGAGCTGCATGAGCTGTTTATATATTTTGGAGATTAATCCTTTGTCCGTTGATTCGTTTGCAAATACTTTCTCCCATTCTGAGGGTTGTCTTTTCGTCTTGTTTATGGTTTCCTTTGCTGTGCAAAAGCTTTGAAGTTTCATTAGGTCCCATTTGTTTATTTTTGTTTTTATTTCCATTACTCTAGGAGGTGGATCAAAAAAGATCTTGCTGTGATTTATGTCAAACAGTGTTCTTCCTATGTTTTCCTCTAAGAGTTTTATAGTGTCTGGTCTTACATTTAGGTCTTTAATCCATTTTGAGTTTATTTTTGTGTATGGTGTTAGGGAGTGTTCTAATTTCATTCTTTTACATGTAGCTGTCCAGTTTTCCCAGCACCACTTATTGAAGAGACTGTCTTTTCTCCATTGTATATCCTTGCCTCCTTTGTCATAGATTAGTTGACCATAGGTGCGTGGGTTTATCTCTGGGCTTTCTATCTTGTTCCATTGATCTATGTTTCTCTTTTTGTGCCAGTACCATATTGTCTTGATGACTATAGCTTTGTAGTAATAGTCTGAAGTCAGGGAGTCTGATTCCTCCAGCTCCGTTTTTTTCCCTCAAGACTGCTTTGGCTATTCGGGGTCTTTTGTGTCTCCATACAAATTTTAAGATTTTTTGTTCTAGTTCTGTAAAAAATGCCATTGGTAATTTGATAGGGATTGCATTGAATCTGTAGATTGCTTTGGGTAGTATAGTCATTTTCACAATATTGATTCTTCCAATCCAAGAACATGGTATATCTCTCCATCTGTTGGTATCATCTTTAATTTCTTTCATCAGTGTCTTAACGTTTTCTGCATACAGGTCTTTTGTCTCCCTAGGAAGGTTTATTCCTAGGTATTTTATTCTTTTTGTTGCAGTGGTAAATGGGAGTGTTTCCTTAATTTCTCTTTCAGATTTTTCATCATTAGTGTGTAGGAATGCAAGAGATTTCTGTGCATTAATTTTGTATCCTGCAACTTTACCACATTCATTGATTAGCTCTAGTAGTATCCTGGTGGCATCTTTAGGATTCTGTATGTATAGTATCATGTCATCTGCAAACAGTGACAGTTTTACTTCTTCTTTTCCAATTTTTATTCCTTTTATTTCTTTTTCTTCTCTGATTGCCGTGGCTAAGACTTCCAAAACTATGTTGAATAATAGTGGTGAGAGTGGACATCCTTGTCTTGTTCCTGATCTTAGAGGAAATGCTTTCAGTTTTTCACCATTGAGAATGATGTTTGCTGTGGGTTTGTCGTATATGGCCTTTATTATGTTGAGGTAGGTTCCCTCTATGCCCACTGCCCACTTTCTGGAGAGTTTTTATCATAAATGGGTGTTGAATTTTGTCAAAAGCTTCTTCTGCATCTATTGAGATGATCATATGGTTTTTATTCTTCAATTTGTTAATATGGTGTATCACATTGATTGATTTGCGTATATTGAAGAATCCTTGCATCCCTGGGATAAATCCCACTTGATCATGGTACATGATCCTTTTAATGTGTTGTTGGATTCTGTTTGCTAGTATTTTGTTGAGGATTTTTCCATCTATATTCATCAGTGATATTGGTCTGTAATTTTCTTTTTTTGTAGTATCTTTGTCTGGTTTTGGTATCAGGGTAATGGTGGCCTCATAGAATGAATTTGGGAGCCTTCCTTCCTCTGAAAGTTTTTGGAAGAGTTTGAGAAGGATGGGTGTTAGCTCTTCTCTGAATGTTTGATAGAATTCACCTATGAAGCCATCTGGTCCTGGACTTTTGTTTGTTGGAAGATTTTTAATCACAGTTTCCATGTCATTACTTGTGATTGGTCTGTTCATATTTTCTGTTTCTCCCTGGTTCAGTCTTGGAAGGTTATACCTTTCTAAGAATTTGTCCATTTCTTCCAGGTTGTCCATTTTGTTGGCATAGAATTGCTTGTAGTAGTCTCTTAGGATGCTTTGTATTTCTGCGGTGTCTGTTGTAACTTCTGTTTCATTTCTAATTTTATTGATTTGAGTCCTCTCCCTCTTTTTCTTGATGAGTCTGGCTAATGCTCTATCAATTTTGTTTATCTTCTCAAAGAACCAGCTTTTAGTTTTATTGATCTTTGCTATTGTTTTCTTTGTTTCTATTTCATTTATTTCTGCTCTGATCTTTATGATTTCTTTCCTTCTGCTAACTTTGGGTTTTGTTTGTTCTTCTTTCTCTAGTTCCTTTAGGTGTAAGGTTAGATTGTTTATTTGTGATTCTTCTTGTTTCTTGAGGTAGGCTTGTATAGCTATAAACTTCCCTCTTAGAACTGCTTTTGCTGCATCCCATAGGTTTTGGATCATCGTGTTTTCATTGTCATTTGTCTCTAGGTATTTTTTGATTTCCTCTTTGATTTCTTCAGTCATCTCTTGGTTATTTAGTAACGTATTGGTTAGCCTCCATGTGTTTGTGTTTTTTACGTTTTTTTCCCTGTAATTGATTTCTAATCTCATAGCGTTGTGGTCAGAAAAGATGCTTGATATGATTTCAATTTTCTTAAATTTACTGAGGCTTGATTTGTGACCCAAGATGTGACCTATCCTGGAGAATGTTCCATGCCCACTTGAGAAGAAAGTGTTAATCTGCTGTTTTTGGATGGAATGTCCTATAAATATCAATTAAATCTATCTGGTCTACTGTGTCATTTAAAGCTTGTGTTTCCTTATTTATTTTCATTTTGGATGATCTGTCCATTGGTGTAAGTGAGGTGTTAAAGTCCCCCACTATTATTGTGTTACTGTCGATTTCCTCTTTTAGAGCTGTTAGCAGTTGCCTTATGTATTGAGGTGCTCCTATGTTGGGTGCATATATATTTATAATTGTTATATCTTCTTCTTGGATTGATTCCTTGATCATTATGTAGTGTCCTTCCTTGTCTTTTGTAACATTCTTTATTTTAAAGTCTATTTTATCTGATATGAGTATTGCTACTCCAGCTTTCTTTTAGCTTCCATTTGCATGGAATATCTTTTTCCATCCCCTCACTTTCAGTCTGTATGTGTCCCTAGGTCTGAAGTGGGTCTCTTGTAGACAGCATAATATGGGTCTTGTTTTTGTATCCATTCAGCAAGCCTGTGTCTTTTGGTTGGAGCATTGAATCCATTCTCGTTTAAGGTAATTATTGATATGTATGTTCCTATGACCATTTTCTTAATTGTTTTGGGTTTGTTTTTGTAGGTCCTTTTCTTCTCTTGTGTTTCCCACTTAGAGAAGTTCCTTTAGCATTTGTTGTAGAGCTGGTTTGGTGGTGCTGAATTCTCTTAGCTTTTGCTTGTCTGTAAAGCTTTTGACTTCTCCATCGAATCTGAATGAGATCCTAGCTGGGTAGAGTAGTCTTGGTTGTAGGTTCTTCCCTTTCATCACTTTAAGAATATCATGCCGCTCCTTTCTGGCTTGTAGAGTTTCTGCTGAGAAATCAGCTGGTAACCTTTCGGGAGTTCCCTTGTATGTTATTTGTCGTTTTTCCCTTGCTGCTTTCAATAATTTTTCTTTGTCTTTAATTTTTGTCGATTTGAGTACTATGTGTCTTGAAGTGTTTCTCCTTGGGTTTATCCTGTATGGGACTCGCTGTGCTTCCTGGACTTGGGTGGCTATGTCCTTTCCCATGTTAGGGAAGTTTTCGACTATAATCTCTTCAAATATTTTCTCTGGTCCCTTCTCTGTCTTTTCTCATTCTGGGACCCCTATAATGTGAATGTTGTTGTGTTTAATGTTGTCCCAGAGGCCTCTTAGGCTGTCTTCATTTCTTTTCATTCTTTTTTCTTTATTCTGTTCTGCAGCAGTGAGTTCCACCATTCTGTCTTCCAGGTCACTTATCCGTTCTTCTGCCTCAGTTATTCTGCTATTGATTCCTTCTAGTGTATTTTTCATTTCAGTTATTGTATTGTTCATTTCTGTTTGTTTGTTCTTTAATTCTTCTAGGTCTTTGTTAAACATTTCTTGCATCTTCTCGATCTTTGCCTCCATTCTTTTTCCGAGGTCCTGGATCATCTTCACTATCATTATTCTGAATTCTTTTTCTGGAAGGTTGCCTATCTCCACTTCATTTAGTTGTTTTTCTGGGGTTTTATCTTGTTCCTTCATCTGGTACATAGCCCTCTGCCTTTTCATCTTGTCTATCTTTCTGTGAATGTGGTTTTTGTTCCACAGGCTGCAGGATTGTAGTTCTTCTTGCTTCTGCTGTCTGCCCTCTGGTGGATGAGTCTCTCTAAGAGGCTTGTGTTCGTTTCCCCTCATGTATTAAATTTTTAAAAAATACATTTCCCTTCTTCTGACAAGCCATTAAAATTCAGCATATAAATTTCACTCATTGGCACGTGATTTGCTGTCATAGAAACATCTATGGATTCATTTCCTGGCAAGAGTTCCCTGACGTATTGAGCCGTATGTCAAAAGCAAAAAACAAAAAAAGCAAAAATTAGCAATCTAACGCAATGTCACATTTCTGTAAAAGGGAATGAAAAGAAATCCCCTAATTATATGGAACGGAACTTGGGAAACCAGCGTGGGCTGCAGAGGTGGTCAGTCGGGCCGAGGCTTGGCTCCCGCGCGGCAGCTACCTCGGTTCCAGTGACGTGCACTCACTCACCCATCGGCTGCTGTTGGAACACCTGCCCTGTGCCCTTGGAAACTGGGGTCACCCCTTCTTGCTGGGGTTCAGCTGAGGCCACCAGCCTGAGCTCCAGGTGGGCTCGCGCTCTGGGGTGGAGGGGAGCACGTGAGGATGGGTCCTGGTCACGAAGTGACACTTGCCCTTCACAGGATTACGTGACGTCCAGCTGGACGTTCACTCCTGCTGGAAACACGGCCCAGGGACCAGCAAGGGTGGACGGCAAGTGGAGGGGAGACAGAGGTGGTGAAGGGTCCTCCGTTCTTGTGGCCCCCTTGCCCACCCTGCACCCAGGGTGCTTCTAACTTCTCCGTATTCCAGGCCGTTTCTGTGAAAGGAACTCCTGTTAAACCACCTGCTTCCCAAATAACCAACATGAGCTTCAAAGCTCGGTTTTAAACAGGCCCACATGGCGGGCAGGCAGCAGTTTGTGGGTTGAGGTGCCGTGTGGTAAGGGGGCAGCGAGGCCAGGGCCGGGTCCCGCTGACCCCTCTCCTGGGCAACGCTGCAGCCTCACACAGCCCGGCTTTGAGGAGCCTCAGTGACCACTAAGGGACATTGTTTCTGCACTTGAGTTTCTGTGAGGCTTTTAAGGGCCCAGGGCTCAGCACACTACCCGGCACAGGGCAGGATTCCTTTGGCGGCAGAGAAGAACACTGACTGTACCCCAGACAGAGGACAGATTGCGGTTTCTGGAGGTGGGTCGTGAAGCAGACCACGCAGGTCATGGCTGCTGGGGGCTGTCACCTGTCCAGTGTCCGAGGCTGCTCCTTTCAGTGGGGGGCCCGTGGGTCACCTGTGTGCTGGGGGGTGTCACCCTTCCAGTGTCAGAAGGCACTCCTTTCGGTGAGGGCCCTGAGGGTCACCTGTGTGCTGGGGCCTCCTGCAGTTTATCTCCAGCACGGCCTCCGCCTGGCTCCAGACCCGGTCAACTGGAAAGGAACACGCACCAGAAGGGGACCGTTCATTCCATTCACACCCCTTCCCAAACCTGCACTTTCTCAGTCTTTGCTCGTTCGCATAAATGTCATCAGCATCCACCACCTCGCCTGTGACACCAGCTCTCTACCTCACCTGTCCTGGCCGCCTGCCTTCCCTCCTCACCCCACCTGCCTGCCCACAATACTCCCTCCGCTTCTTTCTGCAGTGGGCTCTTATTCTGGAACTTTCCATTCCAATGTCACTCGTCACAGTCAAGTAAAGCGTCCGTCTTGGCTTTGCTCTCCTCTGTGACACCATTACTTTTGGATGTTGTGTGTGAGGAGCTCCGAGGGCCTGGCTGTGGTTGTTCGCTGCTGCGCAGGCACCGCTGGCACCCGGTGAACAGTAGGTGTCTTGTTGGACAGGTGCATCCCGACTCCACAGTAAACCTGCACGGGGGGAAGGCGTGGCCACACGGGGACAGGCCATTCCCTGACCGCGAGCCAGGACATCTGAGGCTCATCTCCAACATAAGCTAGCTGTAGGATCCCATCACTAAGGCCTCTTTCCTTTTAAGACACTTTTTAGTCATTTTATTGTAAAATGAAACACAGATACAGAAAATTGTACACAACCTGTATGTGTGTGTGTACACACACATATAAACACACATGCATTTATATATATCCTCATGAATTCATACTGATATTTCTAATTCAAATTAGGACTACAAAGTTTATGTAACACTTCTTTTTTTTTTTTTCTTCAAAAATTCACTGATACAGGTACAATATTTATTTTTAATTAATTAATTATTTATTTATTTATTTTTGGTTGTGTTGGGTCTTTGTTTCTGTGCGAGGGCTTTCTCTAGTTGCGGCAAGCGGGGGCCACCCTTCATCACGGTGCGCGGTCCTCTCATTATCGCGGCCTCTCTTGTTGCGGAGCACAGGCTCCAGACGCGCAGGCTCAGTACTTGTGGCTCACGGGCCTAGTTGCTCTGCGGCATGTGGGATCTTCCCAGACAGGGCTCGAACCCGTGTCCCCTGCACTGGCAGGCAGATTCTCAACCACTGCGCCACCAGGGAAGCCCCCTATGTAACGCTTTTAATATTATATTTAAATTTCCTTTCTTCCACAGTGAGAATGGTGGTTTTCCAGGGAACAGGGAATGTTGCCATCATGTTGACTTAGTTTATGCTACTTTGCCCAGGCAGCAGTCTCAGAAACGATACGAAGACTATCTCTTCCAACTGCTGTTGCTGAGAACAGTTACAGATTGCCTTTGCTTACGCCCTCTGCGTTTGCACATTTGTTGCCCCATTTGTTTTTACGGTTGTGCCTGTTTACCTTAGTGCCAGGTCTTGCGGTGAGCGTGTGCTGTAATCTCGCCGTGACCCGCCTCCGATCCCGAGTCCCCGAGGAGCCGTGTGTCACTGCTCACGGTCCCTCCTTTCTGGCCTGCTGTTCCATCGTCTGCAGTGATGTTATTCTGTTCCTTCTTTTTTGTCTCCTCCTGGTAACTTTTTATGGGATTTGATGCCTGCAATTTTTCGTTGCTCTTTTTAAAAATGTGAACTTAGTTTCCCTGAACGTTTAGAAGGAGGCTGGGTTTCTAAAGCTTTTCTGACTCTGTGGAGCTCTCCCTTCTGTGGTTTGTTTTTTGTTTTTGTTTTTTTGGTGCAGTGTCAAAAAACATGTGGTAGATTACTTCTTTTTATATATCATTGTGATAGAATTGACGTGCCACAGATGATCTCTTTGGAAGTGTACAGTTTAGTAGTTTTTAGTATGTTCATGAAGTTGTTCATCACCACTAGCCTTTATCAGAAAAGAAACCTCAAAGATGACTCAGTATTCACTCCCTCTTCCCGTGCATGCCCCGCCCCCAACTCCTAGCTACCACTGATCTAGTTTCCCTCTTAATGGATTTGCCTGTTTTGGACATTTCATATAACTGAGTTCATACAAACGTGGACTTTCTGTGTCTAGCTTTCTTTTCCTCAGCATCATGGTTTCAAGTTGCATTCATTCTGCAGCATGTATCAGTACTATGTTCCTTTTTAAGGCTGAATAATATTCTATTGCCTGGATATACCATATTTTGTTTATCCATTCATCAGTTGGTGGACATTTGAATCGTTCCATTTTTGGCCATTATGAACAATATTGTTATGAGTACTCAGTACAAGTTTTTGGGACAACGTATGTTTTCAATTCTTTTGGGTATACCTAGAGTGGAATTTCTGGGTCATATATAGTAACTTTATACTTGTTTTATGACCTAAAATATGGTTTCTCTCTAAGAATATTCCATGTGCATTTGAAAAGAATATGTATTTTGCTGTGTTGTGTGGTGTGTTCTGTAATGTCTGTTGGTCTAGTTGGTTTGCAGTGTTGTCCAAGTCCTCTGTTTTCTTGCTGGTCTTTTCTTTAGTTGCTCTGTCCATTATTGAAAGTGTAGTATTGAAACCTCTGACTCTTATTGTCTATTTCTCCCTTCGATTCTGACAGTTTTTCTTTTCGTACATTGGAGCTCGGTTGTTAGGTGCCTACATATTTATAATTATTACACTTTCTTGATAGATTGACCCTTTGTCTCTAGCAACACCTTTTGTCTTAAAGTTGATTGTATCTAATATTAGTATAGACACTCCTGTTCTTTTTTGGTTATTATTTTTTAAAATATTTGTTTATTTGGTTGTACCGGGTCTTAGTTGCGGCAGGCGGGCTCCCTAGTTGTGGCATGTGAACGCTTCACTGCGGCATGCATGTGGGATCTAGTTCCCCCACCAGGAATTGAATCCAGGCCCCCTGCACTGGGAGCGCGGAGTCTCATCCACTGCACCACCAGGGATGTCCCTGGTTACTATGTAAAGACATTTCTTTTTTCATCCTTTTAATTTCAACTATCTGTGTCTTTGAAAATAAAACGTGTTTCTCATAGCATATACTTGGATCATGCTTTTTAAATCTATTCTACCAATCTTTGACTTTTAGTTGGAATATTTAACCCATTTACATTAATGCAATTACTGATTAGGTAGGATTTATGTCTTCTGTTTTGCTATTTGTTTTTCTGTTTTATGCTTTTTTTTTTTGGTTTTTATATTCCTCCATTACTGTCTTCTTTTGTTTAATAGGTATCTTCTAGTGTATCATTTAAAATTCCTTGTCATTATATTAATTTTTTACAATTTTTTTAGTGCTTGCCCTGGGGATTACAATTAATATCTTAATTTATAACATCTAATTTATATTAATACAACTCGATTTCAATCGTATACAAAAACTTTATTCATGTATTGCTTCTGTCCCTCCTCCCCTCCTTTTTGCTGTTATTGTCACACAAATTATATTTTTATCCATTATATATCTATCAACACAGATTTATAATTATTGCCTTACGTAGCTGCTTTTAACTCAGGAGCAAATAAAAGGTTAGATACACAAAATACATTTATTCTGTTGTTTATGTTTACACACATAGTTACCTTTTCTTGTGCTCGTTATTTCTTCATTTGGATGTGAGTTATTATCTAGTTTCCTTTTGTTTTTGTCTGAAGTACTTCCTTTGGTATTTCCTTTAGGGAAGGTTTGCTAACAATGGATTCTCTGTTTTTGTTTTTCTTCATTTTTGAAAGATAGTTTTGCTGGATATAGAATTCTTGGTTGACAGTCCTTCTTTTAGGATTTTGAATGTGTCATCTCACTGCCTGTGGCCTCCACAGTTTCTGATGAAAAGTTAGTTGTTAACATTGTTGGGGATCCGTTGTATGGGATGAGTTGTTTTTCTCTTGCTGCTTTCAGGATTCTCACTCTGGCTTTTGTCAGTTTGATGCTGATGTGTCTACATGTGGATCTCTTTGAGTTTGTCCTACTTCAGATTTCTTAAGCTTATTGGATGTGCTGATTCATAGTTTTCATCAAATTTGGGGAGTTTGGGTCATTATGTCTTTAAATATTCTTTCTGGTCCATCTCTCTTTCTCCTCCATCTGAGACTTCTGTTATGTGTATGTTGGTGCATCTGATGATGTCTCATAGGCTCTGTTCATTTTTCGTCATTCTTTTTTCTTTCTGTTCCTCAGACTGGATAATCTCAACTGATTATCCTCAAGATTGCTGATTCTTTCTCTGCCTGCTCAGATCTGCTGTTGAGCTCTTCTAATGGACTTTTCATTTCAGTTATTATAATTTTTAACTGAAGAATTTCTTTTGTTTTTTTAATATTATTTTTACCTCTTTATTGGTATTTTCTATTTGATGACACGTTCTCATTCTCTACATGAATTCTTTAGACGTGGTATCCTTTAGTTTTTTGAACATATTTAAAATAGCTCATGTAAACTCTCTGTCTAGTAAGTTCAACATCCAGTTTCTCAGGGTTTTTATTGTTTTTTTTTGTTTGTTTGTATTGTTTGTATTGTTTGTTTGTTTTGTTTTCCCGTCTATGTATGGAGCATACTTTCTTTCTTTTTTCTTTTTTAACAAAGAAAATGTGTTCTTATTGACGATTACAGTGACTCACTAAGATTCAGGAGTAGAATACACTTTCATTTTTTAAGATCACTGGGGGACTTCCCTGGCAGTACAGTGGTTAAGACTCCATGCTTCCAGAGCAGGGGATGCGGGCTTGATCCCTGGTCAGGGGAATCAAGATCCCACATTCCTCATGGCGTGGAGGAGCATGCTCTCTTGTTTCTTTGCAGGTCCCAAAAATTTTCATTGAAAACTGGTTATTTTAAATGATATAGCATGGCAACTCTGGAAATCAGGTTCTTCCTCCTACTCAAGGTTTGTTGTTGTTGTTACTATTTGTTATTGTCTATTTGTTTAGTGACTCGGGTAAACTAACGCTGTAAAGTCTGTACTCTCTGTTGTGTGTGGCCACTGAAGTCTTGGCTCAGCTAACTTAGTGGTCAGATCATGACTGGACTGGTTTCCTTAAACACCTGGAATCAGTAAGTCTCTAGGCTTTGCTGAAGGTTCTGTATGTGCACTCCCTCAACACTCAGCCAGGCAGCTGAGAACTCTGCCTTGGGCTTTACTTCCCACTGGCGCAGAGCCTCAAGGTCATCCAGAGGTGAGCACTGAGGGTCTTCTCATGTCTTTCCTGAGCATATGCACAGCCCTGGGCATGCGGTCAGCCCTACACATGCTTGTGGCCATCCAGATTCCCAGGATTATGGGAGAGCTCTACAAAGCCCCTATGGATATCTCATTCCTGAGTTTTTCCTTACAGATTCTTGGTTCGTCTGTTGTTTGCCCCAACTGTTACCCCCACCTTAGGCAGCTGAGACATTCAACATGCCTCTAAATGTTTTCAACAACTGCCCCTGGGGAAGAGGCTTTCACACATGATGAGCTGTGAGTCAGATTAAATAAAGACAAGTCAGGTCTTCTGGGGAACCACAGCCAGGTCAGATAGTGACAGTCTTCTGGCAATGAGGCTTTGAGGAGCTCCAGCCCGTCCTGCCCTTTCCCATGGCTGCCAGGCTTCTGTTTTCACTGTGACTGTGGCTGTTCATTTCCAGGCTGTGGCGGAGATGGAGAAGGTGATGGAAATAGGGCAAGTTACCAAGCCAGAAAGTTCACTGTTCTTACTGAGAATCAGCCATTTTTCTTGAGTAAATGCTTCCCCCAGATTCCTGCCAGCCTTGATTTCCAGAGTTTTGAAAAAGTTGATTCTGACCATCTTTGACGTTTTTCTCACTGTTTTTATGAAGGACTGCCATTTTTACTGATGCCCAGAGCTGGCTTCTTGAGGTTTCTTGTCTCTAGTCCTCTTTCTGGATATTGTCTTGGGGTTACCTGTCCTTGGAGATAACTTGACTTAGATTTGATTTAAATGTGGTCCTGGGTTTTGCTCACCACCTGGTTGCTATGTCTACTTTTATGTGGCAATTGGGGATTATCTAAAGCATTGCAGCCATGGCCACATCCATCTTCCCAGAGTTAACTGATTACTCAACCAACTTCTATCCTCTCTCTCTCTGTATATATACGAGAGAATATATATATATATATATCCTCTCTCTTCTGTCTGACATGGAAATGAATGCCTATTTAATCTGTTGCCCTTTCCTTGTTGAAAACATCCATTGCATTACTCTGCACTGAAGGAAGTGAGCCTCTCTGCCTTCAGAGCAGCAGTTTCAGCCCTGGCAGCACACTAACATAACTTGGGAAGCCTCAAAAAAGAGGATGTCTGAGCCTTACCCCCAAAAGATTCTAACTTGAATGGTTTCATATGGGGCCTGCCATCTGCACCTCTTAAAAATTCCCCAGGTGATTCCAGTGTCTTAATATCTCTTTTCCTATAAAATGGGACTAAGAGTCTCTGAATTACCGAAAACTTGTTTTAAATACAAGCATACGAATCACTTTCTCCCTATGGGTATCTTAAATTTTTTATCTGAATGTTTTAAGATTTTCAAATTGCACGTTTGACATCATTTTAACCCTATACGGTAAGTTAATATGATATATTTTGTTATAATTTTCATAGAATAACAGAGAATAGCAATACTCAGTAGAGTATAGAAGAGTATAATTTTAAATAGTTATAATTTCAATATTCCACCCATGCTTTCTTTTTGATGTAAGAGGAATACACCTTTTTATTTAGTACATTAAAAAAAAAAATACCAGAGGCACAAAGGCTGTTCCCAGTGTCACTTAGTTGGTGCAGAGTTGGGGTTAGAACTCCCAACAGCAGAGTGTAGAACAGGAGTTCTCAAAATTCTGATCTCAGGAACCCTTCATACTATTGAAAATTATTGAAGACCCCAAAGAGCTTCTGCATTTTTGTGGGTTAGTGCTATCCGCATTTACTGTCTTAGAAACTTAAAGTTGAGAAAATTTTAAAAAGCTGTGATTTAATTCCGTCTAAAATAAAAAGTCATAATAAACTTGTTACATAATAACCATAGTAACTCTGTCTTCCAAAACATTTTTTAAAATGTGCTAAGTGTTATGTTTTTGTTTTGTCTTAAATTTTTGCATATTTCTTTAATGTTTGCCTTAAGAGAAAACAGTTGGGTATGCATATCTGCTTCTGCACTCATTCTAGGCAATTTCCACCCACATAGCCTCTGGAGAACTCCAGTGTAAGAGAAAATAAAATGAAAAGGACAAATAGTGCCTTAGTATTTTATGAAAATAATTTTGACCTAATGCCCACCTTAGAGCCTCAGGGACCCATGGAGCCTCTCAGGCCACACTCTGAGAACCGCTGTAGAGAGAAAAGGGGGTGTGTTTGGAGTCAGGAGGAAGCATCAGCGCCAGCTGTGCCCCGAGCGGGCCACGTCCGCTCGGCACACACGTTGTGACAGTACCTAAGCTCTCCTGGTTTCCATTTCCCTTCCTGTGGCGTGTGGGCAGCACCACACGCCTTTGGTCGGGCGCCCTGGAACCAGACACTGAAACAGAGGTTTGCTGCGGTCAGGTCCTTGGAGAGCGCTCAGGGCATAACACCTGTGCAGGTGATGGGAGCCTGGTTGGGCGGAGGGGGGACGCAAGGGCGATGCCGCGCAGGAGGTGCTGAGCGGAGCCCAGAGGAGCTCTGGGTCTGGAGCTGGGCTCAACCTTCGGAGGTGACCCCATGGGGGCACGGGGCTGGGCCTCTGTGCCCAAGGAGGGCCAGGGCCCTGGGACACGCTCTGCCAGGAGGAGGCTCGGCGTGGTGACTGAGGGAGAGGCCGTTCCCCGTGGCTGCGGGAACGGAGCAGACAAGGCTCCAGCTGAGAGCTGCCGGCCTGCCAGTGTCAGAGGCCGAGCCCCGGGGAGGCATGTGTGCGGCACGACTCCACCCCACAGCCACTGCATGGTGTTCCATCGTTTCTCAGACGCACTTTGTGTTCTTAACACATCTTAACACATCGCATCTTAACACCCCTGAAATCAGGGGTGCATCTTACATCAATAACACGCCGTCATTTAACCGGCAACATTTTGGCTTTTTCTTAGCAATACTGAAATGATGGTCTGTCTCAAGATCAAAATTTCTTAGCATGGGTGAAATACAGTAATACCGTCTCATAGGATTGTTTCAATCAGAGGTGATGCGGGTGGTGCCATTCACTAAATGCTCAGGAAATGTTGAAGCCCTTCTCACCCACACTGAGTTACGGAGAGCCTTCCCTTCCACATGGACTCTCGCAACTCAAGCCGGCGTGAGCTGGGCGGCCGGGGAGGAAGACTGAACGTCCTCAGTGGATGGACTGCTGGCTCGGTGTGACCGTTGTGTGGGTCAGTTATGACTCTAGAGCATTGTATCTCAGGAGCTAAAATGATAAATCAGAACTGGGTACTGTGGTTAACTACTTGGGATTCTGAATATATACATTTGTTCAGCTTTTACGGTTGGGCGCAAATTAACACAAGCAGATGGGAAAAGGAAGGTGGGGCTGTAGAGCGTCTCGGCAGGGAGCCTGAAAGCCGCCCTGAGCGGGAGCTGACGTCTGCGCATGCTCCACCTGTGCCGGCTCCGCAACCGCAGGCCCGGAGCTGGGGAAGAGCAGGAACTAAGGCATCATCGGACGTTCCCTCCACAGCGTCCCTCCGCCTGTTCTGGTGTTTTTATCTGCTGTTCCACGTCATTCTAAGTCAAGAAAAAATAAGAAATTATTAGCACGGACTTTTACCATTTGTCTTTATATCGTGCAATTCTGGTTTTAAATGCAAGTATAAGAGCATTTAATGCACACGCAAAATCACCAAAATTATCCAACTCCTATTTCATGGCTCGAACATGCATACATGCTGTCCACGTTAGACGGCGGAGACGCTGCTCTGTTTCACTTCTCGATGCGGACACATCCCACCAAGCCCGCCTTCGGCTCCCCGATGGATACGTAGGACCGAGGGAGAGGAACTCTGGCCTCCCTACCGTCCCCTCTCCTTCCCTGTCGTCATTCAGCATAGGTGGCTGGGAATTCGGGGAAGTGGAGGGAATCAGAAAGGATGTGACGGGGCCCCCCTTGTCTGTGTTTCTCAGAACACCGCTGCTTACTTTCTGTGTGCGAAGCGAGTCCTGGGCGGAGGCGAGCTTGTCTCCGGGGGCCCCCTGGGTTCTGAGTTGAGGGCATCTCCAAGCCGACGTGTGAGCGGGCCAGGAAGGGCGGCAGGCACGCGGACGGGGTGCCCCTCCGCCAGCACACACCCCCGCTGTCTGGCCCGATGTGCCTACAAAACGCAAGTTCAGAGATGAAGTTGACGGTTTCAGGACAGGGGCGGTAGAGGAGGAAAGCAAACGGAGATCCTGTGCGCATAGACCTGTGTTCTGTCCGCAAGGCTGGGTGGGTACGAGAGGGACCTCGGTGTGTGGTTGACGGCCTCGCCTTGAGTGGGTCACGGCTGACGTCCCCGCTGTGCATCACCACCGGCGGCCCTGCCCGCCCCAGTCATCCACCCAAGCAGTCGCCGAGCGCGTGTCTCTGTGAAAGTTAGCTTCTGCCTTGGCCCACCTCGTAATTGCAGAGGCAGTGTCTGTGGTTCAAAGTGCCGTCAATTGCTTGCTGCCGAAACGTCCCAGGTTTCTACGTAGAACACAAATCCTTTTGACTGTTGGACGTTGGGAAAATGCATTTCTGGGAGGAATGGGAGCTTGTGCCGCCCACCTGACCCCCTGAGCCCCTGGATGCTGACTCCGGGAAAGGCCTCTGCGGGACAGGCCTGCACTTTGACCGAGGCTTTGGAAACTGGCCTGTGGAGCTGGGGCGGAGCCCGGGGAAGCCAGGCCTGGGGCGTGGGCCGGGGGAGGATGCACCCGAAGACCCGCCCGTGGAAGGCAGACGAGCGACGGTGGGAGACCGGAGGGGCACCGTGGGGGTCGCGCTCGCTGGGTTGGAAGGCGGGAGGGACTGGAAGTGTTGCAGCAGAGGACCAGGGGATGCCCCTGCCGGTGGGCTGCGGCGATGCCGCCCTGAGGACACATCTGCGCCTGCGCCCAGGGGAGCGTGTGGGCGGCTTCCAGGCGTCCGAGCTTTGAGGCCGAGGAGCCGCCAGCGCCCAGCGCCCTCGCCTCCCCGAGGCGGCGGGAGGCTGCTCGCCCTGCTCCCGGGGGCTCCTTCCGAGGGCTGCAGGGGGAGGCCCGGGCTGTGGGACGGGTCCTGCCCCCCGTGCAGAGAACGGCGAGTCCGCTCATTGCCGGGCGCGTCCCCCGAGCTCGCCCTGGCCGGAGCCCCTCTCCGGGCTCTTTCTGTTGCTGCGCTTTTCTCCGCGCTGTGTCACAGGCCACGTTTACATGGAGCGGGTTTGTGCTCTTTGTCGTCCGCACGTCTGGACGGGGAGGGTTTGCTTTCTCGCCCTGCCCCCCCCCCCCCCCACCCGCCAGCGCGGTGCCTGACACAGGTCTCCGAATACAGGCGTTAGGAGCGGGGACAGGGGAGTGGCTTCTCTCCTCCTCCGTGGCTTTTCCTTCCTCATCTCTCTGGCTGGGAACGAGGCGCTCCACCTACAGTGTATTGACGCGTTATTTTAGTTAGAGCCCTTGATCATTTGGTTTCCACAGGAGACGGTGAAATCGTGATACTACCGGGCAGTCTGAGATACCTTTTGGTTTCAGATCCTATACTCATGCCCCTTCCCACTGAGGTGGGTAGACAGCAGGTGATTTCGCTTCAACATGAGGACCACGTGAAAAGGAGTTGACCTTTTCCTTTGTTTTGTTCCTGAAAAACTAAAAGTTATTAAACAGACATCAGCACCCAATTCAGAAGCTGGCCCTGGTCCCTCTGTCGCGTGTGGTTTGGACCACAGGGTGCATGAGGCCCACCGGGGCGGGCGGGAAGCAGCCTCCACACGCTGCACCGAGCCAGCGGCACCTGAGGTCACGGCATCCGTGGAGCTTGTGTGTTCATCACAGTTACTGATCCACGTATTTGCTCACACGTTAAGAGGGCGCCTCAAGTGTGAGAGGGAAGAAGCCCTGGCCGGACTTTTGGGGAACCGCTTTCACACCAGAAGGGGGGCGCACAGTAAGGGGAACTGGCATCCGGGCAAACAGGAGGTACAGGTGTCGATGCAGCTCAGAGGGGGCTTTGCCCACGCCAGTCATGCTTGACGGACTGGGATTCTCACAGAGACGCCTGCCTGCAGTGCTGGGGCTCCTTCGCGTGGTGGCCGGGACGCTGCAGAGACCAAGGCAAGGGGAACATCACGGCCACAGGGAGATGTGCAGCCAGTCTCACCTGTACTCACGTGCTCATCCGATACACCTCCAAAGCGGAAACGTCGCGTAGTGGACGGCATCTGGCCACAGCCCTGGTCGGGATCCGCCCCTGCCTCTCCCTCTGAGCCCAGGCCTGGCCGGGGCGACCCCCGTCGCTGCCTCTCCCTGGGAGCCGCTCTGGCAGCCTGGGAAAAGTGCCCCGGCCGCGAACTGTGCTCGGCGCCGGGTAGAATGGCAGTTTCTGCTCCCCGCCCACCAAGTCCCCGTGCCTCCTGGTTTCCTTCCATCTCTGTCGTCCGTTCCCTTTTCATTAACTTCTTGGCAGGAGGGCCCGTGCTGGGGGTGTTGGCGAAGGGGGCTGTGGCCTGGCGGGAAGCTGGGGGGCCAGCCTGCGCTCCCTGCAGGGCCGAGCTCGCCCGGGTGCTCTTTCCAGGTGTGGCCCGACTGGGGTGCCCGGCAGGTGGCTGAGGACCCCCGGCCGCTGCTCCTCCACGGTGAGCAGCGCGTCCGACTGCGTGTGGAGACTAAGCGCAGCCCTGGCTCCGGCCGCAGTCTGCCCGGCAGACTTAGCACCGGCGGCTCTAGGCCACGCGGAGGCGTGTCTGGTGCTGCCGAGCCTCACAGGCCGCCTCTGTCTGACCGCAGCCTCCCCCCGGCAGCCTTCCCTGGTTTGCGGCCCCGAGCTCGCCTCCCTCCAAGCCCTCGTCCGCCTCCACGCCACACGCCCTGACCTCCTCAGGAACAGTGCACACGGGGTGGTTTTAATTCAGGCTTTAAACTGCAGGAAGGAGGAGGGATTGCGACGGGAGAGGCTGGAGAGGATGCTGAGGGGAGGCTCATCCCCCGGCGGGTTTACCGCGAGTTCTGCGCGGGCGGGGGGAGCGGGGCACCCACCCGAGGGCCATGCAGCGCGGGAGGCACAGGGGCCGGGCCAGCCACGGGGTCGGAAGGGCCTGCTTTTCAGGGCTTTGCCCCTTAGGCTTGTAAGAGCCCCCCGGCCTGAAGTGCGAAGGTCTGTGTGTGGGGAGGAGACGCCGTAAGGTCGGGGGACAAGACCGCTGCCTGAGCGCGGGTGTGGCCACAGGTCCCCTGAGCCCAAAAGAGGTCCCCGGCTTTCTGAGTTTTCACACACGTTGCCGGTGGGAGTGGGTAGCCATGGGAGAAGGCCCAAATGTGGAGGTGATGTGGACCCTGCTGATGGGACTGGCCCGGCCACCAGCCCCTGACGCGTTTGTGCTGCGCCCTCCTGCGTGGCCGCGAGCTCGGCCCAGGTCCACCTTGCCAGGCTGACGTGCTCAGACTCGACGCGTGGGGCGGCGCGGGAGCGGGGAAGCTTCAGAAGTCAGTTCCCCGGAAGCATTTCAAAACTTAACCAGCAACCTACCAGATATCCTTAGGTGACATGATTTGCTCTGGAGTAACGTGTGTTCTTTTGAAAAGTTAATTTTCTACTAAATGAGTTAAGACGGAATACTGTGTTTCAGTCTGGCTTCTTCTGGAGCGGTGGTGAGCCTTAGTTTCCTCTGTTAATGAGGCATCTCACGTTGCTTGCAAAACTAGTGTTGCCCTCGAACTGACCCAGGTGTTAAACATCTGAGAATGGTCGTCTCCGGAGTCGGTGCCTCAGAGAGGATACGCTCATTCTGGCTACGCTACCTCTGCTAAGGGCACTGCCGGACTCCCCTTTGAAAATGTGGTCAGAGACAGATGTGTCTACTGGAATAGTCATTGAAAGCAGGACACTTTACACGTGGAAAAATATGTGGGGAGTTTTAGAACATCTAAATGTGCTTTGGAGTTAAATACAACAGTCAGGAAGACTTCTGGTGAGAAGCAACATTATACAACCAAAAAACTGGACTCTTTGCGTGTAACTGTGAAGACAGTTCCTGAAAGAAAGCCTCCAAGTTATTCTGCAGGTCGGCCTGTCTAGGTGAGTGTTCGTGTGCCCCTTCTCGGAGGCCTGTGTTTACCAGGACAGGCCTGCAGAGCCGCTGAGGTCCCAGAGGCAGACGGAAGCCACACTTTCCTGACTTCGGATCCGGGACAAGCTGGAAACTCTGACTCAAACGAGATCACAGGGAGGAATCACCCACCAGGATGAGCCAGAACAAGCAACAGATAAAAGGATCAGACTCTCAGAATAGAAATAATGGAATAGGTTGAAAGAGGCTGCCTATTCACTGTTTGAAATAATTAAGGAAATAATGCAAGCAATAATAAAAATGCAACAGAATGAAAAAGGGATGAGAGGTTAAAACAAAATTACCAGAACGTGTGGAAATAGAAAATATGGTCCTGCTAACTAGAAACTCTGTGGATGGATTAGACAGCTGGTCAGACGCCCACCCATAAAGTGAGGGTTATTGAGCGGCAGCACGGATCTGAAGAGATGACCCAAAGTGCAGCGTCAAGAGCGACAGGGATGGAAGACGTGCAGGGACAGGCGAGGGATGCAAGGTCCGCGTGGCATCACGTGCACATTCCTGGAGGGGAGGGGAGGGTGCAGGAGAGGCAGTACTTGAAAGAGTGGCCACGGAGCTCCCAGAAGTGCAAGGAGGCGCGAGGCTGCGTGCTGCTGGAGTACCTGGGTTCCCAGCAGGGTGTTGCAAACCGGAAAGTCAAGGTTGGACACATCGCAGTGGGTCAGTGGGAGACCAGAGTCCAAGAGAAGAGACAAAATATGTGAGAAAGGACGATATTTAGATTGCACCTTTCTCAACAGCAAGGAGGGCAGGGAACAGTGGGGATTCTTCCAGATCCTGAGAAAAGATAATTGGCACCAGGAATCGTATGTCCACTAAAGTATAATTAAAAGCAAAGGGATAAATAACAAATGGAAACTGAGTTTCCCACTAACAACTAAAGGAACTTCTAAAGCATGGGCTTCAGGAGGGACACAGACCCCCGAAAAGATACAGAAGTACAAACCATAGGGGAACGAGACGGAAGAGATGGAAGCGTTGTGACGGACAGCGTTTGCGTGTGGGCACAGGGAAGTGCAGAGCAGAGCGCAGGCAGGATGGGGATTCTGTGGCACGTGGTCAGGCAGACGTCAGTGCCCAGCACGTAAAGAACACGCATAAGTCAGGGAGAAATAAAGGCCGCCCAGGCTCACTAGACATCAGAGAAGTTGAAGCTAAAAATCACAAGATATTATTTCCTTAACTGTAAGATTGGAAAAAATGAAAGAATCTGGCAATCCCAAGTGTTGGCCAGAATCTAGGGCAAATTGGAAATTCTTAGACACAGGTGATGAAACCATTTTCGATGCTGTTTCGGCAACAGCAACAAAAATGATTTCATGAAAGTCCTACATTGAAGCTCTTCCATTTGT
The DNA here is from genome assembly GCF_028564815.1 of Eubalaena glacialis. Lineage (NCBI taxonomy): Eukaryota > Metazoa > Chordata > Mammalia > Artiodactyla > Balaenidae > Eubalaena > Eubalaena glacialis. The sequence goes on along the minus strand of NC_083723.1, from coordinate 128,930,712 downwards.
AGTTACTCACTCCAGGTATTCTGGGCACTAGGAAGCCTGTGCCTAACAGTCATGCCGCCTCCGTCTTAACAGCAATCAAATGGGAGTTCCCCGAACACCCGTCAACCAGAGAGCAATTCAACACCACAGAGTAACCGTCATCAACCACCCGGAGGCACACGTATTAGCATGTCTGCGTCTCACAAGCGAGGTGAGCAGGTAAAGCACAGAACACACAGAGGCGGAGAGCATGTGAAGTCAAAAGAGAAACCGTACCGCGTGCCGTTTAGGAGAACTCACACACGCAGTGAACATGTAATGGCGAGTGTGGGATGTCGAGTACGGCAGTGGGACAGTTGTCAGCTCCGGGCGAGGTGAAGAGAGAGGCGCAGTCAGAGAGGAATCGCTAACGGAATGTTCTGTATCTTCCGTAAATCAGTGGTGTGAACAGGTTCTTCGTTATGTTTCTTCACTCCTTTGTGACCCCCACCCCCCGGAACGTTTCATAATAAATTAAGTAATAAAAAGGCCAACGGAGCAAGCAAAAGACAGAAAGAAGGAAATAATGAAGACAAGAGCAGAAAATGAGAAACAGAGGGAAAAGGCAAGCATCAGGAAAACAAACAAAAACCCTAGTTCTTTGAAAAAACACATAAGACAGACCTCTGTTTAACCAACAACAGTAACAAAAGGGCATAAATAAGCAATTATTGGGAAAAAAGGGAGCATCACGATAGGTGAGCTGAGTTTAAAAATCACAAGAGAACACTATGAACAGTTCTGAGAAATGTGAAAAGATGACATAAAAAACTATAAAACAGTAAAAGTGGCTCAAAAAAGGTCACTTTTGAATTAGCCTATAATCGTTAAAAAATCATATACCTAAATTTTCAAAAGGTTGTTTTTGTAGATTCAGTGAGCATAGTCTACATTCATAGTGGAAAATCCATTCTGTCCCCAAACTACCCTATTGTGATGATGCCCCAAACCTGGGACCGGCCCCCAGAGGTGAGGGGGCACCTCCACCGGAAGTCGCTCTGGCCTGGCCAGCGGTGCACGTGGAAATCTAAACTTTGCAAAAGCCTCTGTGAGTCTAAACACTGACCATCATCTCCTGTTTGGTAAGAATCCCCCTGAACTGTATTTTTTTCTAGGTCCATATTTACTTGTAACATTTCCTTATTGGCTCTAAAGAACCCCTCCTTATTGGTGAGTTTTGCAATCAAAGAGAAATGAGAGCCTTAATTAAATGAAGACCCTTTCCAAGAGAAATGCCTTCTCTGTCTCTAAAGAAGTAGAAAGAATGGTCGAAGGAGCTCGTGGTGTCCTGGGCTGAGGGTTGCTGAACTGAAAGGAAAGACAGTGTCCCAAACGAATGCCATAGCTACATCATCAACGTTGCAAAGGGGGCTTCCGAAAGCATTCTTGGCAGATTTCCTTCGAACAAGAGCTCCCCTGGTACATTTCAGAATTGGTTTCCAGATCTTGACACCAGGGCAGACATGGGAAAGCCAGAGAGTTCGCAGCTTAAATGTTGATCAGCCTGGAATGAAGAGAGAACGGCCCTGTGGTTAGAACAGAAAATACGATCTGTTTCTAAAGCTCGCTTGCCCGGACGCTTAGAGCTGTGATACCAGAAACTGCACGTCCTGCACCTGCTCCTCTGGGACGCGATTCTGAGAGAATCAGTCTTACTTTGCACGTTGCATTTTCGGCGTTTCCTCTTCAGGAGCAGAATAACCAGGAAGACGTGTGTCTTTGGATGTGGAGAGCTCATATTTCCTGTGGCATTTGAGGGCTCCCAGCACGTTGCCGTCTGGCCAGCACTTGCCCGGCCCCCAGCCTGGCCTTCTGGGGTCTCAGCGGCACGAATGTGAGGAGGATCCCGCAGGGCAGGTGCACGGCCTCTGCGCCACAGACCACACGCTCTGCCCCACGAGCTGCTGCAGGAAGATGGACAGCCGTCACGAGCGGATGGGCCGAGAGGGCTTAGACTAATCAACACAGGTTCACCCTCCGATTATTTAGCTGTCTAACCACCTCTGTCACGTATCTGAGAGTCGACAGTATGATGATTTGTAACTGGCACCAGCTGTCCGTGAACAAGCTGGTTGTCCTGGAAATGCAGGAAGGAGCCGACAGGGCAGGTGTCGTGGACGCCCCACGTCCGGGTCTCAGCCGGGTAGGCAACCCAGCGGTGGCGCGGTGCAGCCAGCTTCTCTGCCCCTGGGGGTCCCCGCCGCCGTCTTCCTCCATGGCCCCTTCTTACCAGGTTCTCCCCGTCCCGTCGCATCACAGGCCCCGGGTGGCTCCTCCAACCGTCAGAAGAGACGCGGACGCGTTTCTGAGGCCACAGTTTGTCTTTCTGGAGCGGATGGCTGGTATTGCACGACCTATTCTCACCGCAGAGGAGACGCAGAAAAGGGAGCTCTGTCACCCGAGCTGGGGTGCCATTAGCTGACACCAGGGCGACCCTTTACTTCACACGGAAGACTTCGAATATGGGAACCAGAAATGCAGACAAAATCCTCCCACGAAGTGTTACCACTTTGTGGGCAAACCACAGACATTCTTATTGATATGTATTTGAGAGGCAAATTTTTCTCTTTTAGGAGATGCCTAGGTATCCCTGTAGGTTCAAGGAATATTGACAGACTATACTACTCTTATAATTAAAACTAGATTTCTTAACTTTGAACACTCTTAAAGCTTACATTTTTTCTGATGCAAACTAGAGATTTTTGCTTTTTAATTTTAAAGTTTGAGGTCAGGTCGATTTCATCTGCACTAAAATTTCATAAGCTGAAGGCTTGGTTCAGGGCACTGTTGAGCGTTAATGGAACAGCTGAATCGGAAGGCAGGCGGGCCTTTGAACGACCTGGAGGGGGGGCTTCGTGTCAGACACGGCAGAGCCTTCACACTCAAAGAGAATTGGATGTAGCAATAGAGGCGGAAATTGAGACCTCTAGAAACCTGGAAGCTTCCCAGATGCACTGAAAACCTGCATTTCTGAGAACAGCAGGAAGGTGGGGAAAGGATATCCATTTATGGGCTGTATGGGATGTAATTTTGTCTTAAACCTCACTAAGAGCTATATGGGTCATGGAGACAATCAGGCTTTTATTCTTTGAAATAATTCACATTACAGGCTTGTGTCTTACTTGCCTTATCAAATAAAAGCCTTTAGCCTCGTGTGGGCAGATAATTACAGTTTGATTTCTGGACCTCATTTTGGAAATGGTTTTTGCCCTCCTACTCTTCTTTCTCTTCCTCTTACGTCTCTCTCTTCCCCAGCTAGACTTTGTGGTTTTGTAGGGTTCCGGGGGTGTTAGCTGGCCATATGAGTAGATGCCAAAGCTATATGAAGAAGTCACTTTTATTTGAACTCAGGAATTTAATTACAAAGTGCAGGAACATTGATGCCGAGAGAGAATTTCTTTTAACGCTGTCTTCAGCCGCTAAAGGACTATTACCAACCAGAAAACAATAAACCAGACAGCCGGTGGTGCCGGCAGGGTCCAGCGTCCCTCACAGCTGCTCTGGGATGTGTTCTTGACACTGAACTCTGTTTTACTCAACTCGGCGAATCTCACGTTTCAGGACAAAAAGCAGATGGATAAACACCTTTTGTAAAACATTGGAAGCCAACCACAATCTAGTTTATTCACCAAAACGAAGTGAGGGAATTGGAGGGTCCCAGACCTTAGACTGAAAAAACGAAATAAAACAAAACAAAAATAAACACACTCCAAAAAATGAAATCTCCATTATTTCCCAGATCTGCAAATATGTGCAGTTCTGTTCCCGACTCCGCCTAGAGCCCTCAGGCATGAGGACGGTCGGCCGTGGTCAATTGTGCAAAGTAACACGCCGGACCCACAGCAGAGAGTCGACAAGCCCGATGGTGGGTGTGGGGGGTGCGCTCAGAGGACCACAGAACAGGTGGGTGGGGCTGCTGCCAGCCTTGCCGGGGGAGGGGGGAGGGCAGTGGAGACGCCTCTCCTCCCCCCGCAGTTCTGAACCCCCTCCCCGTCCGGGAAGCACTTCCTGCTCAGCTGGTCACCTCCTCCCCTGCTGAGTCCCTGCTGCCTGAGGAATCAGACGCCCTTTGAAGACTTTGCAGGTGCTCCCGTGTCCATCAGCCACCATTTCTGGAATGTTCCAGGGTTACTGGACACGGAGATGGGCCTCTCCAGACCCTCTCTCCGGAAGTTCGCCATCGAGGAGAGAAGGCTGGTGACAAGGGCGCGATGCTCCGTGGGCACAGTGGGAGGTGTTCTCTGGACGGAGGACATGGGAGGGCGGTCTTCCTGGCCGTCACGGGCCAATTGCGCCATCTCTCCCTGCACACCCGCCGGGAGCCGGTCTGGTTCACGCGTCCCGTGCAGTGGACAGCAGTGCCCGCTGACCCCACGGCCGCAAGGGGGGCCCGGGCGTGCCCTTCCGCCCCTTCCGCGCGGACACGTTCCCCCAGCAGAGGACCCGAGCGCCCTACTGCTCGGCTCCAGGGTCTCTGCCCCCTCCCCACACCGTCCCTGCAAGAGCGTGACCCTCACGGGGACGCCCACACTCAGCATGTCGGAAACACCTTATGTTTTCAGTGGAGCGCCAACAGGACAGGGTCCAAGTGTTCAAAACCAAAACCACAAACGAACAAAAATCAAAGCGGGATTACGGAGCTGGCTGGTGGTTCGTCGGAGGATGTCGTCACCCTGTGGATTGTTCCAGGGCGCTAGCGTCGGCGTGGGCAGAGGAGGCCACGTGGCGCGGCGTGGGTGGAGGACGGGTGTGGGCGGAGGACAGGGCTGCGTGTTCACACCCTGTGTGGTACTGCTGTGTGGCACTCGTGCAGTAGCGGTGCTCGCAGGTGCTCGCGGCTGCACACGCACAGCCCTCACCTGTTCGCTCAGAAACGTTCTGGCAGAGGAGCAGGGTGGGGGGGCGCACGGGGAGGTGGAGGGAGGGGCCGGCCAGGAGGAAGCGAACCCTGGGGGGTGGAGGAGGTGCAGAGAGAAGGGCCTGGTGTTCTCGGAAGGGCCGCGATGAGTTGAGAGTCGTCCTGAGTGGTCACGAGGAAATGCACGGCCGGGTACTGAGCATCAGTACTGCGGGTGGTGGGGTCCCTGGGAGAGCGGCCCTTCCACCTGCTGCAGCCTGACTGGGCGAGAATGCGTGAGCCGTCTAGGCCTCGGTCTCCCCGTCCGTACTCGGGGGGCGTGTGCGAGGGAATTTGAGAGTGTTGATAGTGGAAATGCAGTGGCCTCAAAATAGAGCTACGATCACCTCTCTAAAGCATGTTTTAATCATGTAATTGACTAACATATGATCTGCTTTGGATTTTCTTAAGGTCAAAAATTTTTAAAAAGCAGGAGAATCATTTTGAAGAAACTGTGGTCCGTTTTCGTGTTTGCTCCTCTGGGACACAGCAGTGAAGATGGAGACAATTAGAGTGATTTTGGTGGAGTGTCTCACCTTTTCTGCTGTTCTGGATGCTCCGGGATCCTCTGGGGGGGAGTGGGCTCTGTGGGAGGGGCCTGTGATTAGGCAGCGCACGTGAGTGTGGCTCTGCCTCCGGGGGCGGGCGGGGCCCGAGGCAACCTCCCGTTCACCCCTGAGCAGGACGCTGCTGGTTTCTTCTTGTGCCGAATGTAAAATCACAGCCGCAGGTGCCGGTACCCCTGCTGCCGGGCACACAGCCGACTGCGCCCTCCTTCTGGCCGCAGGCCCTTCTTTTCTGTGTTCCTTCCGTCAGGGTGTTTTCCTCCCCGAGTCTGGGGGTCCGGGGGGGGGAAGCCCTCACTTCCGTTGTGTTGTCCCCTTTAACGCTCAACACGTCTCACAAGGTAAGTGCGGCTTCCCCAGGTTCGCAGCTACGGCCGCAGCTTAGGAAGGGTCGGGCCCGCCCCCGGGGCTTTGGGACTGTGAACCCGGGTCTGCAGTCCCCGCCCACGCTCTGTGCCCACAGCCCGGTAATAACTGCGTCCGTGTTCGCGCGGAAGCCGCCCACCGTGTTCCCCAGTCATCTGCTTCACCTTACGTTTCAAAACCAAAAGGTACTTTCCCCTCCACTTTGGTGAGTCATGTTCCCAAGACGACGGGAAAAGACAGGTGACTCAGCTGTAGTTTTTAGGGTTCTGTGCTGCTTATGCTGGGTGAGAATCTGTCTACAAATAGCAGAACAGCTATCCTGAAGCTTTCTTGGGCAGATGCCTATTTCTTCTGTTTTGCCGCTTTAAAAGTGAAAAGAGCCGCCACTGAGGGTAGTTGGATTATGAACCACAGGCCCTGTGTCAACAGGCTCGGTCGGACCGTACAAAACCGTTCCGGGGAGACTCCGGAGCCTCACTAGGCTGAGGCCGGAGCCCCTCTCAGAAGGCAGCAGCCCCTCAGACCAGTCCAGAGGGAGTCCTCACCCCGGACAGGTGTGCACTTTCCATGAGGCCACAAAGTCTGGGAGACCATGGCTGGGCTTTGCGTCCCTTGAAACCATAAATCCCCTTGTCGTGTTAGCAAAAACGAGTTGTGTGGGGTCGGGGCATCTGAGACCATGGAAGCCTGAAGAAAACGGTCAGGGTTTCTGTGGGTTTTACCTGTTACTGATTCACAAGCCTGCATGGAGAGCTGTCTTTGCCAGGAGCGTGGATTGGGGGCTGTGGCCCTGAAGGACTTTGGCTTCCAAGACAGGGCTCCTGTGTCCTTCAGGGGATGTGGTGGGAAGAAAAGCCAGTCCTCTCATGTCAGGACCTGGGCTCCAGGTCCGCTCCCTCCCCCTGCCCCTCAAGTGTGTCAGGTTAGGGGTGTCGAGCACCAGAGTCTTGAGGTTGGCGGGATGGTGCTTTGAGGGTGACAATTCCTGTCCAACCTCGAGGTCGGCTGGGGACCCCGTTCTCCGTGAAAGGACAGCGAGCTTGCACGTGTGTTCTTACGGAGGATCTGCGTGCCGCTCCGGCGCCCGCGGGCCACACGGGGTTCTAAGTGAAGGGCGCGAGGCCCACACGCAGTCAGCGGTTCTGAGTTTCGCTCTGTCCTCACACGGCCCCTCTGCTTCCCCCGTTGTCGTGCGCCACCCCCATTAGGCCTGGCTTTTCATTTCCTAAATGCTCTCCGCAAAAAATGCTTCCATTGTTCAACCTTCGGGAAAATTTAAAAATTGATAATATGGCCCTCGAAGGAAAGAGGTCTGTGATGTTCCCTCGTTGGGTTAATGAACCCGCTCCAAGGATCTGGGGATGGAGGAGGCCGGAGTCCGTCCACGCGGCGTCCTCACGCGCCTTCTTTTGTCATCCGTTCGTCATTTCATCTCCTGCTTCTCATTTTATCTGCTCTTTCCTCTCTCAATAAACCCCTGCTCTTTCGAGCTTTATCTCAGTACCACAGTGAAAGGTCTTCAAAGAGCTAGTTTCAAAAGCATCCCGTGGAGAGAGCCAATTAAATACATGCAAATGGCTTGGGGGGGAGGCTGGAGTGATTGGGGTCACGAGAGCGCCTGGAACTTCCAAGTGGAGCGTGGAAGCGGGGGCACCGCAGCCCCGCCCCTACCTCCTCAACAGAGTGTCAGAGCCCCGCGGCCCGCGGGCGCCCCGTCCTGTCCTGCACGGGGCCTCCCCTCCCCAGCGGGCAGGGTGTCTCCAGCAGCCGCTTGGCACATTGGAAGACACAGCACCAGTTCTCTGAGTTCCAGCTTCTGCGCGGGCCCCTGATCGGGGAGGCTGCGATCCAGGACCTGTGAATTCCAGTGCGGAGACCGGACTGGACGTTCCCGGGGGCAGGAGCTCCGCCAGCCCTGCCCGGCTTCGTGTGGCCGCACACGGGGAGGTCCTGCTCGCTGAGGTCTGGTCCAGTCCGGAGAAGGGCCTCACTGAGCACAGTGATTGATTCAGTGGTGGGATCTGACCTCGAGCCCCTCTTTTCTGGGGGAGGCGACCCAGCGGGAGGCAGGTAGTTCCCGCTACTTCATCAGAGAGAAGTTGCGTCTGGGAGGGGTGTCCCGTCCTTCTGGAAGCATCCTCGGTGAGGCTGGGGGAGTGGCCCTGGTCCCCCAGGGAGGCTCTGAATCCCACACACAGCTCTCTCTGGGGGGGCCACACGTCCCTCTCTGGACAGCACCCTCCTCGAGGGCGAGGAAGCAGCCACCCCGGCCCCTCCCGGCCACAGGCTGTCTTCTCTGTCCTGGGAGACCTGGCCTGGAGGCGGCTGCCCGTGGAGGTGCCCCGAGTAGGGGCCCAGCCCTGGCAAGGCAGCAGCATAATGCAGCACCTTGCCTCTCACCAAAGAACAAAAATTACTCACAATTACATGCAATTAGCTATTTTAAATTATTAATGGTGGTGAAATAATGTGTGTATTCAACAAGGAATCTGTCATAATTTTTAGTAATTGAAAGTAATTTCTAGCCATTAAATCCTAATTTAGTGCATTTTCTGGGTGGTGCCTTTTTTCAAGGGGTGCCTCTGAGTTGTATTATTGGGTCTTTTTTCCAGGCACTTTGTTCAGTAAAATTTGCTGGGTAAGATATTTGGGGGAGCAAAATAACCATAGTCTTGGAAGTGAAGTAAGAATAAAGGGTTGATCTGGCTAACACGAGGCCGTGTTTGCCGAGGGTGTGAAAGATGTGTGCCCGCCCGGTCTTCCCCACTGAGTCACCCCCTCTGGGTTTGTTCAGAGTCACTTACAGGAGACTGGTCTGGTGAAGAGCCCCAGAACGGGGCCGGCCCTCGGACCAATGTCCAGTGGGCGCATCCTACCCACCCGCTCGCTGGGTCCTAGGACACAGGCCAGGGCGGCCGCTGGCCCTCTCGACAGCCAGGCTGGAGCCAGGGCAGCACAGGGCAGCGAAGGACACAGATGCTGCTGCACAGGCCTCAAGTCTTCTTGTTTACTTCTTCCTTTAACTTCCCGAACTGAACTCTCGCCTCAGCAGGCAGGGTGCTGGGGGAGAGCTGGGGCCAGCAAGGGCGGGAGACTCTGGCCGCACCAGGATAACTTCCTCATGGTGGGTTTGCCTGTGGACGGCAGGCAGGAGACCATTTTGTCCACCCGAGAGGGGATCTTATCCCTGATAAAATCTGCCACCTCCTTTGTCAAGTAGCAGATAAATATTCTGAGTAAGTTCTTCAGAAATTAAATGACTTGGGCTCATCTGGGAACCTTGCAAATTAGTCATTTTAACTGGGCATGACTTCTGTGTCCTGGGCGGTAATTGAAACTTGAACGTGGTTCCTGCCCTCCTGTGTTTATTTTCTGTCGGGAATGGTGGGACCAGCAGCCAAAAACCAGAGATGAAAGGTGACCGTGGTGACACGTTTCTCCAGAGCAAACCGGGACTGGGGTGACCCACCCCCGCCCCTCCTGGACGGCAGCCCTGTTCGTACCGTACACGCGGTGCCGGGGGCTGCCCCTCCCCTCGCAGCGCTGCCATCCACACCATCCCACGCGAGCCCAGGCTTCCCACCCTCCTGTCCCTCGGATTCCTTTGCCAAATCTGCAAGCCCCTCCCCGCCTGGTGACCTGAACTCCTCAAGCCCAAGTCCACAGCCACTGCAGAAAGTCACGGGAGGGTCACGCCTGGCTCACGTGGTGGGGCTCAGCCTTCTCAGATCCGGGCCCTCTGTATGTGAAATATTTTGTCATGTCCCCTTTACTACCCTGAAATAATAATAGCATCCAAGCACACAAGAATTTTGAAAAATGAAATGCTGTGATATAAATGACAGGAGAAAGATGAGTGATGATAAAGCAACACAGATTTTGATCTGTGCGCGCCCGTGCACGGCAGGGCCGAGGGTGGAACAAAGTGCCTGGTGCAGATCTCAGGGCTGGTGTGCTCCTCCGGGTGACGGGGGGCCCAGCACTGAGTCTGAGTTATAACAAGGGCCCCGTAAATGACGAGCAGACGAATGAAAATATGTTCTGGAAGCTGCAGTCCTGCCCCATGTCTCCAAAGGTGACCAGGATCCAGAGGCCCACTCCGCGGCGGGTCCTTTCAGGTCCTCCCTCCTGGCGGCCGGGGGAACCTGAGAGCTGAGGCGGGCGGTGTCCCTGGAGGGACTGGGTGAGGCCGAGCTCCTGGTCACCTGTGCGGCCCAACGGGGAGGAGGGCCGGATACCCTGTCTTCGCCTGCCTGCCCTCTGCTCGCAGGCCTGATGCTGAGACCCAGCTCCCAGGCAGAGGTGGGCTGTTCCCCGAGGACCAGGCAGCAGCGGCGGGTTTCCTGAGTGAGTGTTTAGTAGTCACACCAGCAAGAGGGCCTCCAAGCTGTGGAGAAGCCGTGGCGCCCAATCCATTTCCCGGGTCGTTTGCTGGGGGAGCCCGGGGCACTGACCTTTTCAGCTTACCTGCCAGCATCTCTCAGGCAGAGCGGTCTGGGTGGAAGGAAGCAGGGGCGGTAGGTTCCCTTTCTACAAACGTGACCAGAGAGAACAAAGAGCCGCCTGTGCTCTACACACGAGCAAGGGGAAGAGAAGAGAGCAGGCAGGACTCGCAGCCGCGCCATGACCCTGGCCTCGGACCCTAAGGGGCAGCAGAGGCCTTCATTTCCGGGCAGCACCTGCCAAGTGCCCAGCACACCGCGGGGCCTGGCCCTCCTGCTGCAGGCCCGTCCTGGCCCCAGGCTGAGGGGAAGTGCCTTCCTGAGGGCGCGTGTCCATTCGGTCCTAACTCAGGTCTGGGTTGACGCGTTTAACACCCCTGCTTCCTCTGCCGGGTGAGCGGCCTGGACCCAGAGTCTCTGCTGGGAGGGAGGCGTCCAGCTTTGTGTGTTAACTGCGAACGTGCTGAGGTCAGTTGTCACGGCAGCATCACCAAAACCTAATACGGAGGAGATTCAGTCTAGAAACTAGAAACAACTGATAATGCTGCTGTGATGATTGGAACAAAAGCTTGGCGTTCATGGTGGATATATACTAAGATTCTTGTGAATGCCAAAATTTATTAATTAACTCTGTAACAGCACGTAATGTACTCCTTAAGATGGTAAAAATATAATTTAAGAAATTAAGGAAAATTTTAGAGCCTCAATGATTCTATATGAATAGGACTAAGGAAGTTAATAAAGATACAGAAATATTGCCGCTAAACTAAACCGTGTCACATTGTCACATTACTCAGTGCAGTTAAGTGACTTGCCCCCTGCAGTGACGAGGCAGTGAGCGAGCTTTGTCGGAGGTTGGTTCCACGCGTGTGGGTGGGTGGAGGTGATGATGGTGATGGTGAGATGTACAGTGTGTTGAGGTGAAGTCACGACCAGGAGTTGGGGAAGAGCTCCTGACTTCCCAGATCAGCCGGGTCACCAGGAAACGGAAAGGGCAGAGCAGGAGGAGGGGAGAACAGGGCAGACAGCACAGGCGTCGGGGCGGGGCGTCCTCCAGAGCGAGTTCTTTCCTCCCCACGCTGATTATTGCCTGATCTGCAGCAGTTCTGGGACTCGATGGACCAGTGCTGCTGGAGGAGTGAGCTGGGGCGCCCTGGGGGGCGCGACCGGCGGGGGCGACTGGAGGGGGGTGACCGGCGGGGGGCGCCCGCGGCCAGCGGGTGCACGTGTTACATCCCCCATTCGTCGGCCGGACTCTGCTCTCCCCTTGGCCAGTCCTCCGCCCCCTCCGGTTAGCGCTCTCCATCACGCTCATCCACGTCTAGGACACCCTCACCGGACACTTGTGAGCTTCACGTCACCGCTCCACGAAGGAGGTCCAACAAAGTCAGGTGTCATCGCAAAGGGCTCCCTGGCCCACAGCAGCTATTTCAGATTTCCTGGCGCCCGGCACTCAGAGGTTTACGCCCTTGTAACGCTGGCTCGTGTCCAGACTCGAATTTCACCCCCGGTGCGCTGTGTGTAGTGTGTGGAGGTGGGGCCACGTGCTGGTGGAGAGCGAGGGGAGCACAGTGGGGACGGGGAAGGACGTCCTGACCTTGCGGTGCAGGGACTGGATCTTCCGGGCAAACCCTTGCTTTGGTAAGCAAGGCCTTCAGTGTATTTACCTAGAGAACAGTCAGACAGGAGATGTGAGGGCAGGGCGTGAGCAGGGACCACACCTGAGCCCTCCCGGGTCCACTGTAAAGACCTGGCAGCAGTCACCCTGCCCTTCCTGAAAACAAACCTGAGACGTGCAGCACACACTTTCGAACCACTGCAGTTTTCGGGCCTGGCCACTGCTTTCAGTGACAGTGCCACCGGGTGTCCCGATAACAGTGTCGCCAGGCGTTCCCTGCTTGGCTCTTGACTTGCCCACGGGCTGACCTGTGTCACTGGCCGGTGTGATTGCTGCTGACCCTCTGCCCGCACCTCAGGGTCTATTGTGTTGCCCTGAAGATCCCTCCTCCGGCTGCAGCATTAATGGCCCCAAATGCACTCAGTTGGGCCAGTGGTCTGTGTGTCACCAGCTCCCTAGGTGTTTAAGTGACAGGCGGGTGGAGTCCACTGTACCAGCTTTCATATGACTTTTGCAGTAGAGGAGGGGAGGAGATATTACAGAGCAGGAAATAATATTTCTGGCACCACGGGCACCACTAATGTAAAGAAGTGCCCAAAGCCCTGCCTCGGAGACGGGAAAAGCAAGAGCCAGGCACGGCTGGTCGCAGAGGCTGGATTTCGTTTGCTGCCTTTGGGTCGTGCACAGCCCGGGCACTAAGTGGGCATGCTTGAGGTCATCTACGCAGTGATTTAACTTTGACCTTAACTTATGGAAGGAGGACCTTAACTTATGGCAGGAGGACCTTAACTTATGCAAGGAAAGGGAGAGAAAGGACCACAGGATTTTGGACGTCTTTGTCCAGAGAGGGCAGGTACTGGCTGAGCTCCGACCGAAGCAGACCCCCCAGTCTGCTGTCATCAGTTCTCTGAGAGCTGGCCACACTGACAGCCCTGTGCTGCCCGCCAGGCTCTGGCTTCACCACCGTTAACGTGAGGGGTCCCGATGGAGCCCCCTCTGCCTCCTCTCAGGGTCCCCGTGGCTCCAGGATGGAGGATTCCTGTGCCGAGGGGGCTCTGGCACCTGGTGCTTTGTGGCCGGGAGGGCGTTGCCCACGGTCACTGCTGACACACTTGCTCGGCTCCTGAAGACACTGAGACGGGGAGCGGGCCCCCCTGGGTGTGTCCGGCGAGGTCAGCGTCCCGCCCGTGAGTGGCTCTGTGCCGGCAGGTGCTGACCGCCGGGGAGTGTGGCCCATGGCCTGGCGAGAAGCCGGCGTTGCTCTCCTGGGTCTTTGTGGCTCCTTCCTGATTAAGCACTTGGCGAGACCACAGCAAGGTGTCAACTTTTCTGAACCTCGTAAATGAAAGAGCTTCCTGAGTGTCGGGAGGAAGCTGCGGCAGGTGTAGCAGCTGTATAATGTATAAATCATTAGAAGGGGGCTTGGAAGTAGGCGAGGCATTTTTGCTGCAACTCCTCTGCCCTTTAGCAGCAAAGGAAATGGAAAAAAGCTGCGCGTGTCCGATGCAGAGGTGAGCAGGCTGGGCGCGGCTGACCAGAGTCTGAAGGGCGGGTCCCCCGGCAGCGGCTCCCCATCAGGACCCTGATTCATAGACGTTTAAAGAATGCCACCACTCGTCATGACAATTGGAGCCTATTTTCTTCCCTTTCATTTGGCCAATGGATGAGAACTTTAAAAATCTGGCATAATTGAACTCCATCTTTTTTTTTTTAATGATTGTTTTCTTTCTGGCCGCACCATGCAGCAGGTGGGATTTTAGCTCCCCGAGCAGGGATCGGACTCGCACCCCTTGCATTGGGAGCATGGCGTCCTAACCAGTGGACCCCAGGGAAGCCCCTGAACCCCGTCTTGTAATGGTGTCATTTGACGATGGTACTTTGAGTGATTGAACTGTGAATTCAACCTTCGGAGATAACAGAGCTTCACCTCCGCTCTGACGGCAAGTGTAATGTTGCTCCAGTGGCCAAGTCTGTGAGGTGCTTCCCCACACCTTCCCTCAACCGTGCAGAGTCAGGCGCTGCCCGCAGCCCCTCTCACGCATGGTTTCCTGTTGCCACACGTCACGGAGCCAGGAAGGTGCCTGCGGCCCCAGATGCACCAGCTCTGCGCCCCGCCGTCCCCAGGGCGGCCTTGGACCTGACAGAATGTCCTGGCTCCTCCCTCTTCCTTGTCCCCTCTGTCTAATCCCAGCAGGCCCCGCAGTTGTCCCACTCACCTTTCCCCAGGAATGTTGGGGAGCCAGGCAGGAGGTGAGCGCGGCCTGCATGTGGCCCCTGCATCCGTCTGTGTGGAGCCCAGGCTCGGCCGCTGGCAGTGACCATGGTGATGGGTGACGGGGTGAGCGTCCCACTCTGTCCTCCTTCGGGACTGTTCCCGGGTGAGTAGTGCTGGGTTTGGGACACGTGTATCCCTCCCACTCCCCAAAGAGAGGAGGAGGGAACCCAGCTCGCTCAGGCTCTGAAGGCTCACCCCAGCTTGGGGAGGGCTTCGCTCCCCCGCTGAACTCTTCCTCCGGGAGGGAGCGCTGCCTCTGTCCTTCCTGCCCTGGGACCACCCGGCAGCCAAGGAGACGTGTGACTCGGTGCAAAGGCCTTGGCAGGACCGCGGCTCAGGGAGGAGCTGGTGTCAGGCCAAGGCCTTTTGGAGAGGTGTCTGGACCACCGCCCAGCTTCTCATTCCTTCCGTCCACCAGTGTTCATGGTGCCCGCTGTGAGCAGGTGCGGCTTTCCTGGGCCGTCTGTGCCGCCACCTGGCCAGGGCCATGTGTGCCGGGGTGACGGGAGCCCCCGGGTCCATCTTTCCCCGCCGTGCGGACAGCAGGCTGCCCAGAGGATGGGAAGCCTAAGCCAAAGCAGGAGAACCATGCTCGGCGCCTGCCTTGGGGCCGCCTGGAGGGTCCCCCGCAGAATAGCCAGTGCGGGTGTGGAACCAAGGTCACTGGGGTCTCAGCTGAGACCACTGCCCACCAGCCTCTGAGGAGCCACCACAGAACAGCCCCTGTGGTCAGGAACAGCGCTCCATGGTGGAGGGCTACGCTCAGCAGATAGGAAAGTGACCCCCGGGCCGGGGCATGCGGAGCAGAGAGCCCGAGGTTGGCAAGGAGGCACGTAGAGGGAGACGGTGTCTCGTCTGCCCCGCGGGTGAGAGGGCGGAGGAGGGGCTGTCTACACACAGGGAGAAGCAGGAGGAAAGAAGCAAAGTTTGGGACCTGAAGCACCTCCCAAGATTATGAGGGAAGTGTCCAGACTGGACGGGGCCCTGGCATGGACATGACACTGGCTGGGTGGCGGTCACGCTGTGGAGAGGGTGTGCTGGGCACCGTTCCAGGGCTTTCTACCAGGAAGGCACATAGCATAAGCCCACCTTTAGAGTTCGGGAGTTTGCAGCACCCAGCCGAAAAATGGGTTGGAGCTCTGGTGAGTAAAGGGGTCCTGGGGAGAAGCCCCTGGCCCCCACCCCTCCTGTCCTCCCGTCCTGACAAGGGGATCTGGAACCGTGTCAGGTGTCCATCCAGAGGCGGCCTCTGTGGCCTGGACTGGTGCAGTAGCCCCTGAAATCACCCCTGCTGCTGCTCTTGCCTGCCGCAGTCTCTGCACAGGACCTGCCGGGCAGCCTTCCTGCTGTGAGCAGGGCCCAGAGAGGCCGTGGTGCCCTGAGAATTATGAGAGTCAAACGCCAGGCGGTGGAGACTTTGCAGTGCCCTGTGTGCGGTAAGAGCCCAACAAATAAACACGCCTCTAGTCGGACGCGACTTCACACGTGAAGGTTAGCAGCGCCCACAGGTAACTCTGCAAGTGTGGATTTCCGTGGCCGTGCTTTATTTCCTCTGCTGAGTTGGGTGGTTTTATTCCCAGAATGGGAGGCAGCTGTCACCTCTGAGCAGATGAGCACTGATTCTACACAAGATGCCGTTACTGACCAGGGGCAGCGATGTCAGGAGGGTCGGAAGGTAGGAGCGAGCCATGCCTGGACCATCCGACCTCCTTCCACATCGCCCTTCCCAGGGTGCAAAACGCGAACATTGGAGGGTAAGTGGGGAGGCCAGACCTGGTCTGAGTCTAGGGAGGGAAAGTCAGCACCGGTCAGCTGGTCAGTGGGCTGCAGGTCACCGTTAGTCGAGTGAACAGGCGCAGGATGTGCTGGGCAAACATTGCCGTTGGGTCAGCGGTCCTCGAGAATGTCTGTGGAATCGGTGTGACCGGGCACGGTGCAGGGAGAGGCACCGAGCTGGACGGCAGGGTCCTGGCAAGAGGGTGTGTGCTGTGTGTCTGCATGTGTTAACGTGTGTGAGTGTATGTACGTGCACACTTGAGTATGTGGCTGTGTGTGCAGAGGTGGGTGTGTGTGCGCACGCACGCGAGTGTGTAGGTGGGTCAGGAGAGCAGGGCGGGGACGCGGGAGAGCCCAGGGCGCCCTGGGGCAGTCATTTCAGCCATCGGGCCTGAGGAGACAGCCCCTCCTCCGTCAGGCAGCAGGTCTCGGGCTCTGAGGCCCTGGGGCCCTCGGTGCTGCCGGCCTGGGAGCAGGGGGCCCGGGACTCCTGGGGCAGGACGTGAACTGTGGTGCAGTTTGGGGTTTGAGGCCGTGCGTGCCCCGGAAGTCCTGAGCGCTACATGCAGAACTGGCTTGTCCTGAGATTGTGGGAAACCCACCGGGATGTTCAAACTACAGCAGACCCGTTTCCTGAGTGCGTCTCCACAACCTGCAGGTCGCGTCGGAAGGGCGTCCGTGTGTCCTCGTCTGCCTGAGGTGCTGGCGCCTGCGTCTCCGGGGGGTGGCCTGTGTCTAGGGGCCCGTCTCGCTGCTTTGTCTTTCCCACCTCGGCGTTCCGCTCAGGCCAGGCTGCTGGGGTCCTGAGCTCCCAGCCGAGAGCCGCTGCCCCTGCCTCACTGCCCGCGCACCCCATGCCCCACGCCCCTCGGCCTTGGCCCAGCGCTCCTGGAATGTGCCCGGGCCTCCTGCAGGGGCCACGTGGTGGGTGCGGGGAACGAGCGTCTCTCAAGTCCACATGCTGTCACTCTTTTCTGGGCGACGTTTGCCTCAATCCTGGGGGCTCCCTTGTGCCCTGCGCCTTCCTGGGCCACCTCTTCTGCCCCGGCCTCGCCCACGTGGAGCCGGGATGAGGGAGCTGCCCGGCTGGCACAGCTTCCCCCTTGCGCTGCATCTTCTGGGCCGTCGGGGAACAGCCTGCTTGTCCTTCTCTCCGGGCCACTGTCTCTGCCACTTACAGAAATGTGAGCCGTCCAGGTTGGGTCGGCGGCTCCCTGGGTTAGACGCCCAGGTCCCCGTTGGAATGAAGCTGCTCAGAGGACCGACTCCTGCTCTCACACCGCGGGTGCTGGACCGCTGAGCTGACCCCGGAGCTGCTGCCTCAACTCTGCCGTCTGCTCGTGGCTCACGCGAGGCTGAGCCGCGTTCTTGGCCTCGCTGTTCCCTGCCCGAGCTGCTGACAGGCCCCCTCTAACGTTTTAGCCTGTGGGTTTTCCCAGACTGCTGTTCCTTCTCAGAGTTTAGGAGAAAGAAACCGCATCTGCACCTGCCGGTATCACTTTTCTGTGAAGGTGCTGAGTGCTGCTTCGTGGGCAGGGATTTTAACCTTATCCTAACAATTTGAACGTCGACAGGATACAGTGCTGCAGGTGTTTTGTTTTGGAGGTTGTGGGAGCATACACTTTGGATTTTATAGCCCTTCCAGGCTCTATCCAAATAGATGAGAAAAAGTCATATCCAGCTGGGCTCATGGCTTCTTAAACCATGATTTATGAATGTATGCATCACGATATATTACTGACAAATTATTTATAAAGGAAAGTTTTGTGTATAAAACCTTATTTCTCCATGGGATTATTTAATAAAGTTTGAGCAGTGCTGAGAAGGCAGCCTTGCAGGCACTGATATGAAACCTTTTGTCAAGCCTGCGGTGGATGCGGGCAGGCAGCCCGTGGCAGCATCCTGGCTCTGAGGTCCTCACGTTGGTAATTTGCTCAGCTTTGCTGGGTTTAGAATGTCTGGTGGCTGCACAGATGTGAGCCTCCAAGCCCCACGGATGGACAGACAGGCATCTTGTCCATCAGGCATATAGGCACTCTGTTCCCATTTGCAGACTCGAATGCCCCACACATGTGCACACATGCAAATGTGCACACATGCAAATGTGCACATGTACCCGCACACCCACACACGCGCACACATGCAAACGTGCACACGTACCCGCACGCCCGCACACGCGCACACATGCAAACGTGCACACGTACCCGCACGCCTGCACACGCGCACACATGCAAACGTGCACACGTACCCGCACGCCCGCACACGCGCACACATGCAAACGTGCACATGTACCCGCACGCCCGCACACACAGACACAAGTGCACACAAGCACACCAGCACACACGGATGCACACGTGCACATGCATGCATACACATGCACACACAGTTGTGTCCACTCCCTGGCAGAGGCTGAAGGGGCTCATTACCCTCATCCCAGAGTGGGAGGGGTGGGGTCCACAGGCAGGAGTCACCCCGCTCCCCCTGGGCTCGTCCGTGCCAGGCGTGGAAGTGTTCGTGCTGCGCAGTGGTCGGGGTGGTAGAAACACTCTTCTCCAGCTTCCGAGCGAGATGTTCCAGCCGTTGGTGAAGACATACTTAGGCGGCCGTCGCAGTGGTCCATGTAGGTTCATCCCAGCGACTGAGGGATGTTGGGACCTCACTGCCCTTTCCCGTAGTGCAATGGGGGCTGCAGGAGCCAATGAGGGACCAGAGGACACCCGTCTCCTGTGCTGCCTTCCCGCCTGCTCGCACGCACCTCAGCTGCCACCCTTGCTCTCCAGACGCCAGTTGTCATGTGTTTATGCTCTCACAGCCTCTGTCCGAGCACCTTCTACTCCCAGAAGTCTCTCCACAGGTTCTGCTCCTACCAGACGGGGGTTTGCGAGCGGGTTCTGACTTGATAGAATCTTCAGCATCAGAGAGAAGAGGCATCAAGGAGCCTTTCAGAGCAGCGTGTGTGCTTCAAGGCCTGGCTGTGCAGGTGGCTGCCTGGAGGCCCCCTGGGCCGCGTGCCCCACTGGGTCTCCTGTCCCGCCTTTGCCTCCTTCACTCCACGTTAGAGCTGTTTCGTTGGTGTCACCCCCTCCACAGCATCTCCTTATGGGACCGGGACGTCCAACAGGGCGCTGTCCACCCATCAGTCAGCACTGCGTCCACCCCAGTGCCCGCTCATGGGAGAACTCTCCTGGCCATGGCTTCTGGTTTAGGGGTCACGTGAAACCACATCTCCAGGTGTTTCCCCACAGCTTAACAATATGAACAAAAAGCAGCAAAAACAGACAAATAAGAGTCAGAAAAACCACAGGTGTGGGCAGTCCTCGAGAAGCCCAGTGACCCCACAGAAGTGGGGCCGCTCAGGGTCACTCCTCATCCTCCCAGAAATGGGTGCAGGAGAGTCTTACCTGAGCTGCTACCCAGGGTGTCCCTTTGGGTGGAGATGCAGGGGTGCAGAGCAGGATGGTGAACGCACAGATTCACATTTCTGCCGCAGCCACTAGAAATCCAGTCAGTGGCAACAACAGGAAAAAGAAAAGTCATCTGTGAAGACTGGAGCAGGAGGGAGGCCCACAGAGAAGAGGGTCCCCATGGGCAGCCTTCCTGCCGGATTCCCCACCAGTCTGCACGCAGAGGAGGGGCTGCAGGGGAGATGCTGGGCCACAGGTGGGGAAGCTGCTGGCCGGCGTTTCTGGAAGAGTCTGAGGCTTGGGTGGGTTTGGGAAAAGGTGCTAAGGCAGAGAGAGTGGAGAAGATGCCAGGCAGGACATTCAGCAAAGCTGCACCAGGAACATCAAGTGAGAAAGAATCAAGTAGATTGATAAACCTACTTGAAGACAAATTGTACGCGGGGTCTCCCAACAAATGGCTGGTTTCCTGAAGTAGGGTTAGTGCTCCACCTGGAAAGGAAAAACTTCCCCATAAATGACTCTTAGATGGCAAAGAATAAAAAATGCATTACATTCAACACTGGTGGGGTATGGCTACAGCAGCACTCAGAGGAAAAGCCATAGCCTTTACCACCCACATTACTTTACAGGCAGGAGTGCTTCTAGCCAAAAGGAAGGAAATCCAACGGTGGGTTGAGCAATGCAGGTAGTTCTGATCTCTCCACACAAGGAAGCTGGAAGTAGACGTCTGGTAACTGGTCCATGATATTGGCTCAGACCTAGATTCCTTGTTTGTGCTCCAGAGTTCTCAGCACGTTAGCTCTTCTTTCTCAAACGTCTCACCCCTGTCCTTGTTACCTAATGACCCCAAATGTCTCCTGCATTCCAGGCACCATATTTGTAATGAAAGAGGGAGGACCAGAGACAAAAGGAATTTTCCTTGAGTGGTTCTTTCCTTTTACAGCAAATGAAATAATTTCTACCCCAGCCCAGCACACCCTCCCTGGGTGGACTCCCGTCTTTTTCAGTGGTCAGAACTGGTCACCACCAACCCCCAGGCATGTGGTCAGCTCTTCTAGCCTTGACAGGAGTAGTAAGGGATGGCCCTGGTTGGCCATGCATGGTGTCCCCACGATGTCTGAAACAGAAAGGGTGGGGTAAATGAGTGAAGCATTTGGTCAAGAAGTTAGAAAAAGAACAAGACACACTCAGGAAAGCATAAGAAGTAAACAAAGACAAAGAAGATGAAGCAGAAATTAATGGATTAAATATGGAAAGTCAGTAAAATCGATGAATAACGTTAAGTGCCAGCTATTTAGGAGAAAAGGAGAACAAGAAAATAAAGTGCCAGCTAATCAAGAAAAAAAGAGCGATAACACAAATACACAAAATTAGATGCAAAAAGATCAATCATTAAAACAGAGAAAAAGTGAGTACTTTGTAAAAGCATACAAATACATTTAAAATCTGAACGAAATAAATTCTTTTAAAAGAAAAGAGTTATTAAATCTGATCGCAGAAGGTGAGGGCTACCTAAACAGAGTGCTGGTATTGGGAGAGAGATCAGTTCTACAACCAACCCCACCCACCACCCATGAAGTAACCGGCTAGTTGGTTTCAGAGGTAAATTATTTCAAATCTTCAAGAAATGGATAATTTCAGTGCTATGTGAGCTATTCCAGAATATAGATAAATATTGAAGGTTTTCAAGTTAAGCATCATGCTTCATAGCTTATTAGAAAAACAAAGGAGAGTCCAGAAATAGACTAAAATACATATGGAATTTCAGTCTAATAAAGGTAGATTTTTAAATCAATAGGAAGAAGACAAATTGTTCAATAAACTGTGTTCTAATTGTTTGGGGAGAAAAGTATATTTGAGTTCTTATTTCTTTCGGCAAAAATAAATTCCAAATGCATCAATAATTTAAATGAAAGCAATACAAAAAAGTTGTAGAAGAAAGCATGGGTGAACTTGATTTATGTCGTGGGAGCCCTTTTTAATTGTGATGCAAATCTAAGAAGCCATAAATGGAAAGAGTGATAAATCTGACTATATAAAACTTAAAAAAAGTTGAATGGAAAAAATATTATAAGAAAAGTTGCAAGACATGTGTGACTGGCAAGAGCTAAACTTTTATGTACTTTACATCTTCTACAAACGGGTGTGAAGTGCATAGAGAAGCGATTGAGAAATGGCCTAGGCCGTGAGCGGGCGGCTCGCAGAAACAGGTGATGTGAGTCAACTGCAGGTACGTGAACACTCAGCCTCCCTCGTAATTAGAGAAACAGGCAAAAACAAAGGGATAGGATTCCTCACTCAATAGATTAACAAGAAATGAGACTTTTGGTGGTGCCCAGTGCCAGGGAGAGGTGTGGAAAAAGGAACTCTCATACATAGTTGATGGGGATTTAAATCGGTACAGCTTTCTGGGAGGAAAAGTTGTCATTCTCTCTTCAGTTCGAGTTCAGGTACCATGTGGACGGGCATCCTCACCGTGAGAAGCGACCTGCGCACATCCTTGCCGTCGGCCTGCGCATGTGCGGGGGTTTCTCGGCACGGTTGTGGTACAGGAGCCGGAGACAAGCCACGTGTGTGCGACAGCGGACGTTCCCGCGGGGGCGCTGCTCCCAGCCTGCCCGCCTGCTTCTCTTCCCTCCTGCTCCGGCCTCACACTCAGGGCCTCAGCAGGCTAGCCAGGCCCCCTTCCCTCCCGCTCCCCCGCGAAGGCGGCAGGCAGCCCTGCGCTAGGTCCCCCTCTCCCCCGACTCGCCCCCTGACTACCTAACCCACACACTTCCTTTAGGCTCATCCGAAGTATCTCTCGTTCTGACCCCGCGTCCAGGCTAGACTCCAGGGAGCCTCCTTCCCCTGAAGGCTGGGTCGTGGGGGGCAGCTGCGTGTGGACCTGCTCGTGCCACTGTCCTCTGCTCTGGAAGGAGGGCCTGTCTTTTCCTGTTTACACCCGCCTCTGATCCGCCTTATCTCCTGCCCACAGACTCCTGGGACTTAGGGTCTGCTGTGCCGCGACGGGGTCAGGGTCCAGGTCCCAGCCTGGGCTCTGCCAGGCGTTCCCGAAGGAGGTGTGGAGCCCGCGTTTCTCCGCGTGGATCGGATCCTCTAGGGCATCCTGAGCGGGAGGGGCTCAGCAGGGCTTATTCTAAAGGGTTAGGAGTGCCGCCCGTTCTAGCAAGAGGGCTCCCGGTACCCAGGTCCCCGGCTGCAGCTTGGCCATGTACCTAGCCAAGCAGCGCGGTGAACGTGCCGTCAGGGAGGGAGGATGGAGCCTCGGTCAGTCGCGGCTGTCACGAGGGCAGGGAGGGCTCGGCGCGGGCTCGCCGAGGCGGCGCCGGGCACCTGGGACCACGGCGCCGGCTGGATCGGCGCCTGCTGAGCGGAAGGTCCTTGAAGGCTGGCTGTGGGGGCTGTGGCTGGGGCTCCGCGGCGCAGCCCCTCCTCTTCTCCTGCAGGGCGCCCCAGGCAGCCCCACCCCCCCGCCAGCCCCCCCTCCGCTCCTCCCCGGGAGCGCCAGATGCTGCGTCCCACGGGGACCGGGGCCCTCGGGTGAGATGAAACGTCACCGCAGACTCGCTGGGGGCCGTGGTCGCAGTGTCCGAAGTCGAGACCAGTCAGAACGGCGCCGCAGTGCCAACACGCCGTGTTCCAGTGGGTGACGTGCGGCGGTGACGCTGAGAACTGCCCGATGGCAGCGGCGCGCAGCCGCACGGAGACCAGGTGCGGGGGCAGAGCAGGCCCGGAGCCGCTGGGATGTCCAGGCAGGGAGGGGACGCGCGCCCACACGCAGCCGCCCGGCGCCCGAGCCCCGGCACACGCTCTCCTCCGCTGCCCCGCGTGGTGCCGGGCGGATTCGCCTGTTTCCAGCTCCTCATGGTGACGACTGGCGTGCTCCCGATGAGGAAGAGGGCCTCCCTGCTCTGAGATCCGGGGGGCTCCTCTCGAGGCTGCCCTGGGCGTGAACCCTCTTTTGCTCCACGAGCTTGGCCCTTTGGGCTGAACACATTCAAACAGGGCAGGTCTGTGTGTCTGTGTTTCTTTTGTGGTGTGACCCGCGGGACGCTTGTGGGAAGGGTCAGAGAGGCCCCAGTATTTCTCCCAAATATGCTTCGTTGAAACCCCATTATTGGTGTTCTTTTGGTGGGGAAATCATAGCCTTGAGCAGGTTCTTCTAGAAAAGGATACACTTGCGTCTCTGTGTATATGCACGTGTGCACGTATGTGTGTCCCAGCAGGCCTGCGTGGGCTCCTGGTTGTGAGGGGCTGGAGCCTCTGGCACACTGGGTGTCAGGAATGGACGGGAGCCCCACAGAAGGAGAGGCTGGGAGGATGGTGTGGAGGGGATGCCGAGGAAACAGAGCCTGAGCCTTAATTTTACCCCCTTTACAGTTTTTTCCTGGGACGAGCCCACATCTCAGATGTTTCCCTGTAACTCTACGATTCATATTTCTTATTTGTTTTCAGGTCTGTTTTGCTAGACAAAGCAGGTTTGTCTATGAAATAAATTTCAGGGCTCAAGGAAGTTGAAGTACTTGGTTTTCCAGGAGCAAAGGTGACTGACGTCGCCCCCTGTCCCATGGGGAGTGAAACCCACGCCCTCTCCGTCCTTAATGTGGGGTCAAAGGCCATCAGCGTCTCGGGGAAGCAGAGGGTCTGTGCTTCTTTGAAGGCAACTGTGGTGCTTAGTGTTCGGCTAGGTACTCGCCGGGGCTGTTCGTCTTCGCCTGGTATGTGTGTGAACCTCTGCAGTGTCGTCTCAAGAGTTGGTCCACCCTTCTTTGAGCCATTTTCTCAATGTCTGCCCCTTTTTGGAGCATTTTTAACACTGGGTGCCTTTGTTCGGGGAAGTCCCAGCTCCCGGCTGCGGACGCAGCAGCCGCCGAGGGCAGGAGCGGAGTCAGCAGGCAGGCTGTCCTGTGCCGACCGGGGCGGGGGGCACCGTGTCCTGGATCTGTGCGGGGTTCTTTGTAGAAGGAACACACGTGACCGGAACCACAGGGACCTGCCAAGAATGGGGCTAGGAGGCTTGCGTGCGGCACATCCCTTTCTCCTTTCTAAAAGAAGGTCCTGTGACAGGAGTGGGCTAACAACTAACTAACTTAACTACTCACTGATGACTGATGACCAGGCCCCGCTCTGGTTGCTGGCTCGGCCTGGGCAGCTTCAGCTATGCACGCCCAGGTCTGGGTCGCCCAGACAGTGAAACGGCCAAGGTGGGTCTGCACGATCCGGTCAGTTTAATGGGAGCAAAGACGCACGCGTTTATTCTGAAGTCTGCCAGTGTTAGCGCACAACACGTATTTAAAGCACTTGGAAATAAAAGGTAGAATAATTCTGGTTTGATTTGTTCTGCACAGGTAATTCCCACTCAAGGGAATCGTGCCTTCACCTTTGTCTCTGGTTCTTGGCTCGTGAGGGGGAGGTAAGGAATTCTGGATCAAACTGGCTCTTACCCGGCAGGCCTCAGTTCAGGGAAGAAGGAACAGAGTGCTCTGAATGAATGTGTCCATCCGGGAAGCAGGTCTGTTTGCCCAGCGTCTAAGCCACCTCATCTCTGGCTGGCGCTGTGGGAGGGGTGGAGTCGAGGGCAGGCGGAGGCCCCGGGCTGGGTCTGCCCGTCGCCCACGTCGTTTAGGGAGCCTGTGCTGTTTTCTGTCCAACACTCGACCTCACTGGATTAACTGCCTAGCCCGTCTCGATTTCGGCACTCAGCTGTGACCGCACCCCGATCCGCGTCCTGTTCTGTGCAGCCTCGGCTCCGCCGGAGGCCTCCCCAGAGCCCCTGCCTGGGGCTGGGGGCGGGGCTGGCATCCCTCACGGGGGTTGGTGGGGGGATGTGACGGTTGGGGGACGCGAGTCCCCTTTGCCCGTTGTAACCAGGGCAGAGGTGAGGGTGGGGAGCAGAGGCTTACTTTGCTTATTGAACACATTCTGTCTCATTTTGCTCTGGCTCTGGGTAGAAGCTCAGACTGGGCTGAAACAGCAGGCGTTTACTGCTCACCGTCTGCAGGCCAGAAGTCCAAGGTCAGGGCGCCGCAGATGCGTGTCTGGTGGTCAGGACACTGATTTGGTTTTGCAGGCAACCCGCCTCCTCGCCGTCCTCTCAGGGCCGAGAGGGAGCGAGAGTCTTTTCCTCTTCTTCTAAGGGCACGGATCCCACCAGGGGGGCTCCACCCTCAAGACTACATCCAACCCTCATCTCCTCCCAGGAACATCCCCTGGGGGCTGGGCTTCAGCTCATGGATTCTGAGGGACACAAGCCCGCAGCCCACACACCTTGTATTTCCCTTCATCGCTCACCTCAAGGAACCTGCCTCCAGGTCATCAGGAGACCCCCCCACGGGTTCGCACTGTCGTTTCCACACGCTGGTGCCCTTTCCCCCTTCCTTTAAGTGCTGACTTTAATTTTTGTGGGGTATTTATATTTTGCTACCTGTACCCAGAGGCTAGGAGAAATGTGTATTTTAAGTAAGTCTAATAAATAAATCCATCAATCTGTGGATGCAGCCTAGCCCGGATTATCCATTTTTAATGTGTCCTGATGTCACACAGTCTTGTGTCATCGCCGGAGGTAGCATCATGCAGTATTTATGCTCACAAGCAGAGAAGGCGTCTCAGAAAATCTCGCTGCTGCCACCCTTGTCGGTTTGTGCCTCGATGTAGCTGGAAATCATGTTTCCTCCGAGAGGCTTTCCCTGGGGGCGGCGGGGTGGGGGGTCAGGCAGGCGCCTACCCTGAGGGCGCTCGGGGCGCAAGGTGGATGGTAACAAGGACTGAGCATTAGGACCCCCGTGCGTGCTGTGCCCACTGCTTCCTGTGCCGGCTCGTGAGTCCTGCCAACAGCCGTGTGCATCCTGTCCAAGTCTCGGGAGAACAGCGCCGAGGGTTTGTGAGCTGGTCCCACTGCCGTGAGTTTGGACGTGCGGAGTTCCATTCGTATCCGCCAGACTTGATCCAGCCCGAGAGGCTCCCTCAGCCCGGTTCTTCCTGAGGAGACTCTGTTCTGCTTCGAGGCATCTGCTCGGGTGAAGGCTCTCTGCGGCGACGCAGGTGGGGGCGGGGCGCGGCTCTCTGATCAGCTAATCAGTCAAGGCCACGGGCCACAGCACTCGGTCCGTTAACCGAGCTCATTCTGAAACAGGGAGGCTTCCTGTGGGGCCGGCGCCCGAGCTCCTCCTCGCGTGGGCCCCCAGGATGCGTGGGAATAGCTGGGATGTGGGGCTCTCCTGGCCTCTTTTGAAAGATGACTTCCGGTCACATGGATTCTCCCCTCCCACATTACACGTTTCCATGGATACCCCGGTTACAGGACAGCAGCATTCCAGGTGTAAATGAAACACATTTTGTCTACTTTAACGCTTGAGGCAAACTTGAGTCGGTCCCTCTTACACATGAGGAACCCGGTCACCTGAATGGGTGATGTCACTGTCTGGAACATGCAGACTGAGGGCGGTGGGGCTTCCTCCCCGTCCCCCTCTTCCTCCCCCTCCCCTCCCCCTCCCCCCTTCCCCCCCACCCCGCCAGCGCCCACTCCACATTTGTTACATCAGCCACACACAGGCTCAGAGAAAGCTCAGTTCCTGTTAAAACACACACGCACACACATGCACGCACACACCCACACTCTCACACGCATGTACACACACACACACACTCATACACACATCAAACAACACAGTGTCTGTGAATGTTCCACGTCTCTTTCTGTCTCCTGTTTGGTACTTGTCAGCAAGACACGTTTGTGGGAAATTTTCAGCCTTCTGCTTCAGTTCAATGCCTTGACTTTTTCACTTTTCATTTGTTTCTACTTTGAGGTACTTTTGTGCTACCCCCTGCCCTAAAGCATCATTTTGAAATTTAGTTTCATTTTCTGCACTTCTGAGTTAAGAAATAAAAGCCCTTATGGAAGTTCTTCCAAGTCCCAGGGAGGATGCCACGTCGGACAGGGCCAGGCATGTTGGTCTGAACTCGAGATGCCCTTTGTCTGGATGGGGCCTCGACTTTCCCTCCTGACTGAGCAGGAACCACCGTGCGAGTCCCTGGAAGAAGGCCACTTGCTCTCTGCCCAGGGCCGGGTGCTGCAGCCATGGTCAGAGGGGAACGTGGGCCATGGCGGGAGAAGGGA
The DNA here is from genome assembly GCF_028564815.1 of Eubalaena glacialis. Classification (NCBI taxonomy): domain Eukaryota; kingdom Metazoa; phylum Chordata; class Mammalia; order Artiodactyla; family Balaenidae; genus Eubalaena; species Eubalaena glacialis. The sequence continues at coordinate 128,903,231 of NC_083723.1, read as the reverse complement.
AGGAGGGAGGGAGGGCAGTGACAGGTGCCATCTGAGAGGCAGGGGTCAGGACTCAGTGGATGCTGTGGAGGAGGTACTTAGTCCCCAGCAGTACTTAGTCCTCTTAGCACTCAGTAGTACTTAGTCCTCAGTGGAGACGGCTGCTGAGCAGGTACTTAGCACTCAGTAGTACTTAGCCCTCAGTGGAGACACCTGTTGAGGAGGCACTTAGTACCCAATGGTACTTAGTCCTCAGTAGAGATGGCTGCTGAGGAGGTTCTTAATACCCAATGGTACTTAGTCCTCAGTGGAGACGGCTGCTGAGCAGGTACTTAGCACTCAGTAGTACTTAATCCTCCACAGCAAAAGCAACAAGACAAGCAGCTTAGTGAAAATATGGTCTCCTGTGTGAGACACATCTTGTGTCTGAGAGATTTCAGATCCCAGCGCCGCTGGAGCCGTGCAGGCCCCTTTTCTCTCAGGTCCGCATGCATTTTTAGGAACATTGAAGCTGTATCATCTCCTTGACTTTAAAAAATGTTCCAAAATATTTTCCTACTCAGTAAGCACTTGAGGGGCCCTGAAGCTGTGATTTCTCATCAGGGGAACTGTGGGCCCTAGAATGTTAATTTAAAATCAGTCACAAGATTCCGGTAGAATCCTTCCCCGGTGGACCGAGACCAGAGGGGTAAGAATTTCAGGAAACAGTATCATTGTGGTGGGTTTGGGTGGGATGACCTGTACTTTGAAGTCTGTATCGAGGGCAGTGAAAGATTTTAAGTAAAAGGTGGAGTCCATCAGCAGTCTGTTATGAAAGGAAATATTGCCAAAACCAGCTTGGGGATGGAAAGAATTGATAAAATCCCATGGTTTGGAGAACTGTGAAGTCTCCATCGTAAAGGTAGACCTGCATGCTTGCTACCTCAGCACAGAGGCCACTGTTATGGGGGCTCTAGCCTGAGGGTGCCTGCCAGTACCACAGATGTGCTTGGGGTCTGTTGGTTTGGAAGTGACAGCCTAAGGGTTCCTGGGCTTGCACGGGGCCCTCCACCAGGCTGTCAACGCAGCCTGCACTCACTCCCTGCTCCGTTCATGAATGGTTGAGAATAAGGACTTTATCTCAATCATTTAATGGGGTTTTTCTCATTTGCTGTTAGAAAAATGTGGTTCCCCGCTGAATGGTTCTTCAACAGAGTAGTAGGCTCTGGCAAGCGCAGAGTTTGAAGGAGGTGCAGCCTTAATCACACCGGCCTTTCTGGTACGGCTGTGTTTTGCGTTTTTATCTAATAGCATTGAATACGGTTCCTTGCTCTCTCTACCTCCCTTCTCATACTTGTTTAAAAGACCAATTGGCTGGTTTTACGTCCCTGTGACTCCCCCTCTTTCTCATATATTCCCCCATCATTTTACTGGGCCTGTTAACAGGGGAGAAGTGGAGTTACCCTAACCCAGCTTCCTCTGTGTCCACCAGAGTCGGCAGGCCTCAGAGAGAGCGCGCTGCAAGTCCCACCGAAGCTGCACGGGAGCCCGCCTGGCTCCCTGAACTCCCCGCTGGTGTTTTTCCCTCTTGCTTGGAATGCATAGCTCTGGCCGCAGGGACCCTGTCCTTCCCTGGTGACTGCAGATGGCCTGCTTGCCGGGTCAGACTCTCCAGCGCCACGTTGCCACTGCACCCTCTTCACAGGAGCAGGTGCCCGTGGTTAGTGAGGCTGCATCACCAGGCGGCCAAGGGAGACTCGGGGCCTGCTGTCATCTCGCTGGGTGGTGACTGCGCCTCATCTCTGCCACGTCCAGCGGTGGCAACATGAGACCCACTTTGTGCCCCCACCCAGGCAGTCGCTAGGAGAGCCGTGTGAAGTGACTCAGACATCATTTGACATGTCCTTACTCTGGAAATGGAAGTCTGCAGTGAGATGAGGGTGGTGTCTGGGGACCGTGGAGCAGCCCCGGGGACAGTCAGGTCCCCGTGTTGACCCGGCAGTAGTGAAAATGGGCGAGAGCGCTCACCCGTGCCCAGTACATCCTGACGGGGTGATGACCAGGGTGCAGGTGTTGCAAGGAGCGAAATAAAGCATCAGCCTTAGGAAGGGAGGGAGGAGAGGAGGAGGGAGGAGGGGAGAGTGGAGAGGGAGGAGGGGAGGGAGGAGGGGAGGGGGAGAGGGAGAGGGAGAGGGGGAGGTGAGGGGAGGGGGGAGGGAGGAGGGGAGGGGAGGGAGGAGGGGAGGGGAGGGAGGAGGGGAGGGGAGGGAGGAGGGGAGGGGAGGGGAGGGAGGGAGGAGGGGAAGGGAGGGGATGGGAGGGAAGGGGGAGGGGAGGGAAGGGGAGGGAAGAGGGGAGAGGTGGGAGGGAGGAGGGGAAGGGAGGGGATGGGAGGGAAGGGGAGGGAGGAGGGGAGGGAGGGGAGAACCAGGCTCCAGGGCTCATTGTGAGGGTCGCGGCTGCAACAGCGTTTCTGTGTCGCTCCAGTAAAGCAGACTTGCTCACTCTTGTCTGGACGGTGGTTTGCAAGCCCCGTGGGGCAACACACGCCCCCTTGTGAAGTTTCCATACCGTCCTGATATCCGGGGAAGGCATGGAGGACCTACTGCTTTGTGACTGACGGCAGAGGAGGTGGTGGCCTCACGGGGGTCTCTGGGCCCACGAGCACCTGCAGCCTCTTCCAGGAGGGATGCGAGGCGGCCCGGGCTCAGCATCAGGCGACCCGTGGACAGATGCTGCGTGGGGTCTGCACCTGGTGTCACAGCACTGCCCCGCCTCTGTCCCACATCCCATGTCACTGGGCCCCTGATTTTGTGGCCTCTTCCAGGGTCCTTTGTTACTCCAGGCCTGCGGTAGAGGCCCTCTCACTGCTAAGCCACCCGTTGGAACGCTAAGGCTGCTGCCGGGCCAGTGGAGCTCATGTCCCGGGGGAAAGCCCCCAGCTGGCCCCGTCCCGGGGGACTTGCAGTACAATAGGGGGGAAGTCCCCACTAAAGAACGGGGGAAAGGGAGTCACAGAGCGATGAGTCAGAAGCCTGAACTCTAGAATAAGACAGTTTCCAGCAAACAGGACTCCTGCTCAGACGCACGTCGGATTGAGAGGGACGGTGACTCAGGGAAGGAAACACGCATTTGCAGCGGGCAGGTGGGCCGAGCAGCCCCGTGCGTAACCTCCTTGCCCTGCCTGAGTCCCGCCGTTCTCTGCTTTTGCTGCCAGATAAACCCACTTTCTGTTTTTTAAAAATATTTTAATTTTTTAAATTTATTTTTTATTTTTGGCTGCACTGGGTCTTAGTTGCTGCATGTGGGCTTTCTCTAGTTGCGGCGAGCGGGGGCTGCTCTTCGTTGCGGTGCGTGGGCTTCTCATTGCGGTGGCTTCTCTTGCTGCGGAGCACGGGCTCTAGGCGCACGGGCTCAGTAGTTGTTGCGCACGGGCTCAGTAGTTATGGCACACGGGCTCAGTTGCTTTGCGGCATGTGGGATCTTCCCGGGGATCGAACCCTTGTCCTCTGCATTGGCAGGTGGATTCTTAACCACTGAGCCACCAGGGAAACCCCCGCTTTCTTTTAAATTGATGAATAGGATTTGCTTGGCCAGGGAAACGCAGGCAGGCTGCTTCCCTGACTCCTGGGAACTTTCAGGTGGAAAGTGATTTGCTACCAGGTGGGATGAATAAGTTATTTACAACCAAGTCAATAAATAAGTTGATTATCATCGTTTTCAATGTGAAAATGAAGTGTGAATATATAATAAGAAGACTGATTTCTTGTATGGTTTGTAAACTGTCTCTGAAAACATTTTTCAAAGAGGCAGAGAAAATTATCTTGACCATATGGCACCACCTTTGAAAGTCCTGGATGCAGAGGCCCCAGCCTGACTTACTACTTACTGCAGTGCCTTGGTCTTCCACAACTATGCAAACCTGAGTTAAACCCACTCAGCGGCCTAACTGTGTTGCCTCTGACCCAGGGCGCCCTGGTCTCCAGGCCAGGCTCACACCCCCAGCCTCAGGGATGCACTGTGTGTCTGGACTCTCCTCACGAAGGACAACTGGCTGATGCCTATGGTCTACCTTATGTGTCTTGTTGAGAAAACGCCCCTTTCTACCTGGGGTCGTCCTCCACACCTCCATCCCATTCCCAGGTCACTCCAGGCTGCAGGTCAGGAGCGCTGAGCTCCTCTCCAAGGCCAGTCAGCTCTGCCGAGGGTGGCCTCCAGGTGCCTACCGCCATGTCTGCCCCTGAGCCTGTATCCTGCCAGCGCTGCTGTCCCCCCAAACCCTGCTTACCGCGGAGGGCCCCCCACTGTGAGTTCACCCCTCTGCTGTGACGTACCCCCTCCCCTGTGAGGTACCCCCTCCCCTGTGAGGTCCCCTCTCCCCTCTGAGGTCCCCCCTCCCTTATGAGGTCCCCTGTCCCCTTTGAGGTCCCCCCCTGTGAGTTCCCCTCTCCCCTGTGAGGTTCCCCCCTCCCTTATGAGGTCCCCTGTCCCCTTTGAGGTCTCCCCCTGTGAGTTCCCCTCTCCCCTGTGAGGTCCCCCCTCTGTGAGGTCCCCTCTCCCTTGTGAGATGCCCTAATCTCTGTGAGGTCCTCCCTCCCCTGTGAGGTCCGCTCTCCCCTGTGAGGTCCCCCCGATGTGAGGTCCCCTCTCCCTTGTGAGGCCCCCTTTGTGTGAGGTCCACTCTCCCCTGTGATATCCCCTATTCTCTGAGGTCCCCCCTCTGTGAGGTCCCCTCTCCCCTGTGTGGTCACCCCTCTGTGAGTTCCCCTCTCCCCTGTGAGGTCCCCCCTCTGTGAGGTCCCCACAACCCTGTGAGGTCCCCTCTATGAGGTCCCCCCTCCCCTGTGAGGTCCCCTCTCCCCTCTGAGGTCCCCCCTCTGTGAGTTCCACTGTCACCTCTGAGGTCCCCCCTCTGTGAGGTCCCCTCTCCCCTGTGAGGTCCCCCTTTGTGCGGTCCCCTTTCCCCTGTGAGGTCCCCCTTCGGTGAGTTCCCCTGTCCCGTGTGAGGCCCCCCTCTGTGAGGTCCCCTCCCCCCTGTGAGGTCCACCCTCTGTGAGTTCCCCTGTCGCCTGTGAGGTCCCCCCTTTGTGAGGTACCCCTTCTGTGAGGTCCCCTCTCCCCTGTGAGTCCCCCCTCTGTGAGGTCCCTTCTCCCCATCAGGTCCCCTTTCCTCTGTGAGGTCACCCCTCTGTGAGGTCCCCTCTCCCCTGTGAGGTCCCCCCTCTGTGAGGTTCCCCCTCTGTGAGGTTCCCCCTCCCCTGTGAGGTCCCACCACTGTGAGGTCCCCCCTCTGTGAGGTCCCCTCTCCCCTGTGAGGTCCCCTCTCCTCTGTGAGGTACCCTCTCCCCTATGAGGTCCCCCCCTTCCCTGGAGGTCCCCACTCTGTGAGGTCCCCTCTCCCCTGTGAGGTCCCCCATCTGTGAGGTCCCCCCTCCCCTGTGAGGTCCCCTCTCCTCCGTGAGGTCCCCCCTTTGTGAGGTCCCCCCTCCAGTGTGAGGTCTCCTTTCCTCTGTGAGGTCCGCCTTCTGTGAAATACCCTCTCCCCTGTGAGATCCCCTATCCTCTGTGAGGTACCCCCTCTGTGAGGTCCCTTCTCCTCTGTGACGTCCGCCCTCTGTGAGGTCCCCTCTCCCATGTGAGGTACCCCCCTCCCCTGTGGGGTCCCCACTCTGTGAGGTGCCCCCTTCCCTGTGAGGTCTCCTTTCCTCCGTGAGGTCCCGACTCTGTGAGGTCGCCCCTCTCCTGTGAGGTCCCCTTACCTCTGTGAAGTCCCCCCTCCCCTGTGAGGTCCCCTCTCTCCTGTGAAGTCCCCCCTCTGTGAGGTCTGCCCTCCACTGTGAGGTCCCCCCTCTGTGAACTCCACTCTCCCCTGTGAGGTCCTCTCTCTTCTGTGAGGTCCCCCCTCCCCTGTGAGGTCCCCTTTCTTCTGTGAGGTGCCCCCTCCCCTGTAAGTTCCCCCTCTGTGAGGTCCCCTCTCCTCTGTGAGGTTCCCTCTTCCTTGTGATGTCCCCTCTCCTCTGTGAGGTCCCCCTCTGTGAGGTCCCATCTCTCCTGTGAAATCCCCCCTCTTGAGGTCCCCTCTCCCCTGTGAGATCCCCTATCCTCTGTGAGGTCCCCTCTCCCTTGTGAGGTCCCCCCTCCCCTATGAGGTCCCCTGTCCCCTTTGAGGTTCCCCCTCTGTGAGTTCCCCTCTCCCCTGTGAGGTCCCCCCTCTGTGAGGTCCCCTCAACCCTGTGAGGTCCCCCCTGTGAGGTCCCCCCTCCCCTGGACGTCCCCACACTGTGAGGTCCCCCCTCCCCTGTGAGGTACCCCCTCTGTGAGGTCTCCTCTCCTCTGTGACGTCCCCTCTCCCATGTGAGGTCCCCCCCTCCCCTGTGAGGTCCCCTCTCCCCTGTGAAGTCCCCCCTCTGTGAGGTGCCCCTCTGTGAGGTCCCCCCTCCCCTGTGAGGTGCCCCCTCTGTGAGGTCCCCTCTCCTCTGTGACGTCCCCTCTCCCATGTGAGGTCCCCCCCTCCCCTGTGATATCCCCTATCCTCTGTGAGGTCCACCCTCTGTGAGGTCCACCCTCCCCTATGAGGTCCCCCTTTCCTCTGTGAGGTGCCCCCTCCACTGTGAGTTCCCCCCTGTGTGAGGTTCCCTCTCCTCTGTGAGGTTCCCTCTTCCTTGTGAGGTCCCCTCTCCCCTGTGAGACCCCTCTCCTCTGTGAGGTCCCCCCTCCCCTGTGAGGTCCCCACTCTGTGAGGTTCCCTCTCCCCTGTGAGGTCCCCCCTCTGTGAGGTCCCCTCAACCCTGTGAGGTACCCTCTGTGAGGTCCCCTCTCCTCTGTGAATTCCGCCCTCTGTGAGGTCCCCTCTCCTCTGTGAGGTCCCCTCTCTGTGAGGTCCACCCTCCCCTGTGAGTTCCCCCCTCTGTGAGGTCCCCTCTACCCTGTGAGGTCACCTCTCCCCTGTGAGATCCCCTATCCTCTGTGAGGTCCCCCTCCGTGAGGTCCCCTCTCCCCTGTGAGGTCCCCAGTCTGTGAGTTCCCTTGTCCCCTGTGAGATCCCCCCTCTGTGAGGTCCCCTCTCCTCTGTGAGGTCCACTCTCCCCTGTGAGGTCCCCTTTCCTATGTGACGTCCCCCATCCCCTGTGAGGTCCACTCTCCTCCGTGAGGTCCCCCCTCTGTGAGGTCCCCTTTCTCCATGAGGTGCCCCCTCTGTGAGGTCCCCTCTCCCCTGTGAGTTCCCCTCTCCCCTGTGAGGTCCACCCTATGTGAGTTCCCCTGTCGCCTGTGAGGTCACCCCTCTGTGAGGAACCCCCTCTGTGACGTCCCCTCTCCCCTGTGAGGTCCCCTCTCCTCTGTGAGGTCCGCTCTCCCCTGTGAGGTCCCCTCTCCTCTGTGAGGTCCCCTCTCCACTGTGAGGTAACCCCTCTGTGAGTTCCCCTGTCCCCTGTGAGGTCCCCCCTCTGTGAGGTCCACTCTCCCCTGTGAGGTCCCCTCTCCTCTGTGAGGTCTCCCCTCTGTGAGGTCCCCCCTCCCCTGTGAGATCCTCCCTCTGTGAGGTCCCCTCTCCCCTGTGAGGTCCACTCTCCCCTGTGAGGTCCCCCCTCTGTGAGGTCCCCCTCCCTTGTGAGGCCCCCCCTTGTGTGAGGTCCACTCTCCCCTGTGATATCCCCTATTCTCTGTGAGGTCCCCCCTCTGTGAGGTCCCCTCTCCCCTGTGAGATCCCCTATCCTCTGTGAGGTCCCCGCTCTGTGAGGTCCCCACTCCTCTGTGAGGTCCCCCCTCTGTGAGGTCCCCTCTCCCCTGTGAGGTCCCCCCCTCCCTGATGAGGTCCCCTGTCCCCTTTGAGGTTCCCCCTCTGTGATTTCCCCTCTCCCCTGTGAGGTCGCCCCTCTCCTGTGAGGTCCCACCTCCCCTGTGAAGTCCCCCCTCTGAGAGGTCCCCTCTCCCCTGTGAGGTCCCCCCTCTGTGAGGTCCACTCTCCCCTGTGAGGTCCCACCACTGTGAGGTCCCCTCTCCCCTGTGAGGTCCCCCCTCTGTAAACTCCACTCTCCCCTGTGAGGTCCTCTCTCCTCTGTGAGGTCCCCTCTCCCCTGTGAGATCCCCTATCCTCTGTGAGGTCCCCCTTCTGTGAGGTCCCCTCTCCTTTGTGAGGTCCCCTCTCCCCTGTGAGTTCCCCCCTCTGTGAGGTCCACCCTCCCCTGTGAAGTCCCCTCTCCTCTGTGAGGTCCCCCCTCCCCTGTTAGGTCCCCTCTCCCCTGTGAAGTCCCCCCTTTGTGAGGTGCCCTCTCCCCTGTGAGGTCCCCCCTCTGTGATGTCCCCTCCCCTCTCCTCTGTGAGGTCCCCCTCTGTGAGGTCCCATCTCTCCTGTGAAATCCGCCCTCTTGAGGTCCCCTCTCCCCTGTGAGATCCCCTATCCTGTGTGAGGTCCCCGCTCTGTGAGGTCCCCACTCCTCTGTGAGGTCCCCGCTCTGTGAGGTCCCTACTCCTCTGTGAGGTCCCCCCTCTGTGAGGTCCCCTCTCCCCTGTGAGGTCCCCCTTCCCCTGTGAGGTCCCCTCTCCCCTGTGAGGTCCCCCCTCTGTGAGGTCCCCTCTTCTCTGTGAGGTTCCCTCTCTCTGAGGTCCCGTCTCCCTTGTGAGGTCCCCCCTCTGTGAGGTCCCCTCTATCCTGTGAGGTCCCCTCTCCCCTGTGAGTTCCCCTCTCCTCTGTGAGGTCCCCCCTCCCCTGTGAGGTCCCCTCTCCTTTGTGAGGTTCCCCCCCCCCCCCCCCGCCATGAGTTCCGTCCTCCTCCTTCAAGATTCCCTTCCTAGTGGTGTAGCTGCCAGCCTTTGACCTCACCTGCCCCTTTACTCTGGCCTAGACCTGCAGCTCATACCACGCCCCTATCAGTCCTTGAGAGCCCAACCTCATAGCCTCTTGAAATGGAGAATTTTTCTAACTCTTACCGAATGCTTTCTTCTTTCTCTCTACGATCTTTAACTTGTTGTTCACAAATCATAAGGATTAAAACAGGAAGTACTTAGAAGTGTGCCTGGCTCATGGGTAGGTATTATTATTGTTTTAAAATTGAAATTTTTGTCATATTGTTATTTTATCCTCTTTCTAAGACATAGTTGGATATTTTTGTCCTACTCAGAACGTTTTTATGGCTCCGCGCTGCATGCAGGAAACGCCAGCCCTTCCTTGTGTGGTGTCCAGGGCCTCCTGTGGCCTCACACCAGCCCTCCACCCGCCTCTGCCCCCTCGCGGGACTCGCACCCTCACCAACCATGTCAAGCCCTGGCCTGGCACACCACATCCTTTTTGGATTGGCTTTTTTCACTCGGCAGAATTTTCTGGAGATTCGTCCCAGTTGTGGCTGTGTCTGTAGTCCCTCCCTTTTACTCCCTGAGTCATTTTTACGGCTGAGTACTGGTCCATGGTGTGGATGCACCTGTTTGTTTAACCCTCCCTCACTGGATGGCATCTGGGCTCTTTCTAGTTTGGGGTATTATAAATAAAACCGCGATAAACATTTGTTTACAAGTTTTTGTGTGAACGTAAGTCTTCGTTTCTCTGGAATCAGTGGCCAGGGGTTCAATTGCTGGGTTGTATGATCTGCATGTTTAGTTTTTAAGAAACTGCCAGACTGTTTTCCAGAGTGGCTGTACCATTTTTCAGTCCCACTAGAAATGTAACCGTTTCTCCAGACCCTCGGCAGAATTTGGTGTTGCCACGGTTTTTAATTTTAGTCCTTCTGAGAGGTGTGTAGTGATATTTCGTTGTGTGTTTAATTTCCATTGGCCTGATGGCTAATGATGTGGAACACCTTTTTGTGTGCTTGTTTGCCATCTGTACATCCTCTTCGATGAAATGTCTCCTCATGTCTTTTGCCCATTTTATAATTGGATTTTTTAATGTTTAGTTCTGAGAGCTCTGTATACTCCAGATACTAGTCACTTGTTGGATATGTAGTTTGAATTATTTTCTCCCACTCTATCTGTCTTTTCCTCCTCTTAAAAGGACCTTTCACAGAGCAAAAGTTTTAAATTTTGATGAGATCTCGTTTATCAATTTTTCTTTTTATGGATGATGTTTGGTGTCAAGTCTAAGAACTTATTGCTTAGCCTTAGGTTCTAAAGATTTTCATTTTTCTAGTCCCCTAAAATTTTTATTGTTTTATATTTTACATTTACATCCATGACCCGTTTTGGCTAATTTTTGTGTAAACCATGAAACCTGTGTCAAGGTTCCTGTTTGCCTCTGGATGCTCAATTGCTCCAGCACTATTTGTTGAAAAGGCAGTTTTTCAACCATTAAGTTCCTTTTGCACTTTTGTCAAAAATCTGTTGGGCGTTTCTGTGTGGGTCTGTTTCTGGGTTCTCTGTTTTGTTCTGTTGATCTCTTTGCCTCTCCTTCCACCAGTACTACACAGCCTTGATTACTGTGCCTATTAATAAGACTATAGGTATAGAATTATTGGGTAGAATTCTACCTAATCCTGCTTCAGTCTTCATTTTCCAAATTGTTTTAAGTTCTCTAGTTCCTTTGCTGTTCCACGTAAATTTCTTGTCTGTATCTACGAAGAAGTTTTCCACCATTCTGATAGGAATTGTGTGAAACTTGTGTATCAATTTGGGGAGAGTTTACATCATTATTATACTGCGATTTCCCGTCCGTGAACGCATTATGTCTATCATTTATTTAGATCTTTGATTTCTTTCATCAACATTGTGTAGTTTTCAGTGCACATGTTTTATTAGATTTACACCTAAATATTTTACTTCGTGAGTGACTGTAAATAATATTTTAGTTTCAGTGTCAATGTGTTCATAGCTAATATAGAAAAACAATTTATTCTAGGAGTTTTTTGTAGATTCATTGGAATTTTCCATGTGGAAAATTATGTCATCTGGAAATAGGTACAGTTTTATTTCTTCCTTTTTCATCTGCATGACTTTTATTTCCTTATATTGCCCTATTGCACTGTTGAGAACTTCTGGCTCTGTTGAGTAAAAGTGGTGCAAGAGGACATCCTTGCCTTTTTCCTGATTGTAGTGGGAAAGCCTCTAGCTTCTCACCATTAAGTATGATGTTAGCTGTAGGGCTTGTGTAGATGTTCATTGCCAAGTCGATGAAGTTCCTCTCAATTTCTATATTTCTGAGAATATCCATCATGAAAAGGTGTTGAATTAATTGATTTATTTTGGATTAAACCAGTCTTGCGTCCCTGGAATAAACCCCATGATGTATAATTATTTTTAAATATTGCTGGATTTTATATGCTAATAATATTGTATGGATTTTTATGTCCGTATTCATGAGGGATATTGGTATGTAGGTTTCTTTTTTCTTTTTCTCTTTTTTTGGTACTATTTTTGTCTGCTTTTGGTATCAGGTTAATATTAGCTACATAACATTAATTGGAAACTATTTCCTCCTTTTCTGTTTTCCAGAAGGAATTGTGTAGAATTCATATTAATTCTTCCTTAAATGTTTGGTAGAATTATCTGGTGCAACTATCTGGGTCTGGAAATATCTTTTTGGGGAGGTTTTAAATTATGAATTCAATTTTCATAATGGTTATAGGGCTATTAAATTATCTATTTCATACTGGATGAGTTGTAGTAGTTTGTGTTTTTCGAGGAATGGGTCCATTTCATCTAAGTTGCTATGTTTATGTGTGTAGACTTGTTTGTTCCCTTATGAGGTCTGCAGGGTCTGTACTGATGTCCCCTGTTTCATTGCTGATATTGATAATGTGACTGCTCTCTCTTTCATTGTCAGTCTTGCTAGAGGTTTGCCAATTTTACTGATCTTTTCAGGGAAGCAGCTTTTGTTTTCACTGATTTCTCTATTTTTTTAATTTCAATTTTATTGATTTCTGCTCTTTATTATTTCCTTCCTTTACTTGCTTTGGGTTTATTTTGCTCTCCTTTTTCTAGCTTCTTCATGTGGGAATTTAGATGATTGATTTGAGACTTTTTCTAATGTAAGTATTTAGTGCTAAAAATTTCACTCAGTGCAGCTTTAACTGTGCCCCACAAATTTTGATATGTTGTATTTTCATTTTCACTCAGTTCAATGTATTTTTTCCCTTGGATTCTCTTTGACCTATGGCTTGTTTAGAAGTGTTGTTTAAGTTCCAAGTGTTTGCAGACTTTTCTTGTTATATTTATGTTATTGATTTCTAGTTTGACTCCATTGTGATTGGAGAACATACTCTGAATGATTTTGATTCTTCTCATGTTGCTGAATTTTATTTATGTTCCAGGATATGGTCCACTTTAATTGGATGAAGATGCAAATGTTTAGGAGGGTAATCGGGATGATGACAATGTAGAACTTTTGTCAGTTTCTGCTTCTCATATTTGCAGCTCTGTTGCTTGGTGTGTATACATTTAGGATTGCTGTATCTTCTTGGCAGATTTACCCTTTTATCATTATATTATGTCTCTGTCCCTGGTAATTTTGTTTGTTATGAAGACTAATTTATCTGCTATTACGATAGCCACTGCTACTTGTCTTTAATTAATGATATATCTTTTTTTTCCTTTTACTTCAACTTGGAAGCTGGAGTGAGTTTCTTATAAACAGCATATGGTTGGGTCATGCATTTTTAATCCACTCAGTCAATGTTTGTCTTCATTGGTATATTTAACCCATTTATATGTAATGTAATTATTGATTTCTTAAGACTTAAACTCCTATTATATTTTTTTGTTCTGTTCTATTTTTTCTATTTGTTCTATTTTTCTCTGTATTTTTCCTGCATTCCTTTAGGTTATGTTAACAGTTTTTTACAAATCCATTTTGATTTATCTATATTGTTTTTGAGTGTATCTCTTTTTAGCCTTTTTAGTAGTTGGTATAGATAGTACATACATTATATATATATAAAACTATCGCAGTTTACTGGTGTCATCATTTTACCATTTTGAGTGGGGTATAGAAACCTTACCTCCTTTTATGGTTTTCCCCCTGTTTATTATAATTATTTTAAATATTTCCTCTACGTATATTTAGAAGCACATCAGACAGTGTTATCATGTTTGCTTCAACTGTCAAACATAATTTAGAAAGCTCAGAAGAAGGAAAGCTTATCGTATTTACTCATACCTTTACTTTTCATGCTCTTTTTCCGTCTTGATGTTCCCAGTTTCTTCTATCACCTTTCTATTTAGAGAAGGTCATATAACAATTCTTTTGGGGTAGGTCTGCTGGCAAATTATGCTCTCATTTTCATTTATCTCAGAATGTCTTCATTTCCCTGTCATTCCTGAACAATGTTTTCACTAGGTGTCTGGATTGGTAGACTTTCAGGATTCTGAATTGACAGCTTTTTCTTTCAGAAGTTTCACATGCCCTCTGTGGTTTCTGATGAGAAATCCTCTGTCATTTGAATTATGTTCCCCTCATAGGTAAGGTGTCATTTCTCTGGCTACTGTTAATATTTTCTTCTTTGCATATAGTCTTAAAAAGTATAATTATCATGTGCCTTGGAGGAGATTTGGGTTTATCCCATTTGGGGTGCTCAGCTTCTGGAATCTTTAGGTTTATATCTCTTGCCAAAACTGAGAAATTTTCAGCCATCATTTTTTTGAGTACCTTTTCAGCCCTGCCTTCTTTCTCCTCTCCTTCTGGGATTCTGATGACATGAAAATTAGATCTTTTGTTACAGCCCCAAAACCCAGAGGCTCTGTCCCTTTTTTTTTTCAGACTATCTTCTCTCTATAGTTGAAATTCAGTGATTTCTATTGTTCTCTCTTCCAGGTCACTGATTCTTCTCTCTGTCCCCTCCATCCTTCTATTAAGTGCATGCAGTGAGCTGTTTATTTTGGTTATTGTATTTTTTAGTTATAACATTTTCACTTTTTTTTTTTAATATTTGTGTCTTTACTGAGGCTTCCCATTTTTTCATTTGTTTCCAGAGTGCTCATGATTGTTCACTGAAGTATTTTTATCATGGCTGCCTTATAGTCTTTGTCAGATAAGGCTGACATCTCAATTTTGGTGTGTGCTGATTGTCTTTTTTCATTCAGTTTGAGGTTTTCTTGGTTTTGGTAAGAGTGGTTTTCTGTTGAAACCTGGGCATTTTTGTATTATGTTGTGAGTCTCCATCTCATTTAAACTTGTGTTTTAACTGGCTTTTTCTGGCACTGCTCTGCTGGGGTAGGGGCTCTGTTACTGGCAATGGAGGTTGAAGCTCAGGTTCCCCACCAGGTCTCTGCTGGCACCTGAGGGAGGGTTCTTGTCCTCACTGCTGGGCAGCAGGTAGGTGGGAGTCTGAACTCCCCACACGGTCTCCACTGGCACACCAGAGGGTGGTTACCATGCAGTGGGGAGGGAAGTCCCCCTCCCCACTTGGCTGCTCTGATGACACTGGCAGAGTCACTCTGGCCTCACAAGGGAGGATGCCCAGGCTCCCTCTCGGCCTTTGTGGTGTTTGGTGGGAGTGGAGCTGTACTGTCTGCAATGTGCTAAGTCGCTTCTCTCTGGGCCCTCTGACTAGAGAGAGGTAACTTCAGCTGGGCCTCGTCGGCACCAGCGTTGGTGGCTGATTCAGTACCAAGTCTGAGATCACAGCCCAAGGGAACCCCAAGGGGCCCAGCACCTGTTTCTTGGGTCCCTGGGTCCCTGGCCAGTCTTCTTTCCACACTGCACAGCCTTCCACACGTATGGTTTCCAGGGATTGGCTGTACCTGGTGGGAAGAGTGTCTTCCCATCTTCCAGACGCGGACCCTCTCTTCCCAGGGTTTTACCTCCTCTGACTGGCCTTGGAGAGAACTTCAGGGAGGATGTCTAGGCCCCCGGACCTACACATTCCTTTGTTTTTCTCTCCAAGTGCCCAGTTCCTGCCTGCTCCCAGGAAAGCTGAGAGATCTGGGCTGGGGTTCAGGGTTCCCCTCACGGCCCGTATAGACCACCTCTGTCAGGTGGCCACCTGCTGCAACTGAGGCCTCCTCACAGACCTCAGAGTTGGCACAGCTTAGACTTCTGTGCTCTTTAGATAAAAATATTACTGAAGTTCTGTTATTTAAATTTTTAAAACGATTTTTTTTTTCACAGAAAGTTCTGTTTGCGCTCGTGACTTTTTCTGTGTCCTGGTGGATATTGACGTGAAGACCATCCTTTAGGGAATGAGGTGGTTCAACCGCGCCTGTTTCCTGAGTCTGCAGCGCTAGATGTCATGCTGATATTGCAGATGTGCTTCCAATTGTGAATACTCCTGGGAGTGGACTGATAATAGCCACACAAACACATTTCACGTGGGGCGTTTTCTAGTTGCTTTTGGCAAATGGAACAGACTTGCTTATTATTAAGCACATTGAGTCCTAAAGTAAGGGTAACGGTGCCAGCGGGGCTGGGTCTCCCTGCAGGGACCTCTCTCGAAACGTCACGTCGCAAACTGAGCTGCTTGCTGCTTGCTGTGGTTGCAGCCGGGGGGCGAACTTCCCCACAGCTCCCACTTTGGATAATGCCATCGGACCCTCTGAGATTCAGAGCTATTCCAACTGCTTGAATCTTGCCACTTGTCAATTTTAAAAAAAGTTAGATTTGCATTTGAAAAAATATTCAAGTGTGTTCATGAAGGCAGCTTATGTGTAAGAGCCGTTCTTTTAATTCCACCCAGAATATGTGTTCTCAGCGAGTTCTGGACCTTCTTGTACCGCACTCACACACACACACAAACAAGCACAGCGGTCCTGATTTGAAGGTTTTGGTAATGTGTTTTTGTACAGGGCATAAAAATATATCTCTGTAATTACATGATATTTAGTGATTAGATAATTATGGATAATTGCATGGGGTAGTTCTAAGTGCTAAAGTGTTACCATAAGATCTAAAATGTACAAATTACATAATAATTATTCTTAGGGGTTATTTGGTAATTCTGAGCATAATTATCATGTGATCTGCAGTGCATGTAATTAATGCATAATCACATGGATTTTGCCTTCATAACTACTTCGCCCTTGTTATAAAGCTCTTTGTCATAACATTTGAGTATAAATATAATGTAATTGGCTCCCAGATACAGTACATTAAGCCCCGTGGTAATTGCTTTCACAGTAACAATAGCCCTTATTTCACTTCAAATGTGTGGCTCTTAAGCTGGGCGGGGTTGCGAAGAACAAGTCGCCAGGACGTGGAGGCGGCGAGCAGGCAGGGTGGCGCTAAGTGGTGGCCACTAGGTGCGCTTCTGGGTGAGGAATGTCTTTGCTGTGACCAGACCTTTCCAGGTAGAAGAGTTTGCATCTTTGACTTGGAGCCTGTCTTCTAACGGCAGCACACGCCCCTGCCCTGCAGCAGCCGGCCCCTGCATACAGCAAAGCACCCACCGCATTTTGGGTGGAGGGGCCGCAGAGGGCTGGAATTTCTATAACGAGGAGATCTTGTAATAAACTGCAGTGAGAGGGGCCTTGGCCGATGGATGACATTGTGGGAGAACACCTGGGACAGCAGCAGTTATTCAGAGACGGAAACACGAGCTCTGGCTCGACTTCCATGTCGTTAACGCACTTCCTGCAACTCTCCCCGCAGGTCTCACGTGGCAGGATGACTACACCCAGCACGTGATGGCGCGGGAGCTCGCCGGCCTTCCCCAGACCTCCCCGCGACGCCCTGAGGCCTCCAGCCCAGCCAGGTAAAGTGGACTTGGTTTACGGCTCCTCGCTGGCGGCCACGCCAGCATCTACCAGCCCTTTTCCTTGTTTCACGTAGCACAGTACCCTGTCTTTCCGTGTAGACGTTCCGGGAAGTTGGAATGTGTGTAAGGAGCAGGAGGGGTCCTGGCCCCGGGGGAAGGGTGTATGGGAGTGACCCGCCCACAAGGGGCTGTTCTCACCAACAGACGTGCCCAAAGGTCCTCCCCACCTTCCCGAGACCCTCGGAAGGTCTGCATCTTCAGAGCCTTGGTTGAAAGCAGAGAAGTCAATAATTCTCACTTCCCAGTAAGAATTTATGTTCACTTTAGTACAAAAAGCAAATTAAGCCATGAAAGGCGTGCCGTTCCCCAAGCACGGCAGCCTTTGTGAGCTGGATTCATTCCATCTCGTCCTCTCTGCACACGTGCGGAGGTACAGACGCCTTGCCCGCTCGTGCAGGGGGCACACAGATCCCGGCAGGTGAGGACTCCGTCCACAGACAGAGCGCCGGGCGCGGGCCGCCTCGACCCCGAGCCGGTGTTTATACAACAGGGAGACGACCTTCCCCCAAGGCTTCGCTTGGAAGTCCACTCTTCCCTCGGAGAGTGAGTTTTCTCTGTCCCTAGCCTCAGTGAAATAATCTCAGTGACAGAAACATCAGCCGTCTGCCTTCCAGCCCAGGCTGCCGAGCCGAGGAAGCAGCTAAGCCACCAGGTCCTGCAGGGTTAAATGCACCAAACGTGAAAACACGTTCACGGTGGCGGCTCTCTCACTGGCCAGACCGTGTGTTTCTTGAGGGTAGGAGCCGTCCTTTGTCTTTCTTGCTGGTATACTGAGCTTCAACAAGGAGAATGTGCCACTGTAGTCTGCTCTGTAAAAACAAGACACAAAAGCCAAAGTCAGGCTATCCTGAATTTCCATTTTCATCTGGGTGAGTTCAGAATCTTCACGCTGGTCTTTCAATGACATTTGGGCCTTTCAGCACCGCCCGCTGCTCCGTCCCTCCCGGTGAAGATGTACCTGAGTGGGGTGCACTGTCCCAGACAACCTTGAACTCCACTGAGGAGGCCAAAGGGCAGAGGGATAGGGGAATGGGGAGGACTGAGCAGGAACAACTCCGTACGTAGTCTAGTCAGTCAGTAAGCATGGCGGAAAGGCCAGCCTGTCGTCAGGGAAAGAGCATTTCCAGAGAGAACAGCCCTGAGAAATCAGACACGGTGTGACCACAGACAAACACCTAGGTCACCACGTTCTTAGCAGCGTTAATATTGTCATTTAAAATAATTGTCCGTTTGTTATGAAAAATGGTAACTTCGCTTTTTTAGATTACAAGTGAGATTAAAAGTTTAAAAATACACATATGTAGAGACTGGAATTCTCTACATGGATTTCCTATGCATGATCTTTGTTCATATACAAAGTGTTTTTTGTATTTTTCTGCTTGGTTTCTTTCTGCATAGTCTTTATATTTAAGGCTAGTAACTCTTCACGTACCATATTTTATAGAAGTAGCTTTCCGGTCTGTTCCATAGATGGCACAAGGTACAGTTGCCAGCGGAAAGGGAGCTCATAGCCCTCTCGAGGTGGGAGTTCTCATTTCTTCCTTGAGGGTATTAATTCCCTCCCCCCTCACCCGCTCTGCCCCGGAGAGATGGGCTTCCTGGGCGGCACCAGCAGGTCCTTGGCCTTGGGCTGGGTGGGTTTGGCCGTGGTGCACCCCTGGCTGGGAGGTTGGGAAGGCATCGCACCCACGCCTCTGCCAAGGTCATGGCTGCTTGGACCCCCGCTGTGACCCTTTAACTCCTCCCTCCCATAGACCCAGCCCTTCTCCACCGTTAGCCTGTCGGTTCTCTTGGTCCTGCTCTGTCTTTGCGAACAGTTCCTTTATTAAACTGCCGGACGTCCCGTTTGGAGATGCCGTGTGTCCTATGGGGCCTCTGCCTGGTGACAGGAATCCTGGTCACCCACCCTCTTCTTCCTCAGTTTTTGTCAAGGTTATAGGATCATTGTGATACACACGGAATAGTTTTCCTTCTTTTCAAAAACCTTCTGCAAAACTTTCTTTAGTGTTGAAATTGTCTGCTGCCTGGTATATATTTTTAAATGATCTTTCTTTGTAGGTAAATCTCATAACACTTTCATTGTCTTCTGAGATTATTGGTGAAATATGCTCCCAGGTTTTACATTTTTGCAGGGAACTATTATCCTTTTCATAGGGATTTCCAAATTCATTAACTTAGTGTGATTCACAGTACTGTATTATAATTTAAAAAATCATTCACCATATGTGTAATTATCACACCTTTGCCATTGATTTTTCTCTTTACCCTTTTAACACAATTTTAAAATATAATTATCTCTTGGACTTTTCTCTTTCTACCATTCTTAGATTTATTGTTTTTATGAAACTTCTTGAGCTGAAAGTTTTGTTCTTATTTTTATTTATTCATGGTTAAAAAGCAGTGAAATCACTTAAGGCTATGCATTCGCCTGTGAGCGTGGTTTTGGCATCATCCTGTAATGTTGATGGGCTCATTTGCTTTTGTTCTAAATTATCTGTAATTGTAATTTTATATCCTTTGGGAGCAGTAAGTGTAGGCTCTTTCCTTTGTTCATATTTATGTGCTCTTGTTTTTAGACTTTAAATCAGTGTCTGGTTTTATTGCATTTTAGTTAGAGAATGTGACATGTTCAGTTTTTACTTTTTAGAAATTTGGGGTTCTCTTTGTGGCCTAGTTTATACCATACTTTTATTAATTTTCAACGGATACTTCAAAAAACTATTGTATCCACTATTTACAGAGTACAGATTTTTATATATAGTTTATAATCATATATAAAATTTATAATTACATATAAATATAAATCATATTGCTCAAAATCAAATATCCTTATTTATATTTTTATTTATTGAAATTTCTCAGACAAAAACTATTTCCATAAATTTTCCTTCCATTTTTAACATATTTTGCTTTACACACTTTGGGTTCTGACGTTCAGCCCATACACGCTCACAGCATTTCTTCTTCACTGTGGATCATCACACCTGCTGCCGTTTTTAAATGGAGACTTCATCATCTTTCGTGCTTTTTGTCTTGATCCCACTTTTCTAAAATCGGTATTACCATTCCTGTGTTCTCTCTGTTTTGCTGTCTAATTAATCCTTTAAAATTCTGCCCTTTGGAGTCTCTTATTTTGCATGCAGCATTTATAAACAATATCAGGTGGCATTTTTTACAGCCCCTCTGGCCAGAGACCCCTGATTTCTCTGCTTTCTTTCTTTCCCTCTCTGGCCTGTGACTGGTTTACTTTCATCATCTTTAGTGTTTGTAACTATGTATCTTACTTCAAATTCAGTCCGCAGCCATCACCTTTAGGCTTTCCAGGCAGTTTTTGAAGTGACAGGTCTGAGTCACTATTAATGGAGGAATCCCACCTTCGGCCCCACCCACCCCCTTCCCAGCGCATCCCTGGTGCCTGGCACATGCCGTGTACAGGTGGGTGTCTGGCCCAGAGCTGTTGACTAAAGAAGGAAGGAATTAATGAAGGGTCTTGTGACACTTTTGTTTATTACGTGGGTAACCACACCGACCAAGAATCCTGCCTGACCTACATTCCACAGGGTACTTCCAGAGCTTTCTGTACCCCGTAGACGTGTGAATATCCACAGTCAGCAATCTTGGGACAGGACAGGTGACCTTAAAAGAGATGAAGGAGCTGGCCCCAAACCAGTGACCCATTCAGGAGGTAGCAATGAGCTCCAAGTGTGGTGTCAGGACGCCCAGCCCCAGTCTTGGGGGAGGCAGAGCAAGCACTGCCTGAGAGCCGGGACGAGGCAAAGCCGTGTCGTGGGTGCTGCGTGAGGGACAGACGCCGGGAGCCCGGGGACACCCTCTGCTGAGGCCCCTGATGGCCAGAACAGATGGGGGTGGGGTGGGCAGCAATGTTATGGAGGACTTGGCTGAGCCATGAATTCTGTTTATGTGAAAAATAAAGTGGCACCGAAATGGTCATTAGACGAGGTTGGGATTATGGAGAAAGGAGTGAGAACCAGGTCACCGTGTGCACTTTGCAGAGATTCTGCTTACAATGCGGATTTTTTTTTTCCTGAGCACATTGGGTGACAACTTAAAGCATCCCATGTTATTGGAACCTGAAGGTCAGTGCAAGGAAGTGGGAAAGGGACCAGTGGAGACCGACGTGTAGGGACTACATGCTTAGTCTTTTGAGGCAGAAAATGTACACTTAGAAAGTTTTGACCTACTTCAAGCCGAATGACAGGGCAAAAGTCAGTCTGAGAGCTAACTGCTACAGTGTCGCACCCACAGAGAGGGACACTCTCTTGGCTGCTGTAACGTATTACAGTGTCACAAACAATCCTCCAGCAGCAGACACGCAGGGAAGATGAATAAGACAATTTAAAGACACATTTATGAGGTGGTTCTATCTGCATTGATTAGCAATTAGTGAGAAAAATAGATAAAGTGCCAGAAAAGTAAATTGACTTCAGTTAAATTACACACAGAACATGAAATTTCATCCATTAAAAAATGGTCAAGGAAGCTGCAGCCATGATTTGAGATGCAAAGAACCGTGCAGCTCCTGATCATTTATATGCCTATTAAGTCTAAGCCAGTGTAACTTGGAAAGGCGTCAGAAATAAAAACAGGACAGTTGGGGCTTCCCTGGTGGCTCAGTGGTTGAGAATCTGCCTGCTAATGCAGGGGACACGGGTTCGAGCCCTGGTCTGGGAGGATCCCACATACCGCGGAGCAACTAGGCCCGTGAGCCACAACTACTGAGCCTGCGCGTCTGGAGCCTGTGCTCTGCAACAAGAGAGGCCGCAACAGTGAGAGGCCCGCGCACCGCGATGAAGAGTGGCCCCCACTTGCCGCAACTAGAGAAAGCCCTCGCACAGAAACGAAGACCCAACAGAGCCAAAAATAAATAAATTAATTAATTAATTAATTATTTAAAAAGAAGGACAGTTTTATCAATCGCAATAATTAAACACAAATGTGAAGATTTTCTGTAAGTCCCAGATTTTATGAAATACATGCAGATATCAAACCCCTAACATTAGTGATCTGTTCTTGAAAATCAGACTTTCTACGTGGAAACACTAGCCGGGAGCCTGTTCTCCGTTACTCCCAGTGGGAAATCTACAAAGAGGTACACACCCACCTAAAACCCCAGTACATTCCCTAAATCACAGGAAAGACCCACATATAAGGAACAGATTGTCATGTTTGGATATAAAATACTTAAAACATTGTTTCCTGGTCCCTGAAAGTGGATACGGTTGTTAGCACACAGGCACTTTATTTGTAGTAACACGGCCTCACCCAACATCTGCAAAACACACGGGCACACACAGATACACTCGGACACACACACACATCGACACACACACAGATAAATACATATACACACCCAGGCACATATAGATATACACACAGACACATGCGCATACATGCAGACATGCACGGACACACACACAGACGCACACAGACGTACCCTCAGAGACACGCATGCAGGCACGCACGTGTGGTGACCCCACTCTCGGTCACTGCAGACGCCTCGTTGCCATCAGGATGGAGGTCGCTTCCGTTACAGAGCACCGTTCTCACTGTTGGACTGCGGCAGAGTGCCCGGATCAGCCTGGGAGACAGGACGCTGTCCTGGACCTGAAGAGGCCACAGACGTCCTCTCCCCATGAGGAGTGAGCGTGGACGGGGCCACTGACCCTAGATCCCCGACTGGGAAGGAAGCTCGGTTTTATTTGTCTGGTTTCCGGGAGCAACCAGAGCTGGCCTCGCCACGTGACCCAGTGATGCGCCGGGGCTCGGTCCCCTCAGCTGGACGATGGGGCGATGATTCTTCTTCCTCAGGTTGTCGTCTGAGACGACACCAGGCCGGCAGGGCTGCAGACCCAAGCCCATCGGGACCCTGCCCCGGGGCGCCCGGGGAGCTCGTCTCGCTTGGGTCCTGAGCTGCGCGGGACGCGGGCTCCGGTGTGCAGTGGAGTAGAGGCCGGACAGCCGCAGTAACAGAGGTGCCAGAGCCCTGTGCCTCTCCGGGCACAGGCCGTGGGCTGTCTTCTGGCTACAGCGAGAGGCAGCGGCCGAACAGGGAGCCAGCCCTGCTGTGCTGGACGCGGCCCTGCTCTCAGCTCCCAGGCTGCGGGTAGCCGGAGGCTGCACGCGTCCTCTGCCCCTCTGCCCGCGCTTACGGCCTTTCCATCCCCACCCAGGCCGGGGAGCCGCAGCACGTCCACTTTTGCGCGTCAGAACACCTCCTTTTCTACAATTATCATGGCTTTTATCACATTTGGTACATTTGTAAATAAAAGTAAAGATCAAAAGCCATGGCTCTCCAAATACAAAATCAGAGAAAGGATGGGAATAAACGAAGAAAACAGCGAATGCGTCCTTGTCCTTCACACGTGCCGAAACCACACATCAATGACGTGTCAGCTCTGCCTCTTCTGGTGGTCTGGGGTATTCTTGTTCACATCTAGGGCACTTCCGGCAGTTAATAAAAAATAAAACAAACTTAAAACCCTGTATTTACTTACATGAAGATCAAATGAGTTTAGTAGGTGAGAAAACGCCACGCACCTTGTATGTAAACGTCAGGGAGCACTTGTGTGCAGTTATTTGTGATTCACAAATCTCCGCACGTTTGTCGAGCGCCGGCACAGAGCACAACTTGAGGTCGTGTGTGGTCCAGCTCTCTCTGCACAGGCAGCGTCTGTGGTTGTCCAAGAGTCTGACAGGGACTGCGTACTGTGTTTTATATAATTTAAAAGGTGCATTTTCTTAAAAGAAAAAGAAAACGTTTTTTCCAAGTAAGTCCGTAATCTGCATCACTGCCATTCACCACAATGATCAGTTTGTTTTCCTAAGTTCACTCCCAGTGATAAACGATTTTAGTCACAGAGACGCTTTTCCTAACGCTGGAAAAGTGCCGTCTGAGAGGTCAGCGGTGGGAAAGGCTACAGTTGTAAAGCTAACTCGGTGTCACCCCAGAGCCTACCAGGTGTTTCCAAGCTGGTTCTTTCAGTGGACGCTGTTTTCAGTGCCGACGCTGACTTAGTCTCCGTGCAGATTCTGGGCAGAGCAATGAACAAGAGAAACCCACAAGAACAAGGTCCCTTCTTCCAAGCAGCCTCTCAGGATCGCTTCCTGCCTTTTGCGGTCCTCGGGCCCCATCCTTCAAAGCTGGAGGTCTTTCTCATGACATCACTCTGACACCAGCCCTCTACCCCCTCTTCCTCTTCTAAGGACCTCGTGGTCACACTGGGGTACCGGGAGGGCCCCCCACCTTAGGGTCAGCTGAGTAGCAAGCTGATGCCACCCGCTCTGCCCCCCGCCGCGCCGTGCCGCGGAACCCCATGCGGTCACAGCTTCCGGGGGTCGGGATGTGCCGTCGTGAGCACGACCCCCTCACGCAGTGTGTCCCTACCCCATTCCTCTGCACATGGGGGGCGCTGGCTGAGATGGTGGGGTCCCAGAGCAAGTGGGTGGTAGGACCAGGGCTCTCCAGTTGCCCCTCCCCACACTGGGGAAACCTCTCTGCCACACAGATTCTTGCTGGACTTGAGTAAGTGCCAGCTGTTTCCCACATTCTAGTTTGTTTTCTGTCCCCAGTGGTCGGGGGCGGTTCTTGAGAACGTACTTTAGGGCTGGCCCTCTTCTCAGGGTCACTCACCAAGTCCGCACCGTGTCCGACCGCCAGGCCGCCAGAAGGGTGACTGCCATCTTTGCCAGGACCGTTCATTCCTCCCGGAGCTGTACCCTCGGACACTGGGCTGCCTCATGACGGGGGCGCATGAGAGGTTCCAGCTGCAGTTGGTGAGAGCAGCGGGGGCCGGGCTGTCGCCGCCTGGCCTGACGCCCGGGTCCCCACGTGGTCCCTGCGGCCACCCTCCTTCGCTGTGGCAGCGTCTGGCCGCGGAATCAACGCCACGCCCCGTGGACTGGCTCACGCTTTCCTTTTGCTTTGCAGGAGCTCAAAGCAGAGTGTCCAGGACAAGCGGAGCCTCAGCCTGGACGGCGACGTGCTGGCCGAGGCCCTTCAGCGCTACCTGCCCTACCTGGAGGCCCTGTCCCAGGCCGCCGGCCCTGATGTGCTCCCCGGGCTGAAGCCGGACAGGCCGCCGGCCCAGGTGACCCTCAGAGCCCCTCTCTGGTCTGGGGTGTGTCTGCCCCTGCTGGGGGCTTCCTCCGGGCACACACAGGGAACGTTTCCTATGGCTGTGGCATCGCTGGGCTTTTCTCCTGTGTCTCGGGCTAGCGGCGGCGGGGGGGGGGCTGGGGAGAGACGGGGTGCGTCTCCACCCTTTCGGGAGGACCTGCGCTTACCGCCTGGACCCGGGACCTGGGCTGTGGGGTCCACCGTGAGGCAGGACAGCAGGAAGTCGGTGGGCACGGGGTGAGCAGCCATCCTGGTTGCCCGAGACTGTCCTGGCGTCGGCACTGAGGTCCTGTGTCCCAGGGCGGCTCTCCTTACGCAACCTGCCCTCGGGGGCGCCCTGTGTGCGCCAGCTGTCAGGTCCTCAGTGCAGGTTCATTCTGTACCAAGGCCAGTCTGCTCTAGAGCCATCCAGGACTCGAAGCCCATTGAAAAGAACAGTTTATAGAAACGATGAGAAACCTCATAACTTTCTAGATGGGAAAGTATGCATGATTTTATGACAACCGGTTAAACCAGAGTTGCCAGCTTTTGACTAGCCTAGAAGAGACGGGTCTAGAAGTGGCGTCCAGAGCCAGAGGCCCTCATGCATCTTGAGGGTGGACTCTGGGGAAAGCGTGGAAGTCCAGGCGCTCTGGGCACGTCGGGTGTTCAGCAGCCACGCTCACGCTTCCTGTCTGCGGAAGGTTAGTTCCGCCAATGGAATTTGACCCACTTTTGTTTCTAACCCTGATGCGGTGCTGGAAGACGGATGAAAGCCCAGACGCTTTGCTCCTCTCACACCCCCCAGATTCATCCCAAGGCGGCGCGGCCCTGGGACACCGGGGGAGCAATTTGGGCCACGCCTTCACTTGCTCTCGTCACTTCAGCCAGCTCTGGGCTGGATGTTGGGCGGCACACATGTGGTGGCCGTGCGGGGTGGCTGAGCTCGGTTAGCTCCCTGGACCAAGAGTGGCCTGAAATCACCTGGAGGGGCCTGAGTGGCCCCCTGACTCTCCGCCACGCTCGCCTGCTGTCCGCGCCCGCGAGACGCGGGAATTAGGAAGAAGCTGCGGCAACTGCAGGGACTTGCTGACGGTGGGGTCTTTGCGCCTCCGGGAGGTGCTGCGGTGACGCAGGCGAGCAGCTGACGCGGCTCCGGGGGCAGATGTGCTGCTCTTCCGCTGCTCTCGGGGCCTCACGCTGATCCGGGGAACTTAGCGCAGAGCCTTTCCAGCCCTGACTCGTGCACACGGTGGGCCCGGCCCTGGGCGCGTTCTCCAAGCGCCTTCCCCACTGTAGGAGAAGGGTGGCTGCTATCTTTGCCAGGACCGTTCATTCCTCCCGGAGCTGTGCCCTCGGACACTGGGCTGCCTCCGAGAGGAGTGATCACATCCCGACCTGCTCTCCCTTTCAGGAAACAGCGATGGGGAAACAAAATGGCTGTCCCTGCTCTTGTCCAGCGTTCCGTCAGCAACAGCCACCGTCCATCAAGTTTGCCCTCCGTAATCTTTAAAACTCCCACCCAGGGGAATGACCACACCGCGTGGTCCTGCTGGACCGTGCCGGTTTGTGCCTGCTGCCCCGTCATAATTACTAACAAGCCCCTTTTCTCTCTCAGAAATGTCCAGTTTGAATAATGAATTCTGTGGTCATCTCACCACACAGCTGTTTCAGCATGACAGTCATACGGATTATTCGCAAATGAGCACATGGTGGCATTTTGGCTTAGGTATTTTTATTCTATGTTAAGATAGATGCTTCTCAATATTTAAAAATGCATGAAAACCTAGAACTCATTATTTTCTCTGTCCAGGGTTTAAATGAGGAGAAAGTGCTTCATCATCCCTCTAATAAGCTGAGACAGGATAAGGTACAAGAAGCTCTTCGTGCAGACTTTTGCCAGGGATTTGGACAGCGTTTTCTGATCCCCTCCACTCTCGGTTGATCAAGTATTTCAGTTGGAAATGTAAGCTTTCTACACTGACGATCTTTCAAGGTGCAACCAATTTGCAATGAATTATTTTATGAATCATCTTTCTATGTATGTGTCATCAAAAATCTAGCTGTCATAGACAGAGAAATGCTGTGAACTTATCCTCTTTAGAGGTTTAGTACTAATTACTTCCTGACAGAAGCCAGAGGGAGTAAAATCACACTCCTCTTAGACAGAACCGCCCAGCCCCGAGCCCTGACGCACACTTGTGCTCTTGGCATCCCCAGATCAGTGCGGTTACTGCTGCTGCATTGTTAGTGGTGGAAACCAGCTCCCACTTTTATCAACCACAGTAGGGCTGGTTCATTACAGACAACATTGTAGGTCCCAATTTATTCTATGCTTTGGAGGAGATTTAAACCGAAATTCATCATTTGGAAATACCATGAATTAACTGATTTATTTGGAATCCTTGTTTTACGCATTTTTAATGTGCAAGAAACTGTGCTAGGTGCTGGGATTTTACAATCCTGCCCTCTAGGATTTTACAATCTCACTGAATGAGGGAGACACAAAGATACATTTAAAAACAGAGCAGGTGCTGTAATGGAGGAAAGGCTGAACTTGAACCAGATGGGCACGTGGGGTCAAGGGCTTCCCAGGGGCTGGGCGTTGGAAGAACAACCAGAAGTCAGCAGTTGAAGATGTTCAGATGAACTCAAAGTGCAGAATGTCAAGAGATCACCCCAATCTACCCTGACAGCAGGAATAAGCCAAGTGAGCTACTAAACCATAGCCTTAAAAAACAAAAACAAAAACCCGGAAAGCTAGGATACAAAGAAACCTGAATGAACTAAATTCAGAAAGTGATGAGCTCATTCTAGGGGAGAAGAGACCACAGCTGCTTTCCCACAGGCAGGAACCACAGTGGGGAGAGGAAGAAGGCAGCCTAGGTTTTAAGGAGTGTTGGCAGTGGAGACTGATGTGAGGGTAGAGTCCGGAGGCAGGCGGCACAGAGCACTGAGTACTGGAGGCAGGACACTGGAGGGTGGGAGAAGGGGACAAGGACCGAGAGATGTCCTTCCAAGGAACTCCAGGCGTCTCTGAGCACACCTCAGCCCTCCGAAGGCTTGGGGTGAGGCTGCATGGTGGAGAAGGATCTGTGAAGAGCGTGCAGAAAGCCAGGAAAAGAAGCCTTCAGCAACTCACAACGGTACTGGGCTGTGACTCGGAGAGAGCTCCCCTGGTTCAGAAAACCGGCAGCTGTCTGCAAAGCATGAAGCGATCCTCAGAGTTGCCCTGGGGCTTGGATCTGAGCCCTGCTGAAGAAAAGGCCCCAGTCCTGCCCTCAACATTGCTGTAGTCAGTAGTGACCGAATCCGACTGCCTCTGCAACAGAATCCACACCAGCTTCACTGACAGACTTCATGGACTCAGCCGCCGCATCAGCAGACTGAGAAAAGAAGGGACACTCCGCTTTCTAGGGTTAAATATCATTTACTTCATTCTCCATTACTCTTTTAAACAAAATTTCCAGCGTACAATAAAAAATTGGGAGACGCATGAAGGAACAAGAAAATGTCACTCTTGGTCAAGAGAGTAAAGAGTCGATAGGAGGAGATCCAGGTGTGACTTATTCCTTGGGATTATTGGAAAAGTATATCTTAATAATTAGGATAAATATGTTAAAGGACTGAGTGGGAAAGGTGAAAAAGCATAAACGAACAAGTGGAAAATTGTAGCAGAGAGATGGAAACGGTAAAAAAGAACCAAATAGAAATGCTAGAAATTAATAAGATCAGAAGTAAAGAATTCATTTGAGGAGCTTAATGATAGACTAGACACAGTAGAGGGAAGAATCAGTGAATTTCAAGTCAGCTCAAGAGAAATGATCAACAGTGAAACAAAAAGAACATATTGTAGGGCTTCCCTGGTGGTGCAGTAGTTAAGAATCCGCCTGCCAATGCAGGGGACACGGGTTCGAGCCCTGGTCCGGGAAGATCCTACATGCTGCGGAGCAATGAAGCCCATGTGCCACGACAGCTGAGCCTGTGCTCTAGAGCCCGTGAGCCACAACTACCGAGCCCGTGCACCACAACTACTGAAACCCGCACACCTAGAGCCCGTGCTCTGCAACAGGAGAAGCCACCACAATGAGAAGCCTGCGCACCGCAACGAAGAGTAGCCCCCGCTCGCCGCAGCTAGAGAAAGCCCGCATGCAGCAATGGAGACCCAACGCAGTCAAAAATAAAATAAATAAATAAATTTATTTAAAAAAAAGAACATATTGTAAAAAAGAGTGCAAAATGGAACAAAACATCCAAGATACATGGTGCAATTTCAAATAACTCTAACACAAGTATAATTGGAATCCTAGAAGGGAAAGAAAAAGAGAATTAGGCAGAAGTATTTAAAGAAATAATGGCTGGGGTTTTTCCAAAATTGACAAAACTT
The DNA here is from genome assembly GCF_028564815.1 of Eubalaena glacialis. Taxonomy (NCBI): domain Eukaryota; kingdom Metazoa; phylum Chordata; class Mammalia; order Artiodactyla; family Balaenidae; genus Eubalaena; species Eubalaena glacialis. Next base: position 128,874,097 of record NC_083723.1, on the reverse strand, counting down.
ATCAAAACATAGATCCAAGAAGCTTAGTGAACCTCAAGCAAGATAAATACAAATCTAGGCATATCATAATCAAATTGGGGGAAAACCAAAGATAAAGAGGAAATCTTAAAGGTATCCTCAGGGGAAAAAAGACACCTTACATCCATGGGAATGATTATAAGAATGAAGTCTTCCTTCTCATTAGGAGACCATAAAACAATGGAAGGACATCTTTCAAGTACTGAAAAGGAAAAAAAGACCAAACAAATCCTGTCAATTTAGACTTCTATATTGTTCAAAACTGTAGGTGAAACAGGAAGAATCTGTGTCTGGAAGACTCATACTCCAGAAATGCTAAAAGAAGTTCTTTAGCTTAAAGAAAAATGATATCATATAAAAGCCAATATCTACAAAGGGGATGAAAATAACCAGAAATGGTAAATTTGCAAGTAAATATAAAAGATACACACACATAACATATATAAATTTTTGGATAAAAGCTATTGGATATTTAAAGCAAAATAATAAAAATTATTGTGGGGTTTTTAGCTTACGTGGAAGAAAAATACATGACAACAGGACCACAAAGAGTAGGTAGGAATACTGTAATTACACTGTTGTAACTTTTTGTTGATTTGTGAAGTTCTGTGATATTATTTGAAGGTAGACTATGATAAATTAGACACATTATAATTTTTACAGCAACCATTTTTAAAAATAGGCAAAAATAGGTATAACTGAAGGTCAATTCAGAGATAAAATGGAATGCTAAAAATGCTTCATTTATCCGTAGGAAGGAAAGAAAGGAGGAAGAGAGGAAGAAAGATCAGATGGGTTGAATATAAAGCAAATATCAAGAAAGTAGAATTAAATCCATCCATATCAATAATTATATTAAATACAAATGGATTAAGCCCTTCAAATAAAAAGCAGAGATGTTCAATCTGAATAAAAATAAAAAACAAGCTTCAACTATATTCTACTAAAGCCAAAGCACATGAAATAGAAAGACATATATAGGTTGAAAGCAAAAGTATGGAAAATATGCACAATGGAATCTCTAAATATAAGAAAACTGGTGTGACTATATTGATATTAATCAAAGTACACTTCAAGACAAATAGTATTATTAGATATAGAGATGTTTTATAATGAGTAAATGGTCAATTCATTAGGATGACATAGAAATCTTTTTATGAACCTAATGTCAGAGCCTCAAATACATAAAGCAAAAATATGAAACTATTAAAGAGAAATGTACAAGTCCACAATCATTTTTAGAGATTTCAACTTTCCTCTCTCAGTAACTGATTATACAAACAGATTAAATATCAGTAAGGATATAGAAAATTTGAACGACACCATCAACCAACTTAACCTAATTGATATTTATAGAATGGTACACCTAAAAACTGCTGAATACACATTATTTTCAAGCACACATAGAGTATTTCCCAAGGTGGATCATACGCTGAGCCATAAAGTAAGTCTCAACAAATGTCAAAGGATCAAAATCATACAGAGAAAGATATTAAAAGAAAAGAAAATTACAGATGATTATCTCAGAAATACAGAAACAAAATTTCTAGACAAATCAAATCCAACAATATAAAAGGAAATAATACATCATGATCAAGGGAGATTTATTCCAGAAATGCAGGGCTGGTTACATCTGAAAATTAATCAGTACAACTTACCATATTAACAAGGAAGAGAAAAGCTATATGATAGTCTCAAAAGAAAAAGCACTTGACAAAAGCCAACATCATGATAGAGACCTACAGCTAACACCATACTGAATGAGGAAGGACTGAATGCTTTCTACTTCAGATCTGGAATTCCACAAGGATGTCTGCTTTTACCTCTTCTGTGCAACATTGCCCTGGAGGGCCTAGCTCGTGCAATAAAGCAAGAAAAAGGAATAAAAGGCATCCAGATTACGTGATCATCTTTGTAGAAAATTTGGTGGAATCTACAAAAAAGCTACTAAGATGAATGAGTGAGTGTGGAAATGCTGTGGAATGCAGAGTAAATATACAAAAATCAATTGTATTTCTATATACCAGCAACAATTAGGTATTGGAATTATAAAAATATAATTTGTAATAGCATCAAATATTATGAAACAACTAGACATAATCTAACAAAAATATGTGTAAGGCTTTAAACGTTGAAAATTTTAAAACAATGAGGAGAGTAATTAAAGACCTACATTCGTGGAGATATACACCATGATCATGTGTGGGAAGACTCAGCAGTGCTAAGGTGGCAATTTCCCCCAAACTGTTCTATAGACGTGCCACCTCTGTTTACAGAGGGAAACCGAGGCTGAAAAAGACAGAGTGAAATGTTCACTTTCAGATGCTTAATTGGTGGTAGAGCTGAAATCAGGGCCCTGGAATTCTTGTTCAACTTTTTCATGTGTGTTTTTTAAGCCAAAAAGAAGGTCCCCAAGTTGCGTTCTTGGAACCCAGTTGAGCACAGTTCTGTATTTTCCGTCAGCCAGCCTGCAGGATGGGCCTGCTTCTCTGTGGCACTGCCTGAAGCCAGGCCTGGGGCCAGATCCAGCTCTGCTCCCACTCACCAGAGAGCCTGTCTCCTTATCCACAAAATGGGGAGTCTACAGACACCAAAATGTCATGTCTGTTGAGAGGGTCAAAAAGAAGCAGAAACACATAAAGCCGAAGAACGGCCTGGCACTGGCACTCAGAACACACCACCCACGTTGTGGTCTTTACCCTGAGGCCCTCCAGGTGGACGTTGCAGGCAGCTGACCTGTAACCCCACGCCTCGTGCTCACCCAGGGTGGACAGAAAAGTGGCCTGCAACTCTGCTTCAATCCATTCCCTTTGCTTTCTGCCTGCGGGCGTGAGGGTGTGGGGTGCAGCTGCTGCAAAGGACAAAATGCAAAGCGGGAGGAGCGCACGGTGAAGCAGAGGAGATGCAGCAAGAAGGCAGTGCCGAGGGGAGCCGAGAACCAACATGTGCTTCCTGTCATCAGCCGTCTCTGTACACTAGTTCCAAGCTACATAATGGGGCATCATTTGCAGGTATCCATAACTTAACATCCACGCTTCGTACTGCTGTCAACTTTCTGCAAAATTCATTGATCCTGTGGTTTAGAACGTAACACCTCTTCAACCTCAGATTTTGTGAACTCTAGAAACTGGGGACTGATTTTTCTAACTGATAGCTCTGTATCTGAGCAGCAGATAGCGTAGCTGTCGTGGTCAAAGGTAGACCAGTGTGAGGCTCCTCTGAATGCAGAAATGTTTTTGTCCCGGGGACAGTGCTGTCAATAAGAATGACACCTCCAATCTACTGCCCCTGAACGTGGGCGGGTAGCTTAGAGCCTGTACAGGACTGAGCACTGACCACCTTCCCACTGTGTGGAGAGAGAGAGAGACAGAACAGTTTGCCAGGATTACCCTCTACGGCCCGAGCCCAAAAAGGCAGAGCAGGCTAACCCCAACTCTCCATTAATGAGCCGGAGGTGAGGGTTGCTGAGACCCACCCCCAGCTCCCCAGTCTTGCCGCCTGCAACGGCATCACGGGGCCATCTCATTAGGAAGCCTGTGGACAGCCCCACCGCTGTGTGCCTTGTCACACCGGCAGCAAGTGTGTCTTGATCAATGTGCTTGTCAACGCTGCCTTCGGGCTGTGAGACAGACCGGAGGAAATGTTTGTTATGTGGTCAAAAGATGGCTCAATTTGGGTTTCCTAATTTGTTCTGGATCCTTGGCACAAGAGAATATTTGATGAGCACGAGTGACCAGTGTATAGACAAAAGTCTCATCCACTCAGTGTTTGCTGGCGAGTGGGACTCTCAGGGCCTGCAGTCTGAACTCATAATTGTGCAGTCTGGGACTGGGCAGGTGTACTTCCATGAGAGGAAGGGGCCCTGACTTTCGGCTCTAGTACCCAGGCCCTGGCACAGCTGGGAGCAAGGGGGGCCATGCAGGCAGGGGATGTGATGCAGGTTGTGGCTCCAGGAAGCTGCCCTGATGTCCCCAGCTGATTGTGATCACTTCCTTCCAAACTCCGTACCACCAAACCTCTTTGATGTACTTTCCATTATAGTCACTAGTGTCTATGACTTGACTCCCATTTCGGTCTGCAGGCTGTTTGAAGACAGGTCCACGTTTGAGGCACTCTTCCCCCGTAGAATGCAGAGTGTGGCCCAGAGCTCAGCACACAGCAGCAGTAGTGGTTGTGACGCTTGATGGCAATGACGCCGATGCTGACTACCATTTATCCAGTGCCCTCCTCTGAGCCGTGTGCTGAACTAGGCACCTATACTCTCCCTAATACAACTGCTTCACGAAAAAAAAGGATTCTCCCCGCCGCCGCCCCTCCCCCCCCCCCCGCCGCCTCAGTTTTGCAGGAGCAAAAGTGGAGCTCAAAGAGGTTAGAAAGTTATGAAGGTCATGCAGAGCTGTGCTCACAGGACTGGGCCAGTCTCCCAACCGAGCCTTCTGTCCGCTTGGTTTACTCAGCAGACCCTTGTGGGATATGCAGGGAGCGGATCTGCGCCGTCTCGTGTGGAGCACGATGGGCTGAAGAATGTCATCTCAGGGTGCGTTCCAGGAAGGTCGGCAGCAGTTCTCAGCTGCTTCACACGCACGACGCAGACCACACCGACGACACCCGAACTAGATTTGTATGACACACAGTATGAAGGGTTAACCTGCCAGGAGTGGCTGTGCCACGTGCTGGAAATTGGCCAGTTCTCATGCTTTTCAAAGGTTGCTAATCTCCAGAGTTGGGCAACTGCAGTCACAACAATTATTCAGCATTATCTTAGGAAATCTGACGTCATAGGTTTGTTGAACTGAGGTTTAAAACATCTTCAGAATAGGGGTTTGAAAATGAGTTGTAGAATTCTAGACTCAGAGGTGAAAGTGGAGCAGAGCCCACTTGGATGGCTCCCTCAGGGCTGGTGCTCAGGTCCCCGCCGCTCTAAGGGAAATGCAGGTGTGAGACGGTCAAGTGAGTGACAGCCACCAGCTGTTAGCAGGCTAGCGGTAAGCCACTAAGTAGGAGCTGCTAGCGCTTCTGCGCCAGGTGCTACGACCATCGTCCCCAGTTCACAGGTGACTTAGAGGTTAAATAACCCGTCAAGGCAAAGGTCGCTAAGCAGCAGAGGTGAGATCCAAGCCCGGGCGGCCTTGCCCGGAGTCCGGCTCCCTCCACACGCTCACTCCGTCCGGATAGGAAGCCTCGAAGAGGAAGCGACCGAGAGGATACCTTCCTCGCTGCTCCCCCCGACCCCAGGCTCTGGGTGACCTGGGCACCCTCACCCGGGGCCGCGGTAAGCTCTCCCGCTCTCAGAGGACCTGGGGTCACCTGTGAAAACTGAAGGTTTTTTTTATTATTATTACTTTTACAGTCTGCCTACTGAAATATTCTTTTTCCCTCTTCACCTTAATTTGGTTCAGAGCGTAAAAGACCCCACACAGATTGCCCTGGTCCACTGCACGGATCACACTCAGCACTGATTGTCTGCGCTGCGTGCAGCCTGCTGTGTCCGCCGCCCGAGCTCTCCACTCGACTATAATGAAAGGCCCTTTGAGTAGAAGGTGCATTCGCAGCAAAGAGGGTGGGTGCTCGTGGCACCGTAATGAGGCTCTCGGAGGCCGTCCCAGCCCCCAGCGCTGGGGCCCGACCAGGTGTTCAGAGAGAGCCTTTCTCCACGGAAGTTCAGGCTGAACTTAAGATTGACACTTACACCCAATTTGTGCAAAACTGCTGGAGGGGCTATTTGTTGTGGAGGCATCCTCTCTCTCTTTCTCTCTCTCTCTCTCTCTCGTGAATCTTACTTTTTCTCTTCTAAAGGAAAAGCAGTTGATTTCAGCCAGCACTTGAACAAAATTATACAATTTGGATGACAACTAAAATCACATCATTTAGAAATAAAAACAATCTTAGAGATAATGGCCAATCTCCTTTGACAGAAGAAAACCGAGTGTCAAGAGGTCAGGTGACTTGCCCAAGCTCATATGTGAGAAAGGAAAGTAGCACCCATGTCAACCCCAGTTTCCTGCTTCAGGCTTGCTACATGAAAATCTATCCTGCAAGGCTGAACCCAAATATTTTTAAAAGTAGACAGATTTGGGAGTCTGAACCCACTGTCTTAAATTCAGTGATGGCTGCACATCTTTTTTTTTTTTTTTTTTTTTTTTTTTTAATTTTTATTTTTATTTTTTTTATTTTTTTAAACATCTTTATTGAAGTATAATTGCTTTACAATGGTGTGCTAGCTTCTGCTTTACAACAAAGTGAATCAGTTACACATATACATATGTTGCCATATCTCTTCCCTCTTGCATCTCCCTCCCTCCCACCCTCCCTATCCCACCCCTCTAGGTGGTCACAAAGCACCGAGCTGATCTCCCTGTGCTATGCGGCTGCTTCCCACTAGTTATCTATTTTACATTTGGTAGTGTATATATGTCCATGACACTCTCTCACCCTGTCACATCTCACCCCTCCCCCTCCTCATATCCTCAAGTCCATTCTCTAGTAGGTCTGTGTCTTTATTCCCATCTTGCCACTAGGTTCTTCATGACCTTTTTTTTTTTTTCCTTAGATTCCATATATATGTGTTAGCATACTGTATTTCTTTTTCTCTTTCTGACTTACTTCACTCTGTATGACAGACTCTAACTCCATCCACCTCATTACAAACACCTCCATTTCATTTCTTTTTATGGCTGAGTAATATTCCATTGTATATATGTGCCACATCTTCTTTATCCATTCATCCGATGATGGACACCTAGGTTGCTTCCATGTCCTGGCTATTGTAAACAGAGCTGCAATGAATATTTTGGTACATGACTCTTTCTGAATTATGGTTTTCTCAGGGTATATGCCCAGTAGTGGGATTGCTGGGTCGTATGGTAGTTCTATTTTTAGTTTTTTAAGGAACCTCCATACTGTTCTCCATAGTGGCTGTATCAATTTACATTCCCACCAACAGTGCAAGAGTGTTCCCTTTTCTCCACACCCTCTCCAGCATTTATTGTTTCTAGATTTTTTGATGATGGCCATTCTGACCGGTGTGAGATGATACCTCATTGTAGTTTTGATTTGCATTTCTCTAATGATTAAAGATGTTGAGCATTCTTTCATGTGTCTGTTGGCAATCTGTATCTCTTCTTTGGAGAAATGTCTATTTAGGTCTTCTGCCCATTTTTGGATTGGGTTGTTTGTTTTTTTGTTATTGAGCTGCATGAGCTGCTTGTAAATCTTGGAGATTAATCCTTTGTCCGTTGCTTCATTTGCAAATATTTTCTCCCATTCTGAGGGTTGTCTTTTGGTCTTGTTTATGGTTTCCTTTGCTGTGCAAAAGCTTTTAAGTTTCATTAGGTCCCATTTGTTTATTTGTGTTTTTATTTCCATTTCTCTAGGACCTGGGTCAAAAAGGATCTTGCTGTGACTTATGTCATACAGTGTTCTGCCTATGTTTTCCTCTAAGAGTTTGATAGTGTCTGGCCTTACACTTAGGTCTTTAATCCATTTTGAGTTTATTTTTGTGTATGGTGTTAGGGAGTGTTCTAATTTCATACTTTTACATGTACCTGTCCAATTTTCCCAGCACCACTTATTGAAGAGGCTGTCTTTTCTCCACTGTATATGCTTGCCTCCTTTATCAAAGATAAGGTGACCATATGTGCGTGGGCTTATCTCTGGGCTTTCTATCCTGTTCCATTGATCTATATTTCTGTTTTTGTGCCAGTACCAAACTGTCTTGATTACTGTAGCTTTGTAATATAGTCTGAAGTCAGGGAGCCTGATTCCTCCAGCTCCATTTTTCGTTCTCAAGATTGCTTTGGCTATTCGGGGTCTTTTGTGTTTCCATACAAATTGTGAAATTTTTTGTTCTAGTTCTGTGAAAAATGCCAGTGGTAGTTTGATAGGGATTGCATTGAATCTGTAGATTGCTTTGGGTAGCAGAGTCATTTTCACAATGTTTATTCTTCCAATCCAAGAACATGGTATATCTCTCCATCTATTTGTATCATCTTTAATTTCTTTCATCAGTGTCCTATAATTTTCTGCATACAGGTCTTTTGTCTCCTTAGGTAGGTTTATTCCTAGGTATTTTATTCTTTTTGTTGCAATGGTAAACGGGAGTGTTTTCTTAATTTCACTTTCAGATTTTTCATCATTAGTATACAGGAATGCAAGAGATTTCTGTGCATTAATTTTGTATCCTGCTACTTTACCAAATTCATTGATTAGCTCTAGTAGTTTTCTGGTAGCATCTTTTGGATTCTCTATGTATAGTATCATGTCATCTGCAAACAGTGACAGCTTTACTTCTTCTTTTCCGATTTGGATTCCTTTTATTTCTTTTTCGTCTCTGATTGCTGTGGCTAACACTTCCAAAACTATGTTGAATAATAGTGGTGAGAGTGGGCAACCTTGTCTTGTTCCTGATCTTAGTGGAAATGGTTTCAGTTTTTCACCATTGAGGACAATGTTGGCTGTGGGTTTGTCATATACGGCCTTTATTATGTTGAGGAAAGTTCCCTCTATGCCTACTTTCTGCAGGACTTTTATCATAAATGGGTGTTGAATTTTGTCGAAGGCTTTCTCTGCATCTATTGAGATGATCATATGGTTTTTCTCCTTCAATTTGTTTATATGATGTATCACGTTGATTGATTTGCATATATTGAAGAATCCTTGCATTCCTGGAATAAACCCCACTTGATCATGGTGTATGATCCTTTTAATGTGCTGTTGGATTCTGTTTGCTAGTATTTTGTTGAGGATTTTTGCATCTATGTTCATCAGTGATATTGGCCTGTAGTTTTCTTTCTTTGTGACATCTTTGCCTGGTTTTGGTATCAGGGTGATGGTGGCCTCGTAGAATGAGTTGGGGAGTGTTCCTCCCTCTGCAATATTTTGGAAGAGTTTGAGAAGGATAGGTGTTAGCTCTTCTCTAAATGTTTGATAGAATTCGCCTGTGAAGCCATCTGGTCCTGGGCTTTTGTGTGTTGGAAGATTTTTAATCACAGTTTCAATTTCAGTGCTTGTGATTGGTCTGTTCATATTTTCTATTTCTTCCTGGTTCAGTCTCGGCAGGTTGTGCATTTCTAAGAATCTGTCCATTTCTTCCAGGTTGTCCATTTTATTAGCATAGAGTTGCTTGTAGTAATCTCTTATGATCGTTTGTATTTCTGCAGTGTCAGTGGTTACTTCTCCTTTTTCATTTCTAATTCTATTAATTTGAGTCTTCTCCTTTTTTCTCTTGATGAGTCTGGCTAATGGTTTATCAATTTTGTTTATCTTCTCAAAGAACCAGCTTTTAGTTTCATTGATTTTTGCTATTGTTTCCTTCATTTCTTTTTCATTTATTTCTGATCTGATCTTTATGATTTCTTTCCTTCTGCTAGCTTTGGGGTTTTTTTGTTCTTCTTTCTCTAATTGCTTTAGGTGCAAGGTTAGGTTGTTTATTCGAGATGTTTCCTGTTTCTTGATGTAGGCTTGTATTGCTATAAACTTCCCTCTTAGAACTGCTTTTGCTGCATCTCATAGGTTTTGGGTCGTCGTGTCTCCATTGTCATTTGTTTCTAGGTATTTTTTGATTTCCCCTTTGATTTCTTCAGTGATCACTTCGTTATTAAGTAGTGTATTGTGTAGCCTCCATGTGTTTGTATTTTTTACAGATCTTTTCCTGTAATTGATATCTAGTCTCATAGCGTTGTGGTCGGAAAAGATACTTGATACGATTTCAATTTTTTTAAATTTACCAAGGCTTGATTTGTGACCCAGGATATGATCTATCCTGGAGAATGTTCCATGAGCACTTGAGAAAAATGTGTATTCTGTTGTTTTTGGGTGGAATGTCCTATAAATATCAATTAAGTCCATCTTGTTTAATGTATCATTTAAAGCTTGTGTTTCCTTATTTATTTTCATTTTGGATGATCTGTCCATTGGTGAAAGTGGGGTGTTAAAGTCCCCTACTATGATTGTGTTACTGTCGATTTCCCCTTTTATGGCTGTTAGTATTTGCCTTATGTATTGAGGTGCTCCTATGTTGGGTGCATAAATATTTACAATTGTTATACCTTCCTCTTGGATCGATCCCTTGATCATTATATAGTGTCCGTCTTTGTCTCTTGTAATTGTCTTTATTTTAAAGTCTATTTTGTCTGATATGAGAATTGCTACTCCAGCTTTCTTTTGATTTCCATTTGCATGGAATATCTTTTTCCATCCCCTCACTTTCAGTCTGTATGTGTCTCTAGGTCTGAAGTGGGTCTCTTGTAGACAGCATATATATGGGTCTTGTTTTTGTATCCATTCAGCCAGTCTGTGTCTTTTGGTGGGAGCATTTAATCCATTTACATTTAAGGTAATTATCGATATGTATGTTCCTATTCCCATTTTCTTAAATGTTTTGGGTTTGTTATTGTAGGTGTTTTCCTTCTCTTGTGTTTCTTGCCTAGAGAAGTTCCTTTAGCATTTGTTGTAAAGCTGGTTTGGTGGTGCTGAACTCTCTCAGCTTTTGCTTGTCTGTAAAGGTTTTAATTTCTCCATCAAATCTGAATGAGATCCTTGCTGGGTAGAGTAATCTTGGTTGTAGGTTTTTCTCCTTCATCACTTTAAGTATATCCTGCCACTCCCTTCTGGCTTGCAGCGTTTCTGCTGAAAGATCAGCTGTTAACCTTATGGGGATGCCCTTGTGTGTTATCTGTTGTTTTTCCCTTGCTGCTTTTAATATGTTTTCTTTATATTTAATTTTGGATAGTTTGATTAATATGTGTCTTGGTGTGTTTCTCCTTGGATTTATCCTGTATGGGACTCTCTGTGCTTCCAGGACTTGATTAACTATTTCCTTTCCCATATTAGGGAAGTTTTCAACTATAATCTCTTCAAATATTTTCTCAGTCCCTTTCTTTTTCTCTTCTTCTTCTGGGACCCCTATAATTCGAATGTTGGTGCGTTTAATGTTGTCCCAGAGGTCTCTGAGACTGTCCTCAGTTCTTTTCATTCTTTTTTCTTTATTCTGGTCTGCAGTAGTTATTTCCACCATTTTATCTTCCAGGTCACTTATCCGTTCTTCTGCCTCAGTTATTCTGCTATTGATCCCATCTAGAGTATTTTTAATTTCATTTATTGTGCTTGTCATCGTTTCTTGGTTCCTCTTTAGTTCTTCTACGTCCTTGTTAAATGTTTCTTGCATTTTGTCTATTCTATTTCCAAGACTTTGGATCATCCTTACTATCATTATTCTGAATTCTTTTTCAGGTAGACTACCTATTTCCTCTTCATTTGTTAGGTCTGGTGTGTTTTGACCCTGCTCCTTCATCTGCTGTGTGTTTTTCTGTCTTCTCATTTTGCTTATCTTACTGTGTTTGGGGTCTCCTTTTCACAGGCTGCAGGTTCGTAGTTCCCGTTGTTTTTGGTATCTGTCCCCAGTGGCTAAGGTTGGTTCAGTGGGTTGTGTAGGTTTCCTGGTGGAGGGAACTAGTGCCTGTGTTCTGGTGGATGAGGCTGGATGTTGTCTTTCTGGTGGGTTCGTCCACGTCTGGTGGTGTGTTTTGGGGTGTCTGTGGCCTTATTATGATTTTAGGCAGCCTCTCTGTTAATGGATGGGGCTGTGTTCCTCTCTTGCTAGTTGTTTGGCATAGGGTGTCCAGCACTGTAGCTTGCTGGTCGTTGAGTGAAGCTGGGTCTTGATGTTGAGATGGAGATCTGTGAGAGATTTTCGCCGTTTAGTATTACGTGGAGCTGGGAGGTCTCTTGTGGACCAGTGTCCTGAAGTTGGCTCTCCCACCTCAGAGGCACAGCCCTGATGCCTGGCTGGAGCACCAAGAGCCTTTCATCCACACGGCTCAGAATAAAAGGGAGAAAAAATGGAAAGAAAGAAAAAAAGAGGATAAAATAAAATAAAATAAAGCAATTATAATAAAAAATAAGAAAAAAAATTATTAAGAGTAAATTTATTAAGAAAAAAAATTTTTTTTTAATTTTTAAAAATAGATTTATTAATTTTTTATACTAAAAATAAGAAAAAAATTATTTAGAAAAAATTTATTAAGAAAAAAAATTTTTTAATTTTTTAAAATAAAAAATGTGAAAAAACTTATTAAAAATTTTTTTAAAAATAGAAAATAAGGAAAAAATTATTAAGAAAACATTTATTAGGGAAAAAAAAATTTTTTTAAGCCAAAAAAAAAAAAAAAAAAAAGGACGGACCTAACCCTAGGACTAACGGTGAGAGCAAAGCTATACAGACAAAATCTCACCCAGAAGCATACACATCTACACTCACAAAAAAAAGGAAAAGGGGAAAAGTTAATATATCCTGCTCCCAAAGTCCACCTCCTAAATTTGGGATGATTCGTTGTCTATTCAGGTATTCAACAGATGCAGGCACATCAAGTTGTTTGTGGACCTTTAATCCGCTGCTTCTGAGGCTGCTGGGAGAGATTTCCCTTTCTCTTCTTTGTTCGTACAGCTCCCGGGGTTCAGCTTTGGATTTGGACCCGCCTCTGCATGTAGGTCCCCTGAGGGCGTCTGTTCCCCGCCCAGACAGAACGGGGCTAAAGGAGCAGCTGCTTCGGGGGCTCTGGCTCAGTCAGGCCGGGGGGAGGGAGCGGTACGGAGGAGGCGGGGCGAGCCTGCGGCGGCAGAAGCCGGCGTGACGTTGCAGCAGCCTGAGGCGCGCCGTGCGCTCTCCCGGGGAAGTTGTCCCCGGATTACGGGAGCCTGGCCGTGGCGGGCTGCACAGGCTCCCGGGAGGGGCGGTGTGGAGAATGACCTGTGCTCGCCCACAGGCTGTTTGGTGGCGGCAGCAGCAGCCTTAGCGTCTCATGCCCGTCTCTGGGGTCCGCGCTGATAGCCGCGGCTCGCGCCCGTCTCTGGAGTTCGTTTAAGTGGCGCTCTGAATCCCCTCTCCTTGCACGCCGCGAAACAAAGAGGCAAGAAAAAGTCTCCTGCCTCTTCGGCAGCTGCAGACTTTTTCTCGTGCACCCTCCCGGCTAGTTGTGGTGCGCTAGACCCTTCAGGCTGTGTTCACGCAGCCAACCCCAGTCCTCTCCCTGGGATCCGACCGAAGCCCGCGCCTCAGCTCCCAGCCCCCGCCCGCCCCGGCGGGTGAGCAGACAAGCCTCTCGGGCTGGTGAGTGCTGCTCGGCGCCGAGCCTCTGTGCGGGAATCTCTCCGTTTTTCCCTCTGCGTCCCTGTTGCTGTGGGATCCGCGCTGATAGCCGCGGCTCGCGCCCGTCTCTGGAGCTCGTTTAGGCGGCGCTCTGAATCCCCTCTCCTTGCGCGCCGCGAAACAAAGAGGCAAGAAAAATTCTCTTGCCTCTTTGGCAGCTGCAGTCTTTTTCCCGGACTCCCTCCCGGCTAGCACCGAAGCCCGAGCCCCAGCTCCCAGGCCCCGCCCGCCCCGGCGGCTGAGCAGACAAGCCTCTCGGGCTGGTGAGTGCTGCTCGGCACCGCTCCTCTGTGCGGGAATCTCCGCTTTGCCCTCCGCACCAATGTGGCTGCGCTCTCCTCCGTGGCTCCGAAGCTTCCCCCCTCTGCCACCCGCAGTCTCTGCCCGCGAAGGGGCTTCCTAGTGTGTGGAAACCTTTCCTCCTTCACAGCTCCCTCCCACTGGTGCAGGTCCCGTCCCTATTCTTTTGTCTCTGTTATTTCTTTTTTCTTTTGCCCTACCCAAGTACGTGGGGATTTTCTTGCCTTTTGGGAGGTCTGACGTCTTCTGCCAGCGTTCAGTGGGTGTTCTGTAGGAGCAGTTCCACGTGTAGATGTATTTCTCATGTATCTGTGGGGAGGAAGGTGATCTCCGCGTCTTACTCTTCCGCCATCTTGCCCCTCCCTCCGGCTGCACGTCTTAACTAGATCCCCAAGTATGTACCCACTGACTAAACACTGATTTGTGCCCCAAGGGAGGTGCATGTAGAAAATATGAACGGGCAAGATTTTAAAAGTTGATGGTCCCTGCACCCAGAGGAAAACCATAAAATCAGCCCTGAGTAAATCTCCAAGTGGGAAATTACTCTTTGTCCATGAAATTCGGATGGTGCCATCGTCAGAGGTAGGACGTTGAGATTTCTAGCGTTTTTACAGCTGCTCCAGACGTGAGGGAACTGGGCCTTGTTTTGTCTGGTGGGCAAAACAAAGTGTGACGAGATCATGTCCGGGGAACGTTTACTAAATGAGTGAGGAGGGAAAGTGGGTGGAGGCTGAGGGAAAGGCCATGGATTCGACATCATCTGTAAAACAAGAGGCCCTGGCAGCTTCGCCGGCCAGAATATCGCGGTTAAAAGGATTGGATGGATGGAAAAGGGATTTAAGTGATCAGTAAAGACAGGAGCTGGAGTGAAATAAAAACCGTCAGACAGAGGAGAGGGTCAGTCGCGGGGGAAGCTACTCTGTGGAGTTACAGTACACACCAGTGCAGGCAAAGGGGATGGGTAGACATTCCCCACAGAAGGCATGAGCACGTGAGAAGGGGCTCAGCATCACTCACCAGCAGACCCACGGGAGCGCCCTCACCACTGCATGGCTATGTCAGAGGAAGACAGCTGTAACGTAAAATAAAAAATAGTAAGTGGAGAAATGGAGCCCTCACACGCTGCTGGCGCAGTGACGGTGGTGCTGCCACGCGGGAACACGTTTTGGTGGCTCCTGGACAGTTCATGCAGAGCTGACCACTGCCCAGCACCCCACTCCCAGCCAGGCACGTGCCCGGGAGACATGAAAACATAGGTCCACACAGCGACTTGTACAGGAAGGTTCACAGCAGCGTTATTCACAATGGCCCCAAAATGGAAACAACCCAGATGTTCACCAGCTGAGGAACGAAGAAACCAAAATGTGCTCTGTCCTTAATCAGAATAATTTTCAGTCATCAAAAGGAATTTGACACCAACACGCTACAACACGGATGCACCTTGGAATAATCATGCTCATCGAAAGAAGCCAGACACAAAGGCCCCATTGTGATTCCGTTTACATGAAGTGTCCAAATTAGGCAAATTCATGGAGAAGGGAGGTAGATGAGCAGTTGCCTGGGGCGGGGGGAGGAGGAATGGGAATGGGGTGATGAAGTGTTGTGTATCAGGCGATGTTTGCACCGCTCTGTGGATCTACTGAAAACACTGAATGCGGGGAATCTCATGGCGTGTGAACTGTATTTCAATAAAGCTGTTATGAAAACAACACCGTGGGAGGAATGTGCACGCGGCACCCGGCCCATCGGTGAGTTAATCCGTGGCGCCTGTTTGCGGTGCGCGTTCCGGGTGCCGGGTGCTGCTTAGCGCCTGGAGGTCCAGACCCGGTGCCACTTCAGGGCCTGCCCGTCGATGGCGCTCACCTGCTGTTTGTCCCCCGGCCCCTGCAGGGTGAGGACCCCCCGGCCGACAGCGTGCTGACCTTCGTGGCCCGGACGTCCGCCCTGACCTACGCCCCCGCGTCCCGAGCTGACTTCCCCGGGGACCGCCCGCTGCGCACGCTCCGCCGGTTCCAGCCCGACGAGCTCAGCCCCAAGGTGGCCGGCGGTGCGGACAGGCAGAGTCTGGTCGCCGCACTGGGTGCCTTCGCGGCCCGGAAGCCCCCCGCGCCCCCTAGGGACGGCGACCCCGCACCCCGCAACCTCGTGCGCGCGCCCTGGCGAGAGCCCAGGGTCCTTTCGGCACCGGCGGCCCCCCAGAAATGGCCCTCGCCTCCGGACCCCAGGGATGCCCTGGGCACGGACGACGGTAAGTACCCTTTGCGTGCTTCTCGTCGGCTTGTTTCTGCCTCTCGGGCAGCTGCGCAGGCCGGGCCTCCGAGGGTCTCTCCACGCGCACCAGGCTCCCCCGTAGAGGAGAGGGGCCGAGGTGTGGGAGGGGCCGTCCGTGCTGGCCCTGCTCCTGGGTCGCGGGGACTCGGGCGGCCGATGACTGCGGCGGAGGGGCCTTCGGATCTCCTAGGGGAGGCGTCCTCCGCGTTTATTTCTCGCTGCCCCGACAGTCTCGCTCTTTCATGACTTCATTGATGGAGATGATGAGGGAACACGACTCACAGGCCAAAGCTGGCCCCGCCCAGCGTTTGGCAGATTGAATATAAACGACTTACAAGTCCACTGCCCTTTCCTTTTGTCTCCGCCTCCCCACTCCTGTGGTCAGACTCATGCCCAGCTCCTTGGTTCATGGGTGTTTGCTGGTCCCCATGAGACCGGTCGGAAACGAACGCTGCCCCCAGTGCCGTGGGTGTACTTGTGCCCTTGAAGTGACCGGCCCTCGAGGCCGCAGCTTCGGCCCTTGATGTGAGTCACCCCTGCTGTGGTCGCCCCACGGGAGGAGGGCTGTTGGCCGGTCCTAGCCTCTGTAAGATGCCCAAGGGCCTCATCTGTTTTCTAACAGCCTTTCCCTAAAACCATAAAATATAAAGTGCGAAAAAAAATATATATATATATAAAGTGGGATTTCGATAAAATATGACTTCTCCTTTGAAGATATACAAATAATAACATCAAGCAGGTAACATTAAAAAAATATTGAGTGTCCGTTCCCATTAGCGCTCCCTGTCGGTAAGTGGAGGCTTGATCGGGGCTGCTCTGGTGGGGCTCTTCGGGGAACAGCCTCTGAAGATGCTCTCTCTGCTCTCCAGTGACCCTTATTAACGGCATCATTTGGTTGGCGTTTTCTCCTGTGCTACGTTGCAATGTTGGTTATCTTTTTATATATATTGTCTTCCCATCTGCGCTGTATGCTCTAAAGAGTCATGTAAAATGTTAGTCTTCAGAGCAAACAGAGAGACTTGTAGGATGAACGCCCACACATGCATTGCTGGGCTCCTCTCGCTACTTCTCTCCCTACTTCTGTGACCCTCTCCTCCCCTACGCTGACAGATTCAATCTGACGCTGTCAGATTTCACCTGGCACACTTCAGTATTCCACTGCCAGAGATACGACTCTTGAATAAACCTAACCAAACAGCTTTATCACATGTTAAACTTCATACTAATGTCTTCATATCACCAAATATCTAATCTGTGTTTAAATTTCTCACTTGTAAATTTTCTTTACAGTCGGTTCTTTGAAGGCAGGATCCAAAGATGGTCCACTGAATTGGTGGACATACCTGTTAAGCCCCTTTTAAACTACAAAAGCTTTCTCCTCCCTCTTTTATTCCCTTGCATCATTTTTTTAAAAAAATATTGTTTCAGGTGTACAACATTTTAGTTTGACATCTGTATACACTACAGAGTGATCACCATCAAAGGTCTAATTACCATCCATCTCCATACAGCTGACCTCTTCACCCATTTTGCCCCCATCAACCCCTTCCTCTCTGGTAATCACTAATCTATTCCCTGTATCTATGAGGTTTTGCTTTATTTTGTTTCTTTATTTTAGATTCCACATATGAGTGAAATCATACGGTATTTGTCTTTCTCTGTCCAACTTATTTCACTAGCTTAATACCCTCTAGGTCCATCCATGTTGTAGCAAATGGCAGAATTTCATTCTTTTTCATGACTGAGTAATATTCCATTGTATATATGTATGTACTGCACCTTTTGTTTTGTTTATTTTTAAAGATTTTTTTTTTTTGATGTGGACCTTTTTTTTTTTTTTTTAATGTCTTTACTGAATTTGCTACAGTATTGCTTCTGTTTTATGTTTCGGTTCTTTGGCCCTGAGGCATGTGGGATCTTAGTTCCCCTACCAGGGATCGAACCTGCACCCCCTGCATTGGAAGGTGAAGTCTTAACCACCGGACCACTAGGGAAGTCCCACCACATCTTCTTTATCCATTCATCTGTTGATGGATACTTAGGATGCTTCCATATCTTGTATTGCAATGAACATGGGGGTGCATATATCTTTTTGAATTAGTGTTTTTGTTTTCTTTGGATAAGTACCCAAGAGTGGAATTGCTGGATCATATGGTAGTTCTGCTTTTAATTTCTTGAGGAATCTCCATACTCTTTTCCAAAGTGGCTGCACCAATTTACATTCCCACCAGTAGTGCACAAGGGTTCCCTTTTCTCCACATTCTGTCCAACATTTGTTATTTCTTGTCTTTTCAATAATAGCTATTCTGACAGGTGATATCAATGAGGTGCTATCTCATTGTGGTTTTGCTTTGCATTTCTCTGATGATGAGTGATGTTGAGCATCTTTTCATGTGCCTGTTGGTCATCTGTATGTCTTCCTTGAAAATGTCTATTCAGATCCTCAGCCCATTTTTTAATCAGGTTTTTGGCTTTTTGTCATTGAGTTGTATGAGTTCTTTTTATATCTTGGATATTAACCCCTTATTATTATATGCTTTTCAGGTCTCTTCTCCCATTCAGTAGGGTGCCTTTTCATTTTTTTTTTTAATTCTATTTATTTATTTATTTATGGCTGTGTTGGGTCTTCGTTTCTGTGCGAGGGCTTTCTCTAGTTGCGGCAAGCGGGGGCCACTCTTCATCGCGGTGCGCCGGCCTCTCACCATCGCGGCCTCTCTTGTTGCGGAGCACAGGCTCCAGACGCACAGGCTCAGCAATTATGGCTCACGGGCCTAGTCGCTCCGCGGCATGTGGGATCTTCCCAGACCAGGGCTCGAACCCGTGTCCCCTGCATTGGCAGGCAGATTCTCAACCACTGCGCCACCAGGGAAGCCCGCCTTTTCATTTTGATGATGGTTTTCTTTGCTGTGCAGAAGCTTTTTAGTTTGATGTAGCCCCATTTGTTTATGTTTTGCATTTGCTTCCCTTGCTTTTGGTGTCAGATCCACAAAAACATCTCTAAGATCCATGTCAGTGAGGTTACTGCGTATGTTTTCTTCTAGGAATTTCATGGTTTCAGGTCTTACATTCAAGTCTGTAATTCACTTTAAGTTAATTTTGTGTATGGTGTAAGATTATAGTCTAGTTTCATTCTTTTACATGTGGCTGTTCAGTTTTCCCCACACTATTTATGGAAGAGACTGCCTTTTCTCCACTGTATATTCTTGCCTCCCCTATTGTAGATTAATTGACCATATAAGTGTGGGTTTATTGCTGCGTTCTCAGTTCTGTTCCATTGATCTATGTGTGTGTTTTTGTGCAGTACCATGCTGTTTTATAACTGAGGCTTTGTAGTATAGTCTGAAGTCAGGGAGCTTGATGCCTTCAGCTTTGTTCTTCTTTCTCAATATTGTTTTGGATATTCAGGGTCTTCTGTGGTTTTACAGATTTGAGAATGATTTGTTGTAGTTCTGTGAAATATGACATTGGAATTTTGATAGAGATTGCAGTCAATCTGTAAATTGCTTGGGGTAGTATGGACATCTTCACAATATTATTCTTCTAATCCATGAACAAGGAATGATGACCTTGCTGGGTAGAGAATTCTTGGTTGGAAGTTTTTTCCTTTCAGCACTTTGAATATGTCATGCCACTTCTTTCTGGCCTGCAAACTTTCTGCTAAAAAATCTGCTGATAGCCTCACGGGGGTTCCCTTGTATGTAACAAGTTGTTTTTCTCTTGCTGCTTTTAGGATTCTC
Source organism: Eubalaena glacialis (assembly GCF_028564815.1). NCBI lineage: Eukaryota > Metazoa > Chordata > Mammalia > Artiodactyla > Balaenidae > Eubalaena > Eubalaena glacialis. The sequence continues at coordinate 128,854,627 of NC_083723.1, read as the reverse complement.
TCTTTATCCTTAACTTTTACCATTTTAATTATAATGTGTCTTGGTATGTGTCTCTTTGGGTTCATCTTCTTCAGAACCCTCTGGGCTTCCGGGACCTGGATGTCTGTTTCCTTCCCCAGATTAGGGAAGTTTTCAGCCACTATTTCTTCTAATAATTTTTCTGGCCCTTTCTCTCTCTCCCTTCTCCTTCTGGGGTCCCCATAAAGCAAATGTTATTTCGCTTGATGTTCTCCCAAAGGTCTTTTAAGGTAGCTTCACTTCTTAAGTTCTCTTTTGTTTTGCTGCTCTGAGTTCCACTGCTTTGTCTTCCAGCTGCTGATTCGTCTTCTGCCTCATCCAGTCTGCTGTTGAACCCCTCTAGTGCATTCTTCTGTTCAGTTATAACTTCTGTTTGGTACTTTCTTATAATTTCTGTCCCTTTGTTAAGTTCCGGCTGTGTTCATCCATTCTTCTTCTGGGTTCAGTGAGCATCTTTATGACCATTATTTTAAACTCTTTATCAGCTGAGTTGCTTTTCTCTATTTCGTTTAGTTCTTTTTCAGAGGTTTATGTCTTGTTCTTTTGATTGGAACACGTTCCTTTGTCTCCTTATTTTGCCTAATTCTCTGTGTCTGTTTCTCTGTATTAGGTGTGTCAGCTACCTCTCCCAGTCTTGAGGAGTGGCTTTTGTAGGAGACATCCTGTGGGGCTCAGAGGTGCAATCCCACTGGCCACCGGAGCCCGGGGCTCAAGGGGTGTGCCCGTGTGGGGCACCTGCCCTCCTGTTGTGGCGAGGTCAGGGTTGCGGAGGGGCGCTGGCGGGTGGGGTTATCGCCTGACTGGTCGCGAGCCCTGCTGAGGTGCAGGGGCGGCAGCGCTCTCGGTAGGGTGCTAACAGGTTAGGTGGGGATTTCCACAATGGCGCCTGCAGTGTCTCGGTCCCTGGGGAGCATCCCAAGTGGTCCCTGTTTCTCTAGCAGGTACTTCAAGATTAGTAAGTGGGTCTCCTTCCTCTGTGATCCAGGTGCCTTGCAGTCTGGCACGTTTGCGTTGGTTTTGAGTCAAGTGAGTCTGCACAAGGGCCCTTTAAGAGCGAATTTCCCATTTTCTGTAGTTCTGTAGTTTTCTTAGATGTATTTCCTGTTGGTTTTCAAAGCCAGCTGTTTTGGGGGCTCACCTCTCCTGTGCAGGATCTAGGGGTTGGAGAGCCTCCTGGGGAGCTCGAATCCCTCGCTCCTCAGAGGAAAGATTCATCCCTTTGTGATCCTTCGCAGTTTGTGGATCGCCATGGCTGTGGGTTTTCTCTTGGCGAGACCACCTCTCTGCTTTCCTACCTGTTGATGCTGTCCTTTTACCCACGTCCTGTACTTTCCTGATTGCGCCCCAAAGAGGACGTGTAGTTGTTCCTCTGTTCCACACGTCCTGTGAACCAGGAGCTCGGAGATGTGACTGTCGTGTTCGGCGTTCGGCAAGGAGCCTTCAGGGGGCGGCGACCTTCTGTGAGGGGGACGCTGCCTCCCTGTGGCTCGTTAGCGTCCAGCAGCCCCGGCCACGTAACCTTTCTGGCACATTTCACCTTGACTCTTTGGAAAGTGCTCGATCCCTCAACAAGAGGAGCTTACGTCACCCTACCCCACCTCGAGGGAAGCCCTCGCAGGGCTGCACTTTTCTCTGGAGCATGTCTCACAGTCCGACTTGCGCGTTTGCATGTATTTGATAAACGTTTGTCTCCGCTTGTAGACCATCAGCTTAAGGAAGCCAGCAAACTGTGCTCCTTTTCTCACATTTGCACCCGGGACTCAGCATGTGCCTTGCAGGGTGTTTGCTGAGTGGATGAATGGTTTCATTTGCTCTTCACGTCAACCATGAAAGATGGTGTTATTGTCAAGCTCATTTTCCTGATGAGGAAACGCAGCTTGAGATGGCAGGTGATAGCATTTGTCCCAAAGTCAGATCACTTAAGGCAAAGTGGATGGAAGCTTTTAAGAACCACCTGTCTAAAATGCAGATTTAAACACAGTTTGCTTTGTTTCTTGGGCTAATTGGTCCTGGACGCTAATGTTGTAAGTGGCCATTCAGCTCCAAATTCTAGCTTTCTCTGACATTCATTGTGTGCAAAGTTGTGTGCTGCGCCTTTAGGGGGAGCAGAGGAGTAGAGAAGGGTCACCTGGGGGCAGGGGTGTCAGCCAGGGCTGGAAGGAGGAAGGGTTCTCTTCTTACATAGTGAAAAAGGACAAGGCAAGAAAAGACCAACTTTCTTCTAAAGCCCCAGAGCTTCCCGGGGTTACCTGTCCAGACCAGTCACAGGCAGGCCATTCCACACCACTCACCCCTGGAAAACTGCCCCTGCCATTCGGTCTAACATCCTTCAGAACCTCGGGGAGTGTTCGGGTAGACTCAGTGAGCCATGAGCACAGGATCCCGAGGAAGGCGCAAGCACACAGCAGCCCTGTCCTCAAAACCCAGTTTCACCTTGAAAGCACCAGCGAGAAAGTCAGACGGGAGGCCCAGAGGGCCAAGGTGTGTGACCTCCCCGGGGGCGCAGCCCTGGAGAGCTGGCTGTGCCGGGCACCCGAAGGGTGTAGTGTGGAGGACAGAGACGTGGGTGATTCAGATAGTGGCTGCCCTTGTGCAGGATGGTCGAGACCAATTTGTAGCCCTCAGGGCTCAGGAAAACCCACCCATCCCTGCTCCCGAATCAGTAAATCAGGCCACTGACTTCACGTGCATGGCAAATGTTCATTTGGTAAAAACTTAGAAAAGAGACCCTCTTCCTTCATTTATTCATTATTTACACCTTGTCGCCTTTGAAAAAACTTTAATTCACATAAAATTAAAAGACCAGTGTGCAGTAGGATAATGGCAAGGGCAAACGACAAAGTGTGAAGTGAAGTGTGGGATTCAGACGCGGCTGGTCCAGCTTCTCCTGTTTAGGACACAGTGTCTCAGGTTGTGGCCCAGCTGGGAACACTCCTCGTTAGAGTGTTGCTCTGTATTCTGTGATCCGGTCTCTACGGGAATCAGAATGTGTAAAGGATTATTTGTTGTGCTTTTTATCAGTGGTAGAAGTAGTAAATGGTTACCGTGCAAAACCAGAATGGTAGATGTGTAGAAAGAGGACAAGTCGCCTTTGATCTCGTCACCACCAGGTGGGTGCGTTGAGCGCTGGGCGTGCCTTTTGGTGCTCTGTGTGCGTCTGTGAGGCCTCGCGCTGCACGCGGACCCGGGGTGTGGCCGTGCGCAGCTGCTGCTTCTCTCCGTGTCCCTTCCGTGCGTTCGCCAGGGCTCGATCTTCCTCCGTCGCTGGGTTAAAGTTCAGGCAAGTCCCATGAACTCCGGTCACTCTTAGGTAATAAAAAGTGCGAGGCCACTTTTGTATTTAAATTTTTAAAAATTGTGGTAAATACACATTGGTTTGGCTCTGATCATAGATTGAGTTCCTGTCTGCAGAACTGCAGCATGAAGCGTGCACACCTGGGCATCTACCATCCAACCTTTGCTGCGGGGAGGGAGTTCGGCAGCTCTCACTTTCAGAGGGGGTTTCCATGAATGGGATGGAAATGCCTTGCTGATTCAGCCCATTTAGTGAATGTAGACAGATTCCAGGGGCTGCCCCGGTAGCCCTTCCTGGGAAGTTTGCTCCTGTGGTCTGCATTTGCCACCCAGCATGTGTCTAGGCTGCTCCCCTGAGTGTGCTAATGGTGACGATGAGGGTGATGAGAGTGGTAATGGTGATACTGGTGATGGTGGTGATGATGGTGGTGATGTGTGTGTGCTTGTACGTGCCTAAACCGTGTACTTTCATGTACACGTGGTGATAAAGGCACTTAGGAGCAAAAACTGTTGTGTATGATTGACATCCGCTTTGTGAAAGCAGATTTGTGTGAGGTTAACTGCACACCATTGCTTATTCTCTAAAGCTTGTAGCATTTGTCTGGGGGACCCTATTAAGACATATAATTTCTGTAGGTCAGGCCTGCAGCAGTTATTCATGGGAGCTGATCTCCTACTCCAGGCCTTACATATTTGATGTCCTGACATTTCGTGTAATTGCTCTGCTAGAGCCCACTTGGCACATTGAAAGCTACTTAAAATGTCATTATAAGCCGGCCGGATCTCGGAATTACATGGTGCGGCGGCCGGAACAGAGCGTCTCACTTTGATGCATGTGGTATTTGATTGTGCTCTGCGCCACGGCCCCTCTTCAGTCCACCAGGGCTGGCTAGACTCTTTAAAGAGGATTTCCTCATTTCTGCTCATCTTCAGATGACTGACAGTGGGTGCCTCTGGGCTGACTCACTGTGGTCAACAGCACTTAGGCAGGAGATGATCGCTAACGCGAGTTAATTGCTCTCCTCCTAAGTGGTCAGCCGCTTAGCATCTACCATTGTATACCTAAGGGTTTTTTAGTTATTTTTCACTAATGGTAATCTGAAAAGTTTCTTTTTTGGATGAGAGGAGACAATTTTAGGAATTATATTTTATTATACCATTTTGAAGATGGATGTTTCTTATTATAGTTAGAGAGGCCCACGGAAAGTCTCTCCTGTTCTCTGGTCTTTATCTTAAAGAACATGAGTGTTTTCACACTGCAGGTCTATTTCTGCTCTTCCCTCCAAATAAGGAGAATAGAGCTGAGGGAAGTTAAGGGAAAAGACATGGGGTAACCGTAGGGAGGGTTTCTCTGAGTTATTAAATGTCAGGACAGATTATTGGAAGAGGGGCACAATTTCCCCTTAGCTATTTGGTTATTAGACGTGGTAGACAGACTATACATTTGATTTCATTTTCTCAATAACCCCTTCAAGTGGGAGTTACTGACCCATCTACACAGACAGACCCTGAGACTGGAGCCTGGGTGTGGCTGGCTGCAAAGCACACTTTCTCCAGAAGATCGTGACCCCCTGTTTGTGGTGGGTCTTTTAGGATTTCTGGTCTGACTTGCCCTGTGTTTGACCAGCATTCTTCCTGCCCTGGGTTGCATAAAACAAAACACCACCCGGTGGGATGCCTTGAGGGGCTGCCGAGAGCCCCCAGCCCTGCCCAGGCTCCCCCGACGTTGGGAGCTGACCTCACACAGCTCCTCCAGCTTTGCTGTCCGTTATCACCCACCTGGGCTCTGTTCCGTCCCCTGAACCTCACATCCGGTCCATCTGGACCTGCCATAGAAACACACACAGGCTCCCGCCAGCTCTGCCTGCTGCACCGCCATCCCCAGCTGGGTGCCTGCAGGAGCCTCCTCCGGCCTCCCTGCTCTGACCTTGTCTCAAGCCTGCAGGCCTCTTAAAATTGTAAACCAGATGACGACTCACTGCTCAAAACCCAGCAAGGGCTTCTCATCTCACTCAGCAAAAATCCAGGTCCTTTTCATGGTCTGAGACCCTGTAAAATGCCCCCAACTTCACACCCCCCTTGCTGCTCCAGGTCACCCACTCTGGCCACCTTTCTGTCCTTCCAGTGCCTCTGCCCCAGGGCCTTTGCACTTGCTGTTTCCTCTGCCCGCAGAGCGTTTCCTTAAGATCGTCCCTGGGCTCAGGACTTCCCTTCTTTGGGTCTCTGAGCTTTTCTCCGACAATCCTGTCTAACACAGCATCTTCCCTCCCCACTGCCCCATCTTCCACGCTCTGGATTATTGTTCCCACAGCCCCATCACCACCAGACCTTGTATGTGTTTGTTTTTAATTGTTTATTTTCTGTTTCTTCTACTATAGATGAACGTTCCGTGAAAGCAAGTGCTTTGCTAACTGCATTATTCCTGCACCTTGACAGGCAGCTGAGCATAGACGATGTGCAGCGAACATCTGTGGCGGGAAGGAACGAACGAAGGGCGGGACGAGAGTTCCTGCTCTTGAGCTCTGCTGTTTAGCTTTGAGACCCTCTGGGAGGCCTGAATCTCTCACTGATTATCCGCCTCCCTCATGACCTGGAATGTGTGTCTCCCACCCAGGCAGTCTGAGAGCAGCTGGGGGGAGGGACGTGTGCGGGCAAAAAGGTCACGGGGCGGTGACAGACCCTAGCCCCCTGCACAGAGGTCGGCACCAGGGAGTCAGGAGATGCGGACGTGGCCGCCCACAGGCCAGGCCGTGCCCAGGAGAGTCTGCCTGCTTCAGCCACAGTTCAGTCCACGGCCGACTTGCTACCCAGGGTCTGAACTGTCACCCTGATACCTGTGTGCCCCCATTCGCATTACGGTTCTAGCACAGTAATCCCACTGGTCCTGTTCCTAAGTCTGGAATCGGAGGGAAAGTGGACTCTTAGAAGGAAATGTTCTGGCCAACAGCGCGACTCAGGGGCTTCACTCGGTGGTGAAACATGCTCGCAGAGCACAGTCGGGGCAGGGAGCCCACCTCTTGGACCCTTGTTAGGAGGGACACAGCTCTGCGTTGAGGGTGGTCCAGCGGAGGACAGGAGAGGATCCTCGGGGAACCAGGGCCCTCGGGAAGGGAATGTTCTCCTCGGCCGAATGTCCTGGTTAAGTTTGCGTTCCGCAGAAACACATTTTGGATTCAACACTTGTTAAAAAACGTCTCGTGAGTGTACTCATCCATTTCCTGCCTTGGTCGGTGTCCTGGGACGCCAGGGTGGGTTCTGCCATGCTCTGGCCCCTGGCAGGGACCACGCCTGCAGGGGCCAAGCCTCGGCCTCTACTTTCAGGGCGTTGCGTTTCCTCACCTTTCACGCCATGGCTGTGACAGTACAGACCACTGAAAGTTGATGTGTTTATAATGCTAGAGGCTTAATAAACAGCTAGGTGTTGTTTTTCTTACTGTTTACTCTACCTTAGTTTTTCTCTTTTCTACGAAGCAACGTGTGCCCTTTGTCAGCCCAGAAAAGCAGGAGTTCTGACACCGTGTGTGGTTGGGATCCCTCAAACCTTCAGCCTCCTGCACTGTTCTGTGTCAGGCATGCTTCTCTGTGTTTTTACAGTGTTTCTGTTTATGAGGAAGTGAGAAATATTTTTCCAGGTTCGCTGCTGGAAGTTATTTTTAAGGCAAGCATTTGGTCCCTAAACGTGTCTACGGGGCTGTGGGGGGAGGGATGCAGCGGGAGGTGGGGATGCAGGGGGAGGTGGGGATGCAGGGGGAGGTGGGGATGCAGGGGGAGGTGGGGATGCAGGGGGAGGGATACAGGGGGAGGTGGGGATACAGGGCGAGGGATACAGGGGGAGGTGGGGATACAGGGGGAGGGATGCAGGGGGAGGTGGGGATGCAGGGGGAGGGATACAGGGGGAGGTGGGGATGCAGGGGGAGGTGGGGATGCAGGGGGGGGTGGGGATGCAGGGTGAGGGATACAGGGGGAGGTGGGGATACAGGGGGAGGTGGGGATGCAGGGGGAGGTGGGGATGCAGGGGGAGGTGGGGATGCAGGGGGGCAGTGCCCTCCCCAGGGGCCCAGGTCGGGGGCAAGGACCACGGAGGCAGCAGCCACGGGGAAGTCATCCATCTGCATTTCCTTCCACGGGAAGCTGTGTCAAAGTGCAGGTTTTATTACTGTTTAGGTGTGGTGAGACCAACAGATCAGGAGAGGGTTATCATGAAAAAGATCATTTCCCAGAGGCACGGGCCACACGGGGAAGCACCAGGTTGGTGACGGGGCAGCAGGAGGGGAGCCGTGGGCAGGGCCTTTCTGTGGGTTTGCAGGAAGGAGCAGGCAAGGCAGGACTGGCTGGTGTGAATAATGTCAGTGGGCAGAGGGGCGGCCCCTAGTTTTTGGGACCTGGGCCCGGGGTGCTCAGGGCAGGGGGCCAGTGGCCTGGGAGCGGGGTGGGGCTCTGGGTTGGCTGGTTGGCATTCAGAAGCAGCGTTTGCTGTCTGTACATGTGGGCGGCCCCGGGAACATCAGTCTCTCTGGGACCAGTGAGGCCCAGAGGTCAGAGCATCAGGAGCTCCTGGTTGACACGGAATCAGGGCCGGGGCTGTCACCACCCTGCAGCAAACCTTGTGGGGGCCTCCGGGCCACCCCACTGCTCTCCAGCCTGCGGAGCTTTTCCTAGCATCTCCTGCACTGCAGGTCCAGGGTGAGGGACCATCGTAACTCTTTTTTTTAAAATAATATGAAAATGTCTTTCTTCCACTCTCATGTTTGAAGGATATTTTCACTGTATAATCTAGACTTCTGAATTAGACACCTTTTCTTTTAGTGGTTCAAATGCATCCCTCATATGTAAATGATCCAGTGTGTAATTATGTATCATGTCACGTATGTCATGCTTACAGGGCACTGGGCGCGTCCTGGGGCCACAGCCCTCCTGGCCCCACCTCTGGCTGATTTAACATCTTCTCTACCTTGGTTTTCTGTGCAGCCTGGTGAGCTTGGCTGTGAGAGGTCGTCGTGCGGTTCTCTTTAATTCTTCTTGCGGTTTACCGAGTGCCTCGACTCTCTGAGTTAATGCTCTTCACCAATTTTGGAGAATTTGTGGAGGTTTTTTTCTTTTCTTTGTCCCCTTCTCTCTCTCCTTTCCCTCTCAGATCCAGTCACACTCGTGATGCCTGGTGCTGTGCCAGGTGGCCAAGGTCTGTCCAGTCCTTTCTCCCGGTTCCACGGATGATAATCGTTTCCATTATTTGTCCTCAGATTCACCAGCTCTTTGTTCTCCACCATCCAGTCTGCGGTTCAGCCCATCCAGTGAGCTTGTCAATCTCGAATACTGAACTCTGCACTCGCAGAATTCCACTTGGCTCTTTTTTGCTCCCGCCCCTCTGCTGCGCTCACCGGGGGCCGCCCGTCTGCCCCTGCGTGTAGCCGCTCCTCTGCATCCTTGCGTCCTTGTTCTAACGCTGTCCCTTGTCTCGGTTTGTCTGTTTTGTGTGTGCCGTCTAGGGGCACGTGTTCAGGCTCTGCTGAAGGACCTGTGGAAGCGCCCGGGCAGCGTGGAGGGTCTGAGCGCGCTGGACGTGGCCGAGGCAGCCCGTGCGATAGCGAGCGCGATGCCAGGCGGGGGCGCGGAAGGGGAGCAGGACGGCGCCGGGAGAGGCGGCGGAGGGCCGAGAGGGCAGGCGGGCCGCTCGGGGGCCGCGCGCCACAGAGACGGCGTGCCAGGTGAGCGCCTCCCGGCCGCTTGCCCGCGTGTGCATGTGGCGCGCTGTGCTGCGTCTTTCTGCTGCGAGGTGGGATTCGTGTTAATGATTTGTGTCTGTCTGAACTTTTGCCTCTGAAAGCCTCCTTCGCAGGCTGAGCCTTCCAGAGCACTTATGCTGAAGGGCGAATTGCTCCCTGGAGGAGGGGGCTGTGATGCCTCCGTGCGAGGCTCCGGGTGAGCAAAAACAGGAGTGGGAGAAAGAGGTTTTGTCCGGATTGTGTGAGTGAGTACTGGGGAGGCAAATATTTGAATAATAAAGTGAAAGAGGTTCCTTCGAATGTCTGTTTGAGGCTCACAGCAGCCTCTGAGGCTGCTCCAGGGAGCGAGCAGAGATCCCCACACCCCGGCACACGCACACTGGTGCACACTGACACACGCACGCACACACAGAGACACGCTCACACCCCAGCGCATGCACACTCACACACGCTCACACACCCCAACCCGCTCACACATACATACACCCGCAAACAGCCGCCAGGGAACCTTGGGCAAGGGCCGAGCAGGGCAGGCCCCGTCTCCCCTACCTGACCGCTTCTCAAAGTCGCGGAAGCTACATTAAAGCATCTAACGCAGTGCCCTGCACACAGTAGGCACCCAGGAGCGTGCCAGGTGAAAGGTGCATGTCTCTCCCTCCTCTGTGGGTTGGGACGAGGCTTGCCTGGAAGCTGGAGGCATGGCTTGACTGATGCAGGAAAGGATGCTGGGTTGCTACTCGGACGAGGTGGTCCAGGGGGCGGTGGTCCCTGTCCCGGGGCTGGGAGGGTCTGCAGGAGCACAGGAGCCACACACTGACTCCTGCGTGTGTCCTTAGAGGAGTGGCCACCACAGGAAAGTAACCAGCCTGGAGGCATCTCAGCGTGAGATGTGTGGGTTCGACACCTCACTTTCCTTTTTCGTAACTGCCCACTGCTCCGGCTCAGCGGCTCTTTCTTGCTCTGAGCTAGCTGAAGGATAACACGTGGTTCCCTGGCACTGGCCTCGTGACTGACTGACTTCGTGTCTGAGTTAGTGGGTCACCCCTCCTCTGTCGTGGACTTTATGGAGCGCCATCCCTGTACTGTAAGCGGAGGTTTTCGTTGTCGTGGGAATGAGGCCAGCGTCATCGTGCCTGACCTACTCGGTGGTCGCCCCATACGTGCCGTGACCTTTGTGCTGACGTTCTGGACCGGGATTTTGACGAGCTCGTGTCTTTCACAGATAACAGAGTGCGAGACGGCGGTGCAGGAGTTTACCAGGAGGTAAGATGGGGCGTGTTCGGGGCCTGTGAAGCCCAGAGTCACATTAGTTTTCTTGTCCATAGTTTGGGAATGTACGTGAAATACAAAAAAATTTTTTCCAGAAAAAGATAGAAAAACCCTCATAATCTCAAATTAATATTCCTCAGAACCCCCCCCCCCCACCCAGGGAAACGGGAGGATAACACCCCATGATAAGACTGCACGCGCACTTTGTGTCGTTGAGGTCATCCCTTGTGTCCTGGCTTCCGAGGTTCATTTGACGGACATTCACAGGCTCTGGATCATTTACACCCGCGGTGCTGTCCATGGTGGTCGCCACCAGCCATATGTGGCTGCTTGAACTTAAATCCATTAAATTAAGTCAATAAGAATTCAATTCCCCAGCTGTGCCAGCCACACGTCCCGTGCTCCCTAGTAACTGGGGGGGGGGGGGATGGGGAGACCACTGCTCCTCCATCGTTGCCAAGGGTCCCCTCGACAGTACTGGTCCAGAGGGGTCTGGAAAAGGCTGGGACATGGGTGACGCCCACCCACGGAGCGGTTTGTTGGTTTTCCCTGTTGAAGAACCTCTGCTCATTTGTATTAGTCTTAAGGATGCAGAAAATCAATTCATAAGCAATGGCAGTGATGTGGTTCTACGAAACTCTATTTTGTGGGTGGGAAAGAATTTCTGGTTAGTACTTCTCTTGTCAGATTATGTTAGTGGTTCCTGGTTCAGTGCCTGTTAGCAAGTGGTGAAGAAAACACCAACAATTCTTTTAAATGTCCATCAGAAATAAAAAATGGAGGGTTCGGCTATCCGAGTTGCAGAGGGAGCCATGGGGTCTAGGGACACGTTTCCTAATTCGGGACGCAGAGGGAGAGGCCAGCAGAGCTTGGGGTCTCCAGACGACATGCATTCGGCCAGACCCTGAATTCGCCCTGTGCGGCCCACTCCCAGCCCCGGGCTCACGTACGCCAATGCCTGCTCCCCCACGAGTCCAGCGCTGATGGCTTCTCTGTGACTTGGGGCACATTCTTAAGCTGGTTTCCTTTCTGCCAGGTCAGCCGTTTGGGCGTCAAACTCGGGGACCTCCTGCAGGGTGCTGGGTCTCCATTCCTGCCTGGAGCCCCCCGTCTTGCCGGGTCCTTCAAGACGGAGATCAAGAAATCGGAGGACCCTGAGGCCTCCCCGTCTTCAGAGGAGGATCGCTTTGGGGTGGAGAACATAAAGAGTCAGACCTACTCCAAGGAGCTGCTGCAGAGGCCGCCGCAGCCAGAGCCAGGGCCGGGCGGGCTCCGGGCGTCGCAGCTCCGGGCTCCGGCGGCCCCGCAGGAGGACCAGCGCCCCGGCGCCGGGGCCCGGGGACCCCCCGGCCAAGGCTTGCGGCTGGAAGTCCAGCCTCCCCAGGAGGAGTACGGCTACATTGTGACGGAAAACGAGTGAGTGCGAGCTTTTCATCTCTCCGTGGGTGAGATCCTGGCCCTGCGCAGGCTGGGGAAACGCTTTCATTTTTTTCCCCATCTTCACCTGGAGGTGGAGGGTGGGCATCCCTGGTCTTGCAGGTGTGGGAGGGCAGCCAGGAGCCAGCCCGTCCCCCCGACCCCGTGTTCTGGACCGGGAACCCGAGCTTGAGGGTGATTCTCCACAAAACAAACCCCAAACAAAGCCCTGCCCGGCTCCTTGGTCCTGGCCCCATCACCTGCAGCTCAGACCACAGGGTGCCTGTTGGAGCTGGAGCCGGGGTGTCTCAGGCAGGACGGGTGGTGCGGGGGGCGCCCCGGGCAGCCCACGTTGGCTAGAACTCCAGAAGCTTCAAGTCGTCCAAATACTAGGGTATGAGTCACTCTTCAGAGGGAAAAACGTGCCGCACACCATGGAGTGTTCTGTCCTCCCCTTAATTTTGTGCTGAGCGTAACAAGGGACAGAATCAAATGTCACGTGCCCAGCAAGTGACAAGTGGTCGGCCCTGTTCTTCAGGTGGTCTCACTAACGAATCTGACGTTTGACGCTTTGTAACGGTGTGTTTTCTTCACGGAATGGAAGTGGGGATTCCAAGGGAAAACACGTCTGGCTGGCTGCAGGCACAGGCGTGTGTGTGTGTGCAGGTGTGCGCCGGTGCGTGTGCAGGTGTGCGCGCACGTCCACCCGCGGTTTTGCTTCTGCGTCATCCCGTGCCTCTGGTCAGGCGTCGAGGGAGCTTCCGTGGTTACTCCCCGCGGGGAGGGGGCTACGCCGGAGCGGGAGCCGTCTCTCCTGCTGCCTCCGCGGCCTCTGCGCTCTCACCCGCGCGTGTTCACCGTCGCTGCACCGCACACGGCAAACGCCGCCTGTACCACAGACACAGACCCTGTGTCAAGGCCGCGTGAAAGTGGAGATGGTGTTCTCGCCTGGGCTGGGAGGCCTCCGCAGCACTGGCGCCTCGCTTCTCCAGCCTTTTCATGAAGATGCGCCTGCCCGTTCCGGCCTCCACGCCTCCGGGCCGTGCTCCCCGCACTCTGTCTGCCTTGAGCCCCTTCGCTCAGAACTGGAACTCCCGCTGGGTGTGTCAGAATCACGCGTGACGCAGAGCGCACGGGGGCCTGGGTGGTGCTGTCGCGTCGGACCCTCCCAGCAGCCTGCTTCTCAGTCTGACCTGTGCTGTGGGTTTTCCCTTTCTCAGCAAACGTTGCTGTCGTGTGTGTGTGTGTGTGACGTGTATGTGTATTGCATGTTTATGTGTCTGTGTGTAGCCTGTATGTATCTGTGTGTATCTGTGTTGTGTGTATTTGTGTATGTGTGCATGTATGTATACACAGGTACACGTGTGTGTTGTGTGTAGGATGTATGTGTCAGTGTATGTCTGTGTGGCATGTGTGTATGTGCATGTGTGTATGCGTTTGTGCATACACGTGTCTGTATGTGTGCATGTGTGCGTAGTACATATGTGTCCCTGTGTGTGTGTGTGTGTATGTGTCTGTGTGCATCTCTGTGCTGTGTGTGTGTGGTCACTGGAGGGACCACTGTGCAGCTGCTCTGAGCACCTTTCCTCCCGCCAGGATGTCCTGATGCCCAAGGGCTGGTCCCCGGCACAGGGCACGGGGCTGCTCCTGTCTGGGGCCTGGGGCTCAGCTGCGCACAGAGGAGACTGAGGCCCTGTGCAGTGCTGGGAAAGGATTCTGATCGTTGGGAAGACTTTTTGAGTCCACGTGAACAACGGAGAACAGAGGACGATGGACTTTAGAGCAGGACCATCCAGGCCTACCGTCCTCAGCATCACAGGAAACCCAGTGTGAGTGGACGACGCCTGGATGAAGGGAGACCCATCTCGTCGGGTGTCTCCTCTTGTTCTTGCTGACTTTCCTATAACACAAAGCCACTTCTGAGGGTTTCTTCTCTGCGTCCAGAGTTCATTTTCCTGAGGGCTTTTCCTTGGCCTCACCTTTGGGGCCTGAACATTTACCTGCTACAAGCACGGGTTAAAGAAAAAGATCATTATCTTATCTTGGCTGATTTCCCTTTTTCTCTTTTGCTGTTTCCATTGGATGGAAGATCTGTGGTGCAGCCGACAGCTTTACATCCGGAACTCTCTGTGTATCACAGGGGAGACATGCTCCAGAAGCTTCTCCCACCCTCCCTCCACGGACGGACGGAGGTTTCTGCCTCTGTTGTCAGATTAACTGGTAATTTGGGATTCTCTGGGGCAAGATTTCACCAGATCTCAGTTTAAGCCTTAATGGATCAACTGTTTACTGACAAGAATCCGACACTATTCTTTTTCTTTTCTTTTTTTTCATAAAGGACTTTTGTATGTTTGGTTCTTCCTAAAAGGAGAAGAGCATGACGGGCAGCTCAGCGTCCTCTCACCCCTGACATTGGCGGGGATGCCGTGCTGGCCTTGCTCGTACATTTCCTGGTGGGCGGGGCTGTAGTTTCATCCTTTGCCACTTGCATTTTCATCCTCTTTACAAACCGGATGGATTATTCGAGACGCGTGAAGGGCAGGGCAGCCATCCCAGGTCCTCCAAGGACGATTTAAAAGTTATTTCAAGTTAGGTTGCCAGGAAGGGACCCCAGGATGGAGGGTGCATGTGAAGCAGAGGGACTGCTCACCTGTCAGCAGAGGCCACACCGCCTTTACCGCTGAAAGACTGGGAGCCATGAGGCGCGCTGGGCAGGGATGCCCCCCTGAGGAGACGGGCCCTCGTGTCCTACGGGGACCTGTTCCGGTACAAGGATCGTCCGAGCCGCGCAGACCGAGTCTGGGGAAGTAAACCCACGGCGTGAGCACGTGCAGCGGTCCCCGCGCCCTCATGGACCACCTGGAACCCCCAGCGCGGGGCGAAGCCCGGGTCCCACTGGTGGCTGCGCCCTGGGCCTCGGTGAAGAGGACGCGGAGGCCGCCTTGGGGCGGGAATCCCACGGCAGCAGGCGACCGGGGTAGTGGCGGCGGCGGCGCGGGAACGCATGGGGCGGCGCGCTCACCAGATGGGGCGTCAGCCGCAGCGCTCGCCGCGGGGAGGCCGCCCCCCGGGAGAAGCGGAGCGAAGGCCCGTGGGTCGGGGGAGGCTGTCAGGAGGGCGCCGAGGGGCGTCGGGCCGGGCGCTGCTCCCTGCCTCCTCCGGGCAAGGGTAGGGCCTGGGCAGTCGAGTCCGGAAGAAGGGGCCCCGTTTGGCAAGGCCTCGGGAGCGTGTGCCGCCCCTGGCCCGTGCGCTAGGCTGCCCTGCCGGCCGCGCCGGGGCCGGGTACCGTCCTCCTCCTCTCAGACACTTGCCGCTCGGAGCCCCGGGGGAAAGCCTGCCCGCCCTCCGCCACCCCTCACCGCGGTGGGAGAGCCGCGTGCTCTGCGCTCGCCAGCGCCGGCAGCCGGGGGGGCTCCCGCTCAGCCGCGGGAGGGGGTGTCCAGCCCTGGTCTCCCTCCGCCCCTCCCCGCCCCGCCCGAGCAGCCCCTCAGGGCTCACGTGGCCGCTTCTGTGCTCGTGGGCAGCCGGGCGCGGGTCCTGCCCATCTCTGCGGGTTCTCCCTCCCTTGCTGGAGAAGGGAGACCTCCAGAATGTCGGGGGGCGGTTCTGTGTGTGCGGTTACTCGGCGCCACTCTCGGGCCATGTCTCGATGACGTGTTCAGAAGGTTCGGCCCCTTCTCTGTGTGGAACCCTTCCTGGACAGCCCTCCCATGACACCATCCATCCTTTGGTTGGTTTGTCTTAAAAGACGGTCTTTGGTGTGATGGGTTTACTATCACTTAAGACTGGGGTGGGGGGGGAGATAGCCTTAAGGAGTAAAAATAATCATTTTTTGTATATTAAAAAATGGTACGAAAAAGAAACAAAAAAAACCCCAAATCTAAAATTCTTGACTGCTTAGTTGGTAGTTCTGGGGACTGTCAGTGAGAAGAACGGTGAACAGTGGTCTTCAGGCCCCAGAGGGTGGCCCAGTTCTGACTTGTCTGTTTCCTGACGGCCTTTCTGGACTTGGCGCCCCAGCTGTGAAATGGGACGAGTGTTGAGGACCCACAATGACCGAGACACAGGAGGTGCTCACAAAAGGAAAGAGATCCAGACGTAACACAGTGTGATTTTTCCCCTGAGGCAGTCAGACATATTTCCGTTCAGGTTGGTGGGTTGTTTTGAAATTCAGCCGAGGAAAGTACAAAAGTAGGCTGTGAGATTCAGAACTCCGGGGTGTCTGTGTTGTTAATGAAGGTGTAAGCAGTGTTAGCCGGGTGGGTCCCCAAGCCCACGAAGTAAAGAACCTCGCGATCCCGTGTCACAGCTCGAACCAGATCGCTACCTGTAAACGTCTCACCCCTGACCCAGCTCTCTCCGCGTCGCTCTCCTCGTACTGGTTACAGGAGCCCAGGGACTGAACTCGACTGTGCTCAGCCCACCCCCGCCTGCTTCCTCTGCTGTCACCTGGGGTGTGGTGCCTCCCTCCCCGCCCCCAGCTGCCCGGCTCCTCCTCCTCGTCCGGGAGACGCTACCCACGCTGACGCTGACGTTTCCACGCCAGCCCTGCCCCTGCAGGACCCCTCCCAGGTCTCCCTGCATCCCCTCCATCCTTTCTCCCCAGGAGAGCGCTCTGTAACCTAAACCTGACCGTGTCGTTCTGTCCCCGAGGACGGCGGCCTTGCCCAGGCCTGGGCCTTGTGGCTCCATTTGCCTCCCCAGCCTGCTTCCTTTCCGCTCTGGAATGTGTGGGGTCCTGACAGGAGGCCTTGGGTTTGCTCCTTGCCCAGCACGCTCAGATGCCACCTCCTCCAGGCAGCTCTCCTTGGTCAGGGTTCCTCCTCCAGGGCGCCGCCCTCCCTTCAGAACCTTACCTGGGGGTGGAATGATTCACCCTGTGGGGTTCTTCCGCTTCTAGCAGGGGCCGCATCAGCGTTTGCTCTGCTGCGTCCCAGCCCCTGAGGCGCCTGGCTCCTCCGAAGGCGCTGGTGGTCTGCGGTGCTTTCCTTCCCTCTCACACCCTTGACAGCCCCCCACCCGCTTTCCCTGCAAGCGTCCCTCCCTTCCTGATGTAGCCCCAGTGCTGCCGTAAGATCATGCAAGTTTCCCGGCTTGATGCCCTCACCCGTCCACCCCGCAGCTGTCACCGACCTCAGGACCCCGCCCTCCAGCCACGCCCGGGCTCTCACGTTCGTGGTTCTGAATCTCTCCGAGAAACACTCACTCCTCAGGTCGGCTGGGATGGGCTTCTATTTGGAGCCCCGCTCTGGATCTGTTTACTTAGTTGCAGACCATGCCTTCACACAGACATCATGCTTCTTGTGGCGGCTGCTCTGTCCGTCTTGGACCCCCAGCGCCAGACAGGCACTGGGGGTGCTGGGGGAGTAAGTGACAGGGTGAGAAGGGACTTCTGGAAGCTGAGGCCTCCGCTCGAGGATCAGCCCGCTGGGGGCGGGCTTTGCGGAAATTCTAGGAAAATGGATGTAACTGATGTGAGAGTCCTTCTCGAGGCACTTTGAGGATCCGATGGTAACAGAAACCCAAAGTCACAGAATTGAGTCTTTAAAAGCACCAGTGACAAGGCTTTTGCCTCTAAACAGAGGTTCTACTTAGAAAGCCCTCCCAGGGTCAGTTCACAGCCCTACATCTGCATCCTCAGTGCTGATTTAAGGGAGCCTGGGGGTCGCGAGGACAACCTGCCGGTGGCCGCGCTCCAGGGGCCTGGGCGGTGTCCCCATGGCCTCGGCTCGAGGGCCTGGGCATCCCGGGTGACGAGATGCAGCCACGGGGTCCCCTGTCCAACAGGCTTCCCTGGCTGTCAGTTTCGTATTTTTCACGGGGCAGCAGATTTGTGTTTGCTTTTCCCTATGCAGCATTTTGAACACACACAAGAGCAAGATACTGACCCAGGCCCAGCGACCCAGACAGCCCAGGCCGGTCACACCCCACCTACTTCCAGCTCTCCTCCTCCTTTGAAACAAATCCCAGTTATACTGTCTTAGAAGCATCTCATGAAATATCTTTAAAATAGAGGGATTCTTTCTTTTTAACATAGCGTAACGCCATATCACACCTACAAAGGACCCCAAAGCCCTTAATATCATCAAATATGTAGTCTGTGTTCAAATTTCCAGTTGTCACATCAGTGTCAGAACTTTGTTTTTGTTTATTAGCTTGTTGACTCGGGATCCAAATAAGGCGACAACTTGCGGGTGGCTCTTTGGTCTGCGATGGCTTGGAATCTGCAGGCTCACATTTGCTGAGGTTATAGAGCCGTGTTGGATTTTGATGTCTGCTATTGGCTGGAATTCTAGAACTGGAGGATATCTCACATTTGCCTGGCCTCTAACCATGGCGGTAGACGAAGTGAGAAAATGCCATAAAAGTGCAAATATGATGGGTGTTGAAAACAATTTCAGTGCCTCTCTGGCCCAACGCCTTCCAGGTCAGCTTGGCCATGTCTAGCTGCCCAGAAGGTGCCAGAAGGAACGATGGTGCCAGGGGACCCTTGTGGTCTCTGACTGTGAGCCCCCTTCCCGCATGGGACCCTTGTGCTGCAGCGAAGGGCGAGATGTGTTGTTGGTGGGCGGCGCCGGGAGGGGAAGGAAGCCCAGCCCACGCGGAGCAGGCCTGGAGCCTGGCCCTCCAGCCTCTCTCTGCCGCATGGTTGTCCTCAGAGGCCGACTCCTACCGGCTGGTTCTACAGCTCAGCCTGGGAGTGCGGAACGTAGGAGGGTCTGGGGACGTGGGGACTCTGCTCGTTTAGCCGTGAAGACCTGTACCTGTATGTATGTGTCTGCAGCTGCACCTGCACCTGCGCGGATACCTACGTCTGTACACCTACATCTGTGTTGTCTGCTTAGGTCTGTGTCAGCTGTATCTGTGTACCTACATCTACACCTACACCTACATTTGTCTGTACCTACGTCCATATCTGTGTCTGCATGTCTACACCTACAGGTACACCTACACTCATACCTATACCTACGTCTGTACCTTTGTACATCTCACATCTGCGTCATCTATTTATGTCCCTATCTGTCTGTCTACATCTACAGCTACACCTAACGTATACCTACACCTATATATCTGTACCTATGTCTGTACATCTGTACATCTACGTCTGTGTCATCTATTTATGTCTCTATCTATCTGTCTACATCTACAGCTACACCTAACCTATACCTACACCTATATATCTATACCTACATCTACATCCATATCTGTATCTACGCAGCCCACCAGCTGCTTTGCTGTTGGATTTCCATAATCATCGGGGAAGCTTAGCTTTTTGTCTTCAACGATGCCCTGAAATTCCACAGTAATCCCCACAGACCTTCATACCTTAACACCTGCAATTGATTTTTTGCAGAGTGTCATCTGTGTTATAAATGGGCCAAGACTTGAATCTGTCAAAAGTTAAGCAGTTTAAATTCCACTCCTACATATGAAGGAGTAGGAAAGAGGGAGAAAAATATGAAAAGATGAGATTTGCTCTGCTGTCAAAGTAGTAGTAAGTCGGCAAGTGAATAATGAAGCCAGAGGGAAAAGGAAAAATGGAAAAAAAACCAGTATCCAGAGGAGACTCAGTTGAGGCATATAGGCTTACGTAGAACGATGACTTTAAAAAGTTTTACTAGAAGCGCTAGCTGTGGATACTGGTTACGTCGGAGTTGGTTTCAGGCTTCAGATGAGCTTGCAGGGCCCCTACTTGGAGCTCTGCAGGGGCAGGTGGGCGGAGCCGCACAAGCAAAGGCCCCGCCGGCGTCAGGAGGCGCGTGGGCACCTGAGGGGCTGAGATGAGGCTGGAGGACGGGCAGTGAGCGGTGAGGTCTTCCCCAGCAGACGTAGGACGGCCCTGCAGGCGCCAGCGGTGGGTGGCGAGGTCAGGGTCCGCTCTCCTGGATCCTCTGCTGCCCACGGAGGAGGGATAAGGAGACCAGCCAGTGGGCATGCTGGCCGTCAGCACCGTGCCCACCTCGCTCTCTGTGCCACGGGCAGCGTCTGTGTTGTGACCTGGGCTGGACTGAAATCTGAGTTTGGCAGTGGCACCTCGACTGCTAGGGTGAGGAGTCCACCCTGGCGAGGTCTGTGGTCAGCCTCCGGGGCCCGGGCGTGGGACAGGGGAGCCAGCAGAGGGCCACCCGCTGCTTCTCGCTGCGGGGCTGCGCTGGCGGAGGCCGTGTGTCCCGAGGAGGCTCGGTGGAGGATCCCCACGTGTGGGTGCTGCTGGAGGTTAGGGCCGCAGGAGGGGCGGGGAGGGGAGAGGGGCTCCCGGGGGAGATGTTCCCTCCCTCCCCCCACTCCTCCCGGACCCTGATCCACGCTCTGCCGTATGGGACACACGGCGTGTCTGGGTCGCATGGAGTGTCTTGGAAGCAGGTGAGAATGACCATCTCAAGAGATGTAGGAAAAGCCTTTGACAAAATTCAACTTCCTTTTATGATGAAAACTCTCAACAAAGCGGGCATAGCGGGAACTTACCTCAACGTAAAAAGGCCATGTATGACAAACCCACAGGTAACATCATACTCAACGGTGAAAAGCTGAAAGCCTTTTCTCTTAGATTGTGCTACTATTGACTTTTGCTTTGTGGTTACCATGAGGCTTACATAAAACATATTTACAAGTCCCTTTTGAGTGGATAGCAACTTAACTTTGAATGCATACAAAAGCTTTACATTTTTATGTTTTTGATGTCAATGCACTTTTTATAAAGGTGACACTCTAAGACGTTGTATGCTTAGATTTGTATTAAGTGGTTGGCAAATTTTTTTTTTTCCTGGAGAATAAAATTGTTTTGGAGAATATATTTATTCAAATATATTATGGAGAACATATTTGTTAAAATTTTGAATATATTTATGTTGAGAAGCACAGTCTCATCTTGATGTTAAAAAATGCCAAGTTGTTAGCAGACAACAGTTTTTAATCTATTTATGATTTACCTGTGAAGAGTTGATGGTTGTTAGCAGTTTTTAATAAGAGTAATTCAGGGTTGTCAGAGGCTCGAGGTGAATTTGCCTGTGCTCTGCGATGCCGGGGAGCTCCGCCCTCACGGGAGCTCAGTGTGTCTGCCCAGATTGTCATAGGCTCACTCACTCACGCTCTGCAAAGCCGGGCCTTCATTCGACTCCTGCGGGAAAATGGTGGTGCGAGGCTGGAGTTGGGATCTTGAATCACTGTGGTGCCTGCAGCATCGTCCTCGTCAGAAGCGTCACTTCTCTGCACCGGGGAGAATTCCTGTGGGTTAGCAAAAACTTTAACTACCTTATAGGATTATTTAAAAAGATAAACATCATTATTTGTTATAATGATGGGTACGGATAACTAGAATAATTGGTGAATCCCGTGAAAATCTCATTTTATTGATTGATTTCAAGTATCATCTCATCAAAAAAATTTCTATCCAGGTTGACTCGTTTTCATTTTGTGATCCATCACTCATTTGGTTCCCAACCTTTGGTGAATTTTCAAATAAATAAACGTTCACAGTGAGGCAGTGAAGCAGCAGAAGCCCAGTCGGCTCTTGGACACAGAGTCCCAGGCGTGAACGTGCGGCTGGCGGGAGCATCCAGCCCCGTTGCCGCGTCCCGTTCTCAGCTTGCTTTCACGTGTCTCATAAGTAAGAGACGATAGCATTTGGAAAAATAAGACCTGGAGAGGTTATGGGTGCAGACGCTCTTCAGTCTGGTTGGGCTAAAATCCAAGCAGAGGTGCAGCAGTCGGGGGGCTCACCCCACAGTCGGGAAGCCGACATCCCAGCGTTAACTTGACATTTTCCGTTTCCATCTTTCTTTGGGGATTTACTAGCACGCTCTTGGGCAAGGAATTTAATTTCCCGAGTCTCAGTTTCCACCTCTCTCAAGTGAGGTTAGTACGGGGCCTTCCTCCCAGGTCTGTTGTGAGCAGTGAGTGAGATAATTTCCATGGAGTCACGCATGCCGAGGGCGGAGGGACGCCTTCCAGAAGGTTGCACGGGTCCTAATCTTTCTGACCCTTACACCGTTTTCACTAGTCTTTATTTCGGGGTGGCCTCCGAAGCTCCCTCATCACCTCCTCATTTTGGCCCCTTCCTCTGGTCCAGCAGTGACTTAGGACACCGCAGCCATCGTGGCGCGTGTGGCCATCAGGCTCTCCTGAGAGTGGGGCGCGGCCGCCCCTCAGCGGGCTTCTATCGAGGTCAGGATGCGGACGCAGTCCATTTCCCCTGTTTGGCTGACTTAGTGGCTCCCAGCAGCAGCCTTGTTTAACTCGGTTAAACAGCAGGAACGTGTGGCTTCAGAAAGGAAGTGCCTTAGTGAGGAGGCCCGGCCCAGCTGTCGACAGGAAATCCTTCCTACCGCTGATGACCAGGCGGGCAGAGGACCCCAGGGCCGCTGCTGGCTCTGACCTCGGGCTGCTAAAAGCGCCCCCATCGCTCTCTTCCAGGCGGTGCTGGGCGTCCAGGTAATCAGGGTGGCAGCTGTCACAGGCGAGCCCATGAAATTGCACGTGCTGTAACCGTCCATTGACTTTTGAAATGAACTCCAACTGCTTTCTAAGGAAGTTCAGACCATGAAGTGACAGCTGATGGCCACATAGTTTAAAAATAAAACGGAAATAACTGCGTGCTCGTTTTGAGTGCAGTCAGCACCCTCTCGTTTGTCCAACTTGCACAAGAATGGAGCCACTGTTGTCCTGAGCCATTTGCCCTGCCTGCCCGGAGCCGTGACAGCGAGATGGGAGGGGCTGACGGGGTCACCGCGCGGCTCTGGTCGTCGAGGCGTCTCCTTGGAGAGCAAGCCGGCCTCTGAAAACATTCTGGGCTGGCGAACTTCATCATTATCTTCAAGGCTGTTTTAGATAATCTTGTGATGGAGGAAAATGTTCAATTTCTGGGCTGTGAGGGTGGAAGAAGGTAGGGCCAGGAGGCTCACGGTGGGCCTGACATCCACGACGGAGGTGCCGGGCTCCGCATCTCCTTACGTTACCCCTTGTTGAAGACAAGCTAGGAAATGGGGTTAGTGGAATCTTGTAGCAACCTGGTTGGGAAGCTGGTTTGTGTCTGGCAGGGGCATAGGCTTTGGAGAGAAAAAACAAGATAAGAGCTGGTCACACCCTCAGCAAGCCTGCAGCTTGTGCACAGAGACAGTACCGAAACACGTGAAATCCTCAGAGACCTTTGAAAATAAGTGGCGTGCTGGGTGGTTTTGAGTCAACG
This sequence comes from Eubalaena glacialis, assembly GCF_028564815.1. Taxonomy (NCBI): domain Eukaryota; kingdom Metazoa; phylum Chordata; class Mammalia; order Artiodactyla; family Balaenidae; genus Eubalaena; species Eubalaena glacialis. Next base: position 128,831,722 of record NC_083723.1, on the reverse strand, counting down.
TGCAGAGGGAGGTTCAGGGAAAGGAGGGAGCCTCGCGGCCTTAGGGGTGAGAGCTGGTGGGGCCTGCTTGGTGGCCAGGAGCCGGGGAAGGGGGGACAGGGCCCTGTCTTCCTGACGCCGGGCTGTGGGACTCGTCCGCCCTCTGATGTGGCGGGATTTCTCCTGCGCACTGAGCTGGCGCTGTGGTCAGCACCGGATGGCTCCCTCGAGACCCGTCCCCAGCAGCAGGGCACAGGTGCCCACGGGGCTGCCATGAAGCCAGGCCTGTCCCCACGCGGAGCTCGGGGTCCCAGCAGACTTCACGTAGATGCAGACACGCTCGAGCACCAGGCTGGCTTGAGGAACAGACGGACCTGACTTGCACCTCCTGGCAGGGAGGGTTCCGAGTGGACTCCTTTCCCAGTTGGCAGCTGACCTCCTGGCGGGGTTGAGATGCCAGCTCTGAGAGGTGTCCCTGGGATTCCGTGAGTGAGGGGACGGGGTAAAAGGGCCCGTGTCTGCACCACATGCACACACACCTCTTTAAAAACATTCTTATTTTAAAACCTCATAACGTGAAAGCCTCTGGAGAGCGTGTTTGGGAGGTTTGGGGGACGCGTCCACCCTTGATGGGAGGGTCCCCAGCCCTGAGGGCTACTTACTCAGGAAGCAGGATGGTGGGGGGCAGCCCCTCAGTTGCAGACCGGGACCGACCTCTCCTTCCTCACCTTACGAAGAACGGCTTGGAGGCTGGAGAGAGGGTTTGGAGTCCCCAGCAGGGGTGTGGCGAGCGGGCCTGGCACAGTCAGTAAAAGTGGCGCCACCGGCAGCAACCGGTGTCCCCACCCAAAAATCACATTCCAGCTCCTTCGCTGGGCTGGCGGCCCTGTCTCCCCCCAGAGAAGAGGTGGGTGTAGCGTGAGGCGCCGCCGTGGGCGGCGTGGCTCCCAGCCCACACCTGCCGCCAGCTCGCGGTGGGACTGGCTGATGGCAGCCTCCCGAGCGGTGACTTCACTGGGTGACAGCGTCTTCCGAGGGACGCGGCGGTCAGCCTGGGAATCTCGGAGCAGTCGCCCCCAGTCCTGTCGCTGCGCCCGCTTCTCTGCATCTCCTCGGGGCGCAGAGACGTCTGGAGTCCTCCCCTGACGCCAGCCGACCTCACAGCCCGTGTGGACGTGTCTACGCGGGGATCCGGCTTCCGCCCTTCCCGAGGCGTCCCCCTTGCCCCTGGTCTCGCTCACCTGCTAGTCGCTCCTGCCCGCACACCTGAACCATCCCAGCAGGCTGCAGGGCCTGCCCGGCACCCACCTCCACAGCCCCCGCCTCTGGGAGCCCCCTTGGTTCCTTCTCGTGCCCTGTGCCCCCGCTGGCTCTTAGAGTCACGCGGTTCTGGGACAGCCCATCGGGCACCTCCTGCATGTTCACCGCCCTCCACTCACAGGGTGCCGCCGGGGCTCCTGCCGCCCTCTGCGGGGGGCGAGGGGGCTTGGCACCTGGGTCCTCGCGGTCGTCCCCCGGGCGTGTCTGTGTCCCGACCTCCTCTTGCCATGGGGACCCCAGTGCTGGTGGATGAGGAACCGCCTGATGACCTCACAGACCCTGTTTCCACGTGAGGCCACATTCTGAGGTTCCGGGTTTAGGACGTGAAGGTGTGAATTTTCGGTGACACAGTTCAACCCCAACGACACAATCCCTTTCTCTTGTTGGTGACTTTGCTGCTTGTGTCCCCACTTGGATATAAACCCCAAGAAGTAGCTCAGTGTTTGTTGTTGAATTTCCCGGGCAGCGCCCGGCACCCCGTGGCTTTCTTGCACATGTGCTGAATGACTGAATGATAGGCTGGGACGAAAACCCTGGCTGTCGACGGTGCTCACGTAACCGCAGGCGAGTTCTCCTCTGAAGGGCTCTGGCAGGGTTTCACGGGCAGCGCCTGGGGTGCGAGACAGGCTGGGCTCAGGGACCTGAGTCACACGCGCTGCTGGAGGTGCCCCCCTGGGGGCGCTGGCCTTGCTGGGGGTCCGAGGCTCCATGCTGCAGCACGTGAGCCCCTTTGGGGAGTTGCTGCTGCTGGGCTGCCCTGCCATCCTTAAAAGCGTGACTTTTCAGTATCCTCACGGGCGCATAACTCATTTTAGAAGTGAATCCGGATCCATTCAAAGACATGCGTTTGCTCCGTACGTTTGACGCCCCTCCGGAACTTGGATTCCCGGCCTCCGCTCCTCCGCCCCCCTCCCGTCTCCACCCCCGCCCCCCGGCTGAGATGAACCACTTGCCGGTTCCTGGGCCCATCACGCTCCCCTAACAACCCCGTTCGCGTTGTACTGTAGGTTTATTGCTGGAAAATGCAGGTGATTCATCACGGCTGGGGAGGCCTCTGCCCCCGGTGCCTGCAGCCCAGCCCTGATGTGCCAGGGGCACAGCCAGGGCAGTTCTCCGAGCAGGGCGGGAGGGCGGGCTGCGGAGGTCCCTGCTCCTCGGGTGTGACAAGCCCACCGCATAACCCTGTGCTCTCCCCGCAGCCCGCTGAGCCCAGAGAAGGGGACGGAGGTGCTGGAGGACGTGGCGCGTCTCCTGGACATGCCGGCGGGTGTCTTCTCGGACATCGCGTGAGTGTGGGCGGGGCCCTGGGCGTCTTCTCCGTCTGGTGGGTCCACCGTGAGCTCGTGGGGTTTGTTAATTGTGTCACAGAGAAACTGGTGAGGGAAGAAGAGGAAGGAAGGGTCCAGTGGGGTTCAGGTTGGTTCTGTAAGCGCAGCTGAAACCCGAGTGTCCTCAGAAGGACTATAATCCCCTGAAAGAACCCCGCCCCAGGCCTCAGGTCTCCCCGCTGCACCAGGAACCACCCGGGAGGCTCTAGACCATCGGGACGGCCTGGCCCCCGCAGGCGAGCCAGGGCCTCGGGGATGGTGCCTCAGCTAATGAGGCTCTTCTGACAGCTCTGCGCACGTGGTGGTCCACGGGGACAGTTATGGCTACACAAATGTTTACCGAGCGCTGAGTGCCCGGGTGGAGTGGAGAGCAGGCGGGGGTCCTGCTCCGGGGAGCTGAGCTGCCAGCAGAGGTGGACACGTAGACAGAGCCGGAGAAGGTCAGGCGCCTTCCGTCCTGTCCCCGTGAACAGAGGGATGAGGCTAAGAGGGAGGAACCTGGGGCAGGAGACCCCACCCACGGGGGGGACGTCCACATGGGAGGGTCATGCGGCCGTGGGAGCCCGGCCGGGAGCCCAGGTGGCCTTGGTCCCAGAGCTGGAGCCACCGCGGATGCTCTCCAGGAAAGCGTCTTTCTAGCCACACGGAGAACGAACTACAGGGGACCCAAGCGGAGCCCAGGTGCCGTGGGGCCGCTGAGGTCTCCGGTGACGGGCCATGGCCTCGGAGCAGGAGGGGCGGGTGTGAGACGAGTCACCCGCTGGTAGAGGGTCCATTTCTGTGTTCCGTTAAGCCGCACGCGGGCCCCCGAAGCCACTTGTATTCCCACCTGTAACGTCAAGGGTCCTTTACAGTTGTCCTTTGTCAAATCGCATTGATTGGCTGTGCGTCCGGCACCGCTCCTGTGTGCAGGACCTCCAGGAGGGTCTGGTCATCAGACTCAGGCCCTGGAGTGGGAGGGCCTCACACAGCCCAGCGGGGAGCCATTCCTGCTGACCGTGGCCACTTCCACAGGCCCTTTGGCCCTGTCACAGTCTCCGCGTGGCCCAGTAAGCAGGACAGACGGCCTGAGCCGGAGGTGCTGACTGTTCCCTTCAAAGAGGAGGAGGGGGTTCCTGGAGCTTCCTGCCCCGTGTCTGGCTCCCGTGGGCAACTCCCCTGGGCCGCTCACACCCCTGGGTCCCCACAGGCTTGGCCACTGAGGACCCAGCTCAGGTCCAGTGGTCCCTGCTGCATGTCTGCATAAGCACGCCCGGCACGCTGACCGCACGGCGTGGGTGCGTGTTACACACACGCATGACGGAATGAGTGATGGCCCCCCAGTGACACTGCACCCCTCCCTCTGTAGAGGGGACATTGAATGTGGCCCAGGGCTGAGGGAGGGAGGGAGGAAGGGAGTGGGCGCCTCCTTCATCAAAGGCAGGAACCTCGTGTGAGAACTCTAAGGCCTCAAGTACCAGGCAGAGGGGTCCTGAGGCAGGAGCTTCCAGGAGCAGCTGGCGGCCTGCGGCACTAGGAGACCGTCCTCGCGGCTCAGAAGTAATCACCCGAATCAGCTCTAGAGTGGGGCTCCTCAGGCCCACGCGGGGCTGTGTTGATTGAACCTTCATTATCTTCCTTCAGCAAAACCCTCCGTGGTGACCAGGCAGCAGGCGGAAGGCAGAGGCCCCAGCCCCAGGCTGTTTTCCTGGAGACGTGCCCTCTGCTGCCCCCCTGCCGCCCCTTGTTTCTTAGAAACCTTCCAGATGGGATGGAGGCCGGGGCTGCCCCCCCCCCCCCACTGCTGCCACGGTGGGGTTTGAGGGAGGGTTGGAGAGGAAAGGGAGCTGTGGGAAGTGGCGTCAGTCCTGGGGGTCTCCCGTGGGGGGGCTCGGGCCTGGGGGGGGGCTTCAGGAGACGCTGCCTAACCTGCCTGGCGCCCCCTCTGGCCCCTCTTCTGGGTCTGCTCCTCACTCCTTGGCTCCGTCCCTCCAGACATGCTACCTCCAGGTTTGGAGACTCTGGGGACACAGGGGTGTCCTGGGGGGCTTTCCAGGCTCGGAAGCTGGGCCGGTTCCCAGACCAGCTCTTTTGTAGATATCACCTGCCAGTCTCTTTCCTGCTCGGGGAATGGGGGCTTCTGACTTCCCCCGGGGCCATGCTGGACCCCGCTCTTTCAGCCTTTGGGAGTCTGGTCTAGGGCTCTCGCGTGACTAAACCCCTGAGCGGCCCTTTCCCCGCAGCCTCGCCCGGGCCTGGAGGCCCCCGTCTGCCCTCAAGTCTGCTTCTTGGTGCCCAAGCCTTGTGGGGGCCCCCGTCCTGCCCAGTTAACGCTTGTCTCGCACCTCTGGGTATTTAATGCTGTACGTGGTCTGTGGGGGGGGGTGGTGTCCCATGCCGCACATGCATGTCCTGTGTGTCGCCCCCAGGACCCAGCACGTGAGGACGCACACCAGCTGCAGGGACTGACCTGGGGGGGGGTGCCTGGGGGGACGACCGCGTGGCCAGCACTGGGCTCTGCGTGCCGCGGACGCTCTCAGGGCTGGTCGTCGTTGCAGGAGACGAAAGGAGTCTGCCCCACAAAGCGGCACTTCCAGGACCGTCTGCGTCTTTATGGAAGTGCTAGTTATGCTTAATATGTTTTGTTAATGGTTATGTAGCTGTCAAGCAAATTTCATTATTTCTTATTACATCATTAGAAGCCATTAAAACGGCATCAGCACACTGGTGTAATTATGCCGGCAGACGCACGACGACCGCGGTTGTGGTTTTATAATCTAATCGTGGCTGTCCCGGGCGGTGCTGATGGATGCTGCTGCTCTGGGCTCTTAGTCAGGTGGGCGGTGCTGCAGGGCCTCGCAGACTCCCAGCCGGTGGGGGCCTCAGCCGAGCCTGCAGACCAGCTCAGGGAGCGCAGGCGCCAGCCGCGTCCCGGGTCCCCCTTCGGATCCCCCTTCGTGAGCCCTCATGAGGCAAGAAGCGGTGTGATTTCCCTTCCGTGTGGTCGACTGCGCTGGCGAAGGGCGGTTCCTGAAGACGCAGCGGGAATTCACAGCCTGACACGGTCGCGAGGTCCTGTGCACAGGCCAGGTCAGCTGGACCCTGCCGGAGCCCGGCGAGGACGCGGCCCCCCCCCCCCGTCCCGTGCCCACCGCCGACCCTCCACACCTCCGTCCCCATGTGAGGACCCCTGCAGGTTTGGAGGATTCTGGAAGACATGTTTCAGTTTCCTGGAGCAGAGTTTGTACTTATTTGCCTCCCGTCTTGTTTCCCTGGCGACTTGCCAGAACTGCCCCTGTTTTACAGCTGGGCAAACCGAGGCCTCGGAGGTTAAAAGGCTCAGCAGGGTGACAGATGGTGACACAGGATGTGGCTGTGCCGTGGAAACTCTGCAGAGGCTTTCACGTCCCCGCTCATTAGAGCAGGTGCTGGGGAGGGAGCGCCTGAGCTCACGTCGTGTTCGGCCATAAGGGGTTGGATATGCCCCGCGCAGCGGGGTGACCCTTCCCTCGCTGGTGCCAGGGCCAGGGCTCGGCTGCGCAGGGGCTGGGCCGTCACAGACCAGGTGTCAGGTAGGGAGCTGGTGACGGCAACACGGACCCTCCATTCAGGGCGTGCTTTCCACGCTAGGCGGTCCCAGGGTCACGGGTGTGCATCCCGGGGTCACATGTGTGCATCCCAGGGACATGTGTGTGGCGTCCTGGAAGGAAGGGAGGCCCTGGTGCCCTGTCGGCCTCTCCCGCTGGTCCCGCAAGTGTTGGGGCAGGTGAACAACCCCTGTACGCTCCGTCTTTGGGAAACCAGGGACGTCCGTGTGATCTTTAGAGGAAACCGTCGGCACCTGAGGGAAGATTAGATCTGGGGGATCCCGTGTGCCTGGAACTCTGCAGACGTAGTTTAGATTAGAAACGTCCAGAAACCACACGTGAACCCAGAGTCGTGCGGTGCGGATCTGTCGTTAGTGCTCTCTGATGGTGGGTGCAGACTGCTCGTGTGAGGAAGGACTTTCTCTTAGTTTTGGAAGCAGTTGCACTCAGATGTCGTGACTCAGTCCTAGACGTAGCCCCATCGTCCACACGCGTGTAAGGCGCTGGCGGGAAGCGTCGTCACACGAGTGATCTGTAAAGTAATTAATGTTCAGTTCAAGCACAAACATCGGGCAGTCGCTGCACTTGCTAGAAGGTCCCAGAGCAGCGGTTGTCAGAGCGTTTGTGGAACTGGGGTTGGAACTGAGAGGGGGTGGAACCCAATTCCCACGGCGAGGAGGGAAGACACCGCGGCAGGAAGTCTCCAGGGGCCAGGGAGGCCCCCTCGTCCACCCCGGGAGCATCCAGCAGGGACAGGGGAGAGGTTTGCTGCGTCCCCTCAGACCCTGGGGCCTGGGGAGTCCACGGAGGATGCTACATGTGACGTGGGCGGAGGGTCGGACAAGTCCTCCGGGTGTCACACGCGGGGGGGCGGGACCCAGGAAGACTCGGCTCGGCCGCGACAGTCGGGGTGGAGAGGGAGGGTGGCGCTCCTGCAGGACGTGGTGGCGTTTCTTGTACAGGGAGGTGACCGGGAGGCCCCATGTCTGGACGAGCCACCAGAGCTGTGGGCGCCATGGCAGGAGCTGCTTCAGGAGCGCTCGCTGCGCTTGCGGCGAGGCCCAGGCTCCTGGGTGGAACGTCCGACAGCAGAGGCGCTGGAACGACGGCCATGCTACCTCTGGGGGCTCCGCAGTTCCCTCTGAAGAGGGCCCGGCCGGCCAGGGAGCTGGGCCAGAGGCCGCCCGAGGGACAGGGCCGGAGCGGGACCAGGGGTCACAAGTGGAGGTGGCCCCTGAATGCCAAGAAGCCCTGCGGTTCGTGGAGGCATGGTCTGAGCTCCCACGACCTGGAGCAGCGGGCCGGCCTCTGGATGACGCGCTCGGGAAGGAGGGGAGGGGACAGAGTGGATGCAGAGGAGGTGGCAGGTGGCACACGCCTGACTCGGTGATTTGGTTGCTGCTAGCGGCGTTCCTGCCGTTTCTGAGAGTGTCGCTGTACTTGCCACCTAACTCTTCTCAAGCCCGGTCCCTTTCACTTGAGTCTCACTCTCGTGCACTTTTCCTTACATCACTCTTATTAGGAGTGCCTTTGAAATGATCTTGTCATAGACGCTGGAATCGGCGTGGAGTGGGTGGGAGGCCCGGCAGGGCCAGGTTAGAACATGCAGGTGAGGGGCGGCCTGGCAGCGTCTGGGGAGGTGCAGGGCGGCGTCACCTGTGACTCAGCTGGGTTCCCTTTAAGGGAGGACAGCCCTTGGGTCCTCAGGGTCCTCGTCGTACATGGAGGCGACCGCGCCTGCTTTGCTGGAGGGATTAAACACGATACACGTGACGCTCCCGTGCGCACGGAGGCTCAGCAGATGGCAGGCATGTGGTTTTGTTCTCGGTGGTGTTATTTGGTGGTTGAATCTGTGCATACTGATAAGATTCCACGGCATCAGCGAGGAAGGCCCAGACCCTGGACCAGGGGGGGCAGTCGAACCGAACATAGAGCCTGTCGTGGGGAACCTCACTGATCACCAAGAAGAGCAGCTGCCTTGCCAGGGGCATCCTGACGGCCAGGGGCCCCTGGAAACCACGCGTCTGACGGGAAGGGCCGAGCGCACGCAGCCGCCCCCGAGCCGCCCGTGCCGTTCCGGCTCCCTCGACGCCAGCTCTTGGGGGTTGTCCGGGAGATGACGGGCCAGGAGATGCAGAGCTGGGACAGTCCTGACGAAGGTGGCCTCCCTGCCCCCCTTCAGACGAATCAGTTGTTAAAAGAGGGATGTACTTTTCAAAGTCATGTGCAACACAGTATTTAAAAAGCTTTGAAAATTTTTGACAACTCCTGTCTGGCAATCCCCTGCCAGTTATTTTTTTACTGAGTAGTTCTAAAGATTTCAGTACGTTTTTTAAACAGTTCCTTTCAAGAGAATTTAAAAAATACCCATCTCTTTCCTTTCTGCTTTTGGTTCCTGCGGCTCCCTTGGGAACAAAATACTGAAAACAGTTTCCGTAACAATTTTTCTTTTTCCCTTGCAAGAATATCTGCTTGTTATTGTTGGATATTGGGGTTGATTTGAATTTTTTGTAAGAGCCCTGTCGTGTGTGTGTTAGAAAAGCGAAGCCTGTGGATAGAATTCCTGGAATCTGGGAACAGAGTCACAGTGACCCCGCAAAGCCACCCCCGCGGAGGTCGCGTGTGGAGGAGCCTGGGGTGCATGTAGCGTTCAGGGAAGGGGCCCGTGTGCTGAGTGGTTCTCACGCCTGTGAAACGCTCTCTTCCAGGGTCTCGGGACCAGCGGTGACCTTCAGGGTGCGCGCCAACGTCCAGAACGTGACGGCGGTGGACGCTGCGAAGGTGGCAGGTGAGGCTGCTTCCGCGCAAGTGCACGCGCCCACCCGGGCAGGGGAGGGGGGCCAGCTGCTCGGAGGACAGCCGTCTCCCCAGAACCCCGACGCTCATCGGGTGGGGCCCGGAGGGGAGTGGCTGGCCTCCGGGGCGGGGGGGCGGGGGGGGACGGCGACCGAACTGCTCGCTCGGATAGAAGGCGGTGTAGGGGTGGGGCTCCGGCCTCTGCGATGACCCCATGTGGACAAAACGGTGCCCTTGTGCTTTGAGGCTTTCCGTTCCGTCCCAGCCCAGCAGCTCACACGGGCTTCACCGTGTCCACCTGGCGCACGAGAGCACGGGACGAAGGTCTGAGTAGCCCAGTGCTTGACCTCGGCGTCCCTCTTAGAGCCCAGCCCGTCACTCGCTCACGCGTTTTGAGATCTTCTGGGGGGTCCCAACGTGTGGTTGGTGTTTGTCACTGAATGAAAAACGCAAAGCGCAGAATGTGGGGTGTGTACGAAGCCTGCTTTCCCCTGCACCCCACGTTTGTTTTCAGCTACTGAAAGCTTGTGTAAAATGTACAGTCTTTCTGCCCAGTAAGAAAAATATAGGAAACGTAACAGAACCTGAGCCTGATGGTTTCCAGTAACTCAGTGGGAAGGACTCTCATGCTTTATGGTCGTTTGTAAACGATGTGGCTGAATGCACCGACCCAGACGCAGCAGAAAATGACTCTTTGTTTCAGCCAGTCCTGTATGTGGCTAAACATATGAACTATTTTTAATGAAACTTACATTTTCACCCCAGTGTACAATGCAGCACGGTATTTTGGCTGATTTAGAGATCTGGACGTTTAGTTCTCGTCAATTGAGGTGTCATCTTATAGCATCTATTAACTTAAAGTTTCTTTATCTAGTGACGGTAAACAGGGCATAAAAATAGCTGTAACACCCTATTTGGTGGAACAAACTATAGGTCTTCTCTATTTTGGTTGCTGTTGGCTTTTCCTTGTAGGATATTTTGGTGCCCTTAGGAACTCTGATTTGCTGAAAGGAATGATTTGGGGAACAGAATTTTTGGTTAAAGAAGAATTCCTTGCGGAGTTGTACTACTTCCCAGAAACCTGGCAGATCTAAGCCTGTGGAGAGCTGACGCGCACGCCCCCAGCCCACATGCCTCCCAGGCTTCATTTCACTGTAAGGGGTGGAGCTCGGGGTCCAGCTGAGCAGAGCAGCCTAGTGGGTCCCGGAGAAAGGAAGTCAGCAGATTCCATTCTAAACACTCTGCGGGCTGAAAAGGAGCGGAATTCCGTGTTAATGGCTTCGCTCTGTGTGACCACGGGCTCTCTTTCCCTGCACAGCACCCGTTTTATGGTCCTCGTCCCTCAGCATAAGAGATTATTGAATATATTTAAGACCAAATCAGTTATCAGTTTTTTACCCAGAAATGCATTAACAATTGTTCCATAATTGGCAGTTCATCCCAGTACTGGGAAGTAATACTTTCAAAATTGGATTTGCTGGAACTTAAGGATGCTCTGAATGGAATAAAAGGGAATGAAGTCTTTTTATCTTTTAGAATTGTGACAATATATTCATGACAATGGCATTTCATTTATTTTATTGCTTTCTGTGGGAAATGAGGTTGATTATTTGAAGTCTGGTTCCTTGGTCATTTTAAATGTGTTCACGTCAGGTACCGAGGGGGAAATTGCACATGCAGTTTGAGTGTCGTATCAACAACCCTCTAAATACTCAAATTTCTGAACTACATTTTCGTGAACCAGCGTAGCTGTGCCAGCCAGGGTGTTTCTTGCTTGTGCAAAGTGGATGACATACGTGCATAGTTTAAAAACTTCGTTTCTTTTGTATTTTAAATAATTTCATGATGTTATGGATGTACCTGATGCTATACAGGGAAAGGATTGCGGAGAAGAGTCTGTGACCCTAGGATCTGAGCGTTTGGCGGCAGAAATACCAAACTGTAGTGGCATCTCGACCCCGGCCACCTTGAGGGCGTGTTCGCTGCCACCAGGAGAAGCAGCCTCCTCCAACGCGGGGTCCACGTGGGGGGTGGACGTGACCCCGTGTTTTCAGGAAGAGTTTGAACTTAGAAGGACATTTTGTGGCTCCAGTTTTAGAAGATGACGTGGAATCTTACTAGCGTTGTTGCGGCAGTGTGGGTGGGGCCGGCAGGATGGGCCGCGTGCAGACCGCACAGCCTTCCGCCCGCGTGTCGGCGCCCCTGCAGATCCCAGCACCGTTTGCCCTTGGTTCTCGCCGTGGGGCTTCCTGGCGCTGCGCTGTGCGCCCCTCTTGTTACCAACGCAGGGAGACGTGACCCTGTGATGGAGTTCAGAGGGCATTTCCTTTGCCTATTCTGCACAGCATGGTACAGAACTTAATGAAGAGTCATGTAGCTGATGACACGTCTGTCCCCACCAGACATGGTCCGTGTTTGTCCTGAAAGGTGGATGCAGTGGGTTTCCTTATACGGGTGGTTCTTTCCTGGGCATTAATTAGTGAACTTGGGCGTGGACGTCAGGCGTGAGTGAACAGTGGTTCCCAGGAGACACTTCCTGCGTTCAGAGCACACAGAGCAACTGATGGTTACGTTCAGTCTTCGTGGCCACGTCATCTAGTCAGATTGAGCAGGATGGAAAAATCCTTTTTTTACTCTTCATTTTCTCGGTCGCTTATCCTTAAGTAGCGTATTTCTAACCCGTGTGTGCGTCTCCCTTCAGGGAGGATGTGCTTGATCGCCTTTAGAGGAAGCACACGCTTTGCTCCCCACGCCCCGCAGAGACGCCTGCCCCGTGGCCTCCGGGTCCGTGGCCTCTTGCGTGCGCTGCGCGGCCCCTCCTGCCCTGAGATCGGCCGTGTCTGCCACCCTCCCGGGGGCCTTCTCAGCCTCGGCTCCTCTTTGCTGGGGTGTCTGACTCATGCTTGTCCGGCAGGTGATGGGCCTGGCTCAGCGGTTTGTCTCCCTTGGATCTTAGCACCACCAGCTGCGTCCTGTCTAATCCAAGCTCTGGCCTCAGCACTCGGCTTCCATTCTTCCTCTGGGCTCATTTCAAGTAACACACATGATTTTAAATCCCAGCATCTCCCGTTCAGAGAACGATGCCTTTAAACCCTGTCGGGTGCGGGCCCAGGGCTGGGAACCGGGACAGCTGGACGCCAAGACCCACCCCGGACCGTGAGCTCTGCCCAGCCTCCAGGTGAAGGGGGCAGGCATGTCCTTCTGCAGAGTGCGATGCCGTCGCTCCTGGGAGAACGGAGTGACCCCTGCTGTGATGCCCACGGAGCACAGCCGTCTGGACGGCCAACCAGGCTTCTCCCTGACGGGAGCACCACGCAAGGCCCAGGCCACAGGGACATCTGTAGAGCCTGGCCTTCGGAGGAGGGGACGCCTCACCTGGGTGCTTGTCGGGGGGCTCTGAGGACCAGCGTGGGTGCCAGGTGGGCTGGAGGCGAGAAGGGGGCCGTACAAGGGGCAGCCACGGGGCCGGGCGGGGCCGGCAGCTTGACTCTCACCCGACTCAACTCGGGGCGGAGCCTTTGGGTCCATGAGAAGGGCTCAGCGAGTTCATGGCGGCTTGTGGGGTCAGCGCTGCCTTCCTGACACCCAAGGGGCTTGGCCAGTGGCCCAGGTGCCCGCACCTGCACGAGGAATCCCAGAACAAGGAGGCTGCTGGCCCAGGGGAGGAGGGGCTGCTCGCTGCAGCGCCAGCTGCACACACAGGTTCCCCCGATGGCCCGGCCTGCTTGCCGTGGTCACCCCCTCTGTTCTCGCCTGGGACGCAGTGCCTGGACCTGTGAGGGTGGGCAGGCAGCTGTGCGTGTAGGTGCCCGAAACCGGTTTTGCGCCCAGTGTGCTTTCATTGTGATTGAGAGACCGCAATAAATGCTAGAGGGACTGGTGAGCCCTGGAGCTGGAAAGAAGGCTGTGCTTTTTCAACAAGACTGAGGAGGATGCTTGGGAAATGCTCGCACGGTGCAGCCGCTAAGAAACCGTGCTCTTCTGCCGGTGAGTGGGACGCCCGTTAAAAGCTGGTGAAAGCCAAAGCCTGCAGGGACTCTCATCTTCTCCAAGGCGTAACGTGAGAGAATCGGAGGAGTTTTTAGGTAAAAGGGATGTCGGGGTTCCTCCTGATCTGTGCCTTGTGACACAGATGAGAAACACAGGCCAGAGCGGCGGTGGCCTCGTGGTGGGACGCGGGGAGCCCGCGGGGTCCGCTGACCTGCCCGTGGCAGCAGGCGGTGAGCGGCCTGGTCTCAGCTCTCCAGGCAGTTCTGGCGCGGTCGCCTCGCAGCCTCGGGCAGGTTCCAGGTCGAGGGCCCATGAAGCCTGGCTGAACCTCGGGGGGTCACCAGCGACGGGCAGGGGGCCCTGCAGGGTCAGCTCACCTGCCCCTCCCAGTTCAGCAGGCGGGTTGGCGGACGCGGCGCCCGAGGATTAAAGCGGGAAGACGGGCAGCAGAGGGAACCGGCCGGGGGTCCGGGGACTCGGCAAGGGTCTCGGACTCCAACAGGGCGATTCTGGAAAAGAAACTGAATAATTTTCCAGCTCTGTCTGTCATGTGTCCTGTGTTGTTACCTGGAAGGGACGAGCTTGCTTTATTTCGCTGAATGGATAGACTGTGTGTTTCCAAAGCGAAGCGCGCGACAGAGGCCCGTCCTCCCGCTGGCCGTCGGATGCACCCTCCATGTCTGCCATCCAGGAACGAGGCTCATCTGGGCCGGGGGTCACCATGGCCGAGTGAACGTTCCCCCCCCACCCCCCCGCAGAGGGAGTGTGGCCTGGAGCCCCTGCTTTAGCAGGTGCTTGTGCTTTTCCTGAGGATGAGAAAGGAGTCTAAAGACAGAGCCGCGGTCCTCATGCCTGTTCGGAAGGAAGCAGGGGTGGTTGGTGACGGCTTCATCCTGGATGGATTCGCGACCAGCTGCAGAACACACGTCGGGTGGAAAGATGCCACTCTTGCTACTGGAAAAAATGAATCTATTAACGTCAAAACACGCTGTCATTTGGGAGATATTTCAGTTTTTGGAGAACTCAGCTCAAGAAGTTCCTGTGATAACGGTTGGGGCTGCTCCCTCTTCATACTTAGGTGAAGACAGAACCTGCTTCTGTTCGGACAGACTTGGAGACCTGTCTGCAGACGAATCTCTTGTCTCATCCTTGATCCCAGAAAGGTATTTTCTGGCTTCTTTTGGGCACCCCCTCCCACTGCTACAGCCCCCAGCAGAGTGGACGGGAGGCCGAGACCAGGCGCTTTCAGGGCACGGGCCTCACTTTCCTCCTGGGATCTGGCTGGCTGCCCCGGAGTTGGATGCAGTCCAGAGCCGAGGGCTGTTCGTGGGCACCTGTCAGTGTCAGAACCAAATGCCGACACGATGCGATCCTGCAAAGGCAGTGTCGGGGTCGAACCAGAGTCGGGACAGGAGTGGAGTCCAGAGCTTGGGGGTCCTGGGGGGCCAGACCCACGCGGGTTCTGGAAACTGTCAGCATTGGCCGGGGCTGGGCGTGCGAGGGTGGAAATGTGGACCCGGGCTGGCCTGCTTACTCCCTGGCCAAACACAAGTGCAGAACCAGGGAGTGGGAAGGGGCCAGCTTAGCTTCGAGGTGTCCACGCCGAGGACTTCTGCGTTCTGTTGTCTCTGGGGTCGAGGCGTCTCATGGAGCTGCTTTTAGTCGAGGCCAGTTTCCCACTTACCAGTCATTGGTTGATACCAACGCAGGGTGGCCAAGTGCCAGGCCCTGTGCTGGCAGTGGGGATGCTGGGGTGACGGAACAGAGGCTGGGCTCTGGTGAAGGTGTGGCCCAGCGGGGGAGACGGAGGAGGAGGACGTAAATATGCAGCGTGATGTAATATGGCGCGGCATGGGGCAATGTGATGTACTCTATAGTGTAGTCCAGTAAGATGCCAGGTAATGCAGTGTCGCATCGCGTGCACTATCACATGATATAATTTTGTCATTACGTAATTATTTGATATTATCTGACATTGTATAGTACATGATATAGCATGATGTGGTGTGTGGTATGTTATAGCATAGCGTTATATGTAGCAGTACAATGTAACATGCTGTAAGACAGTACACCGTACGATAGTGTACTGTACCTCACATCATCTCAGGGAACGTGGAGTGGTCTGAAGAGAAACCAGGCAGGGCATGGGCGCTGGACGGGTTGGGACGGGAGCTGGTTTAAATGGTGGCCAGACAAGGCCCCGAGCGGCCATGGAGACAGAAGCCGAGGCTGCCGGCAGCTAGGCCTCCGCGTACAAGCAGTGGGATGTCTGCATCTCTGGGTCGGGGCCCTGGATCTGGGAGTTGGCGACACGATGCCCAGCACATCCTTGGAGTCTGTTTGTGGTTGTCAAGGTGGGTTTTGTAGTCTCATGCTTATAAGCCCCATTTCCTTCCTTCCTTCTCCTTCCCTCTTCCCGCTCTGTGCTGGTGCCAGGAGTCACAGAGAACCAGACAGAACAGGTCTTGTCCTCTCCAAGCTTGGCGTCTGCTGGAAAGAGAAACATTGTGGCCCAGACAGCCTGAGGAGGCAGGGAGGTCTTCCTGGAGGAGGCATCTCGAGGGAGCACTGGGGTTCACGAGGGGGAGTGATGGGCTCAGACCTGCAGTTTTAATTGTGATACGTGACACTTCTGAAAGCTCCCGGCTTCAGCTCGAGGGATGTATGGGGAGACGAGGTGCGCTAGAGGTGTTTGTGTGGTCCAGAGGGACACGCGTCACGGATGGGGACACGGCGACATCGTGGGTGAGGTCACGGGCCCTGGGGACACGTCTACTGGACCTGGTGTATGATGACGGTGCTGGGTGTGCGAGAAGCATCCAGGCTGAGGGCACCAGATTTTCTGGCTGGGTCACCCGGGCAGAGGGGCGTTTGCCGGGCGGTGGGGGAGACAGGAAGTACTCAGGACAGGACGACGTGTTATGGGGACGCGGTAAGTGCAGTTTGGCCCATGTGCGTCTGGGGCCCCGAGTCTCCAAGAGTGACACGTGCAGGTGCAGCTGGAGAGAAGCGGCCCCGGCGGCCCCGAGCTGGCCCGAGCTGGGCGGGTGCCACCTGAGCAGCTGCTGTCTGCGGAGGGCAGACTTCTCGGCCACACGGGCCCCGCCCAGCCCTGTGACCTATGACCCAGCCCTCTGGGGCCCTCTGACCTCAGACAGGCTGCTCCACGCTAAGTCCCAGTTGGCTCATGTGAAAATGACGCAGGAACCCTGATCCGCGGGACAGTCGAGTGCTGGGTAAGGGGGTGTTCAGGAGCGGGCCCGGCATGCGGGCTCCCGGTGGGCAGTGTCCTGTGAGCTGCCCCTGGGAGTGGTTGCCAGGCTCCTTCCCTACACGTGGGCCTCCCCCTCCACTGCCGCAGCCCTCGGCCCCGCGGGGTCAGTGCTGATCTCAGTGGTCAGGGCGTAGCCGGCCGCCCTTGGAGGAGGTGGCCCGCCATGTGCAGGGCTCAGGTGGACGCTGTGTCCAATGACGGGGCTCCGGCCCCCCGGCGACACGCAGAGGGCACGCGCTGCTGTCCCCTTGCCCTTCTGCTTAGTGAGTGTCCAAAACCCCAGTCCTTCCAAGTCACACAACTGTTCCCACAGTTGATCGTCGTGACGCTTCGTCGGCACGTGAATGCTGTTCCCGCCTCATCTCAGCACAGACCTGAGCGTCCTCGTGCCTCAGTGGAAGGTGTGGCTGGTTTTAAAAATAGGGCTGTGGCCGCAGCGCAAGACAGGCACCCGCGGGAGGAGACGCGGTGACAGCACGGGCGGGCCACCCGGCAGCATGCGGGGGGGGGACGGTGTGACCCTTGGCCGGGGCCTCCTTCAGCAGTTTCCAGCGGACCCCTGCCCCCGGCCGCACAGCTGGGCGAGCACAGTGTGTCCGAGCCACCTCCCCGGGGCTCTCTGGCTGCACCAGTCCCCATGGCAACGGCGGAGGGCGCGGAACAGCGGAGCAGCCGTGAACGTGTTTCCCTGTTTCTGCGGGCCGGCTGCTCCAGGAGGGGTCTGAGTGGAGGCTCTCAGCCCAGCCTCTCCCTGGCCCTCATGATGCTGGGTCGGTAAGCCTGGAGCCCCGCGCAGACCTGGGGGCCTCCATCCTCCTGGGTGGCCGTCAGACCAGCTCTACGGCCAAGCTCAGGTCTTTGACACTTGAGGTGTCCTGATGCTATCATTTCAGAGGCCCTGTGACGCCTAACTGTTTAACAAATTCTTCCCACGAGCCCTTCGGTGTCTGAGCCCCTCACCATTTCTCCTAGACGCACCTGCAGCATGTAGCCCCTCCGCACACCTGGCAGCCGCGGGCGGTCACCTGCCTGGCCCAGGGCAGGTCCCGCAGATGCTGGGATCAGGAGAGGCACCTTCTCTGTGGGACAGAGGAGGGTCAGGAGCCACGAGCTCCCTGCTGTGGGTGGGCCGGGGCCCTGGCTTTGTCTGTCGGCACTTGGGCAGGAAGCCCTTGGAAACGGGTGGAGACGTTTGTCACAGGCAGTCTCGCTGTCAGCAGGCTGCTGAGGCCAGCGCTGCCTTCCTGGGCTTGTTTCCTACCCACTTGCCCGTTTTCCTCCTGCACAGGGACACTGAGGCCCCAGTGGCCCGTTCTTGAAAATGAGCCCCTAATTACAGGGCACGCTGGTACCCCGAGTCCGTCTAGTTACAGGGCATGCCAGTACCTGAGGTCCATCTAATTTACAAGCGACGTTGGTACCCGAAGTCCATCTAATTCACAGGGGATGTTGGTAACCCAAGTCCATCTGGCCCTGAGACACAAGTCTGAAAAGGCACCGTGTGCATCGGGGAGCTGCGGTAACTCGGCGGGTGGCTGTGTTATGGGACAGCAGCCCTTGGAGTGATGCTGAATATGTGACATGCAAATCAGCCAGCAAACAAAAGGCTCCACGGGATGGCGTGTGAGCCCAGCTGGAGCAGCTCCCACGGCCCTCTCTGTGGGAAGAGGGGTATGCACCACACGGTGGGCACCGACTTCCAGGCGAGCTGGCTGCAGGATCGCCCGCAAGCGGAGAGCCAGTCGGCACGGGCTCCAGTCCCAGCCTGGCCCGGCGTCCCCTCTGCTCTTTCTTGGCAGCCAAAGCTGGGGACACAGACCCGCAAGAGTGGGGACCAGGGTTCAGAGCTGAGTCCCAGCCCCCGTCCTGCTGCTTCGTCGTGCGACGGCTCCTTTGTCGGGCTCCCGGCTCCTTCTCTGTGGGACGGGACTGGTAATTATGCCCCTGGGGTCGCAGTGGGGTCAAGCGATGGAGGAGGAGTTCGGTGTGAGTGAAACCTCGCTTCTACAGGGTTGGCAGGCTGCTGTCACCGCCCGCCTTGGATTTCTGTCGGTTTTGCTTGCCCGGAGGGCGTGGTGTTCTCCGCGTGGCCAGAGCTGCATTGGTGCATCGTGGGGTTGGACGAAGGGGAACCGGCCGTGTGTGAGGATTGTGGGAGGGTCGCAGGCTGATGGGACCATGGCGTGGTCATTAAACGTGGACCCAGGTCTTCCTGGAGGGGGAGGGAGGTGTGCGGCCACCGTCTGCCCCTGGACTTCTTCTGCTCGAGGACCGAGGCCCGCAACGTGAGGCCAAAGCCTCGGTGTGGATGGTCGCCCAGGGGAAGGCAGCTCAGGAAGGACGCCCGCGGGGTCGATGCCCTCGTGCTGATTAAGGTGGTTGTACAATTCCTCCTTTTCCATTTAAAGGCGGTTTGCTCTCTGTCAACACCTTGTCTTATTACAATTGCAAAGCGTGAAAAAGCAAATTCAAAATGAAAAGTCTTCAGCAAAAGCAATGATAGGATTCCCTCCCACAGGATAAAATGGTACAAATAAAGTCTTGCCAATGTCACAACCAAATCGACATCCCCAAACTGCCCCTCGAGGAGGTAACCCAAGCTGCCACTTGTTGGAGAAAACTTGGTCATGATGAGCGAATAGAGACGTCCCGGCTGGACGACGGCGAGCCGCATCCTGTAGGTGGTCGCCCAGGTGCAGTGCTTTATTTAACCCTGTGACTTTAAAGAATGAGAACAGTGACACGGTCCGCGGGGCCTTGCTGCAGGGGTTGCTGTTTCACCTCTCTTGGCAGCAGAGCCTGGAGCAGGGATGCTCTGTGCTGGGCCCTTCGTGACTTTAGGGACCTCGGCGGAGACAAGCAAACCACGGGGCAGCAAGGGCAGCACCCCTGGCGTTTCCCCGGCTTCCTCGTTTCCTCCTCCTGCACAGTGAGGGAGTGAAAGGAAAGGGCAGGCCGGGCCCGGGGCCCCTGCAGAGGGGCCACCTGCTTGCCAGGCTCTGCCCGGGCTGCTGCCCGGGACCCCGCAGCCCACTCCCCCTGCGGACGCAGCCCAGCCCTTCACGTACCTCCACTGGCTCCTCCTCCAGCCCCCGTGCTGCCCTTCCTGCACCTCCCAGCCCTGCCTCTTCCCCGGACCCCGGACCCCGGATCCGCACCAGCTCAGCAGGAAGCCTCCCAGTCTGCCCGTCGCTGCCCACTCGACCCACTAGGCCTCCCCCTCCTCCCCCAGGGGCAGCCCTCGGCCAGGCTGGCTTCCTGCGGCTCCTGGGCAAACCACGGTTGGCGCCCAGCCAGGCTCCCGCGTCTGCATCTGGCTGGCAGCTCTCACTTCCACGCAGGGGAGCGGTGTGGCAGAATGACCGTGTGGCCCCAAAGGCTGCATTCTTTACTCTGTGACCCTTTGCAGAGTCCTAGGACTGTGGTTCTCAGCGTGTGGTTCCCCAGAGCGACCACATCAGTATCAACTGAGAACTTGTTAAAATGCAAATTCCTGGGCCCCCAGATGTCCTGAAGCCCATACTCTGGGGAGGGGGCACAATCCATGCTGGAACCAGCCCCGCAGGGGCTGCTGTGATGCAGGCGCTTGAGAACCTCTGGCTGTTGTAGACAGACATCCGCAGACACCCACCTGAATCCGCAGAGGTCTCCAGACCCGCCACCCGCTGGGGCTTTGCCCATGCAGGGGTGCAGACGGTGTCTGTGGTCGGCGGGAACAGTGATGTGGACGAAAGGAAAATGTGGGCACTTGAAATGTGCGTGCCCTGTTTCAAGAGCCGCCCTAAGTGGAGGAGTCCTGATTGAAAAGTGCATTTATGGCCGTTTCATTTATATGGAAGTAGAAACTTCATCCTAACGCTCCCTCCCCTCCCTCCGCCCATCTGGACACACCTCTGACTGTCCAGGCCATCCCAGCTCTCCTACGTTGGCTTTGCTGCTGGTGGAGGAGATCGGAACAAGCCTGCTCTCTCCCCAGCTCTGAGGTTGTCATCTGTAGCGATGACTGCTCCCCTGTGACGCTTCCCAGGACGAGGGGAAAGGCCAGAGGGTCTGCTGGCTGCTTCCTGCTGGTCAGCCTTAGGGACCTGCTACGGGGTCTGGTTGCCAGCGTGACCCGGGCCCGCTCGGCTCCCGTCACCGGCTCTTTCTTGCGGCAGCCCGAAGTCCCAACAGGGCAGGCGCCTCCAGAAGGCGGCCCATTGGGTGAGAGCTGGGACCACTCAGAGTCCTAGAAGTAACCTTAACCTTAACATCTTCCTGTGGAAAGTCATGTTTTGTGTTTCACAATGTTTTGGAACATCTCCACCGCATTTTGTAAACGCCTCACATGTCCACCTGAAAGTCGGGACCCATTTTAGTGCTCAGAGGGTCTTTCTAGGTTGAAGAACTTGGGAGACATTCGAAGATGCCTGCAGAAGAAAGCGCAGCCCTAGGTGCCTGAGCCCAGCCCCCTTGGGACGCACACCTAGTTAAGGCTCTTTCCCACCTGGAGCCAGAAAGGCGGACCCCTCGGGAAGGAGGGAGGAAGCACCTGGCTCAGAACTCCGCGACCTGGGTCGGGCTGGAACCTGAGGGTGGAGCGTACCCTCATACGAGTCCTCCTTATTCTCGACTTTAAAGAAACATTTTCAAGAAGCAAATGATCATGTAACTTTCTTCTTCTAAAATAATACAGAGAGACACGACATTCTCATGCTCTGGGGTAATTTCCATTTTAAATATGAAATGTCTCATCATTTAAGAAAAATCAGATTTCATTTATCTGTAATTAAATCCAGAATGTGTTATTATTTGAAGGCCCTCGTGGATTTTCAACTTTGTTGTTCTAAAAATGAATTGGGTGAGGGACTGACTCCCCTGGCGGTCCAGTGGTTAGGACTCCGCGCTTCCACTGCAGGGAGCGCGGGTTCCATCCCTGGTCGGGGACCTAGATCCCGCATGCCCCATGGCGCGGCCAAAAGAAAAAAAAAATGAACGAGTGAAGCGGTTCCCAGCACCAGTTTTAATGAATGGTTCCACTTGCTGTACTGTCCACCCATCATGGAAACAAGAGTCCTGAAGAGTCCGTGTACTTGACCTGCAGCTGTGCTGTTGCCGTGACCCCGTCCACCCTGCGCACAGCACCGCTGGCGGACACCATCCTCATAAGGCACAGCTGGCGGCCTCTGTGCCTCGCAGACACTTACCTGAGACTTACCTTCACGCGGCCGGAGCACCGCTGGAGAACAGCTGGCGCTGGAGGCCTGAGTGCCGAGGGTGGTTCACCAGCCGCTCCTGGAGGTTCCCCAAGACGTGTCCACGCCGGCCTCTTGAGCACCTTTCCTGGACCGACCACTGAAAGGAGCCCTCGTGGAGACAGCACACCTGCGGCCGGTTAGGGAGCTTCTCTGCGGCTCTCCACCAGGAAGCTCCACGATACACCTCAGAGCTCGCGGCCAGGGTAAAGGCTGTGTTCCGGGGAGCTCTCAGGATTCCTACCAGGAGGCGCTGAGAGTTGCTGAACCCATTGTTTCTCTTCGCCCTGACCGCCCGGAGCCTCACGCTTGGACTCCGTGCCCACGCGTTTACCGTTTCCCGCCCGGGAGCATGTCGTATACTGTTTCCTGTCACGTGTCATGTCTGCTGTATCCTGTCTTGCTGTGTCCCATCCTGTACTGCTGTTCCACACCGTGTCCGACTGTGTCGTGTCACTGCCCCGAGCTCCTTGGGAGCTGCTTTCCATCCCCCGGAAGCAGGCGGAGCCTCGGCCATCACTGCTGTTAGCTGCTCGTGCCCCACGTGGACCGTCTGGCCCGACTTTCTAGGGGACACCAGGCAACCTGCAGTTCTGTGGACGGTCACGCGCACAGGGTCACGAGGACCCCATCCAGCCGCGCTTGGAGGACAGTGCGATGGACCGGCAGTCAGTCCCGCTCACGGGAGGGGACCTTCCACCTCCCTGCCTACAACCAGCGGGTGTCCCCCAGCAGATGGCCTTCTGGAAGCCACTGCAGTGGGTGGGATCAAGGTTATGTGGAGGAAGATGGTGTCATTGAGAAAAGGGTTGTTCTGAGAAAGGTGGAGCCATTGGCATCCTTCAGATACAGTGAGTAGGCAGCTCTGTGTAGATGGCTCTCTGGGTACACAGCTCTCTGTGTAGACAGCTCTCTGTGTGGATGGCTCTCTGGGTAGACAGTTCTGTGTGGACGGCTCTCTGTGTGGACGGCTCTCTGTTTAGACGGCTCTCTGTGTAGACAGCTCTCTGTGTAGACGGCTCTCTGTGTGGATGGCTCTCTGGGTAGACAGTTCTGTGTGGACGGCTCTCTGTGTGGACTGCTATCTGTGAGGACGGCTCTCTGTGTCGACGGCTCTCTGTGTGGACGGCTCTCTGGGTACATGGCTCTCTTTGTAGACAGCTCTCTGTGTAGACAGTTCTCTGTGTAGGCAGCTCTGTGTGGACAGCTCTCTGGGTACACGGCTCTCTGTGTAGACAGCTCTCTGTGTAGGCATCTCTGTGTGGACGGCTCTCTGTGTAGACAGCTCTGTGTGGATGGCTCTCTGTGTAGACGGCTCTGTGTAGACAGCTCTGTGTGGATGGCTCTCTGTGTGGATGGCTAAGCAGTGATTCTGAGTGGAAGCAAATGAGGCCCTGGCACAGAGCCGCCCACGGCAGCACAGTCAGTGCTGGACCTTCTATCACCTGGGCCCCTTAGGTTGCCTGCACAGACCACACGCAAGTAGGAGCGTGGCGCAGGCATCCATGTTATTTTTCTCTCACACCTGGACCCGGATGCTGTGGCTGCAGGGCCAGGAAGCGGGCCTGGCCGAGCATCGCACAGAGTGACACCAGCCTCCGCAGATTAGTGGTAGTGGCGGACGTGTGCCTTGCTTCATGGACTTCCAAACGCTTGTCGTAAAAGAGGAGGCTCGTCTCAAATCGCACTTCCCCAAAGTTGCGCGATTCTGGCTGGAGAAATGGGTGTGGTGGGATCGGGGCCTTGACCGAGGCCCCTGCAGGTCGGACTAGAGCAGGGGCGTCTCCGGCTCGTTCTGGAATTGCCAGCGGGGGAGCCAAACGGGTGAGGGGATGGAAAAGGGAAAGAGGAAACGTGGGTCCCGGTCGCGGATGGAGGGGCGGCGATGCGGCTCCCCGCCTTGCACGTGGCGGGTGTGAGGCCGGGCGGGCTGTGTGGTCCGCCGGCTGCCGTGGGGCAGCATGTGTGGGCATCGCCCCCGGACATCGCCCCCGGACCCCTGTCCCACCTTCGGTCGGAGGAGCTCTGAGGGCTGCGAAGCAGAGCCTGCAGCCCCGGCACCTGACCAACGGCCCTGTCTCGCCTGGCTTTATAGACATCAGGCAGTTCCCACCTTCCCTGGTGAGACCATTGACTTGTGAACCATCGGGAGACGATTCGAAGGGTGTTGATGAGGTGACACCTGTCAGCCAACCTGTCAGGTTGACCGTAGTCACTGGAAAAGAGTTCTTTGAATCAGAAATAAAGTGGGCCTTGGGAGCTTTAAGTGCCTGACCCAGCCTGGGGCACAGGACAGGAATTTGTGCTGAAAACAAATCCAAGAGTGACTTTTATGAAGTGGTTTTCCCCACACTTTCCCAGGACTGACGGGGGCTGTGAGAGCAGCACGGCCCCTTGGGCGCTGCCCGCAAGGCCAGCCCGCCCCGTCCTTGAGCGTCTGTCTGTAGGAGACGCACATCTCACCGCCGAGGGGCTGTGATTTACGGAGCATCTGCGAGGAGACCTACCGAGTCCGCAGGAGGAGGGCCTCCCTTTGCCTCGAGATGAGTGGGGTTTGAAGGTGTTGACAGAGCCAGTGAAGGAGGGTGGCCATTCCAGGCAGAGAGCGGGCAGGAGAGGGCAGGACCCCATGCAGAGATGTGACCCGGGCCACAGGGGCCTGAGGAGGCCGGGTGGCTGGATCGAGGCTGCAAGGAAGGCAGGGCTGGGCGGAGCCGGTTAGAAGCATCCCTCTGGCGGCCGACCACCACGGGGGCTGCCGAGCAGGCAGAGGCGTGGAAACCAGGGCCCCTTCTGGACTCGTCGGCCCTCGGGGCACGGACGCAGGCAGCAGGTGACTCCAGTGGGATTTGATGGACCGGACGGAGGGACGGAACCGTCAGGGGTGAACGGCTCGCAGGATCCCGGCTCTGTCACCTGGCTGCGTCCAGGTGGAGGTGTGAGTCGGGGGTGCAGAATCCATCCCCACTGCCCCCCGTGGGGCCTCCTGTGGCCACTGGATGCTGGAGGGCTGGGCTGCCGACAGGCCTCTCCCACCAGCCACGGGAAGGTGTTCAGAAATGCTTGCAGGATAAATACTGCGTCTCGGAGAGTAATTTAATGTTTGTAAGACCCCGGACTCGGGCAGCTTCGCGGACGTGAGCCCCGCACGGTCCCCGTGGGAAGGTTCGCTTTCCCCCCGACCTGCCCTTCTTTCTGTGGCCGCCCTGGCATGGGGCGCACGCCCCTCCGGAGGGGCCTCTTCCCGATGCTCCTGTGCGTGAGGCCACCCACCCCCATCCCCGCTGGGGCGGCAGGCTTCCTCTTGGTTCTCAGGACGAGCTCAGCCAAGTTGGCGCCGTGTGGGCCAGGTCCTGTGGAGCAGTGGTTCCTCCCCACCAGGGCACCTCCGCCTCCAGGGACCCCAGATCTGAGCCCCCTTCCCTCCAGTGTCTCTGGAAAGGCGCCTCCTCCCCACAGGATCCCACTCTCTCTCTGGAGTTTCCTTAAATCTTCCACAGTTGGTTTAAACACTATGTAAATGAAGAGAAACTTCCTTACATGCAGTCTCCAGAACACGCCTGTTACGTTTAAATGTTTTTCTTTTACCACACTAAACAAATTTAATCCCTTTAACAGTGTGTAATAAAACACACAGGAAAGTTTGTTTCCCATTTGGTCGCGATATTCCTCGCTCTTTGGAGCGCCGCGCGTTGGGTGTAAGATGCTGCAGTGGGTCCTGAACATGTTTTCTTTTTCTCTTTTTCGAATAACCTGTTTTCTTCTATTCCACACTAAGTGGTGGCCTTCCCCCAGAAGCCACCCCGGTGTCACAGGCCTAATGAGGAGATGCAGAGCCCCCGCCCCGCTTTTCCTGCTCCTCTGGGAAGCCGCCGACATCGCTGCAGCGGTGGCTCTGACCCTGCGGGCGCTCCTCCGTCGGGTCCTGCGGCGCATCTGCCCCGTCGTGAGCTTTTCCACGGTCTGAGCTCCTCTGACGCCCACTCTCTGCTCCCTGAGATTCTGTCCCAGGCAGACCTTCTGGGTGAGGTTATGGGAACCGCCTCTACTGACGTGATCTGAGGTTGAAAGGACAGCCCCCCCAGACGACATGGTGGTGAAAAAGCAGAACTTCTGTGTTGCCGTATGGCCGCGGTCAGGGTTCCGAGGCGGGCGCCGTTCGGCAGAGCCCCTGCCGTGAGGCTGAGCGGGGCAGGAGCCGGGCGGGCGCTCACAGCCCCACGCCCTCCGTCCCCGGCCGGCAGCAGCCTGGGGACCCGGGCCTCGGAGGGAACAGCTGGGCCGCCAGCCAGCCGTGCCCCTGCAGCAGCCTCCCTGGCCGAGATAGGGGCCGCCAGGGCCCCCGCGTGTGGCAGGGAGGTGAGGACCAGACCGAGCGCTCCCCTGGGTCCCGATGTTTCTGGTGGTGAACGGCTGAACCATTTCATTATTTTAAGAATTTCCCCCAATCACCCACAAACTCCATAGTCATTTTGGAGGAATCCAGGGAGGGCCCTCAGTCCTTCCTTAACTTTCAAAGCCCAATTTCCAGACAGCTTTTGCTCCCTTCTGAAGAGAAAGTCAGAAGCCAAAGAACAAGTGACGGGGCCGTCAGGGGAGGTCACTTATTATAAGAAGATGCTGCACATAATAAACGTGAGCACGTGCTCGACAAAAAGTCTCCTCGTAGGAGTCGTTCCATGTTAATTTAATCCTGCTGTTGAGGAGAATACCATCTGTTTGAACAGCCTCTCGACTTCGCTGCCCAGGACCCTCTCCGGATCAGGGGCTGAGTGTCCATCACCCGATGAGCTCATCCGAGGTGACAGCCTCCGATGCAGACGGGGACCTTCCTGTCAAGGGCTTCTCGTCAGAGACAGAGCCCCACGTGTGTACTCACCCCCTCCCCTCGTGCGTGAGTGACGCCAGCTAGTAGCTGTCCTCCCACTGTGCCAGGTCCTCATCGCAGATTGAAACTCAGCCTTTGTGCTTCGAGCTGCCGGTGCCTGCGAAGCTGTTTACAGGCCTGGCAGCGTTGTCTGTGTAGGTTCAGTGTGTGTTTTGACATGTAAATTTACATGAGGCATATTTAATCAGCCACAGTGATATGCTAATTGGATTCATCTGTGAACTAAATAAGAAACACATTTGAAGAAAAATGAAGTGAACTTATTACCAGCTGAGACACTTTGTAATCAGTGCTGTGCGTCATCAAAATGCGGAAAGGTCAAGTGCCAGGTATTTGTGGGGACTGGGCTGCCCCAGTTCAGGTCGGCTGTTTTCCTCCTTCCGTAAAACGCAGCGTGACTTGGGAACACTCAGCGGGGCCGTGTCACTGTCCTGGGTGCTGATTTGCAGGAGCCCTGGGGGCACCCGACACCAGGGCAACCCGTGAATCCATTGTGGATATGTGAGTGTGTGACCATGAGTGTGAGCGTGCAAAACACAAGGTGAGTGCGCAAACATGAGTGTGCAAGCGCATAAGCACATGTATTGGGCGTGTGCGAGTGTGCAAGGATCCGCGTGCAACGTGAGAGCACTGTGCAAAGCATGGGCGTGAGCATTCAAACACGAGTGTGCAAGCATGCAAACACGAGTGCAGGTGTGAGGGAGTGTGCCAGCACAAGCACGCAGGCACGTAGAAGTGGAGAGGAGGGGTGCGTCCCCGGCCTGTCCCCAGCGTCACACCGGACCCCAGGCGCTGAGCTTTGCCCAGAGCAGCAGGCGGGGCTCCCGCCCTCCGTGTGCACAGCAGTGTCAGAGCCTGGGGCCCCCCATGGGGAAGCCGCGCACAGGCCGCTGGTGCTCCAGCTGTGCCCGGCTCCATGGTGATGGCACGCTACCCCTCCCTCGCCCAAACACACCCTCTGAGGCGCTGCCAGCCATGGTCGCCCTGCTCACCGTCACCTCTGCTTCTCATCCTTTAGTTGGAACCGGCAGAGGGAGGCTGGAGCTCTCAGACGTGAGGACCTCTGGGGCTGAGCGCCCCGCTGGGGGGCAGCATCTCTGGGTTCCGCCCTCTCTGTCCTCATAAGTCTGCTCACCAGCACCCTGCACACGGTCACTGGGGGCGGGGTGCTTCCCGGACTGTTCCCTGCGGGATGGCTTTTGTAAACGCAGCAGCGGCTGGAGCGAAACACCCTGTGAAGCAGCGGTGGACGGAGACGGTCAGTGCAGCTGGACGGAGACGCGGTTGGCGGGGCCTCTGATGTGTCGAGTGTCTTTTTGTAGGAGCAGAGGTGCGAGAGTGATGAATGGGCTTTTCCTTTTCAGTGGGCAGGTACTTGAGGAACCGGGAACAGGCAGGCAAGACGGCGGGAGAGACAGAATGGGATGGGGCCCTCCCCCCCTCCCCCCCCCCCCCCCCCCAGCCAGGGATGCCTCTGAACCCTGCGGAGAAAGGAGCCCAGCCTGGCTGCAGAGACCAGGCCGGGACAGGACCGTCGGCCCCAGGAGGGTGTGCGCCTGGGGAAGTGGGAGGCCGCAGATGCAGGCGCGTGGCCTGTGGGTGGTGAGGAAGCCCCAGGAGAAAGCCTCGGAGCCTGTTCGTGAGCCCCCGGAGGACCCAGAACAGCAGGAGCTTCCTGAGGTGGTCAGCTTCAGGGCTGCAGGTGTGAATCGTAAAATCGGGTCAAAGTTGAGTTCAGCTTACTTTTGCTGGTTAAGCGAGAGGGCGCAGCGGTGCCCACGGGCAGGAAGGACGGGGCGTGGAGTAGAGGCTCCACTCTGCGACGTATGGTTTTTCTTTGATTCGAAGAGAAGATAGAAGAAAAATCCATGAAAAGCTGCGTTCAGCGAGGGGTTCTGCTCTTCAGCATCATTCCATCAACAGTTTTAAGTGTAGCTTTCCTTAGGCGACTTAGGCAGCGGTTTGGTCGGACGCATCTTCTGGGCACGTGTTCTGGGTCAGGCCACCCACTGGCTGTTCGCAGCGGCTTAGTGTCCTCTGTTCTTTAATTTCTGGGGCCCCGAAGGTGGCCGAGCACCGAGCGTCTGCCGGGCAGTGAGGGGCAGCCCTGGGCTGGTGTGCGGGAACTCGAGCCCCAGAACTTGGGGATCAGCTGCGGGTCTGAGCGCCAGGCCTGGCCTCCGGCCTCGGTGTTTACACAGCCATTCGAGGGTCTCGGTGAGCAGGTGAGGAGAAAGGGCAGCGTCCACCGGGAGAGCGAAAGCCACGGGAGCTGAGACAGGGCGGCCGGCCGAGGACGGGGGAGCCGGGTGGGCAGAGGCCAGTCCCCAGAGCAGCCGAGGCCCCGGGCGGGACCGCTCGGGAAGGGGTCTGGTGGTGGGACGGGCAGGACGTGGCGGGCCTGGGGCACTGCAAAGGGGGGTTGGCGGGGGCCTGCCTTCCCTGCTTCGTCCGCCCGGGGCCCTGACCCCGGCACAGCCGCCCTCTGTCCCCCTGCAGTGCTGGTGCCAGGATGCCCAGGTGGCCCCTTGGGTCTGGCGAAGAGTCCAGCCGTCCGCGCGTGGCCCCTTGTCCCGGCTCTGGCTCCCTCTCAGACCCGCCCTCCGCCCCCAGCACCACCTCCATCCTCCCGGGCGCCCGCCCTGGGGCCACTCGCGCTGCGGGGCTGCGTGTCCCTGCCTGGACGCTGGCAGGCTGGACGCTCCGGCCCTTCTTCTCCTGGGGCTACGACGACGTAACTGGTCATCGTGCACGTCCCTCGTCTTCCTCTCGGACCAAAGGCCTCTGGAGGGGGGAGGAAGCCCCTCATCGGCCCTCGGCCCACGGAGCTGTTCGTGGTGCTTGGCCCCTACACGGTCCTTCCGACTCTGCCCGTTACTCCGCCACTGCTGAGCCCGCCCCGGAGAGAGCAGCTGCTGCCGCAGAGGTGCCGCGTGCAGAGCAGGCGCCGAGATGGTGTCCGGGAGCACGGGAGTCGGTGTGGGTCAGCCACGTGTCTGGAGGTTCCACCCCAGCTGGGGGCCACGCGCCCTCTCCTGCTTGGTTGTAGCCTGATGGGCTGTCCCTTTGCTGATCCAGGTGGATTGAGGTTAAATTGGAAATAAGCCTCGGTAGGTTGGGACGGCCTTCCCACAAGTCGGTGGGACGGACGCCCAGCGCAGGTGTGCAGAGGACAGGGCTCGGTCTGTAGGTGGCGGGTGAGGGATTATGGCTGAGAAACTCATCCCCAGTTAAGGAGGCGCAGGAGCCCCTCGAGGTGGGTGCTCCCCTGCTCTGCCGCCTCGTCCAGGCTGCCCTCACCTCTGAGAGGCACCAGGTGCCCACCTCCCGCAGTGTCGGTGGGGTTTACGTCATTACCGCGGGGACAGTGTCGGGAATGTGCTCGCAGGTAAGTCCGGGACGGACTTAGTTACCTGAAGGGCGGCTCTTGGAAAGGCAGTGTCAGGACCCCGGGGTTTAGGTTTTGCCCCTGGGTCTGTCGCTAACCGGTTGTGTTAGTTGTCACTAACTAGTTGTGCAATGATTACTAGTTGCTTGCTCTCTCAATTCCTCAGGCCCCTAGTTATAAAACAGGAGGTGTTTGCTAAGTAATCTCTGGAATCTCTGCCGATGGAAAGATGCTGTGAATCCAGGGCGTGTCCGCACCCTGCACTCACCTCCCCGCTTTCCCTCCAGCATCCACTCTGCCTCTGCGTCTCCTCTCCACGTGAATATTCACAGTGCCGACCCAGGCCAGCACCACCAGGGCATTCGGGATGCAAAGCCAGCATTTACCTGCACAGCCAGGATCTTTACCACTGGAAAGTGGAAAAGTGGAAATCTGATGAATGTAAACATCTTCCCAATTTGCTTTTTTTAAATAAAATAATTATTTTTCCAGCCACTTGGAGCCGCCTGACACAGAGGCTGGCTTAGCTCTACTTGTTCACTGCTGTCTTCTCCAGAAACAGATGCCGGTGCTGCACGTAATGTGCCTGTTTTCCAAAAAGCCCTTGAATTTTTTAACTGAATCGGATCCCCGTCCCCAGCTGTACCTTTGGATGGTTTCAGCATAAATTCCCGTTGATTTCGAGGTCGATGCGCATGTGTAGGCTCAGCACAGGGAGATTTAACAGAGGACCCCTTTTTGTTTTTAATATGGGAAGTTTGCTTAAAAACCATCCGGCAGGGATCACCTCTCCTGCGGTCCTGTTTCTCCTCTCGGCTTCCAGCTGCTCCTGTTGAGAATGAAAGACCGCCCTGCGTCCCCTCCTCGGTGTTTCGTGTGATTAAGCTGAACCTCTGGAGGCTTGTGTGCAGGAGGGGCATCTTTCCCGGGCGCCCAGCACCCGGCCTACAGCACCCAGGCCGGTCCCATCGTGGTCATCCGGGGCCGCCGTTAACTCAGCTGCTCCTGTGCCCCTTGCCCTCCGCTGCCGAGTTTGATTTTACAATGACTCGGGGTCCCGAGCCCCTGCTCCCCCAGACCTCCTCCCCACCGGGTCTTCCACGACACCGGCTGTGCTTCCCTCCCAGGCCCCTGACCACTGGTCTCCCTTTGGGGCTGCAAGTAATTTAGACCCGGCTCCCTGTTTAGTAGGAACTGGGAAGACACACGTGTTGGAAAGCTGCTTTGCTTTGTTATTTTCCAGTTTCTGCAGAGGTGAGGCATCTGCAGGGGGAGGATGAGGGCCAGACACTGATGAAATGGATAATAAGAGTGCCCTCAGCCCCTCCCCCTCTCTTTCCGGTTCTTCACTCTTCATCTCGTCAAGTGCTCCCTAGATAAGCCAGCTTAATAATTTCTCTCCTGTTTTCTGTGCCACTCAATCATTTTTTATTTAACCAAAGACTGCTTTGGACATTTCATGGGCTGTTGGTTTATAAAATCCTATAACTCAGATAAAGTGTTTTAAAATTTTCTGATCTTAAGCATCCTACAGGGTTGCTTTGGGGGTTAATTAATTTTATGAACATTGCATGTGCCGTGGTGTGGGACAGGAGTGTGAGACGCAGGGTTGGTGGCGGGTCTGTCCTCGCCCGTGGAGTCCTCACCATTCCCTCCGTCCCCTGCACACGTAGGTGCTCGGCGCACCTTTCAGTGAGTGAAGTAAGTTAACCTTGCACATTCCACGAAGGCTGTGTGGCCTGTGTGTGAGCCCTGCGACGCAGCAGGCATGTCTTCCCGGGTCGCGTGTCCAGCTTCAGAATCTCTTGGCGTGTTTAACTGCATCTTCCTTTAACACAGACATCTTTCTCTTGACATTGACCTTCCAGAAGGCTTCTAACAGGTAATATCTATACAGGAAGACCCCCAAACCATGTGATTAATAAGAGCTTTGCAAGATAGAAACATTAATAAAGGAGCTAGAGGTGGCTTGAAGGCAATCTGTCTTTTCAAACACAAGCTTAGTCATCGGTAGGAAAGGATGTTATTGAGAAGAGTCTCGTGACAAAGGGTTAGGAAAAGCTGAGAGCTGACCTTAAGCGAACCAAATCCACATAAACTTAGTTCCTTTTTCTGGACCTAACTACGTAGGTCTCTGTCTGCCCAGAGGTTTTCCAAGACAATAAATATTGACTATTTGTAGCTTTCGATTGTTTCTTTATATTAATGGTATTAAGAACTACTTGGGAAAAAGCAGTCAACGATTTTTATACGGATGATGTATTTTTATGCTTGTTTTCGACGTCCCTTAACAATGAGTAGGTCCATTTCAACTTCCCTGGCTTTCTTGCTGCTCCTCACACATTCCAGGCAGGCTCCCCCGGGGGCCTCTGCACGTGCCTCCCCCGGAAGCCTGCAGTGATTTCCCTCGATATTTGCATTGTTTCTTTACGTAGATTCTCATTCCTTACCTACTTCACTTTCCTTCTCTCTAAGGAACTTCTTTTAACATTTCTTTCAAGGCAGATCAGCTGTTGACAGACTCGCTCATTTTTCTTCTATCAGAAAAAGTCTCTATTTCTCCTTCACTTTTGAAGGATCCAGAATTGCTAGGCTGGTGTGTGTGCTTTTTCTTTTCACATTAAATGTTTAATTCCATTCCCTTCTTGCTCACGTGGTTTCTGAAACAAAGTCGGTGTAAGTCTGTCCTTGCTCCTCTGTGGCTGCTTTTCCCTGTGGCTCATTCACGATCTTCTCTGTCTGTGGTGTTATGTAGTTTGAATATGATGTCGTAGGTACAAACTTTGTGGGAATTTCTCCTGCTCGGCGCTCTCCGAGCTTCCTGGACGCGTGGTTTAGTGTGCGTCACTCATTTTGAACTTTTTCAGCCATCATGCCTTCAGTTGTTTCTTCTCCGTTTGGTTTTCCCATCACACGAGGTGCACCTTTTGTAGCCACCTCACATTCCTGGGTAACCTCCCCTGTCTTTTTCACTCTCTCTCCGCAGAGCAGTTTTGGGGCCTCTCCTCAGCCCTGACCAGCCTAGGCCTTCACCGTTTCTGCTACAGTGTTCCAGTTTCTAGCATTTCTTTCTGATTCCTTCTGAGCGTTTCCATTTCTCTACTTACACTACCCATCTGTTGTTACATGCTGTCCATTTTCTCTGTTAGCAACCTTAGCATATTGATCATACTTATTTAATATCCCTGGTCTGATAATCCCCAATCTGTGTTTTGTCTGAGTCTGAGTCTTGTTCTGATCTCACTTTGCCTCTTCAGGCAGTGATTTTTGTTTCTGTTTTGTTTTGTTTGCCTTTGAATATGCTTTGTGATTTATTTGTTGCTGAAAGCCAGGCACGATGTATGGGGCAAAAGGAACCGGGGTGGATGGGCCTTCTGTGCGAGGGTCTGCATCTCTCTGGCTGTGAGTCAGGTGGTATTTACTG
The DNA here is from genome assembly GCF_028564815.1 of Eubalaena glacialis. Taxonomy (NCBI): domain Eukaryota; kingdom Metazoa; phylum Chordata; class Mammalia; order Artiodactyla; family Balaenidae; genus Eubalaena; species Eubalaena glacialis. Next base: position 128,798,535 of record NC_083723.1, on the reverse strand, counting down.
TTTATGTGACCATAGGAGTCAGAGGCTAGTAGTTTTTCAGTTTGTTTCATCTCCTCTGTCCTCTTTGGGTTTCCCTAGAGACTTCTTCTTAAATGAAGCCTGAGAGGCTCAGTTCTTTACCTGTTACTACACAGAAGCCCTGCGATGCAGTGGTGAGGCATGGAAGGAGGGGCCCAGCCCCTGGTCTGTGGTCGGGTCTCAGTCCTCAGCGAGCCTGGGCCGTGCCCGTCGCACACGCTTCTCAGCGTTTCTCTCCCTTAAGTGAGCGTGAAGTCTAGAGGGGCCTGGAATTGGGAACACGTACATATCGTTTATGTCTTATAAATGGTGCATGCGTAGTATTTGCAGTGTATTATATGTACTACATTATACATGCATTATAAACGCCATATGTGTTTTATATATTACATAAATGTACACAGTTGACCCTTGAACGATGTGAGAATTAGGGTGCCAACCCTCCACACAGGCACGAAAATCTGAGTGTAACTTTACAGTCAGTCCATCATATCTGTGGTTCCACATCCGTGATTAAACCAACCACAGTCCTGTAGCATTTACTACTGAAAAAACCCATGCAGTTCAAACCAGTGTTGTTCAAGGGTCAACCGTATTACCTTAAAATATATAATTATTTACATACAGATGTTATATATTTTTATATATGGTATAATATTTGGTTATATAATCTTATCATATTTGAATACTAATACTTTTTCAGTTCATTATATATGTTACAAAGATAAAGATATAGCTTATCTTTTATCTTTTTGTATGGTATCTTTTTATTGCATAGAATTTAAAAATTAATCTCATCAAGTTTATCAATATTTTTCTTTATAATGTTTTACTTTATGTATATGCATGGAATATTACTCAGCCATAAAAAGAAGGAAACCCTGCCATTTGCAACAATATAATCAGGTTTGAGGGTATTGTGCTAAGTGAAATAAGTCAGACAGAGAAAGACAATTACTGTATAATCTCTCCTCCATGTGGAATTTTAAAAAACCAAACCCATAGAAACGGAGAGTCGATTGGTGTTTCCCAGGGCAGGGGTGGGGAAGCCACGAGATGGTCAAAGGGCACAGATTTTCACTTAGAGGATGAGTAAGTGCTGGAAACCTGGTGCCAGCCTGGTGACTGTGGTCAGTAACACGAAAGTTGCTGAGAGGAGATCTTAAACATTCCCACCACACACACACAAAGTGACAGTGTGAGGTGATGGACACGTTAACTAACCTCATGTGGTCATCATTTCACAGTGTATACACGTAGCAAATCATCACATTTTACACCTTAACTTACACAGTGTTACATGCCATTTGTATTTCAATAAAGCTAGAAACATAATAAACATTAGTTCAACTGCAAACAAGGTAAAATTATTTTATAGTTGGTTGCTGCTGGTATGTAGGCACACGGTTTTGTATTTTGACCTTGTGTCTTTCATCCTTAAAAAAAAATCTCGTATTAGATATACTTGTTTGATTATAGATTCTCTTAGCATTTTCATAGATGTATCATCTACAGTGAATATTTGCTGTCTTCCTTTCTAATCCTACGTATCTTGTAATTTTTCTTATTAAGTTATCTAGGATCCTCTGTATAGTATTAAATAAAAGGAGTGATGTGAGATGCATCAATTTTTCAGTATTTCATTTTGCCAAGGATGATGTTTGCTGAATGATTTTACTAGAAAACCTTTATTGAACTAAGGAAGTTGTATTCCTAGTTTTTAAAATTTTTTAAATTTTGAATGGATGAAATGCTTATTCTTGATCTCTGAGATGTTATTGGGTCTTTTCTCTCTTTAGCTCTTAGTAAAGCAAATGACATTGACAGACTTCCTGCTGTAGAAGCACTTTTGCAATTAGGTTAGACCCTTTTTGGTTATGAAGTTTTGTTGATTTCCTTTGTTGGATTCAGTTGCTAATATTTTTTGAGAAGTGAAATTCACTTATTTTTCTTTCTCATATTTTTGTTGTCCAGTTTTAGTATCAAGGTGGCTCTTGACTACAGGAAAATCTTTGTAAGGCAGGGAATAGCTGATGCTCTGGGTGCGGGGAGTCTCCTGGGAGCCGAATTCCGATGCAGCCGTCTAATGTTGTGAGAATAGTCAGGTTCTAGTCTCCTCAGTTCAGTTTTGGAACTTTGTATTTTTTCCTGAAAATGATTCATTTCATTTATGTTTTCCAATTATGTTTATATTGTTCATAATTTTCTCTTGTGGTTTTGTGAATCTCTGCTGTGTATATTGTCACAACCCTTTTCCATTCCTAACATTATTTATTTTTGCTTTCTTTTCTTTCCTGATAATCTTGATTAGATGTCTTCCGAGTTTACTAGACTTTTCAATTGACCAGCTTCTGGGTTTTTGTCAATGTTCTCTATTGTTTTCCTTTTCATTAATTTCTGCTGTTATGGTGTCTGTCTTTCAGATGATTACATTGTCTCAATTTCTTATGGCATTAATTCTCTTGTTTGCCTTTTCTTTTAAATTTTGCCAACATTGCCTCATTATGGATCATTTTCTATGTGGTTTATAATTTTCATTGTAAACTTATCTTCGATGTCTCCCTTCCTCTTGGGAGAACCATATGGAAGACCCAAGAACCCTAAGTATGGGAAATGTTCCTCCAAAGTGGTTTTAAGGAGAGTGATCCCAGTTGGCGTGTTAAGTACACAAGAGTTTTACTGTATTAGGGTGTGACACCCTGTATGATGCAGACTCTTGGTCTCTCTTGCCCGTGAGAGATATTTTTGTTTCCATCCAGGGTCTGAAGACGAGGCATCCTGCCCCCCGCCCCAGCGAGGGCAGGTTGTTCTGACCCACTTGCACGCCAAGGCAGCAGTTCCGTCCTTCATGTGGGTGTCAGGACCCGTGTCTGCACGCCCCGCCTCTCAGAAGCTACCCCACCCGTTGCCATGCTTGCTTGTGGCTTGAGCTTTGGGTTTCTCTGTTTGGGGGCATCTGGGGTTTCCCTCTGCTTCTTCCCAGTTTAGCAGTGGATCAAAATCTTTGTCCCATTTTATTTAACATGCTTGTGCATCAGACAGGGAGCAGTGTCCATGTTGTTTTTACAATGTTGGCTTCAGCTTAAAGTTCCTCTTGACTCTTTAAAGTTCTGTGATAAGATGCTTGTTGATTATGAAATTAGAGTATTTGAAAGTGCACATTTTTGCCACATGGCTGCTTATAAAGACAACCGCATGTCAGATTTCCTAGACAATCAGACCTCAGATTTTCGGTCCTCCTGAACGCAGACGTAGTGGACAGGCCACGTGTTCTGAATTGGAGTTCCAAAAAAATGGTGACTGTAGTTATGAGAAGAATTACTAAACCGATCCCAGTTTTCAGTGAGAGCGTTTTGTCCATCGTGGGTGTGAGGAAGGTTCCGTGTGGAACGGTGGCTGGTAGGCAGGTGTCCGTGTGCACCTCATACCGCCAGCTCTCGGAGACTGGAGTCCTCTCTGCCGAGCACTGGCACCGTCCTGTCATCTGGTCTCCACGTCAACGGGCCAGGCCTCTGCTGGGACCCAGACGGTGTCGTAGGTTCTGGAGTGGGGAGGGGGAAGGAGCTGGGGCAGGTGAGGGGTCCAGGGCCCCCCCAACTCTGGTTCCGGGTCTGGTGGGGCCTCCTGTCTGTCCCTCTGTGTGTCCCTCTCCTGCTGGGGTGCGGAGGACGGCTGAGCCGCAGACGTCACAGACTGGATGCCGTGTGAGGCTGCCGTGGATCTGGCCCTGCTACCCGGGGTGAACCCCACTTCTCGGGTGGAGGGCACAGCCCCCAAGGCTGCCCTTGCTCAGACCCCAGCTGCAGACTTGAGAGTCCCCAGGCCGCCCACACTTCTGACCACCGACTATAAATTTGGGGTTCCCACAACTCCCTCAGGGTCAATAACTCCCTAGAGCGACTCGGAGAGCTCAGGAAAGCACTAGCCTTAACAGCCAAAAGGGGTACAAACCAGGACCACTGAAAGAAGGGTCTGGGGGGCCCTGAGGACGAGGTCTGGGGGGCCCTGAACGTGGCTTCTGTGCCCCCTTCCCCAGGAGCTGGGACACGCCGCTCTCCCCCATGTCCACTTGTCAGGACAGCAGGGCACGGCCAGCCACGATGGCTCCCGAGCCTGATGCCAGGGTTTTTATGGGGTTTCACTGTGTGGGCGAGATTGCTGAGTCATTGGCCGCGAGGCGGGCACCGGTGGCCAGCACCCCAGCTTCCTCTCCTGCAAGGTCTCTCTGGGGGGCAGCCTTATCCGGAGCCCTCGTTGGCATCAACCACCAGGTATGGTCCAAGGACTCGCCTGTCACAGGGAAACTCCAAGGATTTAGTGGCTCCTCTCAGGAACCGGGACAAAGCAGCCAAATTCTAAACCACCCACCTAGCTAACCCAGGCGTGGCCCAGCCAGTCACTGCTTCCTGGCCCTCGCCCTCCCCGACGCGGAGGTGAGCTGGGTCCCCAGCCTCATGCCTGGCCTCACCGAGCCTCACGCCGCCCACATCCCGCCTCTGGCCCAGATCCCGCCTCCGGCCCAGCCTCTCGTTCTGCTCTCAGCCGGGCGCTGGACCTACAGCTTGGCCAGCTGCCTCTGTGACTCCTTCCCAGGAGAAGCACTGAACAGACGCGTCCCGAGAAGCAGCTCACAGAGGCTTCTCACGAGGAGACCAGCCCCTTCCCCTGCGGAGCCTAGAAGTCAGAGACGGTCCGCCTCTGCTGTGCAGGAACCAGCTCCCCAGCCCGTCCTTGAAGAGTTCGGGGTGGGGGTGTGAAGAGGTCACTGCCCCGCAGGCCACATTGGACACGTGGCCTCCCAGGTCCAGAGTTCTGCTTGGTCCTGTCGTTAGCACTGTCGGCCCTCCGGGTGTCGCCCCAGGTGACCAGCGAGAGACAGATGCCTGCTTCTCCGTGAGTGTACATCCGAGCATATGTAGGACCTCTTTGTGTTGACAGTCGTACAAACTCACCACCCAGCATTACATGCCCTTCATCCTAAATTTCCCTAGTCTGAGCCTCACAGGATCCAATCCAATTCTAATGCGTGAAAAACTGCCAAGTGTGCCCTTAGGTACTCTGCATGTGATTCAAAACTTTGTAACCTGTCTTTTCTACTCTGGCATTCATCTTTTCAGACTAAACATTTATTAATTACAGACTTTCTCCCTTTAATTTGCTTTACCTTTGCCTTCCTCTGGACTTTAATTCTGAGATACACACACACATACACACACACAATTAACACACAAATACAACTCACACACATGTACACACACGTGCACATGCTACTGCACTGATTTGGTTACTTGATTTGCTACCGTTCCATAATATCTCCCCAATATTGAAACTTTTTGCTGTTTTCCTCTGGAAATAATTATGGCTCAAATTAAGTTTGAGGTGATCCCAGCACCTGGAGACCCAGAATATGACTTGACGTGTAAGTTACTTCAGCAGCATTTCTGATGCTTCAGGGAAACACACGGCTGCAGCGTTGCTGCCGTCTTAAGGGACAGGACAGGCCCTACTTGTCCGAGATCCTCGTGTCTTGCTCTGTGTCCAAATGAGTCTTAGAAGGATTATTTTGGTAAATATTTAAACGACAGACACTCATAAGGCCTTCTTTAAAAGGCGTAATATATGCTTTTAGTTGATTGATTCATAGAGCTACATTTTAAGCGGATTGTAAGTGGATTGTCAATTTATGCATCTGCCTGGGATTATGTCCTCTTGGGGGCTGAGAACAGTCACCTGTTATGTGACCCCATGGTTTAATTGTATGTACGATAGGATTTCCTGCCTGAGTTTGGGGTGTGTCCGTTGGGGTCACTTTTCCCTGCAGATGTACCGAGGCAGGTGGCACGGAGTGGGGTGGTGGCCGCATACCGTCCTGGGCTCCCTCTGGGTCCCTCTCGCCCGAGGAGGACCTGCTCTCTCAGGCGTCACACACGCTCACGGGACGGGGGCACAGGAGGGGCCTGGAGACGGGGCCAGACCCGCCTCAGAGCCCGCCCCGCCCCGCCCTCCCTGACCAGAAGCATCTCGAGCTCCAGGAGAGGCAGTACTTACAGAAGGCGGTGAGCACAGCCAGCTCAGTTGCCCCAGCGCGAGAAGCAGAGGAACGAGAAACTTGAACGGTTTCGGTGGGGTTGACGCCCCAGCTTCCCAGGGGCGTCTGTCTTGCAGTTTCACCGCAGCAGTGTTAGCGGGGTCCCGCGTCGCTGCTGTAAAGACCGCCACCCAGGTGCCGGCCCTCTTCTCCGGTACGGTCAACCTTGTCTTCCCCACTTCGTCTCTCATGTTATCTAGCGGCTCCTGACCTCTCTTCCCGTTCCTTTTTTTTTAAAAACAGATGAATAGTAACATCCATTGAGGACTCAAGCACCTTTTGAAGGTGTGTGAGGACGCCATTCCTACAAAATATACTCTGCCTGCCCTTCACTTATTTTTTCTAAAGTCAGAAGAAGCATTAATTTCCCAGTTCCTGAATATGCATTGATATTATAATTTTTCATTTAAAAAATAAACATAAAGCAGCTTAAAGGGCTTTTTTTCACACTCTCATTTGTGGACAATATTTTATCACAAAGTGATGGCATTTGGTGCAAACACACTGGTTATAAATGAATATCTTATTATAATTAAGGGCATTTCTGCGACTTTACTGTTTGTTGCTCTACCCTTGGCGAGACGTGTCCTCCCTTGAAAACAAAATAGACCCCAAACGTCAAACGTGGGAACCTCTGAGTGCAGGGATGCAAGAAAATTCGGAAAGGTGTAATGTTGGTCCCTCGGCTGCCGAAGCAGCACCACAAGCTGGTGGCTGAAAACTACAGAAACGATGGTCTCACCGGCCGTGGGCGCCGGCAGGGCCAGACTCTCTGCGGCTCATCTTCCTGCAGAGAGTCTGGGGCTGCCGCATCCCTGGGGTCCCCCGGGTGTAGACGCATCACCCCGTCCGCCTCTTCTTCCCGTGCTGTCTTCCCTGTCTGCGTCCAGATTCCCCACTTTCACGAGGACGCCGTCATACTGGGCTAGGCCCACCCTGTAACCCCGTCTTAACTTGCTCACCCCCGTGAAGGCCCTGTTTCCACACGAGGTCCCGCCACAGGGCCTGGCACTCAAGCCCAGCGCGTCTCCTGGGGGCCACGAGCACACAGTGTCGGCCGCGCCCTTTCCCGGAGCCGGGGCGTGGGTCGTGGGTTCACCTCACGGGCCTCTCGGGTCTGCCCCGTCTATGCGACTTGCCTCTTTGGGGGGATTCACGTCTGTACTGTTTCACCTTTAAAAGGAACCAGCCTTGACTGGCAGGTGCAGCTCCAGCGTGGCAGTGCCGCCTCGGCCAAGTCGTCGTAGCTGCTTTCGGTGCAGCTCCAGCGTGGCGGTGCCGCCTCGGCCGAGTCGTCGCGGCCGCTTTCGGTGCAGCTCCAGCGTGGCAGGGCCGCCTCGGCCGAGTCGCCGTGGCTGCTTTTGGTGCAGCTCCAGCGTGGCAGGGCCGCCTCGGCCGAGTCGTCGCGGCCGCTTTCGGTGCAGCTCCAGCGTGGCGGTGCCGCCTCGGCCGAGTCGTCGCGGCCGCTTTCGGTGCAGCTCCAGCGTGGCGGTGCCGCCTCGGCCGAGTCGCCGTGGCTGCGTTCTGCTCGCCCTTCTGCTCCCCTGCTTGGGTGTTGCTCCTGCTCGGGAAGATGTCTCCTTCACGCTAACACGATACTATTATTGCTCTTATTGTGTGTACGTTCCCTCTCTGCGTGTCTGGTTGTCTCTGGAATTGGTACGCTCCTGGTTCACACGCATCACGTCCTCCGGGTTTTGTCGGGCGTCTGACTGCTTCGTGGTGGGGGGAGAGGTTCGGGGGTCGTGCCGGGAGGGCACAGAGCCCCCAGCCCGACGGGGCGCACGCGGCCCCGTGCTCCACCTCCTCCTCTTCTCGGGCCAACGCGCCTCCTCCCCACACCCCTGCTCCGGTCACATGTTACGTTATGAAGGACGCGGCTCAGGGGCAGGCAGAGAGGAGGGGCTCCAGCTCGGAGGCTCCCCCAGCCCCGTGGTTTCGGGGTGCCATGGAGGCTTTGGGGAGGGTCCTACTGGACTGGCTGCGTGGAACCCTTGGGTGTTGCTGACGAGCTCAGTGTACAGCCTCTCCCCCTGAAGATTGGGGGTTGAGGCTGAAAGTTCTAGGTCTCTAATCAAGGTTGGGTCTCTCTGGTGACCAGCCCCGTCCTGAAGCCCAAGAGTCGCCGCATTAGGACAGAGATGCCCCGTCATCCTTGTCCCTCCAGAGACGTGGGGCTTTTAGGAGCTTGTGCCCGGAAGTGGGGTGCAGGACCAAGGTGGCCTTGGGGTTCAGGAGGCCTGGTGCTGAGAAGCACGGCTGCCTCCCTTGGGGTCGGTGGGGCAGTGCAGGAGGAAGAAGGTGGCGGACGGGCCTCACCATCGAGGGAGGCTCAGGGGAGACAGGATGGGGTACCGGGGGCCTGCTGTCCCGGGAGGTAGGGCGAGGGCCGTGGGCAGGACAGACAGATGTCTGCGGTCGGCCTGGAGCAGCCTGGCTTGTCCACCCGCTCGCTGGGGCATCCGACCGCTCCGAATGGGTGACTGGCTTGAGCGACAGCCCGATGTTCTGCTTCGGGCGTTAGGACGGCTGCTTTCACGGGCTTGAGGTATTTTCAACCAGGTGGTCTTTGCAGCGTGGGCAGGGCCATGGTCCTCACCCCCTTCAGGGGTCCTGGTCTCCTGCACAGGAAGGGGGTCTGGCTTCCCCTCATCCTGCTCTGTGCTGCTCCCCTTCTGTGGATTTTGATTCTTCCCTGACGGTGCTGATTTAGTCCTTGTTGCCTGCCCAGTTTTCACGGGGCTGGCCCCTCTGTCCCTCACGTGGTGACCCTGGGGCAGGACGCCGAGCTCCGGTGGGAGAACAGCCCATGAATCAGTGTTTCAGAAAATGCAGGGCCTTCTTCCTAAGGTTGCTGTTCAAAACTAATTTTTCCTTCCAAAACTTTGGTCTTCCCCCGACCCCCCAGTTAACATCACTTAATTTAATTCACTTCTCTTTCCCTTGTTCCTAATTTTCATTTGATTCCGCCATCATCTCTTTTCGGTTGAGGCTGGTTGGTATCCTGGTTATGGTCTCCTTGCCTGGTTTTTCTCCTTCTGTCTCTTATCTAAATGGCTTTCTCCCGGCATTTGGGCGAGGCAGATTGGTCGGTCCTTGGTGCTGCTTTATGGAGTGCCTTCTCTGTACTTTTCTTCTTCGTTTTCAATTTTTTAGCTCCTTCTTTGTGTTTCTCCTCCTTCTTTTCTCCTCAAGCAGATTTTTCACCTGTCTTGTCCATGTAGGTTTTGCAAGTTGACTGGCATTCAAAACAGTGTCGACATAATCTGAGCCCCAGAGATTTCAGGAAAAAATTGTGTGAACGCTGGGCCGTGGGTGTGGCTGCTTGTTATGTGGTGCAGCCCTGCCTTGGGCACCCAGGACCACCTGGTGGAATCGCTGTCGTATGGGCTCCTCGTGCGCCACGTGGCCCCTGGAGGAGAGGGCGGGCGTGTCGTCAGGCCTCTTTTTACGGAAAACACCACGAGGTCACCCTCGAGTTGAGTGTGTGGAACCACCTGTGTGGCTGGGCAGAGCACTCAGGGGATGCAGGTGCTGCGCTGCAGGGTCTCGGCGGGGCAGGTCCAGAACCAAAGGCAGCTGTGGTCCCGGGACCTCTGGTTGGGAGTTTCCGCTGCTTCTGCGTCAGGAGCCCTTGGTGCACCTGCTGGCGGTGAATGGGCTCTTTGTCTCTAACTGGTAGATCCCTTTAGCTTATGATCACATAGGAACTGCAAACGTAAGGCCCTTATACGTGTTTGAGTAAGAGAAGAACAGAAGGAATTTGAGCCAGTGCTGAGACGGATGAGTCTTGCCTCTGAACGGGGTCTGCCCAGCTCAGTTCCGCAAAGGCGCTGCCCCGAGGGGTCCTGCCCGCGTCCGCCCAGAGCCCAGCCCCGCCACCCTGACCTGACTGCCGGCCAGAAACCACTACACGTTCTTCAAAAGAGCCGGGGTCACCGGACCAGGACACCTTCTTTGGAACTTTGTGCACGTGTCAGTTCCGTAATCCCTGGCGTTTTACCTGCAAATTAATATTCTGGGAAACGTATCAGTAGCAGTGCCGTGGGTTCTGTGATTTTCCCCAAATGAGCACGTGCTCTGGATGAAACCACGACATCTAAATGTCGCATCAGCCGCTCAGCCCTCCTGCACGCGGCCCCCGGTTTCCATCCGAGCCCAGCCCTGTGCTGCTGTGATGGGCAGGCATGCGCGGAGCTGGGCGGCAGCGGGACCGGCTTACAGGATGCTGCTTCCCATGGAGCGCGGCCGCCTCGGGAGGTTCACGATCACGGTGGGTAACACCCCCTGCCTGTTACAAAGGGAACCAAAGGCAAAGATAAGACCCAGACCAGGGAAGGAAACGCCGGAGCAGATCCACCCTGGCTCCATGTCGGCCGCCTGGCCCAAGGGCCTGCTTTCTGCTCTGTGTCCGTTGCTGCCTGCACACCTCATGGCAAAGCCTTTGTGGAAGAGCTTTAGTTTTTGTTTTGTGTTTTGCTTCTGCTTCTGAATCTCACCTGCCGATACCCCGCTGATCAGCTGAGTAGGGAGATGGGAGCACAGGAGCCGAGACCGTCCCAGCGGGTCCCCTGTGCATCTCAGCCCCAGTGGGGTTTTTTGCTACCTATACCTGCTCTGTGCGTTGGGCTCGGCCGGGTGTGGACGGCAGGCTACAGCTCAGTGTCTGAAATCTGACCCTGTTTCCAGGGTGCACTAGCCGCAGGGGGGGGAGCCCCAGGCACCACTGGCGTGCCCTCAGGGGAGGGAGATCAGAAACCAGGCCACGCGTGTACCTTGGGGACCTCGGCCTGCAGTTCTTAAGTGTTAAGAATGCTTTTTAGCTAACGGGGCAGGCGAGATGTGGTCGGTTGTGTTGTGCCTGCGCGGCGGTCTCCATCCACATGGGCAGCGGGCGGGCGGGGGCCGCCCTGCCTCTTCTGGAATCAGGCCTTCCACCCCCTCTCCAGACAGTGACGCTCGCCTGCGTCCCTCGGGGGCACAGTCACTCTGACCCTGGTGCCCTGACCACCTTGGAAGAGAAATCTAATCTAACAACCACCACCGACTAAGCAAGCCGGTACCCTGCAGCCCCCAAGCCCACTAAAGCTTTCTGTTTTTAGGTAAAATCTGTTGTTTATTGAGAACCTACTGTGTGATGACATTTGTCCCGATACAAGGAAGACACAGGGAGACCATGGGAAGGCACCTGGTGATGCTCAGCGCCTGAGGTCAGGGACACCTTAGTGCGGGTGGCCTTCCTCAGCCCAGCCACAGGCCGGTGGGCTCGTGCCCCCGTGGTCCGAAAGGGACCTCCTCTTCTTTATCCACTTGTCACCAGAGCCCTCGCTTCTGCCCCACAGCCAGGGATGGCGGGTCCAGAGCCTGTCCTGGTCATCCTGTTAGCACAGGGCTGGAGGTGCACCTTGGGCACGGCTGGGCTCACAGATGCAGGACACATGTCCGCGGGAAGGCCGGGGTTAGGTCATGTTATTGTGCCCTTTTCAGTGGCCACAGGCGATCTTCTGGCAGTTTTTTTTCTTTTAAAAATTTAAATGCCCACGTTTCCCTAGATCTTTAAACTCCAGAGCCACCGCCTGATGATTTCAGTTGAGGGGACTGTTCAGGGCAGCTAGCTGCGCTTGTGATTGATCTGCTTCTTGGAATGAACTGACTGTGGTTTGCCCAGACCAACCAGTCAATTAGGTCAGACCCTCCATCCAGGTTCCAAGGGCCTGGGTGCATTGCGCCGCTGGCAGCAAGGATCCCGAGCTCCATGGTCCTCAGCTTCTTGGGTGTGCATGGGGGCATTTGGACAGAACACGAAAATGGCCCTCACGCTTCAAGGGGAATTGACACGCTGCTGGACACAAGCACTTAGCAGTTCTGCTTACAGCATCAGCTGGCACCTGCCAAGGAAAACACCCCAGCACCGCGCTCTTTGCGGGCGTGTGTGCGTGTGCACGCCTAAGTGTTTGTGAGTGTACGTGTGTGCACGTGTGTCGGGGAGCGAGAGGGAGTGACTCGAGGGGCAAGGGTGATCTGGTGAACACCCGGGACGTGAAGGCTTGCATCGTGATGTTGAGATATGCTGCGGTAATAATTTCATGTTAAAGACGCGGGTATCCACAGGACGCAAGGTCAGGGAGCCTCACGTCCACGGTCGTCTTTGCCGTGGTAAACACGGATCCACTGGTGCAGATCACCGGGCGGAGGGTGAGCCGGCCGGGATCAAACCGCTCTCTGCCCTCCGCTCCCCACGGTGAGCGGGCACACGCGTGGGGTCTGTGCCTTTGGAAAGTTCTGTGAGTTATTTAAGAGCCTAGAAATAGAAAAAAAAATTTAAGTGTTACTTACTACAAAGAAAAGTACACACGTCCAAGGGAGAAGCCCAGCAGCCATCCGCGGAAATCCGACGCGGTGCTGGAGCCGGCAGCCGTCCTGGGGGCCGGAGGAGGAGGGCGCGCCCTCGCGAGTGAGCCCCGGGGACAGCTTTGCACCGCGACCAGCACAGTGAACGCTGGTAATCAGCAAGGAGCCTCAAGGAAACAGCAGCAGTTTCTGCGATGGACCTCAGCTTATCACCGGCGGGCTTTAGGCTGTGGTGTTATTTATTAGGGATGAACCTGCACTGAGCATCCAGCCCGGAGACACAGGCGCCTCTGCTGTGAGCCACTCCTCTGGGCCCCTCGCCTGCCTTCTCGACCAGCTCTCTGGGGGCAAAGACGGTGGACGGCCCAGGGTGGAAACTCTGCCCCGAGGGTTAAGATTCTGGCTCAGCCCTTTGGGGCTGCCGTAACAGAACCCAGCCTGCGTGCAGACAGCAGGAGTTTGTTCTCACCTGTCCTCTCTGGGGTCCCTTCTGAGGGCACTGATCCCATCACCAAGGCTCCCCCCTCGTGAAGGCCCCACCTCCTGCTATCTCAGCCTCTGGGAGTGAGGATTCAGCATGGATTTGGGGGGACCCAAGCAGACCACTGGACGGTGCCCTGCCCTGGGGGGTGCTCGGGGGGCAGCTGTGCTCCTGCCTGAAGCTTCCACGGGATTCGGGCCTTGTGATTCGGCCACACGCAGAGCTGGCCGCCCCCAGACACGACACTGGGCATCTCCTCCTCAGAGAGAGGTGCGTTGCGGGTTCGGCTGGCGTTCCATCAGCAGACCCCTTTTAGGACAGGACTGGGTGGAAGGGGGAGGGGCCACCGGAGGCCCCGTGATGGGAAACCGTTGGGAGGAAGGGCCGCGCTCCGAGATGGGGAGCTTCTGAGCCACTCAAGCCGGGAGGGGCCGTCACGCCCGAGTGAATCTTCCCCAGGCACCCCCTCCACCCCGGCCCGCTCCCCAGCGCCGGCTCCTGAGAGGCGGCATCCTCTCCCTGCTCCTCCAGACGTGGCTTCCCTCCCGGTGCACACCCAAGGCTGACGGGTTCGGGAGCCCGTCACCTGTCGGGTGCCCCGGAGTAGAGGCCACGCGGAGTGTGTGTTCAGTCCCCTGTGGTGCCCGCAGCCGGGGGGCGAGGCCGGACCACGGAGACCAACGGCCCCGTACCCCCCTTCCCTCCCTTCCCCGGGGCACCTTGCGAGACCGCTCGCTCGGTTTGGGTTTAACTCCAGAACAGATGTTGGCAAACTCTGGCCCATGAACTGGCCACCAGTTTTTATGAATACAGCTTTTGTTGGAACTAGTTTTGTTATTAGACGTATCAGTCTCCAGGGCTGCTGTAACCACCGCAGACTGGGCGGCTTAAACAACAGAGATTTATTTTTTCAGAGTCCTGGAGGCCAGAAGCCGGAGGTCAAGGTGTCAGCAGGGTTGGTTCCTCCTGAGGCCTCTCTCCTCAGGTGACCTCCTTCCCGCTGTGTCCCACAGATCATCCCTCTGTGTGTGCACGTTGCTGTCTCTTCCTGTGTCCAAATCTCTTCTTATAAGGACATCAGTCATACTGCGTTAGGGCCCATCCTAACAGCCTCATTTTAACCTAATCACCCCTCTAAAGGCCCTGTCTCCAAATCAGTCACAGTCTGATGTACTGGGGGCAAGAGCTTCAGCATCTGAATTTGGGGGGAACACAATTCAGCCCATGATATCAGAGTTAGCGGTTAAAAATACAGGACAACAGTTAAATTTCAGATAAATAGCAAGTTGTGCATAGGAAATACTTATTTTCAATAATTCTTATTTATATGAAATTCTAGTTTAACTGGAAAGCTTACCTGACAGCCCTAATTTGAAGCTAGTCATACCCATTCGTGTATATTTTGCCTGTGACTGTTTTCACGTTACAGTGGCTTGAATGAGTTGAAGCCAACCCCAATTCCTTTTAAAGTTCACTTGAAAAATTAGCCACCGCCCTGGGAGAAGGATGTGGAATTTGTAATTACTTCCCAGGACCAGGGCTTTGAGCACAGTACAGAAGCTAAAACAGCACATGAGAGTTAAAAGTCTGTTCCCCTAGACGTTCAGTATTGAGTCTGTGTTGACTTAAAACCTCCAAAGACCCGAGACTGTATAATTGGGAGCGGGATCTATACTCTGTATCAATTACCTATATATCCTTCTATCTGTTTTCTCTTTATTAATATGTAGTTGTTTTTGGCCATCATCATTGATTGAGTTTCTCATTGTCTCGTCCTGAATTAGAAAAGTGTTGTCTGTTGGTCATTATTGTGATTTTTTTTCTTTCTTTCCCTTCTTACTTGCTGTTTTCATTCAAGGCTTTTGAACTTGTTTTCCTGTAATTACGGTGGCTTGAATCTCATCCAACTCCTTCCTAATACCTGCTGTGTCCTAACAAAGTAAACACAGGCGTTTAAAACTTGAGAAGGCAAAGGATGTCAGCAAATTGGAGGGAATTCAGAGAAAAGCACAGAAATGGTTAAGAGGCTGGAAGATTTACTTGTGAGAAAAGTGCAAAGGAGTTAAGTGTGTTTGCCTTGGAAAAGCAGTGACCAAGATGGGCAGAAGCACAGCGGAGAATTTTGAGTGTAACGATCCCAGGAGAGAGGAGTATTTTAGGGCTGCAGAAGGAATTTAATGACCAGGAGAGAAAGGGGCCTTTTGACCGGAGGTCAGTGGAGGAAGGTCTTCTGTGAAGTTGGGTCCAGCGGAGGGGAAGGAGGAGGTGCGGGGAGACCAGATGCGGCGGGAAGTGAGGTGGCGGGCGGGTAACGGCCACATTGAGCGAGGCCCCGTCCACCGTCGGCTCCTAAAGGCTGTAGGGGACCTTCTGCCCTTTGTGCCTAGCAAAGTGCAGCTTCTCGGTGGCTTCTGCCTGGACTTGGCTTCTCCCTGTCTCCATCCCTCATTCCATTGGAAAATCTATTTCTGCCGTGGTCCTGGGAGCGTCAGTGAGGCGGGGTTTGAGGACCTCACCAGCCTCATCAGACGTCACCACGCCGCACCGATTTCACCTCGGGGATGACCCTGGAGTCTGTTCCAGCCGCTCGGCTGCCGACTGCATCCCCAGTGCAGGCCCATCACGTCCCCCCAACCCAGTCCTGACCCGTCCCTCGCCAGGTCGGAGCCCCCAGTGGCCGCTGGACGCAGGCAGAGACCGCGGTCCTTCCGGCTGTTCCCTGCCTCGCCCCACAGGCTCCCGGCAGCCCCACACGCTGCTTCTCACCCCCAGGCTCCACCACTGGAGGTCTCCTGCCTGGAATGGCCCCCCACCCCTCCCCGAGTGAGACCCTGAGAGACGCAGCCGAGGGGGCCGCCCTGCGCCCTGCGTCCTCGCCGTGTCTCTAGCGTTGCACCCAAGAAGGGATTAAGATGCAGGAACGGAGTTGCATTGAACTGTGGTGATAACAGTACGATGTTCTAGGTAGGAGAGGGCAGCGCTGGACCCTCAGGGATGCCCCTCAGTCCAAACCACACTGAACGAGGGTGGGGCCCCAGCCCCCAGCCCCGGGCCCTCCGGGAGGAGGAGGGTGATGCAGAAGTCCAGGGTCAGCGCGGTGTTGGAATTCCTGGTGACCCTGGGCAGTAGCCAGGACGGGAGGCGTGGAGCCCAACCTGCAGGAGATGGTCTGGAGAGGCTGGGGGGACAGTGCGAGCCGTAGAGCTCCCGTGCCTGGCCAGCCTGAGGCTGGCGCTTAAGGCAGCAGGGCTGACCTCCGGGGACACTTTGTGCTGGGCAGGGCTCCTCCTGCATGGTCAGGCTCCGCCGCTTGGTTCAGAGCTGACCGGGCCTGCAGAGGTGTTTAGTGGGCCTGTGAAGGGAGCAGATAAGACCCGCACCCCCTTTCCCATCAGATGCTTGTCACTAACTCCTGAGGTTGTTTGCTAAACGCACGTCTTCTGTACAAGGGGCTCGCGAGAAATTCTGGTTTCTCTATTTGATGATATTTAAGCTTCCTCTCTCATCCTTGGAATTCTTTAGAGGAAAGAGACTAAGGAAGAAAAAGGAGTCATTGTGTAAACAAGCTGAATCTGTCAGTAGGTCCTGAAGACAGAGTGTTTTGCTGCATCCTGCCCTCCAGCCAGGGGTCTGTCCTCCGTGACCCTCCGACCCCCATTACGTCTTCACCCCATCTCCTGTGTCCACACCTAGAGGAGAAGGGGCTTACAGACACTCACCGTCTCCCTGCTTCCCTCATGTATCCTGTGTCCGATCCATATGCTATTTATTTACAATGCTCATTATTTTATATTTGTACACTGAAAATACTCGATACAAGATAAATATTATTTGGTGACAAACACATTGTTATGACAACAGAGAGCCCTAGAATCAGGAAAGCTTCCCTTGAGTCTGGGACCCATGTGGCATCTTGTTCTGCGGGTCAGGATGACCCTTGGCCCTTGAGGTTGTTCCTGGGAGCTGCACTTTGGGTGGGACACTGGCACCAGGCCCTCCTGGTGTTTCTACCCACAGCTCAGACGGATCCAGAGCTGCTTCCCTCATTCTGTGTTACATGCGATCATGCTCATGTTGTAATGTATTCTGCTTCCTAATTTTAGTGAATTAATTTCACTTGATTTATACATTTCTTATAGTCTTTAAAATTTTTTTAATTTTTTATATAATTTTATGAATTGAGGTATCGTTGATGTGCAATATTATATGTTTCAGGTGTATAACATAGTGATTCACAATTTTTAAAGTTATTAAATATATCCATTTATAGTTATTATAAAATATAGGCTATATTCCCTGTGCTGTACAATATATTCTTGTAGCTTATTTATTTTATACATAGTAGTTTGCACCTCTTAATTTCCTACCCCTGTCTTGCCCCTCCCCAATTCCCTCCCCCCACTGGTAACCACTAGTTTGTTCTCTATATCTGTGAGTCTGCTTCTGCTTTGTTATATTCACTAGTTTGTTTTATTTTTTAGATTCCACGTATAAGCGATACCATACAGTAGTGGTCTTTCTCTGTCTGACTTATTTCACTTAGCATAATACTGTCCAGGCCCATCCATGTTGCTGTAAATGGCAAAATTTTATTCTTTTCATAGCTGCATAATATTCCATTGTTTATACATACCCCACATCTTTATCCATTCATCTGTTCTTGGACACTTAGGTTGCCTCCATGTCTTGGCTGTTGTAGGTAGTGCTGTTGTGAACATTGGGGTGCATGTGCCTTTTCAAATTAGTGTTTTCATTTTCTTCAGACAGATACCCAGGAGTAGAATTGCTGGATCATATATTAACTCTATTTTTATTTGTTTGAGGAACCTCCATACTGTTCTCCATAGTGGCTGTATCAATTTACATTCCCACTGACAGTGTAGGAGGGTTCCCTTTTCTCCACAACCTCTCCAGCATTTGTTATTTGTAGACTTTTTTGATGATGGCCATTCTGACAGGGATGGGGTGATATCTCACTGTGGTTTTGAATTGCATTTCTCTGATGATTAGTGATGTATATAGCATCTTTTCATGTGCTTGTTGGCCATCTGTATGTCTTCTTTGGAAAAATGTCTATTCAACTCTTCTGCCCATTTTGTAATTGGGTGGTTTGTTTTTTTGAGTTAGTAAGTTATATGAGTTGTTTATGTATTTGGGATATTAACCCTTTATTGGTCATACCACTTGGAAATATTTTCTCCCATTCAGTAGATTGTCTTTTCGTTTTGTTGGTGGTTTCCTTTGCTGTACAAAAGCTTTTAAGTTTAACTAGGTCCTATTTGTTTATTTTTGCTTTTATTTCCTTTGCCTTAGGAGACAGATCCAAAACATATTGCCATCATTTATTTCAAAGGGTGTTCTGCCTATTTTCTTCTGGGAGTTTTTGGTTTCTAGTCTTACATTTAGGTATTTAATCCATTTTGAGTTTCTTCTATATATGGTATTAGAAAAAGTTCTAATTTCATTCTTTTACGTGTAGCTGTCCAGTTTTCCCAGCACCACTTGCTGAAGAGACTGTCTTTTCTCCACGGTGTATTCTTCCCTCCTTTATCGTAGATTAATTGACCGTCAGTGTCTGAGTTAATTCTGGGCTTTCTATCCTGTTCCATTGATCTATGTGTCTGTTTTCATGCCAGTACTGTACTGTTTTGATTACTGTAGTTTTGTAGTATAGTCTGAAGTCAGGAAGCATGATACCATCAGCTCTATTCTTCCTTCTCAAGGTTGTTTTGGCTATTCAGGGTCTTTTGTGTTTCCATATAAATTTAAAATTTCTTGTTCTAGTTCTGTGAAAAAATACCACTAGTATTTTGCTAGGGATTGCATTGAATCTGTAGATTGTCTTGGGCATTATGGTCATTTTAACAATATTAATACTTCCAATCCATGAACACAGTATATCTTTCCATCTGTCTGTGTTGTCTTCAGCTTCTTTCATCAGTGTCTTATAGTTTTCTGAGTACAGGTCTTTTACATCCTTAGATACGTTTTTCCCCAGGTATTTTATTTTTTGGATGTGGTTGTAAATAGGATTGTTTCCTTAATTTCTCCTTCTGATAGTTCATTGTTAGTGTACAGAAATGGAGCAGATTTCTGTATATTAATTTTATATCCTGCAAATTTACCAAATTCATTGATGAGATCTAGTAGTTTTTTTGGTGGCATCTTTAGAATATTCTATGTATAATATCATGTCATCTGCAAACACTGACAGTTTTACTTCTTCTATTCCAGTTTGGATTCCTTTTATTTGTTAATCTTGTCTGATTGCTGTGGCTAGGACTTCCAAAACTATGTTGAATAGAAGTGGTGAGAGTGGGCATCCTTTTCTCGTTCCTGATCTTAGAGGAAATGCTTTCAGTTTTTCATTGTTGAGTATGATATTAGCTGTGGGATTATCCTAAATGGCCTTGATTTTGTGAGGTATGTCCCCTCTATACCCACATTCTGGAGAGTTTTTATCATAAATAGATGTAAATAGATGTTGAATCTTGTTACAAGCTTTCCCTGCATCTATTGAGATTATCGTATGGTTTTTATTCTTCAGTTTATTAATGTGGTATATCACATGGATTGATTTACAGATATTGAAAAATCCTTGCATTCCTGAGATAAATCCCACTTGGCCATGGTGAATGATCCTTTAAATGTATTGTTGGATTCGGTTTGCTAAGATTTTGTTGATGATTTTTTCATCTACATTCATCAGTGATGTTGGCCTGTAATTTTCTTTTTTTTTTTTTTTTTGTGATACCTTTGACTGGTTTTGATATCAGGGTGATGCTGGCCCCAGAAGGAGTTTGAAAGCATTCCTTCCTCTGTAATTTTTTGGAATAGTTTGAGAAGGAGAGGCGTTAACTCTTCTCTAAATGTTTGGTAGAATTCACCTGTGAAACTATCTGGTTTGTTTCTTGGGAGTTTTTAAAATTACTAATTCAATTTCATTACTGGTAATTAGTCTGTTCATATTTTCTATTTCTTCCTGATTCAGTTTTGGGAGATTGTACAATCTAGGAATTTGTCCATTTCTTCTAGGTTGTCTACTTTCTTAGCATATCATTGTTTGTAATAGTCTCTTATGATCCTGTGTATTTTTATGGTGTAGGTTGTAACTTCTCCTTTTCCATTTCTGATTTTATTGATTGGGGCCCTCTCTTTTTTTTTTTTTTTTTTTTTTTTGATGAGTCTGGCTAAAGTTTTTTCAATTTTGTTTATTTTTTCAAAGAACCAGCTCTTATTTTCATTGATCTTTTTATTGTTTTTTGGGTTCTTTTTAAAGTTCCTATTACATTTACTTCTGCTCTGATTTTATGATTTCTTTCCTTCTACTAACTTTGAGTTGTTTTGTTCTTATTTTTCTAATTCCTTTAGGTATAATGTTATGTTGTTTATTTGATATTTTTCTTGTTTTCTGAGATAAGCTTTTTCACTATAAACTTCCCTCTTAGAACTGCTTTTGCTGTGTCCCATAGATTTTGGATCATTGTGGTTTTTTTTTCATTTGTCTCCGGGTATTTTTTAATTTTCTCTTTGATTTCTTCAGTGGTACATTGGGTGTTTTGAAGCATATTGTTTAGCCTCCATGTGTCTGAGTTTTTTTGCAGTTTTTTCTCTTGTAGTTGATTTCTAGTCTCACAGCATTGTGATCAGAAAAGATGCTTAATATGATTTTAATCTTTTAAA
The DNA here is from genome assembly GCF_028564815.1 of Eubalaena glacialis. NCBI lineage: Eukaryota > Metazoa > Chordata > Mammalia > Artiodactyla > Balaenidae > Eubalaena > Eubalaena glacialis. The sequence continues at coordinate 128,777,914 of NC_083723.1, read as the reverse complement.
ATTTATGGAGACTTCTTTTATGGCCTAGCATGTTATCTATCCTGGAGAATGTTTCATATGCACGTGAAAAGAGTGTGTATTCTATTGCTTTTGGATGGAATATAGATATCAATTAAGTCCGTTTGGTCTAATATGTCATTTAAGGCCTGTGTTTCCTTATTGATTTTCTGTCTGGATGTTCTGTCCATTGATGTGAGTGGGTGTTGAAGTCCCTACTATTACTGTGTTACTGGCAATTTTTCCTTTATGTCTGTTAATATTTTCTTTATGTATTTAGGTGCTCCTATGTTGGTTCCATATATATTTACAATTGTTATATCTTCTTGGATTGATCCCTTGATCATTTTTTAGTGTCCTTCTTTGTCTCTTGTAACAGTCTTTGTTTTAAAGACTATTTTGTCTGATATAAGTATTGCTACCCTGGCTTTCTTTTGATTTCCATTTGCGTGGAATACCTTTTTCCATCCCCTCACTTTCAGTCTGTGTGTGTCTTTAGATCTGAAGTGAGTCTCTTGTAGACAACATATATGTGGGTCTTGTTTTTGTGTCCATTCAGCCAGTCTGTGTCTTTTGGTTGGAGCATTTAGTCCATTCACATTTAAAGTAATTATTGATATGTATGTTCTTATTGCCATGTTGGTAATTGTTTTGGGGTTATTTTTATAGTTCTTTTTTGTTCCTTTCTTCTTCTTTCGTTCTCTTTCTTGTGATTTGATGACTGTTTGTAGTGTTGTATTTGGATTCCTTTCTCTTTTTATGTGTGTGTATCTATTATAGACTTTCAGTTTGTGGTTACATGAGGTTCATATATAGCCATCAATTTATAATAGTGATTGTTTTAAGTTGCTACTTCTTAATTTCAAATGCATTTTAACAACCCTGCATTTGTGCTCTCTTCCGCTCTTGGTTACTGTTTTTGGTATCATATTTTACATCTAACTGTTTTGTCTCTTAACTACTTGTGTGGATATAAATGATTTTACTACTTTTGTCTTTTAACCTTCTTAAGAGCTTTGTGTGTGGATGATTTACTACCTTCACTGTATATTTGCACTTATCGGTGAACTTTTTCCTTTTATAATTTTTGTGTTTCTAGTTGTGGCATTTTCTTTTTTGTTTAGAGAAGTCCCTTTAACATTTCTTATAAAGCTGGTTTGCTGATGCTGAATCTTTTAACTTATGCTTGTCTGTAAAACTTTTGATCTCTCCATCAAATCTGAATGAGAACCTAGCCTAGCAGAATACTATTGGTTGTAGGTTTTTCCCTTTCATCATTTTAAATATGCAGAGGCTGCCTGTCACTGGTTGGTGGGGCCAGGTCATGAGGCAGCTGGCTGTGGAACCCCGGGGGCCTGGGGGCTAGTACTGGTTCACTGGTGGGCAGAGTTGGGGTCCGGGATACCTTGGAGCTTGTGCCCACCCACTAGTGAGTGAAGCCAGGTCCTAGGGCTAGTGCCGGCCCACTGGCGAGCAAAGCCAGGTCCTGGGGTCTGCCTGCAATGTCCGGGGGTATTGGACCCCTGGCAGGTGGGCCCAGTTCCTGACACAGATGACTGTGGGATCTGCCTTGTCGCAGAGTTTGTGATGGCCCAGCTGGCGGGTGGACCGGGTCTCCTGGCTAGAGCAGGCTCACGGGTACACAGAGCCAGGGATTCTGGGGCTGGTGGCTGCCCCCCGGTGGTTGGGGCTGGGGCCCAGGGTCTCTGGCTGCAGGGCCCTGGGGGTCCGAGGTCTGCTGCCTGTGCCCTGGGGTGTGGGGCTAGGTCCTGAGCCCTTTGGTGGGCAGGGCCATGGGCAATGGCAGCTGTGGGCTCAGGGGTCTGAAGGCAGCCTTTCTGTGGGTGTGTGGGGCTGTGTCCCTGCCTGGCTAGTTGCTTGGCCTGAGGCGTCCCCGTACTGGCGCTGACATGCTGACAGTGGGGCCGGTCCTGGTGCTAATGAGCTAGAGGGAGGACTCCACAGTGGCTCTTGCCTGCACCAGTGCCCACGCGGCAGAACAAGCTCCCAAGGTGGCTGTGCCGGCGTCTCGTCCCCAGGGGGAGCTGCGGTTGCCTCCCGCCTCTTGCGGACTTGCCCAGATCAGCAGGTGTGTCTAACCCAGGCTCCTTTCAAATTACTACTCCTGCCCTGGGTCCCTGAGCTGTGAGATTCTGTGTGCACCCTTTAAGAGTGAAGCCCCTATTTCTCACAGCCCTCTGGTTCTCCCGAAAGTAAGACCCGCTGGCCTTCAAAGCCAAACATTCTGGGAGCTTGTCTTCCCAGTGCAGGACCCCAGGCTGGGGAGCCCGATGTGGGACTCAGTCCCCTCTTTCCTTCGGGAGGATCTCTGCAATTGTAATTATTCTCCCATTTGTGGGTCACCCTCCCAGGGGTATGGGATTTGACTATATCGTGACTCCGCCCCTCCTACCCTTCTCATTGTGGTTCCTTCTTTATATCTTTAGTTGTAGAAGATCTTTACCGGTAGGTTTCAGTCTTTTTCGTCATTAGGTGTTCTGTAAATAGTTGTAATTTTGATCTGAGAGGAGGTGAGCTCAGGGTCTTTCTCCTCCTCCATCTTGGCCGACTTTCTCTACGTTCCTTATACTCTCAAAGAGAAACCAACTGAATCTTTGAGTAGAGATGGTTTCTACCAAACATGGTGATGTTACAACACGTGGGACAAAGCTCCCACAGAGATCTTCCACAGAGACAGACATTTTCTGAAGAAAATTTCAAGTCCAAGGCACACTGTACGTCACAGACTACGAAATCTTCGAGCCTTTCAGATTTATGTAAAGTGAACAGTGAAGTGTCTCCTTACCCAGGAGTTACAGGTCCACGTAGGTGCCATCAGAGCGTACGCGGCCCTTGGTGCTGCCGTGCCATGTGGGAGTGACACCTGACAGCCGCAGGGCCCTGTCTGATGGTCAGGCGGCCGCCCGTTGTGGGTGTTCCTCAGCCTCAGTGCCCGTGGTGGGCGTGCACACCTCCCAGTCCCCCTGCAGTCCCAGTGTCCCTCGAAGAGGAATTGGGCTGGTCCTCCTCTTCGCCTTCACCACCTGTTGTGAATGTCTGCAAAGCCTTCTCCGTCTTGGCCAGATAATCAGAATGTCGCAGGAACCCTCCCAAGGGCTCTGGGCTGGTGACGGCCGCACCTGGCAAGAGCCCACGTCTTAGGGACACTGGGGAGGGTGTGCTGTCACTCGGGGCCAGTCCCACCAAAGAGATGGCCTTGGAGCAGAGACTCAAGTCCACTTAACTCGTGTGTCGCAGCGATGTTGCTGCAGTGAGGAAAGGAAGACAGGAACGGACTCTCTGAGAGGCAGTTTGTTGGCACAGACGAGTCATGTCTGCGTCCCACCGTGCGTGGCAGGTCGGCTGGCCAGTCAGGTGCTGGCGTGTACTTAGAAAAGACAGTGGGCTCAGGCATGGGGCAGACCTGGTGTGGGTGGGCCCTGGGGGCTTCTGCGTGAGGGTAGGATTGCGGTCACTCAAGTTGGAGGGACCGTGGGGCTGTGTCCCTCACACCTTCCTTACCCATCCACCTCCATGGCCTTCTTTTTTCTCGGATTTATTGAGGAATCGTTGACAAGTAACGTTACAATGTATGATGATTTGCTATACGTATACATTGTGAAACTGTTCCCCAAACCAAGTTAGCTAGCACATCCGTGCTAGTTAGTTAGTTACCTTTTTTCCCCTTTTTTTGGTGAGAATGCTTGAGTCTACCCTCTTACTAGCCCATTTCAGGGACACGACACGGTGTTACTAGCCACAGTCTCTCCGCACGGCATGTGGCATCCTCAGAACGCACTGCGGCTCGCTCTCAGGAAGGGGCCTCCCACGAGGGCCTGTTGCCCGGCTGCTGGGAGGAGGGTACTCCCCTCACGCAGCCCTTTTCTTGGCTGCTGGCTTGTTCCTCGATTACTGCCCATGCATTTTAACGTGAACTTAGGCAGAATCGGGGCAGTTAATTTTGAGAAATGAGAGAAAGAGCATAAATTCTTCTGAGGCACTTTAAAACCAAACCTAACGCAAACGTGACCACCCCTTCCAGCACTGCTTCTTCTCAGAGCCCTGGGGTGGCGCCAGCGCAGTCAGGAGACCTGGGGGAGAGAGCCCTCTGTGCCCTGGGCCTGGGTCCTTACCCCCGCGGAGGTCCCCACCCCGTCCCCAGCCTGGCTGCCGGGTGCTGACTCAACCGGGTTCTCAGGACATTCCTTCTCCCTGACTTGAGGACGCCCTCTCTGTTTGATGTTCCCTGTTGGGAACATCAACAGTGGATAATTATCATGACCTTTCTTCTCTAACAAGTTTAAGCCACACTTGTCAGGAGGTGCTGGCGTTCATTTGCAAATGCACCTTTCTATAATCTTCAGGCAGAAAATTCATTTCAAGAAGCACCATCCTGCCCTTTGCCATAGTGTTTGTTAACGTTATTAATCTGATTTAAGTAAAAATTATCCTTTATATTGCTTCCCACATATGCACATTTTTCCCTTTAAAGTTGGGAGGTTATACCAAATGCTGTGTTTTCCTTTCCTGCAAAGATGTACAGGGCTGTTTTAACACGGATTAGTCCAAGTGCAATAGGGAAGCACTGTGGGTGGTGAAACGCACTTATCATTTGTATGATTAGTTTCACCTTGTAGCTGTGTCTCCGAAAATGCAATTAACAGTTTCATATTCAGCTTAGCCAGCTTTCATTTCTGCTGCGTGCTGTGCAGCATTTGCATCATAAAAAAAAAACTAATTGGTAAACACAGTCTTGCCAGCTTCTCTGCAATCCACCCCGTTCTCTTCACGTTAATTGGCTCAGCTTCAACACACACTGGATGGAATTTCAAAGGCTGCTGCAGATGAGAGAGCTCGCGAGCACTTGTGTTTCACAGGACCGACTCCAAGGAGACTGGGGGAAAGTATTTTAAATTAATGCCGAATACAGGCAACTCTCTTGTCCAGTAGTTGCCATGGAAACCATTTTGTCTGCTAATCTGATGGGGGTGTGTGTGTTTACTGGGATTCGTCCCTAATGACCTTCAGAGAGGAAGTGGGCTCTGAGGGCCCAGTGCCCTCGGCCGCTGAGGGAGGACCCCCTGGACCACTTGTGTGCCTCTCAGCCACATCCTTTCTCTGCCCCAGCTCAGCCCGGGAGCGCACTACCCTTCTGCATGCGTGTGACCCCAGGTGGCAGCGCTGCGGGCAGAGACGCGCACGTCCCACACGGAGACGCGGTTCCCTGTGCAGGAGCGTCACCCGCCGTCCCCTGCTGTCCACTTCCCTAGTCGCGAGCCTTTCACAGCATAGATGGCGCCTTAGAGATAAGCTTGGTTTTTCTTTCTCTCAGCGAGATGCTGGTTGTTGGCTTGAATGGACAGGGTCTTGGAAGCAGTTCTTGTTCCTCAAGTAGGGGGCCATCCTGTGCGACCCGCGTGCCACATGTTTTCCGTGGAAGCTCACAGAGCCTGAGCGGCTGGGGCGACAGTTCACTCAGGGTCATTCCCTGCAGCCTGTGAGGCGCTCAGAACTTGCCCAGTGACAGGAGGTTCCACTAGCCTTAAAATTAGACCCTTGTTTTCTCTGCTCTCCTCCTCCTCCTCCTCCTCCTCCTCCTCCCCTCCCCCTTCTCCTTCCCATCTCTCCTCTCCTTTCCTCTCCTCCTTTACCTCACCCCTCCCCTCCCCCTCCTCCTAGATCCTAGACTCTGGCTGCTCCGTGTTAATTGCCAGGCCCTAAGGAATAGATGTTTCCCCTTACTGTTTACCCTGAGGACTGTCAGACAATTGTAATGGAGGTATTTGTTATTTGTTTTGAATTCCTATAAATAGCTATTTGCTTGATCCCAGAAAAAAGGAAGAAAGACCCCATATGTTCAGCTTCCTTTGAAAGTGGATTCTAAATATGTAGATGGAGAGCAAGGGGGGGGGATGGGTGCAGGAAGCAGGTGTTCCTCCCTGTCGTGGGCAGGTAAGAGTGAAAGGAATTGTGAGACAGGGTCTAGTGCAAGGACGCAGAACCAGGCTGAATCCAAACTGAGCAAACAGGGGTCTCCAACACCCATGCAGAACCAGGCCGAATCCAAACTGAGCAAACAGGGGTCTCCAGCACCCATGCTTCCCCATCAGACGCTGAAGGTAGTGCCCCCCACCCCAGCCCTCCTAGAGACACAGTTCATGCTTCAGTCCTGTCCTCTCTCCCACTTGTCACAAATTTTCTAAAAGTACCTTGAATACTTCTTTAGCAATAGACTGGGAATTCACTCATTTTAGTATTTAGGTTAGAAATAAAATGAACAAATGAGGACAAATGGAGAAAAGGTAACAAGATATTATGGTTTAGAGAAACTCAAAGATAGGCAATCAAGTCATTGGATCCAACATGGAACACAGATGGGTTGTGGATTGGCACTCGGCCGTGCTTGTGAAGACAGGTCAGCTAAGTGCTTGAGCTTCCTGGGCATTTGGAGCTACAATCTTTTTCTTCTGCTCTGTCCAAGCCTCCAATTTCAGCTATCTACTTTTCCCTGTGGGATTTTCAAGATAAAAGGGAAGAAAAAGAGAAACAAATGAGAGAGTAGAAGAGGAAGAAAGACTCTGAAAAGTTTATATTATGTTAAAAATTAGAAACTGAAAGTAAGTTTTTGAATTTAAAAAAGAGATTTCAGGGAAAACAATAGCTTTAACTCTTTTTTTGTTTTGGAACAAAGGGAAAGATAGATGAATAGAGGTAGATAATGGATGGATGGATGGTGGATGGATGGTGATTGATGGACGTATGATGGATGGGTGATGGGTGATGGATGGATAGATTGGATGGATGGTGGATGGATGGATGGACACATGATAGATGGATGGAGGACGGATGGATGGATGAATGGATGGTGCATGAATGTATGGATGGATGGATGGATGATGGATGGATGGACAGGTGAATGGATGGATGGATGAATGATGGATTAATGGTGATGGACAGATGATAGATGGATGATTGATGGATGGATAATGGATGGATGGATGAATGGATGGATGGTGGATGGGTGGATAGATGAATGGATGGAAGATAGTGGATATGAAAGGAACGTGTTCAGCAGTGGCCAACACCCCTACAAATCCTGCCTAATGGAATGTTAGCTTGGAAACTTGACCAATCTGCTTGGGAGCTGACTGGCTGAAAGAGAAGGCACTGGGCTATGATTCTGAAGTGGAATTCGGGAAGAGTTTTCCTTCAAGAAGCATGCCATTCAGCTGATGGGAGCCTTGGTGAGCTGCAGCATGGGTGGTAACATAAATTTTTCTCATCTGGCTAAGTTTTTGGCAACCCCATGCATTTCCTCCTGTCAGTGGAGCAGCTCTCCAGGGCCCAAGGACAGATCCTGATCTCCATCATGAGCATCATGGGTTGAAAATGCAGGCGGTTATGAACAATGAGCCCTGCAGATAGGCATTTCCCTCAGAGCACTGCAGGTGTACATGCTCCTCTGAACCACATGTGAGGACAAATGTAAAAGGGCCTGGCCCACTGTCGGTGAGGGGGAAGATGGGTACAGAAACTGTTCTAAGTCTCTGATCGCTGTGACTAAATGTTGGTGCACCACCAAATCCCAGATGCTGAAATCTTAACCCCTGGTGAGACATTAGGAGGTGAGGCCTTTGGGGGTGATGAGGTCATGAGGGTGGAGCCCTATTGATGGGATTAGTGCCCTTATAAAAGAGAAAGGTCCATGAGATCATTCTTTCCCCATAATGAGAGAGTGTACAGTGAGAGGACAACCATCTGTAAGCCAGGAGGAGGGCCTTCACTATAACCCTGGCAACACTGGCACCAGACCGCAGATGTCCAGACTCCAGAACGATGAGAAGTAATCATCTGTGGTTTAAGCCGCCCTGCCTGTGGTCCTGTTAGAGCAGCCGAGCTGACAAACACTGATTCCGGGTTTATTTGTCTCCCCTCGCCACCATGTCACATCCAGAATGATGTGCTCTGATGCCGAGCACGTTTAAACTGCCCCACCCCCACACGGGTGCTCTGAGCCCAGCATCTGTCGTCTTCTTCCTTAGTCATAGAACCGTAGTTGAGTTTGGGCTCCCCTTCATCTAGGGGAGGCCGCTTGACTAAGTCCTGGCCAGTTGGCATCAGCCAGAGTGTTCTGCACACATTCTTTGTTCCTCCCTCATTTCTGTGTCTTATTCCCATTTCTAGAGTGTAGATATGATGGCTGGAACTGATGCCACACCACGTTCCATGAGGTGACTTGGGAATTGAGGCCATAAAACAAGAGCAGCAAGAGAGGGAAAGGAGGGCTCACAAACCCAAGCCCACATATTAGCCCTGAACTGCCAACTTCCAAGTTTTATGTGAGAGACAATCTGCTATGTTGTTACTTGGGTCTCTCCTGTCACTCGCAGCCAAAGTCAGTGCTAGCAGAGACCAGAGACAGCATGTGACTTTAGCTGATGTGGGTGTAAATGGAACCCCACTCACCCCACCCCAAGCTGATTACTTGATACACCTTAAAATATCCCCCTTCTACATTTTGTGAATTTTGGTATTTCTTCCATGGGGATTTATTATCCCTTACTTTATAATTTTCTACTCTGGTTAATTAAACACCATAGTTTTTTTTTGAAACATTGCTGCCTAAATTCTGCAGGCTTTCTTGCATCTGCCTTACTGTGGCTTACTGGGTATGACATTATCATTACGTCCTCTGCGTATCACACGTGGTCACAGGTATTTCTTCCTTCTTCCTCCATTTATCCACTCACACACCCAGCAGATGTTTTTAAACATCCTCTCTGTAAAAAGTGTATATCAAACACTATGAAAAATACACAGCTCTGGGCCCTGCCATCTATGCTCCTACAGTCTGTTAAGGAAGGTTCTAGAAAGGGAAAAATTATCTCATAATTACACAATAAATGACTGTATACAAAGCAGAAATTTGAGCGACTTTCTTAATAACCTTGAATTCATCCACATGAGTAAAAGGCTTCTGTTCATTGTCCCAGGTTGAGTCTGAAATCCTTGGTAAGTTATGAAATGGCTCTTTTTGCTCTCTTATTGTTACAGTTTTCTGAAAAGGAAGGGAGGGAGGAAGGGAGGGAGGGAGGAAGGAAGGAAGGAAGAAGGGAGAGAAAATGAAAGAAAAAAAGAATTCTACACTATGATTAGACTGAGGAAGAGCTGGAAAAGGTACCTTACTGTAAAATAATTACCTATGACCAACTAAACCAGTCTTTAAGCCATTTTGAGTTTATTTTTGTGTATGGTGTGAGGGTGTGTTCTAACTTCATTGATTTACATGCAGCTGTCCGGCTTTCCCAGCACCACCTGCTGAAGGGACTGTCTTTTCTCCATCGTATATTCTTGCCTCCTTTTTCGAAGATTAATTGACCATAGGTGTGTGGGTTTATTTCTGGGCTCTCTATTCTGTTCCACTGATCCATATGTCCACTTTTGTGCCAATACCACGTTGTTTTTTTAAATTTATTTATCTAATTTATTTATTTTTGGCTGCGTTGGGTCTTTGTTGCTGCGCGTGGGCTTTCTCTAGTTGTGGTGAGCAGAGGCTACTCTTTGTTGCGGTGTGCAGGCTTCTCATTGCGGTGGCTTCTCTTCTTGTGGAGCATGGGCTCTAGGCGCACAGGCTTCAGTAGTTGTGGCACGTGGGCTCAGTAGTTATGGCTCGCAGGCTCTAGAGTGCAGGCTCACGAGTTGTGATGCACAGGCTTAGTTGCTCCGGGGCATGTGAGATCTTCCTGAACCAGGGCTCAAACCCATGTCCCCTGCATTGGCAGGCGGATTCTTAACCACTGCGCCACCAGGGAAGTCCTACCACGCTGTTTTGATTACTGTAGCTTTGTAGTATTGTCTGAAGTCTGGGAGGGTTATGCTTCCAGACTTGTCCTTTTTCCTCAAGATTGCTTTGGCAATTCTGAGTCTTTTGTGTTTCCATATCAATTTTAGGAATATTTGTTCTATCTGTGAAAAATGTCATGGGTAATTTGATAGGGGTCGCATTAAACCTGTAGATTGCTTTGGGTAGTATGGCCATTTTAACAATATTAATTCTTCTGATCCAAGAGCATGGGATATCTTTCCATTTCTTTGAGTCATCTTCAGTTTCCTTTATCAATGTTTTATAGTTCTCAGCATATAAGTCTTTCACCTCCTTGATTTTTTGATGCAATTTTAAAAGGGATTTTTTTTTACTTTCCCTTTCTGATATTTCATTGTTAGTATAAAGAAATGCAACCAATTTCTGTATTTTAATCTTGTATCCTGCTACCTTGCTGAATTTGTTTATCAGTTTTAGTAGTTTTTGTGTGAAGTCTTTAGGGTTTTCTATATATATTATCATGTTGTCTGCATATATATTGACAATTTTACCTCTTCTCTTCCAATTTGGATACCTTTTGTTTCTTCTTCTTGCCTGATTGCTGTGGCTAGGACTTCCAATACTATGTTGAATAGAAATGGTGAGAGTGGACAACTTTGTTTTGTTCCAGATTTTAGCAGGAAGGCTTTCAGCTTTTCATCAATGAGTATTATGTTGGCTGTGGGTTTGTCATAAATAGCTTTTATTATGTTGAGATATGTTCCTTCTATACCCACTTTGGTAAGAGTTTTTATCATGAATGGATGATGAATTTTATCAAATGCTTCTGCATTTATTGAGATGATCGTGTGGATTTTGTCTTTTCTTTTGTTGATGTGGTATATCACATTGATTGATTTGCTTATGTTGAACCATCCGTGTGACCCTGGAATGAATCCAGTCTGATTGTGGTGTATGATCTTTTTTTATCTATTGTTGGATTCGGTTTGCTAATATTTTGTTGAGGATTTTTGCATGTATGTTCATCAAAGATATTGGCCTGTAATTTTCTTTATTGGTAGTTTCTTTGTTTGGTTTTGGTATCAGGGTGATGGTGGCTTCATAGAATGACTTTGGAAGTGTTCCCTCCTCTTCAGTCTTTTGGAAGAGTTTGCGAAGGATTGGTATAAGTTCTTCTTTGTATGTTTGGTAGAATTCCCCAGTGAGGCCATCTGGTCCTGGACTTTTGTTTGCAGGGAGGGTTTTGTTTTGTTTTTTATCACAGATTGTTTTTCACTTCTAGTGATCAGTCTGTTCAAATTATTTCTTCTTGATTCAGTTTTGGTGGGCTATATATTTCTAGAGACTTGTCCATTTCTTCTAGGTTGTCCAATTTGTTGACATATAATTATTCATAGCATTCTCTTATGGGTTTTTATATTTCTGTGGTACCAGTTGTGATTTCTCTTCTTTCATTTCTTATTTTAATTATTTGGGTTCTCTCTCTTTCCTTCTTAGGGAGCCTGCCCAGGGGTTTGTCAATTTTGTTTCCCTTTTCAAAGAACCAGCTCTTGGTTTTATTGATTTTTTCTATTGTTTCTTAATGTCTATTTTATTTATTTCCTCTCTGATCTTTATTATTTCCTTCCTTCTGCTGACTTTAGGTTTTGTTTGTTCTTCTTTTTCTAATTCTTTTAGGTGGTGGGTTAGGTTGTTTATTTGAGATTTTTCTTGTTTTTTGAGGAAGGCCTGTATTGCTATGAACTTTCCTCTAAAAATTGCTTTTGCTGCATCCTGTAGATTTTGTATGGTTGTGTTTGTTTTGTATTCTTTAATTTTATTTCTCTTGGCCCACATCTTCTTATGAACCAAAGCATCATAATATGTCCTTAGCCTATTCTGTAGTTTTCTATTACCGGATGCTGTTATTCTGGTGGTGATGATGATCTGATTGTTCAGGGTTCTTTTAAACGTGTGCTCCCTCTTCTGGTTGGAAGATGCTTTGAACTGGAATGGAACCAAACACATGTGTGCCTGTGATTGAGGGTATTAATACTTTAAAAAACCATTCCAATAAAGGATTTCAGACACAAAGATAACAGAGAAGAGCTTCTATCAGCTCTTAATGATAATTGGGAGATAGAGACTATGGTGCTGTTCTTTTATAAAACTCCCCATCTTTAAGCATCATGGGGAAGCAGAGGCCACTGTGAGAGTCATTTTCAATGTCACACAGAGGCCCATTCTGTTTTCTTTAGCAGTGACATGCAGACGGGATCTTGTGTTGGTAAAGACACCATGGAAATCCCATAATGAACATCTTTGATCATTTTCAAGGACACCTTTTACCGTCACATTCCATGATCCCATCTGTGTTCGTAAATTGGTGAACTTTAAAAATCTTCTGTGTGCAGAAGTGGGTTTTATTCAAAGCAGAAAGATGCTATTAAAGTAGGGATGTTCCTTCCCTTCCACAGCCAGATGGAACCATTTGGAACAGGGGCAGCAGCCTCCTTGTCACACAGCGTCTCAGGCCTTGGGTTTGACACCAAAAACACCGTGCTAATATATGCAATGAGGACTCTGAGTCATCAAGAATAAATTAGTCTCTGTTCATTCTACCAGGCTTAAGGCGTCAGAGAAATAAGCAATGCTTTTACAAAATAGGCTTCCATTTTAAACCTCTCAAATGGGCGCTTATGTAGGTATGTTTTAAGTTACCCTGGAAATATATTTTTTTGGAATAACTTTTACCTAATTAATGCTAAATAAATGAGGTGCTACCGTATCTTCTCTGAAACCTGAATTTTTCTATGGTTTTCAATATTTGCAAGACTCTTCCATTGCCTGTTACCTGCACACATGGGGGTCACTGTGAAATGGAATTGGCACCAACCTCTGTCCCCCACTTTAACCACTGATCTTGGGATTCTTACTTTTTCAAGTATAGAAGAGATGTTGTATGTGTAACCGACGGGGAAAACACCCAATGCTGTGAATTCAACTTTAAAAATCGAGGGTTTGTGTATCTGTGAGTCCATTTTAGGCATCTGTGCGCCAGGGGGTGAGTGCTGAGCCGGTGGGTACACCTGTGTGCGAGCAAAGGCTTTTCACCCCCAGGACCCTCTGCTCTTGGGGAGCAGACAGACGCCCCCACGAGCCCTGTTGAGACTTCACCCTGAGGACCAGTGGGGATGCCCATGCCCAGGGCGGTCCTCCCACAGTGCCTGGATGGGAGACGACAGTGTAGATGGGAGGAAGTCTCTACCAGAGGCACAGGCATGCAGGGAACGGGGAGGACGGGGAGGTGGGGAAGCGGCCCTGCTGGGGCTGGGGGACGGCATCTCCCCAGCAGGATGAGCTGGTGCAGAAGGGCGGGATTGGACAAGGGCATGGGATTCCGGAAATGGCACCACGTAGCTCATACGTGAAGAATGTGAAGCATCAGGGAAGTGTCCCGTCCGTGGGGAGAGTGTCAGCGGCGGTGCTCATGAAGCATCAGGGAAGTGTCCCGTCCGTGGGGAGAGTGTCAGCGGCGGTGCTCATGATTCCAGACTGGAGACTCACACGCCTACCACTGCCTTGGGGGTCTTCCCTGGGAGAGACACCCCCTCCACTGCTCTTCTCAGCCCAGGCAGAGCTGAGCCCGGCAGACACTGGAGAAGGAGGGCTGGGGCTCCAGGTTGCATGGTGGGCGCTTGGGGGTGCCAGGCTTGTGGACAGAATTGCTTTTGGTCAGAATTTAAATGTGTCCTGATACTCAGTACAACGCCAGGGTTTTCACATAAGTGGGAAAATTTGGCTTGTCTAAGATTTTTGGTTAAGAATACCCAATGATCTTTAAGACTCATGGCCTCATCGTTGGAAACTTTTTAATCTTGTATATTTTACTGTGCTGTTGCTTCAAATCACATCGTCACCATTTCCCTCCTGTGTGGGTTCCACTCTCCATGCAGAATTGACTTTATCTGCATTTAAAATAAAATGGTAACTTTTCCACGGACAGAGCAAGTAACTGTGTAAGGTGGAGGCTCGTTGGCACAGAATTTAGACCAGCAGCGCAGTTAACGGAATGAATTCTGTGGGTGTGACGTGCCTCAGAACTGCTGGCCCACGCTGGGTCGATACAGATTTGGTGATTCATGAAGGTGTTTTCAAGTCCAGCCTGGAGAGAGTGGTTGTAAAACGACTGAAACACTGCGCAGGGCGTGAGTGCCCGGGGCTCAGGGCACCTGGGCCAGGACCGTCGCTCCAGATGAGTGAGGGGAATTCCTAATGCTCCGCGAGGACCAGTCCTGCAGGGAGGCCTGTAATGCTGGGCTCCGAGGTCCTCAGAGCCCCGAGAGGAGAGGGTTAGGCCTGTAACTTCAGAAGAAGGTCACGGGTCAGTGTTTGTGGTAAAATTCCCTGAACATCAAACATTTACTTATCACATTTACTACATATGTACTTAAGAGTGAAAACACTTACAGCAACTAGACCATGAGAACAACGTACCCGTGAGACAGGAGAGTACAGAAGCAGGAGTGTTGTGGAAGCTTTATTTAAATTCTGGACAGTTGGTAAGTGCCTGCAGTGCCCCAGGCGTTGTGCAAAGGTGGCAAGAAAGAGGCTCTGGCTCTGAAGCCTCACAGCCCAGAGTGGAGGCATCTCCTCGGCTGCAGGCTTCGCCGTCAGGGTGCAGTCTGTAGAATACATAAAAGTCAGTGGAAGACAGAACAAGTCGTAAACTTTCCTTTGATGATTGGGCAGCCTGTAGGATATTCCGAAGGCATCACAGTGAAAGGTGGAACATTTCAGACCCGGGTTGAAGGAGAGGCAGAGCTGGACGTGTGCAGGCCGGGTGGCCGGCCTCCTGCTCGGGGCTCCCAGCCCCTCTTTGTCTTGAGGATGAAACTGGGAAGAGCCAGGACCCTATGTCTCCCCTCTGTGCTCTCGGGAGGAGTTCTGGTTGGTGTCATCCCTGACTGTCTGGTCCGTTCGTTCCTCAGAGCTCACCAAGCACCCTGTGTGCGTGATAATCACTCACCACACACACATCGCGTGCCTTCATATTTTTCTGCCTTGTGTCTTGCCCGACTGTCCCTCTTCCTCACAGATCCACGACTGTTCCTTTCAGTTCCTTTAAGGACTACGTCAGGCCCCTCTTGATCGGGATCACCACGCTGACTCACTGCGATTTCAGGTCTGCTTACTTTGGGGAGCCCCTCCCGAGGTCTCTGACTCTCCCGTCCGTCAGGTCGTCCTCTCTGACCTCTGCCCTCAGCGTGGCCGCCAGTGGCAAGTGGGCTCACGTGAGGCTGGAGAGGAGCCAGGAGAGCATTAGCACAGGACCCCTGCCCCTACATGCAGGCCAGCACTGCTTCCTTGACTCCCCTGATCTTTCCGGTTAGGGCTGAACTGTGTGTCCCTGAAATTTGTATGTTGAGGTCCCCAAGCCCAGTGTCCCGGGATGTGACTGTATTTGGGGTTGGGGTCTTTAAAGAGGTGATTGAGGTGAGCTCATATGGCTGGGCCCTGATCCAGTCTGACTGGCGTCTTTCTGAGAAGAGGAAATGCGGACACACAGACACCAGGGATGCACACAGAGGGCCAGCCACGTGAGGAGGGCACGGGGAGAAGACGGTGTCCACATACCAAGGAGAGGCCTCGGGAGGAAGCAGCCTGCCCACACCCTGATCTCGGCTTCCAGCCGCCAGGATGTGAGGCAATGTTTCTGTCGTTTGAATGTCAGCCTGTGAGCGGGTGACGAGGGACCCACCCACACGGCACAGATCGCACCTGGGGGCCATCCCAGCCGAGACCGCGGGGCAGCCTTGGATTCTCAGGATCGTGTCTCTGATACCTGCGACCTTCAGTGTCTCTTCTTGGAGAAGCAGTGACAGTCGGGGAGGCCGACGGTCGGCATCCCTCTCTACAGTGACCCGAACAAGACGGTCTGACCGCGCCTCCTGTCCCAATGAGGACGCGCAGGTCTCACAGGACAGCTGACCGCCTGGCGCTGCAGCTTGGCCTCTGCACCAGTTGCAGGAACCACTTTAAAAGAGAAGTGAGACCCTTAGAGAAGCAAGGGGCACAGAGCAGGGAAGAATGTTCTAGAAAGGGAACGTGAATGATGAAAACAGTCGCACTGGGGACTTCCCTGATGGTCCAGCAGTTAAGACTTCGTGCTCCCAATACAGGGGCTCCGAGCTGGATCCCAGGTCCCTGGTCGGGGAACTGAGATCCCACATACTGCAACTAAGCCCGCGGGCCGTGGCGAAGACCCAGCGCAGCCAAAATAAATGAATAATAAATTAAAATAAATTTTTTACAAAAACAGCCTCATGCTGTTTTCCTTCCTTATGCTTTGCCCGGGACCACCCCTCGCTGGGGCTTGGGCAGCGGGTGAACCCCGAGAGGCTGGCACGACGGGAGGAAGCCGTGCTCCGGGAACGTGGGGCTCCAGCCCCGGATGCCCGAGGGAGCCTCCAAGTCTGACTCCAGACCCCTCAGTGCCGGAGCCATGCCGAGCACGGGGCAAGTAGAGACCTGGATTTTCTCTTTCAAAAGGAAAAGGGCGCTGAACGCAGTCACTGCCCAGAAAACGTAGTGCTGTCGTTTTCTTAGGTGCGCGGCCGCCTGCGGGCCGGGCACACCCATGCCGGGGAAGGACGCGCCCCGCGGAGCAGGGGCCGCGGGAACCCAGGCGGGAGCACCTGCCGCCTGCGGGGCCTGGAGGATGCGACCTTGGGTGCTCCTGAGGGCGGTCAGGGCCAGGCTTTCCGTCCAGAGGGTGGGACGTGAGTGTTCTGGAACCGCAGTCAGGCCCGCGGGAGCCCACTCAGCCTCTAGCGGTTGCTTCCGTGACGGGCTCCAGCTGCGGGTACCTGCGCAGAGGAGCATTTGAACCGGGTGCGCCCCAGCCCGAGGTTCCCGGCCCAGACGCGCCCCCGGGGCGCAGGGTGTGTGCGCGGCTGCTCGGGCGCCGCTCTGAGCTCCGTCTGTGCGTCCCTGCCCGCGCGCCCGTCTCTGACTCCCTGAAGGCGGCGTGAGGACCCAGAGGCCTCCCATCCTGTTTCCAGGTCTGAAGGGGCCCCATTAGCAGCTCTGTGTTTCCGTCAGTGTGGGATCACTGGATTCCAGACGTGATTTACTGACCTTTCTCTTCGCATTTGCTACAAGAAATCAACAGAGACAACAATAGTGACCTGTCTTCGTTTGTTACCATAAGCTGCAGTGACCTTAAGAAGAGGCCTGGCAGCCTAGGGTCCCGGCACTCACGGCGGCCTGGACACCAGATGCCTCTCCTCCCCTTTCCATCTGGAAATTGGGCTGCTTCCAAGGAAACGGGAAATTGATTGTTTCTCACATTTTGTTTATGAGACCATTGGCATTTCTGCAGCACATCTTATGCTCCTAGAGGCTCTAAAACCATCATCACGAGTATCTCTGTTGTGAGAAAAACGGTAATAAGCATTTTAAAGATAAAATTTGGTGGAGTGGAGGTAACGCTTCTCAAACCGTTCTTTGAAAATGAACTCAGAGTCAGGGTGAAATTTACATTTATTTGCTTGAAGGACATGGTTTAATAAAGCCTCCAGGAGTAATATATTGTCACGAATTTTTTAAAAATGGAAACAAATTTAGGGAGAGCAGAAAGCCGTGGTCCTGAAATTAAACTGTCGGCAAAGTGATACAAACCATAGAGAAAACCAAGCTTGATGTTTAATCCCTTTGCGTGTGTGTTAGGTAGGGCATCAGTCATAGCAAAGGACTGCATACAACCCTTTAATAAGAGACCCTTGGTTGACTTTACCTTTGCTGCTGAGAGCAGTGGCCCCCCCAGAGGAGGCAGAGGCCGGCAGTGAGGTGTAGGTGGGGACCCCGGGTGCGGTCGGAGCCCAACTCACCTGGCGCGAAGGTTCTCCTGGGGCCAGATGGGGCGAGCGGACCTTTCCAGAAGACGCACAGAGACGGCGCAAGCCCGCCGAAACCCCGCATACTTATCTCAGGCAGAAACATCACTACTGGTCTCTTTTTCGGGTGATAACATCCAACATCCATTCTTCACCCCCAGATTGGGCACTGGAAGCCTTAATAGAGCAATTTGTGCCTTTTCCACAGCTCCAGGCCTAAGGCATCTTAAATGAGGAACTAAAACCCTGCTTCCATTCGGACCCACTTTATTCTGGCTCAGTATAGATTTTCCCGAACTCGGGGAAATGAGAAACATCGTCTGGGGATTGAGGTGCTGACGAGTTTGCTGTAATACATGACAGTGAGAAGCAAATGAGTTCTGCAGTTTATAGAATTGTAAATGAAGTTTCTGATTAAGTCGGCAGCATGAAATTAATAGATACTCTCAAAGTAATCAGACAAGCAAGCTATTCTTTAAAGAGGAGAGAGATGGAAAACTGTACTGCGTTTTGTCAGTGACCTCGGACGTCTGGGAAGGGAAGGGCCGATGAGCCCAGAGGGGGCTCCGAGCCACGCTCGGCCGGAGAGACGAAGGAGTCCGTCCTGCGTTGGTCAGCTGCCCTGACAGAGCCCACGACCCCGGGAGGGCGGCCCAGCTGGCCACACCGGGCGCCTCCAGGGCCGCTGACCCGCATCGGTGACCAGTGAGGGGAGGGCGCCCAGGCCTGGCTCCGCGCTCAGGTGGAAGTGTCTCTGAGGCCCATGGGCTGGCGGAGGCCTTCCAGGGCCTGACCCAGTTGGCCCTTTCCCTCCCCCTCCCCGTCCCTTCCTCTCGCTCCCCGCGGCCCCTGCGCAGACCCCGAGGCGCCTCTCTGCACAACCGCAGGACCTCGAGCACACGGCCCGAATCCCCGTCCTCCTCTTCGCCCTTCAGCAGGCTGTGAGCTCCCGGAAGGGGGTGAGCAGGAGACCCCTTTTCCTACACCCTCCACGTCTGTATGTGTTTGGTCTGGGCCTCTTGTGCTGCATGGTGATTTCAGGGGTTTCTTCATCCACGTCGTCTGTGTGTTTGTTTGGCATCTTTAAGTTGTCTGAGCGCCGCCTGCTGTGTGAAGCATCATCCACCGAGAGGCCGCAGGGTCCAGCGTTCTCGTCGCCACCATCTAACACAAGCCTTTTAACCGGTCACCCTGATCCCGGTACCCCCTCCACTCTCCAGGCACTGGTTCCTGCGCCTTCTGTCCCCAGCTGAGTCATTGCTTAAGACAGCTGCCCGTGAGTGAGTGAGTGAGTGAGTGAATGAGTGAGTTTGTGAGTGAGTGGATGAGGGAGTGAATGAATGAGTGGATGAACGAGTGACTGGATGAACGAGTGAGTGGATGAATGAGTGAGTTTGTGAGTGGGTGAGTGAGGGAACGAGTGAGTGACGCAGCAGCACAGAGCTCGCGCGGGCCGGACGCCGCCTCCGTGATTTGGGCTCTCCCCGTGGCGCGTGGGCTCTCTCCGTGGCGCGTGGTCTCAGCTCAGTCCTGGACGTGACCGCTCCTGCTCGGGTGGCTGGGCAGCCTGGCCCCTGAGTGCCAGTTCCTACATCATTTCCCATAAAGGGGTGTGAGCGAGGACGAGGCTCCCACCTCGCCCTGTGTTTACAGTGGGCATGCCCCGTGGCTCCTGATCTTATGCAGAGGGAGATGGCACCAAATGTTTCTTAGCAGGAAGCTCAAAGCCCATGTCTTTATTTATAAGTCCCCGTCCTGGTAGTTGGAGACCATTTACCTAGTTTATGGTGTTTATCTGGTTTCTGAATCCACGGTGCCAGGACGTTTGTGTTCAGACTGTCTGAGATGTGATACAACCCATGGTGTCTTTCAAACAGGTCTGGTTCTGGGTGAGATACGGCAGCAAATAAGACCGAATCTCTAGAAGGCCTGCCGTCTAAACACATGAACAATTTTACAGATCTTTTACGGCGGTAGTGCACGTTTAGGATAGATTGAGAATTACATCACGGAAGTGGCTGAACTCTCATCAGTGCTTGAAACAGCTCGTATCCCACCAGTTACAGCACTGCCTACATCTGTTTGCAAGGTCGAAGCACCCAGCAAGGATGGGAGTCAGCCCTGCAGCCGTGGTCCCCAAGGAAATGGCCTTGGCTTCGGCTGCCCCTGTTTCCAAATTCTGGCTCTGGTTTTAGTAGCTGTGTGAGCTGAGAAAAATCATGTAGGTCTCTGAGCTTCAGGTGCCGTACTCGTCAAGCAGACTCTAAATTCTGCATCTCAGGGTTGACCGTGTAAGGTGCGCAGAGCACAGTCTAAATACCAGGCTGCTCCTTGTGGAACAGAGGGAGGGACAAGGGACAGGAGGAAGATCAGGGCCCCGACAGGGGCTCTCGGCACGTCGGCCGGCGCCTCTCACGGGGCCCCTGCTTCCCGGCGTCTCTGGGCTCCGCACCCACCTACCTGCTTGGTTATGATTGTGAACTGATGACTCACCTTCCTCTTTAATTCTAGTTGTTCCCCAGTTGTAGCCTGAGGTTACCCTATGGCTGTAGAAAACAATTTATCAGTGAGGCGAGCACTCAGTTGTCAGAAAGTAGGAAACAGAGGCCAAGGTTCATCAGGTAAACCCTGAGCTCAGATACGGGCGCCCCTCACCCGCAGGTCACAGCCCACGAGCCTTACCAATGCGCCGACTCACGGGGTGACCGTGTGCCCCACGTGGGCTCCTTCCCCGCCGCCCAGCACAGGTGAGCCCAGACCCCCCCCAGGCCACCCGCCCTGCCCTGCCCGGCCTCGCAGAGGCCCCGGGGCGTGGGGAGGAGAGAGGAATCGGCGCGGCGGCCTGTGGAGTTGGCGGGGGCCAGCCGCTCAGCCAGCAAGAACCGGCCTCCTTTGGGAGACAGGTGGTGAAGACGGTGCTGTTCCTCTGAAGGGAAGACGAGGGAAGACAAGCCCACTCGGCCCCCGAGGCCTGAGCGGGAGGACGAGTGAGCAGGCGGCTGTGGCTCTGGGGCGCGAGGCGGGTGTCGGGCAGGGACGCGGAGTGGCGGGGCAGGGGAGTGAGGGGCAGCGGTGCCAGGCGTGGTGCCGCCGTGGCCCGTCGCCCTCGGGGGCCCGGGTCGTCCCACAGAGCCCAGCCGGACAGTGGGGAGACAGCCTGTGCACGGGAACACGCCTCGTGGGTGGGACGGAGCCTGGGAATCGGGACTGGAGCCCTCGCTCGCTGAGCTCCACGTGCAAGGCTGGGCCGTGCGTCTCCGTCCGGCCGCGCACTTGCCCTCTCAGTGAGCCGCCCTCAGCTCCACTTCTCAGGGAGTGGGCTGCTTCCGCCCAGACCTCTGCCCCCGCCTGAGCCTGGGGGACCCGACCCCGCAGAGCCTGTGCTGTAATTCTGGGAGGATTCCGTGGCCCCTTTCCTATCCTGCAGACGGACACAGATGGACCACTGGGTCCAACAGTTAAAAAGGCGGAGAAGAGGTGGGCGGCATGCCCGGCGTCCACAGCTCACGTGCTTTCAGCACTAAGTGTATCATTCATTTTATTCTCATCTGTTCCACTTTTCCCCCCAAAACACCTAAACGAACCTGCGTCTCATCGCCCCGACCTCCTTAAAAGCCGAGCTTCCCGTTGGTCAGTGGTGCCCGTGTGCGGCTGATCAGCCGCCTTGCTGCAGTGTCCACAGCGCCGTTCAGGAGAACTTCTGTCCCACGGTCCCACTGCCCAGCAGGAAGCCTCTCGCCACAGGTGGCTGCTACGCACCGGCCACGTGGCTGGTCGGGTGGAGGGACTGAATTTTTACTTCAGCCGCATGTGGGTTGTGGCTCCCCGAACGAATAGGACAGGCCCTGCGGTTCAGTTTGATACAGTGAAGCGTTTGGAGCTAAGATTGTGGACGGAAAGCGTTAGAGCTTCACCAGCCAGCTGCCTGCACCGGTGGACCCACTGGACTTCGCTGTCTCCTCTCCCTCCCTCACCCCTCTCCCTCCTCAGGAAGGGAAGGGGAGGAAGGGGGAGGGGGAGGGAGAGGGGGAGGAAGGGGGAGGGGGAGGGGGAGGGAGAGGGGGAGGAGGGGCCTGCACAGGACTCTAGGGAGGGTGAACAGGTCGTGTCAGGCACCTTGTGCTTTGTCTACACCGGGGGAAGTGAGTGGCCTGCAGAGCCACGGACGTGTGGAGCCCAAGTTCTCACCCAGGACCTCCTGGTATCCAGTATTGTTGTCATTGTTTTGACGTTTGATGGTAAAGCCTGGGTGACTTCCGGGGTCCAAGGGAAAACTCTCATCTCAGAACTGGAAACAGATACCCCAGCTCCTAAAAGGCCATTTTATAGGGGGTTTTACCCATGAAGAAAATGGGTTTTCTGAATGTTGGGATCCTTTTAGGCAGCTTCGTCGCCAAGCTCCTGATCAGATGAACAAATAATGAATCAAAACGTTAAGCCAAAGTAGCCACTTCTCAGCTGCCATAGGTAGTTCATCACCCTGAACGGCGTAGACACAAAAACGGTTTTCATCATCATCTCACAGCCCACTCGTGGGAGAGAAAGCCTCAAAGATGCTGGGTTCTCAGGGTCGGGGCAAATTGTTGAAGCAGGTCAGTGACTTTGGAGACAAAAAGATTTAATCAGTTTTCTTTCCCAATAGCTCGTATTTTCATAGGGTTTTTGGGCCAGCCCCTGTTGGGTACCCAGAGTACCCCCAACCTCACCAGCCCTCAGCTTCACCTAAAACAAAAGATAGAGCAACTGGTGGAAACGCTGGCCTGCCTTTTGCTTTGGGATAAAGGTTGAGCTCTCCTGCTTTCCCACTGGGAAGGCAGAGGACTGAGCTGGGTCACAGCTTTGCGAGTCCCACCTGGCAGACCGCTCCTGGCTCCCTCGTGTAATGGGCCAAAGATGTGCTGCTCTAATTCAGACCAGAAACGGCCGTGAGTCCTGTATGATCTTTTTTTTTTTTTTAACATCTTTATTGGAGTATAATTGCTTTACAATGGTGTGTTAGTTTCTGCTTTATAACAAAGTGAATCAGTTATACATATACATATATCCCCATATCTCTTCCCTCTTGAGTCTCCCTCCCTACCACCCTCCACATCCCACCCCTCTAGGTGGTCACAAAGCACCGAGCTGATCTCCCTGTGCTATGTGGCTGCTTCCCACTAGCTATCTATTTTACATTTGGTACTGTATATATGTCCATGCCACTCTCTCACTTCGTTCCAGCTTTCCCTTTCCCCTCCCTGAGTCCTCAAGTCCATTCTCTACGTCTGCATCTTTATTCCGGTCCTGCCCCTAGGTTCTTCAGATCCGTTTTTTTTTTTTTTAAGATTCCATATATATGTGTTAGCATACGGTATTTATTTTTCTCTTTCTGACTTACTTCACTCTGTATGACAGTCTCTAGGTCCATCCACCTCACTACAAATAACTCAGTTTCGTTTCTTTTTATGGCTGAGTAATATTCCATTGTATATATGTGCCACATCTTCTTCATCCATTCATCTGTCGATGGGCATTTAGGTTGCTTCCACGACCTGGCTATTGTAAATAGTGCTGCAGTGAACATTGTGGTACATGACCCTTTTTGAGTTATGGTTTTCTCAGGGTATATGCCCAGTAGTGGGATTGCTGGGTCGTATGGTAGTTCTATTTTTAGTTTTTTAAGGAACCTCCATACTGTTCTCCAGAGTGGCTGTATCAATTTACATTCCCACCAATAGTGCAAGAGGGTTCCCTTTTCTCCACACCCTCTCCGGCATCTACTGCTTGTAGATTTTCTGGTGCTGGCCGTTCTGACCGGTGTGAGGCGACGCCTCACGGCGGTTTTGGCGTGCATCTCTCTAGCGACTAGTGGCGCTGGGCGCGCTCTCGCGCGTCTGTCGGCCGTCTGCCGTGCGGTGTCGCTAGCGCCTCCGTCTCATCAGCACGTCTGCTCAGGCTGGGGGGTTCATGGCGAGCTCTCCAGGGCTGAGCCCGGGGCCACAGCAGGGCTCCAGGCTGGGCTTCTGGAAGCCGGGAGTCGTTGAAGGGGAGGTGAGGGGCAGCCAGTCCTGACCCCGCGGCCGGGGTGGCTCTTCCCGGGGCCTCTCACACCCCCTCGGCCCCGCCCCCTGCACTCCCGCCAACCTTCCTTTCAGCCCTGGCGTTACTGCCCCTTCCTCGAGGGAGCCCCCAGCCCCAGACGGCTCCCGACCTCCCCATCCCTCTCCTTCCTGGGGCCTCCCACGGGGACTCTAAGGTCAGCTGTGTCTTGTCTGCCCTCTGAATGGAAGCTGCCTGAGGCTGCGGCTCCTTCCGCTGGTCCACCCGGTATTGGGGCAGAGCAGTCGCGGGGGCGAGGGGGCCGCAAGTGGATGCCTCCCAGGGCCCCCGGCCGGTCCTCGTAATCAGGACAGAAGCTGCAGCTGCCCAGGCGCGTGCCCGGGACACTGGGGGCCGAGAGGCCGCGGACGGGACTCCTCCCGCAGACGGCGGCGTCCCGGCGAGAGGCCGAGGTTCTCGTTTGGGGCTGGGCGCTTCCCCAGCAGCCCTTCCCCTTGAGTCTGACGGAGCTGACTCTGCAGCCAGCAGCCGGGCAGAGCCACTTGCCCGAGAGAAGGGGCTGGAAGGCGCGGAGGTTCACACGCCCCTGCTCCCGCCCCACCGTAACACAGGGTTCTGTGAGGGACGCGCGTGGTCTGGACCCCAGAGGTCCCTCCCCCGGGGGGGAAGCTCTCGGGGGCCTGAGCTTCCCGGAGGCCTCGGCACGGCACGGGGAGCCCCAGGGGGCAGCTGGGGCCCAGGTCCCTCCCAGTGACGCAGGAGCAACTGAGGCATCGGGGCCGCCCCACGGGCGCTGGGGACCTGGTGTGGAGCCCAGAGGGCCCCGAGGACGTGGCAGGTGCTGGGGAAGCTCAGGCCCCTCCCGTGCCCGTGGTTCTGCTCGTGGTTCGGCCGTGGCCGGGGGAGGGGAGGGCTCAGGCAGAGCGAGGACACGCGATGTCCACACGCGAAAATCTGCATCAGTAGTAGGTGACCCACAGCAATGCCGTCCGTGGAACCAATGGGTTTCCACTCGTCTTAACCAGAATTGTGAAGGATGGTCTAATTTTAAAATTATTTTTCCTGAAACTTGTGTCTATGCCAGAGAAATCAGGTTTCGATGGGTGACATTTCCTCTGTGCACCGAAGGGCGAGCAGGCAGACCCCGTCTTCCCGTCAGGAACTGGAGCCCTGCACGCAGGGCGGACCCCAAATCCTGCGGGATGAGGTTAGGGTCAGCTCGTGCCTTCTGGGTTCCCTGAAACTTTGCGCTGGCTGCCCTACAGGAATTTGGGGTCAGGGTCCCAGACATCAGAATATGTTTAGTAAATGCCAGTTGAATTGAGACGGGCGATTTCACAGTGCAGATGGGCGTTTTTATCTCCCAAATGTGGCCAGACTGGCCAAATAGTCAGGCCCCGGGGGAGGCAGATGAAAATAAAACAGGGCAGAAGCGGTAGAACACGACTCAGCGTTTCTAAGTCGGGAGGTTGACCTGTGATGTGCGGGAGGAGTGGCTGTGGAGACCTGGAACCACTGATCAGAGGGGCCGGCCCAGCCCCAATGTCCCGCGCTCCTGTGCCCTGAATTCTTCTTCTGGGACTGGATGCTGGCTTTCTGTCGGCTTGTTTGTGTTTCATCAATTTGAAGGACAAAAACACTGGGAAACTTCATTGGGCTTCTTACTGGAATAAATCAGACAGGAAACAGGGGAGGATGTCATTGCCACCCAGGAACGCTGGCTGCTGTGGTCCGAGAGGTGTCACCTGTCCCGAAGCTGTGATCACTTTCCCTCTAGAAGCAGAAGACCATTGGAGGCCCGGGTAGTGTTGCCACCAATAAAATATTTAAAGAGGATGAAGCCAACATTGGAATATGAGGTCTGTTCTACTGGTTTCAGAGAAACACCTAACATGCTGTTTGACAATATTACGACCCTAACAATAAATATTCAGGTCACATTTGTTGTGTAAATTGTAGCTGTGCACGTGAACTTGGGGCAGTGAAACAACAGCTGCGCGTGTGACATGCGACCCAGGGACTGTCACTGAGACCACCTTACTTTCGTCTCCCACCAGCCCTGGGCACTTTGGGGGCTAGTCCTCTGGCTCTAGACAGCTCTGCTCACTCCCATATCCTCCCATCCCCTTAGTGGACAACACTGGTCTGCAGCTGGAAATATGGATTTCTGGCCTGGAATGACCCAGTCCCCTGGTGCTGGGCCAGCCGTGGGTCCGTCCCCCAGGGCTCCCTGGCGGCCCTGGAGCCTCCCCAGGCCTCCCACCCCCTCTGCATGCGGGAGTGGTAGGGTTGGGGAGGAGACGGCTCTTCTTGGCGGGGGGCTGTGATTCTTTAGGCAGGCAGGTGATTAAAATGGCATCTTTCCTATCTTTCCTGAGCAGTTAGGCGAGCCTTGGAGGTTTCCTGCTGTGCTTTCTCTTTCGCAGTCCCAGGTCCTGGGTGGGTACATCATGGAAATTACTTTTCTGAAAGGAAAAGAAAATTGACACCCACAGTGAGCATGTCAGCTCTGCCCCAGCTCGGGATGGGCTTGTAGGTCTTTTCCTCTGCAGATGCTGGTGGCTGCTCAGATACTAATGTTATTTAATGTCAAGTCGTACCACCTAGAAAAATATCTGTTTCCCTCTATGTCCTTGGACTTAATCTTAAGCTGAACTGGTACAGTGATGTGGGAAGCCTGCTCTACAGAGAAATCTGACTCTATTTATGTGTGATGGAAAATCTTTCGAATAGCACATACATTGTGGGAAAATGAGTCTGAGCCGGCCATAAGAAAACGGACGCTGCGATACACGGCCTGTTGGAGGCACATTGGGATGCTCGTTGTGAGAGCTGGGTGCTGGCAGGAGAAGGGGCCGTGGTCCAGCCCTGCGGCCCCTGTAAGGGAGCCCTGCCTCCCTGGGCGATGCGGCTCCTCTGTGGGGAACTGCCGACTCCTGGTCTGTTTATTCTCCTTCAGGGGTGCCCATGTGGAAGATACAGAAAGTACTTTCCAACGCTTTCTACATAAAGACGTTGAGGGGTCATTTTATTCAGTGTTCATTCTTAACGCTTAGCTGTTTGCAGTGATAAAGCGTAGACACTGGAGACACCTGAACAATTACCTGGAAACCACACGACACTGATGGGCCGTGATCCCGGGGTCCTCAGGCTCCTGGTCTAGCTTGGCCTCCATCTCCGGCCTCTGCTCTCGGCCCACCCTCAGCTGAGAGCTGAGCCTCCCTCGACAGGTGTCTTCCAGGGAAAGTCGGGTCTGGCTTTTATTTTAGTTTCTGTGCGTTATGTAATGTGAGAACACCTCGCACTGTGAACTGCGGTTTCACCAGGACTGTGTGGAATGAAGGGCTGCAGGGTCTTCCTGACGGACCCCGTGTCCTGCTTCCCCTGGGCAGCTCAGCCTCCCACCCAAACTGTTCAGACGTGGCGGCCCCCGACTCCACACCCTCACGTGGGCCGGCGATCGGGATCAGCTCCAGACCCTTCTTACTCGTTAGCATGGCCCACCCTCTTCTTGTTGAAGGACGGGTCCTCTTGCGG
This sequence comes from Eubalaena glacialis, assembly GCF_028564815.1. Taxonomy (NCBI): domain Eukaryota; kingdom Metazoa; phylum Chordata; class Mammalia; order Artiodactyla; family Balaenidae; genus Eubalaena; species Eubalaena glacialis. The sequence goes on along the minus strand of NC_083723.1, from coordinate 128,750,641 downwards.
TATTTTACTGTTGTTTTATTTTTTTTATTTTTTATTTTTTTTACTTGTTTTTTTTTTTTTAAGTATTTATTTATTTATTTATGGCTGTGTTGGGTCTTCATTTCTGTGCGAGGGCTTTCTCTAGTTGCGGCAAGCGGGGGCCACTCTTCATCGTGGTGCGCGGGCCTCTCACTATCGCGGCCTCTCTTGTTGCGGAGCACAGGCTCCAGACGCGCAGGCTCAGTAATTGTGGCTCACGGGCCCAGCTGCTCCGCGGCACGTGGGATCTTCCCAGACCAGGGCTCGAACCCGTGTCCCCTGCACTGGCAGGCAGATTCTCACCCACTGCGCCACCAGGGAAGCCCCTGTTGTTTTATTTTTAATTTAACATAACACTATGTTTTGTTTTCATTGTTCTCATCTTTAGGATCACCTTCTTGTAGCAACGATGCTGGTTTTCATTTACAATAGTAATATACACTTTTCCTATAATACTAATTTATTCAATTAAAAAGTGAGACCTTAGGGACTTCCCTGGCGGTCCAGTGGTCAAGAATCTGCCTTACAATGCAGGGGACGCGGGTTCGATCCCTGGTCAGGGAACTAAGATCCCACATGCCGCAGGGCAACTAAGCCCGCCTGCCACACTACTGAGCTCGCGCACCTCAACTAGAGCCCGCGTGCCGCAAGCTACAGAGCCCACGCGCCCTGGAGCCTGCGCGCCACAACTAGAGAGAAGCCCTCGCACCACAACAAAGAGCCCGCTCCACAATGAGAGATCGACACGCCTCAACAAAGATCCCGCATGTCACAACTAAGACCCGACGCAGCCAAAAATAAATTAAATAAATAAGTAAATAAATCTTTAAATAAGTAAATAAAAAGCGAGACTTTAAGGGAATTCGCTGGTGGTCCAGTGGTTAGGACTGCTTCTACTGTAGGGGGCACGGGTTCGATCCCTGGTTGGGGAAATGGTACCCTGTGTGCCATGTGGCATGACACCCCCCAAAAAAGTGAGACTTTCAAAGACCTCCCGTACATAATAGCTCAGGTGGCTGGCGATAGGCCTGGGGAACAACGTCCACTCGTTTATTGTAAACACCCATCCAAATCTCCTGAGTGCCCGTCAATGTGCCGTGACCACGGGCACCTCTGTGGGCCTCAGCCTCTGTGTCTCTAGAATGAAGAAATTGGACGAGCTGACCCCTCTGGCCTTTATCTGCTCCAAAGTTCCACGATTTTAAAACCGTCCAAAGCTAACCGTCAGCACTTGGCAGTTTTGCCTGAGGCCTCATGGTAGAAACTGCAAGCTGCTTACCAGGTGATAACTTATCAAATGGTTCTCGACTCTGCGGTGCCTCCTGCACAGCCTCCCTGCCCCCCCCCCCCATGTGATGGCACAGGGCTGTGGATTAGAGCATCTCACAGCTCCTCAAGCTGAGAACCCGAGATGTGTGGTCAAAGCCCCACTCCCGCCCCACCGCCTGTGTGGGGCCGGTGTATGAGGATTCTCGCCTTTCTCTTGTCAGTACTGGAGTCAGTTGTCACATTTCAGCTCCAAATGCCCCAGGGAGGGCCTCATCCAAGGGTGATTTCCGAGGAGCTTGGAGGAGGCTGGTCAGGAATCATCCTCGCTGATGGACCAGGTCGGGTGTCTGGCTTGCTTTTCTTGCTCTCAGTTTTTGAGCTGATGGCTTCTTACCTACACCTCTCCCAGAACTTTTCTGGCTTTGCAATATGCAGAAGACACACTTGCTGTGTCCCACACCGAAGAAAAAATTAAAAAGAATAGAAGAAGGATAGAGCCTTCAAGACCACAGTGATGGATCTGAGGGTGATTGAATCTTCAACAGTATACATATTCCTTTCCAGCCAAGGGCTTCTACAGCATAACTGCATTTCTCATCTCTAATCACTAGTGCTACATGTCAGTATCTTTTATTTCTTTCCCATTCTGAGTGACACAGTGTGATATGTCTAATGACAACTAGAACAAATTCTGGTAATGAGGTCACCTTGGGCCTGTATTACTGTCTGACTGCTGTTTTCCATAGAAATTATTTATAAAAGCACCCCACGTGCTCAGAATAACTTCCTCTACATAAGTGTGGGTGTCGACAGGCAGATATGTTAAAACTTGCAAGATACAAATGGCTTGCTTTGGCCTCCCTAGTTTAGAGCTGTAAATTGGTCTGTAATGAGACAGCTTCTGCTTTCATCGCAAGGAAAGAGTGATTGGTTGTGATTAAGTTATTTAGTTTCCTTTAGACGCAGGCTTCTTATGCAGAATGTACTAAGTGGTTTAAACGTAAATCGGGCCCAGGACATCTTATTAATTTTTTAAAAGGGAGTTTTTAGTGAACATATACCACGTTTCCAGAATTGTAGAAAGCATTGTCGTCGAGGTGGGTGTCCGGGAAGAGACAGAGGGAGGCCGTGGGGACCTGCGGAGATGGGCAGGACTTGGGACGGAGAGGCGTGGGCCTTTCAGCAAGGAGTGTGTCTCGGGCACGGGAGGGGCTGTGGACCAGGAACGAGCCTGGAGAACGTGGGGCAGGGGAGGCTGTGAGGGGCTGTGACAGAGACCCCGAGGGCTCGAGCCGGGGAGTGGTGGAGCGTGGCTGGGGGGCTGAGTGCAGCCCAGGCTTGAGAGTCACGACGGTGGACGTGAGCGCTGGACCTGCCACGTTGTACCGCTGGGAGCCATCCCGGGCAGGTAGAAGGGTATGCATGACACCGCTCTCGAGTCAGGGGAGACGGGTTGCAGATAGACTTGGGGGAGGCCAGAGCCATGGAGAAGGGGTCAGGAGGACCCTGCTGCTTCCAAGCGGGTGCTAATGCTGATGAGGACAGCCCACCTCCAGGGACCTGGGCTGCAGGCCGGAAACCCCGAGGGCCCAGCCCCTCCCTGCCGGGTCTGGGGGCTATATCCAGGGCCCCACATGTGCACCCCAGGTTCTCAGACTCCCAGCCAGAGCGGGTGGTCTCTGTCACATGGAGCTTAGGCTTGGGGGCAGTACCCAGAGGCAGGTGATGCTCTTTTAGAGGAAGTCATCCTCACCTGGACACCACCTTCCGAATAATGAGGGAGCACGAGCTGTAATACAGAAATGCGGTGCTGACAGCTGAATCCACGCGTTACCTTTCTTTGTACTCGGCTACACAGGTGCCTGTAAATCAGCTCTGTGTTCTAATCTCGAGGGCCACGCTGGCACCTGCTGAGCTAGTGACCTTTGCCATGACCCGTAACGTTCCCAGTCCTCACAGGCAAACAGGCCATCCCGGTGCAGCAGTCACATGGAAATGATCAGGGCAGTGCTCAGCCCGTGTCCGTGTGCAGACACTCACGTGTGTGGGCACCTCAGACCCGCGCACACACACACACACACACACACACACACACACACAAACAAGCTCGCAGGCTGGCTGCCTCTTGCTGGGATGCAGGCCCCCTGGGGACCGTGTGGATGTGTGGCTGGAGGCCCTTTGCTCTTGGGAAGGTGGTGAATGGGTGAAGAGGCACATCCTTCAAAACCGTGTTTCAGCCTCTGGCTGCGTCAGAGTCACCTAGAGGGTTTGTGAGAACAGTGATTACTCCTGTCTCCTCCATCATGATTCCTTAGGTTCGGGTGCGCCTGTAATTTGCACTTCTAACAATTCCCAGGTGACGCCTGGTCTAGGGGCTACACCTGGAGGACCTTTGCTTTAAGAAACCCGTGGAGAATTGCTTCATTTGATAGGGGAGCTACAGTTACATCAACTTGAGGTCTTCAGTTCATAACTGTGCCATTCTGAAAGTATTGTCAATTAATTAACTTGGACACAGATCACACGTAATACCCCAAGGCAATTCTAGAGCAAGCCTTGCTTCTGCAATGGATATAGGTCCTGATAAGTTATGCACCAATAGGATTTTAGAACATTGGATCATTAAGTCATTTGGTGTACTGATTTTTTTAATTTGGTAAAACTGGATTATTAAAAAATAAAGAAATGGAAGAACTCCCTAGTTAAATAAAGTCAAAGGGAAAATTTTCTTTAAAAAAAAGAAAATTATTATTTTTTAGAAAGAAGTTGTCGTTTTTTAAAAATCTCCTCTTTTATCTGTGACTGGAGTCAGATTTTTTTGTTTTAAAGTTTATGAGCTGGTTTTATCCGAGTGAGCTCCATCTGCACTGGAGTAGACGTCTGTCCACCACAGGAAGTTTCCCCATTTTCCACCAGCACACTGCTGTCTCAGTGGCGCTCCCGGTACACCTCTGTGTGCAGGTCCTCCTCTGAATCTGTGTGAAGACCAAGGAAAGGAGGGGCTCTTGCAGGGTCCGAGGTCACTCCTGGGGTAAAGCCGGTTTGTCCAGTGGACATTGGTGCATATCTTCTGCATGTTCCTGATCTAAACTTCTTGCCAGAGGACAGAAGGGGAGGATGGCGGTCGGGTCCGTGCATCCCGGGCATGCATGGGGGGCTGGGCTCAAGTGGCCCTCCCTGACCCCACCGACCTCAGCATGTCTCTTCCTGCTTCTCAGGTCAGTTCCAGTTGTAGGAAGATCTTCGTCTGTGTTATTTGTACAGACTCAGAAATGACACCTCCTGCAGGTGAAGTCCTTGCAGAAGAGAATCTCTTCATTTTCCTTTCAACCCAAAAAGCCCAGTGTAAAAATTACTGTTTTTAAAACATCTCCTATTTTATCTATGATTGGAGTCAGATTTTTGTATGTTTTTAAAATGTTTTAGCTGGGCGCCAGGGAATATTAATCGGTGTGAGCTCTCCCAGAGGTCCTCATCTTGGCACCAAGACCCGGCTCCACCCAACTGCCTGCAAGCTCCAGTGCTGGATGTCTCAGGCCAAACAACCAGCAAGACAGGAACACAGCCCCACCCATCAACTAAAATGAGATGACAGAGGAATATGTTACAGAAGAGGAGCAAGGTAAAAACCTACAGGACCAAATAAATGAAGAGGAAATAGGCAATTTACCTGAAAAAGAATTCAGAGTAATGATAGTAAAGATGATCCAAAATCTCAGAAATAGAACGGAGGCATGGATCGAGAAAATACACAAAATGTTTAACAAGGACCTAGAAGAACTAAAGAACAAACAGTGATGAACAACATGATAACTGAAATGAAAAATACACTAAAAGGAATCAATAGCAGAATAACTGAGGCAAAGAACGGATAAGTGAGCTGGAAGATAGAATGGTGGAAATAACTGCCGAGGAGCAGGATAAAGAAAAAAGAATGAAAAGAAGTGAGGACAGTCTCAGAGACCTCTGGGGCAACATTAAACAGCATTTGATTATAGGGGTCCCAGATGAAGAAGAGAAAGAGAAAGGGTCTGATAAAATATTTGAAGAGATTATAGTGGAAAACTTCCCTAACATGGGAAAGGAAATAGCCACCCAAATCCAGGAAACACAGGAAGTCCCATACAGGATAAACCCAAGGAGAAACATGGTGAGGCACATATTAATCAAACTAACAAAAATTAAATTCAACGAAAATATATTAAAAGCAGCAAGGGAAAAGCAACAAATAACATAAAGGGAATCCCCATAAGGTTATCAGCTGATTTGTCAGCAGAAACTCTGCAGGCAAGAAGGGAGTGGCAGGATATATTTAAAGTGATGAAAGGGAAAAACTACAACCAAGATTACTCTACTCAGCAAGGATATCATTCAGATTCAACAGAGAAGTCAAAAGCTTTACAGACAAGCAAAAGCTAAGAGAATTCAGCACAACCAAACCAGCTTTACAGCAAATCTAAAGGACCTCCTCTGGGCAGGCAACATAGGAGAAGAAAAAGACCTACAAAAACAAACCCAAAACAATTAAGAAAATGGTAATAGGAACATACATATTGATAATTACCTTAAACGTAAATAGATTAAATGCTCCAACCAAAAGACACAGACTGGCTGAATGGATACAAAAACAAGACCCATATATATGCTGTCTACGAGAGACCCACTTCAGACCTAGAGACACATACAGACTGAAAGTGAGGGGGTGGAAAAAGATATTCCATGCAAATGGAAATCAAAAGAAAGCTGGAGTAGCAGTTCTCATATCAGACAAAATAGACTTAAAAATAAAGACTGTTACAAAAGACAAAAAGGACACTACGTAATGATCAAGGGATCAATCCAAGAAGAAGATATGACAATTGTAAATATTTATGCACCCAACATAAGAGCACCTCAATACATAAGGCAAATGCTAACAGCCATAAAAGGGGAAATCAACAGTAACACAATAGTAGTGGGGGACTTTAACACCCCACTTACATCAATGGACAGAGCATCCAGACAGAAAACTAATAAGGTAACAAACTTTAACTGACACATTAGACCAGATAAACTTAATTGATATCTATAGGACATTCCATACGAAAGCAGCAGAATACACTTTCTTCTCAAGTGCACACAAAACATTCTCCTGGATAGATCACATCTGGGGTCACAAATCAAACCTTGGTAAATTTAAGAAAATTGAAATTGTATCAAGCATCTTTTCTGACCACAAATGCTATGAGATTAGAAATCAATTACAGGAAAAAAAAAACTAAAGAACACAACACATGGAGGCTAAACAATATGCTACTAAATAACCAAGAGATCACTGAGGAAATCAAAAAATACCTAGAAACAAATGACAGTGAAAACATGACGACCCAAAACCTATGGGATGAAGCAAAAGCAGTTCTAAGAGGGAAGTTTATAGCAATACAATCCTACCTCAAGAAACAAGAAAAGTCTCAAATAAACAACCTAACCTTACACCTAAAGCAACTAGAGAAAGAATACCAAACAAAACCCAAATCTAGTGGAAGGAAAGAAATCATAAAAATCAAAGTGGAAATAAATGAAATAGAAATGAAGATAATAAGAGCAAAGATCAATGAAACTCAAAGTTGGTTCTTTGAGAAGATAAGCAAAATCGATAAACCTTTAGCCAGACTCACCAAGAAAAAAAAGGAGAGGACTCAAATCAATAAAACTAGAAATGAAAAAGGGGAAATTAAAACTGACACTGCAGAGATACAAAGGATCATAAGAGACTACTACAAGCAACTATATGCCAATAAAATGGACAACCTAGAAGAAATGGACAAATTCTTGGAAAGGTATAACCTTCCAAGACTGAACCAGGAAGAAATAGAAAATATGAATAGACCAATCACAAGTAATGAAATTGAAACTGTGATTAATAATCTTCCAACAAACAAAAGTCCAGGACCAGATGGCTTCACAGGCAAATTCTATCAAACATTTAGAGAAGAGCTAACACCCATCCTTATCAAACTCTTTCAAAAAATTGCAAAGGAAGGAACACTCCTATACTCATTCTATGAGGCCACCATCACCCTGATACCAAAACCAGACAAAGATATCACAAAAAAAAGAAAATTATAGACCAATATCACTGATGAATATAGACAAAAATCCTCAACAAAATATTAGCAAACAGAATCCAACAACACATTAAAAGGATCATACACCATTATCAAGTGGGATTTATCCCAGGGATGCAAGAATATTTCAGTATACACAAATCAATCAGTGTGATACAGCACATTAACAAACTGAAGAATAAAAACCACACGATCATCTCAATAGATGCAGAAAAAGCTTTTGACAAAATTCAACACCCATTTATGATAAAAACTCTCCAGAAAGTGGGCATAGAGAGAACCTACCTCAACATAATAAAGGCCATATAGCCATATATGACAAAACCACAGCAAACATCATTCTTAATGGTGAAAACTGAAAGCATTTCCTCTAAGGTCAGGAACGAGACAAGGATGTCCACTCTCGCCACTATTATTCAACATAGTTTTGGAAGTCCTAGCCATGGCAATCAGAGAAGAAAAAGAAATAAAAGGAATCCAAATTGGAAAAGAAGAAGTAAAACTGTCACTGTTTGCAGATGACATGATACTATACATATAAAATCCTAAAGATGCCACCAGAAAACTACTGGTGCTAATCAATGAATTTGGTAAGGTTGCAGAATACAAAATTAATGCACAGAAATCTCTTGCATTGCTATACACTAGCAACAAAAGATCAGAAAGAGAGATTAAGGAAACAATCCCATTTACCACTGCAACAAAAAGAATAAAATACCTAGGAATAAACCTACTTTAGGAGGCAAAAGACCTGTACTCAGAAAACTATAAGATATGATGAAATTAATCAAAGATGACACAAACAGATGGAGAGATATACCATGTTCTTGGATTGGAAGAATCAATATTGTGAAAATGACTATATTACCCAAGGCAATCTACAGATTCAATGAAATCCCTATCAAATTACCAATGGCATTTTTCAAAGAAGTAGAACAAAAAATTTTACACTTTTATGGAAACACAAAAGACCCCGAATAGCCAAAGCAATATTAAGAAAGAAAAACAGAGCTGGAGGAATCAGGCTCGCTGACTTCAGTACATACTACAAAGCTACAGTAATCAAGACAGTATGGTACTGGCACAAAAACAGAAATATAGATCAGTGGAGCAGGATAGAAAGCCCAGAGATAAACCCACACACCTATGGTCAACTAATATATGACAAAGGAGGCAAAGACATACAGTGGAGTAAAGACAATCTCTGCAATAAGTGGTGCTGGGAAGACTGGACAGCTACATGTAAAAGAATGAAATTAGAACACTCCCTAACACCATACACAAAAATAAACTCAAAATGGATTAAAGACCTAAATGTAAGCCCGGACACTATAAAACTCTTAGAGGAAAACTCTTTGCCATAAATCACAGCAAGATCTTTTTGACCCAGCTCCTAGAGTAATGAAAATAAAAACAAAAATAAACAAATGGGACCCACTGAAACTTAGAAACTTTTGCCCAGCAAAGGAAACCATAAACAAGATGAAACGACAACCCTCAGAATGGGAGAAAATATTTGCAAATGAAGCAACTGACAAGGGATTAATCTCCAAAATATACAAACAGCTCATACAGCTCAATATCAAAAAAACAAACAACCCAATCAAAAAATGGGTGGAAGACCTAAATAGACATTTCTCCAAAGAAGACATACAGATAACCAAGAGGCACATGAAAAGATGCTCAACATCACTAATCGTTAGAGAAACGCAAATCAAAACTACGATGGGGTATCACCTCACACCGGTCAGAATGGCCATCATCAAAAAATCTACAAACAGTAAATGCCAGAGAGGGTGTGGAGGAAAGGGAACCCTTTTGCACTGCTGGTGGGAATGTAAACTGGTATAGCCACTATGGAGAACAGTATGGAGGTTCCTTAAAAAACCAAAAATAGAATTACCATCTGACCCAGCAATCCCACTCCTGGGCACATACCCAGAGAAAACCATAATTCAAAAAGATACATGCACCCCAATGTTCACTGCAGCACTATATATACAATAGCCAGGACATGGAAGCAACCTAAATGTCCATCAACAGAGGAATGGATAAAGAATATCCATATATTCTTTGTGGTACATATATACAATGGAATACTACTCAGCTATAAAAAGGAACGAAGGTGGGTCATTTGTAGAGACCTGGATGGACCTAGAGAGTGTCATACAGAGTGAAGTAAGTCAGAAAGAGAAAAACAAATATCGTATATTAACGCATATATGTGGAATCTAGAAAAATGGTACAGATGAACCTATTTGCAAAGCAGAAATAGACACAAACGTAGAGAACAAATGTATGGACACCAAGGAGGGGAAGAGGGGGTGGGATGATTTGGGAGATTGGGATCAACATGTGTACACTACTGTGTATGAAATAGATAACTAATGAGAACCTACTGTAGAGCACAGGGAACTCTACACAATGCTTTGTGGTGACCTAAATGGGAAGGAAATCCAAAAAGGAGGGGATATATTATACGTATAGCCGATTCACTTTGCTGTACAGCAGAAACTAACACAACACTGTAAAGCAACTATACTCCAATAAAAAAAATTTTTTTTTAATGTATTAGCTGGTTTGTTAACCTCAGAAAAGTGGATGCTGGTCAGTTGTGTCACTGCCTTGCTCTCAGCTCCCCGGGTGGAGGGGAGGCCGCCTGTGTCTCGGGGTCACTATAGGCTCAGTGCTGACCCTCACACACAACAGAAGATCTCGAGGTCACTATAGGCTCAGTGCTGACCCTCACACACAGCAGAAGATCTCGGGGTCACTATAGGCTCAGTGCTGACCCTCACACACAACAGAAGATCTCGGGGTCACTATAGGCTCAGTGCTGACCCTCACGCACAACAGAAGATCTCGGGGTCACTATAGGCTCAGTGCTGACCCTCACGCACAACAGAAGATCTCGGGGTCACTATAGGCTCAGTGCTGACCCTCACGCACAACAGAAGATCTCGGGGTCACTATAGGCTCAGTGCTGACCCTCACGCACAACAGAAGATCTCGGGGTCACTATAGGCTCAGTGCTGACCCTCACGCACAACAGAAGATCTCGGGGTCACTATAGGCTCAGTGCTGACCCTCACGCACAACAGAAGATCTCGGGGTCACTATAGGCTCAGTGCTGACCCTCACGCACAACAGAAGATCTCGGGGTCACTATAGGCTCAGTGCTGACCCTCACGCACAACAGAAGATCTCGGGGTCACTATAGGCTCAGTGCTGACCCTCACGCACAACAGAAGATCTCGGGGTCACTATAGGCTCAGTGCTGACCCTCACGCACAACAGAAGATCTCGGGGTCACTATAGGCTCAGTGCTGACCCTCACGCACAACAGAAGATCTCGGGGTCACTATAGGCTCAGTGCTGACCCTCACGCACAACAGAAGATCTCGGGGTCACTATAGGCTCAGTGCTGACCCTCACGCACAACAGAAGATCTCGGGGTCACTATAGGCTCAGTGCTGACCCTCACGCACAACAGAAGATCTCGGGGTCACTATAGGCTCAGTGCTGACCCTCACGCACAACAGAAGATCTCGGGGTCACTATAGGCTCAGTGCTGACCCTCACGCACAACAGAAGATCTCGGGGTCACTATAGGCTCAGTGCTGACCCTCACGCACAACAGAAGATCTCGGGGTCACTATAGGCTCAGTGCTGACCCTCACGCACAACAGAAGATCTCGGGGTCACTATAGGCTCAGTGCTGACCCTCACGCACAACAGAAGATCTCGGGGTCACTATAGGCTCAGTGCTGACCCTCACGCACAACAGAAGATCTCGGGGTCACTATAGGCTCAGTGCTGACCCTCACGCACAACAGAAGATCTCGGGGTCACTATAGGCTCAGTGCTGACCCTCACGCACAACAGAAGATCTCGGGGTCACTATAGGCTCAGTGCTGACCCTCACGCACAACAGAAGATCTCGGGGTCACTATAGGCTCAGTGCTGACCCTCACGCACAACAGAAGATCTCGGGGTCACTATAGGCTCAGTGCTGACCCTCACGCACAACAGAAGATCTCGGGGTCACTATAGGCTCAGTGCTGACCCTCACGCACAACAGAAGATCTCGGGGTCACTATAGGCTCAGTGCTGACCCTCACGCACAACAGAAGATCTCGGGGTCACTATAGGCTCAGTGCTGACCCTCACGCACAACAGAAGATCTCGGGGTCACTATAGGCTCAGTGCTGACCCTCACGCACAACAGAAGATCTCGGGGTCACTATAGGCTCAGTGCTGACCCTCACGCACAACAGAAGATCTCGGGGTCACTATAGGCTCAGTGCTGACCCTCACACACAACAGAAGATCTCGAGGTCAGGCCTAGGAGTCTCCCTCCCCACTCTGCAGAGAGCTAGGCTAGTTTAATTTGGCCTTTGAGAAAACTTGACTGCATTTCTAAGATCTTTGAAGAATATCCTTCCCTGGAATAAAAAGAGTGTGTGGTTTAAGAACTTTCCTACCCAGAGGCAGAGATACTGGATAACTGTCAGTGTCCAGCTTCGCCCACTGGTCTAAGAGTCACAGACTGCAGAGAAGGAATGCCCTGATCACTGTGTTACCAAGTCCCACCTTTTGCAGGAAAATCTCAGTGATGTGCTAATACACTCATCATTTTCAACACTGCTGAATTTTTACCAGGTTATCAAAATGTGATGGCCATTGAACTTTAATGAGAGTAGGGTACATTACAAAGGCTAAGGAATGTTCAATAGTGACCTTTACAACCCTTTCTAGAAGTTTTTTTCATTCATTAAGGAATATACTGTATTCGTTATCTGATGCTGTATAATGAGTTATCCCATACTTGCCAGCTTAAAACAACAAGCATTTATTATATCACAGAGAGAATTTCTGTGGGCCAGAAATCCAGGAACTGCTAAGCCAGATGATTCTGGCTCAGAGCCTCTTAGGAGACTGTCATCAAGCTGTGGGCCTAGGCTGGAGTCTCACCTGAGGGCTTGACCAGGGCTGAGGATCTGCTTCCAAAACGGCACCTTCACACACCTGCTGGCCGAAGGCCATGGTTCCTCACTGCACGAACCTCTCCAGAGGGATGCCCATAGCAGGGCAGCCAGCTGCCCCAGGAGCAAGTGATCCAAGAGAGAAACAGAGCTACAGGAAGCCCAGCACCTTTTACGACCTAATCTCTTCCGTTTTATTCTATTCATTGGACATGAGGTTTTAAGTCCAGGTCACACTCCAGAGGAGGGGAATTTGGCTCCACCTCTTCAAGGGAACAGCATCGAGCAATTTGTGGACATCGTAAAAACTCCACACATACCGATAATAAAGAAAGGAACTAAAAAGGTAATATTCCACTGCAGTCAGGCTGCCTGGGTTAAGATGCTGGCTTTTCTACACATTGACCAAGTAACCTTAGACAAGTTACCTCAGTTTCTCCATCTATAAAACGTGGGTTAGGATACTACCTCCTTCATAGGATTTTGATGAGTTAAATATGATGTAAGAACTTAGAATAATGACTAGTACACAGCGAACACTCAGCAAGACAGTGTTGCTACTAACATCTTCATCATTATCATTATCACCATCATCACCATCATCACCATCGTCACCACCGTCATCACCATCACCACCATCATCACCATCATCACCACCGTCATCACCATCATCACCACCACATCGTTATCACCATCATCACCACCATTATCATCACCACCATCATCACCACCACCACCATCATCGCCATCATCACCACCACATCATCATCACCATCATCACCACCATCATCATCGCCACCATCACCATCATCACCACCATCATCACCATCATCACCATCATCATCATCACCACATCATTATCACCATCATCACCACCATTATCATCACCACCATCATCACCATCATCACCATCATGATCATCACCCCATCATTATCACCATCATCACCACCACCACCATCATCACCACCATCATCACCATCATCACCACCATCATCACCATCATCATCACCATCATCACCATCATCATCACCATCATCACCACCATCATCACCATCATCACCATCATCACCGTCATCACCACCATCACCACCATCACCATCATCACCATCATCATCACCACCACATCATTATCACCATCATCACCACCATCACCAGCATCAGCACCACCATTCCATCATCACCACTCTCACCATCATCATTACCACCATTTCTGTTGTTATTGCTGCTTCAGCCACAGCTATGCAAAGAGTGTTTTCTCAGATGTTTAAAGTTTTAAAGAGTGGTGGTTTTTCCAGAGAAAACCAAGGATAATATTTTTTAAACTATACTTTATAGTTAACATGTCTTTCTGTTGGAAATTTCTTTCTCTGCTTACTTAAGTAATGTCCCTTCATCTCCTTTGAGTATTTCAAATATTTGAAATTTTTTTCCTTTTTTATCCATTCAGCAGACATTCATTGACCACCTACTGTGTACCGGGTCCTGTGGTAGGTTCTTAGTGTACAAAGAAAAAGAAATGGTCTCTTCTGCCCAGGCACTCACAGGGCCATGGGGGTGGTAGACACATGAGCCCAACAGTGGGCGTGCACTGGGGACTCGGGAAGGAATATCCCCAAGCACACGTGGCCCATTTTCTGGCTGTAGCAGCATCCTAGCTCGGTAAGCTTGAGCCAGCCACCGTGCTCCTCCGACCTTCAGGCCCTTGTGTGTAATAGAGCAGAGACGTCCAGCCTGACCGGGCGCTCGAGAAGATCAGGGTGGCTCGAGCACGGAGCCAGGCCCCCCCGAGGCTCTGTCCCTAGTGGCCGTGCTGCAGGGACATGGAGAAAGCACGACGGTCATTCCGCAGCGCGGGCACTGACCTCATCAAGTATGAAACACTGCTTTGCGCCCCGAGAGAAGTGGGAGGGAAGGGCAGGAGGGCACGTTTGAAGAAGGAGTAAAAAAGCGTGTGGTTCCGGAGGGAATCCGGGAAGGCTGAAGAATTCTCTCCTGTTTCATAAAGCGTCAGTCCTTGAAAATGTATGAGGTGTGATCAACTCTCAGCTTTGAGAGAAGTTTAGCTCCGGTTTCTGTTTTTCTGGGTTTGTGACTTTGAGGGGTTTGTTCAAGTTGCCAAAATTAATACCTTCCTATTAATCTCACAAACGTTATGCTGTGGGCCTGAAGGAACAGCTGCCTTGCTGGGAACTAAGACACGCTGGAGCTCAAAGCCTTCTCAGGAGTGAAGGACTCGGAGGGCCAACCGGCATTTTCCCCGATGGGCCGTGATTTCTCTTTGTTGGGGAAGGATTTTGATCTATATTATATAGGAGGAGAGGCTTGGCCCCTGAAAAGGAAGGTCAAGAAAAATGTGATGAATATAACAAGTTATTGTGCTGTGCACACCCGACATGGACCGACTCCGCGAGCCTCTCCCAGCCGAGCTGTTTGAGGAGCAGGCAGGGCAAGTGTGGGGCCTCGTCGGGGAAGACGTGACCAGACAGAAGCAGGAAACCCCGGGGCTGCCTGCAGCCTCCCGCGGGCATCCCGTCCGCCCCTTTTACCCCAAACAGTGGTAACAATGAAAACCCACCAGAAGCACCATTCACCTCTTTTTGAAAACCTGTCTGGAATTGAATCTGTAGGTGACACGCCGGTCTCCGCTCCCCCGGGT
Source organism: Eubalaena glacialis (assembly GCF_028564815.1). Classification (NCBI taxonomy): domain Eukaryota; kingdom Metazoa; phylum Chordata; class Mammalia; order Artiodactyla; family Balaenidae; genus Eubalaena; species Eubalaena glacialis. Next base: position 128,735,605 of record NC_083723.1, on the reverse strand, counting down.
CCGCCCGCCGGCCACCTCCTCGTCAGAGCTTCCGGGCGTGGTCGTTTTCGCTTTCCCCCCACGGCCGCCACGGGGATCTCTGGAGCACAAGCAACTCACGTGCTGTCCTCCTGAGATGCAGCCGGGACCCCACACCACGATGCCCACACCTGCCTCCCCCCTCCCCGCTGCCCTCCCGTCCCCACCGAGGGCCCTGAGCCCCGTCACTGATGCGTCAGCCCCAGAGCTCCTCGGCAGGCCTTTCCTGGCTCCCGTGTCTCAAACAGGCCCCTGGCCCCGCTCATCAACCCCCTTACTCGGTTCAGAGCCGTGTCCGAAATTATCTTGTTCAGTTATTGATCTGCTCTCTGACGATCAGAGGTGCTGTTGACGGGGAGTCCGGTGCCACCTGCCCACGGGGTCCACCTGCCCTCGTAGCTGTGCTTGATCAATGCACCTTCGTTAATTAGTCCACTGATTAATTAGGTGCCAGGACTGTTGCCTCTGGTTCATGTCCTTGAATCTGTTTCATTTTCCGTAACTGCTAACAGTTTTTGATTGAAACTGTTGGTAATTATATATGCCTTTGAAATTTGGTGGAATCTGTAACAGTTCATAACATGTCAGTGACCTTTGTTAATGACCTCTGATTTGATTCAACTCACTTTTCTTACCCTAAATCTGGCTTTGGTGACTCTGGAGCTTAAGCAAAAACATTTATATTATCTAATGACTTTGTAAAATGCTCCCCACCACCATGCAATTTAATATAAACTAGGTAAAATGGGTTTAGATGCCTTTAAAAAGAAAAGATTAGAGTTATTATTAATTACATCTTAACATTTTATCTTAATTATCTGATGTAAGAATATTTAGCTCAATTCAGTACACATTTATCAAGTGCTTGAGTCATATTCGGGGCATCACTTAGATGGTCTGGAAGACACGGGGCGGAGGAAACAGGTCCCGGGCGCTGTAAGGAAGTGACAGTACGTGCACGACGGACCCAGGGGAAGGCAGGGTTTGTAGCAGCCTGTGGAGGTGCCACCGGCACTGGACCCTGACTCCCGGCCGGGGCTCTCCGGAGACCTGGGAGGAGAAGGTGGCCACTGGGGAGACCGTGAGGGCGGAGACGCGGGACGAGGGGACTAAACAGCACGGCGCTTGGCGACTGGAAGCCGCCCGCTTGCGGTGGGGCGCGTGCGGGGACATCGAGGAGAGGCTGGAAGGGGAGGCCGTGGCTCCCGGGCTGTGCAGTTCATACCTAAGTGGTAGGGGCACCTTTGATCAGGAAGGTGTGTGGATCGGAGCTGCGTTTTAGGGCGACGGCTCCCCAGTGGAGCGAGGGAGCAGGAGGGGAGCTGAGAAGGCCGCCTTTCGTCAGGAGGTGAGGCTTCATCCCCCCACCCCCCCGCCAGCCTCAAATGGCCAGGATGATGGAGGCTCGGGCCATCCAGGGTCCCCCGCCACCGACCCCACGTCTGGGCCTCTCTGCCTGTGCCCCCTTGATGTCTCACATCAGCCCAGGAGCACCTCACCGGAGCCTTTCCCTGCTTCCCCGCCCTCTGTCGTGTGCGTCTGCTCTGCCGCGGCTCTGATGCCCTGCGTCGTGCTCTCAGGCCTCTGGCGTCTTTGTCTCCGTCTTGTCTGTGAACCCCTCTGGACAGGAGCCATCTCCACATTGCTGGTACCCAGGCACACACCAAGCACCGGGACGTTTGAAAGAAGGGCAGTGGAAATGGGTGAATTCAGATGAAAAAGGCACAGAGAGTTTCTGTTCTGAGGCCTTGGAGCTGCATGTGGCCCTCAGAGGGGAGACCTGGGCCTGCACTGCTGAGTGGTCACTCAGAGAGGGCTGGGGGCTCGGGAGTGGACAGGGGAGTAGGTGCTTGGAAGTGGTGGTGGACACAGCGGGCAGGACGGGGTCGGGGGAGCGCAGAAGCCCTGGGGACAAGACGCCGAGTCAAGGACCCGGGAGGAGGGGGAGCGCAGAGCCAGTGAGGAGCCCCAGGATGGAGGGCGTCTGGCTGATGGAGGGTGGAGGGAGTGTCCAGGCTGCATCTGCCCGCATGCGGCCCCCGGCCCCCTGCTCGCCCACCAGCCCCGTGGAGGCCGCGTGTTTCCGGAGCCTTTCAGGCCGTTGCAGGGCCGTGTGCCCTGGGTTTCCTCCGTCAGATGCGCCTGCTTCTTCTTCTTTCTCCCCAGGGCCCGCCTCCCAGCAGGTGGGAACAGGGAACGAATGAAACGGGCTCTCACACTCAGGGCAGCTAGGCACCCGCAGGCCCGCCCCTGCCGGTCAGGTGCCCCCTGTTCCCCAGTCCAGGGACCCCGCCCGCCTGGGCACCGATGCTCCCCAGGACGCCCCTCCCTCCGCCCAGGACCTGCTCCATCATCAGACAGCTGGGTCCTCCCGCAAGCTCTGCCCGCCCTGCCCAATCCCCTGGGGTCGAGGTCCCACCCAAAGGAGCCAGATCTCTGGCGGCTGAAACCAAACGTCCCTCTCACGTCGCGGCGTCTGAGGGCAGTGCTGACTGGGAGGCGCCCCGACTCTCTGCCCACGAAGGGCTTCGTCCTCGGACCTTCGCTCCGTCTCCAAAGCAGACGCCCCGGGTCCTGCCGCCGCACGCAGGTCGGCCGCGCAGGCCCAGAGCCCACTCCCCAGGGCGGCCTCGGGGAGCTGCCTGCAGATCGGGGCCCGAGGTTGGCCGCGCTGGGCTTGTCCCCGGGGCATGCCCATCGGAAGACCCGAGGGCGGCCGAGGCTTCCTGCGAAGCCGGGGCGCTGGGCTCCAACATAAAGAGCGGCCGCCAGAGGGATCTTGTTATACGTGTGTCCTTCAGTAATTATTCCGCAGAAAAGCTCGCCAAAGGCTCTTAGTGCAGCTGGCAAGTGAACCCTCCGAAATATATTTCCGGTTTCTGTTCTTCATCATCTTTTCAAAACAAATTGTTTTATCTTTGTTTTCTTTTTTTATTTTCCATTGGCTTTAAAAATAAATACAGATTTGAAAAACCTTACAACGCTTTTTATCGTCTTATACACTTGCACCTGCCCATGACCTGGAAGCTGGGCATTCGATATTTAAGGAAACCATTGTAGCTTTGAGTGAGACCCAGGGGCAGCCTCCCAGCATCCTCGGCTGTTGCAAACGGGTTGCTTGTTATGGAATAAGTGGTGCCTAACGGTTATTACATCTCTCACGTGGACTCCGGCCCCATGCAAGTCTTCTCTGTAAAGCCTATGGTTATTTTGTAAAGTTTCTAAATGATGTGCAGCCTCCCGCCTTATCTGCAGGGGAATGGTTCCTAGAGCCCCTGTGGATGCCTGAGACGGATGGTGGTACCTACCCCACATATACTATGTTTCTCCTGTGTGCACACCTGTGACACAGTTTAATTTGTAAAATAGGCACAGCAAGGGTTTAACAGCAGTAACTAGATACGTGTGTCCATCCTATCAGCCCATCGGCCAAAGGAGGCCAGGCAGGGCTGCCCTGTTGGAAGCCTGCTACCCACTCCTTGACCCCAAAGCAGGTTCGGGGCTCAGGCATCCATCCCGCTCTTCTGCCCGGGGTGCAGCTCTGCGGGGCCCCCGTTCTCGTGCTGTGACATCCCCCAGAGGGACCACAGCCTCCCTCTGCTGTCTGGACGGTGCCGGCCTACTCTCGTCCTGGGTGTTTGTCAGGCGGCTCCGGGTTCGCCCTCAAAGATCTGGGGCATGACTCGCTCATTCCCAGTGCCTCTGAGCGTCTGTCATCCCTAGAAAGACGCGCATATGAAAGACGCGCATAGAACCAGCAGAAAAAAGAAATGGGATGATTGACGTGGCTTCTGACACGGCTTTTGTGAGGGCTGTGGCATGCCATTTGCTGGGGACCCTCTTGTAATGATGCCTCTGCACTGCAGCTGTGCGGCCCTGTGATACGCTCCTCTCTCCCCCTCGACAGCCAAACGCCAGTCATTGGGGAAAATTGTGCTGCTGAATGAGGTGGCATGCAATTTATCCTCTGGAAATTGAACACTTACCTTAAGTGGTAAAAAAGGTGTTTTCTGTACCTTGATATAAGTTTGCATATAAATCTCTGCCTTCGTGTATATCATTCACGTACACTGAGCGTGTGTCTTTGTGAATCATCCTCTTTTATTTCACTGGAGTGTTTACTACACATTTTAAAACTGCTTCTGTACATAAGAAGTTAATAAATTAAAGTCCAGGAAAAGGTGTTTTCAGTCTACACCTCCCTTGGGGAGTTCAGTCCCAGCAGCCAGTGTGGCCGCAGGTGGTGGAGCCTGGGCCACCTTGCCGAGGCTTTCCTCACCGGACACCAGTAGGGCGTGTGTTTCTTTCCTCCCTGATTTTCTTCTTTATCGGCTCTGGATTTGTGTCTTAATCAAAGTGTGCAAGAAGCACGCTTAATCGTAAGGCATGGTGACACTTTTACAAGATGCTCCAGTCAATTAATGCGGGATGGCTGTGGAATGTTGCAGGAGTGCCTGCGATTTTCCATTTACACCAAATGAGTTTGCTGTGATTAATGTTATCATAGGAAATACCAGAGGAATTAATAATGATTAGGCCATTACTTCCAAGTGGTGCTGAAAACTCAGAGATCTTTACTCATTACAGCAAGAGCTTTCGAAAAATCCACCAACTTGAGTGTCTCTGTTCTGAGTGTACAATTTGAACTCGGCGAACTTGAGTGAAACAAGTCCCCGGACTTACCAGCTGGTGTTTGGTTTTCGATTCCTTTTTCTCCCAGAAGTATTCAAATTTGGGATCATGATAGGTCAGAAGAAAATAAGTTTTTTGAGGGGTTGATGTTTAAAAATTCATTTATTCATTTCAAAAAATATTAAATGCAAATTCAAGTGTTTATTGTGCACGAGGCCCTGCGTTAGGTATTCAGGGGATGCAGAGTTGAACATGACGTGGTCCCTTTTTGGGGGGACCCAAGGAGGAAGCACCACACACAAGATAAGTGAGGACCATGTGGCACAGAAGCTGAGATGGAGATGCCCGGGGCGGGGGTGGGGGGGGAGGGCCAGGGGTGACCCCCCCCAGGATTGTCTCGGGGCCTATAGGACAGAAGAAACTTCTCCCGCTTCCAGTGATGGCGGGGAGTTTGCCAGGCGGATGAGCCAGAAGGCGGCCTGGAGTTTGATGTCTTCAGGGCAGGATGACTTGGATGTGGCCTGGGAAGGACCCTGCACAGCGGGTGGAGCCAGGAGCGGCCAGGGGGTGCTCTGCAGAGGCCGTGTGGCTGCCACGGGGACTGAGCTGCAGCCCCTCTGAATGGGGGCAGAAACCACGTGGACGAGCCCTAAAGGGGGCGTGCCCACCGGGCAGCTGCCCCGTGCGGCCGAGAGCAGACGCCACAGCGGCTGTGCCGGGACCTGCGAGCTGCCATCCTGGGCGCCCGCCTGGGGTGCGAGCGGCGTCTGAACTCAGTGGGTGGGGGTGGGAGGGGGGCAGCGTGCGGGCAGGCGTGGCCACCCAGACATCGGGTGGATGGGGCTCTGCCCTCGGGCCTGGTGGGACCGGCTCGCCGGCGGAAGGTGATCTCCGCCCGCTCTCTGTGCAAGCCCGTCTGTGCTCGGTTCTCCTCGTAACATCGTGTCCTTGGTCGGGAGTGGAGACGGGGACTCCCTGCCTGCGGCGACCTTCACCTCCTGGCAGTCAGGGTGAGGACCCTGGGCAGAGGGCCTGGAGCTCGGCCTGCGTCTCCCCGGCTCTGCTCTCTCTGGGCATGTGCGTTGAGCTCTGGGAGCCCCTGCGGCAGAGGTGGCGAATTCGCTGAAACTGTCCCCAGATTATGATTTCCTCTGCTTTGCGCCCTCGTCTAAAGAGCTGAGTGGGTCAGGCCGTGACCGCACAGAATGTTAATTCAGGTTGTGTGCTTCCGGGCCCAGCCCTGCCTCTGCAGTCGCCCCTGCGGCCGTTTCCGTGGACCGCCCCCCATTCACGTCCTCCCGTCCCGGCTGCTCCTTGTGTCCTTCCCTGGCCCTCTCCCTTCAGCCCTGCGGGGACCCCTCACTGCTCTCCAGACCTGCGCCCCCAGCCCTCTCGGCACCTACAAGCTCCAGGACGTTTATGGACATTTCCACTGGGTGCCTCCCTGCTGTCTGTGCGATCCGCCTGAAACCTGACCTGCCAAGGTTCCGGGGCTGCTCCAGGAACCCTTTCCACTGGCGACTGGAGCCCCAGGGCTGCCCCCTCCGGTCCCCACATTCAGGTCACATTCTCAAACCTTCCTTCCAAGCCTCTCTCCTCTCTCTCTATTCGTGCTTCCTCGTTTCCATGGTTACCACCTGGTCCCTAGAGATCTCCTCAGGCAGTCTGATGAAATGCGGTCAGTGCCCACCCACCCAGGGCAGACCTTCCCTGCTGTGATTCCACTTCAGCCCGAAGCAGCCCAGGGCTGGACAGTGGGGACCCGACGGGGACGGGGGACGGGGGGCAGCCCTGATGCGCCTCTTCTTGGTAGGGGGGGATGTAGACTCATCATTTAGCCTGGATTAAAAGATTAAACAAGAACAGCTTTAAAAGGGAGATGAGTATGTGGCTTATGGGACAGGGCGCTCTGTCGCTTGTTCTCGGCAGCCTCCTCCGAGCTCGGGAAGGAGGCGTCTCCCCAGGGCAGCCTCGAGGGCCGGGCAGGGACTCGGCTGCCGCTGGCTTGAACCCCCCGGGACGTGACAGCAGCTCCTGCCTGAGCGTCTGCTTGACGTCCTCCTGGCACTTCGTGTCGTCTTCTTTCTTTCTTCCTTCCTTCACTGTATGCATGGGAATAAAATAAGTGAAATGACATCAGGGATTCACTTGGAAAAACAAAACAACACAACTGCTAGGCTACATCCTGGGACCTAGATCCTCCATCTCTGCTGATGGCCCGGAACACGCAGAGCTGGAGAGTCGGGTGAGGGCCCGGGAGGGCCTGGCCCAGCCTCCAGCCTCTGGGAAAGAGGAGAAACGGAGGCCGAGAAAGTCACCCGCTTTTCTGAGAACTCGAAACCTCCATGGGCTCTGATCGCCCTGACCCCGAATCACAGTCATCTTGGACAAGCCCTGACTTCAGAGCCTGGTTAGCGCCTCTGGAAACGGGAACGAGCTGGCCCCCTGCCCCTGCCCTCACGCGCAACCCTGCCCTCCTGATTATCCGCTCGAGAAGCCCCTGGAAGCCAAGCATCTTCTCAGGGCCCACCGCGCAGCAAACGCCCTCAACTGCCATGAGCTCCATGCTGACCACGGCCCACAGCCTGGCCTGTTCTGCTGCAGGAAAGTCGGTGCCAGCATATGGGGTGCGGCCCAGACCCCCGCCCACAGAGCATGCTGAGGGTGGGTGGAACCGTGCCTCTCAGGACCTTCCGTGTCCCCAACGGTGTCCGGGCCTTGGAGATGAGGGCTGGGCCTGTAATGCCGACTTCTCACGGTTAATTTGAGTTCAACGGTATAAGGTGGGCAGAGGTGCTTTGTAAACCATGGAAGGTCAGGCAGCTGTTTTTAATCTGCCTTTGAGGGCACCCACACAGGCCGGGAGGGCGCCCCTTCCCGACAGTTCGCTGCCCCTGGTCCTGGGTGTCCGAGGCGTTAAAGACGAATGCTCTGAATGATGTGGCATTAAAACTCTTGGAGCTGACCGTCCTGTAAAAGAGCCGACCCAGTGAGCCCCGGCCCCCCCTGCCTTGTGTCTCATTTACGCAGCTTAGAATCATACGTCGCCTCGGTTGCTGCTGGTTTTGGACCTTGAAAAACAGAGGGCACGTCTGAAATTCGGTGCTTCGGTGGAGGAGACTATGTGCGTCCTTTATTATTTGCGTTTAGCTTTATTTTTCCCGATAATTCAGCCCAAGGCAAGTTTGTCTTCACCACAGGAGGCAGGCTGCTGCTGCTCCTTTCCGTTTCCATCCCCTTCCTCGTTCCTTTTTCCCGCTTCCTCTCTGCGTCCAGCAGCTTTGGGGGCGTAACTGACACAGTAAACAGTGGGTCTCCTCCTAAACAGCCGGGTCGGTTGGGAGCAGCGGGCGCCCTGCTCCTCCGTCCACCTGCAGGCGCCTCGGCCCACAGCCCCGCTGCCCAGCGTCCAGTCCCAGCCAATCCTCCGCCTTTTAAAGGTCTAACAGACGGGAGCGGCTCACGTGTCACCACTGTTCCCGCTACACGAGTGGGGCTCAGCTCCGCACAGAGGTTTCATGTCCCTTCCCCACCCGGTCTGCGATCAGCGTGTCCCTGAGGCCCTGGAGGCGCGAAGCTCGGTCGGTGATCAAGGGTGCTGAGAGAGGGCAGGCCGCCTGGCGCTCATCACCTCCCAGGGGCCGTGTGTACTTGACCCCCAGGCTCTGTCTCACACCTGGAGGCACGACTGTCCACTGAATAACAAGCCTCCACTGCCGTGAGCGGATGGGCAGGAGGGTGCCACGTGGCTGCCCATCTCCTTTTCGTGGGGCCAGGACCCTGCGCTCAGGAACCGGCAGCGCATCTGCTTTGTCCACGAAATGCCCTCTCGCTCTGGGTGGGAGAAGCACCTCGCCGGCGCCCTCATCCTGAGTGCCGGGAGCCAAGAGCAGGTGCCCGCACATGGCACGTGGGACTCCGCAGGTGTGATTCGGGCGGGGCCCCGTGATGGGGGTCATGCCCACAGGCCAGCATGAGCACCGGGCTCCTTGCAGGTGAGGGGCAGGCCGCGGGAGGAAGGCCCCGAGAGATGCAGCCTCGCCGGCTTCGGCGGTGGAGTGACGGGCCAGGAGCCCCCGAATGCGGGAACCTGGGGAAGATGGAAAAGGCTGGACGTGGCTTCTCGCCTGGCGCCTCGGAGGGACCCAGCCCCGCCGCACCTGCAGACCAAGACGTTTCTGCTGCTGTAGGTTTGTGGTAATTTGTTAGGGTGTGAACACACGTTCAAACCCGGGACTTTTCAAATTCAGGCCTTTTTGGGAAGGATGCCAAGGAGGATGATAAGAAGCAGGGGAGGAGGAGGGGAGATGTAATCAGGGACCAGGCCGCAGACCTCTTCTTTCCAGGAAAGCCGGCGGGCCGCGGCCACGCAGAGCTGCTCCGTGAATAACAGACAGAACGTGCTTGCAGACTAATTCCAGGAGAGTTTACAGGCACCGAGGGACTCTTCTCAGGAGCGGCGAGTTGCTGTGGCTCTCTTGTTGGCAGCGGGCCTCCAGGTGGACTGGCTGTCCTGTCACCTGCCTGTGAATTATCCCAACGTCCCTGTCTCCATGGTGGTGAAACCACAAGGCTGACACCCTCACACGTGGCCCAGTGGAGGCCGTTCCCCTGGGTTTGCCAAGGTCCCAGCGCATGGGAGGGATTCAGGGCTGGTGGAGGTGCTGGGTGTGTGGATTTTCTGTGGTCTTCCTTAGGAGATGTTTTGGGAGGTGTGCTTTAAGTTTCTGGTAATTAGGGGCCTCCTGTTTTTAAAGCTCGGAATTCTTCAGAAAGACATCAAGTCAGACTGTGTTATTTGAGCATCAGAGGGGTGTGGGGTGGGGCACCGCAGCGACGTACGTACGGAAGAAAATCGAGGAAACGAAGACGATAAACCACGACTCCACCCCTGAGAACTGCAAACCTCCCTGGGCCCTGATCGCCCCTAACTCTGAACCACAGGGGCCCGCCAGCCTGAAGAGCAAGGGGGTGGGGTGAGTTGAGTGGGACCCAGAGTCATCACGGGTGTTGGGGGGAAACACCCCAACTTTCCAGGCAGGGCTGACTTTGATCTGAACGCTGGCCTCGCCACTTTTAACTGTGTGAACCTGGGGAAGTTACCTGACCTTCGCCGTGAGATGTTCGTCCATGTCGTCGTAGCTCCTCCAATCCTAGCTCAGCCGTCTGTGAGACACACCTGCACTTTGTGTGCCCTCAAGAGAAGGGCTCCGGGCTTCCCTGTTGGCGCAGTGGTTGAGAATCTGCCTGCCAGTGCAGGGGACACGGGTTCGAGCCCTGGTCTGGGAAGATCCCACATGCCGCGGAGCAACTAGGCCCATGAGCCACAATTGCTGAGCCTGCACGTCTGGAGCCTGTGCTCCGCAACAAGAGAGGCCGCGACAGTGAGAGGCCCGCGCACCGCGATGAAGAGTGGCCCCCGCTTGCCGCAACTAGAGAAAACCCTAGCACGGAAACGAAGACCCAACACAGCCATAAATAAATAAATAATTTTAAAAAAAGAGAAGGGCTCCCATTCCCAAACTGTCTTGCCATAGACAGTAAAATGCATCTTGAGTGCAGAAACGTTAAAATGTGAGAAGCTGCAAGCGGAAGTGATGAGGGGTGACGGTGCTTGTCTCCCATGTGAGCGCTAAATAAGTATTTAGCGCAAAGGGGCGCTTGCAGGATACCAGCTCCTGTTCCACGTCCCCGCCCCAGGTCTACCTCCTTACTCTAAAATTCCTCCATGGAGCTCACTTTCCGGGTTTTAGCAGGTGACTCCTGAACTTCCTGTTGAGTGAAGACGTGTCACCTATGGATGGGGTGACCGCATGTCCAGTTTCGGGGGGATGGTCCTGGCTCATCCCTGGGCAGCACCCACTCTCAAAGGTCCCCTCTTTGCAAGATGCATCGTATTGTGACCTGACTTGCAGAGAACAAAGGGCCAGCAAACCCAATCCCAGACCCACACGTGTGGTTAAGAAACGGGCAAGAGGAGGACGGTCACAGAGTGCAGGTGGTGACAGGCTGCCAGGGCTGGTGGAGGTGGGGCAGCCGAAGGGGGGCGGGACAGTCGTGCCGGGACTGAGATAGCTGCATCCCAGGCTGGTGTGGGTGGAAGCAGCTCCTGGTGGGGAAGACGGTCGGCTCTGGACTTTGAGGGGGTCGGGGGGAGACATACCCAAGGCCACTGTGTCCTGCCCAGGGTCACTGACTGGACCATTTGACCAAGCTAACTGACCGCCAGCGTGGAAAGCTTCAAATGTAATCAGTTTAACTCCAAATTGATTAATTCCTCTCAAGGCCAAGCTGTCCTCAGCTTTTACTGTCTTGACAAATTCAAGCGACCCTTTCATTTTTGTAGTGGTCAGAACCACAAGTCACAGTCAGCAAGCATCTTAATGTCGTGATGACCATCCTCTTGCTGCTCTTAGGGATCATCTAGGAAGATTTTTTAATTTATTTTACTTTATTTATTTTTATTTATTTATTTGGAGTATAGGTGATTTACAGTGTTGTGTTAGTTTCTGCTGTACAGCAAAGTGATTCAGGTATACATACGTATATATACTCTTTTTCATGTTGTTTTCCATTATAGGTTATTACAGGGTATTAAATATAGTTCTTTGTGCTATAGAGTAGGAGTTTGTTGGTTATCTATTTTACATATAGCAGTGTATATATCTTAGTCCCAAACTCCTAATTTATCCCTCCACCCTTCCCCTTTGGTAACCGTAAGTTTGTTTTCTATGTCTGTGAGTCTGTTTCCGTTTTGTATGTAAGTTCACTTATGTCACATTTTAGATTCCACATGTAAGTGATATCATATGGTATTTGTCTTTCTCTGTCTGACTTACTTCACTCAGCCTGATAATCTCTAGGTCCATCCATGTTGCTACAAACGGCACTTTTTCATTCATTTTTTATGGCTGAGTAGTATTCTATTGTATATATGTACCACATCTTCTTTATCCATTCATCTGTCGATGGACACGTAGGTTGCTTCCATGTCTTGGCTATTGTAAATAGTGCTGCAATGAACACTGGGGTGCCTGTATTTTTTCGAATTAGAGTTTTCTCTGGATATATGCCCAGGAGTGGGATTGCAAGATCATATGGCAACTCTATTTATAGTATTTTAAGGAACCTCCATACTGTTTTCCACAGTGGTTGCACAAATTTGCATTCCCACCAACAGTGTAGGAGGGTTCCCTTTTCTCCACACCCTCTCAAGCATTTATTATTTGTTGACTTTTTTTAATGATGGCCGTTCTGACTGGTGTGAGGTGATACCTCATGGTGGTTTTGATTTGCATTTCTCTAATAATTAGAGATGTTGAGCATCTTTTCATGTGCCTATTGGCCATCTGTGTATCTTCTTTGGAGAAATGTCTATTTAGGTCATCTGCCCATTTTTTTGATTGGGTTGTTTGGTTTTTGAGTTTTGTTTTTGTTTTTGTTTTCCAGTTGTAAGAGCTGTTTGTATATTTTGGAAATTAAGCCCTTGTCAGGCACATCATTTGCAAATATTTTCTCCCAGTCCGTATGTTGTCTTTGGTTTTGCTTATGGTTTCCTTTGCTGTGCACAAGCTTAAAAGTTTGATTAGGTCCCATGTGTTTCGTTTTGCTTTTATTTCTATTGCTTTGGGACACTGACCTAAGAAAATGTGGGTATGATTTATGTCACAGAATGTTTTGCCTATGTTCTCTTCCAGGAGTTTTACGACGTCCTATCTTATATTTAAGTCTTTAAGCCATTTTGAGTTTATTTTTTGTGTACGGTGTCAGGGACTGTTCTAACTTCATTGATTTATATGCGGCTGTCCAGCTGGGGAAGATTTTTTAAATGCTGATGTCCAGACCCCAAACTCGTGAATCAGGCTGCAGGCGGTGGAGTCAAGCTTCTGCATCCCGAAACTCTCAAGTGATCCCGCTGTGCACACAGGCTGGAGCCCGGGCTAGTCTGGCGTCCTCACAGAACGAGGATGTTGAGGACCCTGGCGCTGGGGCCCAGGGGGTGGGCGGGGAGCCAGCACAGCAGTCAGCACTCCGCCCCCCCGGTGCTGTGGGGAACCGGTGAGGCACGGCCGAGGGAAGGCCAGGAGAGGGCGAGTTTCTCCCAAATGATAGTTCCCTTAACTGCCTCTTACAGACGTGGAATAAGATCTGTTAAGAACAGTCTTCACTTAAAAATATATATTGTTCAAACTTAACCAGGACAAATAACATATAAATAGGATTTAATCATAGAAATTACATTTCATCAACATGGCAATCACTGCTGTCAAATTGGAAAGGTACAAGGAAACCACTTAGTGACTAGAATTAATACTGATTTGGCCTCTTCATCGTGGACTTTCTCTCCTGGTGCTAAATGAAGTGGTCTTGGCTGTAAAAGGCGTCAGGCACTTTGGTTGTGAGTGTGAGGCCCTGACCAAAGGTCAGGTGTCAGGACTTGTGCCCCAAGACAGAACTGTTCTCAGGCAAGGTTGTGAGCGGATTCTTTATGTTTATGGAACACATTCCCGGAGAAAATGTGAAGTAATTAAATCTAAGCTAATGGGCTATTTAGCAACTGAACTGATGTCTTTAACGTGTATCCCATATAATTCTTTTTAAGAACTGAGTCTTAACCACAGCCATAGTGCTTAAAGAGAAATAATACAATGGAATCGATTCTTAATTATTTCAGTCCTAGAGCACAAGGGTGCCTTCAATAAGTGAAATCCACAGATGGCTCCAAAGCCTTGTATCTGAGGTTCCAATAACTCATCTCCCCTTTCCCGGGGACAGACTTGCCTGTTTCTCGTCCGCTCCCCGCTGGACTCAGCGGTGGAGCCTGTGCGCCCGTCTGTGCTACAGCGCTGCCCGTGGGGCCACACTTACACTCACGTGGCCTGGGAGGTGCGGGTGGGTATTAACTGAAGACGCCCGCATCTGCGTGCTGTCCTGGGGAGGGCACATCACGCCCACTTTGCAGACAGAGCCTGGGACCTGTCTGCCCATCCACTTCACACGCTGCCAGGTGGTTTGTCACCATCACACATGGTTCACCCGATCCCATGGTCCACACAACAGACAGTCCCCAGACTGGATGGTAATAGCCGTCCTGAAATGGGGCCCCTCACATTAACCTCCATAAATCCCTTCGGGCCATGGCTGAGATCGTTCCTGACGGCTCAGTCGTGGACTTTCCCCACAGCGTCTATAGCAAGAGAGAGGTCAGGAACCTTCCTCTTCCACGGGCTGCCATCCAGATCGCTTCCTGGAGATCCCTCCTCTCCCATCACAGGTGTTTATCGAATTCCCAGCCTGGGCTGGACTCCAGAAAGGCTTTCAGTTCTTTTGGGTAAATTCTCAGAAGTGTAAGTGCTGGGTCATATGGTAATTCAATAATTTCAACGATTTCAATACTTTTTGAGGAACCGCCATACAGTTTTACAGAGTGGCTGCGTGGTTTTACATTCCCACAAGCGAGGGTTTTAATTGCTCCACACCTTTGCTAACACGTATTATTTTCTGGGCTTTTTGGGTAATAGTCATCCAAAGGGGTATGAGGTGGTATCTCATTGTGGTTTTGATTTGCATTTTCCTAATGATTGGTGATGTTGAGCTTCATGTCATGTGTTAATGACCACTTATATATCTTCTTTGGAGAAATATCTATTCAAATCTTTTGCCCATTTTTAAATTCTTTTTTTTTTATTGATCCTGAGAGTTCTTGATATATTCCATATACTAATCCCTTACAAGATACGTGATTTGGAAGTATTTCTCCCATTCTTTGGTTACCTTTTTACTTTCTTGATGATGTCCTTTAATGTGCAAAAGGTTTTAATTTTGATGAAGTCTAATTTGCTCTTTTATTGTTTTGTTACCTCTGCTTTTGATGTCATATCCAAGAAATCATTGCTAAATCCAATGTCATGAAGATTTCCTCCTACGTTTTTTTCTGAGAGTTTTACAGTTTTACCTCTTACAATTAGGTCTTTGACCAATCTTGATTTCATTTTTGTATATTATGTAAGGTACAGGTTCAACTTTATCCTTTTGCATGTGGATATCAAGTTGTCCCAGCACCATTTGTTGAAAAGATTGTTCTTTCCCCAATGAATGGTCTTGGCACACTTGTCAAAAGTTATTTGATCATACATGTGAGAGTTTAATTCTGGGCTCTCTGTTCTATTCCATTGTTCTGTATTTCTGTCTTTACTCCAATATCACGTTGCTTTAATTACTGCTGCTTTATTGTAAGTTTCGAAACCAGGAAGTCTGAGTCCTCCAATTTTGTTATTCTTTTCCAAGTTTGTTTTGGCTATTCAGGGTCTTTTGAGATTCCATATAAATTTTAGGATGGATTTTTTTCATAAATGGAGCGCTGCAAAAAGTGGGGGCACTGCAAAGAATGTATTGGGATTTTGATAGGGATTGCATTGAATCTGTACATTGCTTTGGGTAGTATTAACATATTAACGCTATTAAATATCACAGTCCATGAACATGGGATGTCTTTCCATTTATTTGTGTCTTTTAAAATTTCTTTCAGCAACATTTTGTAGTTTTCACCGTACAATCTTTCACCTCCTTGGTTAAGTTTATTCTTAAGTATTTTATTTTTTGATGCTGTTGTAATTGGAATTGTTTTTTTTTAATTTCCTTTTAAGATTTTTCATTGTTAGTGTATAGGAACACAGCTGATTTTTCCATGTTGATTTTGTATCCTGCAACTTTGTTGAATTCGTGTTATTAGTTCTAACAATTTTTTGTGGAATTTTAAGGTTTTTCTACATATAGGATCACGTCACCTGCAAACACAGCTAATCTTACTTCTTCCTTTCCAATTTAGATGCCTTTTACTTCTTTTTCTTACCTGATTGTTCTGGCTAGAATGTTCAATACTGTGTTGAATAGAAGTGGTAAAAACAAGGATTCCTGTCTTTTTCTTGGTCTTGGAGAAAAGCTTTCAGTCTTTTACCACCGAGTATGAGGTTTCCTGTGGGTTTTCATATTTGGCCTTTTGGCTGAAGTAGTTTACTTCTACTCCTAGTTTGTTGGGTGTTGTTCTTTTTTTTTTTATCATGAAAAGGGTGTTGAATTTTGTCAAATGCTTCTTTTGCATCAATTGAGATGATCTTGTAATTTTTTTTTCCCTCTTCGTTTTCTTAAAGTGTTTTATTACATTGATCAATTTTTGTATGTAGAACCATCCTTAAATTCCAGGAATAAATCCCACTTGGTCATAGTGTACAATTCTTTTAATACCCCACTGAGTTATGTTTGCTAACATGTTGTTGAGGATTTATACATCAATATTTTTAAGGGATATTGATTTATATTTTTCTTTTCTTGCAGTGTCTTTATTTCGCTTTGGTATCAGGATAATGTTGACCTCATAGAATGAGTTAGAGAGTGTTCCTTACTTTTTATTTTTTTGGAAGAGTTTGGTGTTAATTCTTCTTTGAATGTTTAAATCTGATCCAGGGCTTTTATTTGTTGAGAGGTTTTTGATGAATGATTCAGTATTTTTACTAGTTGTATGTCTGTTCATATTTTCTATCTCTTCATGAGTTAGTCTTGGTAGGTTGTCTGCCTAGGAATTTATTTGTAGTACTCTGTTGTAATACTTTTTATTTCTTAGCATACTTCGAAAGTGTCAAATATTACTATTTTAAAGCATTACTTAATTTGATTTTTTCATCTTTTATCCAAATGTATTATAAATATTTATCTCTAGAGATTATTTCACCATACTCTGATGCTCATTTCATTCTATAAATATACTCCCTTTTAAGTCTCTTATCCACTCACTGCCTAGTATGTAGTTTGCGGGCTTCCCCCGTGTGGATTAATACTCCAGCTGCCATGCGGCACACAAGCACATTACAGGGGTGCAGTTGCGATGCTGGTTATGCTATATGGGGGGAGCTGGCACTGTGTGTGGGCGCCACCATTCTGGGATGGGAGCACCAAGAGCGTCTGCAGAGACCTAAAGCCCCCTCGTGTTGTCCTTGTGTCCCCTACTAGTGCTGTGTCCCCTACTAGTGCTGTTGTCCCGTGTCCCCTACTAGTGCTGTGATGGGATCAAAAGTGCAGAACCCCCAGAGCAGTTTACAGACTCCGCCCACCTCTCTGCTTGCTCCCTGGATGTCAGTGTCAGACACTCGTGTTCTCGGAGTGGCCGCTTGCCCTGCTCTCACCCCATGGAGGACATTCCCTGTTGTCTTCCATCCCGTTCCTCTTTAGGGGACCTTCACAAAAAACAGAACCCGCTCAGACACAGGGTTTTACGATGGTATGGATCAGGTGTTCCGGCCAGGATGCACATTTATGGATAAGGTGTTCCGGCCGGGATGCACATTTATGGATAAGGTGTTCCGGCCGGGATGCACATTTAAATGATCCCTTTGCTCTGTGGCAATAAACAAATTCTTTTTGTGAATTTCTGATGTGAGTCAGTCACGCAGATTAATTCCAACTCTCAGGCCCAGGAGCCAAAAGACAGCAGGCCCTGTATATGAAAATGTATCCTCTGGGAAAGTAAGATTTTTATTAAAAACTGAAGCAGTGACCCAGGACACTTGGCCACCTCTGTGGGCCTTTCATGCTCATGGCGTCTCAGCGCCTTGTGGTCATTCCTCCCCTGGGGGCTCGGAGCTGCGGCCTCTCTTACCTTATTCCTTTGTTTACGAAACACACATCACGGCTAAAGGCTGAAATTAGGCTGACGCCCGGGACAGGCAGAGCACAGAGGGCCCGGTGTTCACACGTGTGCTCATCACACACCTCTCGTGTTCGTTAGTGCCCGAGGACGGTGTGGTGTTTCTCAAACCAGGGCCCCGCCTGTCACAGACTCACTGGCCGAGACTGAGGAGCAGTGTGTTTACGGCGGTTCACCCAGAATCTGTCGATCGATGTCCTGCTGACCTGCGCCGGGAACCCGGCTGTGGGCAGGAGCCACCGCTGCCCCAACTGGAGCCCAGCCCGCCGCCCACAGGCTCTGCCGCATCTCTTACTGGTCACACGTGTCGATGCGCAGGGCCCCGCGTCCGCCGCTCTGGCTCCACGCTGCCAGCACTGCGACTCAGAGACCCCCAGGAAAGCTCTTAGCTTAAACCCAACGGCTCCCTAGCGTTTCTCACAAAACGGCCGCCAATAGCCGTGTACCGACTGCCAGCGTGAGGAACGATAAAGCCTCCTACCAACACAGCACAAATGCATCGCGGTGCTAGGGGCACACGATGTCCCGGCAGCTGACATCGGGATTAGAGAACACACTTGTCACAACTTGCATGTTTCCTTCTTGGCCTCCCGGGTTCCTGCTGACCCGAGTCTCCTTAGAAATATGCAAAGGCCACTTTTTGTTGCTGAAAATTGCACCGATCTGGGGGCTTTCTCAGAGGTGTTATTTCGGAGTCTCCTGCCTGTGCCTCACAAGCCGGGGGCGCGCTGCGCTGCCGACCGCGGCACCGGGACTTGAGGGGGACCAGGAGTCGCACCGTCCCTCGGGGCCTCCCCGTCAGCCCCCTGTGCCGAGCTGCCGTGCTGACCTTACCCTTCCCGTCTCTCTTTTCTGAGTTGCGCCCTGCCGCTTAAAACCAGGCTGACTAGGGGTGGTCTCAAGCGGGGATGTGCCTGGAGCCCGTGTCTTCCAGTGCTCGAGTCACCCCCGCCGTGCCCTGTCGGAAGCAGACGCGGGCTCAGGACCGGGTGGGGACGTGCCGCTCTCCTCCAGGGACCTGAGACTGGCTGCTGATGCCCTCCCGGCTTTTGCCTTTAGAGAAGTTGATGTGGTTTAGAAATCACTGGCAGGGCCTCCCCGTCCACTGGTTAGATCTAGAAGTAGCCCTGCGCGGGGAAGGTGTGAGCCTGTCTCATGTTCTGTGATAGGTTTCCAGCTGCAAGGAATCTTAAGTATCACAAACATGAAGTAGCTTTGGCTGTAGTACTTAGAATTGCTTTTCTCCACCAAAGTACTTACGATCTGGCATAAATTCAAGATATTTATTGCCAAAGAAAGGTTGCCTAATCGGTGGTGAGCAGTATGCCAGGATAGAAAATTCCAGGCTTTTCTGAGTTACTTGGAGCTCACACCAGAGCAGCGTTTGTATGTGTGCTGTTCCAGTGCACAAGAGTGGCCTCGGAGAATCGATATTTCTGGAATATAGTGTGGAGGGGTGTTCCTCGCACAGAAAAAAGAGATTTATTTACACTGACCCAGCGGCACTCCGCTTCATCCCTGGGCAGAATGTGAAATCGAACAAAGAAGCAGTGCTTTGTCAAGTTCAAGGAGAATGCCAGAAACTCCCCAATTTTTATATTTTAACTCTATTATTTTGCTGTATTATTCTTATTTATTTTAAAAGACGATTTAGTAGAAATAGACATAATTACTGGAAAGCACATGGGATATATAAACCCATCGCCTGACTTGGTTCCAGAGATTCAGAAGGAACTGGTCTGGGTCCCCCCAGGGGCTCAGAGTGTGACAACCCCCCGACTGGCACACAGGTGCCCTGGGCCCACTATCTAAAGGTCCTTCAGGCAATTAGGAATGAAATAACAATTTAAGATCAAATGTGTAACATTCACTTTTTAGCCCAGAAACTGAAACTGGTTCACTGTTGCTGGAACCTCCACTAATGCGACATTTAAAAAAAATACTAACCCTTTGAACTGCCTTTTAAGAGCGTCCTCTGGGTGAAGCTGCTCCTGTGAGCAGGCGTCTTCAAAGGGTAGCGTCTGCGGCTCAGGGAAAGGGGAAAACATTCACACCAGTGGTTTCTGCTTCAAAATGCTGATTTTCCTGTATTCCTCCAGCGTTGCTTTGTGGCATCCCCTTCTCAGTGCTGTCACGGCCCCTTCATTCCTCTGTCTCTCCGTAAATCTCTTCCCTGGGCCAGTCCTACATCTGAGCCCTGCTTCCTGCCCGGCCCCTGGACCTCAGCATGGTATGCAGGCTACACCGCCGTCCACAGCTGCCCTCAGACCTTCTGAGGACCAGGCTGTGGGCAGGAGCTGGACCACTTCTGCAGGCCTGGAACAGATCAAGCGGGCGGGGGGAGAACCGGAGCTCAGCGGTGCAAGCAGGTGAGTCCTACCCCAAAAGACACGGCCGTGGCAGGTGGTGTCGCAGGGCAGCTGCAGCATCAGACCGACCAGACCATCCTTCCGCTCGCGTTTGCGCCCCGTGGAAGGGGAAGGACCAGGCTGGACGCTGGGGTCCCTCAGACGGGGCTCTGGGAAGTCCTAAAGGGTTTATGGGGCAGCGGTGATGGCGGAGGTCTGACGGGAACTCAGGTTGCAGCGTGGGTGCAGGTAGGGACCCTCAGATCAGGATCCGGTGGCACAAAGTTGGATGGATTCCTGAGCCCCCAGGCTGGGCTCTCCGGCCGGGTCAGCAGGTGCGTGTGCCCTGCGCTCTCGCCCGGCATCTCCGCGCAGCTCCCCGTGTGCTGGAGCAGGTGGCAGGCCCCCGGGGAGGGTCCCATCTGGTCGCATCCTCCCCTGAGCTCTGGGCGTGGAGCCCTCCCCGGCTGCGGTCACAGCCAACACCGCATGCGCTCAGGACCGCGTTCACGCACCTGAGGGGTGGCCGCGAGTGTCACGTCAGATCTGACCTCACCATTAACACAGGACTCGCCAGAGACTCCGCTGGGAGGAAATTCCAGGTTCCAGAGCGTCCGGGGATCTACTTTGAGGGTCACCCGTCGGTCCCCTGGGCTCCTGGGCCTGCGCTTCGGGCGTAGGAAGCTGTAGTTTCTCGTTCATATTTCCTTTCAGAGCTCATCCCCCGCCCCCCGCCCCGTCTGTCTTTGTCTCTCTCTGTCTCTATCGCTGTCTCTCACACACACACACACACACACACACACACGCACACCCTCTGATCCCTTTGCCGCCCCCCTGCATCCAGGCCTCTCCCTCTCTGAGGTTTGCCTTCCGTCTGCGGTGCCCAAGGGGGCAGAGCGAGGCCCAGGCAGCGAGTGTCCCAGGGGAGCTCTGGCCGGAGGTGCCTTCTCTTCTGCCAGCTCTCCAGCTCAGCCTCGATTTTGTTCTGCGGTCTGACCCTCGAGGGTTGCGGGCAGCCGAGGCTGACAGAGGAAGAGGGGCACAGGCGTGGGGCGGTCGTCCGTGAGCTCTGGAGACATATGGCAACAAGCCGCAAAACGAGACCCAGTCTGCAGGACGCAAAACAGGGCGTCTGGAGAAACAGAATCAGACCCGTCGACGCTCGGGATGAGCGCATCAGCGGGGGATGAGCTGGAGACGCATGCAGCAGCCCGACACTCGTCAGCTGAGCGGGCGCGGGTCCGAAGCCAGGAGCAGCTAGACTCGGGCCCACGCAGGGTTGGACAGACACGCAGACCGGAGGGAACTGGGGGGTCACAGACGGGAAAGGGGGAGGCACAAAGGGAGGCAGACCCTGAGGCACCAGCGCCAGAGGTGACAGAACTCGGAAGGCATCTGAAGCCAGAAAACCTGCCAGACTTAAGACCAGGGAGCCAGGAGCTGGGATTAGTTCATTATTTCGATTAAATGAGAGTCAGTGAAGAGTAGAACATCTCTACTTTTCTCCCCGTTGAGAGGCTGTGACAGTGTGTCTGTGCCCCTTCCAGCGTTAGGAGTGGGTCAGAGTGACGGTAACTGGACCTCGGTGGAGCCCCTGTTACTCGTGATGTGCCCAGGCCTCGCCTGTCCTTCTCAGGACACGAGCTGAACTTCTCCAGACCAAAGATGAGAAAGTCAGAATAAAAAACACACAGGTCCCCGGGCAGAGCCCGTTGGGGTTTGTTTGCTGGTTTTACAAATCCCCAGTAACATATTAATTGTTGTGCGTTTCCTCTTTTTTAGGAGAGGTTCTTTGTAAACCTAGTAAAATTAGTAAAATCCTAATTTCCTGCAGGTTTTGATTACAAGAGGTTTTATGTATCCGTTTCAGACAACGGGCCACCCTTGCCTGACCTTTACTAAACTGGGCACCAGTGTGTGTTTCATCCCTGACTTAGAGAACGTGATTTGGAATATGAGGTTGACCAGTCCAAGGGGCCAGAGACCGGAACACGGGGAGGGTCTTCTGTCCCGGGGGCCTCCCGTGACGCACACATGCTCTCCACGTGCGGTTGTGAGCTGCAAACCCCGGTAACAGCCGCCCTGGATGAAGTTAAACCATAGCAAGTGGAGGTCAGGCTCCCAGGTTACGCCTCGTGAAGAGAGTTGGCAGACTAACGACACAGAGGGATTTCATCTCGTTGTATTGTTCACATGTGAGGGGCCCCTGCTCCATCGGCGGGAAAGGAACCGGCGACTCTCAGCGTCCCCACGGTCCTGGCAGCATCATCACTGGAGCTCTGAAGTGTCCCCCCACCCAGATCTCCCAGCTACACGGTCATCCCGCCACCATGCCCGCCCCACTCCGGTTCTCGACGCCAAAGTGGAAAACAAAGGGCCTGGCTCACAGCAGGGCCCACATGCCCTCTGTAAAGCAGCTCCAGGGGGGTACCAGCTCCGTGATGAGGGGTGCTCACCATGGCGGAAACAAAATCAAAATAACAACGAAATACAGGAATACGAGAGAAACAGGAGGTCACAGGCCAAACTGCCAGTAAACACCAACAAAGATAGCCAAACATGAGTCTGAACGTTGGAGCAGAGACAGGCCAGTTACAAGGGTCCCAGCAGCAGCCTCCGTTCATTCAAGTGTTCATTCCTTCGGAAACACTCGGTCGGGAGGCCGTGTTTGCTGCCGGCATTGACCACGTTGGGGGCACAGGATGAGACCACAGGACCACAGAGCTTCACAGTCTGGAGGAAGGACGGCAAACAGACACTGATGATACAGTATACACACAGCGTGGCCTTAGAATCTAATCTGTCCTGACATAAGCTTTAAACATTTATTATGGTATTTTTACCAAGATATGAAATGTTGGTGACCCACAAGCAAAATAAATAAATCAACCCACAGTCTCAGGGTTCTAGTGCAACCTTGTAAAACCTTTCCGCCAATTTGAACTCAGTTTGTCGAGAGGTTGAAAGTCAGCTGGCGGGGCCTGGAGTCTGGATTCTAACAGGGCCGGGAGGAGCCCCAGACGGACTGGGTGCTGGGAACCTGGCCGGGCTCAGGGCTGGGGAGGCTCTGGACACAGCCCCCCCCCCCCGTTCTGGGTTCCTCTCCTCAGGCATCCGTCATGGGCTTCAGATAAGCCTAGTGTCCGGGGGCCGAGGAGTGGGGACCCTGCCCAGTGGGGGACAGACGTGTAAACAGTCCGTTTGTTTTTAAGGTTTGGATGGAATGTGGGCTCAGAGGAGACAGTGGTCCAGGTCACCGGCTGGAGGGCAGAGGGGTGACCCCCGCACCCCAAAGGCTGGACACGCGGGTACCCGCCCGCTGTCCTGCCAGCGCAGGCGGGGGGTTGTGAACAGAGCTGTGGCCGTGCCCCCGACCCCTAGGGTTCTGATTCAGTGGGCCAGGGAGAGCCCTGGGATTAGGACGTCCTGACGGCCCGTAGCAGACACAGGCTGTCAGAGCTGAGGGGCCACAAGGCAGCCCCAGGGAGGTGATGGGTTTCAGGATGAGAGAGACCAGTTTGGCGTTTCCGGGTGGGCGGGGATGAAGGCAGCTCAGGCCCGACAGCGGCGGTGAGGATGGGGGGCGGGCGGGGCAGACTGAGGGGACGAGGACCTGGACGTGCCAAGGGAGGGGCCGGGGGGCGGGACCGGGAGACGGTCTCTCCTCAAATGGGACGTCCAGTCCGTCTGGAAGGGGACCCCGTCAGCGCCCCCCGAGCCCCGCAGGGCCCTCCAAGGCCTCCGTGACTCGTAGAGACCGGAAGGCCCCCAGACCACCTGCAGACACCGTCTCCCCGCGTTCCTGAACCTTCCGGAATCCCTTTCGGTGAGAAGAAACCCTTGTGTTTCTCAGTAAAAGAGGAAAGGCTGACTGACGTTCTCATCCCCAGGCGTAACCCTTGGGTCCGCAGAGGCCCGCAGGGAGGGCTCGGGCTGGGGTCCCTGCACCGGGGTGGGGAGGAGCCCGGGGGGTCGCTCCCCGCGGCTTTCACACGGAACATGTCTCTCCACACCTCGTGCCGGTGTCTGCACGTGTGTCTTTGTCACGTAAAGTAGCCTGAGAGCAGCCGGCCGCTCCGGCCCTCGCCAGAGGGACCCTGTCTACCTCCACCGAACCCGCCGGCCAGGCAGCGGCCACTTGCTCGGCTTTGGGGGTGGACGGAAACGGACGAGGTGCGGGCTCTTGGCACCTTGCCGGGTGCCTTTCGTTTTACACGTGGGGCAAGCGGAACCCTGCTCAGGTGGGCCTGTGCTGAGCCCCCTGCCCCCGTGACCCCCGTTTCTCTCCGCCCCGTCCATCTCGTGGTTCCCCCCGACCTGCACCCTCGCCTTCTGTCTCAGTGCCGGTGCCCGACTCCCGCTCAGCGTGAGGAAAGGCGAGCCGTGCACTTGATCCGAGACTGAGCTGCGAGGGCAGCGCCCGGCGGGCTCCGGGGCCCAGCTCTGGGCGATCCCTGCGCATCCCGCGTGTGGTCGGGCCCGACGGCCCCTGTGGACCGGCCGCTGAGGGAACTTCAGGAGGTCACTCAGAACCGTGTTCCTTGCAGAGCCGACTGTCCTAGAAAGGGCTGTCCGCGGCCTCTCGTGCAGCCGGGAAGGAAGAAATCCAGAGTGACCGTGGGCTCCCAGCGTTCTATTTAAACTGGACGCTCAGCCCTGTAGCAGATTCAAGAGCAAATGCCCGACATGCACATATGGGAAACACTTAACACCCCCTCCCCCTGCAAACCCCAGAGGCTGGGAGCCTCCTGGGCAGCAGAGCGATGGAACTCGAGGCTGGACAGAGCGGCGAGCGGGAGGCAGAGCCCCGTGGGAGCCCCTCTCGGCACGAGGACTTCACCCCGCATTTCAAGCTTCCACGGTCTGGCAGGCTGATGAGTTTGCAGAGGTGCTGCCAGGTCTCAGGCCCGTGGACGGAGGGACCCATCAGGAGAGATGTCGTTAACGTGTTCCTGCCTGGCTGAGAGGTCAGCGGGGGGCTGGACACGAGAGGGGGTCTGACCGGGCTGCTTGCACTGGTGACCGGGCTTCATCCTCTGTACGGTTAACCTCCGAGGTCACTCCTGAGGGCAGAGGGGACCCTGCCACTGTGTCCGACTTCACTTCCATGCAGACCCTCCGTGCAGTCCTGCCGGGGTCCCTCACGGGCCCCACCAGGTCCACGATGTCCCCGCCGCACCTCTGCTCGTGTTCGTCCTCGCCGGGAGGTGCTCGTCACCCCACGAAGCCCCAGGCCGTTGAGCGAGCGGGCGCTCTCCCTGCCCTGAGCCCTCGCAGCGTTTGTCTTGCGCTGCTCTGTGTTGTCACTTGTCTGTTTAAGCATCACTGGTTTTGTCTCCTCTACAAAACCGTGAGCTCCGTCAGGACAAGGCCCACGTCTTAGTCTCTGCAGCGCACGCACCCCGACACAGCAGCTGTCACGGAGCTGCAGCAGGCAGCCCAGCACGTGGCCCCGCCATCACCCACGGCTCCCAAGCTCACAGCCTCCAAGCCAGGTTCCTTCAATGACTGCTGACACCCAGTGATTTGTGTCCCCGCATCTCAGGCCCCCTGCAGCCTCCCCAGCTGCTCTGGAAACAGCAAGCCCAGCCGTCCCCCTTACACCCACCTGCTGGCCCTCCCCTGGGTGACAGCGTGGCCTGTGGGCTCCCCCCAGGTGTCCACATGGCCCATTGGCTCCCCCGGGTGACCATGCAGCCTGTGGGCTTCCCCCCTGAGGTGTCCATGTGGCCTGTGGGCTCCCCTGGGTGACCACGTGGCCTGTGCCTCACTGTCTCAGCAAGGCCTCCCTGACCTCTGATGCAGGGTGGCGCTTCCTACCCCGTTCCGTCCCCTGACCTCCTCCTTTACGTCCATCACCAGTTTGTTTTTAATTTTATTGTCTGCATCCCCTGCTAGGACGTCATCTCTGTGAGATGTAAGATTTTGTCTGTCTTGTTCCCTGTGGGAGCTGGGAGCCCAGGGTGGTGCCTAGGGCATGGACCACGGGCAGTGGACCTGGTGGACGTGGACCCCCCGTTGTGTCCGGAAAACCTGTCAAATGTGCCAAATGCCCCACGTTGCTATAGGAACCAGGCCAGTCACCTTTGTATATTTAAATGTAAGACTTCAAACGCTGTGAATGTGTCTTAGATATTTGTAAGGAAATAGTTGTAGAAGAAAAACTGAGAATTTTGAATATAATCGCTCTCCCCCCTCTCTGTAGCTTCCAAGTATATTGACTCCGAGTGAAGGGAATCTTGTCAAATGAACATAATTTGTAGGAAAAGTATAGGATTTGGTTTCCAGGTTTCCTGCGCCCTCCCTAGCGTGAGTGTATCAGGGAACATTTCTGAGAAGGGCCTGCCTGCCTGCCTTCTTGGTGGCTTCAGAGCAGCTGATCTCTTCAATCTTGCTTTTACAACCAATGTCAGTCACAAAGGCAGAGGAATCCAGAGTGACCTGGTCCTCGGGGAGACGAGCATGGACAGGGCCGCCCAGCACCTCTGTCCCTCGGTCCTTCAGCAGCCGTTCACCAAGGGCTCCAGAACCTGGCCTGTCCCGGGGCTGTGAGGCCGACAAAGCTTGTCAGCAGTGGTCGAAGGTGGCCCTTCCAGAGCCTGCTCACAACGGGGGAGCCGCAACCTGCAAAGGAACCGGTGCAAGGAGACAGGACGGGGGTCTGCTGCTCTCTGAGCTTGAAGTGCTGGCGCGGGGGGTGGGGGCCGCGACCCCTCCTGCGGCTGGAGGTGCCGGCAGGCTGACCCTCACGGCCATTGTGTGGCCATCAGTGTGGGTCACTCGGTGATGTCACCATGCTCACTGGTGCCGCCGACAGATTTTCTCAGGCCAGGCACCAAGGTGGCGACACCACAGATGAGGAATACGGCCCCATCCATGCTCTTAAAACACCCGTAATCCATAGCAGCAAATATATGGGAAGCAGATAAGTGCAGCACAGCTAAACTGATGAAGCCTTTAAAAAAACTGAGCTTAAATTCACATAGCATAAGCTTGACCATTTTAAAGTGAGCGATTCAGTGGCATTTAGTACAGTCATAGTAATGTGCAGCCACCCCTCTGTCTGCTCACTAAACATGCGTCGTCCAAGATGCACCCTCTCACTTTCAACTTACTTGTGTCTTTGGATCTAACGTGGGTCTCTCATAGACAGCACACAGTTGGATCAGACTTCTAAAAAAAATCTATTCTGCTAGTCTGTCTTTTAATTTTCGAATTTAATTCCTTTACATTTAAAGTAATTTCTGACAAGGAAGGGCTCACTTCTTCCAGTTTGCTATGTTTTCCTCTATATTGTACATGGTTTCTGTTCCTCAGTTCCTCCTTTTTCTGTTTTTGATTGATTGATTTTAGTCTACCATTTTGATCCCCTTCTCATTCCTTCTCTGTAAAATTTTTAGTTTTTTTTTTTTTTTAGTGGTTATCATGGGGATTACAATGAACATCCCATATTTATGGCAATCTATTTTGAAATAATACCAAATTAATTTCAGAAGCTCCTGTACAGCTGCTCACCCAGCTTTACGTTGTTATTGTCACAAGTTACCTCTTCATCGTCCTGTGCCCGTTAACCTGGATTTATAATTATTGTGTTATCCATGCATCTGCTTTTAGATCGATTAGGAAACAAAAGAGGAGGTACAAACCCAAAATACAATGACACTGGGTTTCATATTTATCTACGCAGTTATTTGATTTCTTTGTACGGCCTCGGTCACTGTGTACTTTTCTTCCATGCCAGCCTCAGTGACTCCCTTTAGCATTTATTGTAGAGCAGGTCTACTAGCAACAAATTCCTTCAGTTTTTGCTTATCTGGAAATGTCTTAATTTCATCTTCATTTTCAGAGGATAGTTTTGCCAGATATAGAATTCTTGGTTGACAGGTTTTTTTCTTTTAGCACTTTAAGTATGTCATCCCATTGCCTTCAGGCCTCCATGATTTCTGATGAGAAGTCAAGTGTCAGTCTCATTGAGGCTCCCTTGTACATGACAAGTCGCTTCTCTCTTGCTGCTTTCATGATTCTCTGTCACAGTTTGACTAGGATGTGTCAACATGGGTCTCTTTGAATTTATTCTGTGTGAAGTTAATGGAGCTTTTTGGATATGTACATTTGCGTTTGTCACCAAATGTGGGACGTTATTGGCCATTATCTCTTCTAAGACTCCCTCTTCCCCTTTCTCTCTGTTCCTCTGGGGACTCCTGTAACGCATATGTTGGTGTGCTTGGTGGTGGGCACAGGTCCCAAAATGTGGGCTTCCTCAGGAACAGTTTCTCCAATTGCTTTTTCATTCGTGAATCAGCCATACTTTCCTGTTTCTTTGTATGCCTCATAGGTTTTTTTTTAAAGAACTGGACTTATTGAATATTATAATGTGGTAACTCTGGAAATCAAATTCTTTCTTTTCCCCAGGGTTTGCAGTTGTTGATTGTTGAGGGCTGTGATCATCCATTTGTTTAGCGACTTTTCCAAACTCTTTTTGCAAAGACTGTATTCCTTGCCACGTATGGTCACTGCAGTCTCTGTTTCCTTCTCTTCACAGTCAGCCAGTAACCTGACAGAGATTACCTTGAGTGCTTGAAGCTAAGGGAGGGATTGCAGATGGGCTCTGAGCTGGCCACTCTGTCACTCAGCCAGGCCACCCATAGCTCCTCACTTCTTGCTTGTGCAGAGTACAAAGATCGGTTGGAGGTGTGAGCCCGGTATCCCCTCAGCTCTTCTCTGGGATGAGTCTGGCCCTCGGCACATGTGTTACTCTCCGAATTCCCTGGGACATGCTTCAGAGCTTCAAAGCCCTCATTCCCCAAGAACATCCTCTCAGCCTCCCCCTTCCCCAGCTTTCTGCTCTCTCTGCTGCTTGGCCAGCTCTTGCTCCAAGTGGTCACAGCCAGGATATCTCTTTAAATGCTTTCAGCAGATGCTTTCCAGAAAACCAATCCAGCTAAACAAAGGTTACGCTCTGTACTGGTCCCTCAGGGGATCAGTACAGGTCAATACACACAACCACAGTTTTTTGAGAATGAGGTCAGTATAGCCTCCTGGTACCAGCAAGTCACACTGGGAAAGGAGGCCACCATCCCCATGGCCTCTGTCAAGTTTGGGAGCCGAGGGTAATAGATGGGTAAGCAAAAATGCCACAATGCCTTCTTAGCAAATTTAGTAATCACTTTCTCCTTTGAACGCTCCCTTGGTCCTCTGGTTGCTATAAGTTTGTTTATACTGTGCCAGAGTTCTGAAAAGTTGATTCTGTCTGTTTTTGTGACCTTAGTGGTTATTTCAGTGGAGGGACAGTCCTTGGAGACACCCACTCCACCACCACCATGGTGCCATCAGTCTGACAGAAGCCCATCTTGGAAGAAAAACTCTGTAACAGACCCCTCAGCCCTACCCACCTCCCCCCCACCCACCTGGGCCCACCTGCAGCTCTGCTGGGCAGTTCCTGGTTATGCCGACAGCTTCGGGCCCTAAGCTCCTGCGTCTCTCTGGCTGAACAAGCCCATTTGGTCCATGTCCAAGGTGGGCCAGGGCTGCTCAGCGGTTAACTTCTCGAAGACCCTCAGAGGATGAGGCATGAGAGTTGATGGATAAACACCCTGCTTCTCTGCCCCTCAGACAGTTCTGGGGCACACTCCGGAGTCCCCCAGAGGACCCTCCAGTGCATTCTTCACCTTTGTCTGCTTCCTCCCTCCCCAGTCTCACCTCCTCACCCCTCAAGCTGTCTCCTGGGATCACCTCCCAGACAAACCACAGGTACCTGCATCCTTATTCCAGGATCTGTTTCTGTGGAAGGTGTTTAATCCACGGAAGTGCCACGGTGCGTGGAGTCAGCCTTGGCCGCCCGCTCAGCAGAGGCTCCAGCAGCTGGGGAGGCAGATGGGGGCCTGTGCCTGTCCCTCAAGGTTAGGACCCTCCGCTGCTGGCTGTGGGCCTCAACATCTGGGTTAGAGTTAGTAATTAAAAGCTTCTCATTTGTGTACAGATATGTCACAGTGGTGAAGTGCAGAATCCTTGCCTTGGGACAAAAATAGGCATGTGTGAGACGGTGTAGAAAAAAGTGGTTTATGGTGTTCTTGGTGTCCATGACCTCACTCAGTGCATGAGCGAGTATTCCAGCTGAACTTCCTGGATGAAGAAAACTTGCTCTCTAAGGGCTAGCTGGATCTTACCCTTGTTTTTGTTTTTTTTTTTTTTTGGAGTGTCTTCCTGGAAAAAAGATCTATAAAAGCTCTCAGGAGGACTTCCCTGGTGGTGTAGTGGTTAAGAATCTGCCTACCAATGCTGGGGACACGGGTTTGAGCCCTGGTCCGGGAAGATCCCACATGCCGCAGAGCAACTAAGTCCATGCGCCACAACTACTGAACCTGCACTCTAGAGCCCGTGCGCCACAACTACTGAAGCCTGCGCGCCTAGAGCCCTTGCTCTGCAACAAGAGAAGCCACCGCAATGAGAAGCCCGCACACCGCAATGAAGAGCAGCCCCTGCTCACCGCAACTAGAGAAAGCCTGCCTGCAGCAACGAAGACCCAACACAGCCAAATAAATAAATAAATATATTTATTTTAAAAAAAAAAAGCTCTCATGAGGCATGAGCCACTGACGAGACTTCAGAAAGCTGGTTTGGTTATTTTTTTTTTTTTTTAATTATTAGCACCTTTAATTATTATTTATTTATTTATTTATTTATTTTTGGCTGTGTTGGGTCTTCGTTTCTGTGCGAGGGCTTTCTCTAGTTGTGGCGAGCGGGGGCCACTCTTCATCGCGGTGTGTGGGCCTCTCACTATCGCGGCCTCTCTTGTTGCGGAGCACAGGCTCCAGACGCGCAGGCTCAGCAGTTGTGGCTCACGGGCCCAGTCGCTCCGCGGCATGTGGGATCCTCCCAGACCAGGGCTCGAACCCATGTCCCCTGCATTAGCAGGCAGATTCTCAACCACTGCGCCACCAGGGAAGCCCTGGTTATTTTATAAGAGCAGAAAGTTGTGTTTTTTCCCCCACTTCCCTGGAAGTGAGTTTGGGAGCCGCTAACTGTTCGCTGTGTGGTTCTGAGAAATGATTCAAGGGCTTCTCTCTCCTTTTCTCCTGCTCCTGTCCCCGTGCTCAGAAGCGAGCCCAGGGCTGTGGAGGTTGCAGCAGGGAGCTGTGTCCTGGTTCTCCTGTTACGCTGGGAGCTGCACCCCGGCCCTGAGCCCTGGGTTGGGACCTGGCAGCGGGGAGCCTCGGGCTTGTGGCGGGGAGGGCGGAGGCCCACGAGTGGAGGCAGCCCATCTGCAGTCACACACTTTTCTGGTGGCTTTTCTCAGCTGTGGACCTGATATGGTGACCACAACACGGGGACAAAACCAAATGGGAGCTGGTGACGTGCCTGGTAGACCCGGGGCAGAAAGGGGCACCTGAACCCATTCAGGGGGGGCCCCGTAGTCTCAGCTCCCCCTCCCCACTCTCTGCTCCTGCTGACAGGCGCCCCGTTCCACATGCACCCTGGGCCACGGCCACAGCCCTGGGCTGCGGGGAGCCGTCGGTGGGGCTCATTCAGAGCCCGGTTCCGGCTGGTTCTCCCCTGGTGGCTCAGGGCAGCGGGCAGCTCTACCATCATCTGACAGGGGTTGGTGTCTTAGGGACGTGTCCTCTTGACAGGAGCCTCCAAGGGCACAGACATCGCTGTGGAGCTTGTGAGAGTGCCATCCGCGCAGGGGTCCAGGCAGGAGGCAAGAGGGGGTGGGGGCAACGTGGCCCCTCCAGCTGATTCTCCTCCCGTCGGCACGTTCTGCCCGTAGAGAGGCTTCTAATCCTCAGTGAGTTCCGTGCAGACATGCAGCACTTAGAGGAACCAGCGGCCGGTCCCCAGGCAGCGCTGGCCCAGAGCGTCCCGGGGTCGCGCGGATGTCCTAGGTTTTGCTGTCGGTGTGGCGGCCGCTGGTAGGCTGCTGAGCAGTTGAGTGTTGCTAGTGTGACTGAGGACCTTAATTTTGATTCCAGCTGATGTAATGTGAACCCGTGCGGCTGCCGTGGGAGTGGTGAAGCCCTGGGGGCTCCTGGGGGCTCTGGGTGCTCTCGTGGTCTTGAGGACCCGGCTCATTTGCCTTTAGTGCCCGTGTGACCGTCTTGACCAGGCAGTTGTTTCTTGTCGGCTGATTCCGTAGATTTAAGAACTCTCCGTTTCACTATTAGAGGTTAGATCGTCCTGCATAATGAGTTGGAGGCCCCCAGAAGGTGGTTGTTTTCATTAAAAAGTGACCGTGTTCAGTGGATCAGAGAGATGACGTGTCTGATATTAAATAGAACTGTTGGGAGGAGAGTTTCTCGTAGTTCCAGCACTTCGACACAACCCAGACATTTAATATTTAACGTATTGCTGTGGTAGGTCTAATACTGAACATGGTAGTGTTTGGTGCAAGACAGACCTGGGTCCACGTCCTGCCTTTGCATCGTGTGTGTGGCGGCCTCCTGGGTCCCTCCTCCCCATCCGACAGGGGAAGGGGCAGCGTCCGCTCCCCATGCCCGGCACGTGGTGGGGCGTGGAGGGTGGCTGTGCCTGGCAGCCTGTTTCTCATACCTGACCCTCCCCTCTCCCGAGCAGACGTGGCCGAGCGATCGCATCAGGCCTGTGGCCGGCAGTCACCCCAGGAAACCAAGCGTCCCCGAGACCCGCCCGGATGACACATCACTCATCCACTCAGCACTGCACCCACATCCTTCTCCTCCACGGCTCCCTGTTCCCTGCATTTTCACTTTAGTTCATGTGGGATTTTCCACACAGTGGGTGCTCCAATTTTTCTGAAACTGCCAACTGTTCAGAACAGAGGATGCCTTTCATCAGATGCAGTCGTGTGCGTTTGGCAGCCTGAGTGCCCGGCAGCTTGGAGCCGCCCGCTCTCCAGAGCCCTCTGTTCCACGCGGAGAGTGGCTCTTGGCTTTGAACGGCTGGGGTCAAGTTGTACGTAACAACGTGGCACAGCCCTGCCATGCATTTGGCCTCAGATCTGAAGGCTCCATATGTCACGCTGTTTCCAGATTTTACATGGACGTCGTCAGAGAAAAGCGAAGCAAGGGAGAGAGAACAGGGAACGTGTCCAATAGTAACTCAGTCCCCCGGTCACCGCGGTTGTAGTCGGGGCTGAGGAGCCCAGGTTACGGCCAGGCTCCTGCCGTCGGATGGGAGGGGACAGAGGGAGGAGCGCACAAAGCGCGGGGCTGCTCAGGCCACCTCTGCAGCCCTTTGTGAGCGTGGGTCCGTCCACCTTCTCGCAGCTCCGTGGGCTCAGGACTCGCTCACACCAGAACCAGAGGCCAGCCTCGCTCCCAGCGGTGAACAGAGCTGGTGGCGGTCGGGAGCGGAAGCTTTGGACTCATGAGCCCATCCAGCCCCTCTCTGGCTTTTTGAACGTTGTCCCCCGAGTGTACAAGGTGAAAGCCCTCCATTCGGTGCCTCGTGCCCGGGTCACCCTAGAGCATTGCATTTGGAAAGTGAGGCCATCAGAGCCACACCGCAGATGGCTGTCTCCTCTCGTCAGACCCTTGGGTCGGGCTCCACCATGTAGACGATGGGGAGTTCAGTGTGGCCACACGAGCTGCTCCAAAGCTCAAAGATAAGCATATTCTCATACCATTTCACCTCCTCGTGAAATCCTCAGATCCCCTCACACTCAGGTGGCAAGAGGTCCTGCATCCCCCTCCTCACTCACCTGTGTGTGATGAGTTCTACATTCGTGTTGTCACTCATGTTTGGGACCTGCAACGGTGGCACTCACAGAGGACCTCAGCTCTTTAGATGTGGAAGGAGTGTCAAGATACCCTCAGGCCTGAACCTTTGCCCTAAGGTACATGGAGCACCAGGAGGCCTTCCTGGAGAAGGTGCCTGGGATGGGCTCTGAAAGATGAGGAGGAATTACTCAAGTAAAGGAGGTTAGTGTGGGGATGAGAGAGGCAAACACGTGCAAAAGGTCCAAAAGTGAACGAGAAGGTGGTGCGTTTAAGAAAATGCACGTGGTGGGGCCTGGTGGGAGGGCAGGCTGAGAGATGGGATCATGGTGGGGATGAACCTGAAGGCCTCATTCATCAGGATAGCACTCTGATGCTCCCTGAGGACTCGGAAATTCTCAGAAGGGAGTGAGAAGCCTTTGAAGAATCCTGCCCAGGGTTTTGTGTGATCAGACTTGCGATTTAGAGGTCTCACTCTGGCTTCAGAGCCAGAAGAGGTGTTGGAAGTGAGAATTGCTGGCGTGAGGAGAGCAGCGAGGAGTCTGTGTGATGATCCAGGAAGGCAGAGGCATCGTGGTTGGGGAGGAAAAGTGGGGTGATCGGAGAGCAATTAGTAGGAAGTTCAGTAGGATCTGGTGAAGTGACTGGGTGTGGGGAGAAGGGAAAGGGAGCAGCTCCACAGGTTCTAGGGCATCGTGTGGAGGCAGCAACACCCACGGAGCCTGTGATCTCGTGTGTTATCTCCCCGGGAAAACAGAGAGCTTAGCCCAGTAAAGCTGTCTTGTTTTTTGTTTTGTTTTGTTTTTAATTAGTTGCAGCAAAATACCTTTTCAGACTTTCGTGTAGTAGTGTCATGGTAGTGGTAAGATTCAGTGATGACTATTAAGCATCCCTGTACAAGAAATTGTGGTAATGAGTTAAAGTAAAGAGAATACGTTTGCATTTACTTTAGTTGTAGATATACGATTAGTTCACTTTTGGATTGCAAAGCGTACATGTCAAAATAGTGTTGGTGCACATTCTAGGGATAACTAAACAGCTCTAGAAAAGAGAAACAGATAATAATGAATGCAGATACTAGTAACTCACAGTTATTTCTAATTTAAAAAGCAACTAATAGGTGTAACTAGATTTCTATGATGTCCATTCAAAATGTCCAGTATACAATCAAAAATTACTAAACATGTGAAGAAGCAGGAAAATGTGCCCCAAAATGAAAAAAGAAAGAAAGAAAGTAGTCAACAGACACAAACTCTGAGATAAACCAGGCAGGGACTTTAAAACAACTATCACAAATATGTCCAAAAACTTAAAAGGAAAATATGGTCATAATGATTGGATACATGGGGAAACTCAGCAGAAAAATGAGGACCATACAAAACACCACATAGAAATTTTAGAAAAGAAAAGTACATGTAAAATTTTTAAAAGTCACTGGATGGACTTAACTGCAGATTCAAGACTGCAGAATAAAGGATTGGCAAACGTGAAGAAAGACCAATAGAAAATATCCAATCTGAAGAACAGAGAAAAACAGTGGAAAAAATACACAGAACCAAGGTGATATGTAGGACACTATCAGGTGGTCTAACACTCATGTAAGAGGGATCCCAGAGGAGGAAGAAGAGAGATGGAATGGGACAGGGGGAAAAAGAAAGAATGTACACCCCCCTCCAAATCTGTGAAAAAAGCAGCTCAGAGAACTCCATGCAGGGTAAATGAAAAGAGAACCGACCTAAGAACCTCAGAGTCCAACTAAGATGTCTAAGACAGAAAAATCTTAAAAAACCACTGGGAAGAGAGACACATTGCTTTCTGAGGAGCAGTGACATGGATGACAGGTGACTTCATTTCACACCAAAAACAAGAGAGGCCAGAAGACAACTTAACATCTTTAAAGTTCTGCAAGGGGGAGAAAAAGTCAACCCAGAGTTTTATATCCATCAGAGATAGTCTTCCAAATAGGGTGAAATAAAAGCATTTTCATGTCAGCTCATCATGAGAGAATCTGCAGGTTTGGACCATAACTCTCCAAATGCCAAAGGAAGCTCTCCCACTGAAGGGAGGACCCAGCAAGTGGAGACCCAGCTCTGCAGGAAGGATGGGGAGCCCAGGAAATGGCAGGTTCTCGGTGATGCAGGCGCAGAGCAGAGCTCAGGATGCAGTGGGGAGGAGAGTGAGATGACCCTGCAGCGGAGCAGGAAGGGTCCCATGTATGATGGTGCCATGCTCGTCTGCTGCCCCGAGAAGAGGCCACAGACCAAAGCGAGTCTGGGCAGGTGGGGGCAGAGGAGACGGAGAGGGGAACCTGCAGAGACCGCAGTCAGATGCCTGTCCCATGGACACGACAGCAGCAGAGACTGAGGCACAGATGACTCGTCTGCTCAGACCCCTCCCCTCCTCCCTGGTTACTCCAGGGAAGGGAGAGTAAAAGGCACGTCTCATATTCGACATCCATAGCTATTAATACCTAAAATCTCACATTTGATATTCTTTATAGTAAAATCAAATAAATCTTGATAGTGCTTGATTCAGACAAGAATCACCAATGCCTGTGAAGATGAGTGGGTACAATTCTGAGGGATAACAGGGTGGATCTCGCCACAGGTATTAACGCCAATGGGAACATGGTGACGTTTACATGGAGAGACCTGGCCGATGCCACCCTAGCACGTTACGGATG
Source organism: Eubalaena glacialis (assembly GCF_028564815.1). Taxonomy (NCBI): domain Eukaryota; kingdom Metazoa; phylum Chordata; class Mammalia; order Artiodactyla; family Balaenidae; genus Eubalaena; species Eubalaena glacialis. The sequence continues at coordinate 128,699,530 of NC_083723.1, read as the reverse complement.
TCCACAGCACCTGCAGTGCTGAGGAACAGGCAGCACCCCTGCCCCTTGATGCATGCCCTTCTGCAGTCTTCTTGCCAAAGTGCAAAACCTGCCTCTCAGACAAACTTGAATAGAGGGACACAGTGTAAAATAACTGACTGCCACATGGTAAAAATATCAATATCAATATTACAAGAGACAAGGAAACACTGAGAACTTGTTCTTAGTTAGAGGTGGTTAAAGAGACACGACCACCTAATGTGATGCGCGATCTAGGCTTTATCTTGTCATAGAAAATGTTATCGGGATAATTGGACAAATCCAAATAAATTCTATTGATTAGATATTGGTACCATATCTATGTTAATTTCCTGATCTCGATCATTGTACTATGATTATGTGGGAGAATGTCTTTGTTTTTGGAAAATACACACCGAAGTTTTTAGGGCTAAAGGGATATCATGTCTGCAACTGCCTCTCAATTGGTTAAGAATAATAAAATAAAATATAAGTGTAAATATAAATATATAGAGAGGTTGGCAGGAAGAATACAGTGTGATAAAATATTGGAGGAATCTGGATGAAGGGCATACAGGATTCTAGTATGATATTCTTACAACTTTTCTGTAAATCTGACATATTGCAAAATAACATGTAGCAATAGAAAACCAAGGCCAACCTAAACCAGTTTCCTAACAGTGGAATTGGTAGAATTCCCATTTTAGGCACCTGCTTCTACAGTTGGCCCTCGGTATCCACAGGGGACTGGTTCCAGGACCCCTCGCTGACACCAAAATCCACAGATGCTCAAGTCCCTTGTAGTATTTGTGTATAATCTGTGCACATCCTCCAGTACACTTTAAATCATCTCTAGATCACTTATAATACCTAATACAATGTAAGCACTATGTAACTAGTTGCTGGTGCGTGGCAAATTCAAGGTTGCTTTTTGGAAATTTCTGGAATTTTTTTCAAATATTTTTGATCCTCCGTTGGTTAAATCTGCAGATGCGGAACCCACAGATATGGAGGGCCAACTGTATACAGTAGGAGCTCTGGAACGTCACTAAGCACAGGGTCAGAATCAGTGGTAAACTCCAGTCATTTACTGAATTTAGTTTACCAAAGCTAACCTTCTAACAATTTGCTGTAAAGAGCCCTCAGTCATATATAAAAAACCAGAGTTTATGGAATTATCCATAAAATGTTGAAAAGGACTTGCATTTTTGTATTCATTCATGACCCACTGAGATGCCTGTCAAGTTCCCCCAGTGGCCGTGGAGTTGGTGTAAGAAGGAGAGCTTTCACCCCAAACAGATGCCTGGGCCTCTGTAAACAGGGGAGACGAACAGCCCAGCTCCCGTTTAAACTGCCTTTCTCTAAGTGTCCGTTCAACATTTATTTGGAAGAAGCCTGGGTGCTGTGTGGAGAGCAGAGACCGCTGTTGCCCTGGCAGTTCTGCTCAGGCCCCAAGCTTGCACGCCCTCCCCAGCAGAACAAAACCTCTTTCCTGGACCTGCCTTTTAGAAAGAGCATTGACTGTTACTTGAGCGTCACCCTCTGGAGACCCTGTCCCTCGCCTCCAGCATCTGGTCAGTCAGGATTCGTTCGGATAAGCAGCGGAGCCTAGTGTAGGCAGCAAATTCATTCTGAAAGGTGTTGGTCGGATCCGAGGCCTGCCGGGAGAGCTCCGGACCAGGCCCTACAGCCTGGGAGACACTGAGCCCATGTCCTCGAGCCGTAGCCGCTGATGTTTACACCACGGCGTCTAGAGACCCCCTCTGGCCGCAGCCCCTGCAGCTGCCAGAATAGTGCTGCTTTCCTCTGCTCCCAGCCCTGGTCCGTGCAGGAGGGAGGGCCGGCCTTGGCCCCTGCGCCCTCGCCATCCGGCCGGGGAGAAAGCCGTCGTCCGGGTCAGCATCCGGGCCGTGCGCAGCCCTGGGAGACACAGGACTCGCGCGCTTCCGAGGACGTGGCCTCCCCGTGGGCGCGGCCGCCCCGGGAAGGTGTCCAGCGCCTCTGCCCCTTGGTGCGTGTCGCGCAGGGAAGCCCCTTCAGAAGGGACGACATTGGAACGAACGCCGGGCTCCGCGGGCGCAGGGAGCGCCGCCAGCCCTCACCCGCGTGGGAGCGCACGGGAACGCGTTGCAAGCGCTTCAGCCGTGTGACTTGCGTGAGGCCGCCCGCAGATGTTCCGGGCGAGGATTCCGACCCACGAAGGAGCGCAGAGCAGGGACCCCGCGCTGAAAACGGCGGTGCCCGGAGAGCCATCAGGGCCGCTGGATTCCGAGGCGTTTGTGATAAAATATTAATAAATGAGACCCGCTTTAAGGGCTACCACTTAACACGGCGTATGCTATGAATATTTCAGAATTGTGGTCAAGGGGGCAGGAGGAAGCGTTTTCGGCAAGGTGCGGCGTCCGCCAGGCGCCGGGACGCATCCCTCCGGGCACGCACCCCGGGCTCCCCGCCCCCGCCCCCAGGCTGCCTGCGCAGGGCCGTCTGGGTTCACCCCGGGCAGCTGCGAAGCCGGTGCGATTCCCCCATCCATTCCCCGATCCGTCCCCAGGCTCGTGCGGGCACCATTAGTGCCCGTTTGTGGCCGCAGCACCCGGGCTAAGCCTCTGAGCTGGGACGCGGGCCCGGCCGCCCGGGGGAGCCCCTCACTGGCCCAGGCAGACGTGGGGCGGCGGGTGGGCACCCCTAGGACACGGGGGCAGGGAAAGCCTGCATCCAGGTCTTCTGAGGAAGCTGGCCTCTGGCGCGACGCATTTCTACGTGTGGGGGGCGGGAAAGTCTCCGTGGCAAGAGAGGTCCAAGCACCGTGAACAAATGTGTTTAGGGAGGGCAGGGGTGCCCCGCGCGGCCGGGACTCCACGCGGCAGATGTGGCAGAGGGGGCGTTCCACGTGTAAAACATGACCAGCCTCGGGGCCAACAGTGGCAGCTCTTGGAGCTTGAGCCGGGAAACCGTCTGCGGCTTCATCACAAGAGGATCAAGCCGAGGCCCAGAGCCTTCAGGAGACGTGCCCCCAGTGATGGGGGGCGCCCCCGAGATTATTGGCATTTGGGTCTCCTGAACCCCAGCCAGGGTCCCCACCAAAGAAGCAGGAAAGAGCAGGGCTGTCGGACAACGGAGTGATTGCGTTACCGACCAGGGTTCTTGACGTTACCCAGTCAATAGAAATTGACTAGAGGCCACACGAGAAACTCAGGCAAGGCTTTATTGGGGCCCCTGCTGCAGCACGGGGGAGTGAGAACAAGCAACAGGTTCCCTGGCTTGCTCGCTCCCCCGCGCAGAGGGGCCAGCTTGTTCCTTATACGGGGTGACGGTAGGGGTGTGTCCAGGGGGTGCCAGAGGCGTGGCTTAGGTGTTCTGCCCACCCCTCTGGTGGTGGTGTGTGCAGGGGGCATGCGCAGTTCTCTGCTTTTGCTCCAGGCTCTTCAAAAGTGGCAGTTGGGTTTTTTGGTCTCCTTGTATCTTTTGGCTTTAGAATTTGCCCCAGCTGCGCATGCATGCAGTTATTTTTAGTCGCCTACAGTTTCTTTGTATTTTGCTGCTCAAGGAGAGGTGTGTCCAGGTGCAAGCATTGCAACACTGCAGCAAAGAGTCCCAGGTCCCAGCCTGTCTCAATTGGAGCAGAGGGGCCTGGTTATGGGGCTGAACGATGTGCAGCAGGAAACATGGGGTGGAAGGAAGGCTTTTGCTCGCTTGTAACCTTCAGCAAGTCACCTGTGTTCCTGGGTCTCGGTTTTCCTGTCTCGAGGCAGCTGTGTTGGGTCTCTTCCTCCTGCTCCACATTATGGGACGCTCTGGGGAAGCTGAACTGTGAACACTGACTGAGCCTTGCCCTCCTCTGCAGGCAGAGCATGTGGATGGTGGATGCATGGATGGATGGAGGGAGGGAGGGATGGAGGGAGGGATGGATGGATGGATAGATGGATGGACGGATGGATGGTGGATGGACAGGTGGATGGCAGGTGGATGGATGGATGGATAGATGGAGGGATGGATGATGGGTAAATAGACATGGAGATAATAGATGGTAGACATACAGATGCAAAGATAGATGTAATAACTAAATGTAAATCAAATCCATTCATTTGTGTCACAAATGTACTCAATAGCTTAATAAATTCTGTCCCAATATGCCATAATTGTAGTGCACATATTGAAAATTATGAGAAAAGTACAAAATATGTTTTGTGAGGAAATAATCCTCTCATCCCTGGGAGAAGAGGTTTTATAATTACTCAGAGTAAGAGAAGTCTGATAAAGAATGCTTTGTATAGCTGCCCTTTTTTCCTCTACAGTTTCCTTTTTTTAATATCAATTCATTTTTTCCTGATTCTTTTTTTTTTAGCATCTTTATTGGAATATAATTGCTTTACAATGGTGTGTTAGTTTCTGCTGTATAACAAAGTGAATCAGCTATACATATACATATATCCCCATTTCTCCTCCCTCTTGTGTCTCCCTCCCACTCTCCCTATCCCACCCCTCTAGGTTGTCACAGAGCACCGAGCTGCTCTCCCTGTGTGCTGATTCTTTTAATTTAGGGTGGGACGATTAGGTGCTAGCTTTCTGCGGCCTCCACGCAGGAGCTTGCTAGAAACGCAGGATCTCCTGAGTCAGAATCTGCATTTTAACAAGACCCCAGGTGGCCCCTATGCACATACAGCTCGAGAAGCACTGCCTAGGGTGTCTCATGGTTCCCACTTGCCTCCCAGGGGGCAGTCACACCCCAGCCCCCAGCCACAGAGACGGGGCCCATCCGGCAGCTCCAGAGCAGAGCCCAGGCTGGCCTGAGTGGAGCAGGGGCCGTCAGGAGCAGAACCCATCGCTGGCTGCTCTGACAGCAGCGTCGGGCACAGCAGACACAGGCATTTAGACTTTCAGGATCCAGGAGATTCTGGGAGAGATTTAGCCCAGTAAAGTGAGATCTGACACACAGGGCCCTACATCCTGATGGCACATCAACATTTGCATTTGCCCTTTTGAACTTTGGCTGCAGTGTTTTCATCACCTAAGACAGTGAGAATTACACATCTTCATTAAGTGAAGCTGGGTGAGCTGGAGAGTTGAGTCAGGTGTTGGTGGCTTCCTGCTCCACCCTGAGTGTCCTGATGCAGAGGGCTTCTTACCCCTGCCATCACCCGAATACACCAGAGGCACCCTCTCCAAGCCTGGGGAGTCTACACTCTGTCTTCTTTTGGGCTCAGGAATGGAAATGGCCATCGTGGGGTCAGGGACACCTCTGTTGGCTCTGACTCGGGACCACACTTGGGGTAAGCAGGTCCCTGTGAACGGGGCCTCGGAGGCCCTCCTGGGACAGGGGTCCCGGGTCAGACCATGTTCAGAAGGACCGGTAGCCTCTGCCTGATGCCGCTCGCCTTGTCAGCTGCAGTGGAAGAGGACGCCTCCGCTCTGAACCCAGGATTCTTCCTTACGATGCTTCGGCAGAGGGTGCCTCCTGTCGGGGAAGAGGAGGAGGAAAGGGAGGGTGTTTCCCATGAGCAGCCCCTTAGGAAGCCCCGTGGATTCCCCGACCCCCTTCGTGCTCTTGTTCTGTCCCTGTGAGGCGGGTCCCCGCTGAGACTGGGAAACACTCAGGACTGCTGGCTGCTCAGAGCCCCCCGCCCCTCCCCGTTTCCAACACAACCTTTACGATGAGGTTTCCAGACCCCTCCGTCCCCGGTGGTCCTTCCCTCCGTCCCCGGTGGTCCTTCCGTCCGCGGGCCGCGGGGGCCTTAAGAGGTGCCATCGGAATTGAAAACCAAATTCAGATGGTTTGTCTTAACCTAGAGGCAGTGATCTCACTTTATCCTTTGCCATCCCCTCTCATTGGCCTGACGATCAGCAGTTCTACCTGTCGGGGCCCTTTGCAGAAGGGATGGCCTCTCTGAGTTTCTGGCTTTTTGTCCATCGGTTCAGGGGATGGGATTCAGGTCCTCTGAGGTCTGCCTTTGCCCCAAACAATGTGCACAGGCTTCAGAGCTTGGTTCTGGCCTCAGTTTGGACCACCTGGCACATGGGGAAGATGTGGACGATATTCTTCGCGTTTCCAGCTTAGAGTGGGTGCGTGTCCCGCGCTCCGCCTCCTCTGAAGAACCGGCTGGCCTCCCCCGGGGACTTCCCGAGCGGGGGCGGGTCCAGCCCCTGTCTCGCCCTGCCCCCCCCCGGACACGCCCAGCTGGTCTTTGCTCCGTCGCAGGCGTCACAGTAATGAATCGCCAGCTGCGCCCACCACACGCACGCTGGCTCGTAGGAAGGCTCCTGGTGGCTTATCTGATTTTTATAGCTTGGGGTTAGAAGAATTTCCCAGTGGAACTGCTCTGATATTGCGTTCTGCAGAGTGTTGGAATAAAGATGAAAAACCCAGAGTGATGTTTTATTTATAGACCTGCTTTGAAACACACACCATTTAGGCTAAATTTTATGTGAAGCCCCGGTGACAAATAAATGTGTCCATCTGAGTCAACAGTCTCTGGGGTCTTTATTAACATTGCTTTAAGGAGAGAGGAATTTTTTAACTGCCAGTGAGCGGAAACCACGGAGATGGCTGGGCCCAGGGCCGGTCGATACTGCTGGCATCACTCGTAATGGATATTTTCATTTTGCTCTGAAGCAGAGCAGACAGACGCTGGTAAGCGAGGGGCCTTGTGGGTGAGCGGTGTTATCCGTGACGTGGGGAAGCCGTCAGCTGAAACATTCACGGTGTTTTCCCCACTCAGCTGAGTCCAGTGCTGTGCCCACGGGACGTTGGCCTCACACGGTTTCGAAGGGAAGGACTTAACCTGACACTAACGCTGCCTCCTGGCCCCAGCGAGAGGGGCTCCCAGAGCGAGAGTGACGAGGGGCGAGGCCATCTCCAGCTGAGACAAGGTCACCACACCTGAATCAGCACCTGGCTGTGGGCACGGGTCTCCCCGCCCATGACTCTCTCTGCAACCCCAATTTTGCAGAGTTGGTTGGACGCTCCGCCACTGGCCTCTCAGGCTGCAGGACTGTGGCCCGGATGTCTGTTTTCTTCTTTGCTGCGGGCCAGCACGCGCAAGGGCCCCAGGGCGCAGGGCGAGGCGCCAGCCAGAGCTCAGCCTTCTGTGCGGCGCCTCTCCCCTCTGCCCAGTCGCCCGGTTTTAAAGAATTAAAAATCCCAGATTTGAGATGTTAGACACAGAACACAAGTCAGTTGAGTTGGAAAATAATAATCACTCTTCAAAATTCTCCTGAACTTTCCTCTGCGGTGATCATCTTTGGAGGAGAGGATGCCCTTTTCCTAAAGTTCTTAAGACACCGAACATCTGCCCAGGGCCGTCTACGCTTCAGACAAGAGCAGCTGACTCCTCGCTTTGCTTTTAGAGCAGTTGTCCGTTTACAGAAAGACGGTCGAAAGCGGAGAGAGTTCCCTGTATGAACGTGTTCGCCCTCCCTCCCCACAGCGTCCCTGTTGCCAACACCCGGCTCCGGCTGTACACAGGTTGCCTTGAGGAGCCACTGTTTACACGTGATTATCGACTGAAGCCCCCAGTTTACGTCAGGGTCACTCCTGGTGCTGCACGTTCTGTGGGTTTTGACAAGTGCGTGATGTCATGTCTCCACCATTATGGGATTGCGTAGAGTAGTTTCACTGCCCTACAAATCCTCTGTGCCCCACCTATTCATCCCTCCCCTTTTCCCCTAACCTCTGGCCACCACTGATCTTTTCACTGTCTCCATAGTTTTGTCCTTTCCAGAACGTCATATAGTTGGAATCATACAGTGTGCAGCCTTTTCAAATTGGCTTCTTTCACTTAGTAATGTGCATTTAAGGTTCCTCCATGCCTTTTCATGGCTTGATAGCTCATTAATTTTTAGCACTGAATACTATTCCATTGTTTGGATGGGCCGCAGTTTATTTGTCCCTTCCCCTTCTGATGGACATCTTGGTTGCTTCCAAGTTTTAGCAATTATGAATAAAGCTGCCATAAACATACACATGCAGGTTTTGAGTGTGGACATAGTTTTCAGGTCCTTTTCGTAAATATCAAGGAGCGTGATTGCTGGATCATATGGTAAGATTATGTTTAGTTTTGTAATTAACTGCCAAACTGTCTTCCAAAGTGGCTGCACCGTTTTGCGTTCCCACCAGCAATGATGAGAGTTCCTGTTGCTCCACATCCTCGTCAGCATTTGGTGTTGTCAGTGTTTAGATTTTGGCCATTCCAATAGGTATGTAATGGTATCTCATTGTTTTAATTTGCATTTCCCTGATGACATATGATGTGGAGCATCTTTTCATATGTGCTTATTTACCATCTGTCTATCTTCTTTGCTGAGGTGACTGTTCAGTTCTTTTGCCCACTTTTTAAAAAAAAAGTATTTATTTATTTGGCTGTGCCTGGTCTTAGTTGCGGCACCTGGGATCTTTGTTGTGGCATGCGGGATCTTTAGTTGCGGCATGTGGGATCAAGTTCCCTGACAAGGGATCGAACCGGGGCCCCCTGCATTGGGAGTGCGGAGTCTTAGCCACTGGACCACCAGGGAAGTCCCTGCCCACTTTTAATTGGGTTGTTTGTTTTCTTACTGTTGAGTTTTAAAAGTCCTCTGTATACATTTTTAATGTATTTGTATATATTTAGTATATATACACATCCTTGGTCAGATACATCTTTTGAAATATTTTCTAGCTTGTCTTACCATTGTCTCTTGCAGAGCAGGATTCTCTAATTGCAACAAGGTCCCATTTATAGATTGTGTTTTTCATGCTGTGTCTAAAAAGTCATCACCAAGCCCCAGATCACCTAGATTTTCTCCTCTGTTATCTTCTGGAAGTTATTTAGTTTTGCAATTTACATTTTCATCTAATTTTGGATTAACTTCTGTGCGAGGTGTGGGGTCTGTGCCCAGATCCACCCTCTGCTTGTGGACGGCGGCTGCCCCGGCACCACCTGTTAGGCGCTGGCCTCCCACTGTGAGCTGCCGTGGCCACTCTGTCAGAGGTCAGTCAGCCCCGCCTGTGCAGCTCTGACTTGCAAACGTAGGGATGAGATGGACCTTTCACTCAAGAGCTTCTGGAGCGTCAGCACCTGCACCCTGTGTCCACAACGTCACACTGAAAGGGAAGAAGAAACAAGCAGGGCCATCAGCTCACAGGCCACGGGCCACAGTGCTGGAGGCAAGCTCCCCGGCTGCCCTCAGCTGTCAGTGCTTCCCTGTCGGGGAGGTTCTGGCCCTGACTGCTCACTCCACGGGCCTCCGCGCTGGCTGCAGCCCTGTGAGAGGGCTGACCAGGGGTCATTCACTCCTTGGAGTCTCAAAGGTGTTACCGAACCAAACTTGGGTTCGTTTACCTGTGCGCAGTAAAGCCAATCTACTGACCCCAGGTTGTGGTGGAGGAAAGCGCAGCGTCTATTGCAGGCGCCAAGCAAGGAGTCCAGGCAGCTAGTGCTTAAGAGACCTGAACTCCCCGAAGGCTTTCAGGGAAAGGTTTTTAAACACAGGGTGAGGCAGAGGGTTGCAGGGTGTGTGATCAGCTCATGGACATTCTTCTGATTGACTGGTGGTGAGGTAATCGGGGGTCAACATCCCTAACTGTCTGGTTCCAGCCGGTCTGGGGTCTACGTGCTTGTGGGCAGCATGCAGTCAACTTCTTCTACCTGGTGGGGGTTTCAGTATCTGCAAAACAGCTCAAAGGACGTGGCTCAGAATAGTATGTTGAGGAGGAACCCTCAAGATAATATTCTACCCTTGAGGAGGAACCAAAGGTCCTTGACTTTGTTCAATGGCTAAACTATTATTATTTTGTCTTGCTTGATTGTTTTTCTTTCTTTCTGCATTTTCTCACTTCTCTGATTAAATTTATTCTTTGACTAAAGTTTTTCTACAGACAAAAGGCAGGCAGAGGACATGGGGTACAGGGTCTGTTCTGGGAAGTCCCCATAGGGTCCTGCTCTGTTACAAAGCCACTTTGCTTCCTCACAGTCTGGGCCTCATGCTTTTCCTGAAGGAAATTTCTTTGACAGTCTTTTCTATTTCTTCAACAGTCTTTTCTATTTCTTCATAGTTTCCCTCTTCACACTTTGCCAGTTTAGTAATTTATATTTTCTTTATTCATAATTCGATTCCTTATGAGTTCCAAATTTTTATACACTAAGCAGTATCATTAGCTTGTAACTCTTAAATTTCCACTGTATCTGTGGTTATGTTTCCTTTTTCATTATTAATTTTTGGTAATTTTTGGATCAGAGGTATCTTATTTTTCCCCATATTAGACTTCTAGTAAGAGTTTTTGTGGGTTTTTTCCCCCTGAAATCAAGCTCTTGGATGTATTCATCAATCCTGTTTCCCTTGTATGGTTTATTAATTTATATTTTTATTACTTATTTCTATTTCTTCCCTCAAGTTTTAACTATTTTACTTTTGACTCCTTAATTCAAATGCCTGGTTTGCTGTGTTCATTATTTCTTATGTGACAGTGAAAGCATGGGTGGTCCACACCCACCATGATGGGGGTGCTCTGGCACCTCCACAGTTCAGATTTATAGAGTTCTCACATCATTATTTTCTAAGTATTCTGTAATCACAGTTTAGATTTATTCTCTAACCTAAGAATTATTGAGGAGTGTACTTTTCAATGCCCAGCTGATTGGAGAGTTTTATTTTCTGTTGTTCTTAATTTCTAATTTTATTAGCTTATGATTAGAGATGCAATTTGTATAATTTTTACACTTTGGAAATCGTGAAGGCCTTCTCTGAGGCCCAATATCTGATCAGTTATGACGTTGTTTCTAGACCATGGAGTCTGACCAATTGCTACTGAATTATCTTTATTAATTAGGTTGTTAAGACTCTCTGTATGTCCCCCATGTGGGTTAGGGAGACTAGTTTCAAATCTGGCCTGTCATTTACCAGCTGTGTGACGTGACTTGCCCTGTAAACCTCAGGCCTCCTCATCAGTGCCCTGGGGCAGCGGAAGGCATCTGCCCCAGAGGCCACTGTGAGGGTGTGTTGTGCGTGCAAAGTGCTGGGCTCGGCTCCCAGGATGACGTAAATAGTCAGCAAGGGCTTCTGTCTGCTGAGCCTGAGAGGCATGTCTGCTCTTCTTTATTAATTTCAGTGTTTTGTTTTATTTCTTGGCACATGCTGGTTCATGAATACTATACCTTCATTTTCGATTTCTTTTTTGTTTGTTTTTTGGGTGGGGGGGGGTTTACCTTTTTTTTTCATTTTATTATTTTTTTAACATCTTTATTGGAGTATAATTGCTTTACAATGTTGTGTTAGTTTCTGCTGTATAACAAAGTGAATCAGCTATATGTATGCATATATCCCCATATCCCCTCCCTCTTGCGTATCCCTCCCACCTTCCCTATCCCACCCCTGTAGGTGGTCACACAGCACCGAGCTGATCTCCCTGTGCAATGCAGCTGCTTCCCACTAGCCATTTTACATTTGGTAGTGTATATATGTCAATGCTACTGTCTCACTTCGTCTCAGCTTACCCGTCCCCCTCCCCGTGTCCTCAAGTCCATTCTCTACATCTGCGTCTTTATTGCTGTTCTGCCCCTAGGTTCCTCAGAACCATTTTTTTTTTTTAGATTCCATATATATGTGTTAGCATACGGTATTTGTTTTTCTCTTTCTGACTTACTTCACTCTGTATGACAGACTCTAGGTCCATCCACCTCACTACAAATAGTTCAATTTCATTTCTTTTTATGGCTGAGTAATATTCCATTGTATATATGTGCCACATCTTCTTTATACATTCATCTGTCGATGGACGGTTAGGTTGCTTCCATGTCCTGGCTATTATAAATAGTGCTGCAATGAACATTGTGGTACATGTCTCTTTTTGAATTATGGCTTTCTCAGGGTATATGCCCAGTAGTGTGATTGCCAGGTCATATGGTAGTACTTTTTTTAATATTTTAAGGAACCTCCATACTGTTCTCCATAGTGGCTGTATCAACTTACATTCCCACCAACAGTGCAAGAGGCTTCCCTTTTCTCCACACCCTCTCTGGCATTTATTGTTTGTAGATTTTTTGACGATGGCCATTCTGACTGGTGTGAGGTGATAGCTCATTGTAGTTTTGATTTCCATTTCTCTAATGATCAGTGATGTTGAGCATTCTTTCATGTGATTGTTGGCAATCTGTACATCTTCTTTCGAGAAATGTCTATTTAGGTCTTCTGCCCATTTTTGGATTGGGTTATTTGGTTTTTTGATATTGTGCTGCATGAGCTGCTTGTATATTTTGGAGGTTAATCCTTTGTCAGTTACTTCATTTGCAAATATTTTCTCCCATTCTGAGGGTGATCTTTTCATCTTGTTTATGGTTTCCTTTGCTGTGCAAAAGCTTTTAAGTTTCATTAGGTCCCATTTATTTTTGTTTTTATTTCCATTTCTCTAGGAGGGAGGTCAAAAAGGATCTTGCTGTGCTTTATGTCATAGATTGTTCTGCCTATGTTTTCCTCAAAGAGTTTTATAGTGTCCAGCATTACATATCGGTCTTTAATCTATTTTGAGTTTATTTTTGTATATGGTGTTAGGGAGTGTTCTAATTTCATTCTTTTACATGTAGCTGTCCAGTTTTCCCAGCACCACTTATTGAAGAGGCTGTCTTTACTCCATTGTATATTCTTGCCTCCTTTATCAAAGATAAGGTGACCATATGTGCACGGGTTTATCTCTGGGCTTTCTATCCTGTTCCATTGATCTATATTTCTATTTTTGTGCCAGTACCATACTGTCTTGATTACAGTAGCTTTGTAGTGTAGTCTGAAGTCAGAGAGCCTGATTCCTCCAGCTCCGTTTTTCTTTCTAAAGATTGCATTGGCTATTTGGGGTCTTTTGTGTTTCCATACAAATTGTGAAATTTTTTGTTCTAGTTCTGTGAAAAATGCCATTGGTAGTTTAATAGGGATTGCATTGAATCTGTAGATTGCTTTGGGTAGTATAGTCATTTTCACAATGTTGATTCTTCCAATCCAAGAACATGGTATATCTCTCCATCTGTTTGTATTGTCTTTAATTTCTTTCGTCAGTGTCTTATAGTTTTCTGTGTACAGGTCTTTTGTCTCACTAGGTAGGTTTATTCCTAGGTATTTTATTCTTTTTGTTGCAATGGTTAATGGGAGTGTTTCCTTAATTTCTCTTTCAGATTTTTCATCATTAGTGTATAGGAATGCAAGAGATTTCTGTGCATTAATTTTGTATCCTGCTACTTTACCAAATTCATTGATTAGCTCTAGTAGTTTTCTGGTAGCATCTTTAGGATTCTCTCTATATAGTATCATGTCATCTGCAAACACTGACAGTTTTACTTCTTCTTTTCCTATTTGGATTCCTTTTATTTCTTTTTCTTCTCTGATTGCTGAGGCTAAAACTTCCAAAACTATGTTGAATAATAGCAGTGAGAGTGGGCAACCTTGTCTTGTTCCTGACCTTAGAGGAAATGGTTTCAGTTTCTCACCATTGAGAACAATGTTTGCTGTGGGTTTGTCATATATAGCCTTTGTTATGTTGAGGTAGGTGCCCTCTATGTGCACTTTCTGAAGAGTTTTTATCATAAATGGGTGTTGAATTTTGTCAAAAGCTTTTTCTGCATCTATTTAGATTATCATATGGTTTTTATCCTTCAGTTTGTTCATATGGTGTATCACATTGATTGATTTGCATATATTGAAGAATCCTTGCATTCCTCAGATTAACCCCACTTGATCATGGTGTATGAGCCTTTTAACGTGCTGTTGGATTCTGTTTGCTAGTATTTTGTTGAGGATTTTTGCATCTATGTTCATCAGTGATATTGGCCTGTAGTTTTCTTTTTTTGTGACATCTTTGTCTGGTTTTGGTATCAGGGTGACGGTGGCCTCGTAGAATGAGTTTGGGAGTGTTCCTCCCTCTACTATATTTTGGAAGAGTTTGAGAGGGATAGGTGTTAGCTCTTCTCTAAATGTTTGATAGAATTCGCCTGTGAAGCCATCTGGTCCTGGGCTTTTGTTTGTTGGAAGATTTTTAATCACAGTTTCAATTTCAGTGCTTGTGATTGGTCTGTTTATATTTTCTATTTCTTCCTGGTTCAGTCTCGGAAGGCTGTGCTTTTCTAAGAATTTCTCCATTTCTTCCAGGTTGTCCATTTTATTGGCATATAGTTGCTTGTAGTAATCTCTCATGAACCTTTGTATTTCTGCAGTGTCAGTTGTTACTTCTCCTTTTTCATCTCTAATTCTGTTGATTTGAGTCTTCTCCCTTTTTTTCTTGATGAGTCTGGCTAATGTTTTATCAATTTTGTTTATCTTCTCAAAGAACCAACTTTTAGATTTATTGATCTTTGCTATTGTTTCCTTCATTTCTTTTTCATTTACTTCTGATCTGATCTTTATGATTTCTTTCCTTTTGCTAACTTTGGGTTTTTTTTGTTCTTCTTTCTCTGATTGCTTTAGGTGTAAGATTAGGTTGTTTATTTGAGATTTTTCTTGTTTTTTGAGGTAGGATTGTATTGCTATAAACTTCTCTCTTAGAACTGCTTTTGCTGCATCCCATAGGTTTTGGGTCATCATGTTTTCATTGTCATTTGTTTCTAGGTATTTTTTGATTTTCTCTTTGATTTCTTCAGTGATCTCTCGGTTATTAAGTAGCGTATTGTTTAGCCTCCATGTGTTTGTATTTTTTACAGTTTTTTTCCTGTAATTGATATCTAGTCTCATAGCATTGTGGTCGGAAAAGATACTTGATACAATTTCAGTTTTCTTAAATTTACCAAGGCTTGATTTGTGACCCAAGATATGATCTATCCTGGAGAATATTCCATGAGCACTTGAGAAAAATGTGTTTTCTGTTGTTTTTGGGTGGAATGTCCTATAAATATCAATTAAGTCCATCTTGTTTAATGTATCATTTAAAGCTTGTGTTTCCTTATTTATTTTCATTTTGGATGATCTGTCCATTGGTGAAAGTGGGGTGTTAAAGTCCCCTACTATGATTGTGTTACTGTCGATTTCCCCTTTTATGGCTGTTAGTATTTGCCTTATGTATTGAGGTGCTCCTATGTTGGGTGCATAAATATTTACAATTGTTATATCTTCTTCTTGAATCGATCCCTTGATCATTATATAGTGTCCTTCTTTGTCTCTTGTAATAGTCTTTATTTTAAAGTCTATTTTGTCTGATATGAGAATTGCTACTCCAGCTTTCTTTTGATTTCCATTTGCATGGAATATCTTTTTCCATCCCCTTACTTTCTGTCTGTATGTGTCCCTCGGTCTGAAGTGGGTCTCTTGTAGACAGCATATATACGGGTTTTGTTTTTGTATCCATTCAGCCAGTCTATGTCTTTTGGTTGGAACATTTAATCCATTTACATTTAAGGGAATTATCAATATGTATGTTCCTATTACCATTTTCTTAATTGTTTTGGGTTTGTTATTGTAGGTCTTTTCCTTCTCTTGAGTTTCCTGCCTGGAGAAGTTCCTTTAGCATTTGTTGTAAAGCTGGTTTGGTGGTGCTGAATTCTCTTAACTTTTTCATGTCTGTAAAGGTTTTAATTTCTCTGTCGAATCTGAATGAGATCCTTGCTGAGTAGAGTAATCTTGGTTGTAGGTTTTTCCCTTTCATCACTTTAAATATGTCCTGCCACTCCCTTCTTGCCTGCAGAGTTTCTGCTGAAAGATCAACTGTTAACCTTATGGGGATTCCCTTGTATGTTATTTGTTGCTTTTCCCTTGCTGCTTTTAATATTTTTTCTTTGTATTTAATTTTTGATAGTTTGATTACTATGTGTCTTGACATGTTTCTCCTTGGATTTATCCTGTATGGGACTCTCTACGCTTCCTGGACTTGATTGGCTATTTCCTTTCCCATGTTAGGGAAGTTTTCAACTATAATCTCTTCATATATTTTCTCAGACCCTTTCTTTTCCTCTTCTTCTTCTGGGACCGCTGTAATTCGAATGTTGGTGCGTTTAATGTTGTCCCAGAGATCTCTGAGACTGTCCTCAATTCTTTTCATTCTTTTTTCTTCATTCTGCTCTGCAGTAGTTATTTCCACTATTTTATCTTCCAGGTCACTTATCCATTCTTCTGCGTCAGTTATTCTGCTATTGATTCCTTCTAGAGAATTTTGAATTTCATTTATTGTGTTGTTCATCATTATTTGCTCCTTAGTTCTTCTAGGTCCTTGTTAAATCTTTGTTGTAATTTCTCCATTCTATTTCCAAGATTTTGGATCATCTTTACTATCATTACTCTGAATTCTTTTTCAGGTAGACTGCCTATTTCCTCTTCATTTGTTTGGTCTGGTGGGTTTTTCCTTGCTCCTTCATCTGCTGCATATTTCTGTCTTCTCATTTTGCTTAACTTACTGTGTTTGGGGTCTCCTTTTCGCAGGCTGCAGGTTCGTAGTTTTTCGTGTCTGTCCCCAGTTGGTAAGGTTGGTTCAATGCCTTGTGTAGGCTTCCTGGTGGAGGGGACTGGTGCCTGTGTCCTGGTGGGTGGGGCTGGATCTTGTCTTTCTGGTGAGCAGGGCTGCATCCGGTGGTGTGTTTGGGGGTGTCTGTGAACTTAGTATGATTTTAGGCAGCCTCTCTGCTAATGGGTGGGGTTGTGTTCCTGTCTTGCTAGTTGTTTGGCATGGGGCGTCCAGCACTGTAGCTTGCTGGCCGTTGGGTGGAGCTGGGTCTTAGCGTTTAGACAGAGATCTCTGCGAGAGCTCTCACCAATTGACATTACATGGGGCCGGGAGGTCTCTGGTGGTCCAGTGTCCTGAACTCGGCTCTCCTACCTCACAGACTGAGGCCTGACACCAGGCCAGAGCACCAAGACCCTATTAGCCACACAGCTCACAAGAAAAGGGAGAAAAAAAGAAAGAAAAAAATAAATAAATAAAATAAAATTATTAAAATAAAAAAATTTTTAAATTACTAAAATAAGAAAATAAAAAGGTAATTAAAAAATAAAAGAGAGCAACCAAACCAGTAAACAAATCTACCAATGATAATAAACTCTAAATACTAAACTAAGATAAACATAAAACCAGAAACAAATTAGATGCAGAAAGCAAACCCCAAGTCTACAGTTGCTCCCAAAGTCCACCGCCTCAATTTTGGGATGATTCGTTGTCTATTCAGGTATTCCAGAGACGCAGGGTAGGTCAAGTTGATTGTGGCGATTTAATCCGCTGCTCCTGAGGCTGCTGGGAGAGATTTCCCTTTCTCTTCTTTGTGCGCACAGCTCCCGGGGTTCAGCTTTGGATTTGGCTCCGCCTCTGCGTGTAGGTCGCCCTCAGGTGTCTGTTCTTCGCCCAGACGGGATGGGGTTAAAGCAGCGGCTGATTAGGGGGCTGTGGCTCATCAGGCCAGGGGAAGGAGGGGTACAGAATGCGGGGCAAGCCTGCAGCAGCAGAGGCCAGCGTGACGTTGCAACAGCCTGAGGCACGACATGTGTTCTCCCGGGAAAGTTGTCCCTGGATCACGGGACCCTGGCAGTGGTGGGCTGCACAGGCTCCCAGGAGGGGAGGTGTGGATAGCGACCTGTGCTAGCACACAGGCTTCTTGGTGGCGGCAGCAGCAGCCTTAGCGTTTCATGCCCGTCTCTGGGGTCCACACTGATAGCCGCGGCTCACGCCCGTCTCTGGAGCTCGTTTAGGCTGTGCTCTGAATCTCCTCTCCTCGTGCACCCCAAAACAGTGGTCTCTTGCCTCTTAGGCAGGTCCAGACTTTTTCCCAGACTCCCTCCCAGCTAACTGTGGTGCACTAGCCCCCTTCAGGCTGTGTTCATGCAGCCAACCCCAGTCCTCTCCCTGGGATCTGACCTCCGAAGCCCGAGCCTCAGCTCCCAGCCCCGACCCACCCTGGCAGGTGAGCAGACAAGCCTCTCTGGCTGGTGAGTGCTGGTCGGCACCGATCCTCTGTGTGGGAATCTCTCCGCTGTGCCCTCTGCACCCCTGTTTGCGGTGCTCTCCTCGTGGCTCCGGAGCTTTCCCCCCGCCACCGCCCGTCTCCGCCAGTGAAGGGGCTTCCTAGTGTGTGGAAACCTTTCCGACTTCATAGCTCCCTCCCAGAGGGGCAGGTCGCATCCCTATTCTTTTGTCTCTGTTTTTTCTTTTGCCCTACCCAGGTACATGGGGAATGTCTTGCCTTTTGGGAAGTCTGAGGTCCTCTGCCAGCATTCAGCAGGTGTTCTGTAGGCGTTGTTCCACATGTAGATGTATTTTTGATGTATTTGTGAGGAGGAAGGTGATCTCCATGTCTTACTCCTCTGCCATCTTGAAGGTCCTGCCTGGATTTGTTTTAACATTAATATACAATTACCTTATTTATTTCACTAAAAAAAAAAAAATGTACATTATCTTGATGTTAATGCCATGACCACTCCTTCATTTCTGTTTATATGTACCTCATGTTTTCCTACCCTTTCAATTTTTAATCTTTCTGAACTGCTGTGTTATAGATGTGTTTTCTGTAGATAACATATAGTTTGGCCTGAGTGACAGAATTTGTCTTAATAGTATAATTTAACCTATTTACATGTATTGTCATAATGATATATATTTTTATTTATCATCTTGTTTGTTTTGCTTTCCACTTTCTATGCTTCCTCCCTGTTTCTTTTATTGTTTGTCTTCTGCTGTGTAGATTGTGTTAGTTTTATATTGTTCTCAAATGAGTTGGAGATGATATTCACCATTTTATGTTCTTCAGACTTTTCAAAAACAATTTGGATCTGCGTATTTCTAATTATCAACTTCAGGAACTAAACTAATTATCTCCCCTTAAGAGGGCATTGAGGACATCTGACACCCATATTTTATAACATGGAGGCCTGATTAACTTCATGCTCACCTTATCAAAAGCATGCCTTTACCAGTGTCTGTGCTAATAGCTAAAAAAAAAAAAAAAAGTATAAGAAAACTCAGAACCTAAAACTGCAACAGTGTGTCTGGAAGAAGGCTTTTGTAGGGGCAGGTTGAAGGCCTTATGGCTGAGAATCATCAGAAAATGCGTTGATGAGGAATGTGGCTGTTTAGCTACCTTTTAATAAAAACAGCTTTGTCAGATTTCACTGAAATTTGCTTCAGGAAAGCCAATTACACAGTGAAATTGGTGGAAAATCTTATTATTATGAGCTCCTAGCCCTTGCTCTACCTGCTTACTTTAATGTCTAGAGATAAATGATCAGAAGACAAATTTCCATCTCTCCTAAGCACCAGGGTCCCTCCCTCCCCCCGTCACTTTTATTGAAGTAGCAGTTTGCCAGGATCCATGCATGGAAAATTGCTGAAGATAAACACTGTATTTTAAATTCCTCCAGGCAACCAGGCAGACTGGAAAAAATCATTTGAACAAATTGAAAACTGAAATGTTGATATCAGATATTAAATTAATGTAAGTGAGATTGAAACAATATCTAATTAAAATAATTTGAAAAATGAGTTGGAAATTGAAGCTGACATAGCTTTTACCAGCTTGTCATTGTTGTCACGTTGTGGTGAAGCTCTGTCCTCACCGAAGCTCAGCCCGCTCTCGGGAGACTTCACAGGACACTGGGCAGATAAAAGCCTCCTATATTTACTCAGTCAGGGCTGGAAGACAAGGCCTGAAGGACCTTTCTGGGGACCGCGCACGGGGGTCTGACACATTGGCCTCTGTTTCCAAGGGAGGATGGCTCTCAGACGTGCATTTCTGCATTTGAGGCTGGACGAGTTCAGTGCTTCGCTTCACACGGGCAATAAAGAGAGAAAGGGCAGGTTTGGAAGGCAGAGTGGTGAGGCCACTCCCTGCTGCAGGGACCCCACGAGCGGGCAGGATGTGCAGCCCAGGGGTGCACGGGGCATCGCATTCTGGTGCCGAGCGAGGGCTCCAAGGACAGGGTACCACGCCGCTCTCCGGATGCAGATGGGGCAGCACCTGGTGTGTCCTTCCTGCTCCTCTCACAGCCACTTTGGGACCATCCGCGCATCTCTGCTTATGAACCAAAGATGACGGGAGGGTAGCCGTTTGTGGCGTTGAAACGCGCACTTCTTCGTGATCCCAGGCGTCCTGAAGCGGAAGATGGCCTGGAGTCCGGACGCCTGCCTGTAGCGCCTACAGCCACACCGAGGGCCTCGGGGAGGAAGCATGCGTCTGCCTGTCTGTGAGCTGGGGCGCTCTGGGGTGTGCCTCAGCCCCAGGCTGCTCCCCAGGGCCGAGGCGTCGGACGCAGAGTCTGCAGGACCCTGCCAGTTGTGGGTGGAGGGACCTCGACCGGACTCTGGCCACACCAAGAGGAGGGGTTACTGATGCTCCGTCTCCCAATCCAAGCAGGAGTTCCTAAAGCAGATTGCACACGAACGTTGAATAATCTGACGATTTTATACCCACGTTTACATACAGGTACAGAAAATTGCTGATCATCTGATGTCTTACGCACCTCATATGTATCATTCCCCGAGGTTTTGCTCAAACTCACTTAAGCCTGGAGCAGTCGAGGATGGGGTGGGGACTTCCCAGAGGATGGCTGGGGCTTCCCTGCTTCACCAGTGCACTGAGAGAACTAAATACTGGGACGGATTCTCATTCAGAAAACAAGCAAAAATGCCGGAATATGAAGATAAAAAGAGACAATTTTAAACATATTAGGTATCTGGCAACATTGAAATCCTTAGAGATCCCAATTAAGTGAAAGCAGGAGCCTGGGACGTAAGGGAGAGTAATGTGGACCTTTATCTTGAGGGTAGTTTCCAAACCAGGTGAACTTGAACTTTAGCATTCATGACCCCATAGACTGTGGAGGACAGGAGGAAAACCCAGGGTGAGAATAACACGGTGAGGCTGGTGAGGACCCGCCACGAGCACCCAGGACTGCCTCCAAACCACAGGGGGTGACAGCAACCCCTGACTGCCCCGTTTGACCCTGAGGATGGGAACTGCCTGTTTCCCGAGTTGTCACCGGGTATGGGACTGGCACTGGGCACTCGCAGCCCCACAGGAGTGTGCCGTCCACCTGCACAGCCCCTGGTGGCCCCAAACCCCAAGCACACAATTCAGTTTAAACTGGTCCCAAGTTGGCAGGGATTCCGGAAGTCTGGAAGAAGGAAATGCAAATCCTCTGAAGGAATCCTCCGTTTTCTCTGTCCTCAAAGGATTCCCACAGTTAAAATCCCGAGAAATAGGAATTTCAGAACATGCTGGAGAATAAGGCACCATGAGAAAGGTCACCTGAAAGCATGGACAGAATGAAACCTCAGACACTGACTAGTAGACATGGAATGTGAATTCAAGAATCATGGTCTGTTTAGAGGAATACAAGAGAGAGGAAAAATATGACCTAAAAATGTCATATCAAAAGTGACCATTTTTGTCTTAAAAATGACCAAAAGTACTTTTTAAAAGAATAGAATTTTTTAAATGAAAGATACAATTATAGACATTTTAAACTCAGGAGGTGAGTTTAATGACAGATTAAATCTAGTTGAAGAGGGAATTAGTGAACTAAAAGATAGAACTGAATAAATTATCCAGGATGCAGCCTAGAGAGAGAGAAAGAAATGGAAAATATGAAAAGAAAAAAGGTAAGTATTCCTAGAACACAAAGGAAGAAAATCTTTTATACACTTACTAGGAGTTCCAGAAGAAAGCAGAAAGTGGTCAAGCTACAATGTTTGAAGATATAATGGCTGAAAAAGCCTGTCACTGATGGAAGACACCAGTCCTCAGATTCAAGAAGTCTGTTAGAGTGAAAACAGTTCCACACGTAGGTTCATAGCAGTGACACTGCAGGACACCCAAGACAAAGAGAGGATCTGAACAGCAGCCGAGGAGAAAGACAAGTGATGCAGGAAGGAATGAGAATTTGATTCATGGCTGATTTCTCAGCAGCCAAAACGAAACATGACAGGAGAGTAGTGTCTTCCTATTACTGAAGGGAAATTGTTGTCCACCTGGAATTGTACCAAGAGATTAGCATCTTTCAAAAATGAGGGCTTAACAGAAAATAAGGTTGAACAATGATAATTTATAAAAAAAAAAAAAAAAAAAGTTTGTCACCAAGAGGTTCTCATTTAAGTTAATTCTAAAATATTTACTACAAGCAAAAGAAAATAACCCCATAAGGAAGACCTTGAGTGCAGAAGGACTAATGAGCAAAGGAGACAGTAAATGTGGGAATGCAGCTAAACAAAGTATACTGTTTGTTTGAAATAATAATGTTTCATGAGGCCAAAACAAGGGAGGATTGAAATAGTGATCGTGAAAGCAATAGTATTTAAACTGAGATCACTTAGGGTCTTTGTAATGTTTAGGAAGAGAGCATAGATATTTACTAACATGAGCGTTTGCTACCTTTGGGTAATATAGTTTCTGGGAAACCACTGAAAAATAGAAATAGAGAATATAACTTTCAAACATAAAGACAACAGAGGATGCTAGAAATAAATTCAAACATGTCAGAAATCACAATAAATGTAAGTGAACAAAAGTTCCAGTAAAAAACAGAGATTTACAGACTGGAAAAAAATATATAGGTATATGTTCTTTTTGAGACATAGGTAAAAGAACACAAAAAGATACATATATATATATATATATATATGTATATATATATAGAGAGAGAGGAAGAGAATATATATCAAAATGGAAATTTAAAAAATATAATCAATAATAATGGATAATAGAAATACTGAAGTATATTTTAATACCCTGAAGTATATTTTAATACTTGGGAGTTTGCTTTAAAAGCAGAAACTTGAGATAAATTTGTTGCTTCAACTGTTCATATTAGAAAAGAAACAAGACTTAAATTAAGTTTTTAATTTAAGAGTTTGAAAAAGAACAATGGCATAAACCCAAGTAAAGTGGAAGGAAGGAAATTAAAAAGATAAAAGGAGAACTGACTGAAATAGAGAACAAATATAAAACAGAGAGGATAAGCAAAGCAAAATATTTCTTCTTGGAAAAAACTGATAAAATTGAAAAATCTCTATCATAAATGGTCAAGATAAAAGAGAGAGAAAGCAAAAACTATATTGGGAATTAAAAGTGCAATGTAAATAAAGATGCTTTAGTGTATAAAAGGATAGCAAGAGGGTGAACAGTGTTGTGATAGTTTATTTGAAAATTTAGATAACATGACCAAAATGAAGAAATAGAAAACTTTAATAGTGCTATAACCAAAGAAGAAATTGAATTTATAGGTAAATGTCTTCCCGTGAAGAAAACGCCAGGCGCACATATTTTATAAGTACATGTTCCTTCTACACATTCAAATAAACCCAGTCTTACACAAAACACCCCAGGCTCCTCAACTCATGAGTTAGGATAACCCTGATACCAAACTTGACAACGACAGTGCAAGGAAGAGAAATTAGAGATGAATTTCCTTCAAAAACACAGATACACAAACTAAACCAAATACAAGGAATTAAATCTAGCAATTTATTTTAAAAATACATCATGAACAATGTAAGGTCCAATATTAGAAAGATAATGAATGTAATCTACCACATGCATAGATTAAAGAAGAAAAATCATGTGGTTATCTGAGTAGATGTCGATAAAAACATTTGCTAAAAGTTAGCATTCATTCATAAAAAAAATGCTTAGTAAAGTAGGATGAGTTTGTTAACTTGATTTTAAAATCCTACAGAAATATCATACTTGATAGTGAAACATTGAAAATATCCCCTTTAGCACCGGAAGTCAGACAAAGATGTGTGCATCCACTACGTTTATGAAGTGTTCTACGGGAGGGTCCTGTCAACTTGCGGTAAAGCAGGAAAAAGAAAGAGAAGGCGGGGTTAGAAAGGAGGAAACAAACCCATTACTTTTTAAAGGCAATCTCGTTATTTACTCAGAAACACAAAGGAAAATCCAGATAAATTCGTCAGATAGTTGAGGGTTGCTATATATGAAATCATGTGCAAAAATCAACTGGATTTCTGTACTTTAAAAAGTTAGAAAATATAGTTTTTAAAATGATAATTGTTTACCATAGAATGAAAAAAAGGCACCAGGAATAAATATTTTTATATGCAAGACCTTTATGGAGAAAATTGTAAAACTTTATTGAAAGATGTGAAAGAAGGCCTTAACACCTGGGAAGATTTACCTGCTCACAGGTTGAGAATAATGATGTTAATTCTCCCAAACCTCCGGATTCAATACAATTTTAACAAAAATCTCAGAAGATTTATTTTTTTATTGTGTTTTATTTTTTATATTTATCTGGAAACTTGACAGGCTGATTCTGAAGTGTATTAGAAAGTGCAAAGAGCCAGAACTGGCAGGGCACCCCTGCAGGAAAGCAGAGTGAGAGGCTGCCATGCTGTGATGCAGCAGGTACCAGGTACTGGGGCGTGTGAGATGGGGCGGGTCTGAGCGCACAGAGACTGGGGGACCCCGAGCCCAGGAGGCCCGGAAGTGGCCCCTCCTGTGGAATTCGTTGCTGATGGAGTCGGCATTGCAGACTGGAGGGAAGAAGGGCCTTCTCTGTAAATTGTGTGGCAAAAACTAGGTGTCTGCTTAGAAGATAACCACTCCTCATCCACAAAATCAGCTCCCAGAGGTAGGACTCACCTGTGAAGGGCAAATCTTAAATCTTTTAGAAGAAAATATACGATGATATCTTTATGATCTTGGGGTAGAGGAGAATTTTTTAAACAAGATGCCCGAAGTGCAAACCTTAAAGAAAATGATAAATTAGACTGTATTAAAATTAGGAAATGTGAAATACGCCAAATCACAAACTGAGATAAGGTAGTAACACACATGTTAACTGACCAAGTATTCGTGTGCAGAATGTCTCAAGACCCCCTACAAAGCAATAAGAAAAAGACAAACAGCCCAACAGAAAAATGGGCAAAAAACACCACAGAAATGTCATATAAGAGGAAGCATGAATGGTGAACAAACACACACGGTGCTCAGCCTGATCAGGAATGGAAGACACACACAGTGACGGCACCAGGAGATACAATGTAACAGCTACCAAATGGGCAAAAATGTGTATCTACAAACTGGTGAGGATTTGGAGCAGGAGGAACGCTTGTGAGCTGATGGCAGGCGTGTAAATTGGTGAAATCACCTTGGGACTCTATGTCCTAGCGATTCTACTAGAGAGCATTCTCTCCACCTGCCTGGAGATGGGCAGGGATGCTCATGGCCACACCATTTGAGAGGCAGGTGAAGAAGAAACAGGCCCGTGGTCCCCTTGATTGGACAACTGACTGGAAAAGTCAGTTAGGATGTGCTGAATGTATTAATGCAGCCAGAGAGCAGTGAAAACACGCAAACCACAGCCAACGCAAGACCCAGTCGGGCCTCAGAAACGCCAGGGTCAGCACGAGATGCAAGTTGGAGGAGGATCTGTTTGACGTTGTTTCATCTCATTAAATTCACACCCAGCAAAAGCAAACACTGTGCCCATGTGTGAGAGAAAGTCTGCGGAAAAGGAAACCGTCACCCCAGAATTCAGAGGACTTACTGTGTCTGATGGGGAGGACTAGGTAGGGCCATGATGGATGCTTTGAGTATCAGGTGCAATTGAAACGCTGCATTTCTTTGGCAGAGGGTGGGTAACTGGGCGTTTGCTGTCTTATTATTCTTTATAACCAGTATATATTTTATAAAATGTCTAATCTTTAATTAAATACCGATATAAAATATTGATATTTTTGAATTACAAATTAACAAAACAATATTTCTAACAGTCAAGAGAACGTCCCCATGAGTCGGCAAGGGAGATGCTTTCCAGGAACCTGTGACACACATTTAAACATGGGGTGTATTTCATGCGGACATAAACCAATATGCATTTATTTTATCTCTTTATCAACAATGTTGCTCTTTTCTCTCTCAGCACGGGGAGCCTTGGGTGATGTGGAAACAGCCCTGTTGCATCGTGTAAATGTGTCAGGTGGCGTCTCCTCAAAACAGAAATCCTTTTAGGAAGCCAGAGGGCGCTGCGGCCCCTGATGGGGAGGTGCCTGGAGGCCGTCTCTGGTGCCAGGCCTCACCGCGGGCACAGGGACACAGTGATGCAGGCTCTTTGGGGACGGCCAGCTCCGCCCCCTTTGGAGACCAGACAGAAGGTGCAGAGGAAGCTGCTGGAACTTCCCCCCCACCCTCCTCCCTCCCTCCCTGGGAACGAAGCCTTAAGCGCTGTCTCTGGTTCTGGTATATTAGTGTCAGGGAAGCAGTTATGCTCTGGGATTATTTTAATTCTTTCTGACAGTTAGCAAAATCAAATCCCCAAATATCGTGGCAGCACGCTACTGTAGGTGACTCAACGTAAAGTGATGGACAGAGGACACCTCCCGGGGCCGCGCTGTCATGGGCGGGGCTGCGATCACAAGAGCCACCAAGCGCCCTCCTGCGGCCGCTCCGCCGGGTCTGGACGGCCAGTCCCGCGTGGTCTGCGTCACACTCGGGCAGTGGGTGCCGCGTGGGAAGCGGGAAGCCTGAGCCGAGGAGCCTGAGGACGTCTGCACCGCGTGCAAGCTTGAGCCAGAGCTCAGAGCGGGGCGGGGGGAGACCCTCCGTCGTGAGGATGCTCCGTCCAGTAGGCACCCTCGGACTTTTCTGGGTCAACGCTTTATTCAAAAACTGGAACTGTGGGTGTGGAAAAGCTCCCTCCAACACACACACATATGTGTGATGGTGATAACCTGGTGATTCACGGTCATGGTAAGAGTAACGGGGCAGAAAACACCAGTAGGGCCTGCGTTGGCTTGTTCGTTCTACGCATCACGTCCCGGTTCCCTCGGTAAACAGACCCCAAGCACCTCCTGTGTGCTGACGCTGTCCTAAGCCTGGGCCCACCCTGCCTCACGGGAATGTCCTGTCTGTTGAGCTGCGTTCTAGGCAGGAAAGCAGATAAGTAAGCGCACATTCTGTTGGCTGGGGATAATGGCTCTGGGGAAAAGTAAAGCCGGGCAGGGAGGGGAGGACCACACGGGTGAGGGGCGATTTGATACTGGGTGGAAATAAGGTGACTTTAAACCAAGACGTGGAGGAAGCGAGTCATGTGGACCCAGGCGCCCAGGGAGCAAACGGCAAGTGCAAAGGCCCTGAGGCAGGAGCACCCCTCCCTGCCCCTGGGAATGCTCAGGCCTGAAGGAGCAGCATGGGGGTGGTCGGAGGTGCCAGCAGGGCAGCGCCACCTGAGCGTGAAGACCTTGCACCTGTGGCAGGAACCTGAGACTTGACCGTGAGTGAGGGGTGCCCCCAGGAGAGGATGATGTGACCAACTTGCATTGTCACGGGGCCACTGGGCTGCCTGCTGGGAATCAGCTGCCCCAGTGCTGGGGACCCAGGCCGAGCACAAACCAAGGCCCCGCACTGGGTTTCTAATAGTGAAAAGTCTGCATCAGGCTAACGAGCTGTTGACATTCTACCTTTATACTTGGAAAATATATATTCATAGTGAAGAAATGTTTAAATATGCATAAAGCTGTGGGTTTTCTTTCTGAAAATCAGCCAAATATAAAAGACAGCTGGATTGAATTATTATCTTGCATGTTTGGGTGTTGTCTTAATGAGTTAGCAGAGTTTGGGTGGGTAATGAGTTAAAGCATACAAAATCCCTAAATTATGTCGCATTTATTTATAAATGTATTTTCTTCCCTTTGTTTCACAAAATCACTGATAATATTGTTTAAAGAACATTTTCATAAAATCTATGCATTTAGACACAAATGATCCAGCTGTAATTGTACACAATGTATAAAATGTGGAAGTATTTTCATCAGAAATATAAAATACATATGAAATTGCAAATTAAATTTATATGCCTTCAAAAAGGCATTTTTAAAAAAATTCAAAATGAACTATTATCATTATAAAACAAAATATAATTAATAAACAGCAAAGCTTTAAATCTAAAGTATTTAAATAAAGCTGAATTTTTTATTCTATTTTTTGAAAATGTAATCAAATTGTAGTTATTTTTATAAAAATAAAGTACGTGCAGTTTAGCTTCAATATGCATCTAGTTGCCAACGTGATGAACCAGGAGCATAATTTGTGGCGTTCCATCCAGACTGACATACAGGAAAACTGGTAACTAACAGGTGTCATTCCAGTTGCAAAATGCTTTTCCGCCGCTGCAGGTACTGCGACGGTCCGTGAAAACTTGCAGAACAGCAAACCGAGATGCAGGGAAACTCGAGAGTCGGGCATGCAGCCCCGCTGGGAAACGGGGCCTCTTCAGGCACGAACCCTTTGCTTTCTGGCTGAGAGGCAGGTTTGACAAGTTAATTAATTTGTGTCTCCTCTCCCCCCGTCCCCCTCCCTGCACTCCTTCCTGCCCTGCCGTTCAGACCCTCCCCGGCCCCTCCTCAGCTCAAAACCCTCGCGGCGTTAGGTGGCAGCAGCGTGTTGCCCAGAGGACACGAGGGTGTGCAGCTCAGCCAGGGTGGCCCTGTCGATGACGGGGTCAGCACCTCCGCTCGGGTCCTGCTGGGGCCCCGTCCCCTCACCCTGCGGGTCTGCAGGGGAGAAGCTGCCAGGGCCCCTGGGGTGTGTGCCTCAGTGCAGCCAAGCCCTAAGCGGGGGCTCGGCCCAGTGCCTTCCAGCTGTCCTCGGGCAGGTGTCGGGCAGCTCACCTCTGGTCCTGGGAGGACCGCTGCTCACGTGACTGCCTGCTCTGAAACACCCCCTTGGCCCCGAGAGCAAAAAGGGGAGGTGCGGGCAAGCTTGCCCAGAGCGCCGACGAGCGGGCCAGGCACCTGGAGCGTCGGGGTCAACCTTCTCTCAAGCCTGCTCCCCTTCCCAGGACTGAGTTCAGCCCGACAGGTTCCGAGCAGTGGTAGTCTCTACGGGAGGGTCGAGTCACTTCCCGGGCTGGTGACCGGAGGCCACGCGATTTCAATAAGGCTGATCCCAGGGCGTGGGGGACAGTGGGTCCAGTCAGTGGCCCCCGAACGGTCTAGACTGCCCACTTCCGCAGATGCCTCTGGGTGGGACCAGGTGCAGAACGGATGCATGTCTCTTAGGGTGGAAATACGCAGGGGATGCAGATCGGTACCCCCAGGAGCAGTGCTCTTGGCTCTGCCAGAAGCCGGCTCCACCCTCTCCCTAAGGACCCCAGCCCCCTGGCGTCCGCCCACCTCCTGCACCCTGCTCCCCGCCCTCGTGCTTTCTAATGGGCCACGGCCATTAAGTTGTCCCTGTAGCAATTTAGATCACAGAAGAGACTTCTGCACACCCTTTCAGGTTAAAATCACGAGGATAAAGAAAGAGGCAAAATTATTCCACTGTAGCTACGTGTTTAAATTATATGGAATGCTGCATAAATTGTCAAGTGCAAAGAATTATTCTGATAAATTAAAATACTAATTAAATAGGCTATTGCAGAATTTTGAGAACATTGTAGGGCTCTGCTCCTCCAGGTAATTTGCATATCCTTCATCTAGTGAATTTAATTTTAAAGGACTTCTTTTCGTGTTTGGAAACCCTTTTTGTCTCCCGTGAAGATAAGAATGGGCTTTATGCATTGTTCTCGCCTTTATTCAAGCAGCTCCTCCAGGGGTCTCTTAGTCCTGGCCTGCTGGTGGCTCACGCCCACCAGCTCGGAGTCTGCATTTGGTCATGAAAATAGCTTGGAGCCGACATCCGACAGGACATGTAGCCCCAGCAAAGCTTTTCTTTTCCCCTCAAAGGCCTCAGCAAAGCCTGAAAAAGTGGCAGTGAGTTCCCCGCCTCGGTGGGGGGTGATGCTGCAGTTAAACGTGTTTCCAGAGAGAAGGAGTGGTTGCTGGCCGGGAGGGGAGCACGGGGGCTGGTGCCCGTGAACCCAGTCTGACTGCCTGATGGAGGTCACGGCGTACATCTGGGTGAGGGATACCACATACGAACGTGTGAGATCCAGTCCCACTGAGCGGAAGGGATGGGTGAGAGGAAGTCCATGCAGCTGTGCAGGGAAGTCTCAGAGGAAATACACACAGTGATGAATGTGTAAGAATGATGCTGGGGAAGGTTCCAGAATGGCCTGAGAGTTACAAAATGTGCTCAAGACTACTGGGCTTGTTGCTCTTTTAGGTCAGTTTGAGCTAAAATAAATAAATATAGATAAACAAACAAAAAAACCCCAAAGGGTTGTGCTTAAGATAAATTGTGTACCTTTCACACATGCTGGAAAAAAGGCACCATTACAGTGTCTCTGTTTGGCTATCATCCCCACCAATGAGAAATTTCAAAGAACGAAAAAATTAAATAAAGAGCGAGGCAGGCTTTGTTGAAAAGGACTTGATGCCCAAGACTGAGAAGTTCGCAAAAGAGCACGAAACCACGAGAAGCGGGTTGAAGTCCCACGGACGCGCATGTTCCAGCTGCCAAGGGGACTTGCAGGTGTGATTGGAAACCGCATCAGCCATCCCTGCGGGGAGTTTCTTGGCTGAGAGCAGGAAGATGGGGGCCCTGGGTGGGTTCTCGGAGGACCCCAGCTCCAGGCAGCTCCTCGGGGCCCTGTCGCTCTCTGGACGAGGATGGAGGTGGGCTGGAGGTGGACTCAGAGTTGGGCACAAAGGTGGCATGAGTCACGATTCCGGCTCGAGTTGTTAGGAGGTGCCACAGCCTCAGGAGGCTCCCATGAGCATCACAGCAGAGGCTCCTCGTGTCCTCCGTGAGAGATCCCCTGGTGGGGACAGCCTCAGCGAGATGCAGAAGGCTCATGCTGTCCTTGGGGTTTTGGGGGCAGATTCACCACTTGCTGAACAACAGCTGCCACAGAACAGAACCTGTGGGTTAATGTAAAGCTGAACAATGGTGACTGGTCCTCCCCGCAGGGTACTGCTCCTGGGTCTGTCCTGGTTGTGTGTGCACCCGTGTGTGTGCCCGTGTGTGAGCGCCCACGCGTGCGGTTATTTGGAGGAGGTCCCCTTTGGGGAGGGGTGGTTAACACCCTGCGTCATGTGAGGAACATAATAGGATCGAAGGATGGAGCAGACATTGCAAATCGAAAGAGAATGGGGACAGACGTGGCGTCCTGACGCAGGTGACAGTGATGGGCCCCCTGCCCCGCCTGATCAATCACACCTGCGGAACAGGTGATGCTCCTGGGACTTCCGTAGCGGTTAATGGAACGACCGGGAAGACAGTGATCCCTCGTGCTGATGCTGGAGGGACGAGGTCACGTCCGGGCCGCTTTCCAGTGCCTCCCGGACGCTCTGACTGCCCGCAGGACGCACCTCCAGCACGTCCGTCCCATCCTTCCCAGGGTTTTCATTTCTCAGGGACAATTCCCTGGAGTGCCGTGTCACTTCTCAGTGACAAACCCTTAACGGACGCAACCCCTTGTCAGCACGAGTCTGGGTCCCTGGGCTCCCTGGCTGGACCCTCAGGCAGGACGTGGACCCTGAGAGGCGGTCAGCCCGGAGGGTTCGCAGTGGCTGCACTTGGGGACGGTCACCATGAGGGTGAAATGACATCACTTTCCAAGGCAACGCCCATGGTTTTCCGAGGATGATGCCGCCATCAGGAACGTTGCTCAGGTGGGCTCCGGGGTGACCTTCCAAGCAGCTGATGCCCCTTCTAGAAGTTTGCTTTGTCGGAGGTGCCCGTGGGAAATTTTCTGGTAGAAATGAGGACACGTGTCTTTCCTCCGCAGCCTCTGAGGCCATGAGCTGAGGTCGGTCAATAGTGGGCCCCATTCCCACGATGGTGGCTGGAACAGGCCGACTGCAGACGTGTTCAGATGCAGGGAAATACGCATTTTAGAATCGAGGAAACGTGACATGTTAAGACCTAGACTTTGGGTAGAAACAAAGCACTGTACGTATGGGGCTGGAGCCAGCTGGACCGGTTACTGGAGCTCATTTTTACTTTTTCAGGAATTTTTTGAGCCGGTTATTAAACACAGCCATTATGAAAAATTAAGTTTTACACACTTGCAGTTACTTACGTTAAAGACAAAAGGCCTCAATACCCAGCCAGTCGTCTGTACATTTCACCACTGCCAGGCGCTGCGGCTCCCCTCCCCCTCCGCACCCCACTCGGGGGCCCGGAGCTGTGTTCACAGAGGGCAGAGGTCGGGGGCGTGTCTGGCAGGGAAGCGGCTGCCAGGGCCTGGGACGAGGAGCCAGCCCGGACCCTGGACTGGCCGGTGGCAGTGGTGCTTGGGGGACACGGGGCAGCTGTGCTGAGACTGACTCCCCACCACGTGTGCAACGGGGGCAGGGCCCAGGCACAGAACCTTCTGCACAGCGTCGCGGGGTGGGGAGGGGATCTTCGGGGAGCGAGCAAGGCCCACAGTCGCCTCGGGGCTCCGCGGGCTTGTGCAGGACACAGCCAGGACCTGTCCCTCGTCCCTCAGGCCCGTCCCCGCAGCCGTCACACTGCCCGCCCACTGGGGACCCATGGCGGCCGAGCCTCAGGTGTCTCCACCTGGCCTTCCCAGCAGGTTTGCTGACCCCTGGACTGGGTCATCTGCCTCTTACTGCCCGGCTGGTTTGTTCATTCCTGAGCCTGGAATGCCTGTCACTTCTCGGCAGGAATAGTGGAGTACTTTTAATTTCCATCTTTACTTTGTGCTTTGTGTCCCTCAGCCTATTGAAGACTCACTATTATCCCCAAGGAGCCTGTCATTCAGAAAAAGGCCTCCTTTGTTCACAGGGGAACGTGAAAATCAATTGCTTTATACTCTATCTCTTAAGAATATTCTCCTCCATTCGAGGTTTACCTTTGGGCCACTGCCCCCTCCTTGCCCCTCTGCACCCCCCAGCTTAGAGGCTCTTAAAGTGCTGGTGCTCTAACCCCAGGTTGGCGGCTGCCCCCGCCCACCCGGTGCATGCATAATTACCTAAATGTAAGAAATAACGTTGGTTTGTTCAAAGGAAAACTTTCTACCAGACGATGAGAGAGCCCCAGAGGCGGGGGAGGCAGGCCATAGCAGGATCCGGTTTGTATCCCTCTGAAAGATATAATTTCATTACCCAAGACTAACGTAGGTGTTTTACAATAAGAGGTGAAAGTAATTGCTATTTTCTTGCTATCTCGTTCTGCATTAATCACAGTTGCAATGCACTCTTCCTTCTTAGGGTTTGCAATAAAATCTATTTTTTCTGGTTTTCGTTTCCAAAATGACAGGGGCTTTATCCGAAAGAATACTTTTACAGAATCGTAAGCCAAGGTCAATTGCTTTGTGACACACTTCCTCTCCAAGAGGTGGGGACCGCGGCTTTGCCGTGCTGGCATCGGGATTAACTGGGCTTCCTCTCCGGCTGCTAATTGTTTCCAGGGCTCAATCCGCTTGGTCTGACACGGAGGGTAATTCATTCTCTGAGAGTCTTCCTCACTCTAAGTCAGGAACGAACTAGGATGAGGGTTGATTGTGGTGGAGGCAAATTATTATAGGATGTTCTCCTGGGGCAGGAGTAAGAGGGGTACAGCAGCTCCCAGGACTCACGGAACGAAGGTGCAGTTCAGTCTTGCCTGCTAGCGAGTGTGTCTTGTGAACGCGGAATGCTTGTGAATGGAACCCAGTTCCCAGTGATTATATACTTGTAACCATCATATCGTTCGAAAGTAAGGCTCTACAGTTTGCAAAGCAGGTCTGCCCACCATTTCTCAAGCAGTCTTCACAAGGATGCTGTGAATTTCCTATGGACGTTCTGTGGGCAAAGCTGGAGGGACTCACGTCCTGGCCCTACGTCTGCCAGCCCCTCGGTGGGGAGCCCCCTGCCCCGGTTTCCGCCCCAGGCTTGTCCACAGCACCCGTTAAAATGGCGGCCTGGCAGTGACTATGGAAGCGTCTGCAGAGGGAGAGGCTCAGGGTGTCTGGAGAACGCTTGCCTCTCAAAGCTGACCGCTTACTTCTTAATTTCCCCTAACAGTTGACAACAAGGACCAACTGGAAAGAATGTCTGGACTGAGAGTTCTTCAGACCGGAGTCGGCTCGGTGAGTAGCTGCGGCAGTGTGGTCCGGGCGGCCTGGCGGGCTCGGGCCGCGGGCGGAGGTCAGTCGGCGCCAGGCGGGGGGCTGTGGTAGCAGGGGCCCCGGCGTCTGGGCCGGGTTAGTCCTCCCGTCGCGTCGGCGGAAGTGCTGATGCGCCGTGCCAGGCTCGTCTGACACTGTTTGGTTGCCTTTGAAATCGTGATTCGGTGTCTCCCCAAGAAAAAGCGGTCCTGGCTAAGAAAACATTGGATCCTTCGGAAATGTGTACTTCCTCCTTCAGACGATTCTCAGTTGCTGAGTCTATGTAGCAAGAGAAGTTGCTCTTTCCTCTGGGTCTGGTGGGCACACTTTTGTCTTCCTTGTTAAAGACGTGTATGGGGCGGGGTGTGAGAGGAGGATGACCGCTGATAAATTTAATGACCCTCAGAGGCGTCGTGTCCCAACGTCGCTGCGCTGGCCTCAGCAGCAGGTACTTGACCAAACTCTCCATCAGCAATTAGAGCCGATGGCACTCAGCCCCAGGCCCTGGCGGACGCCTGAGCCCCGATCGCGGGCAGTTAATGAATTGTACGCACGACGGCGGACGCGACTCCTCTCGGGGGTGGTTGTCTGCGCTCGCACGTCTGAAATCCCAGATTTCACGGCACCCGCCGTGGCAATAATTAACCATTAAGGGCGCTTATTTACGATGCTCCTCGCCCGGGGCGGAGATGCCCCCACGGAGCCACTCGAAGGCCAGCCGCTGTCTTTGGGGGAGGCTCCGCTCAGCCGTCACGAGTCCCGGCTCTTGAAATAAGAACTTGCTTAGTGGCTGGTCCTCCGCAGACAGAGCCTCCAGCTCTGCAGGCCGCAGGCGGGCGCCTCGCCGGGGGCGCTGGCCTTGAAGTCACCGTGTTCCCGGCACGCGGCGGGCACGGCGCGGACAGGAATCGGGTGACCGCAGGCTCATCAGAGCGCGGGGCTGGGTTGATGAGGCTTTGACAGCCGAGGAAATCCTGGTCTTTTCTCCCGAAACTCGCAGTAACTTTGGCGGCCGGGGAGGGGGAGGGGGACGCCGGGAGTCTGTGGGTCCCTAAGACCATCTGTACCCCATGGGGTGCAGTGACTCCTGGCGGGAAGGGCCAGAGGGCTCGGAGGATCCAGGCCCGCGACGGAAGGCTCTGATCCGCGGCCCTTGCCCTCCCCCTCGTCCCTCAGCCTCAGCAGGTGTCCCTCCTGCAGGAGCAGCCCCGGTGCCCAGCAGCTGGGGGCAAATCCAGACTGACTCGGGTTAGGGCCTTTGGTGCTCCGGGGTCAGAGGAAGCTCAGGCGCTGGGCCTAACCCTGACCCCTCCCTGTGCGTGTTCCGTGGAAGCGGGCTGGGCTGCCCTGGAGCAGGGGGCAGGCAGGGCCAGGGGTGGGAGATGCAGAGCCGGGGGCTGGGAGGTGCCTGGAGCCGCCCGGTCCTCCGCCCGGTCCTCCGCCCGCCCCCGTGGTTGCGGTTTCTGGGCAGCGGGGAGGGTGGAGGCGGTGTGTTAGGACTTGGCAGACTCATGTGAGGTCACGGGCACAGATCCCAGAGGGGGATGCTCGCTGCCCACCCCCTCCTCGCGCCCAGCAGGCAGCGCCCAGCGCCCGCACACACGGCCGCCCCATCTGTGACCTGCCTCCTGCATCCCTGCGCGGAGCCCCGCGCCTCCCTCGGGGAGCCCACACCGCCTCCCTCCGGGGACGGTGCCCCCCACGGCCTCCTTCCTGTCCTCTCTCCTGCGTCGCCACTGCTCCGTCTCCCTGGCCCCATCCGGTCAGCACACAGATACGCTCCAGTGTTTTCCGATTCACTAAAGTGAGAGCTCCCGGGACACTGGTCTCACCACGTCAGCGCTCTCGCCTCCCACTGGCTCTCTGTCTCCTTCATCACAAAACTACCCACACGTGTGTCTGTATCCCTCGTGTGGACACGTCGGCACCTGTTTGCTCCTGACACCCGGCCAGGCCTGGTCCCCACCATTCGCTGGACGGTCCACCGTCTGCGGCCCCAGGACCTCAGTTGTCGGCCCGTCTGCACTGTCCTGAGCGTTGCCGACTGACCTCCTGAATCCCGGCTGCTCTGAGCGCCTCTCTCTGTGGGATCTGCGTCTCCCCGAGGCCATGGCCTTTATATTGTTTGTATGATGATGACCCCAGAGTCTACCTGCAGCTGGGCCCATTCGCTGTGTTCCAGGCACGCACAGCCGCCGGCCCCTGCCTTTCTGTCCTTGGAGACCTGTGACGCATTCCCCGAGCCTGGGCAAAGCAGGGCTCTTAATGTCCCGCCACCACCTGGCTCTGCCCCCGGCTCCTGGGCTCAGAAGTGGAAGCTGGTGACGTGCTGTCCAGGAACTGGGAGCCTGAGTTGCTCTCGGCTTGTCTGTGAAGATGACAACCTAACCTCAGAGGGACATCCTCTGCCTGTTGCAGGGTGCCCGTCTCACATGGGGGCAGGAGGTCCCGCCTAGACTGGGGGCGGGAGGCAGGGGGGGGCACAGGGCAGAGCAGAACCCCCGCTGCACCACTCCTGCATTTTCATCGAGTCTGATCTGCTTCCTCTCTGGTCCCCAAGTGGCCAGGAGCCTGACCTTACCCCCGCTGGGGGCAGAAAATGGCCACATCCCAGACCATTTATTGATACTTCATTCACCGATTGAAACGTGGCAGTGAGAGACTTGCCCACCCTAGTTCTCCCTGAGACGCCTTTGTCTTCTTAGGGCCCCAGGGGTTTCCTTGGTCCACGCAGACCAGCTCTCCAGTCTCCTGTCCTCTTCCACGTGGCAGTTTTCCATTTCAAAAGGCAGTTTTGCTGTTTTGAAGTTGTCTGAGGTCATTCTGATGGGTTCTCAAGCCCAGAACCCACATTCCATGCAGCTTTGCCTGACCAGTCTCCAGTCTGGATGGAGGGAAGGAGCGTTTGTATATTTGGAGTGAGTTTTGGATCGCGAAAACGGGAGCAGAGATATTTTTAAAAAGCTAACAATATTTCTTTTTCTAATTTTTATTGCCTCGTGCAGTATTGAGCCTGATTTTGATGCTTCTGATTTTCTTGGAAACGTATTTGATATGAATGTCTCTGCTAATTCCTGACTCTGGAAAGTAAAGCAGAGTTTGATTCCTCGAAATCTAACAGCATTTACCGAATGTCTCCCTGGTGCTTGTGATTCAACATGTGATGACAGATAGCGGAATTAAAACCTTTTAAGCCAAATGGAAATATCTCAAAACAAAATTTAAAGGAAATGAACACACTACAGTAGACACACACATTCCTGATAGATTGGTGGTATTTTGACGTATTTCAAAATCTAATTTCTGATATCTGGAAAGTATTCACATTTTTCCAGATGAAAAAAGTCATGTTTCTTCCAAAGGGAAATTATGATATTACCAAGAAAAACTCAAATATTTGGAAGAAAAATAGATGATTGTCCCCAGGCGAGCATTTCCATGAGTATGGCTTCCAAGGTGCATCTGAAATAAGTCATGACTTCCTAAGTTCTTGATAGTGTGATAAACGCAGTATGATTAACGATTAACCTGCCCACGTTTCAGCAGGAGTCTCTGTGCAGCCGTGGGAGGCTCAGGGTTTCGACAGGGA
Source organism: Eubalaena glacialis (assembly GCF_028564815.1). Classification (NCBI taxonomy): domain Eukaryota; kingdom Metazoa; phylum Chordata; class Mammalia; order Artiodactyla; family Balaenidae; genus Eubalaena; species Eubalaena glacialis. Next base: position 128,662,089 of record NC_083723.1, on the reverse strand, counting down.
AGCCCAGAAGCAGCGCGTTCCCGGTGCAGACACCCCGCTCAGCCCCGGACGGGCTGCCTCCCAGGCAAAGTCAGGCGGGAGGGGACAGGCCTCCACGCAGGTTCTGGAAGAGAGAGGAGGAGGGTTTCCTGGACCCGTTGAGGGTCCTCGGCTGCAAAAGGTAAACGGATGAAGACAGACAACAGGAGCTAAGCAGCACCTTTATTTAATCTGAGTTTCACGGGACACGTAAGGGAGTGAAGCCTGCGGACGTGGGTAGACCGGGCGCCTTCTGCTGGGTTGGCGGGGAGGGCCAGGGGGCGTGGGGACCCGAGGTGGGTCTGCAGCAAACCGGGCACAGGGCGGGCACAGCTCCCACGAGGGTGTCGGGCCTGCTTTGGGGAGAAGGGGGTGGACAAGGTTGGAGACACCTTCAGCCAAGGTGTTGTGTTTGGGGCAGTGTGTCCTGCACCCACCACTCATGCCGTGGGATGTCAGACCTGGCTTCAGGTACTTCAAAGAGCCCTGGGGTTCCAGAGCTCAGCTGTACGGGGGCAGGAGGCCGTGGAGCCCCAGCAAACCACCGTCCATACTCTGGTTTAACCCACTGAGCTTCTCTTGCCTCAGTCACTGTTTGGGGTCCTGGGTAGGATTTTGTCCAGAGAAAGGATTTTTGTGGCCAAGACTATGTCGATCCCCAGAGTCCCTTGAGAGTCTACGAATCCGTGGTCGTGCTCCTCCCCCCACAAATCAGTGTGACTTTGTTGTGCGATGTGTGTGTTGGTGGGTGTGTGTGCCTGACAGCCGTCCCATGAGACCGAGCAGGTGGGACGGGGGTCCGTGATGGATGTCTGAGAAAATGGCTCGTTTCCTCTGCAAACCCCACTTGGTCATCGCCTGTCTGCTATAAGGGATGCTGCTGCTTTAATGAGTGTTATCAAAACCTGAGCCCAGTGGTTTAGGGATTTCTGAGAGCAATTGGGTATCACACGTCAGCGGGCAGAGAAATGCAGGCGGGGATGGCCCGAGTCACGGGGACCCTCGGGGGAGCGAGCATCCAGCCGAGTCCCCGGAGACCCGACCACAGGTCTGGTTGGACTCGGGGGATGACTTGATGTCGAGGGCCCTTTGCCAAGGTGTGAAGAAGGCACAGAGTAACCCCACCCCCAGCGAAGACAGTGGGACGGAGCTCCACGTGGTCACCAGGTTGAGGGGAAGCTGTCACCCCCCACGTGTCGCTTTTCACGCGTGGATGGAGCCGGCACCTGCCTTTCGCACGCTTGGTAAACACCAGCAGGTGTGCAGTCGGGACTCACAGGCGATGGGGCACTCGGCTTGCGGGAGTGCGTTGTGGCCGTGTCAACGGGTGACTGGCTCTCGGGCCGGAGGGGGGTGGGGCGGATAAGTTTGCGGTGAGGCAGGAAGCCCCGTGACAGCTGTGGGCCGGGGGGCGGACGCGTCAGAGGACCCTCCATTGAGGAGCCTGCGGGTACCCTGTAACGTCCGAGCATCCAGTCCGAAGCCTCATCCCTGGAAGTGGTTACAGAGGTGGCTTACGGGTAATAGTCTTGGTCCTTTAATAAAGATCAAAAGTGCTAACACTTAAACGCGACTCTTAGAAAGCAGCATGACAGTGGGAATCTATTGCTTTAAAAAAACTCACCCTTCAGATCAGTAATCGTACTCCCAGAATTTTATCTTAAGAGTATCATTCACCAGCTAAGAAAAGGAAAAAACAAAGCTTTGGAAAAACCAAAACTGACCTAAGTATAAAACACAGGAAGGTAACTAATTATAGTAATCAAATAAACGGATTCAGTGATTTCACTAAAAATCGTTGTGACACCTCTGAACTTAAGGGCAGCTGTGAAAACTGTCTGTGCCCACAGATCCGGGCTGGAGGACCACATGCAAATGTGAGGTCAGCTCTAGAACGGGGTTGGTGGGATTATAAGCGAGGTCTCTCCTTTTCCAAAATTTTTGTTAGTACCATTTTTTAACTTTTTATTTTGAAATCATTATAGATTCACTGGAAGTTGCAAAGACAGTATAGAGGTGTCCGTGTACACTTCACCAAGTCTCGCCTGTGGTTACATCCACGTAATTCTAGGACGGGAGTCAAACTGGGAGATGGATATCGGTTCAATGTGTGTGTATAGTTCTTTGTCGTTTTATCTTCAATACCATTTTTTAATTTTAATAAAGAAAAAACATGCAACCAAAGTAACTGAGCACATACTCGCTTTTAAATAAGTGAGGACGCAAGAGGAAACACCACCCGTGTGTGAGCTTGGTGTGGCTCCCAAGTGGCTGAAGAGAATGTTTCAAACAACTTGAGTCATCGCCTATTTATGAATACGGTGCTGTGTGTATATGCACAAATAGGACGCAATAAGTAATTTAAAATATCCTGGGTTCAGATCAAGGCCCATATTTGGAAATTCAGGAGAAAGAGCCCTGGTGTGTGTGGACAGCAGAGGCGCAGGAGAGGCCTGGAGGGATCCCACCTGACGCCCTGGGCAGGTGCAGAGCTGTGACAGGTGGAGGATGGGTCTTGTCAGATGGAGACAGAGCCACGGACTCAAGAGTGCGTGAAGGAGAAGTTGGTAGTGTTTGCAATTAAGTATAATGAATAAGACGGAGACGGTGTCGGAGCTGACAGGGTCTCTTGGGTAAAGACTCCGAGGTGAGTTCGAGATGATGCCGGGTTTACCCAAGTGCGCGCTGGAGCCGTAAGGACTCCGGGACTCCTCGGCGGGGCTGCCATCCACCCTCCGCCCCGGCGGCTCCCGCACCCCTGCCGGCCTCAGGCCGGCTGTGCCCAGAGGGCAGAAGGTGGACACCAGCGGTCACCCGGGGTGAGGGGTGTCCTCAGCCGCCAGGGGCCCTGCCCTGTGCCCGTCCACGTGGGCCCTGGCTCCTCACTCAGCGTTGGAATTGTGTGCCCATCCCCTTATTTTATTCGCATCTGTGTTTCTAGACAGGGAACGCTGATATTTTTTCTTCTCAATGCAAAATGTGCATCAGTTCTAAGAGAAGCTTGTTTACTTGTCAGTATTCCTAATTTATATTTGAAAAGGGAAATCTGCATGAAATTGCATTAAAATATTTGCAGCGGCCTGTCCGAAGCTGCCCCGAGGATTCTCCACACGGGGCTGTGATGTCGTGATAGAGGTCAAAGTTCATGGGCAGCCGTACGGCCCCTTCCGTGGTGACACATCCCCACCTCTGCTGGCGGGGTCCCCCCGGAGCTCAGCACCCTCCGCCCAACGCAGCCCTAGCCACCGCTCTTCATACCCTTCTCTTATTTCTCAAAAGTGAAGAAAATCGCATGAAAATATGTTCGATATAATTAACTGCACTTGACATATTGACAAATATGAGTTTATTATGAAACGGCGTCCTTTTTTTCTGAAATGCTATATAAAGCAGCCTGTCACGTGGGCCCACGGGTGTCTTTTCCGTACTTTTCGTGATTTAAAGCGGGCGAGGTGCCGTGTGATGAGGCAGTTGCTATGGTGACAGATTCGATTTTTATCCACTATCAAGGTAAATAGTCACGGAAAATGAAATAAGTATCGTCTGCCTGTGGCAGCGGCAGCTCAGGTGTCCCCCCACCCCCCTTTCTGACATTTCAGCCACGTTTTTCTAGAAAGTGCATGATGTGTGTCTCCTTGCCAGGCGTGGCCGTGGTCCGGCTGGGACTGGATGGTGGTCCCCCTAAGACACGGAGGGCCCGTCCGTCTCAATAAAGTGTGAGCGGCTTCTGCCACGCAGCCGGGTAGCATGGAGTCAGAAGTTAATTTCCATGTAAAAAGCTGAACTCTGGAGACGCTCATAAGAGCCCTCGGAATGTAATATTCCAGAAACCCCTTTTCAGTCCTCCACCTGGGAGACTTGGAATTGCTTGAAAGAGGGTGAAGAAAATTAGAGGCAGGCACACAGGGCAAAGCCCTCCCCACTGCCCAGCTTCCTACGGAGCAGCGGAGGTGCCAGCGCGCCGGGCTCGGTCGAGCCGTCCTGGGCGCCCCACGCGCATCCCCTCCAGGGTCCCGCCAGGCAGACACACTTCACGGATGGGGAACCTGGCACAGAGGAGTTAAGGTCGGAAACGCCCCTCCAGGTGGTCACCTCCAGAGCCGGTCCCTGAATCGAGCCCGAGGCTCGCCGGCCTTGAAATCGGAGAGTCTTGAGTTCTGCCTTTTAGTGAAAGGATCCCAGAGGCTCCTGTCACTTGGAGATGCGTCCACTGGAGGGTCAGCCTCGGAGTTGGCTTCCGGTCTCCTGCCCACAGATGCCTGTCCTCCTGGAAGCCCCACACCAGCCGCCAACGCGTCCTCGAACTCTGGCCCGAGACTCCCGTAGGGGAGGGTGAATCGAGGGTGCGTCACTTTGCAGGAACTACAGGATCCCGGGGCTCAGGCCCACCCTAATGACCTCACTGTAACTTGGTCCCCTCTGTAAAGGTCGCATCCAGAAGTCCTGGGAGTCAGGACTCCACTTCATCCATCCTGAGGGGGGACGCGGCTCAGCCCGTAGCAGGCCGGCGGTGCCAGCCCTCCTGCCCCGCTGAGGACGGTGCTTTCAGAACCTTCTTCCCCCCCACCCGGGGATCCCAGAGTCGGGGGATGGGGGAGCTGCTGCGGGCGGACTGCTGAGAAGGTGCATGTCACCCAGGGCTCCCCCGTCCCCTCCCTCCTGCCCGGCTCCTCCGTGGCGTTCCCCAGACTGTGCTGAGTCCTGTGAGTTCAGGTCTGTCTCTCAGCCTGTGAGCTCCGGAGTGAACCCCATGTGTGTCTCTGTCGCCCGGTGCCTCCCGACACGTGGCAGGAACTTAGTAACCCCTGGCTGGGACAGTGAATCGTGAGCCCTGGGCTGCAGGTGGACACCCCACCCTGGCACACGCCGATTCATCGTGCTGGCTTCTTCCTGGGTCACTCGACTGCTCTCCTGGTGCTTCGAAACCTCCATGAAAGCTGCGTTCCTCCGGAAAAGGTTTCCTCCTGACCCGGGCCCGCTTTCTCTGTCATCCCCGAAATAACAGAAGCCCCTCTTCTATGTTGGCCCCGCCGAGGCAGCCGTGGCGCTTCTTTCTGTGACAGTGAGCATGCCGGGCCACATCTCCATGACAACTGATAGGAATCCCTAATTGCTGATTTGAATACTTCCCCTCTGCTTTATCCATGGGTTAAAAAAACAAGGCTGTTTTCACCCATGTGAAATAATTAGTAATCAGTGTAATACAAAATATAATCAAGTGCCAAATTTAAAATAATCTCATGTCGAAACAGATATGCAGCCGATGCCATGGTGGCGAGCACGGCAGAGGTGAGTGTGGTTTATCACGATGGTCCACATCTCTCCTGCAGGGAGAACGGGGCCCACCACACAGGCATGGCCTCATTCCTCAGTGTACCTGGCACCGGCAAGGCCACTGGTGTTTCACCAGCAGTCAAATGCCTCAACCCGCATCCAAGCAGAGTGGTTACAGGTGGGAAGGGCGGCTGGTGCTGGAACGGCGGCCCCAGGCCGGGGCTTGGTCCTGGGCAGCATCCAGGGAGGTCAGAGGTCCCATGGGCCCAGCAGAACCACCACTCCCTTTACCTGGACTCCGGGGCACAGTGCCCTCTCTGTGGCTCCACTCCAGGCCCTGAAATTGGTCCACGAAACCCCACCCTCACTGGGGCCACGAGGTCCTGTGATGTCTCTGCACCCCTCCCAAATGGGACCCTATTAATAAGCCTCGGTGCCCGTGTTACCCCATGTTACCCCAGGGGTAGCATCTGCAGGACTGGCCTCGTGACCTGCCCTTGTCCTGGGGGGCCGCCCACAACTGGCAGGTGGCCCTCAGCCCTGGGGTCCTGCTGCCCAGCAGTCTCTCGCCCAGACCGGGCCACCGCTGACCTGGGTGTCAGGGTCCCAGGGCTTCTGTAACAAAGCGCCACAAACTGGGGGCTTAAAACAACAGAAATGCGTTCTCTCGCAGTTCTGAGGCCAGATGACCAGAATCCAGGTGTCGCAGGGCCACGCGCCTTTGGGGGCTCCAGGGGAGGGTCCTTCCTGCCTCTTCCTGCTCCTGGGGCTGCCGCCTCTTCAGCTGCATCCCTCCAGCCTCTGCCCCATCCTCTCACGGCCTCCTGTGCATCTCCTCTTTTGAGGACACGGGTCATGTTGGATTAGGGCCACCCTGCCCCACTGTGACCTCATCTTAACTAGATCGCATCTACAAAGACCCTATTGCCAAGTAAGGCTCCTTCCCAGGACTGCGGGTTGGGAGGTGCACACCCCTTTCTGGGAGACACCGTGTGACCCTCAACACCCGAAAATCACAGGAGTCATCCAAGCACCAGGAGCGATTATCAGCTGACCTACAGCTGAATCTCTCCTTTCGGGGTGACGGTGCCTTGCTCACCTGACTCGTACACAGAGTTCGCCTTTCTAGCCACATGGTTTCCCGGTTAACAGTCAAGTTTGATGGAATGGACCTTAGGCTACTTTGGGTCCCCTCCTCCCCAGGCCCCCCTGCACATACACGCACACACGCACACATGCACACGCACGCTCCCCAGACCCCCCCCCCGCAACGCGTCTGCCATGCGTGAACTATGATGGGCCGCTTGGGGCTGAGGAAGGAGACAGCTAATGTTCACGTCCAGGGCTGGGGCTGTGACTGATCTCGCCTGTCCTGTTAAACTGCATTGGGTGAGAAAGACATGGAAACGGTTCACTTACAGGCCTTTTTGATAATGGCATATTTTCAAGAAAACATGGAAAGTAAATAATTTGTTATTTTTATAAAATTAGCTAATTCTCACTGTATTGTCATATTGTTGTCTTTTTCTCAAGATTTTTGGAAGTTGAAATCCCTTAGTTACACCCCTGAGGCACATTGACACCTGCTGTACTCCACGAATAGGACGTATTTTTAAACTAGGTGGTAGGTTAACTGCACAGATAAAATTTTCACCTGCAGAGTTCATGAGACAAGTGCGAAACCCTAATTTCCCAACTTCCGTATACACTATGCCTGCTCGAGCCTGGCGGGGCCCACGGTCACCTCGGGAAGCGCCCTCGGGGGCGGCGGGGCCCCTCGGTCTGGTCTCGGGGTCACAGGTGCATCCTCGGTGCCTCCAGACGCTCCTCCTTCCTGACCCCCCGGCACCTCCACTCGGGCCCCCGCCGCCGGGCAGGTGACAGCTCGGCACCTGGAGACAAGGCGGGCGGTCCTGCCCCACACAGGGCCCCTCCGGATGCCGAACCTGGACCAGAGCCCGGGGGCTGTCCTTCCGGCCCCTGGACGGCCCTTCCCGTCTGCTGGATTTGCCTTACAGTCACTCACAGGGGACCCTCAGGACAGCGGGCACAGGGAGAGCCCCTCTCTGGGGTGGTGGCCCCAAGCTGCTCGGGGAGGGGCAGGGGCACCCAGTCTTCATCGGTCTGTCCGCACAGACTTCACCTTTGTTCCTGTGGAACGAACGCTTAGAGGCAAGTTAGGCTTCTGTGTGTGCAAACCCTGAAGCACACTCTGTTTTTTGAGTGAGAGCATAAAGCAAAAAGCAGTGTTTTAAGAGGTAACGTTCTTCCCTTGACAAGCACTGGGAGTTAATGCTGCACTAAAAACATCTAATTCTTTCCCGTTCCTGGGGGAACACCGCCTGCGATCACGGCAAGGCGTGGCCAGGGCTGGGTGTCTCCACGCCACCTGCGCTGGTTTCCTGGGACGGCCTCAGGGAGTCCCGCAGTCGGGCCGAAACGGACACCCACCGTCCTGGAGGCTGGGATCTGACACCCAGCCGTCGGCCAGTCAGACCCTCCTGGGCCTCTCTCCTCGGGCGCACATGCCATCTTCTCCCCATGTCCTCACGTGGTCGTCCCTCTGTGTATGTCTGTGTCCCGACCTCCTGTTCTTATCAGGACACCAGTCATAGTGGATCAGGGCCCACCCATGACCTCACCTTACGTTGTCTCCTTAAAGGCTCATCTCCAAATGCGGTCAGATCCTGAGGTCCTGGGGTTAAGGCTTCAGCGTATGAACTGGGGGGACATGGCTCAGTCCCTAACACTGACCCTAACCCTAGGGTTAGTTACAAAGGGTCACCCTTGGACAACTCAGCTTCTAAGAAATATATGTGTCCTGTGCTCTACACCATGCCAGGCAATAACTGAAAAAGTGAAGAATTCTACATGCTAGTCAGGGACATAAACATAAATAAATAAAATGTAGTGTGTATGGTTAGAAGCGTAATGCGATAGTCTTGTCCAAAGCCCCATCAAATCCATGGTTTGACCTGGGACGCCAGTCACAGCACTGAAGTAGCAGCTACCACGGGTGTAGATAAATGACTGTCCCCATTGCCGGTGGGCGTTCAGGTGAGATGGCTGGCTGCGCTCGCTGCTGGCCGGGCCCCCAGGGCGGTTTTGCAGGGCAGATGTGTCTCGGGATGTGAGGACCAGGGCGTGATGCAGACGCTCCCCTCCGCAGGGGTGAGGGGGCAGTGAAAAATTCTTGACATTGAGACAGTATCAGTTGTGTTGCCATTTTATTTATTTGGCAAAGGGCGTCTGTTTCTTTGGCACGTTTTCATTTGGGTGTACAGCAGGCAGACTAAAGAATTTGTTGTAGAATTTACCTGGGGGTGTCAGCGGTGCTTTGTGATATTGCCCTCTGGCAGCAGCATAGAAGGGCCTGCTTGTTAAACGGCTAATTTACAGATCTTCTCTAAGTGAATGCAAACAAACTCTGGGCCTCAAAGCCCTGCTAATATACAATGTTCAATTTTTAATTTCCAGTCCATCGTAGATTATGGGAATGAAAAACAATATTTAATCCCTCGTTAACACATGAATAAGCGGAAGCTGTCATTTTCGACCAGACAATAACGGGATTATCTCAAGAACTGTCAGTTTATGTGAAAACATTATGTTGCCCAAATTTTCATAAAAATTAGCAGTGGATAATATTCAAGATCAGAGCAACGGAAAGAGGGAAGTCTGTATTCATGGTAATAAATATTCATATTTGTCTGCTCAGGAGATGAAAATCTAATCAAGGGGCTATTGATGCGCTGCCTTTTTTTTTTTTTTTTTTTTTAACCAAGACGTTTCATCTAAATTGAGTTTGATATGGAAATTCGTCTCACTGGAGGCCTCCAGGCCGTGAGCACGCGGGGCTCACGGGGCAGGGTGTCCGCTGGGTCAGGTATGGCCCCGGCACAGGCCGCCGGAGTCCACCTCCACCTGAGCGATGGCCGTTACCAACAGCTTCCGCCACTCAGCGTCCTCCGCATTTAATGTGTGGAGTGTTTGGGACTCTCCCTCCCTTTTTTAAGGAAAAAACAACATAATTTCATGCCGGTTAACTCCTAGCTACTGCAGGGTTAAAAACCGTCTGTGTCTTTGCTTTTGTTGACAATTACCATAAATCAGAAGACGCTCTGCATGAAGCTTAATGAAATATGTATGATTTTAAAAAGAAAAGATGGTGACTGCAGGACGCTGCTTTGTGTGTGTGTTCCTGCGATTTCCTCGAAGGCTGTGCTTTTCCCGACCCGTCAGCAGGCGTCTGCCTGCGAGGACCTGCCGCCCATCCAGTGCCACCTGGTCTTCCGTGCACGTGGCAGGCGAGCGGTGAGCGGTGTCCTCCAGCGCTGGGCCAGCGATCGAAACCCTGTGTCAGTCAGGGCTCCCGAGAGAAGCAGCTGGCCATCGATTCTGAGGCTGAAGTCCTCTGTCTCCAGGGTGGAGGCCCAGGGCAGCTGGTGGTGTCGGTTCCGGTCCAGACCCAAAGGCCGGGGCCCAGGGGAGCCAAGGTGCACGTCCCAACCCACCTCTGAAGCCAAGACCCCGAGCACCGTGTCCAAGGACGGGAGAGAGCGCATCTCCCCCCAGGCAGATAGCAAAGCCACCTTCCTCCGCCGTCCTGCTCTGTTCAGACCCTCGGCAGACGGGGTGATGCCTCCGCGGTGGTGGGTGACCTGCTGATTCATGTGCTAGTCTCTTCCGGAAACACGGGCACGGACACACCCAGCCGCCTGGGAGTCCCTCAGCCCGGCCATGGTGACGCGTGGAATTAACCAGCACACCTCCTAAAATTTCTCATCTTCCTGGCGGCTGCCCTGAGACACTGAGACACACAGTCTCACACTGTGCTTCTTCCAGGTTGGGTTTCCGCTGCTGCGTGACCTTGGGGGGCCATCCTCATTGAGTTAGGAGTGACAGAGTCCTGTGACTTCCAGGCTTATCTTTCCCTGGAGGTGAAGACTTAGCATCACCTGTTCCTGGTGGGCCGAGCAGAGCTGCACAGCCCAGACGCCCAGCCCAGGAGAGGAGCAGGACGAGGGCGGGGTGAAATCTCCGTTGACTGTGGTCCTCGAAGGGGAACTTGTGTGTAACTGGGGTGATTTGTGGTGCTGCTAATTTGAATTCTGTTCTTTCAAGGAAAGGGATAATTTGCCACAGGAAAAAAAAAAAGTAGTATTGGATTTAGATGCACTTCCGGTGATGCTGCCACCCCAGCACCACTGCTCTCTAATTCCGTCTCCTTGGGGCCGGGGGAGAGTTTGTGGGATGGTGGCCCAGAGGAAGCGCTGCTTCTCAGAGTCGGCCCCGGAAACGCAGCGGGAGAGGACACAGCATAATTAGCAGGTGGTCCCCGCAGCAGGAGGGACCAAAGAGGAATTTCTGATGAAGTCCCTGGGCACTCGTTCGCTGGGTGTGGTTCGTCCAGACGTTACCATGGAGGAAGGAGACCCGGGACGGCAGGGTGAGTGTAGGAGGGAAGCGGGCGAGCGAGCGGAAATCAGGATCCCAACCCTGACCTTGTGGGGAGGAGCCATAGCAGGTGTCTCCCCAGACGAGGACCAGCTTCCGTTCTCCGCAGACGTGGCCGAGTCCCCCTCCTCCGGGGGAGCAGGCCTGGCCTCTCCGGACCTCCCCTCCCCGCGGGGCGGCCGCGGCTGCACCACTAGGGTCACACAGCCCTGTATCCAGAGTCAAAGGGGCCCTAGGGTGAGGGGGGGCTCCATCTCCCGCGAGCTGGCAGGACTCTACCAGGATCTGAGGAGGGGGCCAGAGGGGCAGGCGGGACGTGTCCAAGCTCTGTCTTCGGGGAAACCCGGCTTTCCAGATCTAAGGCTCCCGGGACTGCACTCAAGTCTGTGCGTGGAAGGAGTTACGGGGACTTATCCTCTGGCGGTGGCGCCACCGCCGCAGAAAGGTGACGTGCGACCTTCAGCAAGGTCGTCAGAAATCGCTAGCTTGTATTTTCCCCTCTTCTGCTGTAGATACTTGAAGCCAAGGGGAGGAGGGGCTCCCCCAGTGCCTGTGGAAGACCTGCCTGCTGTCTGGTGTCCTCGGGCTTGAGGAACTAAAGGCTCCGGGAGAGCATGTGGGACCCACCAGCAGGCTGGACAGGAAACCCACAGCGGGGCAGCCGGGGGCCGCAGGTCACAGGCGCTGCCCTTCTGCGAGGGGCTGCTGCACGTGACCCCTGGTCTTCCATTTATCTGTGTGCGTGTGTGCACGTGTGTGAGCGCGTGTGCGCGAGTGAGAGCGTGCTGCCTGCACGCAGACCCGGGCCGCTCTGGAAGCCTGCGGGGCCGTCCTCCCCACTTTCTCCTGGTCCCCCTGCCCCCAGCCCGTCTGCTGGGGGCTCAGAAGTTTGCTGATCGAGGGGCAGTCAGGTGGGCCTGCAGCTTCTCTAAAATGAAAATCTCAGTTAGGGAAAAATGGGAATTCCTTGAGAGAAAAGTGGTTGTGAACATATCAGAAGCAAGAAGGACTCTGCACTGGGGTGGGGACACGTGAGCCGCGTCAGAGCTGGAGGCCGTGGGGTGGGAGCTACGGGCTGGGGGGATGGAGGAAGCCGGTGGGTCTGAGGGGAAAAGGAGGTGCATGTGCCTCATGGACACGGTGGCTGTCAGAACGGGGCTGGAAAGCAGTGGGACCTTAGATTCCAGGCGAGGGGCTGGTGGGTCGGTCGCAACGGGGGTGGTGAGTGCTGGGTGGGCAGCAGCCTGTCCAGTTGGGCCTGGGGGTAGAGGGAGGAAAAGGAAGCCCGGGGATGCCGGGGGGGTCGGGGAGGGCTGGAGCCGCGGGGCTGGGCGGGGGAGAGAGTGCAGGGTGGCCCGCCCCCCGACCCGACGGCTGCTCAGACGCGCACGTGGCGGGTTGGCGGGTGGGTGGCCCCTTAGTTCCCCCCGTCACCCCTCTCCTCAGGCCCCAGAGCTGGACACAGGCTGCTGAGGACCCTGAGATTTTGTGGAAGTCTGGATTTTGGGGCAGGTGGGCAGCCGGGTCAGGAGGAGGGGAGAGACCGTGGTGCGCATCAGGGAAGAAGTTAACCTTTGGAGCCGAGGGCAGAGGCCGGGGGGAGGGACGCATCTTACCCTGTGTCCCACCCAGGACGCACCCCAGAGGCTCCAGACAGTCGGGACTCGACAGCACGGTCCCCGTGTGTGTGCGCACACGTGCGTGCGTGTGCTCCAGCGTGTGTTTAAGGGAACTTTAACCCTCTGACGTTCCAGCTTACGCGGAAAATATTCCCCAGTGAAGTCACGGAGGAGCTCGAGGACTTAGTGACGGGAGAGGAGGTGGGTGAGTCGTGCGGTGAAGCGGGGCTGCTCCCTGAGGCCCGGGTGCGGACGGGGCAGCGCCCCTGCAGACGCACCAAGCTCCTCCCCAGCAGATCAGCCCAGAGCCGCCCATGGGCAGTTCTCACCCGTCACCGAGGCAGGAGCGCCGACGCTCGGCGCAGGCTCCGAGCCCGCCCGGGGCCCGGGGTTCAGGGTCCGGGGGCCAGGCCCGGGAGTTGGGAAGCAGCGCTCTGAGGGACCGGGTCTTAGCAGGTGAGAGGAGAGGGGAACCGTCCCCACCTCACAGTCAACCTCGAGAGTTCTGGGAAGCCTGGCTTCCTCCTGGGGGCGCTGTGTGACCAGTGGTGTCTCGCGCAGCCAAGGGCACCGTGTGGTACATACCGGCCCCCAGAGCTGCCCCCCTCAGATCACAGTGGGAGCCCCAGCTGGGGGACATTCTTGGCATCTTGGAGCCCAGGTGAGCTGTCCCCCCCCATCTGGCATCAACAAGCGCGATGGCACGTCCGCCCGCAGGCCTCGCAGAGGAACCGGCTGTGAAATACTCCACGAGGCCAGGGGCGCGGCACAGGGCCGGTGACCGAGGGCAGGCGGCTCCACCCCGAGGGGCCGCGAGGCTGGCAGGAGGGGAGCACCAGGAGAGCCTTGCGGCACGTCCACGGCCCCCGGGGCGGGCCTGGCGTGTTCGTCCCAGTTCCGTCCTTGCTCTGAGTTCATCCAACACTTAGAGCCGTCATGTCCGTCTGTGACGTATTTGTCTACTAACTGAGTGAGGGAAAATGTAAACTGCTTGGTCTTTACTTTGGCACTGAGTGGGGAGCCCTGCACCTCTCTTGTCAGTTGAAACAGTTCACAGGATTCTACATGAAAAAGGGACAACTGAGGCGGCGAGTCCCTGGCCCAGAGCCCCACTCCCGGCAGGGGCTCCAGGCCCTTCACAGGCCTCCTGGGCGTCCACGGGCCGGGCTGGGTGCTCGGCAGGTGTGCAAAGCGCTCATTTGGGCCCCAGCAAAGCGGAGGCGCCGGGAAACGTTCGTAGAAACGATCTGATGTATCAGTGAAAAACCTCGTACTCCTTCTGAAACCTAATATGTCTAATTGTTAATTGTGTGTGGTGTGTGCTGCAGCGGTGCTAGAAGTCCGTGACCTTGATTTCGAAGTCTTTATGAGTCTTGGCTTGCCCCTGTGCGGAGCCTGGTGTGAAAGCAGCTGGGGTTGCGGTGGGCATGGTGGCCGGGGCTCCCCACGGCTCCCTGGGGATGCTGGACCAGCGGTAGAGCCCTGCCGGCCCTGCTCCCTCGCCACCGAGACGGGAAATGGGGTGGACGACCCTGGAGGAGGCGTCGGGTGGACCGGCGCTTGCTCTCGGCCCCTGCAGGACCCGTTTGTCTCCCAGCCTGTGCATTGAGCCCTCAGTTACCTCCGCGAGGGCTCCTGGGTGCCGTCCCTAAGTGGTCCCAGGAGGTGGTGGCATGTGTGTCCTCGTCCTGCCGTTGCAGACTCTGCAGGCTGTGTCCCCAGGGCCCGGCCTTCGGCACGGCTCCGTCCTGCACGGCTCTGTCCCGCACGCCCCTGGACTCCGGGCCGCTGAGCTTCAAACTAAGCCGTGCACCAGCAGGACCCGGACCCCCGGGGGTCTGGGCGGGGCCGGCGCCCCGCTCCCCGCCTCCCCGCCAGCCCGCTTCGCCTTGCACGGGCCTGTTCAGTCTCTGTAGCTGTTGGTCTCTGAGATCCACTCATTATGATTGACGGGGATCTGGTCCGTCCTTCCGGCCCTGGCGTCAGGTTCCAGGTTAAATCCAAGTCTCAGCTAATCTGTCCACCCTGAGGACGGTCCAGCTGTCCCACAGTGTCACGAGCGGGGCTGTGATGGCATCTCTCTGGGCACGGGAGCTGTGGCTTCTCAGGATGCGTGGACGGGGAGGGGTGGGTCCCAGTGGAGGCCGCGACGCTGAGCTGGTGGCCCTGCTGCAAACCCTGACGCTGCCACTCACGGGCAGTGTGATTGCGGGGAGGTGGGAGCCTCTGCGAGTGACGGTCCTCCTTGTCATTGCGAGGACGGAGGGGTGCACGCGGCGGGGACGAGAGCAGAGGTGGTGGGCACCGTGTGTGCATGCATGTGTTTTATCTGTGTGTGCACATGTATATATGTGTACATGTATAGTATTGTGTATCATGTATATGTGTATATGTATAGTATGTGTGTACATATGAATATATGTACAGTGTGTGTATATGTGTGTAGTCTGCCTCTATGTGGTATGTATGTATGTGTGTATATTGTGTTATATGTGCACGTTTGTGTGTTTTATGTGGGTATAGTGTATATATGTGCATGCATGTGTACGTGTATTTTATGTGCGTATTTATGTATATGAATTGTGTGCACATGTGTTATAAATACGTGTATGTGTATGTATAGTATGCACATGTGTATGTATAGTGTACATACATACAGTATGCGTGTGCACATGTATAGTGCATGTGTGTGTGTGTATACATGTGCAGTGTGTGTGTGAGTGTGTATAACGTAATTTCCTTTTCGCCAATTTACTGACATAGAGGTACATCAGACCGGGGGGACCAGAGCCTCAGCTTGTCCTAAGTATTTAACTCAAGCCCACAAGCAGCTGCCTCGGTCCCTGTGGCTGGAGCATGTCCGTCACTAAAGCAGTGTTTGTATAAAAGGAAAAGAAACAAAGCACAGCAAAAGCGGTGCATCCAGCCCCCAGCTTCTAGCCTCTGCTCTCAGTGTGTTAACGCAGCAGCAGAGGCCGTGTCCTGAGGAGGGACACGCGGGTGCGCCTCCTGTGATGCTGACTGGGAGGGTGGCCTGTGGGGAGGGCCCACTGAGGCGTTTCACACGTGTGTTCTCCAGAACCCTGGTTCTATACGAGACCTTCAGGAAAGGGGGTCGTGGCTCTGCAGGTATGCTGGGTGATGTCCCACCTGGGGGTCGTGGCTCTGCAGGTATGTGGGGTGATGTCCCACCTGGGGGTCGTGGCTCTGCAGGTATGCGGGGTGATGTCCCACCTGGGGGTCGTGGCTCTGCAGGTATGCTGGGTGATGTCCCACCTGGGGGTCGTGGCTCTGCAGGTATGCGGGGTGATGTCCCACCTGGGGGTCCTTGACTGCCACTTTTTCGGCTGAAAATCCTCGGCGAAGTTCAAACAGACAATCACCTGACCTCCGGTGCCCACTGCAGCCAGAGCGCTGAGGGTTTCTGGAGCCAGGAGTGACCCCAGAGCCCGGACACCCCGCCTTCGTGTGAGGACAGCCCGTCTGCCTGGAGCCCCATCACTTGCCGTCCAGCTTCCTCACTGCAGCGTCTGTTTTCTGGGCATTTACGCTTGGCCACCGGCCCGTACGCACTGCCGGGCTGGGAGTGGGGGGCGTGACTTTCACGGCTGCGGTTGCAAAGCTCTGCCCGTCACCACCCTTGTGCTCCCAGGCCCGCGTCTGAACAATGCACATCCCAGATGCCAGCTCTGCAGATCCTTCTTACAAAGCATTTTATGTTGGATAAGAGGCCCTGGCGCTTTTTTTTTTTTTTTTTTTTGGCCAATTTGTGAGTATTAAATATTCATTCTTTCATCCCATAAGCATTTTGTTAACCTCAGGAACCATGGAACCACACACACCGGAGGCTTCATTCTCAAGGCTTTTCAAGGCAAGGCAACATCTGGGTACCAATTTCTGTTCTGAAAAGAGAGGTGAATTTAAAGATGAAAAGTCACAGATCCTGCCCTCAGTTACCTTATGATCTAGTGGGAGAAATATGATGAACGCATAAAAATTAGACAAGTCCACAGTGCTGTGGTGAATTAGCGTATGTGAAACAAACAAGCAATTCTTTGTGTTCAGGAAAGACTCCGGGGTCGTGGCTCTAGTCCCTCGATGGAACTTCGGAACAGAGAGGTGCTTAAGCTGCTGTGGATGGTGGGATCTGTCCCACGAAAAGACATGGGAAGTCCCTGCCCCCAGGACTCAGAATGCCCCCTTTTTTGGGGCTAGGGTGCCTCCAGTGTCACTATTTCAGTTGAGATGAGGCCATGCTGGGGCAGGTGGGCCCTTAATCCAGTGCGACCGTGTCCTTAGAAAGGGGACAGCACCTGGACCAGGCAGAGGCCGCAGGAGGCCCCTCCCCAGGGACCTCGTGGGGTGGGAGGTGGCAGCCCTGCCACATCCTGACCTCAGGCTTCGGCCTCCAGACTCTGAGAGAATAAGTTTCCGTTGTTCTGGGCACTCGGTGTGCGGTGATGAGCGACGGCCGCCCCAGAGGACTAACGCAGCTGGATGTCAGTACGACGCGAGGTGTCTGGGCGGAGACGGGGGACGGACAACAGCCAGGGGTCCCCGGGAGCTGGTGGGGAAGCCGGTCCGGAGCCCAGCGCTGGCCCAGGGAGATGGTAGGAGATGGGGCCGCTCCAGTGGGGCCGTGCTGAGCCCGAGACCGACCACCGGACCAACCACTGGACTGACCACTGGACGGACGCGGGAAGAGAGGCCTGGTCCCCCCAGGCGCCCATCAGAGCACCTGCACCTGCTCCCAGCAGGACGCTGGCCTCCCACCCGTGGACCGCCACCGCCCCCCGACCAAGTCACACCCGACGGCTTCCAGGCAGTTGTCTGGTTTTATCAGCTTCACTCACCCGAAGAATACGAGACTTGAGCGCTTGGGCCTCACGGGGGTGTCCCCTCCACTGGGAGGAGGGGCTCTGCCTCCTGTGTGGCGGCTCCTCCGGGGCCCCTTTAAGAGAGAAGAGGCGCGCTCCCCCTCGTCCCCTCGGCTGCCTCGAAGGAGCCCCGTTTCATTTATCCTCCTCTTGATTTTTAATTAACTTTAGGCTGGTCCAGCTGTGCCTGTTCTGGACTCCAATTTTGACAACTATTGACTGAATTGCCTGGTCAGTTCCATGAAAAAATAAAAATGAGCCCAACCAGCCAGTTGCTGTGATTGAATCGACCAGCCCGTGCAATCAAATGGTTTCTCAAGTCGCCTGGTTTAGACGCCACGAGTGCGTTCAGTTGCTTTATTTAAAGCTTGTGTATTTATATAAATGTAAAGGACGATCTGCTCTCTGCCCACAGAGTAATTGTCTAGCTCTATCACCTAATTATCTCAACACAGTTAGCGATTGAGATATTAAAGCAGAAGATTACATATTAAAAGCGTCGTTAAAACACAGAAATGAGATTTGCATAGATGATGTCTAATTCCAAACCGGAAATGCGTTCACAGAGGACGCGGTTAGATATCGAGCCCCAGCTTGGAAAATCCGTACAGGAGAACAGGTGAAAATTCGTGACTACGTCCAAAACATAGGGACTCTGCCATTTTTTAAAAAGTTGCAATGCTATGGATGTCCCAGAAGTGCTGGATGATGAGACAGCTGAGGGATTCTGTTTGCACAACATGGTCCAGCCCTGGAGAGGGAGCAGGAGGGGGGTGGGGCAGGGCAGCTGCTCCGTGGTCATGTCCACACCGCCTGGAGAGGCGACCTGTCACGGCCCTGGGCCTCGTGAGTCCTGGGACGGCACGACCCTGTGGTGCCCCCTCCCGCAGGTGCCAGGCATGCGCTGACCCAGCCAGGGGGCCCTCCTTACAGGGCACGTGAGGAGACAGCTTCCTCACACCGGGGTGCCAGGGAAGAGCCGCTGCCCAGCCTGCGACCGTCACCGAACGCCGGGACCTGGACGTGACCCTGGGCTGCGCTGCTGCTCGGGTGGACGCCCCCGACCCTGCCAGCGAGGACTGCTTCCCTGCGAGGGCCGGCCACTCACCAGCTTTGTCGTTGGGCGAAATGCCGGATGGACTTACCGAGGGTTTGAGGGTCTGTGCTCAGAGCAGCGCTGACCACATCTCGATGTGCACACTTTGTGACCCTCCAGAGGGAAGATGTAAAGAAGATCAGTTCAACAGAGCAGACACAATCCCTCATAACAACAATGCTCTATGGGCAAAAAAAAGTCCTGAAATTGGAATAACTGTGGGTGAAGTAACTGCCGTGGCTGAAAAAATACTTCAAAAAGATTCTGGGGTGAAGTTACAGAATTTACACCACATGTGAAATCTATTCCCTAACTTATTCAAATTAATACAGCAATAACTTAATTTTATATATTTAATGTATTTTTAAGGTTTTATAAACTTTATAAATACAAGACCTCTAAACTATTGTACAACCTTTGTAATAAATTTTGCAATAAAACAGGGAGAAACCAGAAAACATGTGCCACACAAGTTTGCTTGTTATGTGGCAAAATATTTTAAGAGAGTTGAAGGGCCGTTTGAACCCGTGTCCACAGCATGTGTCCACAGGTGCTGACTTGGGTGGATGGGATGCTTCCCAGAAAACATTGGCAGATAAGGTAAACCTTCAGAGCGAAAGAGGCATTTGGAAATATTTCCCTTTCTGTGTGATACCTTACAGCTTCAAGAGCTATTAAAACAAGTATCAAAATAATACTGGATTTAGACCTTCAGATATCTTTAGGACAAAATATAAACCCAACCTTAGCAAAAATAATGAAGCATATGCAACCATATGACTGTCACTGAAGTGTATTTTAGAGAGAGCAAAATGATCTTCACACCATCACGTAATACAGGGAGTTACTTTTAAATGTTTATCTCATCTTTTTCTCATCCTTTAAAAGTTATTTAATAAATTCTCTACAATGTACACCATGTATTAGGACAGTAGTACATGGATACGTTGCCAATAAATCAATAAATATTGGCAGGTGTTCAAAAGTTATAGAAAGAGAACATTTTAAAGCAGAGCCAGGTGATTGATGGTGATTTGAGGGCTGGAATATTTTTTTCTCGTTCATCTATATCTCTGCTGTTTCTCAAAAAAATACTGACCTTTGTGATTCCGAGACCTCTGACCTACATCACCCTTAGGCCAAAGGTAAGCTTCCTGCCCGCGTCCCGCCAGCCCCCTCTCTGGCCGAGCTCCCCAGGCCCGGCTCCCTCTCTTCTCAGCGCGTCCCCAGTGGCCGTTGGCGCAGCATCCTGCATCATCGCCAGCAGGGGCCTCTCCTGTCTTCCCTCCCGGGGAAACCACACTTGGACCCCCGGACGGACTGTATCTGGGTCAGTCCACGTGGAGAGTCTGCATAACAAGTCCACGTGCAAACCACGGTCTCGGCCTCCCAGGTCCACAGTCCAGACCCAGAAGCAGCCCCGCAGGCCCGGGACACCAGAGACTGGCCCCGGGGCTCCTGCCCTTGTTTGGCTAGCACGCTCGCGGTGGGGACCCTGGGAGACCTCCTTCCCCGGCATCAGGTCTGTAGCTCAGGAAATGGAGCAGGCAAGGCGGCTTTGGTCGATGGTCTGGCTTAGGCGGTCACGGTCAGCGGGTTCCAGGTTCTGTCTGGCTCAGGCCAGGCAGCGTGAGGCTAGGCGTCCCCAGCACTGCCCTGCCGCCCAGCAGACGGCCCGTGGCTCTGACCTCATGGGACCACGGCTCTCAGCCCACCTGCCTGCGTGGACGCCTGCAACGTCGGTGCTGGGGCAGGCCACCCAGGCTTCGCTGTCCAGAACTTTCCACAGGGCTCAGAGCTCTCCTCTGATCTTTCCTCTGCCTCTGTGTCTCCTGCTGCCCCACGGGGCGCCCGCTCTGCTCTCAGCCCCGTCCACAGAGCCGCTCCGGGGGACTCACGGGCAGACCCCCAGCACAAAGGAGGGTGGGGTCACGTGGTCCCCACCCAGGTGGCCTCAGTGCCACGTCCTGGTCCCACCGTGAGGACCAGAGGGCTCCGTGGCCTGACACCGGCCCAGCCTGCACGCCGCAGCTTTCCTGGGGATGTGGGCAGGTCCCGCCCGTACCTCCCAGCCTCCCCTGCAGCCCAGAGATGAGCCCGGGTTTCCGCATGTGGGACCTCACCTCTTCCTTCAAAGGCATCAGGGCATTCGAAGGTACTCTCTTACTTTTGCACAACCAAGAAGCGGGCCGGTCCCTCTGGCCTCTGCAGGACGCTGCCGTCTCCTGGGCTGAATAGCGAGCAGGAGACGTGGACAGGGCCGGTTGGGAGGGGCTTGTCCCAGAGGCTGCACGCAGGCCTCCCTCCCGAGCCAGCCGGCACCCTGCTGGGCCCTGACCCGGAGCAGCGAAGGGGGAGGAGGGTGGTGTCTCCACATTTCCCAAGGCTTCTGGGACGGCCGCAGACCCGGGGGGTTAAGCACAGACGTGTCTCTCTCACACCCGGAGCCCAGGATCTGGGGTCCAGGTGAGGGCAGGGCCGGGTCCTCCGGAGGCTTCTCTCCTTGCCGTGTAGATGCCGTCTTCTCCCGTGTCCTCACGTGGCCGTCGCTCTGTGCGTGTCTGTGTCCTCATCTCTTCTTCTTACAAGGACACAGTCCTCTGGGCTCAGGGCCCACCCGTGACCCCGTAACCTGATTACCTCTGCAAAGACCCTCCTCCAAGTGCGTTCTGAGGTCCTGGGGGTTAGGACTCAACACGTGATTTGGGGACACAATTCAGCCCTAACATGTGGGAAGCGATGTCTCCTTTTCAAGACCAATTTCCCTACAAACACCAGAGGATGGAACTCTCTCCACATATTTCTGTTATTGTTGATGGAAACGCCCGTTTTGTTATGAAAGAACTTCCGGGGAGAGCTCCGGCCCCTCCTTTTCTCTGTCTGATCTTCCAGGCCCGTTTCTGATAAAGCATCACCAAGGAGACGCAGCCGTGACAAAGGGCCGCCTGCCCGTCGGGAAGGGCTTAGGGTGTTGACTGGAGGATTTTCCACTTCACATTTACACAGAGTCAGACACAAAGGCGCTGAGTGAAGTGCGTGGGGAAGAGGGGCAGACAAAGCACAGGCCCTTTTCCTGGACTGCAGCCCCGTCCCCTGGGTTAGAGGGTCCTGTCTCCCCTTCCTTCCTGGGCGGATCTTAAAGGAAACGCGCCTCCCTCCCGGCCCCGGGCTTGGCACGCGGGGGTTAGCCCTGCTGCCTTGGGTCTGCGGCCTCCCTGCCACGCGGAATAAATTCCCCCCAGAAGAGCCAGGCAGGGCCCTCCCCCAGGCCCCCTGGTCATTCCTCATCTCGCTCTCCTGGACAAGCCCCTCTCTGCCCCTTGTGCCTGGCGGGTGGGGGACAGACTGTAGGTGGGATCCTGGGCAGGAAGGCTGCTGCCCCCGTGGTCCCCCCAAGGATGGGGACACCTTCCTTCCAAAATAAACGCTTTTCATGTGGGCCTGGGGAGGAATGACCCTCCAAAACTGGTGGGTTAGCATGAACCCCTCTGAACCTCACATTCTGAATGGTTCGTTCGGTCATCAATAACACCCGCGTCACTGCCCGCAGCTTTTAAGGAGGCAGGAGGAAATCTGAAAAATCTGACCTGCCCTTCGTGAGCACCGACAGCCCCACAAGAGAAACTGATTTCAACATGTAACTTAAATTTATTTATTTATTTATTTTTGGCTGTGATGGGTCTTCGTTTCTGTGTGAGGGCTTTCTCTAGTTGCGGCAAGCGGGGGCCACTCTTCATCGCGATGCGCAGGCCTCTCACTATCGTGGCCTCTCTTGTTGCGGAGCACAGGCTCCAGACGCGCAGGCTCAGTAGTTGTGGCTCACGGGCCTAGTTGCTCCGCGGCATGTGGGATCTTCCCAGACTCGGGCTCGAACCCGTGTCCCCTGCATTGGCAGGCAGATTCTTAACCACTGTGCCACCAGGGAAGCCCTCAACATGTAACTTAAAAGTAATCACTTGGGGGGAAAAGACGGCTCGGTGTAGAAACCATAAGATTAACATTTCTTGATCCATTTATGGCCTTGTCGCCTGAATGTCGTTAATAAACTTATCTCAGCGTAAGTGGAGCTCCCTGTATGTTTTAAAGTAATGGGTTGCTTGATACTTGTTTTCTTAATTGTTTTCAACAGAGACACACAAATTAACTTTTTTTTAAAAATATGGTGGTGCCTTTGACTGAAAGCTTATGTAATTGGGCAAAGAGATTGCTAACATTTAGACTTTTTTAACAAAATAATCTCCGTAGAAATACAACTTTCCTTAGTTCTGTCACTGTGATGCTGGGATATTTTTAGCATATTTAAAAAATCTAGATACAAAGGTGGGCACCATTTTAAGCAAACTCAACCCTAAAGCCTGATAACTCTGTACTATAGTTTTCAGCACCAAATAAACTCCACACAGAGGTTATTGTTTTTGTTTTGTCTTTACCAGGCAGGTATGCATCACATTTAGAATGTAATTCCGATAACACGTCCCCTCCCAGTCTTTTGGGGAAATTGTGTGTTGTCTAGAGTGAGCCCGGTAGGCAGGTGTGTGCACCGGCAACGCAAGGGGAGAAGATTTTGTTCAATTACAAATACAGGGCATTGAGGTTTTGTGCCAAAGAAAAGCAAATTTGCAACATGGGCGTCTTGCTTCTCGTGTAAAAGAGAATCCAGTGCGTCAGAGGATCTGAGGACACATCAGTCTTGCCTGAGGGGTTCCCACGGCCTGATTGCTTCCCGGGTCTGGTCTGGTTCCTTGTTGGAAGTCGCTCGTGATGACCGACACCTCCTGCCTGCAGGACAGCTGCTCCTTCTCCCCTGGGGCAGGAAGGAGGGCGCAGCCGGGTGTGGACCCGCGGGCTGGGGCAGCGCCTCCTCAGGATGGGCTCGTCTGCCGTGACCCAGCCTGGCTCGAGCAGATTCTGGACTGGGAACCCTCTGGACAGAAGAATTGCTCTCAGCATCCGGAGTCAGGGCCAGGGACGCCCAGAGGTGGACGTCAGGGAACTTCAGTCCGTGTAGGTTTGTGGTTAAAAAACAAAGGCGCACTTTTATTCATGATCCGTTTTTGTGTGAATTTTCAAATGCGTGTTGTGATTATTTTGAGACGCTAAGGGATAGTTTAGATTCTTAGCCGATACTCTTTTTATTACTTAAATAGCACATGGGCTTATTAAGCATCAGCTGCCACCCCGTAGGGGGTGGGACCCAAATTGGCCTCATTAAAGGGGTGATTAAAAGGCCCTGGTTAAAGACCCCTCCTCAGGGGTGGTAATGACCAGCGACCACCGGTGTTTACTGGGCCAAAGGGCAGGAGCGGCGAGGATGCCTCGCCCCTCAGCTGGTCCTCCGTCCTCGGCTCTGCGTCTCTTCAGCCCCCTCGCCCTGCCCCTGCGTGAACTCACCTTGCTTTGGGCATATCAAGAAGAGTAAAGCTCTGAAAACCCTAA
The DNA here is from genome assembly GCF_028564815.1 of Eubalaena glacialis. Taxonomy (NCBI): domain Eukaryota; kingdom Metazoa; phylum Chordata; class Mammalia; order Artiodactyla; family Balaenidae; genus Eubalaena; species Eubalaena glacialis. The sequence continues at coordinate 128,638,312 of NC_083723.1, read as the reverse complement.
TTTATAGAACATTTCAGAGGTGATCATTCACTTTCCTGAAAGAAAAGCATTCTACACAGCTGCACGGCGTGAATTTGCACCCAGATGTCTACCTGCTGCTACAGGGAGGCTCCACCGCCCCCGGCATGGGATCTAGACCTCGTTGTCTCTGGAGAAACTGGGGGTCTGGGGCCTCCACAGCCCCACAATGGACCCCTATTGAAGGAACTTGAAGCCAGATCCAGTGGGTTGAGCAGGAAAGACTCTGGATGCCGTGCAGGACTGTCTTTCTTCCTCCCTCCTTCCTCCCTCTGTCCGTGCTTCTTTCTCTCTTGTTCCCTTCTTCCAACTTCCCTGCAGTAGCCCAGCTGGGAAAACCTTGCATGCGGCTCACAAATTGAGCTGCTGTGAAACACCAAGACCCCTGGGGCTGCATGCGGGGTCCCCATGTGGGAAATGGCCAGCAGTGGTTCCATCACCATCAGAGAGTAGCATTATCTCTATTTATTAGGAATATTCCCTTTCCCTCCATAAAATATTTCCAAGCACATTTGATCTATAATTTATTTAAACCAAGGGCATTTGAGTAGAAGGTGGTATAAACGAAAACAAGGAGCGTTTAAACGTGTCGGTTCCTGGAGGACAGTCCGAGGTGCAGGGGATTCCCCCCATAGTCTGCGCCTTCCCTCCCTCCCGAGACAGACCCAGCTCTCATCGTGGCCCCGCCTCGCGGCCAGGAGAGGGCGTCCCCACCTCCCTGGAGTCGGTGACCTGAGATCTGACCTCGAGGCCACGTGGACGTCCCGTCAGCGTGGACAGACCCTGCATGGGGATGAACGCTTCCCCCGTGGCCGCCAGGACAGGACAGACAGCAGGACTCCAGCCAACGTCTAAGACGGCCAGAGAGCTTGGGGCGGAAACCAGGAGTGAGGCCGAGTGGATGGAGGGGGCCGCCGGCCGCCCCGCCCGGCCCTGGCTTGTTCTGTGCAGGAGCCTCTCTGGACCTCCGGCCTCCTGCACTCCTCCTCCCGGCCCGCCCCACCTCCCCCAGACCCAGTGGGGACCCTTACCTCCTAAGGTTTTACCTTGGGAAGGGAGCCAGAGAATCACCCCATCACCTCAGAGACCACCATGTGTCCAGGGTACGGACTCGGGCGTAGAAGCCCTGGGGTTCTGGAAACCAGCCGAGTGGGCCTGCCCACGGGCCTCATCCCTGGACCTGCAGCTGGGCCAGAATGTGGGGCTGGGGTCAGAGTCCTCGTCGGGGGCTGGGCGTGTCCAGCCTCCTTCCCTCGTCTCAGCGTGGCTGTGGCCTAGCCAGTTACGGGCAGGTCTGGACTCCACGGTCACCCTGGCCAGTGTGTGCGCCGTGGATACCCAGGAGGCCCGGGGCCCGGGGATGACCGTCGGAGGGCGGGCCTCAGTGTGACCCTGAGACGTGCCTCGTTGTCCTGCAGTTTGGAGGCCGGGGATGCTGCTGACGACCTCCTGGAGGCTCAGGACTGTTTTCTCACCTGTAAGTGGGCAGTTGTGACTCACAGGACGGGGCCCAAGTCCGTGAAATAGTGGGAGCTTCCGTAAAGGTCCCGTCAGTCCCCGTAGGCTGACCCGTCCTCACAGTGATCATCCCGGCCGTGCTGGGCCCGGGCTGCGCCCCACGGACCGGAGGCGGGGGCTCCCCAGCTGTGCTGGCCTCACAGTCGCGGTGGGCCCCCGCCTGCTCATGCTGTCGCCCAGGGGAGGCCCAGGGCCTGTGTCTTGGGAGCCCCACCTGCTCGCGGCCCCCAGCTTCCCCCTCACTCCCCCCAGCCGCCCTGAAGGAGACCTGGGCTATTTAGGGTCCACTAAGAACCCGACTCTTCTCGCAGTAAATTAAGAGGCTCTCCGTCTTCAAGATCAGTTTTTTACCCTTTACTAATTTCCTAGGATGCAGACTTGAGTCATAATTGGAAGCTTCTGAAGAGCCCTTTCCATGATTCCCGCTTTGTCTTGTAAAACTACCGGCAGCTCCTCATCTAAGTGTCCTCGCTGCCTGGGGACGGGGGACAGGACCCCTAGTTCTGCCTCGGGGACCTCGAGTTTCTCCTCCTGCCTTGAGACGCCCGCCCACCTCCTCACTTTCCAAGAGTGTCTTGTGAGGCCCAGAGGATTCTCCTTGGGTCTAATCACATTTTATTACCCTTTTCCTTTGTGGTTTGTGCTCCCCTACGTTCAGAGCGGTATTTGGATGTTTTCCAGTATTTCCTTTGAAGCGTTTACAATTCCGTGTTCACGTTTAAGCTGTCATTTGCCCGGCGTTGGTGTTTACGTATTGAGGAAAGCAGGTCCAGCGAAGCCTTCTTCTTCCCCGTGTGGCCCTCCCGTTGCATGTCCCTCCCTGCCCTCTGGCCCGTGGTGCCACCGCCACGTCCTCGTGTGTCTGGGGTCCCTCCTCTGCCCCTCCCCCAGTGCCCACACGGGGTCCTGCGGCTGGACACTGAGGCCCCGGGTGTCCAGGTGGGGGGGGGTGTCCCCCGCCTTGGCCGTCAGATGGTCTCGTTCGTGGGCTGTGCGGTCGTGAACACACGTGATGCATTGCTGCGTGTGTCACAGGGAGAAGCCTCAGAAACATGAAGCAAATGGAAAAAAAGCAAATTTCAGCAGCATCCATACGAGAGTGACCATTTTGTGTGTTGCCTCCACGAGGCGTGGGACACGGGAGCCACGCAGGTCAGGCCTCGTGAGTCTGTTTCCTGCTCTTCCCGTGGCTGTCTGTGCACCTTCTCTAGGTGGAAAACTGTCCACTTGAAAAAGAGGAAAGAGAATCTCTTGTTCCTTCTTTGTCTTTCTTGATCAACATGCCCTCGTGTCCAGGTCCCCGCCTCTCACCTGTCTGATTTGACGGAGTCCAGACCGTTGAAGGGCACCCAGGTGTCCACTCTCCTGTGGGGTGGGTGGGAAAGCCAAGCTCCTGTGGGACCACCCGCTGGACCACCGTCAGAACCCACAAGAACATGGTAATAACAGTAAAACAGGAGAACCGGAGCCCGTGGGGTGCATGGCCACGTGCAGGAGTTGGGGGTGACCCGTCCTGGCCCAGCGTCTGCTCTCTGGCCTGTGGACCTGAGCTCGGCGTCCGCGCTCGGGGGTCACGGTTCCCCGCTCTGGCCCCCGCCCCTCCACCGGCGAGTCCTCTGCCCTTCGGCAGGCAGCTCTTCCCCGGCATCAAAGGGACCTGACGCGGAGACATGGTGACCCGGGAGTCTGGAGAGGATGCCGTCAGCACCCCGCCTCTCCTCACCCCTCCCCTCTTTATCAACAAATCTCCGTCCGTCCGTGCGCAGACCTCGTCCGTGGGTCATCAGCGCCGAGGCAGGGATTTCTTTTGAAACTACGTGTACGAAGCAGGGAGCTGTGTGTCAGCCTGTCGTGGAGCATTTAGGGACGAGCCCGAGGGCGTCCACGTGTGTCCACACTCCCTCAGCGACCAGCCCCCAGAACGTGGCTGTTCTCGCCTGGCCTCACCCACCCAACGGGGGGGCGCGGCCTTCAGTGCCCAGGGAAGGTGGTGCTGCAGGGAAGTGACCTTGACTCGCAGGAACACTGCAGGTGGAGGCAGGTGGGCGCAAACCCAGGAAGCAGCGCGCCACCCGGCGCCGGCACGCCGACCCCTGGGGACGATTAATTCATTAGCGCCCGAGCCAGCCTGCGCTGTTTCCTTGTAATCACACCCACCTCACACACTTGCTTTTGAAGACATTAATTGCATGATTAGTTTTATGATTTCTTCTGATTACCAATTAAGTTACCTTTTTTTGTATTTCATACATGCCATTACGGTTTATAGTGCAGCTTTTTTAATTTCTCACCCAGCGGGGGATCTCACACATTTGAAGGCTACATTATCCACTCAATAAACAGAGAGAGTTTAATTTTCTGTGCAAAGTATTGGTGTGGACCTGGGAAGACGATGTTTCAGATATTATGCTATCAGGAGTGACGTTTAATTCTACAGGGGAGAAATCTTGTTTTTCGCTGTCACGACGATGCGCACGGAGCGTGACCTTAGCGCCGCGTGGGGACCCAGTGTGAGGCTCCGGGGTCGGCCGCGGATGGTGCTGAACGGTGCTGCGGCCCCTGTCCTCCTTTCTGCGTGGCTGCTCCCACCCCGCCGACCGCATGCCTGTTGGTGGTGGGTGCCCTGCCCCGGAGACCCGGCGGCCGCCCCGGGCAGGGACCCGCCGGCACCCACCCAACGGCACCCACCGAGCACGCGCTCGTGAGGTCGGGGGGGAGGCAGACCAGCCAGGCTCCCGCAGCTGCTCAAAAAACGGCCTTCGGGCCCTTGTTGTCCTGTCGGCTGGAAAATCTCCCCCTTCCCGCAGGAGAAGAAGCGCAAATAGATCTGTAATCAACGTCCAGGCAGGGGGACACGATGCCTCACTGGGTGCGCTGAAGCTCCACGAGCAGGGGTGTGCGGGAGGGAGTTTAACCGTGCGATTTAGCAGCATCGATTCACAGCTCCAAGCACAGAGGGGCCGCTGAATAATGCCGTTTACAATATCGTGGATGGGTTGGAGACCTTCACGTTGATTTAAAATGTACGTGTGGGTCCAATGTTCTGACAGCCCAGCCACCCGGCAGGGGAAGCTGCTGGAGGTCTAAGGTACTTCTAATTGGATGTGGCTACAGAAGGAGAGAGTTCCAAATCCAATGTTGAGCCTTAAAGTATCAGCTTGACAGAGCTCTGCATTCTGGTGGAGGGAAAGGGAGGGGACCGAGAAAGGGGAGGAAGGCCCCTGGGAGCCCCTGCATCCCGCGGGCACACTGGGGCCTGGAAGCCCGCCAAGAAAGTGCCAAATTGAAGGTGCCCATGATAACAGGGAGGGCGGCTGCCCCCTCAAGCTGCAGTTTTTCCTGAAGTGTAGGAAAAATTGTAGGGTTTCTTGGGTAACATTTGTTTACTCCCGGCTTCCCTCCGTAACCGAACTCTCTCTCTCTTTTGAAAGCCGGCCGGCTTCACGTACAGCCCTGAGTAATGTATGAGCCGGCCGGCTCTGTCACAAAGGTGACAGGGGCACAAAGGTCCCCTGGGGGCAGGGTTCTCAGGCTCAGCAAACCCTCCCTCCACAGCCTGGGAGTCAGTACCGCTCCCTGCCCCATATATTTGCGTCTCCCTCTAAGGCTAATTTAGGGTTTCTAATTTTGGGGTGCTGGGAGGAGCCACCGTGTGGAGTGGATGCGGGAGGGGAGGGAGCCTTCCCCCAAGTTTCATTTACAACCCAAGTACAATACTGTAAGTTAAAAAATCCATCAGGAGAAGAGGACAGTCCCGTCGGCTGGCCTTGAGCTGTCCCAAGGTCCCAGGTGGTGCCTGTGTGGGGCTTTGTCCTGAGTGGGCAGCTGTCTGACCAACTCCCCCAGAGTCATGGAAGCACAAGAAAGATGAGCGTGGTCCAGACGCTTCGGGACCCTGCAGCCCGTCCAGAAAACATCCAGATGAAGCCAAAAGTTCCTGTCCTGCGGGCCGACAGCTTTCCTGGTGACGGCAGAGCTGGTTTCCACCCAGCCCACATCCCTGGGCTTTATGTAGGCCGCTGGCAGGGACCTGGTCTGACCGCTGTGCAGAGGCGAGCGGGACGCGGTGCCTGCAACAGGAAGAGGAGCAGGGCCTGGCGACCCTCGGGGGTGGGCGCAGCTGCTCCCCAGGAACCTGGACCAAGCCCGCCCCTCCTTCCCCGGGCTCCCCTCACCCCTCAAGCAGAGGAGAGTCTGACCGGGAAGGCTCTGGTGTCGGGCCAGCGCTGGCCGGCCAGACCAGCAGCAGGGGTGGACACACAGCAGAGTCACCTTTGGTCAGCGTGTGTGTCTGGAACAGAGTCTAAACCGAGCCTCATCCCACTCAGCACTGCCCTCTGACCCTGGGAGACCCGGGCCCTCACGCCCCTCCATCCCCCAAGGGCCGGTCCCCTCCTGGCCGCCCCTCCTGGAGCCGGGAAGTATCAGTACTCACAAACGCCTGCTGTTACGTGACAGAAAATGAGTCTGGGACAAAGAGGCAGCCCCGCTGGGCGATGACACCCTCACACCCCACGCAGACACACTCACAGTCACACAAGAGTGTGTGAAAGCCACTGGCTTCTAGAGACTCACACAGTCTGAGTGGGTTAGCGCCACCAGAGGTGACTTCAGGAAGGCGGTGGATGCTCGTGGCTCCTGGGAGGGAGGGAGGGATTTGCACAGACATCGGGGGGGCAGGTACGTGCCAGGAAACACTTTCATGCGTGGGCTTGGCACGTGGGGGATAAGATGTGTGGGACTCGGCCCCGTGCCTGCAGCTCCCGGTCTAACGGGTGGACAGACGCATACCCTTGGCCTTGCAACTTGGGGCAGCACGTGCCTAGAGCTGCGGCCTGTGGGCAGAGTGTGGATGGAAGGAGCGGGTCCCCACGTCACAGAGCAGCCCTCTGCTCTGGGCCTGGGGCTTGGTAGGATTTGCTGAGCAGGCCTTGCCCAGGAGGACGTATACACAGGGCAAGAGAGGCGTGAACCATGCTGCAACTGGGGCTGTGGGCACCACTGGTCTGTGTCCAAGGGAGAGCCAACCGCCTGCCCTGGCGGCGGTCCCCTCCCCTGCTCCTGTGAAACCCTCTGCTTGGCTGGTTCCCGCGGCTCCACATCCAGCCACCTCCTCCCTTACCCTCTGCATCCCTCAGGGGCACAAATTACGTCCTAGCCGTCCTTAAACCCCAGGAGTGCGCCTTAAACCTGGCCCACAGTACGCTGCAAGTGGACGTTCATCTGATCAGATGGGCGAGTGGATGGACAGGTGGATGGAGGATGGAGGATGCGGACATGGGGGATGGGGGGATGGACGGAAGGAGGATGCGGACATGGGGGATGGATGGGGGATGGGGGGATGGAGGATGCGGACATGGGGGATGGGGGGATGGAGGATGCGGACATGGGGATGGGGGGATGGACAGAAGGAGGATGTGGACATGGGGGATGGGGGATGGACGGAAGGAGGATGCGGACATGGGGGATGGGTGGGGGGATGGACGGATGGAGGATGCGGACATGGGGGATGGGTGGGGGGATGGACGGATGGAGGATGCGGACATGGGGGATGGATGGGGGATGGGGGGATGGAGGATGCGGACATGGGGGATGGATGGGGGATGGGGGGATGGGGGGATGGAGGATGCGGACATGGGGGATGGATGGGGGATGGATGGATGGAGAATGCGGACATGGGGGATGGGGGGATGGACAGATGGAGGATGCAGACATGGGGGATGGATGGGAGATGGACGGATGATGGGTGGATAAGTGGGTGGATGGTCAGACAGATAGACACCCGGTGGGTGGGTGGTCAGGTTGTCAGATGAAGGAATAACCACACGAGCAAATGCAGCTTTGGTGACAGTATTGGAAAGACTCTGGGGAGATAAAAATGGTCCAGGCCAGTACATTGTGTCATGGCATGGGCCATAGGAAGCTTTCTACATCTTCAAAGTCAGGAAATGCATATTTTTGTTAAAACACTTGTTTTATTTTATTGAATACTTGTATGGAAAACTTAGAAAATGCAATAAAATTACAATAAAACAATAAAATAAAGTCACTAATATTCTAATAAGCCCCCCAGATTTGCTCATGAGTTGGTATTTCTTTTAGAATATGTGTATGATACACACTTCATAGAGAGTTTTATCTGGCTTTTTACTCAGCGTGTTTGGCATTATCAAACGGTCTTTAGAACATTACTCTTAGGAACCGTAATTTATCTATTAACCAGTCTGCTCTTGCTGAACATTTAGGTTGTTTCCAGAACTTCACTTTTATAAATCTTGCAGCAGTTAAAGTCCTTATACATAAGTTTGATCTATGTGACTTATTTCTTCAGGACACATTCCTAGAAATTTAACTACTGTGCCAAGAGGTGCACAGTCTCTTGGTTCTTATAAGTCTCTCGGTTCTTATTATCCAGTGGAGCCGCTGTCTCCCCAGATCCCAGGACGTCCAGGAAGGTGGTGCATCTGATGGGCTCTTAGCAGCACTGAGACGGCCATTCAGCTTGCATTTCTGGCATTCTTTAAGGCAAATTATGGCGTCTTTTCATTGCTTTAATTTGTGGGTTTGAACTCTTGTAAAGGCAAACACATGTTCTGATGCTTGATCATGAATTGTTCTGCTTCTGGGAGTGATCTGCTCAAAATCCTTTGTCGTCTCTCTTCCTTGCGGCAAACGTCCTGGGGTCTCTGCATCTCAGTTTCTTTGTTGTAAGTGTTTGAAGTGCAGAATGTGAAACTTTGGTGCATTCAAATGTATTTGTCATTTCCTTTCAGATTTTCACCAATTGGCTGTCAATTTCAGGGAGTTCTTGATCATTCTGTGGTCAGGTCAATAGTAATTTTTTCCTGTAGTTTTTTAATGGTTCATATTGTTCCAGTTAATCTTTTAATTCATCTGGATCGTCTTGGGTTGCTGTCGTCATATATTGTGAAGTGAGGGATAAACATGGATTTTTTTTTCCTCCAAATAGACCCTTGTTTGTTGAGTAACCCATCATTGGCCCAGTGATTTGCAACGTTTCCTGGAGCTGTGTCGTTAATTTCGCCTAAAACAAGTCTGCCCGGTGGAGAGATCTGCTGAATCCTTCTGTAGAGCCTTGTGATTTTCACACCAGGGTCTTCTCAGACCTGGAGACTCTTCTTCGAGTCTCCTCTTGCTCCTACTGACGATCCTGGCCTCCTTCCCAGTTACGCCCAGGCCTCCTGGGCCCTGCAGCTGCGCCCTCCCCATGCTGGGACAGTGCTCCCCACCCGCATGAATCCCAGCTGACCGTCTCCATTTCCTTGCCTTGTCTCCATCCCCCAGGCCCGCTCTTTGCCTTCCTGACTGTGTACCTGCTTTGCTCGTCTTTCACCCCACGTTTAGTCACTGCCTGGGCCTCTGCCCTGTGCCGTGGAGACTGTGGCTCCTCCAGAGGCCAGCACGGTTGTCCCTGGTCTAGAACGTTCCTCCAGACACCCCGGCGCTGGTTCTTGCCTGTGCTCCTGGCTGTTCCCAGGTGGAGACCCGTCCTTCTGGTCACACCCCAGCTCCGGCCCTTGTCCTGTGCTCTGCTAGAGTCCCCTCCCCAGACGCACTGCTCGCTTGGGGGTGGGGAGGACACTCGTTTGCAGCAGAAAGGCCCCCGTTTCCAAGGCAGGTTTGGGCAGCTTTCCTGATGATAAAATCCACCAATTTGATGAGTTTTGACAACCATGTACAGCTTTGCGCCCTGATCCAGATCTAGAACTTTCCCAAGCCCCTCGGGGCCCTCTCCCTACCCGCCGGGGCTCTGGCCACCACCGATTTGCTTTCTTTACTCTAGTCCTGCCTGTTGTGGAATTTCGTAAAAGTGGGAGCGTGTGGGATCCAGTCTTTTGTTTCTGGGGTTTTCCGTGGGGCAGGTGCCGGGCGCTCCCCTCCTCTGAGCAGAGGCTTAGGACCAGCGGGCGGCCTGTGCCCCTCCTCCCTGTGCCTTCAGGATGATGAGGAGCAGCGGGGGAGGGGGCAGGACACCCCCTGCCTTCCACATGACGTCCAGAGGCCGTGCAGCCCTCCGGCCCGGCTCCCCGGGCCCAGGGAGACGTGATCCTGGGCCCCGAGGCCGGCTGTCTGCAGGTTGGCGCTGGTTGGGTGCTGCCAGAGAGCAAAAGCGAGGCCACGAGGCCGTATTTACACACGACTCACACTTAGTGGGTTTTCTGGGGGTTTTTCTTTAATTTTTATTGGAGCATAGTTGCTTTACAATGTTATGTTAGTTTCTGCTGCACAGCAAAGTACATCAGCTATACATATACACATCTTCCCTCTTTTTTGGATTTCCTTCCCATTTAGGTCACCACAGAGCACTGAGTAGAGTTCCCTGAGCTATACAGCAGCAGGTTCTCATTAGTTACCTATTTTATACATAGTATACATGTACGTAGTGTATATATGTCAATCCCAGTCTCCCAATTCATCCTACCCCCGCTTTCCCCCTTGGTAGCCATACATTTGTTCTCTACATCTGTGTCTCTATCTCTGCTTTGTAAATAAGACTGTCTATACCAATTTTTTCAGATTCCACATATATGTGTTGATATACGGTATTTGTTTTTCTCTTTCTGACTTACTTCACTCTGTATGACAGTCTCTAGGAGGAATCAGGCTCCCTGACTTCAGACTATACTACAAAGCTACAGTCATCAAGACAGTATGGTACTGGCACAAAAACAGACACATAGATCAATGGAACAGGATAGAAAGCCCAGAGATAAACCCACAGACCTATAGTCACCTTATCTTTGATAAAGGAGGCCAGAATATACAATGGAGAAAAGACAGCCTCTTCAATAAGTGGTACTGGGAAACCTGGACAGCTACATGTAAAAGAATGAAATTAGAACACTCCCTAACACCATACACAAAAATAAACTCAAAATGGATTAAAGACCTAAATGTAAGACCAGATACTATAAAACTCTTAGAGGAAAAGGTAGGCAGAACACTCTATGACATAAACCACAGCAAGATCCTTTTTGACCCACCTCCTAGAGTAAGGGAAAGAAAAACAAAAATAAACAAATGGGACCTAATGAAACTTAAAAGCTTTTGCCCAGCAAAGGAAACCATAAACAAGACAAAAAGACAACCCTCACGCTTAATGCCTCTTCTGGGCCATTACACCAAGGGTAGTGATGCATTTACAGGACACCCTGGATCATGAGAACAAGCCAGGCTCATCTCAGTGGCTCTTTCCCCCCAGGATGGGGTTTCTCAGCCAACAAGGGTCTCCCATCCTCTGAGCTGCGTCACCCAGGCCGTCCCTGTGCCTCCAACACACCTGGCTCCTTGTGGGGAGTGGCCAAGCTGAGCCCCCGGGCCCAGTCCCATGACCAACAGAGCTGGAGATAGAGGGCAGGAGGGTCCACGACCTCGGTGGGAGCCCATCCTCTGCCCCTCTGGGCTCCAGGCAGAGGGAGGGTGTGAGGCTGTAGGACCAGCCCCAAGTCCCGTCCACTTTCCTGAGCACAGGCGTTCCTCAGGCACAGTGGAAAATGGAATTGTCAGGTCTGCCCACTTTCTGCCCTGATTTGGCTCACAAATACCTGCTGCTTTATGGAGCTGAGCGACTTGTTAGTCCTAAAGTTTCCATAAGAAAGAGTTTGACCAGAAGAAATGCGGAATACTGATTTCTATCTGGAAAGAGATCCAGGTGTATTGGTTAAAAGCACCCATTGCCAATCATCATCTCCAGCCCTGCACCCGGATCCCGGGTCCACCGTCATGTCCATCCGCCCACCACCCCCGCTTGAGGTCCCTCCTTCTGGACCTTGGGACAGGCTCCTCCGTCCGCCTTCCTGCTGAGGAATCTGGTGACGGACGTTGTCCTGACGACTTATCCACTTTCCCTTTGGTAGTTTTCTCGCTGCCACATTTGAATTTACCCCAGAGCCCCTGTTCTCTGCGCTGCTTTTACTACTCGGAGGAGAGCGGGTCCAGGTTCAGAAACATCAGGCTGGGCCTCCAGAAACAAAAGAGCCTCCAAATCAACCCCCGAGTCCTGCTCAAAACACGTGTTTTTGAGAACTGCCACAGACTGTGCATTTTCCCTCGCACCCTGCCACTCCCCACACCACTGGTCTCCTTCGTGTTCTTCGGTTTCCTTCTTCCTTTTTTTTTGAATGGCGATTTTTGTGCTATCTGCAAACAAGTGCAGTAAATCTCTGGGTTTCAGGAGAGCTTGAGAGCATTCACCAGTCGGGCAAAATACGGATCAAACTTGGACATGGTGGGGACATCTATCAGCTCAGCTGAGCCCCTGAACTTCCTTGCTTTCCACCTGCTGTTCAAATTCATATTTAAAATAAAAACAAAAGTCTTCCGTCTCCAGTTTACAAAGATGCAGCCATCCTTAACAGCCCAAAATGGATTAGAGCCGCTGCATCAGCAGAGCCCACTTAGCAAAGTGTGAAACCGTCATAGCACAAGGTAATTTGCAAAATGCAGTCGCCTCTGATCAATCTGAAATAATCCGCCTGTTTATAAAACAGAACATAAGAGGCGGCACCGAGCCTGACGCCAGTTACGCTGGTAACACGGTTTTAAAGTGGCTCCCAAACCCCAACTCCTGGGGGCTGGCCAAGCATCGGAGTCGCCTGGCAGGCTCGGATGTTCCCTTTCTGGGGCGACCGGAGGAGGATTAATCACATGGTCGTGGGAGCCATTTCCATCCTAGGGAATTAACGGAGGCGCCAGACACCAAGCACCACTACCACCCTGCCCGGCCACAGTGCCCACACAGATGCCAGCAGGAGCCCGAAGCTTTTCTCCCACTTTGTCAGCAAGCACAGCCCGCCGCAGGGGTGTGTCCGTGCCCCTTTCAGGACTCCGCTGGATCAAACCTTGACCCTCACTGTGTTTCAGGTTCAATTCTGGCTCTGCAAAGGGCTCCCTCCAAGGAGCGACAACAGCTGCCTCGTGGGGCGAACTGTGTGTTCCAGCGTGTGACACCTGTAAGGGGACATGAGCCTGGGGGCTGCACCCGTACCTTCCTGGGCCTCTGTTCCAGCCCCGAAGCCGAGAGGAACTCAGTAGAGGACATTGTTTCTCAGGGTGGTTTCCTGAGGGCTGAGTGTCTTCCCGAGTCTGACCCGGTGAAGGCGGCTCTGGCCCCTCCAGGTTCCCCTACACTCTCTCCCCATCCCCCTACCCCATCCCCTCCCCATCCCCTCGGTGCCCTGGGGTGAGGACTGATTCCCGCCCTGTCCCCAGGAGAGCTCCCAATGTCCAAGCCCTTTAGAGCTCTTCCCTCAAAGCATCAATCTGCACCGTTAGATGCTTTGAAGAAACAACAGGAAAGCCAGGAAGGGGGCTGACCCCGCAGGGGAGATGAAGAGCAGGAGACAGAGGGTCCCGAAGTGGGTATCCCAGCCATCCTCGGTGGTGGCTTCTGTCCCGCGCTGTCATAGGACGTGAAGCCGCGCCCAGCACCTCCCCCACCCCCCGAGCCGGGCTCATGGCAAAAAGGAGGAGTCTTTCTGCATGTTTCTCCTTTGACCCTCGATTTTATTTTGCAAATTTCAAACTTGCAGACAAGCTGAAAGAAGAGTAAAGTCAACACCCGTTACTGTTCATCTAGATTCACCAGTCGTTAGCATCTACCCTGTCACTCATCTGCTACCTGGATGAAATTGTTGAAAGTATGCTACAGACATGAAACTCCACCGTGAAATACGTTTTTAAACATGTGTCTTCTGCATCCTCCCCCAAAGTACAGCATTGATGCAGTCATGTTATTTAACACAGTTTGTGGTCAGATTCCCCCGCCTTGTCCCAATTACGCTATTCATAGCTACCCTTTCACTTTTGATCCAGATTCCAATCAAGGAGCAATGCTGCTTCCTGTTGTCACACCTCCTTAATTTTCTTTATTCTGGAACACTCTTCCTACCTTCTAATTCTGTTTTATTTTTAGTCGTTCCTAATATAGCGGTTTTTAAAGACACGGGGCCAGCTGTCCTGTGAAATACGTCTTGATCTAGGTTTGTCTGATTGTCCCCCAGGGCTCAGGTTCAGAGGAAAGGTTTGGGCAAGAGCGCTGCACACATGGGTCCGCATGTGCCCCCAGGGCGCCACGTCAGGAGGTGGATGGCGTGGGTTCCCCCAGGTTTGGGCGGCGCCGAGTGGACCTCCTGGGGAGGGTGGGGTCCAGCACGTTGCTCCACTAGGAAGGGACCTTCTCTCCTTGGTAATTAACCATTAATCTCGGAGATACTTTGCGACAGTGGGACCCCCCAGGTGCCCGGCTACCTTTCCCCGGGCGCCTCTTGTTTCTGGCCGAGTGGGGACCCTTTACACGGAGGAGGCTGGGCACTGCCTGTGCGGCCCTGAGGTTCTCAGTGGCGTCTCCGGCAGCCGTGCAGGCACAGGGATGCCAGCACCTCGTCTCACGGAGGCTGGAGCTATCGTGGGGCCCAGAAGGCAGGACACCGAGGGGACCGGCCGGTGAAAGTGGGGGGACTGTCCGCAGACCGGCGCGCTCTGGAGCCGGAGGACAGAGAGTGTCCCCGAGGGGAGGCTGTCCTCCCAGGGGGAGAGCCCGCACGGCGCGTCTCGGGAGAGGAGGGGCTCCGAGGGGCGGAGGACACCGTCATACTACAGAAGGCAGATGTCTGGACAGCATGGCCTTTGCCCAGGGCCGGGTGTGCGCCTCCCAGATCAGTGTCCTTGGCCAGGTGCTCGAAGGGGACCAGACAGGCCCTTCTGGGGGAGCCCTGGGACACCGCCGTCCTCCCCGCCATCCCGTCGGGGCCTGGGCGCTTCAGCGATGCCTCCCTCAAGCAAGGGCCTGTGGTAAAGCCTCCTCCAGGCCCCGCTGTAGACGCGGCATAGCTCAGAGGCGTGGTCCTTTACAAGTGTTTGAATGAGGCCTCCGTAAACGTAACTTTCCACCAGAGATCCCTGTTAGTCTTGCTAGAGCCACTGAACAGCGGAGCTTTCCTGCCATTTAACAGCCCTCCTTTGGGGACACCCTGTGGGGCACAGACTCACCAGCAGGTGGTTCTCACGCCCTGGGCATGTGAGGTCTTGCCCACGCACACGTGGTCACGTGTGTGCCTTAGGGCAGCGTGACCACGGAAGGGCCCCCAGATCATGGCCTGATTGATGTGGAAAATCTCTGTCTGTCATTTTTAAAGACATCTACTTACCAACCAACTTTGCGAATCACCGTAAAATGTGGTCTTTCTTTTGTGCGCCAACAAATTCAGGGTGTAGGTAGCACGTATCCGAACAATTGCTTTGGGAATGGAGTCCTTACATGTTTGCTTTTGACTTCAAATGGCTTCTCTTTGTAGAAGGCAGTTTATTATGGATCACTTCTAAGGCAACAAATTTAGCCGTGCTTATCAAAAATGTATTACATATTTCAAAATAAGTGGCTCACGAGGATGCCGAGCTTGGTCGCGCCTCACGCATCAGGAGAGCAACGTGCGGGGAGGCGCTCCGAACACATTTGAAATTAAAATAGTGTTTAGTCTTGAGATGAGGATGTAATCAGTTTCCCTTAGAAAATTATGAAAACTGAGATGCAGGGAGAAATATGCTTTGAAGGAACAGTGATGCCGTCTTGTATGAATTCATGGCTCGAAACACCTGCCCCTGTAGATGATGTCCACAGTGCTGCACGAGCCCCTCTCCGTGGCGTGGATGCGTCTTCCGCTGCTGTCCCCCCTTCACCTGACTCGGGCATAATCAGGAGTCCCTGACCCGGGAGCTTCCCCTGTAACCTGTCAGCTGTTTGGCAGGAAGCTGGTACCTGCCATCGAGTGAAGTTTGCATGGTTTTGTTTAACTTCTCGTAAGCACACGTTTGACTCAAGTTTTCACATCTGCAGTAACCAGAACCTCCGCCGGGCGTCTGCCTGAGCTCTGGACCACCTCTGCTCACCTCCCTTCACTCCAGCCTCTGGGGCTGGCAGGGCTGCGGGTCTGAGAGGTGGCGGACAGGCCAGGAGCGGGTGGACACGGGCTGATCTGCTTGATGGCTCGCTCGCTTCCCACACCGGCTCCTTAATCTACTTGAACTCTGACGTGAGTCACTGAAACGCAGATCGTGTCCAAACGCAGATGCAGTCCAAGGCAAAGATAAGACCCCTCAGTATCCAGACGGATCGGAAAGGGAGGCTGGGGCTCTGGAGGGGTTTGTTAAGAGGCCTCAGCCCGGCCGGGACGGTGCCGCAGGTCCAGGGAGGCCTCGGTGGTGCCCGTGGTCTGTCCCGGGGCTCAAGATGTCTCCCACAGACGGCAGCTGCTCTGATCAGGACCCGTCTGCCTTGTCTGCCAGGGAACCCGAGCGGCTACACCGGGGACCCACGCGATGGGAGCTTGATGACGTATTAGTGAGGGAGGGGAGGGAGGGGGACGGACGTGCTGGCTCTTTATGGGTGGTTTTTCATGGGTGGAGAAAGTCATAAACAGGTTTCACGGTTTTTCATGGGTGGAGAACGTCATAAACAGGTTATCAGCGTGTCCAAATGTGCGCTGCCAGCCCTGTTGCCAGGAGGGGTAGCAGGCCTCCTGGGCCTGCATCCCATCCCCCCCACTGCTGGGATTCTCGGCGACTCTCCCCTGGAGAATCTGCCGCTCACAGCACTCAGGATCTGGAAGTCCGGTTTATGGTTCAGGAAACTCGCTAAAATGCTCCCAATAAGGCAGCTAGCCTCCAATTCTTCACCTCGAACTCTCTGTAACCAAGGTCTCTGGTTCCGACCAGCTGTGATCGCTTCTCTGTGCTGCTTGTACCGTACGTGTCCTGCTGCCCACGGGGAGCCCTTAGCCAGCGCTGGAGTAAATGCTCGAAGTCTGTGAGGCAGTGCCCGTCTTTCAGATGTGGGGTCCGAGGCCTAGAGAAGCTGGTCGTCGCCGCTCAGGGTCCCTCAGAAAGGGGCCCGCTTCCACGGCTTTCACCCTGGGCAGTTCCTGCCAGCAGGAGCAGACTGGATCTGAATTTCCTTGGCTGGATTACATTCCTGCGAGCCTGGGTCTGTCTCTTCCGTCAGCTCTGAGCGAGGCTGAAGGACCACTTCCAGGGTGGGAGGCCCCTTGTCTCCCCGCCCCCTCATCTTGCAGGAGCCGGAGCTGGACTTCACCTCAGTTTGTGTGAGACGTTGTGATGATTAGAGGCTCGGTTTTCTTCTAACCCAGAGAATCAGGCTGGTCCCGACTCTTGTCTGAATCTGGGGAAACTTAATCTAAGGAAGGAGGGAAATCACGCCCTAACGTGCTTTGTGGTGGGTGCCTTGCTAAGGATAAGCACCTGTTCTGATTTTACTCTCTTGGTGGTTTCTTTTCATGCTTCCTCTCTGACTAACATGAATAGGGGCCTAATACGGCCTTAAGTCTTACCCTGAAACGGGAGTAGTAGGAGAAGAAACGAGATGGGCGGGAAAACGCCCAAGAGGTGCGGAACCAGCTTCTAGACGCTTCTTGGCCTGCAGAGTGACTGTCTACCCGGATGATCTCCGCCGCGTTCCTCCCAGAATTTCTTACCGCGCTTCCTACCCCTGGGGCTGCTGGCATCACGAGCCGTCTGAACGTGGGGTGTCTTCTGAAATAATCCTGAGAAAGCAGTAACCCAAACCGCAGTGGCAGGGTGGGTGGCCCGGGGCCTGGGTTCCTGCATGTCAGGGGGCGTCCTTGGGAAAGTCGCCCTGGTCGTCCTCATCCTGTGGTGCCCAGCGCCTGGATACCGGCTCGGGGATCAGGACACATTCCCGAAGATGCCAACAAGCCCCCTGGACGCAACATCGTTCCTGGCCCTGTAAGTTCCGAGGACAACCTGACCTCTGCGGGGAAGGACGTGACTTGATGCCTGTCGGAGCCCCAGGCCCGCCCTCTGCTCGGCCCCGATCTGAACCCCTTCCGTGGAAAGTGAGCCTGGGCTCCCTTCCTTCATGCAAAGATGGGGCCCCCTCTCGAGACGCTGGAAGATAAAATCAGGTTTATGGGGACACACAGAGGGCGTTACAGACAATCTCCAGGGACAGGTAATTCCAGAAAACCATGGAACCCTTGAATACTACTAAGGTAAGGGGATTTTTATATCTTAGAAATGTTTGTACAGGTGTCAGGGTTGGGCTTGGTATGATGTTTACAGATGAAAACTCACAGCCAGCCTGCCTGCTCAGACAGCACCCTCAGAAGTCAGGGCAGCGCCGTGTTCAGACCAAGGCCTCCGTCTTGGGGGATACCCGTTGGCAGCATCGCTGGAGACACGGGCGCACGTCTTTCAAACACTCGTGGGGTCCCGTGCTCGGAGCTGCCTGTGGGGTAACGCGTGTTCTAACAGGTGCAGTGACCCCTCTGCACGCCGTCCGGGCTGCCCGGCTCCCTAAACCAGCCTTTGCCCCGAGTCCCTCCATGTCCCGTGGGTGCCCCTCACTGTGCGTGACACCCGGGTCCCTACCAGCTGCGATCGGCACGCTGCCTCCTACTTCCGCCAGCTCCTGTCTCCCCGCAGGGTGGGGTCCTCACCTGGAAAAGGGGAAGAGCGAGGCCTCCCGCGCGGGAGGTGCCTGGCGCAGGACACGTCTACACAGCGTGTGCTGTGATTGCTCTACTCACCTGCAGGGTGTCCTCGTCCCTACGTGTGCCCTGAAGGCAGGACCGCGTCAACCCTCATACACGCAGGCGAGCAGGTGGAAAATGGAAACAAGGGACGCTGAGCTCCTCCAGAGGAAAATGTGGGCCGAGCCCACAGAAGAGCTCCCAGTGCCGGTGTCCACACCTGCACGGCGCACGGCCAGGAGCTCTGCCCAGGGAAGCCTTCTCCGGAGCTCAGAGCCTGCAGATCCCAAAACGGCTCCAGGGAGCAGGATAGACGGCAGGAGGCGGGGCGGGGGGGGGGCCTGGGGCCCAGCTGCGCACAGAGACACGGGTGCACGTGGGGACCCATCTTCCTGATGGCGCACTGGCCCCGCGAGCCTCCCTCGTTCAAAGGTGTGATTCAGAAGCTGACTTGGCGTTCTGACGTGTTTGAGAGGATAACCCGTTTACTGGCAAACTCATGTGTATTAGTCGGGATTAGTGTGACTGACTGTGACAGAAAACCCAAAATAATAGCAGCTTAAACAACTAGAAATTTATTTTCATTTCCTGGGGAGGAAAAAGTCCAGAGGCAGGGAATCCAAGAACCGTGTGGTAACAGAGGCCCTTCCCCTCGTGTCGCTCCCACACCCTCAGCACATGACTCCCTCCTCATGGCCCAAGCTGGCTGCCCGACTCCCACCATCAATCCACATCCCAGCAGCAGTGACAGTGGAGTGATGAAGAAGCACACACGCACCATGAGACACTACCTGGAGGAAGTATTGGCAGAAGCTCCCCGAGGGAGTGGCTGGGAGGTAGAAGCATTAGTCTGGGCAGTCGTGTGTCCAGCTAAAGCCCAGGGGTTCCAGGGAATCAAGAAGTGGCAGGTGTGATGTGAAAATCTCACTTCAAGGTGGCACTCTGGCGACCCCGCCCAGGCTCCCTCATGGCTCTGGGGCCGTGTCACCTAAGGCAGGTCACCTGCTCTTTCTGGGGCCTTGAATCCTCTTTCTCAGACCACTTTTCAGCCATTCCACCCACTGACCTCTGGGGAGACAGGAAAGGAAGACAGCACTGATTTGTCTCCTGGCCCCGCCCAGGCCCGGGCAGGAGCTGCAGAGCGCAGCCTGCACCCCGTCCCAACAGGAGCCAGGCCCACTAGAGCTTTTGAGTTATTCGAGCATCTTCATCCTCAAGGAAGAGCTTGATGTGATCAAAACCAAGTCCCAGGACATCAGCCCCAGCCGGTTAAGGGGGACTGGACAGCAGGGCTTTGAACAGTTCGCAGGAAGCCAGCCAGTGGGTGATGGAAACTCCGGAGACTTACCCGTCCTTACCTGTCCTGGGGACCTGATGACCCACCCAATAACCGTAGGTGGTGGGGCCTCAGAGGCACAACTTCCAAACTAACGTGTCCCCAGAGGATGAAGACACCAGGGTGCCGGGCGTCCAGCTCCAGATGGGGTCTCCCATCAGGAGCGAAAGGTGGGTGGAGCCCGGGGCACAAGTGCAGCCAGAGCAGCTGCTGGGGGTCCCAGCGCAGGTACCAACGGCTCCTTGACAAGAGCCTGGATTCTGAGCCTGAGGCAGGGAGTCTCTTGACGCCAAAGATAACCTCATAAACATTAATCAGGATTTCTCAACTTTATTCAGCTAATAATTTATTTTTCCAGGCTTTTATATTTTAGATATTCATACATTGTTTAGGTTTTATTAAGTATTTTAGATAAATATTAGCTCTCTTTTGTACAACGTGGGTTCTCAATAGAAGTTTGGATGGTTGCATGCATGGGAAGATGGATGGATGGATGGATGGATGGACGATGGATGGATGGAGGGACAGACAGATGGGTGGATGATGGATGGATAGATGGATGGATGGATGGATGACTGCATGGACAGACGAACAGGCAGATGGACAGCTAGGTTGGTGGGTGTGTGAATAGTGGATGAGGATTCCTGGTGGGATTTCCCTGAGTAAAGAGAGAAAACGGAGGGACAAGGGGACGGGTGTGAGCCCCGTGTTGCTGGGCAAGGAGACTGAGGAGCGAGCAGGGTGCCCAGCACGGCCTTGCTTCACCCCCGAGGTGTCGCCCTCGGAGCTGCCTGCACACCCTCTAGGAGAGCTCAGGCCCCACGGGGAAGGCAGCTCCACGCAGACGGTCAGCACGGGGTGAGCAGGGCGCGCCCCTGGACACACCCGAGTCTCAGCCCCATACGTGCAGACCCTCTGCTCGTGTGAAACCCAGGCTGCCCGGGCTATGCCGTCCTCTGTCCCCCGGAGCTGGGTCGGGGCGAGGGACGTGGACGAGAAGGGCGTGGGGGTGGGAGGCCGGCCCGGCTGGGGCGCGAGTCTACGCAAGCAGCTGCGGCCCCGGAAGGAGGTGGCCGCCACGTGGGCGGCTGTTCCCCCAGGGTGCCCGGCGGGAGGGGCGGCCGCACGCTGAGCAGGGTCGTGAAGGGACACGTGTGCATCAGCATGTGCGTGTAAGTGTGTGCTCATACACGCGTGAGCGAGAGAGGCCACCTCAGCACCGGTGTCGTCGCCCTGTGTCTCCACACCGTGTCCCCTCTGCGTGTCCAAATGTCCCTTTTTATAGGCACTGGTGACGTGGGATCAGGGCCCACCTGGGGGAGCTCATTGCAACTTGATCGTCTGCAGAGACCCTGTTTCCCACATGAGGTCACAGTCAGTGGCCTGGGGGTTAGAAATGCCACATCTTTGGAGGGGACACAATTTAACCCACGACACCCACGGACACTGGCTTTTGCGCCTTGGTGACAGTTTTTCTCCAAGCTGATCCATAAATACTAAAACGTCAGTGGAACCGTCGGGCTGTACCTTCAGTTTCCATGGACAGAGCCCACGTCTAGGCCCAGGTCACAGCGGGTGATGGGCCAGGAGAACTGCAGCCTCGGCACAGGAAGGGCCTGGGACCGGGCCAGCCCTCCATCCGGGCCCCTCGGGCAGTTCGAGGTTCCCCACCCCAGTCAGCCCACCCTCTCGGCCTCTCTCGGGACCCCACAGCCAGCCACGTCCCCTAAACATGTCTGTGGGCGACCTCAGAGCAGAGCGGGTGGAGCTGGTGAATCCCAGGTGAAAGGAAAACCACAGAGCCGAGCCTGTGGTCACGTGTCCACCTTCCAAAATCAGGAAGAAGGGATCCACACCAGCGCGATTCACCCCCCAGTTCTCAAAGGCAGAGTCACCTGAGGTCACACCCAGTGTCAGGTGCTAATAGTGATGACTTGCATGTGACCATTCAGCCCTAGTGAAAGGAATATTGAAAGCTGAGGAGAGAGCTTTCTGTCTGCTGGCTCTGCTGGGAGTTAAGTGCCTGAGTCTCGCACTGTTGTATGACCCCAAACCAGTTTGAAGGTTGAAAGAAGTCTGCACTTTTTTCACTTCTTATTTTTTGAATAATGGAATTCCCGTGGGTGTGGGGCTGGGGGTCTGAGGGTGACAATGGGGGGGGGAGGGAGGGACACCTGTGCAGGACCCTAACCTGCCCGAGACCCCGCCCTCCTCTCTGCCAGCCCTGTGGCCCCCGTCAGGTCCCTGTCTGCACTGTCACTTCCTCCTCCCCTCCCATCAAACCCTCAAGGCGTCCAGCACCATCCAGAGCACGTCATGTGAATTTGGCACTACTTGGGGCCACTGACTGGCCGTACTTCCTCCGCAGGGATGAACACACTCTGTGCTGCATAGATCTGCTCTGGGAGCGGGCAGAGGGCGCGGGGCCGGCGCGGGGTCCAAGGGCGCGCCCTCCTCTGCCCGCTGGACGGAGGGGACGCTGGGGGTCCTGAGGAGATCGCAGGCTGCAGCTCTCCAGCTATGGCTGCGGAAGCAGAGCAGACCCCTAGGGCCGCCGGCCGCGTGCGGGGCCTTCCCTGGGGACAAAGCCCGGTCCAGCTGGGCCCAGAAATGCGGTGTTGCTGGTGGCCCCAGCTGGCCCGTCTTGTTAGGGAGGACAGAGCTGCACCAACGCACAGGCGGGGCGGCCCCTGGACACCTGTGTCGTGTGGCAGCGGTTCTCACAGCGGGTCCCCAGAGCAGCAGGAACTTGAGGGAAATGCAGAGTCTCGGGCCCCACCGCAGACCCAGTGAGTCAGCAGCTCTGGGGTGGGCCCGGCATCGGTGCTTCAACCAGCCTCCGGTGATGCTGACCCACGATCAGGTTTGAGAACCGCCAGCCGAAGGTGTGCTCACCGTGTAGACAGGGACACGGGGACCAACTTCAGTGCAGGGGTGGTCAGCTCGGAGCGGTGACCATGGGATGCTGAGGCCCGTGTGTCAGCTGGTGACAGGCTGCCTGCCGGCCGGGTTTCCCACATGGTGACCCCAGGCACCTCCCCCTTCCTGCCTGAACCTCTCAGTCGTCCTGCCTTCTAGGCGCCGACTCTGCTGATTTTCCTGGTTTATCTCGCAGACTCCCGTGACCATTTCACTGTCATTACTGGATGCATTAGGAATGCCTTTGGCTGCAGGTAATGGGCCATGAGGACAGTCAGGTGTCTCACTGGAAAGGGGAGCCCGCAACCATGGGAGGCCTCCACGGCACTTCCTGTCACCTCCGCCCTGTGTGCAGGAACAGCAAGGCCTTGGCCCAGAGCCTGGGCAGCAGGGTCCCCTGGGAGCCTAAGCTGATGGCGCCTCACCGTGCCGTCCCTTCTTCACAAGGAGGGACTTAGGGACTTTGTTTTTGTAACTGCGACCCGGTGCTGGACCAGCCACAGGGGCTCCTCTCCGACGCCTCCTGTCGCTCTGGTGCCCCTCGCTCACGGTGGTGCCCTTGGCCCAGCTCCCATCCCCCCACCTGCCCGCACCTCGAAAGCCACGTGCCGTCTCTCCCACCCCGGGCACCACAGAGCTCGTCGTAAACCACAAGCAGTGGAAACCCAAGACCATCGGGCCCGAGTAACGGGGGCTGCAGGGTGAACTTAGAACGGCGTGTTCAGTAAATATTAAACAATCTCGTGAAAATTCCAGCCAAGCGACTCTGAATTTCAGGGGCCCCTCCCATCACGGGGGAGGAGCAGGGCCTTGCGGTAGCGGCTTTGGAGCAATTACTGTGAAAACACACACATTAGCTGTCCACAGATCAGACCTAAGTTTAAAACGGAGCTGATCCTTGCTCCGTGGAACAAGTTACGTCCATTATATTTGTTTGCAAAGAAGATTTTCGTTAAATATTTTTTAAAAAAGAATCCCCTTGGAGTCGGAAGCCTTTGTGCGGGCAAGTTGTTGAGGTGCTGGTCAGCCCGGGACGCGCCGCCCTCCCAGCGTGGTGGACCATCCCCACCCCGGCCGGGGCCCTCTCCCCACTGGGGCGCCTCTGACACCAAACCGGTCGACTGTTTGCTGAGTCACAGTCTGCAGGATGACCTTACACGTCCGGACGTGCGAGGCGGCCTGAGAAGCTGGAAGGTGGAATACGGAAGTCTGCAGACCGTGCCAGGCCTTCGGGCGACAGCGGGACGTGAGGTCTTCACAGCCACGAAGACGCGAGCGCCGTGGGAGACGGGGCGGAGCCGAGCCCTGAGCTCAGAGACGCTCCCCACCCTCCCCACCCCGGCCCTAAAGCAGCCCCCGCGGGACTCCTGCTCAGATACGTCGTGAAAGGCCTTTTGGCGGGGGCAGTGGGGACGCTCTCACGGGAGGGGGTGGCGGGCCACCGGGCTGCAGACGTCACCACCTCCTCCTGGGGCCCCTGCCCGGGTGTGCATCCCCCCCGGCCCCGCGCCTCCACAGGGGGAACCATGAGGCCCCAGGGGGGCCTGGGCGTCTCCAGCCACCGCTCTGGACCCGTGGACGCGGCTCCTGCATCACCTCGTCATGAGGCCGTGATCCTCCTGTCCTGGCACTTCTGCAGGCATCTTTCCGCCTCTGTGTGACCTCTCTCTGTACTGTCTCACGTTGCCATGGGCAACTAGGCAGAATGGAAGAAAACCCTGGTCCTGCGCTGGCCTGGGTCTCACCAGTGGTTGCTGGCAGAAGAGGCCAGCCCGGGGCGCGCCCAGGCGCGGGACCTTCTCTGATGAGCGGGGGCCGGTACGAGCCCGGTACGAGCCCGCCCGCAGCACCTTTCAGACCCAGCGCCTGCCATCTCGGCAGGGGCACCTCGCCCTCCAGCTCAGCCCCCGGCCGGGTCTGCCCTTCCCGTCCCGCCTGGCACTCGGCCCCACGTGGTCAGCACAGGGCCCTGGGGCTAACCCAGCAGGGCCGTGTCCACGTGCCCTCCCCATGGCTCAGGGAATGGCGGTGCCCGTCCCAGATGAGGACCAGAGCCCTCCGAGCCCAGAGCTGACCTGTGGCGGGTTTGGACCCAGTCTGCTGAGTCCCAGGCCCGTTTTCAGAGCCCCCTACATGGCCTCGCTTGTTGGAAGCCACCCGTCTCCCAGCTCCTACAGAAAATGTCCTGCAGAGGCTGCTTGCACGGGCTGAGACTTTCCTGGAAAGAAAACGAAATAAAACAGATGGCCGTGCTGCAGAAGTCCCGGGCGGGCTGAGCTGAGCTGGGCACTCCCGGGAGGCCCCGCAGTTGGTGCTGAGACAGAGGGGGCAGCGGCCCCATGGGGAAGGTGGGCAACCCAGAGCACACGGACCCCTCCTCCGCGCTCCTGGGGCCCCCCCCCCCGCACCCTGTGGCCGTGATCCTTAACCCTGCCTAACCACCGAGTAACGCAGGATCCTCATGGGACGTTCGGAGCGTCCCGCAGGCCACGAGGACAAGGAAAGTCACCTGTCCGCCTGCCCCACGGGAAGCGGCATCACCTTCCTCCTGGGGCGTCTCCCTGGGCTTTTTGTGTAAAAGTGGGATCATCAGGTTTTGCGTATCGAGCTGTGGAATTTAACGAATAGCTCACGTTTCCCGTGCTGTGTGTGCACCTGCTCTCGGACCCTCGGATTTCTCTTCTCTGTTGCGTCCGGGCTGTCTCCCTGCCCCGGCTGCCCCGGCAGCAACCCCGCTCCTGACCAGCCAGGGGAGACAAGGGCCCGTCCCACCTTCTCTGAGACGACTTGCGGCCCTAAAGTGTGTGTTTATGGGTTTGCTGTCTTGTTGGAGGGATAATACCACGTACGTGAGCAAGGAACTCAGCACGGGCCCAGCTGACTGCGGGGCCGGAAACGCCGCTGTAATCCCTCACCGTCTCCCTCCAGGCACCTGTTCTCTCTTTTTTTTTTTTAAAGATTTATTTATTTTATTGATTGAATGATTGATTGCTGTGTTGGGTCTTCGTTTCTGTGCTAGGGCTTTCTCTAGTTGTGGCAAGCGGGGGCCACTCTTCATCGCAGCGCGCGGGCCTCTCACTATCGCGGCCTCTCTTGTTGCGGAGCACAGGCTCCAGACGCGCAGGCTCAGTAGTTGTGGCTCACGGGTCCAGTTGCTCCGCGGCATGTGGGATCCTCCCAGACCAGGGCTCAAACCCGTGTCCACTGCACTAGCAGGCAGACTCTCAACCACTGCGCCACCAGGGAAGCCCTCTCTCTTTTTCAACTCACAGATGCTCGTTCAGAGCTGAGGGGCCAGATTCAAACAATTAGCCAGGAGCAGGGTGGAAAGTGAACAGGAATTGGTGACTTCTGAGCAAAAGATGAAGGGATGCTGGATTGGGGGTGGGGACAAGTTTTCCACATTTTGATGCCAGTTTGCACAGTATTGGTTCCAAATGGAAATCTCAACGCAAAGGGAAGATGACAGTAAATGCCTTGGGTTCCTTTTCCTTGAGCTCAATTTCTATTTCCGTGAACCCGTCTCTCCCCTGTTGTAGGTCAGACGGATGAAATTACAGGCCTCTTTTACTAGAAATTAAATGGAACTTGGCTGAATACCTGGTCGTCGTGGGGTGACCGTGGAGGACTGCGGGCATCTCTCATCTCCTCCTGTGCAAGTTTCTCAGCCAAAACACAGTCCCCCAGTTTCCTCTGGCAGTTTCTCTCTTTTTACAATTAGGAAAAACTCCAAATCATTCCGATCGGCTGTGCATTAATGCTGTATGCACAGGCGCGTTGAAAGAGCTCTTTCCCCTTGCGCTCACGAGACCCCTTGGGAGGGGTGTTGCTGTCCCTCCAGGACCCCGGGGAAGGTGCCTCTGGTCTCCCCCCTCCTAGAGGAGCACAGCTGGGGGCCGAGGGGCCACCTGGCGTCTGCGGGAGGTGGGCGGGAGTGTCGGCTCACACCCGTCGCCACAGCCCCCCACCTGTCTGCCTCCTGGGCCTGGGCCCTGGGCGGGCGCACACAAAGGCTCCTGCCTCCCAGCTTGGGAGGCCCTCGGCCGGCCCACCTGGGCTCTTGAGCGAGGCGCTCGGCTCTGACCAGTGCGCTCCACCCAGGGCTCCCGGTCTTGCCAGCCCAGGGGTCCCCTCTGGATTCCCGAGGGCACAGCAGCCACCGGACGCTCCTGTGTGACTTGGTGTCGAAAATACCCGCCGCTTTGGGCCGGAGCACAGCAGCCCTGGATGCACAGCCTCTGCTGGGCATGAGTGGTTCTGAGGACAGGGGCCGAGCTCAGCAAGACTTGCATGTCTGCCGGCAAAGGGTATCTTTCCCTTAAAAAGGACCCTTGCTCCCCACACACTGAGCGTGAGGACAGACCATGCATCAGGGTCCTGGGAGCAGGTTGGGGGAGGGAGGGCCACTGGTCTCCATGGTGACCTGGAACGGCCTCTGCCTCCCCGGCTCTGCGTTTGGGCCTGGACAGTGGACGGAGGGTCTGGGGGACGGAGACAGGGCAGGGGGGCGGGGGGAGCAGGAGCGCAGATTCGGGCAGGTTGAATGTGGGAGGTGGGTCAGCATCCAAGGGGGCCGTGGGGTCCGGGGAGAGACGAGGCTGGGAGGCCCAGGGACAGGCCAACAAGAGGACAGAGCCCCAAGGGGAAGAGCAGGGATTTGAGAACTAAGACCCAGGGTCCCGAGGTCTGGTGATGAGGGCTCGGGGGTCGAGGTTTGGGTGTGCTGGGGTGATTTGATGCCTGGGGGGAAACACTGACCTGATAAGAGCGGTCCTCTGGGTTCCCCAAAGTGCGCTTTAATGATAGATGGAAAGCCCCAGCCTCAAATCCATTCAACTTCCGTTATCCCGCCGTACTAGTGGGGTCAGTGCAGGAGGCTCTCAGGCCGGATCTGAGGAAGCTGCCCCACTGCTGGGCTGGGCTGGGCTCGGTCTGCGTGGAGCCGGCGGGGCCCGGGCTCAGAGCATCCTGAAGCAGTTCGGAAGCCTCTGCTCCGGCCTTCAGGGCTGGGGACGCCCGCACTCCCTGGCTTTCGGAGGTGCTGTCTGACCTCCACAGGCGTTTGTTTCTCACCCCATGGAAGCCCTGGACCTGAGAGGTGCCTGGGAGATTTAAACCCCTCTGCAGATGAGGGTGGGAGACAGAGTGAGACTGCAGGCTTGTCCTCCTGGGGGGACGGGGCATGGGGGCGATGGAATGACGGGGTCACGGGTGTTTGAAGCATCTCTAAACTTCTGAGAACACAAGAGGGCCTGCCTGTCTCCAGAGGACATCGGCCTCGTAAGGAGGTGGCTCCTCCTGGGCCTCTCTCCTCGGTGTGTAGACGCCGTCTTCTCCCCGTGTCCTCACGTGGCCGTCCCCCTGTGCATGTCTGTGTCCTGATCTCCTCTTCTTACAAAGACACTGGTTACACTGGATCAGGGCCCCACCTATGCCCTCATTTTACCTTCATCACCTCTTTAAAGACCCCTCTCCAAGTGCAGTCACATCCTGAGGTCCTGGGGGGTCAGGGCTCCAGCATGTGAATTTCAGGGACACAGTTCAGCCCATGACACCCTCAAAACCCCTCACCCATTCTCGGGGCAGGTGGTTTCAGCACGTCTGCAAAGCGCTGGTGACGGCCGTGTGATCCCCTCACTGGACCAGGGGCACCTGGACATTCGGAGACCAGGAGGACTGGCTTTCGGGCCAAAGTCCATGGTACCTGACTCTGGGCAAATTTTTTGACCCGTCCGAATACCATGGGTATTTTATCTGTAAAAACTGAGACTCGAGATACTTAGCAGAATTGACAGGAAGAGAAATGTGAAATTGTGAGCGACTAGGGGTGTAGCACGGGGCCCAACACAGGGTCGCTGTTCCATGGGCGTCAGTCTGTCTATTGTCCCCAGGCCCTGCCTCACCCCCGCCTGCAGGCAGCACACGTGTCCTCTGTCTCGGGTGGGAGAAGAGGGGGCGGCCTCGTTCCCGCAGGTCTTGGAGCCTGGGCGGGACGATGGCAGGAGAGAAGGTGGGACCCAGGCTTCCCGCCAGGCCTGCCTCTCAGCGCACAGATGGGCATTGGCTCACTAAGTCGGGTCCAACACAGAAACAGCACTTACCTCCTGCAGGTGGAGAAAGTGGGTTTGGAAAGTGAACCTAAGCCACTTGGATCTCCGCTCGGGAAGCTGTCCCTGGAGAAGACCCAGGCCGCACAGCCTGAATCTCAGGGCTTTGGAGCACATGAAACGCTGGTCTGCACACACAGCTGCACCTTCAGCTCGAGGCCTGTTGGCGTTTACCACGGAGCAGGTGTTTCTGGTGCGTCCCCTATGCAGTGGCCGGCACCACAGACACTGGGCACTCTGATAGGGCTGGGCTGGGGGGCCAGCCACGGGCCATGTCTTGCCCTTAAGCTCGGAATTCTCAAGACAAGCTCGAGGCACCTGCCCCGGTACGCGGTGCCGCGCCAACGGTAACAGGAAGGAATAAACATTTGCTTTTTACTGAGGGTATAATTGACACGGAACATCATGTCAGTTTCAGGTGTAAATGTGATGATTTGATATTTGTATACATGAAGATTTGGGGTAAAATTAATTTGATACTAAAACATACATAGTTGTATTATAGGGCAGATTGCAAAAAGCCACTCCAACTTTTCAGATGAAGGATGGGACTCCAAAGCCACATCCCACGCACTCCCGAGCCCCGGACAGGCCGCTCTGTGTGGGAGTGAAGGCAGGCGGCTGGGCGGGGGTCCATGGAACAGCCGAGCCGCTCTGGGCCCCGCGGGCGTCCGGCTCCCGGGGGTCTGCCCGCGGGTCCCGTACTGTGGACGGCCGCCCTGGGGCATCCGGGGGCGTCTGTGCCAGAACCGTCCCCGTGCCTGACTGTCGTCAGCCTACCAGGGAACTGTTCAGAGCATCCCTCTTGGATTTAACTGGTAACAGTGAGGCTGCTAGGCTGTGTCTCAGCAAAACTCACAAGACGTGACGCTGGCCTCTCCGCCCCTCCACCGGCAGTGTTTCTCCGCGTCACCCCCAGGGAGCCCTCCCCTCACGGGGCTGCAGGAGCGGGAAGGCAGGGTCACGACGTGGCCGGAGTCCCCCTCTGGCCCTGCTGCCCCCTCGGGCCCCTCCAGCCCCCCTTGTCCTGCGGCCCCAGGAGCTGCTTTCCCAGCGGCCTCCCCAGCCCCACCCTGGGCTCTGCCTCCCGCGTGGGGACCGCGAGTTCGCGGTCTGGGGCGCGCAAGTCTGAGGTCACGGGGTCGGGGGCCATGCTGCCGAGAGAGTCCAGGGAGCCTCCTTCCTGCCTCGCCCGGCCTCGGGGTGGCCAGCCGGGGGGCTGGTGGCCACCTCCCTCCAGTCTCTGCTTCGGCCTCACGTGGCCTTCTCCCTGTGTGTCCCTCCTCGTAAGGACACCAGTCCTCTTGGATCAGGGCCTGCTGTGATGACCCCATCCTAACAAACTTCCCCTGCAAAGACCCCCTCTCCACACAAGGCCCATTCACAGGGACCCGGGTTAGGATGCTGATCTAGGTTTTGGGGGACACGGTGCCATCCGCACGGTCCTCTGAAGTCAACCCCCCTCGTCCCATGGGGAGCCGCCCATCTGGACCCGAGTCCGGCCCACCTGGTTCCCACACTGCTCGCTTAGACACGGTGTCCCACCTGCCCTGAATCATAAAACATCTGGTCCTCTGCTGCGTCTTCTCTTTAAACTGGCTCAGGTCTGAAAATCTTCGTACTCATCTTAAGCAGGAGTGTCCATGAAATCATGTTTCTGATACACTGATATGTTTTCCGGATACACGTTAAAAGAAGCACATATTTGAAAAATATTGTCCACATTCTACCTAAAACCGACATTCCATACGTCAGGAAATAGGAGTGGTGGTAGATGCTGAATGTCTAAAATGTGAGCCCTCCTAGGCAACAATTGCGCTTCGTCAGAAGCTCCTTCCACAAAGGTGTTTCCAGGGGTGGCCGTTCCAGGCCCAGGGTTTGTCCAGTGGGAGGAGACTCGGCGGCCCGTGGACTATTCCAAAGGCCATGAGCTCTGGGACCAAACAGACCTGGCTCAGACCCTAGCTCTGCCCTCCCTAACTTGAGGGGCTCAGCTTAGGGGACGGAACCTCCCTCGGCCTCAGTTTGCTCATCTGAGCACTGTGTGTGTGTGTGTGTGTGTGTATAGATGGTATACATGCACATCTATACATACACACTTCTACACATACACATATACATACATGCAAGTATACACATAGACACACACCTATACATTTGTACACCTGTGCACATATACATCTTTATACACGCATATACATACATGCGTATGCATATACATGTGTACACATGTGCAGACGTACATTTATACACATCTGCATACGTACACATATATACATTTGTGTACACACATTTATCCACATGTGCATATATACACACGCACACATACATATAAACATACACCCATGTATACACATTTTTCACGGCTTCTGCTCTCCAACGTGTGCTCCTCTCCGCGTGGGGAACCAGGTGGTCCTCCGTGGGCCCTGAGACAGGCACAGTGACCGACACAAACCATGTGGGTTCTGCCATCGCCTGGATTGTGTGCTGAGGCCTTGGCTCCCAACTGGACGTGATCTCACCATCTGGGAGCCCTGGGGTCCCCAGGGTTCTGGAGCCTATGGTGTCCTCACAGGTGGCAGAACAGGTCAGAACTCACCAGGCGCATCTGGGCCCTCCTGGCCCTTTTGAACAAAGCCCCGCTCTCCAGGGCCCTCTGTGTGTGGTGCCTACGGTGGGATCACCCTAGGCCTCTAACCGTTGCTGTTTCCCTCCCGGTTTAATTACTCCTGTTCCACCTTTGCAAAATATGGTTCTTTTACTAAAGTTACCTCGTTGAGCTAATTAATTAAGATTTCTCTCTTAAATATTAGCCATGTTGCGTCCTGCCCCCCTCCCCTGGTGAACGAGGCCAGGAGACCTTTCAGCTGACAATTCTGCTGCACCTTAAATGCCAAGCTTTGCACGTCTGATGCATGTTCCGTGCGTCTGATTTTCCTCCCTGCTGCCCATTGAAATTCTCGGTGTGTTTTCAAATCTTATTTCTTCTTTTCCCATCTCCCTGAATTTTACACTCGCCTAATTTATAAGAAAAATGTGCTTTGAACTTTTAAGTAGGATGTTGGAGAATAAGCCATCTTTCATTCTTGATAAGCTGACGTCCTTTTTCTTTTCTTTAAACCTTGAATTGCTGATATTTTATATATTTTTTCCTTCACTTCTTAACAAAACAAGAAGGTCTTTAAAAGACCTTCCGCATGTGAGAGGGAAATTAATAATTATTATTAAAGAGGGAGAGCTGATCCTTAATTCTTAATGGAATTTGCGTTTTTCTGGAATTCGTGGAAAACGTATCTGAGCGTGTGGGCACGGCTGTCGGCTGCGTCCTGTGGTTTTGTTGTTGTTTTCAAGAGCTGAAGGGAAGGGGTCTTGGTAGTTAGTGCTCCACATGCCCCCACCACCCTGCGATAATTCGGCCAACAGGACCCTCTGGTCACTCTGACAGCCAGGACAGCGGAAGCCAGTATGAGGACAGAGAGCATGAATCGCAATAACAACAGTGGGGAGAAAACAAACCCTCACCTGGATGAGGCCCTGACCTGGGGCTGCAGGTGGGACTGGGGAGGGGGTGACATCAGAGCTCTCAGCAAAAAACACCACTGCAAGGAGTCAGGTCTTCAAGTTCTGACTGAATGATGGCTGTTGGTCTCTTCCATCACCTACTGGCCACCTGGTAGGGTCAGAAGGGCAGGAGGGAGAAGGGTGTGTGTGTGTGTGTGTGTACACACCTACACGTATCATGATCTCATCATGAGCTATTTAGTTGGGAACATGAAATTCCCTCTGGGAGCAATTCCCAACAAGTATCAACTTGTTTCATGAACTGGGAAATTCATCTTTTCTGACCTTTGGGCACTACCAAGCTATGACACTGCAGCCTCTTCTAGTGGGGCCAGTGTGTACTTGACGAGGATCTATGGACTATTTGGAGACCAAGGGCTTGAGCCTGCTTCTTAGGGAATCCCAGACTGCAATTTCTAAATTTCCCATAATGAGGTCTTTATTTCAACTTTCGGTAGGTTAAGGATACATCAATATTACCCACTCTTGCACCTATTTATACCAAGTGATTTCAATAGCTCCTCTCGAGGGGCTTTTAGAAAATGTTTATTTCACCGTCGAAGGAAAATGTGAGTTGGCAATGAAGAAATTACACCAAAAGAAACAGTTGGCATGTTTTGCTCTCATGAAAAACCTGCCCAGAATGCAACTAAAGATCCTGCAACAGCTTCTGATCTCAGAATACATTACAAAGCTCTGGTAATTTAAACAGTGTGGCACTGGCATAAGAACAGACCCACAGGTCAATGGAACAGAACAGAGAGCCTGGAAATAAACCCACGTGTATATGGTTGACTCACATTGTACAAGGGCACCAATGGGGAAAAGACAGTCTCTTCGATAAATGTTGTTAGGAAAACTGGATATCCACATGGAAAAGAATGAAACTGGACCCCTATCTTTTACCATACATAAAAATCAACTCAGGGGCTTCCCTGGTGGCGCAGTGGTTGAGAATCTGCCTGCCAATGCAGGGGACACGGGTTCGAGCCCTGGTCTGGGAGGATCCCACATGCCGCGGAGCAGCTGGGCCCGTGAGCCACAATTACTGAGCCTGCGCGTCTGGAGCCTGTGCTCCGCAACAAGAGAGGCCGCGATAGTGAGAGGCCCGTGCACCGCGATGAAGAGTGGCCCCCACTTGCCACAACTGGAGAAAGCCCTCACACAGAAACGAAGACCCAACACAGCCATATATAAAAAAATAAATAAATAAAAATTAAAAAAAAAAATCAACTCAGAATGGGTTGAAGATTTAAACATAAGACATAAAACTGTACAACTCCTAGAAGAAAACAGAGAAGAGCTTCATGACCTTTGGCTTGACAGTGATGTCCTGGATATGACACCAAAAGCTCAAGTAACAAAAGCAAAAATAGACAAGTGGGATTACATCAAACGAAGACGCTTCTGCACAGCAAAGGAAACAATCAACAGAGTGAAAAGGCAACCTGCTGAATGGGAGAAAATATTATCATATATCTGATAAGGGGTTAATATCCAAAATATATAAAGAACTCCTACAACTCAATAGCAAAATAAGCATCATAATAATCTGATTTTAAAATGAGCAAAGCACTTGAATAGATACTCCTTCAAAGAAAACATAGAAATGGCCAACAGGTATATGAAAAGATGCCCAACATTACTAATTATCAGGGAAATGCAAATTAAAAAAATGCAAATTAAAACCAATGAGATACCACCTCATACCTGTTAGGATGGCTATTATCAAATGAAAAGAGATAACAAGTGTTGGCGAGAATATGGAGAAATTAGAACTCTTGTGCACTCTCGGTGGGAATGCAGAATGGTACAAAATATTGCAAAATGTGTATGTTCCTAAAAAAACTAAAAATAGAACTGCCATAAAATCCAGCAGTTCCACTTCTGCATATTTATCCAAAGGAATTGAAATCAGGATCTTGAAGAGATATCTGCACCCCCGCGCCCACTGCAGCATTATTCTCAAAAGCCAAAATATGGAAACATCAACAGGTGAACAAATAAAGAGAACGTGGTGTTCACATGCAGTGGGCTATGATTCAGCCTTCAAAGAAGGCAATCCTGCAATAGGTGACAACATGGCTGGATCTGGAGGGTGTGATGCTGAGTGAAATAAGCCAGTCACAGGACAGATACGCCTGATTCCATTTCTGTGAAGTATCCAAAACAGTCAAACTCACAGAAGCAGAGGGTGGAATGGTGGTGGCCGGGGGCGAGGGGAGGACACGGGAGTTAGTAGTCAGCGGCATAAAGTCTCAATTGTGAAGACGGATGAGTTCCAGAGACCTGCTGTGCGACCCTGAACCTGTGGTTAATGGCACTTAAAATGTGCTAAGCAGACAGATCCCGGGTTACGTGTCTTCACGGCACGGGAGGGGCCGCCGGAAGGGGGCGGAGTCGGAGGGAAGCCAGGCGCTGGTTTTGAGGGGGGCGAGGGAACCCGGAAGGCAGTCCCGGAAGCTGAGAGAGGGAAACCAGCCCCGCAGTTTCTGCCCAGCAAAGCCATCTGAGACTTCCGGCCTCCAAAACTAGGTGAGAATAACTATACAACAGTGATAAAAGCGTGCAAGTTTCCAATAAGGCCGGTTTGCTTTGGAGGGAATCCGTGCCCCTTCCGTGCCCTTTACCTGAGCCACTGGGGCCCTTTCTGTCTCAGGCGACACAGTGACACCCACCTTGCATGGCGGCATCAACCGCCACTCCTCCTCCTGTGAATCCTCCTCAAATAGCATTTGGCAATGATAATACCACGTCCATCAAGTCTCCCCAGAGTCAATAATCATTTGTGCGCCTTTAAAACATGCACTCCTTCCTTCTTCCAAGAGAATGTTGGCTTTCGAGCAGGCTGAAAATATGTGTTTTTTACTACACCCTGTCACCCACAGCTTTCTCAGCCCAGTGGGGCAGAAATGGGGATTTGTGCTGTTTGCATGTGGAGTTTGACATTAAAAAAAATCTATGCGGCTCCTCCCCCAGGGCAGCCTGGCATCTCTCTCCAGTGGATTAATGAGTCACTCTCACCACGCGTTCACGACAGAAAGAGCCCAATGAATGAATCACCACGGTCCTCTCTGGAAAGGAGAAAACAGTGCTCACTAAGTGGCGGTGTTTATTCTGATTCACTGTTGTTGTTGAGAAGCTGGGAGACTGACGTGGGAGGGGCACCTGGCGGAATCAATGACACTTCGGTATCTGAGGTTGGGATCTTGTTCTGACACCACTCAGCAGTGGGCTGATTTCTCCTCGGCCCTGAAAATCAACCAGTCCCTGAAATGCCTGGATCTCACAGCCAGTGAGTTTCCGGATGAGGGTGTCAAGTTGCTGTGTTCGACTCTGAGACACCCAGTGTGTTTCCTGCAGAAATTGTCATTGGAAAACTGTCACCTAACAGAAGCCTGTTGTAAGGAGCTGTCTTCTGCTTTGATTGTCAACCAGAGGCTGACCCACCTGTGCTTGGCCAAAAACAACCTTGGCGTTGGCAGGGTGAAAATTCTGTGTGAGGGCTTGAGTTACCCCGAATGTCAACTACAGACCTTCGTGTTGTGTCCCTGCAACATAAACAGACATGGCTGTAAATACATCTCAAAGCTTCTCCAAGAAGACTCCAGCCTAACAAACTTGGACCTGGGTTTCAACCCCATAGCCACTGGATTGTGTTTTCTCTCTGAAGCTTTGAAGAAACCAAATTGTAGCCTGAAATTTGTAGGGCTCTGGGGCTGTTCCATCACCCCTTTCAGTTGCCAGGATCTCGCCTCTGCTCTTATTAGCAACCAGAGCCTGGAAACTCTGGACCTGGGCCAGAACATCTTGGGGCAGAGTGGAATAATGGTGCTCCTAGAGGCTTTAAAACAGAAGAATGGCCCCTTAAAGACACTCAGGTTGAAGACAGACAAATCTACCAAGGAAATCCAGAAGCTGTTGAAGGACGTGAAAGAAAGCAATCCACAAATGATGACTGAATGCATTAATGCCAGAACAACGAGGTCCTCGTGTTGTGACTTCCTTACCTGAACACCCTGAGATAACTCTGTCGCATGTCCCCAGAGGGGGCCATCTGATATCTCTAAGACATCTCATTAATGAAGACCAGAACATCAAATGTTAAATACTGGTTCAAAATGTAGACTTGAGCACTGGTTTTTCACTCTCTGGTTTCTGGTAAATTCCGCACAAGTCACATACCCACTTGATGTTAAAATGTTCTCTCTCACAAGGATAAAAAAAAAAGCACAGTGCTTTGAAAAAAAAAAAACAACTGAACTTTGTTCAGTTTCCGGTTTGGAGTCACTTCTACCTGCACCACATAATCACAGGAGACACACAGATCACACTGTAACACCACCGTGAGGGTAAAATGTGAATTGGATGTTCATATTTTAAAGGATTTTTTTTTCAGTCCTCTCTTTAACAAGGTATTGATTAAATTTAAAATGAACCAGGGAAAGCAGGGAAACCAGTCTGTGTCACAGAGCGTCTACACCGGGCAACCCCATAGGGACAGCGCTGCCGGATGCCAGATGCCTTCAAAGGAGGGGGGGCGGGTGGGGACACACCAGGTGAGCCTACCTGGCCGTGTAACTCACGTTCTAAACGAGCAGACGGGTGAGGTCATTTCAGATAACGAGCGATTCAAAGAAAATGGAACAGTGATGAGACAGAGGCTGCCTGCAGCGGGAGCCCCCTGACCAGGGTGATGAGAAGAAGCAGCCCCTGCCCTCAGAGAAGAGCAAGGAAGGGAAGCACCGAGACCACGTCGGGTCTGACCGGGCACAGCTGGGACCGGAAGGCAGGTGGCCTGCGGGAGGCAGCTGCAGGTCACCAGGCTTGCCCAGCACCGAGGGGCTTTGGGTTCTGTCCCAACAGGTTGAGAGCCAGGAGGTGGTCAGTTAGCAGAGGGACATGTTTAAGTGATGCCTTCGAAAGATCTGTGGGATTCCACCGCAGAGACGGAGTGTAGGACACGGCAGGTTCGTGGGGCGGTGACGCTGTGGACCAGCCTGGGCCGAGGACGGGGAGGACACGGCGGGTGCACGTTGGATGGGGCCGAGCGACTGCCCAGCAGAGAACGGAGGACCCCGAGGCCGGGCTGCCCTCCCCTCGGCTCTGAGGAGGCTGCGACCAGTCGTCCCCCTCCCGCCGCGGGCTCCACGCTCCTGACCACCGAGGGGCAGACCCAAGTGCCCCCCGAGCACGTCTCGTCGGGCAGCCGGGAGCCCTCGCGACTCTGAGTCAGGCCTCAGAGCGGGACCCCAGGCCTTTCCCCTCCTCCTCCCACATCCAACCCAGTGGACCTCCTGGGAGTCTCACACGTGTGTGTCGGCCCAGGCGCATCTGTGCCAGGCGGCCTGGGGGGCAGAAGCTCGGTCAAGGGCTGGCTCCCAGCCCCCAGATGGTGGGTCTCATCCTGCAGCGGGGGCAGCAGGCGGGGCTGGGAGTCCGCTCTCCTCTGGGCGGATCTGGATGCGGCCCCGCTGTGGGTGCCGCCAGGCAGGGATGGTCGGCGGGGCTGCGGCCACTGCCAGCCTCTCGGCCAGTGAAGGGAGGGCGTCCTTGCGTGGTGACACAGCGCAGGCAGGAGAGCTTCTCCCGGAGCCCGTCCAGCCTCTCCCTGGAGCAGCCGTCACATCTTCACCTGCTCGTCCTCCGACCTCGATCTCCCCGGCAATAAACGGGAACGACCGCGACCATCTCAGAGGCTGGCGGTAAAATTTAAAGGCGTTCACGTGTGGCCGTGTGGAGCCCGAGCCCTGGCAGCCCCTGCAGCCCCTGCAGCCCCCTGACTGGGCCGGTCACCTGCGAGAACACCAAGTAGAGAAGGGTCTGTCATACTTTACAGCCTCAGGGTTTTTCACATCCACAGGCCCAGAGCTGCCGGTTCACGAACCTTTGGGTTTCCCTTGTAGAAGCAACAGCCTTGTCTGCAGCTGAGGGTAAAAATGCCTTAGTGGACGTTCTACTCGGGGTCCAAATGCCCCAAAGCAAGGCTGTCATCCTCGTAAATCGGGTGAGCCATCAGCAGATAGGAAAATGACGTGCTTGGCGTGTCTGTCGCCGTCGGGAAGGTTCGGTGGGAAAGAAAAAAGCCATGAATGCTTCATCAGTACTTGTGGAGAGAAGATAACCTAGAAACTGATGTTCGGTCCCGGGTCTGAGGAGGAGATTTATGTAATTCAGATGGAGAACCCATGGGACTTGGCGTTCCCTGTGACTTGGGTGACGCCTTCTTTCCCAGCTGGAATGTGTGCTCACTGGTTCCCACACTGTGCTGGCCACTTGTCTGCAGCAGGGACGTGGGCTGGGGGGCTGGGGGCTGCATGCACTTCGGCCCCCGGCTGACCCGCCCTCGGTCACCCTGCAGACTGCACGTGGCACCAGCCCTTCCGGTGCCCGTGCTGTGTCACCTGCTGTCACTATGCTTCCTTAGACGAAGCAGGATTTCTCAGGAGGTCAGAGAGGCTGTCCTTCTCTCCGCTTGGTTCCCCGAGTGCTGTGTTCCCGTCTCCCTGTGTCAGGGGTGTGAGGGCAGCAGCCACGACCCTGCTGGGAGCCTCTTGCCCTTTGTCCTTTGCCCTGGGTGGTGCCTCGGTGCCTCGGCCCGGAAGCCTCGCCCAGCAGGTCTCACTTACACCAGTGGGCTTCCCGAGGCCTCGGGGAGCTCACCCTTGTTAGTGGGCGATGGCTGGCAGTCCTAGCCCTGGACCGGTCACCACCAGGATGGTGTGGCCTGTGCGGGACCGAGCATCCCCCAAGGGGTCCCCAGATCCTCACCTTCTGGGACTCAGCCCCAACTCTTAAGGCTCGGGGCCGGTGGAGCTGGGCAGTGTCAGCGAGGCCAGCGGGGAGCTTGGCACCTGGGGCCACCAGGCGGTGTGTGTGCTGGCCGGCCTTGGCAGGAGGTCCTGGAGGAGAGCATGGCACCAGCAGGACAGGGCAGCTCCTTCTCGTCCTAAGGAAGAACATCGATCATTCTCAAATGACTTGTTCCTGAGGAAGAACGGTGTCACTCCCGGCTGCAAAGCCTGGGCTGTGGGGAATGAGTGCTGAGTTACTGGTTGATTGAGTGGCTGTGAGTCTGTACGTGTCCCTAGGTCTGCAGTGGGCCTCTCGTAGACAGCATATGTACGGGTCTTGTTCTTGTGTCCATTCAGCCCGTCTGTGTCTTTTGGCTGAAGCATTTAATCCATTTACATTTAAGGTAATTATCGATATGTATGTTCCTATTGCCATTTTCTTAATTGTTTTGGGTTTGTTTTTGTAGGTCTTTTTTCTTCCCTTCCTCTTTTGTTCGCTTCTCTTGTGTTTCTTGCCTAGAGAAGTTACTTTAGCGTTTGTTGCAAAGCTGGTTTGCTGGTGCTGAATTCTTTTAGCTTTTGCTTGTCTGTAAAGCTTTTGATTTCTTCATCAAATCTGAATGAGAGCTGGATAGAGTATTGTTCATGGTAGGGAGTGGCTCTGAGTCTTAATCTAGGGGGAAGGGGAGCCGTAGGTCCCTTTGATGAAAGCCATGGTCTCTTGTAGGAAAATGTACAAACAAAACTCTGCATACAGTCTTGGGAGTTACAGGAATCCCTGAAGTTCACCCCTGAGTCCCCTGGGGAGTCGTGACGCCCTCCTGTCCCCCAGATGAAGCCCCTCGGGCCCAGAGTGGGATGGGGGTTTAGTTTCCCGCGGTTCTGAGCTCACCGCACAGAGCGAGAGGGCCGCACTGCCCCCGGCCCCCAACCCCGCTCCCGGTGGTGGGGACTCAGAACGCCGCCGCGCAGGGATCACAGGCCTGCCCGGTGCTGTCCGGGGGCTGAGGCCACCGGGCTCTGCCTGGCACTCGGGCGCTTGTGCACCGGCCGCCTCTGGGAGGGGCTGGGGGGAGGGGGAGCACCTGCGGGCCGGGGACGCCCGGGGTGGGCGGCTGGGCGCCTGCTACGAACCCAGGGAAGCCGGCTGTGCAGTGGAGAAACACCCGTCAGCGCAGACCCGGGAACCCGTCCTCCTGTCCGGTCACCCGTGGCACCCGAGAGGCACCCAGTCACCCTGCAAAGCGCTCTCCCAGGGCCCTGCGGACGCCCTCCAAAGCCTCTGCTTCCCACGGCAGCTGTGCTCCCGCCCCGCTTCCTGCGCTCCGGAGTTGGGAGCCGGCGGGTGGGGGCCCCTCGCACCGCCCAGCGGGGGTCTGCACGTGGGCCGGCCCCTCCCGCGAGGCCGAGGGGGTGGGGCAGCAGGTGGGACACGGCTCCACGGAGGAGCGGAGGAGCGGGGCAGCTGTCCTCACGTGAGCCAGGGGACCCCAAACCGGCCGGAACACCCCTCCCGCAAGGGACGCCTGCACACTTCTTTTGGAAACTCCTCCCAGGTGGGCGGGAGGCTCTGTGCTGGGGAGGGGGAAGGAGCGGCCTGAGCTCCACCGAGAGCAGCTGGGGAGAAGTGAGAGGGGAGCGCTGCTGCCAGCTCGGCTCCGGCTGCGGCCACTTGGGAAGTCTAGGCAGAACCCAGCCCCTCCCTGGCTCTGGGGCCCGGGCGGCCAGGTGTGGCCAGGTGCGTCTCACCACCTCAGTCACGGACACACTGGTGTCTGGGGCCTGGACACCTCTCCAGGGAGACGGTGGGGCTGAGCTTTTGCAGGACAATGACAGGCAGGGCTGTCAAGTGCTTTGTGATTCTGCTTGTGTTACTTCGAAGAGGTTTCAGCTGGGAAAGGTGCCTGAGGAGAAGGGTAACGCCACTCTGCTGGTGAGGGCATCCCACAACCCACAGCAGATTTCTTTTTTTTTCAGGCTGGGTGTTTTTCATGCTCCTTGGGCTACTTTGGAATAAATAACATGATAAAAAATATACAAAATGCATCAGGCGCCGATTTTTCCTTTTCTGGTTTTCCTGTGTGTTCATATCAGCAACGAAGAAGTGAAATCCCAGCACATGAACGGAGCAGACACAGAGCTGAGGAACAGTCCTGTGGTTAGCTGCCCCCCGTCACTCACGGGGCCGGGAGGGGTCCTATCATCATACCCACCCCAAAGCAGCGCAGCTTCAAAGAATACGGACGCCACAACGGCTTCTCGGGGGAGGCAGCTCACCGCCACCGCTGGCTCGTAATCTGTCCCCCTGGTGCCCCAGCACCTACGGGCAGCTTGAGCAGCTGGCTGGGGTGGGGTGGCAGAGACCCCGGGGTGGAGCTGGGGCGGGGGCTCTGAGAGCAGGGAGGTGCAAGCTCCCTTGGTCATGAGACCCCCCCGGAGCCAGGAAGCCCAGAATAGCCCCGAGGCGCTGCCCGACAGCGCCCTCCCCGCAGACACATGCCGGCCCCAAAGATGGGGGAGCTGCGTCCGGGGCCCCCTCCTCCGCCTGGCTCTGTCCCGCTAGTCGTGGGCGCCACAGGCCTGGAGGATGTCAGGGCACCCGGGGCGGCTCAGAAACTCCCAGAGCCTTGACCTTGGGCCTGGTTGCCAGGCAGCAAGGCTGTGGCCGTGGAGCCAGCAGAGGCAGCTGAGCTTCCCCACCTCCAGTGGGAGGGGCCCCGCTTCCGCCCCCGCAGGAAGGAGGGGGACGAGGGGGTGGACCCCCCACATGCACCGCGGCCCGGGCTGCACAGGGGTGCCCTTTCTCCTCCAAACTGTGCTGCCAGATTGGTTCCGTCAACCCCAGGCACAGGTGAGGATGCCGAGGCCCCGAGAGATTGGGTACATTTCTGAAGATTAAGCGGCTGGAAGCGCTGACACCAGGGCTGGAGCCAAGGCCTATCCGCCGCCGACGTCGACCCACGGCCTCCAAGGGGCCTTCGGGGACCAAGCTGTTCCCCAAGCACTGCCCTCCACAACCAGCCCCGGGTGTATGCGGGAAGGTGCCACATTGATCTCTCTGCCCCCCTCGCGATGCTCCTGGCCCACGGTGGGCGGTCTTAAAGGCTCTAGAATGAACGACAAGCAGATTCACAAAGAGCAAGAGGGAGAAACAAACAAGCCAACAGAGGCCAAGCAGCCCGGCGCAGGGCGGGGGATAAGGACAGCGTCTGTGGTCACGTGTGTTCTCAGACACCCTGGTGGGTTCAGGCTAGGCATCCGCGCAAAGGCCACCTTGCAGGGGAGGCGAGTGCGTGGCCTCCGTGGGACGGCGGGAGGCCTGCCAGCCGAGACGGGGCCGTGGACGTGCTCCTGGGCTCAGACGCCAGGGCCCAGCGACCCCGCAGTGACGGTGTGTCCTTGAGGCTGGGGCTGCTCACAGCACGTGAGACCCCACGGAAGCCACGGCTCGGTCTCCGAGCAGGACAGCAGTCTCTTGCTTCTTCTAGCTCAGGGGGGCTTATGGGAATCTCACACGGATCCAACTACACGTGCCCCTCCCATCACCTCCCCAAGAGAAACCGAAACGGAGGTGTCAGATGTAGGACCCTCGGAGCCCTGCCTGCCCCAGATTTCTGTGATGCTGTGATTTTCATACGCTTGAACGATTCAAGAGTGAAATTCTACCCCCAGAAACACAAGTATCTGCAGCGCTAGCACAAAAGGGGAGCCTGGGGAGCCCCCAAATGGAAACATCACCGCCGTCATCTCTGAGCTGGAGACTGAGGTCTGCAGTCTCACGTAAAGTACCAGTTAAACTTCTCCAGAAAACCTTGCAGTTTTTATTAATATATGACATTCACTTTCAGTAAACACAGTGCTTGGCTGTGCAAATGTGACTGCAGACGTGCAGCTGGGCGCTGTCCCCAAGGCCCCAGAGAGCAGCTCACAGGCACACCCCACCTCCACCAGGCACGGCACAAAGGACTTCCATTAATTTGAGCCAAAAAAAACCCTACAAGATATATAGAAAATTCATCTCATTTATTTAAGCTCATCACTGTTGATTAATCCCAAACCGAAGTCCCTCGGCTCTGCTTTAGAAAGAAGTGATGGGTTTTAAAACTGCATCAGTGGCCGAGTGAGAGAAATTGATCCGCCCCATCGAGCTCTGTGGTTAAAACGGAGTGTTCATTGATTTCTTACGTTAAATCACCAGCAATGCTTTAAAATGTAAAGCTCATGGGTAAGAAGTGCCCA
This sequence comes from Eubalaena glacialis, assembly GCF_028564815.1. Classification (NCBI taxonomy): domain Eukaryota; kingdom Metazoa; phylum Chordata; class Mammalia; order Artiodactyla; family Balaenidae; genus Eubalaena; species Eubalaena glacialis. The sequence goes on along the minus strand of NC_083723.1, from coordinate 128,595,294 downwards.
AGCTCCTGCAGTCATTGAAAAGCACAGGCTCCCTGACCCGCTGCTCTCCCGGTGGGAAGTCACACCGCCCAGGGCCCCGCACACCTGAGGCCGCACATCCTGATGCGGGAGCAGAGAGGGCTCCGGCGGGCTTGGCAGGCAGAGGGGCGAGCTTCATTCATTCACTTAAATGCTGCTCTGTGAGCACCTGACATTCCCCAGGTCCTCCTGGTGGGCTTGGAGGTTGGGAGGAGCACAGAGATCTCACAGCCGCCCTGGATGCTCTGGGGAGCCGTGCCCTGGCCGGACCCCTTCTCCAGCCCCCAGAATCCCCCGCTGTGCTGAAGTCCAGACCTGGCCGGGCACGGGTACGTGGTCTTCTCCTAGTCCTCACGCAGCCCCCTCTCCCTCTCCCCCCACAGACAGCCCGGGAGAGGGGACACCTCTGTAGGGGGAGGTTAAGGCACTGGCCGGGGGCTGGCCTGGGATGGTGACTCAGTACCCACCTACCCCGTGGTACCTCTGAGCCTCTCCCTCGGTGCGTGGGCTCTGCTGTGAGCCTCAGGAAAGCAGAGAATGTGGGCCGTGCTCGGCGTTCCGGGGGGCGGGTGGGAGGTGAGGCCACGGTGCAGAGCAGGTAGCCTGCAGGAGCCCCAGACGGGGAGGGGGCCCGGGGGGGGTGCCCTTGCCCACTTTGACTGTGGGACGTGGAACAAGGCAAGTGTGGGCAGGCGGGCGGCAGGTGAGGGCACTCTTGGGCGTAAGGCCTGTTTCAAAGGTCAGGTCTCCGAGAAAGGTGATCTGGCAACAGAAAGCTCCTAGAAGAATAATCTGGGTTTCCAGCAAAACCAAGAATTGTTGAAGTTCTGAGCAAGGTTACAGCTATTACTCTTTTTGTTGCCAAATTAACTTAAAAGCCAAGAAGGTCTTGGTTGAAAGGCTGTTTATCTGAAAATAGAGAAAGCCCGAGGGGTGGCTCTAGCTCTTCTTATCCCCATGAGCTGGGGTCAGTGTGAAACTCAGGTTTGGAGGGAGGAGGAGAAAGCGTTCATGGAAACTTGGCCCCCGAGCCCAGCAGGCAGATGCCTGGGACCCGAGGGAGGGGCCGCCTGCCCTGCGCCCGACCCGACATGCCCTGGGGGCCAGCGCCCCCCAGGCTGCTGCGTCCACGCGCATCCTGGCCTTGAAGCCACGCTCGGTGCCACCTCGGCTGTTCCGCGAAGGCCGGCAGCGTCCCTCCACACACGGCCACCCCCCTCCCCCGAGCGGGGCCTGCCATCCACACCGCTCACACCACTCGTTTACCTGAGCCAGGCGAGCCCTTGTCCTTTTCAGCTTCTCTGTGGCTCAAAAACTATCAAAAAGCGCAAACAGGAGAAAATGGGCACACCTTTCACCCGCCCTCACGGTCAGACTCCCCGGAGCGCGAAGCTCTGAGGGTCTCACCCCGTGACCCCTGCCCACTGCAGCCCCCAAAGCAAACCCTGGGATGTGTGTCTGGGTTCCCTCCACGCACACGGTGCTCAAATACATCGGTTTGGGTCATTGTTTCTTGTTAGATTTGGTGGTTTTGTTTTCAAAAGTGAGACTGGGCGTTGGCTGTTGTTCCATGATTCGCTTAAAAGACTCACCAATAAACAATCACGTATGGATCTTTCCCAGTCAGAACCTAGAGACACATCTCCTTTTTTAAGAACGAAACATTGAAATACCCTCAGTGATGGCTTGTTTCCTATTTGTTTATTTGCTGTTGCAGGCAATGCTGGAGTTACTATTCTTGTACAAATATATGCATTTGTGCTATAAGTTTTGTAAATTAGATTACAAGAAATGGGTTTTTTTTTGCTCATAGAGTATGTGCATTTTTATTGCCAAATTACCCTCCAAAAGGGCTTTACCAATTTATACACATAATAGAAGTATACGGGAAAAAAAGATATTATCAAGCTTTTTAACTTTTGCCAATGCGGTAGGCAAAATATTGTTTAGTGTTTATTTTGTAATTATTACAAAGTTGAGCGTCTTTTCACGTACTAATTTCCCTTTCATGTCTTCTACGATTTACTCGATCATAATCGATGCTCATTTTTCTTTTATTGTTTTCTTTACTGATTTGTAGAAGCCATTTGCACATTGGAAATAGTACTCTTTTAAGACTTAACGGATTTGTAAGAATAGCTTAGGTTTTGTGACAGTCTAGCCCCAAGATAAGTATTTTACACTTCTTTCTAATTGCTTTGTAGTTCATTGTTTTTTACATTTAGATTGTGAGCCATCTAATTTTTCACGTGGAATGTGGTAGGAATCTCACTTTATTTTCTTACAAAAGGATACTTCATTTTCCCAATTGTATTTATTGGATAATTCCTTCATTACCCATTGGTGTGAAATGCCACCTTTATCACTGAATTCCCTGGTGTGATCAGCTCTGTTTCTGGACAATCTATTTTATTCCATGGATCCAGATGCTGGTTCTTATGCCAGCATGATGCCACCTCAGTACTTGATTATGTATTTTAATATCTGCAGCGCAAGTTGTTCATTCTTCCCCTCAATTTCTTGGCTGTTCCTAAACAGTTATTCTTCTAGGACCTGAACCCAAATGATCTTTCAGAACCAGCTTATCAAGTCACACACGAGACTCACCTGATCAAGATTCTCATCACGAATGTATTAAAATTATTTGTTCTCTGTAATGACTGGCTTTTCACCACTGAGAGTCTTTCAGTCCAGCAGTGTAATTAATTTTTCCATTTTTGAAGGACTTGCTTCAAGTGTTTCAGCAAAGCTTCGTGTTTTCTTCATAGACAACCCACCTTGCCTGGGTTTCTCTGCTTGCTGTTGTGGTGGGTGAGATTTTTCCCCAGTTTGGTTTCTTCCTGAACAGAGTGGCAAAGAGACGCCCTTGACTGGATGTCACCTCGTCCACTGGTCACGCTGATTCCCGTCAGCACCAGCATGTCTGGTGGGGTCTTTGGGGCTCTCCGGATGCCCAGTTGTATCTCCCCAAATAGTCACTTCGTAGTTTTCAATGTTCATGTGAGTGTCATCATACGGCAATGGCTTGAACCTGTGAGTGGCACGTGCGGTGCCCACTTGTGACGCCCACTCGTGGCCCCCGAGGTCCCACGGCCCCGCGCCGGCTCCCCGGTTACACCCCAAGTTACGGGAGGAAGGAACTGCTTCCCCGCCCCTCCACCCCAACTCTGTGTGGTGCCATCTGGTTCTAAGCGCCTGAGAGCGGTGATAGCCGTGTGATTTCTGAACGTCACGGGTAAGATTACTGCAGCCAGAAAGCCTGGAAAATGCGTGAACCCCTGGACCCTCAGGCTGCCCGTGGAGCGCGGTGGTGTTGGCTGATCCCTAACTCTGCGGGCACCCGTGTCGTGAGCTCAGCCTGTTCCGGCGGCCGTGGGAAGACAGATTGGAGGCGGCCATGGGGTCAGCGTGGAGGACGTCCAGGGTGGACTGAGGGCGAGACAACGGGAGAGGAGGAGGGGCCGGACTTGAGGGTCCTCAGGGGACCCAGCAGGACTCAGAGGGGGATCAGAGTGTGGGGTGAAGTCAAGGCAGGACGGGAGGACAGGGGACCCTGAGGGAGGGGCTGCCGGGGGGCTGGCGGGGCCGATGTGTCCGCTGTGGACCAGGTCCAGCTGGTCATCCACATGGGGCTCAGGTCACCTGGGTCTGAGCATGGGGGGTGGCAAAGTCACCTGCCCGGAGAGCCGGGGGAGGTTGGTGGAAGGTGGGTGACAGGCCTGGGAGCGTCAGAAAGGAAGGAAGTAGGGAAGGACCTCCAGGAGGTGGCGGGAGGTGAGGTCAGGGTCTGCTCAGAGCAGCCCAGGCTGGTGACCCGGATGCGCAGCCTGCATGCAGGGACATGGGACCAGGGAACACGGGCCGCCAGCACTGAGCTTTGTTCTGTTAAACCGAGCCGCAGCACTTGGGCCGTTGATTCCTTTGAACCTTGGTCCCCACTGACCCAATCCTGCTGGTCACCACGGTTTCGGTTTCAATCTGATCCCAGAGGGTTCGGGTCCTGAATTCTGCCACCAGTGTGCCAGCTGTCCTGAGGGTAGAAGGCAACCCAAATGCTAAAATCCCCTAGTCCAGCCTCCTCGGGCCAAGGAGGGGCCTGGGAAACAGACCCTCCATCTCAGCGCCGTCCGGGGACCGGTCAGCCCCCCTCCATCCTGTTGGTGGCCGTGCACTTGCTCCTCAGAAGAACTTTCATGGCTCACCTCCCAGGAGAGGGGCCACATCCGAAGGCTGTGGAGAACTAGGCCTGGCGGTCGTTTCTGTTATTGTAAAGGGGTCATTGAGAGGTAATAAAATTAGTCCCAGGACCATCTGACTTTGCGACGTCACCAAAGAGGGTCAGTTAGCCAGAAAATGGTGATTTTCCCCCCACCAAATGTAAGCATTACTTAGAAGATGCTGACCTAGAATTTCTATCACACTTTCCAGGTTCAACGATTTTCCTAAATCCCACAATTTTCACACGTGTGTTAGCTCCTGCCGTGACTCCTTTGGGTAAGAAAGCTGGGGAAACAGAGGCAGGAACGAAGCAGGCCTCATGTGGGACGGGATGAGGTTGTCTGTGTGTCTGTGGAAGAAGGAAGAGGGTTCTTCTCTCTTGAGTGAGAGCAGGTGCCACAGCAGCCCCTGTGTGACTGTGTGCTGACAGGTGACAGGGCCAGTGAGGCTGTGTTCCCGCCCTCCACCTGGAGGGGCCTGTGTCCCACCGGCCGGGCTTCCTGTGGTTGAAACTGCACTAGGGCGTCTTCCCTGCTTGTGGCTACTTAGGGTTCCGCAGGTGGGACCTTCAGAGCTTTGGCAACTGCAGTGCCAGGCCCATGCTGGGCTCCTTTCTGAACCAGAACCAGCTCTGGAGGACAGAGTGGATGGTACCTTCATCCAGTCCGGGTGCTGGGAGGTTAGCCCTCTTCCTCCTGCCGCTCCTGCCTTTCTCCTCCTGCCGGAACTGGGTTTGAGTTTGGAGACTGAGGTGGGGCAGAGAGGAAGGGGGTCCAGGGCACCCAAGATGGGATCCATCGCTGGGACCACCAGAGGGACCTGGGCGCCCTCCTGAGCCCGGTGCCAGGACAGGGGTGGGGGCTGCCCCCCCAGGACCTCTGGACCCCGGCGCAACTCCCTCAGGCCACTGCTGGCCCTGTGACACTGGAGAAATAAGGTCACCGCGGGGTGTGTTGTTCCTCTGCTGTGCGTCCAGCACCTCCTGTGGGTCAAGCATGATGGAACCAGTCAGGCCAGGGTTCCAGGTGCAAGGAGTCTGCAGATAATTTAAAAATGGATGGATTAGGAAAGAGCTCCTTGGCAAGTCAGTCAGATTTCTGAGTGATCAGATACCTGAATCCAGAGGAAACGGCTGAAATGTTGAAAGCAGGGCTGAGACGTGGAGCAGGAGGGGCGCCAGATGCAGCTGCTGTCACAGCCTTTCTGACTTTGGACTCTGTGTGTCAAGTCACTTTAACAGCAATGCGGCCAAGTACGCCCGCGCTCCGGGCTGTGCCCCTGGGGCCCCCGTACCAGCCCCCAAGGGCAGGTGCACGCCGGGCCGTGCGCTTGTGCGCCAGTGCCTTGCCTGGTCTTGGCCGTCAGGCCCTGGGGGCTCGGTCGAGGCCTCACGGGCTCGAGCCAGGCCTGGTGGAGGTGGGTGGGCACTAGGGGCCCCACCCTCACTGGCCACCGGAATGGGGTGCAGCCCTCCCCCGAGGCCAGAACCCCACATGCCCTGCGCCCACTGCAAGCTCCAGGGGAAGGAAGACGCTTGATTTCTTTTCCGAGAGACTCACCAATCCCTCCCTCTCTTCCTTGGAAGGTGAAGGCTACTGGGCTCCTGGACCCTTTGCCCATCTCCTGGTTGCAGTGTGTTGCTCCAGGAAAAGCAGATCATCACGTGGGGATTGCCATTGTCCCCAGATCACTCCTACCCTACTTGAGTTTCCTTATTAAAGTTATATTTTCCTATTAAAAAAAAACCCCAGTGGCACCCGAGCCACGCAGCTCTCGGGCTCAGGCTGCTCGGTCCGTGCCCCCTGGGAAGCCGGCCTCGTGCTCGGCCAGCAACAGGACACCAGGACCATGGCGGCAACATTTATATGATTATCTTTACCTTCAGAGGCTGGACTGCTCACCGCCACGGAGGAGCTGACACTCGGCCTCTCCCCCAGAAGGGCTCCCACGCTGACTGAGGATGCGCCTCAGGCAGGGGTGGGAGGGACAGTCCTGCAGCTCAGCCCCTGTTGGGCTGCACCCCACAGGCCTGCGGGCCCTGCCGTCACCTCGAGACCCAAGACAGAGCCCGGGGGCAGCGGTGGGGAAAACAGTGGTTTGTTGGACGGGGGATCTTATGCGTTAGAGGCAAAGGGTTCCGGAATAACACCCCCCGCCACCGTGGACAGCAGGCAGGACAGGGCAGCAATCTCAGCTACTCAGGGGAGAAGGAGGCCGCTTACAGGGGAGTTGATGTCAGTTACCAGGGAAACCAGCAGCTGGGTAGGTCCCTGCCTGCCCTCAGGTTCGCCATCACCCCGAGGGCAGATGTTTCCCTTTCATAAACTAGCAGGTGGGGCTGTTCCGGCCTGAGGATCAGAACAGTCACTAGCCGGGCGGGGGCCCAGGGCCGGCCAGGCACGGTCACGAGCAGGGTGTCGGCGAGGCGGGACGTACAGAGAGTGAGAGAGCAGCCGTTCCGAGCGGCCCGACCACACGCCTGCCCTCCCGGCCGCTCCAGGAGACGCGCCTCCTCTCGGCCTCACTTCCTACTTGGACAAAAACAGGGCAGTGGCTTGGGGGCCTGGAGCCGAGACAAGATGTGAACAGACTCCAAAGGCTGTGGTCCGAAAGCAGAGTCTTACGGCGTCGTCCAAGAATCACGCAGGAAAGCTGGTCCAGGTCGGCTGTCGGAGGAGAAGCCAAGGTCTGAACCGAGGCTGCACGTGAGAGCGTGAGCCGCGAGCCATGAGGTCGTTCAGCTCATCCCGGAACCTTACTTTTGACGGTGACTTTTCAGCTTTAGTGTGGATCTGGTGGATACCATAAGCTCTGAATTAGTGGAGTTCCTATTAATAAGATTATTTTACACTCCATTAAGTAAACACGGTGTGGCACTCAGAGTCGTAACACCAGCTCAGATACGCATGATGAACCCTTCTTGTCGAGGGTGCTGGGAGGGTTTCGTGTGTCCTATTGGAAGTTCCCACCATAACGCGTCCTAGTAACAGAATCACATAAATCACAGCAAACTGAGAGCTCCGGCGGCCCCATCCCAGGCGAACAGCACTGGGTGCCCTGGGGTCCCTTAGCGAAGGAGCCAGTGTATTCCACCACCCGACACCTCTTCTCTTTAAGGAAAGGAAACAAAGCTTTTATCGCCCGCTTTCCTGATGCCTCTCTCTGCACGTGACATTTGTGTGCTAGAAGGAAGTGCTGGACATTGATGAGAATTTGTGTGATCGTCATTTTCCGAATCACTTCTTTGAGGGCAGACGCTGGTTTCCCTCTCTGAGGGACAGCTGGGACCAGTGGGGACCTTGCACACGTATGAGTGTGTAGCTGGTCTCTGCTGTCTCTGTTGAGGTTGCAGAGAGCACACCCGGACGTTTGACTTCGCAGGGCAGCCCCGGCAGCTCCCGTGGCTCCTGCAGGCTGGGCGCTATGCCTCTTTCCTCTTCGTGCTGACTCCCTCCCTCTTTTCAAATGCCGGCTCCAAACACGGCTGAGGGATGCCTCCCGCTCTTAGCAGGTCACGGATGACTCTGCAAATCCTGCGCCCCGGGGGCATCGTGAGCCTGCTGACCTGCTATGGACACGGCAGCTGGAGAACGACTTTGTTCCTTGAAAGCTATCCTTTTTAGACATAATATTGATCATTTTAATTAATAGTAATTTCGACAAAGCTGCCCCTCACTTATAACCCAACCTCCCTCTGTTCTCGACGGGCAAGAGAACCAGTGACCATCAATACATTTGCCTGAGGAGAACCTCTGGGAATACGGAACCCAGACCCGCCCGTTGCCCTCCGCCGCACGCCTCTCCCTCGCTGCAGAGCCCAGGAAGCCTCCTGTCCGACGCCGACACAGACGCGGAGCCCAGCCCCCGACTCAGCGCCTGTGGCGGCAACGCCAGGTGGGGAAGATCAGAAAGTCACGCGAGCCAGGCCGTCCGCCCAGTGCCTGGAGACGCCTGCTGGGCGTGGATCAGGGTGACGATTTCACGCTATTTACTGTTAACGTTGGAGCGTCTTGCTTAAGCGACACACGTAGCTCTTTTTTAACAGCCACGGGGAATTAGATCAGCAGGTTAATGACCCACAGGCTGGTCGATCTCAGGTGCGAATTCGTGGATCAGCAGGTTAATGACCCACAGGCTGGTCGATCTCAGGTGCGAATTCGGGGGGGGGGGCCCAGTTGGTCGGTCAGTTAGGCCGAAGTCTTCATCCACTGTGACCCAGGAAATACTGTGCGTCAGGCCACTCCAGGCGGCCTGCGGGTCGGAACGTACACCTGGCCGGCTTCCTAACGCCACACATCTTCCTGTTCAGGGTCGAGGGCTTGTCCTTGGGTTTCTGAGGCCCCAGGAGCAGCGCTGGCAGCAGGTCCTGGCCCCTCAGCCGCGAGGGTTGCTGAAGGAGCAGGCTCACGGGGCGCTCTCGTGCCCCCCAGCCCAGGGCTGGCGGCGGTGAAGGCGGGTCCTCGCTGGGGGAGCTCCCCTGCCCTAGCAGGATGGGAACGTGCCACGTCACGTGGTGGGCCCGCGAGGAGGGTTATTCTAGCCGCCTGCAGGCCCCCGAAGAAACCCGGCCCTCCCTGACTGGTCAGCTGAGGAGCGGTGCTTTGTGCGGACGCCAGCCCGCACTCTTCTGCCCTGGGCCGCCCCCGAGGGGCACGGGACCCACTGAATGCCGGGCAGACCCTCGTCATCAGGAGCCGGGCGCCCAGGGCTCGACTTCCCATATCAAGGAGTCACCGACCCTCCAGGAATATCAGCCACTATCTGGCATTTTCCATGTAGCATTGCTACCTGAACTCAAGAGGTGTCCTAATCAAGTTGGAGCCACGGTTATATTTAAGGCTTGCATCCTGGTGACCAAAAATAGAAACTTTTGCGTTCAAGTGGCATTTGTTTGAGGGGCCCAAGACCCCGGGGAGGGGCCGTCCGAGGCCCCGACGAGGCAGATGGACGTTTTCCTCAAACACAGCATCGCTTCAGGCTGGTGCCTTGCGTAAGCGATTCGGTCCGTTTCCGGGCGAGGTGGGAGTCGAGTGCAGCAGGCTGACCGGAAGCTGGCCCAGCGGACTGGCTTTTGCTTGAGGGATGATGGTTCCCAGAAGGAGCAGCCGCATAAACGCCCTGAGCTGTTGGTTCCCGGAGGGGCTCCGAGACCCACGCTCCAGTGTAGGTTCTAACCCGCCATCCGGAGCCAAGCGGGGAGGTTTGGTTTTGACATTTTGGTTGTTTTCCTCATCCGTCCTTCACGAGGTCATCAGAACATGGGTCACCCCTGGATGCTGTGGTTTTCACCAGAGTTTGCTTCGTTCCCTTCAAGCTTTTGTTCCGTGACTTTTAATTCCTTAGGTGGTCCTTGTCGGAGTTGATTTTTACTCTAATTTGGTTTGAATTTGGGTGTTCTGTACCGTGCTGTGATGATTTGTCTAGAGATACTTTAACACTGTAAAAGTCAATTGTGTATCAATATTATTGATCAAAACATTTTCCTTGGTGGTGGTTGAAAAGAACTAACTTTTAGTTAGACACTGCATTCTGCTTTTCCTTTACATCCAAAGTTAAAGGGAAAAGTAAAGAACAGTAAGCAAATTTCCGCTTACGTTTCAAGATCTAATTTTGGGTATCGCATATGAATTGATTATCAGAGATTACTGTCCCTTGTAAGCGAAGCTGCATTTCACACTGGGATGCAAGCGCAGGCAGTCGTGTCCCAGGAAGAGAAGGGCTGGCCGGGCCCGAAACGCAGGTGGAGATGCTGTTTTCGGTCTGAACCTGTGGGCCGTGGGCCTGGTCACTAAGGCAGTCTCTTGCCAGTGCTTCCCAAGAGGCTGGACCAGCTGGGCAGGCCCTGCTTTGCTGCCCCATTCGTCAGTTTGGGGCATGACTTACCTGGGACATGGGGAGCCTGCAGAGGGGCAGCGACCCCTGCCAGGAAGTCCCACGATGCCCCCCATCGTGTTTGTGATGCTGCTGTTTCCAGCAAGGATTCATGGATCTGTTTGCTCTTGAAGGAAGGCAGCCATCCTCTCTGTGTGGAGAGAGATTGAGGGGAAAATATTGGGAAGAGAAGGGGAAGGAGGGGCATCATCCAGGCCTCGAGTGTCAGTCCTTCCTCCGGCAGGACTGTCCTCCGGGTGCTCCAGGGGGGAGGTGGCCCTCGCGGCCTCCCTCTCGTTTCCAAAGAGCAGGCCGTCGGGTTCTCCTCTAGGAAGCCCCACGCCCTCCGGTTGCTTCCAGCCCTGGGCCTGGGCTTCTTCTCAAAGATGGAGTCAGACTACACAGCCTCTCTTTCCTTTATCTTGAACGTTTTTATTTCTTCAGGCTCTTCCCTTCCATCTTTAAAGAATTCTTTCAGATGAGGGATGGGGGGCTTCCAATGAGTGCGTTAACCGCAGCGGGTGAGGAGGGTCAGCCGGGAGCTGCCCCCGCTGGGAAGTTTCTGGGGAAGGGGGTCGCAGCCTCTCAGGACCACCAGCAGGCGCTTATTCGTCACAGATGGAGGAGGGACCCTTGACAGCGGGGTCCGATGGACAACACCCAGCCCCCTAAGCGGTGCAGTGGGGGGCACGGGACACCCTGAACCCAGTAATGAGGAAACAGGCAGACAAACCCAAATGACTGTTTTCACAGGAGACATTCCTAAGTGCCCCCAGGGTCGGGGGCAGGGGGTGTCCCTGGGTCCTTTCCTTCCCTTTCCCAGGGCAGGAATTTCCCAGGCACCAGCAGAGAAGGGCCAGCTCATGAGCGCTCATAGAAGGTTCGAGACACAGCAGAGTGAGGGCTCCAAATGACCTTTAAAATCTTCACAAACACCCTTGAAGTGGTCCCTCTCCATTCGTGTTTACAGAGGAGGAGGGGTGTGTATGTGTGTAAATAGGGAAAAAAACCTAGAAAAAAATGTACAAAAATATCCTAGGTGATAAGTAGTTTATTTTCATTATACCTTTCTGTATTTTTCAGTTTTTCTTTTTCAATCAAAAAGAAATCGCTGACTTTGAAAGCCATGTTCAGTACCCTTACTTGGCAGCTGTGCTGCACTTGTGTGCAGGTCCCCGCGGCCGGGGTGAGACCACCCTTCCCCCAGGAGGGCGGGTGGCTTGGGGCTGCCGTCCGGCTGGAGCCCAGAGCTCTGCCCGGTGAGCCTGCACACACATCCAAAGAGAAGCGCCGGCCTTTTACAAAACGTGGGCGGGAAGCTCCTGGACAGCGCGTCCCGGTGACCCCAGGCTGTGGAACTGGAGAGCTCAAGGTGCCCCCAGGACGCGCCCGTGGTCGGTGCCTGGAGGGGACGGCTGAGCTCAGGTCCACCTGCGCCCCCCCTCCTCCCCTCGTGGTTGCGTCTTGCTCTGAAAGTGCTGCCTTTATTCAGGTTCTTCCGAAACCTTCCCCAGACCCTCCGTCTCTCTCAAGGGCCAGCAGGTAATGTCAGCAGGTGCCTCACGGAGGAGCAGCTGTACTTAGATATCAGACCCTTAAACTGAGCAAACGTGACTCGTGCTGAGCGTCTATCAAGCTGGCCCTTCGTGAAGAAGGCAGAAGAGGGGCAGGAGATGTCCAAACGTGACTCGTGCTGAGCGTCTATCAAGCTGGGCCTTCGTGAAGAAGGCAGAAGAGGGGCAGGAGATGTCCAAACGTGACACGTGCTGAGCGTCTATCAAGCTGGGCCTTCGTGAAGAAGGCAGAAGAGGGGCAGGAGATGTCCAAACGTGACACGTGCTGAGCGTCTATCAAGCTGGGCCTTCGTGAAGAAGGCAGAAGAGGGGCAGGAGATGTCCAAACGTGACACGTGCTGAGCGTCTATCAAGCTGGCCCTTCGTGAAGAAGGCAGAAGAGGGGCAGGAGATGTCCAAACGTGACACGTGCTGAGCGTCTATCAAGCTGGCCCTTCGTGAAGAAGGCAGAAGAGGGGCAGGAGATGTCCAAACGTGACACGTGCTGAGCGTCTATCAAGCTGGCCCTTCGTGAAGAAGGCAGAAGAGGGGCAGGAGATGTCCAAACGTGACTCGTGCTGAGCGTCTATCAAGCTGGGCCTTCGTGAAGAAGGCAGAAGAGGGGCAGGAGATGTCCAAACGTGACACGTGCTGAGCGTCTATCAAGCTGGCCCTTCGTGAAGAAGGCAGAAGAGGGGCAGGAGATGTCCAAACGTGACACGTGCTGAGCGTCTATCAAGCTGGCCCTTCGTGAAGAAGGCAGAAGAGGGGCAGGAGATGTCCAAACGTGACACGTGCTGAGCGTCTATCAAGCTGGCCCTTCGTGAAGAAGGCAGAAGAGGGGCAGGAGATGTCCAAACGTGACACGTGCTGAGCGTCTATCAAGCTGGCCCTTCGTGAAGAAGGCAGAAGAGGGGCAGGAGATGTCCAAACGTGACACGTGCTGAGCGTCTATCAAGCTGGCCCTTCGTGAAGAAGGCAGAAGAGGGGCAGGAGATGTCCAAACGTGACTCGTGCTGAGCGTCTATCAAGCTGGGCCTTCGTGAAGAAGGCAGAAGAGGGGCAGGAGATGTCCAAACGTGACACGTGCTGAGCGTCTATCAAGCTGGCCCTTCGTGAAGAAGGCAGAAGAGGGGCAGGAGATGTCCAAACGTGACACGTGCTGAGCGTCTATCAAGCTGGCCCTTCGTGAAGAAGGCAGAAGAGGGGCAGGAGATGTCCAAACGTGACACGTGCTGAGCGTCTATCAAGCTGGCCCTTCGTGAAGAAGGCAGAAGAGGGGCAGGAGATGTCCAAACGTGACACGTGCTGAGCGTCTATCAAGCTGGGCCTTCGTGAAGAAGGCAGAAGAGGGGCAGGAGATGTCCAAACGTGACACGTGCTGAGCGTCTATCAAGCTGGGCCTTCGTGAAGAAGGCAGAAGAGGGGCAGGAGATGTCCAAACGTGACACGTGCTGAGCGTCTATCAAGCTGGCCCTTCGTGAAGAAGGCAGAAGAGGGGCAGGAGATGTCCAAACGTGACACGTGCTGAGCGTCTATCAAGCTGGGCCTTCGTGAAGAAGGCAGAAGAGGGGCAGGAGATGTCCAAACGTGACACGTGCTGAGCGTCTATCAAGCTGGCCCTTCGTGAAGAAGGCAGAAGAGGGGCAGGAGATGTCCAAACGTGACACGTGCTGAGCGTCTATCAAGCTGGCCCTTCGTGAAGAAGGCAGAAGAGGGGCAGGAGATGTCCAAACGTGACACGTGCTGAGCGTCTATCAAGCTGGCCCTTCGTGAAGAAGGCAGAAGAGGGGCAGGAGATGTCCAAACGTGACACGTGCTGAGCGTCTATCAAGCTGGCCCTTCGTGAAGAAGGCAGAAGAGGGGCAGGAGATGTCCAAACGTGACACGTGCTGAGCGTCTATCAAGCTGGCCCTTCGTGAAGAAGGCAGAAGAGGGGCAGGAGATGTCCAAACGTGACACGTGCTGAGCGTCTATCAAGCTGGCCCTTCGTGAAGAAGGCAGAAGAGGGGCAGGAGATGTCCAAACGTGACACGTGCTGAGCGTCTATCAAGCTGGCCCTTCGTGAAGAAGGCAGAAGAGGGGCAGGAGATGTCCAAACGTGACACGTGCTGAGCGTCTATCAAGCTGGCCCTTCGTGAAGAAGGCAGAAGAGGGGCAGGAGATGTCCAAACGTGACACGTGCTGAGCGTCTATCAAGCTGGCCCTTCGTGAAGAAGGCAGAAGAGGGGCAGGAGATGTCCAAACGTGACACGTGCTGAGCGTCTATCAAGCTGGCCCTTCGTGAAGAAGGCAGAAGAGGGGCAGGAGATGTCCAAACGTGACTCGTGCTGAGCGTCTATCAAGCTGGCCCTTCGTGAAGAAGGCAGAAGAGGGGCAGGAGATGTCCAAACGTGACACGTGCTGAGCGTCTATCAAGCTGGGCCTTCGTGAAGAAGGCAGAAGAGGGGCAGGAGATGTCCAAACGTGACACGTGCTGAGCGTCTATCAAGCTGGCCCTTCGTGAAGAAGGCAGAAGAGGGGCAGGAGATGTCCAAACGTGACACGTGCTGAGCGTCTATCAAGCTGGCCCTTCGTGAAGAAGGCAGAAGAGGGGCAGGAGATGTCCAAACGTGACACGTGCTGAGCGTCTATCAAGCTGGCCCTTCGTGAAGAAGGCAGAAGAGGGGCAGGAGATGTCCAAACGTGACACGTGCTGAGCGTCTATCAAGCTGGCCCTTCGTGAAGAAGGCAGAAGAGGGGCAGGAGATGTCCAAACGTGACACGTGCTGAGCGTCTATCAAGCTGGCCCTTCGTGAAGAAGGCAGAAGAGGGGCAGGAGATGTCCAAACGTGACACGTGCTGAGCGTCTATCAAGCTGGGCCTTCGTGAAGAAGGCAGAAGAGGGGCAGGAGATGTCCAAACGTGACACGTGCTGAGCGTCTATCAAGCTGGCCCTTCGTGAAGAAGGCAGAAGAGGGGCAGGAGATGTCCAAACGTGACACGTGCTGAGCGTCTATCAAGCTGGCCCTTCGTGAAGAAGGCAGAAGAGGGGCAGGAGATGTCCAAACGTGACACGTGCTGAGCGTCTATCAAGCTGGCCCTTCGTGAAGAAGGCAGAAGAGGGGCAGGAGATGTCCAAACGTGACACGTGCTGAGCGTCTATCAAGCTGGGCCTTCGTGAAGAAGGCAGAAGAGGGGCAGGAGATGTCCAAACGTGACACGTGCTGAGCGTCTATCAAGCTGGCCCTTCGTGAAGAAGGCAGAAGAGGGGCAGGAGATGTCCAAACGTGACTCGTGCTGAGCGTCTATCAAGCTGGCCCTTCGTGAAGAAGGCAGAAGAGGGGCAGGAGATGTCCAAACGTGACACGTGCTGAGCGTCTATCAAGCTGGCCCTTCGTGAAGAAGGCAGAAGAGGGGCAGGAGATGTCCAAACGTGACACGTGCTGAGCGTCTATCAAGCTGGCCCTTCGTGAAGAAGGCAGAAGAGGGGCAGGAGATGTCCAAACGTGACACGTGCTGAGCGTCTATCAAGCTGGCCCTTCGTGAAGAAGGCAGAAGAGGGGCAGGAGATGTCCAAATGTGACACGTGCTGAGCGTCTATCAAGCTGGCCCTTCGTGAAGAAGGCAGAAGAGGGGCAGGAGATGTCCAAACGTGACACGTGCTGAGCGTCTATCAAGCTGGCCCTTCGTGAAGAAGGCAGAAGAGGGGCAGGAGATGTCCAATGATATTAAAATGCACCGCGGTGGTTTTTAAATGGTAGCTCAGCTAACCTTGAGGGAAAAGGGTTTGCTCTGTGGTGGGAGGTGAAGGAAACGGGGCTTTTGCTGAAATAAAGCTCAAGCCGAAGTGCATGGACGCCTGCTAACCTTTGACCCTGACTTGACTGGGTCTCCACACTGTCTCCTGCTCTCAGCTCCAAGAGCCTCTACCCGGCACCCCTGCACACGGGTCTGTCCCCGTGCCGGGAGCTGGGCTCTCAGGGGGAGGACGCCCAGGAAGACAGGACACTGTGTGTCCGCCGAGCCCAGGCTATGCCCCCGGGAGCTGCTCGAAGGCTCCTTGCTACCGGTGCGTCCAGGGTCTGGAGAAACGCTAGTAAAACCAAACCCCTATTCCCCCACCGATCGTACTCGCTCTCCCCAACCCCGGTTTGCAGAGGGCAGGGTTGACGCTGTGCTACAGAAGCACTGAGACTAGGGCGGTGCTGCGGGCAGGCCGGTGGCGGCCGGCCTCCTGCCCGCCATGCCTGTGACCTGGACCCCGGGAGGAAGGCAGCCCCCGTCTCGTTTCAGTAAAGGGTGTCGGAAGCTAATGCGCGGAGACTCGCGAGTCTGGGCCTCGAGGCCATCCTGCTGCCGGACCCACGTGGGGAGGAGCATCTGCTCAGGGGCCGGGTTCCGGGGGGCTCAGAGATGCTGCATTTCACCCCCACCCCATGCCCAGCCTTCATGGCGTGTGTGCCAGGGATGGTGGCCCTGCCTGGGGACACAGATAACGGAGGCGGCCTGGTCCCCGGGCGCTCCCTCCCAGACTGTGAGGCAGAGAGCAGGCAGGTCACTCAGTGTGGTGTGGCCATTTCCCAAAGTCCTTTAGAGCCCGAGGAGCGAACCGCAATTGTGGACAGACTGTGCAAAAGAAGGGCTCGGTGTTCTCTGAACTCTGAACCTCCCCACCCACTCTCCCCACTTTCGTCTGCCTTTTTCTGTAGGGAGTTTTTGTGAGCATGCAGTTTAAATGAATGTCAAAAGGTCATCCATGTTATAGCCTAAAAACTCAATGGCGTAATGTGTTAAACCTCTCGGGGATGTTATAAGAGAGGAACACCCCAATGAATGCATCTCTAGTGGTGGACGTGCAGTAGAGAAAATACTTATTATCCAGCCAGCAAAGTACAGCAGGCTCAAGTGAAGGGTGTTAGAGAGACCAAGGAAGCAGGCCGTGGGCCTGGCAGAAACTCCTACTCCTTTGGGTCTCTTCTGCACAGTCCCCTTTTCAATTCAGAATTCCTGACGTGTGACTCTCACGCAAAGCGTAGCAGCTCGAAATGGTGATGAGTCCTAACCGAGAGGGAGGAGAAGCAGATGGTCAGGAAATGGGGTGGGGGTGGGGTGCAGGCCCGCAGGAGGTGGGTGCACAGAGTTGGAGAAACCTGGTCAGGGCCCCTCCAACCCCACTCACCGCTCCCAGAACTGCCACGCCCCCTGGGATCAGCCCTGGGACCCTCCACTGCACCTGGTGCTCGGCTCCTGACATCCCAGACGCCAGAGACGCCGCAACCCTCTCCTCCTCCGGGTCCAGACTCGGCGTCTCAGCCGCTCCCTCCGGGCAGGAGGCAGAGGTCTGGGTGGGGCGGCCGGAGGCCAGCTCTGGGGGCTGTCTCTCACGGTTAGCGGTTAGCATCACGCCCCTCACACCGGCCTGACCCCCGTGGGTCAGGAGCACGGAAGGTGGCAGCTCTATTATAGGTTATAAGTTGAAACTCCTTGCACAATCCAAGAGATACAGCTTCAATAACCTCAGATCTTGTCAGTGAGCAGAATGCGGTTGGGAATCACAGCCTGGAAGGGCAGGTGCTCCGGCCTGGGGGCCCCGCCAGGTGAGACAGCGGGCCTGGCCTGGCCTGGGTCCTGAAACCCACTCAGGAGATGGCCCAGCCAAAGACCCATGGCCTCTGTTCTGCAGCAGCAGCCTCACCTCCTATGTGACACCAGGCACTGTGGGGACACCTCCTGGAGGCCACACGGCCCCTCCCCCTCCTCCCCCTCCTCCACCCCCCTCCTCCATCCCCATCCCCCTCCTCCATTCCCTCTCCCCCTCCTCCATCCCCCTCTATCCATCCCCCCTCCCCCTCCTCCATCCTCCAACTCGAAGCTGAGGGTCATGCTGCCACCGGGAGGGGGAGAAGATGCAATGAGGCCCCTGCCCACCCCTCCAGGAGCCCACGTCCCATGGTGGCACCTCCATTAGAGAGCTGGCTCCGGGTGAACATCCAGAGGGGAGAGTCTAACTGCTGTAAGTGCATCCCTGGGACCCAATGGCCCCTGACCCTAGAGGAAGTGCTCCCCATCCCTGGGACCCCCGGAGTCATGGGTTTGGGAGCTCAGGCCCTCCCAGAACTCAGGGTCATGATTGGCCGTCTTCCTACAGCTGCAAACAAGTTCTCCCGAAGCCCAGGGGCTGCATGATCCCTTGAGTTGCTCACAGATCTGTAGTTTTGGCAGAGATGGTGGGGGTGGGCATCAGGTGGGCCCCCCAACCAGGGCTGGAGGGGTCGCTCCCAAGATGGCGGGTTCACACAGCTGGCAGGTGGGGGCTGGCTGTCAGCTGGGAGCGATGCCCGGCTGCTGACCAGGAGCCTCAGCTCTTACCCAAGGGGCTGCCTCCCCAGGGTGGCCTGGGCTTCCTCACAGAATGGAGGGGAGAGTCCTGGGGGACGGACCTCGAGCCCCTTGAGCCTGGGCCCTGACGCCAGGCACTGCGGGTGTCACTCCCGCTGCGTCTACTGGGGACACAGAGGCCTCACGTCTGGGTCAGGGGTGTCAGGGGATGAGTCACCCTTCGGTCCCCCCGACGGTGGAATAACCCCCGAGTGCCCTTCAGCTGTGCGCAGGCTGTGCCGGCCAAGCACCTCTGCCCTGACAAGGCTGCTCGGGGTGACGTGTCACAGGAAGAACGTAGGGGACTCTCTCTCAGATCTGTTCGGCCCCCACGGTGCTGCGGAGTGTCTCTGCCCAGTGTCTCCCCAGAGCAAGTGTCTGCAAAAACCCACAGACCACTGGAGGGAATGAGAAGCCACCAGCCTGGCAGCCGCCGTGACCCTCATGGTGGAACCTGAAGACAGGGAAGCTGCTCAGCTCTTCCGCCCAGAAGTGCTTAACTGAAGATGCGGTTCCTCTGTGTGTCGCTGTCAACAATACTTAATTAGCGTTATCATTAAGCAAGAATCATTTGTCACAATGACATCATGTGTCTGTGACTGATGCGTTTAAACCAGTTCTATGTCTGTAAACCCTGCTCTGGAGCTAAGCTTCGTTCTAATACACTTCTGAAATTAAATTACTGGATTAAACAGATAGAGTGAGGGCACAGGATTGCACATCTAAATTACACGCTGTGTGGGGAAGGGAGTGAAAAGCCTTTTTTCCTGAGTCTCTATACACTCACTTCCCCCTCAAAAGAAGCCGTGACCTACAGTCGCACAGTTTGTGGCTGCAGAGTCTTTGCGAAAGCTCTGAAGTGGATGACGCCTCTGTGTCATCCCTCTAGCCTTGGGGTCCCTGGGTCAGACAGCACGTGAGCCTCTCCCCAAACCATCGTGGCATCTTATTTCCTTGACTTTTTTTGAGGGACCTTCAAAATCAACCTGTAGAACCTACCTGGGCCACCGCTGATGACATTCTCCATGGAATCACATCGTTGATGTACATTGTCCATACAGATGTTGTGAATCACGTGGCCGATTATTTCTGGTTTTCACTCTGGCCTCCGGGAAGCTCGGGGTCAAGTCCACAGGTCACTTTGAGCAGCCAGAGGGGACGCACAGCCTGCAGGTCTGCAATCTAATCTCCCGCCAGGATTTTTTCCTTTCTTATTTTTATCAATATTTTCCCTGGACCTGTTTTTTTTTATTTACATATTTTTCCATTTCATCATCTGTATTCTTTTTTTTTTTGTTTTTTTGTAGACTAGGAAAAGATACAAATAAATTTTAGTGCACAAATAAATGGATAAATAAGTAAACATATAAAATGTTGGCTTTCATTGTATGAGGAGTTTGGAGGATCAGATACACATTATACCTTTAATATTTTGTGACATGGGTGTGAAATTAATGCTGTGTGAAGAGCATACTTTGTGTTTATTCATTCGACCAATAATTACTGTGTGTCAACTCCACACCTGGCCCGGGTGATGATGGCCAGGTCCCAGCTTAGCATCTAGTGGAAGGGACAGTCTTCACTGTGGGACGAGGTACCCTTGCCCAGATGCACGGAGGCCAGGAAGGTAGCAAGGGGGTGGAGGAGGGGTGCGGGACGGGGCTCTGGAAGAAGAAACGGCCACCATGGAGGCTGTGGCAGCGGGAAACGCAGCCCTTCCCAAAAGAATGGCCAGGGAGGTGAAGCCCAGAAACCGTGGACAGTCCTCGCAGGTCAGGGTGTGGACTTCTCAGGCCGTGCTGGGGATTCAGGGTCTTCACCCTAAAAGCAGCGGTAAACCATTGAAAGTTTCATGGAGGTCGGGCAACACAATCTGATACGAGTTTTCAGACTGTCCCCGGTCTTGGGAAGGCCAGACTGGGGCGGGAGGATGGAGGAGCGGAGGGGGCGCCGGGTGGGTTTGTGCGGAGGCTCCACGTTGAAGACGCAGTCGGCAGGCCCTGGGGAGGAGCGGGGGAGACGGGAGTCAAGGAGACCCTGGAGGGGACCCCACGTGCAGGAGGTGCTCACGGCTCTGTTTTGCTGGCTGGAATCCGAGGGAAAGTGTCGAGCGTGGAGCCGAGTACCCAGACCCCAGGAACCCGTGACGTGGCTGAACCCACGTGGGCTTCTGTGCCCACGTCCGCGAAGGCCTGGGGTCTGTCAGGGACCCAGTGGGGCCTGTGGGAGCAAAGCCCCCAGACGTTTGCAGCTTGACTGATGTTCACCCCTTGGTGTGGTTGGGATACGTGTTCGAAATCGCAGGTTTGCAGGCTTCATGGTTGCACGTCTGCTTAGTCTCCTGTCCCACCTGGAGGCCGACAGCTCCAGGGGGCACAGCGGGGCTGGCGGGCGGGCGTGCAGGGAGGCTGCAGAGGCCTTTGTCGCGGGGCTGCTGGCGGCTCATTAGCACGGCCCCCCTCCCCGGCCGGATTAGCAGTAATTAAACTGTGAAATCAGACCAGGGCCGTAAGCCCAGACACCACACCAGGCTGTCGAGAGCAACCGCGGGGGATAAATCACCGGCCCGTGCCCTGCATCCCCCTTGGCACGGGCAGGGCAGGCGGGAGCCGGGATAATGAGGGCATTCAGCATCTCCTCCGGAGTGGACGCGGGCGGCGAGCTCGCCAAGCGTTGTCATGACGATGACGGGGCACCGGCAAGCGCTTCCTCCCGCTCTCGGTGCTTAATGAAGACGACCGTGAGAAGTCGTGCCAACACCAGGCCACGCTGTGTGCCGACGGGCACACGCAGCCTCACGCCCAGCGGCACCGCACAGTGTGACAGTAATTGTGCCTTGACACACGGGGCCGCGGTGCCGGGGAACGTCTGACTCAGGCAGGAGTGAGTCCGCTGAGTAATCTCTGCCAATAAGACCCTGCTTTGTTCTCCGAACCCTCGGTAGGTGGTCTTGGCCTGTGGGTGCCAGAAACATCTCTAATCACTTTTCACTGTTTACTAAAGAAAAGACACTGTAATTCAAGTGAAAACTGCTCCCCTCAGCAGAACCGATGAGATCAAGATAAATGAAAATGTTTTTAAAATTTTTAAGGAAATCAGTATCATTTTCAAATTATTTTTCCTGTGGGGTGATGGTTTTAGTTTTTTTTTTTTTAACTGCTTTTCTCTCTGGACTGAAACATTTGGGCTGGGCTGGGCTGGGCTGGGGCGGGGTTGTCACCGACCCTGGCACGTCATCGCCGGTCC
This sequence comes from Eubalaena glacialis, assembly GCF_028564815.1. Taxonomy (NCBI): domain Eukaryota; kingdom Metazoa; phylum Chordata; class Mammalia; order Artiodactyla; family Balaenidae; genus Eubalaena; species Eubalaena glacialis. The sequence goes on along the minus strand of NC_083723.1, from coordinate 128,574,028 downwards.
CCCCCACCTTAGCACCTCCCAAGTGCCTTCTGCTTGTCGCCATCACGGCACATCGTGAAGATGAGCCCTGCGAGGCTGAGGGCACACGTGTGCGTGGCCGGGCTCGGTGGGCCTCCAGGCCACGGCCACGCTCTGCCGCTGCGCTGTAGCCACTTGGTGGCGTGTGGACATAGCGGGTGCTCTGCACGTGGGCGCCGAGCTGCAGTGGACGCTCAGGTGGCACAGACGCGTGCAGATGAGCGGCTCAGAGGAGCAGACGGCCATTCACTTACTGTAAAATGAACTTGCTGGACCATCCTCTGAGCATCTCCTGTGGCCTGGACTTGAAGTGCTGGCCGTTTAGGGATTTCACAGAGATGCACAAAGAGAGGCTGTACCTTGCTCACAAGATCCTTTGCTCACAATTAGTATAGTAGTTGGGCTCTCGGGTGGCGTCTGCCCTCCCAGCGTCTGGTTTGGGTGTGTCTGGGAGGACGGTGCCGGGGCCATGCTGGCGTCTGTGACTCAGGAGAGCATCTCTCTGCCCATTGCTCATCTTCAGCAGCAGAAGTGGCAGGAGGACACATTCCCGTCACCGTGCCCGAGGGTCCCTGATGCCCCAGCTGGGCCCCCGTCAGGTCCTACCTGCCTTTCCACGGTGCTGCAAGTTGCTGCTTCCTGTGCGGTCCCTCCCCGTCCGTATTTCTAAATATGCAAGAACCAACGACGCCAGCGCTGCACCTCAGGTCAGGAACTGACGGCTGATGATTGAAAGCAAAGCTGAGCCTGAATCTGAAGGCCTGGCTGAGCCCGGCTCCGTCATTAAGTGGGTGCCCCTGACAGTCACCACCCCCTGGAACTGGGTTTCCTTTTTTTATCTGTTTTTATTGGAGTATAGTTGTTTTACAATGTTGTGTTAGTTTCTGCTGTACAGGAAAGTACATCAGTTATACATATACATACATCCCCTCTTCTTTAGATTTCCTTCCCATTTAGGTCACCACAGAGCACTGAGTAGAGTTCCCTGTGCTATACAGTAGGTTCTCACTAGTTATCTGTTTTATACATGGTATCAATAGTGTATATATGTCAGTCCCAATCTCCCAGTTCATCCCACCCTCCTTCCCCCCCCCCATACATTTGTTCTCTACATCTGTGACTCTATTTCTGCTTTGCCAGTAAGTTCATCTGTACCATTTTTCTAGATTCCACATATATGCGATATTATACGATATTTTTCTCTGTCTGACTTACTTCACTCTGTATGACAGTCTCTAGGTCCATCCACGTCTCTGCAAATGGCACTATTTCGTGGAACTGGGTTTCCTAACGTGTAAGTGGAAGCATGAATGATCCCCAGCTCGGGCGTGCCATGAGGCAGCTGGTGTGAGGGCTTCCCAATCGTTTCTATGCAAGCACTCTAAAATGCATAGATTTAGGGCAGGTTAAGGTGGGAGAGGGAAGGTGGTCACTCCGAGGAAGCAAGTGCCGTGGATGGTCAGTCTAATGATTAGAAATCAAACGCTAGGAAGAGAACGGACCCCCTCCCTCGTTGCTCAGGCCTCAGTGTTCCCGCTGTGGTTGTGAGGTCGGGGGGTGGATGTGTGTGACAGCGATCTGTAAGCTGACCCTGGCAGGGATGCCACCTCAGGCTCGCGACCTTTGAACAGCTGAGCAGGCGGTGCCCGTCGTGCCCCCGCTGTAAACACGGGAGGGGCATCCCTGACCCAAAGCGCCTTGTCTCCGACGGGAAGTGGCGGGAGGGACTCACATCCCACGTCGACCCGGCTCCTCGCCGCATCCCCCGGGGCCACAGGTCTGCACCCGCGTCCAGGCTCCAGCTCAGGGGGAGCCGGGTGTGGACCAGGGAGGGGCATTCTGGTGCCATGAACCCCATGAGCAGATTCCAGGGCGAGTCGGAGCCACAGGGCTGACTCCTGTGTCACCGTGGTGGCAGCAGGGGAGGGTCATTGGTGAAGAGGCTGAGAAGGCTGGGACTGCGGGGCGGTGGTCGGGGGACCTTGCAGGGTCAGCAGCAAATCCGTCTGAGTCACTGAGCTCCGAGCACCCTCGGCTCAGCTACGCCTCCCCTGTGAACTGGGGTGAGAACAGGGCCCACAGCACAGGGTCTTGGTGACGGACCCCAGGTCCCACGTGAGCCCTCGGGACAGAGCCTGGGACACACGCTCTAAGTGAAAGTGACAGCAAGTCCCCTGGAGGAGAAGCTCCTGCAGAGCCCGGGTTCTGTTGCACTGTTGTCTCTGCAGTGAGATGTTTGTTGACTGGCTGGCTGGCTGGCTGGCTGGCTGGCTAGACGGAGGCTAAATAAGCATTCTGTGCCAAATGGGATGCTGCTGCCTCTCTGGGACGTTGCCGGTCTGCCTGGACCAGACCCGCAAGCCTGGTGTGGGCTTTCCGAGGCCGGAAGCACGTGGACAGCCTCCCCATCCCCGGCCCTGGTTCAGAACAACCCACCTTCTCCCACCAGTGGCTGAGGGAGCCCTGGGGACTTGTGGCCACCCCTCGGTGAGAAGGGGCAGTCAGACCGTGTCCTGAGTGCAGGCAGGCCCAGGGGCAGCCTGAGTCCTGAGGCGGCTGCGTGCCCGGCGGGGCAGGGAGCCAGGGCCCCAAGGCCAGCCCCGCTCGTTCAGCCTCAGGGCTGGATGCAGCTTCCTGGGGGCGGGAACAGAAACTGCCCACGCCCAGGATCGGAGCGCATCGGCCCTCGGCCGACGGTTTCAGGCACAGGAAGACACCCGGGGCTGGGCCGGGCCAGGTGCCCTGGGGCCCGAAGAAGGGGGTTCTGGGCCCCGAGAAGATGCCCACAGCCGTGATTCTGGGGGAGGGGTCCGGCTGGGGTGGCGGGGACAGGCGGGGAGGGAAAGGAAGGGCCCAGGGACCCCAGAGGCTGGTCCTCTGACGCTCCCCAAAGCCCTCACGCATGGGCGTGGGAACGGTCCTTACCCCATGTTGGATAATAGCGAGCGGGGAGCAGCCACGGCCGGGTGAGGCGCTGCTGGCCTTGCTGAGGCTCCACAGCAGGCTCCATGCCAGGGGAGGCGAGGCAGCTGGGTCGGGAGCCTGCTGCCCCGGGCGTGCGGGAGTCCCACGTGGAGGGGCGAGTCCTGACCTCTCGGCCCCTCCGGAGAGGGGCATTAGGTGCATCCGCGCCATCCGCCTGCACAACTTTCTCATCTTCCCAGATGGTAACTCTGTCGCCATTCAATGCTGACTCCCCAGCCCCTCCCCCAGCCCCGTTCTCCCCGCTCCACTTTCCGTGTCTGTGACTCTGAGCCCTCTGAGGCCCTCCCAGAAGTGGGCTCACACAGGTCTTCTCCGTTCGTGACTGGCTTCTTTCGCTCAGCCTAACGTCCTTACGGTTCCTCCATGTTGCAGCAGGTGTCGGGATGTCCTTCCTTTTTAAGACTGAGTCCTGGCGGGGCCACATCCTGTTTATCCGTTTATCCCTCAGTGGACATTGGGGTTGTCGCTACGTCATTATTGTGAACAATGCTGCGAAGACCACGGGTGTACACAGATCTCAGAGTCCCTGCCTTCGGTCCTTCTGGGTAAATACCTGGACAAGTGTTTGCTGAGTCACACGGAGGCTCTATGTCTGGTTGCTTGAGGCAGCTCTGCACTGTTCTCCACTGTGTCTCCACCAGTTTACAGTCCCACCAGCACTGCACAAGGGCTCCAGTTTCTCCACACCCGCGCCGGCACTTGGTGTTTCCTGTTGTTTTTTTAAAAATTACGACCTTGCTGGTGGGTGAGCACGCAGCCTCTCTTGACCACGGCTGCTTCAGCTTGAGTGGTTGTGATTAAGGCCACCCCACGCTCGGGGCAACGCGGGGTTCAGCCGAGCATGAAAGAGCTCGGGGGCAGGTCACAGGTCAGATTAGATGGTAGGTGTTGTGGTTTCTCTGAGAGGCGGGCAGGCTGGTGTGAGCCGGGGCTGCGCCAGGTGGAATCATCTCCCTGCGAGCACAGCTGAGGAGGGAGAGCCCCAGGCAGAGCAGGGAGACGGGGTGCAGCCCACCACGGATCCTCACCGCAGCCCCCCACCGACCGGGGCCCCCTTCCTGCCCCGAGGAGACCTGCGCGCCCACACGGGCCCGTTGCCCCCAGCCAGCTTCTCCCACGGGGCGAGAAGTGGGGACAGCGGGGGCCCGCCCTCCCTCCCCGCCACAAATCTGTCCCCCGCGGGGCTCCCCGCCTTCCTGCCTTTGGCGAGTCCACGTGGCAGGACTGAGGACTTGCCACCAGCCATGGCCAGCCGAGTGAATAATTAATTCCTAATGAAGAGAAATCAGCCGACCAAGCGCTAAGCCCTTAAGCAGACTTCCATCTGCAGCAAAGAGCCGTCTCGGCGGGTTGGGTGCTGACCTGCGGGCTGGGCCGCGGAGGCCGCTGCTCGCGCTCAGGGCGGCTCAGCAGGTCGGGAGGGGGGCCTGGGGGCCGTGGGAAGGGCGGCCACCCCGGCCACCAGACCCGCTCCAGCCCGGCCGGCGAGCTGTGCTCGGGGCGACAGTCCGGTCGCAGTTACGACGACTGGCCGCTGGCCACCTCCTCTCCAGCCGTGAGAGCCAAGCCTCTGGGCGTCACGGCACCTTTGTGCACGTAGGAGGTGCTCCTTTGTTGGGAAACAGGAGGGAAAGAGGGGCGAGGAGGGCCGGGCCCCCACCGGCTCCGACCCCCTGGCACCCCATCCAGTGTGCCCTGTGCCCATGGGCCGGGGGAGGGACGGGCTCCAGGGCAGCAGGACAGTGAAGGGACCCCCCTAGAGTTGGGCTCTGCCACATCCCCTCTGCCTGCTTCCTGGGGCTCACCCCTCACTTTGGCTGTTAAGTTTTTACCAGATTCCAGGTACCCTGGTAACAGGCACCCTGGTAACAGGCAGGTATCCCAGGACGTCCGGGGGGGTGGGAGCCTGACTGTTGGACGCAAGTGGCAGTGGGGTGAGGCTGGGCCAGGGGCCCAGATAGGACAGGGCAGGGGCGCCGCCATTGGTTTCCTCCTTCACGGTTTTCTTGTGAGTCGGCCGTTATCCAGTCGGTCTGGATAACGGTCAGTTCAAGAGCCAGACTTACTGTGGTTTTATTTGCATTCTGAGCATTTAGGAAGCTGGGGTCACGCATGTTTAGTAGGATTTAAGGCCCAGGAAACGTAGCTGGCAATGCTACACCCCAACCACGCAGAGTTCGTTTCTCTATGGGAGCCCGGGTAACAGGCTCCCCAGGGCCATGCTCCGCATCAGACGGGCCTGTGTGACCCCGTTCCACCCCGCGTCAGTAGGGGATGGGGGCGAGTTCCTGAGCCCCCGGGAGACGGGAAATGACCACGACTGGCAGGGAGGCTTTGGGAATTCAGCGCACATGTAGGGGCACCTGCGTCAGAAAGTGGTGGCTCTTGGCACGGCCGTGTGTCCACTCCCCACGCCCAGGGTTCTGGGGGGCCGTGTCTTACGTCCCCAAGGCGGCTCCACAGCGGAATGACTGACGCGTGTCCAATGATGAAGGGATGATGAGGACCACCTGGGGGGGGCGGGGGGGGCTGAGAGCCACCCACTTTGCCAGCCTGGCCTCAAGAAATGATGCTTCCCACCGGCGCTGCCAGTGCAGACACATAGGAGGCCTGCACAGCCATCCGACCGAGGTCCGCCCAGACCCCAAGGGGCATGGGGAGGCTGGGCCAGGACGGGTGCTCCCTGCGGGCTGAGGCTGCCCACGCGAAGTGGCCCTGTTCCAAAGCACACGAGCACCCTCGGCTAGGATGGCTGCCCAGGTGCCCATCACTTGAAGCAGCATTTTTTAAAACCTCCAAGTCACAAGCCTACAGCTTGCAGATCTGAGTGTGAAAGTCATCGACCAATAAAGCACAGCGTTGGAAATGAAGGGCGTCCAGGCGGAGCCGGGCCCACCGCTATGGAGACCCTTCGCTGTCCTGGCTTCCACCGGAAGGAGGCATTTGAAAGGGGAGCAGCGCCTTCTTTAGGGTCCGGCTTTCAGCTCTGCGTGATGAGTGAGGCTGTCATGTTCCGACGAGGTGCTGACGGAAGCTGGGTAAAGACCGGGGCCGTCCTGGAGGTTCGGAGCTGCCGCATCTGGGGCGAAGCCACAGACCTCCCGCGTTTCCCCAGATGTGCGCTTCTGCCAGGAACGCTGGCAGCACCGGGGAGAGTCTAGCTGCCAACACTGCTCGGCCTTTCTTCAGGAGCCTACGCTAGTCGAGCAGAGAAGATGCAGCAGCCCAAGCCCGACCGGAGACCCCGCGTCCAGCCCCAGAGCGGGAGGAGGGAGAGGGGGCCAGAGGGGTGGAGCCCCGTCAGTCTCAAAGGCTTCTAGTTACTGGTTTTTTAGACCCAAGGAGGACATCAAAATTAGTCCACGTGACTTGTGTAACTTTGAACGTGCGACATAAATTCCAAGTGCAGAAATTCCGGAATGATTCCTTCGTTCATTTGTTCCACAAGGGCCTCACGACATGAGTGAAGGGGAGCCTGGCCGGAAGCAGGGCCCCAGCTCGGGCCGCCCAGCTGCAGCAGAACCACTGGACGGGACAGGAAACAGGGATCTGCCGTCGGGGACCAGGGTCGGGGAGGCGGGAGCGTGGCAGCTGCGGCTCTGCGTCTGGTGGGTCCTGAGCCCCTGCAGGGCAGGCGGCCAGCAGGAAGCGCTAGAGGCCGGAGCGGCCCCGGCCTCCTCTCCCTGCGTCTGAGCCGATGACAGTGACCATGACGTGGGCGTGCAGGAGAGACAGGACTCAGCGGGCTGAAGGAGGGCGTCTGCGCTGTGCCCGTGCGTGGGGCTGCCCGTCCCCGCCGGCCCTCCCAGCACAAAGGGGCCACTTCGCCTCACTGGTTCCCTTCGGACCTGTGCAGGGTCACCACAGGGAGGATGTCTGGGGCCTCATCCCAGCCGAGCAGGGGCGCCGCCCACCATGGGGCCTCGGGCCATCCGCTTAGCCTCCCTGTGGCCGCATCCTTTGTGGAGACGGGTTACCCTGGCCCTCCCGGCAGCTGGGATCCAGGGAGACCCAGAGGGAGGGCACCCAGGGCTCCCGAGGGCGGGTGGCCTGAGCTGCTGTGAAGACTCGCGAGCGTCCGTGTTCAGATCCAGTTTTCACTGGTCTGTATTCAGCGGCCAGTGGAGGAGACCTCTCCCTACTCCTCCCTCCGACCCGCCGTTGTTCCGCACCCGTGTCTCTTCACCTCAGGGTATCGGCCCTACAGGCCATGCCCGCTTGACTCCAGGGGCTGAGTTCAGGCAACGTCCAGCAGGTGGTCGCCTGAAAGACTGGACCAGAGAGGTCCCTTAGGGCTGCCCGGGAACCCCGCTGCCTGGGCTCCAGGGTCTTGGATACGGGGGCGGAGCCAGGTCCCTTGAGACCCTATTTCAAGCCCAGTCACGCGACCTCTATTTGAAGGTCTCTACAACAATCTGCTCGTAGAGCAAAGGGGTCTTCGGGTAATTATTTCTCTTATTGCTTGAAATATGTTTTGCAAGTTTAGATCTTCTTTTAGTAATATAGTGATGAGGGGGATTCTTAATTAAAAAAAAAAAAAACACATTATTTAGAAAACAATCTAATCCACGAGTGAAATGTCCAGTGTCTATACTCTCCTCCACGGGTGACGTGATAACCACCTTAATAAGAAGTGAACTACACCTGCTCTGAAGAAGGTCATGTCCCAGAACCAGCCAACGTTCCAAGTGCCGCGACCTCACACCTGTCCGTCCTTCTCCCATTTCCCAGGTGGCCAGGGGCTCATGCAGAGCTCAGCCCGGCCCCCACGCCTGCCTGCCCCTCCTTGCTGCCATCAGTCACCCTGGGGATGCCGAGTGGTCTTGCCTGGGGCCTGGGGGGTGCGGGGTCCCTCCGTGAAACTTCCTTCAGGGCCTGGCCTTCCTGTGTCTAGTTGGGTGAGCGCCGTCCCCGCATAGAGGCTGCTTCTGTTGTGGGCACCTGCGTGTCCCACCCGGAAGGTTCACACTCCGCGCCCTTGGGGTCTCACGCGCTTGCTCTGCGGGCGTCTCCCGGTTTCCTTCCAGGAGCCCCGTGCCGGCCCGCCCGCTGGAGTCCTGCCCACTGCCTGGCCCTGGACCGCATGGACTCCTCCATCTCCTCTCCTTGGAGAGCTTTGCGCACGCAGCTCCTGGGCTCTCACGGACACCACCTCCTCCGTCTCAACTGTTGGCTAGCCTCTCAGTCCATTCTGCGTTGGCAGGAGAATGATGGAGTGGAAAAGCTGTTTCTTCTTTCTCTCGAGCGCTTTCTCATCCATCAGGAGCAGGCTGATTTTTCTCCTTTTTTTTTCTTTGCCTCCCTTCTCCCGACACATTGCTCCTCGTGCCTCCTGTAAACTACAGCCGTGGCCAGTGTTTGTTGAGTCTCTGTGCTCACAGCTTTCCAGGCCTTTTCTGGTCTGATCGCTGTGGTGGCTCTGCGGTCCTCACGCGGTGGCAGCGACATCGTTACGATTACAACTCCCCCGCAAGCAGGACAGAGCCAGGACCCTGACCCAGTGCCAGCCAGCCAATGTGGCCAGAGTTTACTCATTTATGGAAACTCCTTTTCGGAAATACCACTTTTGCAGAGAATTCCACTTAAACACACACACGCACGCATGACTACTTTCTAATGTAAATAAGTCTTATCTTGTCACTACATTTTGTACCATTTTTCACACGGGTATTTTGCTTAAAACCATTCTCGTGTGGTTGCACAAATCCTGCCCACAAACTGTCAGAACAGTCAGCCACTAAGCGCCACGCTGTTTTATGTCTGCGATGCTCACCCCTGACGCTGCCTGGGCGCTTGGGCATGAGACACGACCATGGGAAGCAGTCTTGAAAATAGAAAATTCTCCCATTTTTCTGATGGTCGAATGGAGATGATTCAACTTTACGATACTCACCCACAAACCCAAAGCTGTAAATATGAAGCTCTGAAGTTTGATGAGCTTCTCAAAGGAAGGTCCTTTGTAATACCCTCATTAGCACCCTAGTACTAAATGATAATTTAAAAATAGCAAAATCCATCAGAAGTCATTTGAATTACATTTTTTCTAGTTTCCTCAACGTTTGGAAGGTATCAGCTTCCCAGGTAAGTGTCTTTCCAGCTTGCATAATCTAAAATTTCTGTGTTTGTGTTTTCCATAAAGAATTTTTTAAAGTAACACTTCATAATGTTAGACCTTATTTCCATTGAAGCAAACCCCACCGCAGACTTTCCATCACAGACCTTAATTTCAGTGCAACTTAAATGTTTGTTCCAATTTTTATCTGAAATGGTCAACTTTGTATAGCCCGAGTTGCCTGTTTCCGGGCCTGGACAGGCACCAGGGTCCTCGCCCAGCAGACCTTGTCCCGAGCGGGCAGCGTTTCCCAGACCAGCCTGAGCTCGGGGGACCCTGGAGAACAGGCTGCCCACCAGGCACCGTTCTTCCTAAACCTGGAGGGTGTAGGCCGAGGGGGCCTGTATTGCCCTCACCGTCTGCCCTGGCCCCCCGGGTTTGTCAGCTCCTGACCTCGTGGCCCCATCAGCCTGCCCTCTCCCAGCGCCCACTCACAGACCCAGTGGGCGTCAGGAGGCCGGAGGACGAGGCTTTCCAAGGATGGGGGTCAACCAGTGTAGAGCCCTAGGGTCGGGGGGAGGCAGCTGGCTGGAGTGAGCGCTCGCCCACAGCGGACATGTGCGCACAGGAGGCTGAGTCAAGGCCTGACCGCTGGCTGGAGCTGCTCCTGGCCTCCAAGGAGCCTGCGGTGTGAGCTGGAGGTGAGCAGGGTGGTGACAGGGCGGAGGTGAATGTCCACATCAGCAGTCGCAAAGCAGGAGACGGGCCAGCCGAAGAATTGCCTGGCCCAGGCCGGAGAGGTGGACACTCCCGAGACAGGACGGCCAGGAGCTGGGACGTCCACCTGGATTCTGATGGAACAGATCAGCTGGTCACATTATACGGGCTTTTTCTAGGGCCTTCTTCTGATGGCACGAGGGGGGAACAGGCTGGCAGAAAAATGAACTGATGTGCAGCAAATGGTACTTTGTGTTTGTATGTTGTAATAGTCCAGAGCGAAGGGTCCTTTAAGACACAGTCGGCAGCGATTTTATCACTGAGGGTCCACGTTGCACATCAGCTCACTCGAAGATGATCCTGCCGTTCCCTTGGTGGCACCACAGGGAGGCCGCGTGCTCTGGGGGCCCCGCACATCCCCACAGGCCTGGCAGGGCCGCCCACGGGGGGTCGGTCCGCCTCGCCCTGACCCGGAAACGGAGAACCACCCTGCGTGCCAACACCGTTGGCCTCGGCAGAAGCCGTCTGGGACCGTGTCCCTAGCAGGACTTCCGCGATGACCAGGGTGTGAGCCGAGGCCCAGGGCCTTCTGAGTGATGGCTGGGCCTCGTCCCCGGCCCTGAGGAGGTCTGGACGCCAGCAACAAGAGCAGTGTGACCGCGCCTGAACTGGGGTTTAGACCAAGCGGGGGTCTGCAGTCGGTCAAAGGTAGCATTCGATGAGGCAGGAGCCGAAGTCTGGGTGAGAAGCGCCTGGAAAACAGACAGCGAAGCTAAAGAAGCAGAGCGTGGAGGGCGGGGCCTGTGCAGGCCGAGGGCGGGACGGCTGCGCCAGGAGAGGCCTGGCGGGCAGGCTGAGGCTGCAGGCAAGCCGGGCCTGGCCTCTGGAACTCGGAGGGGCTGGAAGCGGCTGGGCGGCAGGGTTAGAGTCACAGGAGCCCCCGTGTTGCTGGAGCAGCACGTGGGCGTCCCCCCAGCACCGCCCCCTCCTCGCTGGGGACGCCCCACCTCTCCCCATCCCGCTGGCCTGGCCGCTTTGGTGTCTCTGCCCCAGAAACAAGGCGGCTCCACGGAGCAGGAGCTGCAGAGGGAGTGGCCACGGGACTCGGAAGGTCCTTACGGAAGCTGGGCGGGGACCCGTGGGGAGACGCGGGCCCAGCGCACCCGCGTCGGAAGCTCAGAGCCTGGAGGCTGGACTTGGCTCCAGCTCATCTGGCCCACGTGGGTCAGGATACCTCCCGAGGCCTCGTTCTCCAGGGTGACTTCAGGTCCCCGTGGGTGCACGGCGCTAGTCCGTCCACGTCAAGGAGCAGGGCTGTGTGCAGGTTGGGGGCCCCTTCACCCACCCCCATCTCACCCCCCAACCCTTCCTCCTTCTCTCTTCTGTTCTTTCTCCCTCCTTCCTCCTCAGGCCTCTTTCTAGGGTAGGAATGCGTTCAAGCCGCTTTTTCCCCACAGGAAAGGGTCCCCTCTCCTTGGGGGGGACGGAAAACAAAGGGCGGTTACCGCGTGGCTCTTCTCCACCCGCATTTACTGGCGCCCACGTCGGCGGTGGAGCAGAGACAGGGAAGAATCTTCTGCACTGAGATCTCATCTATTCCAGCAGCCGTGTCTGGTCTGCACCTTGGCAGAGACCCTCCCCTGAAAGTAGATGGAAAGCCTGGCCCCCCGCGCCCCGTCCGAGGTCTCGGAAAGGGCGCGAGAGGAGGTGCAGCAATTAACCACTCAGAAGAGCTGTCGGCCTCGCGCGCACACCCTCAGCCGCGTGATGCCTCCATGCGAAATTATATCTGACATTTAATTTAAATGCACGGAGCTTTCATTCAAAAGTGAAGCCGGCCGCGAGGCCGGGGTGCTGCCGGTGTGGATTTCTTTCTCTCCGCCCGCTCTCCTCGCTGACCCGGCCTCACCTTCCCCGGCGCGTGCAGCTGTCTCTTTACTCTGGGCGCCCAGGGCTTCCCTGCGCCTGGCAGAGTGTCTCCGTTTGCAGAGTCTGTAGCCGAGAAAGAAGGCAGTTCCCCAGAGTGCTGTTGCGCGCGGTCCCCGCGCCATCAGTGGGCGTTTGGAAGGCTGTCTGCTCTGGTGCCTTCAGAATCAGGAGAGCTCCGGCTCGGGGGGATTTACCCGGGGAGTGGGGTACTTATCGGCGAGTCGTTTATTTAGGGAGTCTCCGTCCAGGAACCCTTTCCATGCAGACGTGAGACGTGGTCCGGAGCGCTCCCATCCAGCAGGACCAGCCGATGCCTGCACCCCCGATGCCTGCACCCCCCGAACCTCCCATGTCACAGGCAGACAGCACCTCTGCAGGTTGGCTCCTGCTTGGTCTGGTCGTCTCAGAACACTCGCGTTCTGGCTGCTTCTAAACCAGGCGACTGAGGACTCCGGCCCCCCGGCAGATCCAAGCAGGTCCCTCTTAGGGGGCAGTGAGGCTCTTGGCCGGGAGCCAGGGGAGAGGCTGCGCTCGCTGGGAGCCAGAGGCATTTGTTCAGCTGCCAGAACCTGTTTTCAGAAGAAATGGAGATGTACCCCAATCAATTTCAGATGCACTGGGGTGCGTTCCAGGGAAGGGGAGGGGGTCCAGGCCCCCCCCGTCTCTCCTCCTCCCCTTGCCGTGCCAGAGCCCCCAGGGCGGGAGGAAAGAGCCTCACAGCAGCTGTGAGGTGCCCGCACCCTGAAGCTGGTCTCCTGAGGCAGGTCACCTGTTGGCGGCTGAGTGACGTCCCTCTTCGCGACCCCAGTGACAGCCTCGGGGAGGGGGGAGGGGGAGGACACTCTCTGAGGAGGCAGAAGCCCTTCTCACTCATCCCCCAGCTCAGGGCTCAGCAGGCCCCCGGGGCGCTCTTAGTGTTGGACTGACAAACACTGGGGCCCCCAGCCCTGGAACGCACGGGTCGCGGGCACCGTGGAGAAGCCGAGACCACAGACGAATTAGCAACAGAGGCGTTTGGCAGGGGGAGTGGGGGGCGCCTGGGCCTCCCGCACCTCTCTGGGCAGGTCCCGCGGGCCACGTGGGGGAGGCCATCGTCTTACAACGGTGTTGGCACCTCCCTGGGAAGCGGGTGGTCTGCTTAGGTGGCCACAGCGAAACACCACGGCCTGGTGGCTTCCACGTCTGATGGGGGCCCCGGGCTTACAGGTGGCCTTTGCCGGGTGCAGCTCCCGGTGTCTCTCCTTGAAGGACACTCATCCCATCTGGTCAGGCCGCCCTCAAGGCCTCACTCGGCTGTAATTAGAGGCTCGTCTCCGAGTCCAGCACGCTGGGGTCTGGGCTTCCACACGTGAACTTGGGGGGACATAAGCTTTGGCCCGTAGCAGGTGCATCATGGACCCCCCAGCTGCTGGGAGGAGCCATCATGCCTGCAGTTCAGGGTGTCTGCTCCTCTCGGAGGCCCACGCCAGGCCCCTCTCCTCCCAACACAGCAGCGTGGCCCTGAAGCCCTGGTTACTCCCTCGTCATCCCGTTCATGTCCCTCTGCCACCAGGGACGCGAAGCCCTTGTGCCGGCGCCCACACCCAGCCTGGGGAGTCCGCTGTCAGTGAGCCCAGAGAAAGAGCGTCTCTTTAAACAGTTAATAGATTTGCTGCATTCTGTAACCTTTTAGTGACACTGGAGTTCTACCCGAGTTTTACCTGCGACCCCTTGGGCCTTGCAGCCCCCAGACCCTCTCCGTGCGGGGAGCCTCAGTGCTACACTTACTCCACCAAGTCCTGGGCAGAGTCTGGGGAGTCTGGGGTCCTCAGGGACCCATGGGCATAGCAGTTTTCAGCGAGTTACCTGGTCGGGCACAACCTGAGCCACTGTGGAAGGCCAGCCCCATGCACCTTCGTTCACTGAGACTCCAGCCACCACGGCAGCCCCCCAGGCTCACCCGTCGCTGGAGGGGCCCCTCCCTCACATCACAGCCAACCCCCTCGCCCCAAGACAGGGATGGCCCTGGCTGGAAACACGTGATTCCTCTGAGCCCCGGATCCTGGTCCTAGAGTCCTTGCAGACTTGGTGGGGGGGGGAGGGGGGAGGGTTTGAATGGTTCCTGGGGGCTCGTTTCCAGCAGGTTAAAAGGGGGCCTTTCCTCTCGCCAGGGCAGGGCTTCTCACTTCCTCTCCATCTCCGCCCCCCCCAGCCAGGGGAGCAGCCGTTGGCGGCATCGTGCATAAAGATCGCTGATTATGACCCTGCGGACCGGGGGTCAGGGTGGGCCGCCGGGCCCTGCTTGCCGCCCTGCGGGAGCAGGAACAGCGGGGCCCTCGCTGCCTGGGGAGCCCCCGAGGGCGCCCACAGAGACCCACGCCACCTCGCCTCCTCTGCCGGGCCATCTGTGCGGGGGAAACAAGGGGCGGGGGGACGCGAGCTCTGCCCGGCCGCGGTCTGTCCCCTTCCCCAACCATCCCTCCGCTCCGCAGGGAGAGAGCAGGTGTCTGGGGTCTGGAGGGCCAGCTTCACGGGAGAAATTCCTCTCCAAGCATATGAGCTACTGTGCCGACCTGGGGGTCCAGGGGCAGAAGCAGGCGGGGGTAGGGGGCCACCCTCGGGCCCCGTCTCTTCCCTGCACGACGCTGGACCCCATGGCCCGTGGTGCGTCCTCGGGGACGCGGGACATCGCTCGGTCCGGCCCCCTCACACATAGTGTCGGGGGGCCAGAAGCACGGGGGGGTGCACGAGGGCCGTGTGGCCAGAGTAGGGGGGCGCTCAGCCCGGGCCCCCCGGAAACCCTGGGAGGGGAAGGGGCCACGCGACACGGCGAGGGGCCGGGAGTGAGCCCCAGACCACTCGGTCAGAGGCGTTTAGTCCGCTTGTCCTGCCTGCTCGTCCGAGTGAGGACAATGGGCTAGCTTCCCAGCCCCGCCTGAGTCCGCGTAAACCGGCCCGGCGAGCTCCCTGCCGTGTTTCCTCTTTCCTGGGTGTTCTGAGGTGCTTCACACGTTCAAACGTGCAAAGAGCAGACTTTCATTGTTTTCTGAAGTTCGAAAGCAGACCCATCTCATAGCTCTACTTATGTGTTAAATAAAGAATTCATTGTAATATTTCAATATTAAATGGGATCTGGGCATGTTTACAGAAGAGCCATTTATTATCCCTAGAGTGGATCCCATTGTTGCCACGGCATCCACATAATGGCCCGGATGGTAAGAATGGGGGTCAGGTTCGCTAAAATACTAGACTGGGGACCCCAGTCACCTGCATTTAGGTGGATATTCCAATATCTTCCATTTCTTTGAATTCCAAACTCTTTAAATCCAAATCGGCATCTAGGAACGCTTTTCTGAGCCCCCCCACTGACCCTGGGATGTCCCACTCCATCCTCCGTCTCAATGCCCTCTGTCTGTCCCATCAGCCTGAACTGCTTCTCAGTCAGTCATGTGTGCTCGTCCCTCCACCAGACTTCACTAACACGTGCTGTAAATATTTGTTGAATTAAGGACTCGGCACAAAAACAGAAAACAGAAAGTATCCAAACAGCATCAAATGTTAGCTCTCCCCCGTGGTCAGAGTTGCAGCCCAGAAAACAGCCAAACGGAGCTGGTGCCTGACTTGCTATCGAGTGGTCCTCCGGCTGCACGTGGACACACAGCGTGGCAGGAGCTCACGGTTCCCACTGGGGCCAGTGGGGAAGGCAGGTTAGCATCTCCTTAGCATCCTTGCCGGGGCCTTGCTGGAACCTAACTCGGTCAGCCAGGAAATAGTCATCTCACCTAAGCGTGAGGAGAGTGGGTGATGGAAGCAGGGCAGTGTGAACCATCCCTCCCGGAGCCACTGGGCGGGTAGGAGGTACTGTTCTCAATCAGGCTCTGGGCTGGAGCCCCTCCGGAGGCAACACCTTCCCAGCAAAACAGAACGAGGAGGATATTTTAGTGGACTGGCGTTTTTCATTTGCCCCCCACCAGGTGGCCATGGGACCGCTCTGCTGGGCCGGGAATCCCACCATGTCGTGGGAAGAGTGAGGGGTTTCTAGAGCCACAGCTGAAGAATATGCTTTAATGGTTGTCTAGTGGCCTATCTGTGGCTGAGTCCCTGACAGTGACCTGGTAGGTTTGTGTCTCATGCACCATGAGAACCTACCATCTCGGAGAAAATGTTAAACGAAGAAATTTATAAGTTATAGTATACCTACTTCCAGGAAAAGGAGTTAAGGTAGCTCACCATTAAAAGAAAAGCGTGTCTATGTGTACAATATGGTTAAACTAAAGGGGTAGAAAGTCTGTGGAGGAAGGGGGCCTGTGGGCCAGCAGAAAAGCACCCTTAAAAAACGTGTTTGAGGGCTTCCCTGGTGGCGCAGTGGTTGAGAATCTGCCTGCCAATGCAGAGGACACGGGTTCGAGCCCTGGTCTGGGAAGATCCCACATGCCGCGGAGCAACTAGGCCCGTGAGCCACAACTACTGAGCCTGCGCGTCTGGAGCCTGTGCTCCGCAACAAGAGAGGCCGCGATAGTGAGAGGCCCGCGCACCGCGATGAAGAGTGGCCCCCGCTTACCGCAACTAGAGAAAGCCCTCGCACAGAAACTAAGACCCAACACAGCCAAAAATAAATAAATTAATTAGTTAATTAAAAAAAAAAAAAGTCTAGCTATAATAAAAAAAAAAAAACGTGTTTGAACAAACATAGAGATAAGAAGTCAGTAAAGGAAACTGCGGCTGTACAAAGTGTAAGTGCACGCGCGGGTGGGCCCAGTGGTCCAGCTCCACCTGGAACCTGCTGAGCCCTCACTTCTAGGCGGGAAAGATGTTGGTGGGAATGATGTTGTCTGTGGCCAGAGGCCACCGGCGGGCATCCCCCCCGGAGCCATGTGTAGAGACTGGGCGTGTATGTGAGTGAGCTCAGACCTCGTGTCATCACTTCTGAGCTACCCAGCAACACCAGAGCACATCCCACAAAACCCAACGTGGCAACTCTAGGGAAGAGTTGTTTGCACAGTGACTGAAATTGTCATCTTCCTTATGCAGTATCTGATTCAATGACAGCCTTGAGGGTTGGCACGTGGAGGAGAGCTCGGGGCTCTGAGTCGGGCCTGGGCTGCGAGGCCAGGGCCACTTCAGTGACCGCAGGCCGCGGAAGGGCTGTCGCGACATCCAAATGCTCCCCGCAGCTTCTAGCCCCTACTTGAGGCTTTTCACGGGAGCCCATCTTTCCTCCCCTGAGGAAAAAATAGGATGGGATGCAGGTGCTCTGGGGGTAATGTGAGGACCACCCTCCTCGGGGTGAAGGACTCAGCGTGGATCCCTCCCCAGAGACGTCCGGGGCTCGGGAGGCGGATGTAGGAAGTCAGGGATGACCGGGGACAGGAGGCCAGGCCACCATCGAATGTGCACACGTTTTGTAAATTTCCCTGGGGCAGGGCCAGGCAGCGTTACAGCCGCTGCTGCTTCTGTTTGCTTTGAGCTGCTGTGATTTCGGGAAAGGAAGCTTCAGACCCGGCTGAGAACCCAGGACTGGGCTCTAACCCCGGGCGCATCTCGGTCACGTGCGACCTCGGGCAAGTCGAGTCTCCCACTGGGCTTTGCTGCTGCTTCTCCACCATATTTTACAAAGTGAGACGTGTCCCCATGTCACAGGGACTTGGGGGCAAGAAGTGAACCCTTGTGCACAAAGTGCTCGGGGCTCCCTGGAATGAGGACACGGTCTAAGTTGGAGGCGCCGATAAAAAAAATAACCTAATGCAAAATTAACCTTAAATTCAGACATTGGGGGCCGTCCCTTTCCTCTGCTTCCCTCTCTCTGCTCTTAACTCCTTGCACCCTTCCTCCAAGCCGAAGTTGACCAGGGCCAGGGCAGACGTCTGGCTGAATGGTCCTCTTTTGACTTGGGAACATCTTAAAAATCTGGTTGCCTTCGCGCTTCGTGTAATTAAAATGACAGCACGAAACCATGAAACAAGTCTTGAAACGGCGCAGAGTTCTCATTGCTCCTGTGAGGACAATGACTTAGATGCTCAATGCATCAGATACCAGCTGATTGGGTCCTAAGCGTAAGCTGGGGCTGCCTCGTGGGAGGCGGCGCTGGTCACCCTGGAAACACCCCTGGCGGCTGCAGACAGAGCCCCGTCGACCACACGCCGCTCCGCTTGTCCTCTCGTGTCAGATTCAGAGCAGGGGAGACGCTCCCCGGGGGCCCGAGGACTTCCACAGACCACGGAACCTCCGGGCGCCCCGGACCTGCTTCTGTGATGCCCAGGCTGGCAAACCTCGTGCCAGCAGCAGCCCTCAGCCCTGCCCCTGGTACCTCTCTTCTCTCCAGGTGGTTCGTCTGCCACGTTAGGGGCCACGTGCGCTGTGTGACGTCCGCCTTCCCGAGGCCCTGCGGGTGCCATCTGTGATTGACGTGTGGGTCACTGGCTTGTGGTTAGCTGGCTATGACAGCCTTGTTCTAATCAGTGCAATAAACGATTAATAAATAGATTTTTTAAAGAAATACAGTACCAAGAGGACTTAATATTGTTTAAAAGTGAAAGCATTCCTGACAAAATAAAATTTTTAAAGGACAGTCCAGACCAGTGAGGCCCTTTGGGGCCTCAGATATGAATGAGTCAGAGACATGGCCCTTGACAGCTGCCTCCCAGAAGGCACGTGTGAGCAGGGCCCCCAACCGAGGGCCGGGGGGGTGGCCCTGGGTGAAGAAGGGCTGGTGGCAGGGCCTTCTCCTTTCTGGCCTGTGGCCCTGAGCCATCTGGGCCCCTGAGAGTCTCCTGGAGCCCCCATCACTGGCCTCAGACGCGGCCGCTCCCTGCCGGTGGGAGCACGTGTAGTTTAACACACGATGTCCTGGTTCACAGGCAGGTCTGCTCCAGACGTTCCAACCGGCGATGCGGGACTCAGTGTATTTTGCCCTGGAAATCACGGGCAGCTCTTCAGCCAGGACACTGAGTGCACCTGAAGACGAATGCCCAGGTCCCGTGCTTACCACACCGCCATGCAGGGAAACACGGGGTCCTTTCCGTCAGCTCTAACTTGGGACCGCAGAACCAGAACGGGAAGGCTGGCCCCGCGTGGGAGTCAAGGGGCCCTGGAACCTGCCTGCGGGGCTTCTGCTTCACAGGAGCCAGCGGCCCGGGGGGGCCCGCTCTAGAGCTGGAGCATCACAGGGACAGGGCAGTGGCTGCAGGCCCCCCACGCCCCCTCCATGGGCAGGTGCCAGGGCGCACTCGCTCTGACTGAAGGACACTGCCAGCCACCAGGCTGTGGGGTAATCCTGCGGGGACCCCGGCCCGGCTGTAATTGGGAGAAGCCTTGCCAGGCTATCCAGCGAAGGGAAAATGTACCAAGATAAAAACCACGAGCCACTTAAGTGCGTGCTGAGGCTTCATGAAATACGTGTCAAATTAACTTTGTGGTGCGCCCTGGACCCAGGGCCTCAGCCCACTCGTGTTTGTCCACACACCTGTGTGACTGTCTGCTAGGCTTTCCTCTCACTGAGGGGATGTGTCACCCTGGGGGCTCCTGCGGCCTCCGGAAAGGGCAACCAAAGCCGAAGCAAATTTATTCTACCCTTTAAAAACGTCACCTCCCTGTTTCACCAGGACAGAGAGCAGCCTTTGTTTGTGGAGAGAAAGAGCTGCCCCTCGGCTCCGAGACCAGTATGTGTGCAGCCTGGCATGGGTAGAATTATGTCCTTTTTGATTTTTTTCTCTCAAAGTGGAGGGAACTGCACATAAAGTAGGTGAGCAGCACACTGTGCATGAAGCAGAGAACGGAAGATGTTGCAAAACGTGGCTCTGATGGTCCCAAGGAGATGCCAGACACTCTTTCACCCAAAGGTGGACACTGCATTCCTAGAGCTGCCCAATGCCCAGTGCACCCTTTGTCTCAGTCAGCTCGGGCTGCCGTGTAACAAATACCACAGACGTGTATTGTCTCATAGTCCTGAGGCTGGAAGTCCCAGATCCAGGTGTGGGCTGGGTTGGTTTCTCCTGGGGCCTCTCTCCTTGACTTGCAGATGGCCACCTTCTCACTTGTTCTCACGTGGTTGTCCCTCTGGGCACATGCAGAGAGAGGGGGAGATCTCTGGTGTATCTCTTCCTCTTCTTACAATGACCCCAGTCCTATCAGATCAGGACCCACCCTGGTCACCTCATTTAACCGTAATTATCTTCTTAAAGGCTTTATCTGTAAACACAGCCACATTGGAGATCAACATGTGGATTTGGGGGACACAGTTCAGCCTGTAGCACCTTCTGAAACAGCAAGGCCAGAGCTACACCCTCAGTCCTGGGCAGGTTTAAGCCTGGAGCATGTGGGCCATCTAGCTGGTATCCCATCCCCTTGCAAGGGAAAGCGAGGGGAGGCCTGGAGTCCGTGAGATTTACCACCTAAGAGACCCTCCTGGCAGTGCCAGGGGCTCCCGACCCTGCAGACCCAGGCCATAGCCTGGTCTCCACCCGTTTCTCCCGCCGCTCAGGATCCAAGAGCAGGGGAGCGAGGCCATCTCGGACTCTCCCGGGAGACCCCTCCGGTGAGCTGTCAGAAGAATGGCCTCCTCGCCTCCCACTCTGAGCTGCCTGGGTGAACGCAGGACGTCCTCCTCCTGAGACAGCTTGATGAGTAGCTGGTCATTACCAATACCGCCCTGGACCCAAACATCTCCCAGAGCATGAAATCCACGTGTTCATTGGGAATTAACTCAGCAGATGCTCCTTGGACAAACAGAGGAACAAAGGGATCCTTCGTTCCCAGCACTTGCTGTGCGTCTTCCACGTAAAAGACATCAAGATCGGGCATCAGAACACACACTTCTGCCCTGAGAAGTTAAATCGTGTTCTGTAAATTCAAGTGTTATGAGGTCACTCGACCCCTTCATATTTCTTCAAAATATTTTTTTAACTAGACTTTCATGTATTTCATTTAGCAGCCCCAAGCTGCTCCTTTGTCTTGAACTCCCCCATCACTTCCGAGGGGCAGACTCAAAGCCTCATTCTCGAAACCGGTCCACGCGTGCTCTGTGCCTTGGGCTCCTGCTCAGGTGAGCGGGGGCCCAGGTAGGAGGCTGGTTGACGGGAAAGGTGAATCCCCTCCGACCTCTCTGTTGCCCGGGGCGCTGGACAGATGGCACAGAGAGCCTGCCTGGGCCCCCACGGCCAAGGGGATGCTCTCACCCACCGACTCGGCCACCCAGTAGCCACAGCTCTGGGGGGTTCCGGGCCAAACCCAGTCAAGGCTTGTCCAGCTCATCTGTCTGCCCATCCAGGTGCGGGGGTGAACGGCACTTGGCAAGAGGTTTCCTGTAATACGTGAAACTCATGACTGTTCCATCGAGGCCACTTGAGAATGCTGCAAACAAGGCGCCCATCACCTTGTTTGGGGAGTCGGAGGCTGCCAGCACCCCCCCCCCCGGGGCCTCCCTGTGCACATGGCTCTGACCAAGGCCCACTTAGGTGGACGCACCTGAGACGCAGCGGGTCCCCCCTGCACCGTGTGTCAGAACCACGGCTGGTGGGCGGATACGACCCCCCACAGGGGCAGTAAGTGGCTGATCGCAGGGTCTCACACACTCACCTCCTAAGAGCAGCCGGAATGGCCGGGGTGGGGACGCCGGTGGGTCCCAGCTTGGCTCTGCCTCCGGCTGGCCAGCCCCACGCCCTGCACCTCCAGCCGTGATGTGGGTGGGGCTGAGTGACTGGCAGGGGCGGCCCTGGTAGTTCCAGATTATCATGACGGTTTCGCGGTATCATTTCAAAGCCAGATGAAACGGCCGTATCCCAGATGTAAGTATAGCCCTGGGACACTCAGTGAGACGGGAGCAGAGTTAAGAATAGAAAGCTGTTTACTCAGGGAGTGTTGGCTGAGTCACTGTTTAGTCATCGGGATGTTGTTAAAATATTTGTACGTCTCTGGGCCTGGAAGATGCTGAAAGGTCGTCTCTGCTTCAAAGAGGAGCCGAGATTCGCTATGAAGGGCACCCCTCTCCTTAAAGTACGCATGTTACCGAAGCTGGTTATAGATCTCCTTTAAGGACTGTGTAGTGTTTTCCTGGAATAAACATTTACGGTGCGCTCCCTGTACATCCGCTGCCGTGCCGAGTGCCGGGGACAAAAAGGAGGGTGACAGAGTCTCTGTGCCCGAGGACATCCCGCTAACTTACTCCTTCCTTCAGTGAGTTCTCACTGAGCATCTGTTACGTGCCAGACGCCGCCCCAGCAGCTGCGCAACTCACAGTGTGGATGAGTGGGCGCAGCCCGGTGCGATCAGGCTGCCGTAGGTGGGGACCAGTGAGGTCAGGGCTGCACCCTTGAGGCACCACGCTGGGCGTGGTGGACGGGGCATCACCACGTCACCTGGACGGCTTCCAGGCCTAGGCAGTGCATGCACACATGGACTTAGAGAAGCCCGGGACCCTCCGTAAAGGCGATGACTGCCTCTAGACCACATCTCAACCCCGCACGGGCACACCCTTCACCCTGGAGTGACCTCGGCACCTCAGGGAAGGTAAACAGGGTTGAAACCTTGGCAAGGGGATCACTGCGAAGGCGGGGCCTTGGCTTCAGTGCTCTCGGCAGGGAACGGCCTGTGGCCTCACGGCCCCCAAGACATGGCTGGGGGCTCTGCCGGGCTCAGCGGGGCCCCGTCACGTTTACCACAGGGTAAGTTCAGCTCCCCATCTCCGCTCCCCAGAAGAGGAGGCCTCCCAGACGGTCATCACACGTCACAGGAGTTGTTCTGAGCTTGGTTTGTAAGATGAGCGCAAACTGCTGTGGTGATAGCACGGGTGATCCTGGGCCCGGGGTGAGGCGTCCACTGTGGCCGCAGCCCCTGGACCTCGGTGGTGGGTGTGGAAGAGGGGGCTGGACTCAGGCCCTGAGGTTGCAGACTAGAACCCAGACCTGTGGGGCTCTGTTCCCTGCCTGCTTAGAATGCCGTGTGCACTGGGCATTCACTACACGACAGGGCCTTTATTGGTTGTAATGTAAAAATAACTTCCCCAAATCTTCCAATAAAACTGACCTTCAAGGAAGAAGGACACGTTTACCTTGAAGCTCCGAACACCTTTGGGAGACAGGCAGGCTCTTTAACACGAGTCTTTTGTTTTCTCCTGAAAGAAAGACAGAGGGGGAGAGGCAGAGACAGAGAGAGGGAGAGCCCTGGGACCCTGCGCCCCCGCTCTCCCGGCGCACCCCCAGGGCACCTGGACCCACCGTGGGGCTGGTCGGGCGCAGGGGCCCCGCACCCCGCTGTTCCAGCCCACAGGCTGAAGGCACCACGTCTGTGCTCAACCGTCAGAGTCCCGGGGCCAGCTCAGCGCCTGGCTTACAGGGTCACTGGGTGTGAAGGTCCCGTCTACTCTCGAACCTTCTGAGTCTGGCCTTTAAACCAACGGCAGCGTTTACACAAGTTTTCGCCGCGGAAACCTCTCTGCAAAAAGCAGCTTTCTAGGAATTCCAATACACAACAGAGTTCAAGGCGCAGCTGGGGCCCAGGCAGGCGTCCAGCCCCCGAGCCCTGGGCTAGTGTGCAAACTCCAGTTGCGGTTCTGGAAAACAGTGCGCTGGGCTCCCACGTGCACCTAAACAAATCTGCACCAAAAGATAAGCATCTTCAATTTCTTCTTCCTTCAAATACGTGGAAATTTAAAAGTGGGCGGAGGGAAAAATAAAATACTCTATATTATATTTAATGAAGCTTCTACCCCGTCAAAGTAATTAGTGACCTTCCACCTTTTATAGTCTCCCCCCTGTTTATTTTCATTTCCCGATGTTATCGCCTGGATTCCAGAGGCCCGGGAGCCGCCCAGAATCTGCCATCCACGCTCTGGGGCAGCCTCTCTGTGTAGCGCTCGCGCGTGAGGCTCAGACCTCATCACGCTTTGCTGGACACCCACCCCTGACAGACGGGACCTCTGCCAGGCTGGGCCCCCCTGGTCTCCTGGGGAAGTTCATGGGGGCAGAGCAGCGACCAAGGTGTCACCACTCCAGCCTTACTGGGAGGGAGGTCTCCAGGCTGGGATCGGGGGCTGTGGGGGTCCGGGCCAGGCTGGGGAGCTCATCCCTTTTTGTTCCAATTTCATTAACCTCCTATAAGAAGCAGGTGAAAGCAATTTATACAAATCCTTTTTTCAATTGTGTAAGACTTTCACCTTTTGATAACAGGCAGCCTGCCTGAGGGGGGAGCCGCAGACAGGCAAATTGTGAGACCAGTTTAAAATTTGAGCTCCCTTTTTTTTTTCCCCACTTCTTCAAAAGCTTCTCTGAGGATAAGATAAGAGTGTAATCCCTTCGTTTGGTACAAATGTTTTAAGACTTTGTGTTTCTAAAAATCCAATTTGAATTAGCCTTGAACTTTAAAGCTGTTTTGTCGGCTGAACCAAAAGACATCATGTGACACGTATAATGGACAGCATTGTACGCCTCCTTCCCCCCTCCTGACCCCCACCAGGACACGCCAGGAAAACCGTCCAGAGGCAAATGTCACAACTTCAGAAAGCTACAGTGCTTGTCTCTTTTCAACAAAGACTTTGCTGAGCTTCCCTCCCCGCGGCCTTGAGGAGTCTGACAGCGTAATAGCTGCCCCGCTCTCAGACACACCTGGGCCAACCTTGGCACCATCAGAAGGTCACCGGGCACTGACAGGCTGGCACAGACCCTGTGCCCACTGCTCCTCACGTAGTCGGCTCTGCCCGTCCTTGCCTGGGCCCCTGGCAGGGCAGAGAGAGGGCGCCTCCACTCGGGGGCAGTAGCCGCCCATCACAGGACTTCACCCCAGGACACTCCCTGGGTGCCCACGGGGTCCCAGGCGCCACGCGGGAGCCTGTGTGAGCCTCAGACGTGGACAGAGTGAGGCCCACGGGGCAGGACAAGGCCAGAGCTGGGCTGAGCAGAGGCCCCGGCACTGGCCGGAGGGTGGCCCACTGGGCGCAGGAGACACCCAGATACCCAGGAAGCAGCCCCGCAGCACAAGGGTCTGACCTAAGGAGTTCGCTGCACTGGAGGTGGGCAGAGGCCGGGCAGCGGGTCTGCCACAAGGGCCTCCCAGCTCACCACCCCCAACTTCACTCATGTTCATGGGCCTCTCAAGACTTTGCCAGGAGTGGATCATCCCTAGAAGCTCTGTAGGTTAGATTTTTTTCCCACTATTACATCCTTTTTTTTTAAGTTGTGATAAAATATACATAACCTAAAATTTACCATTTTAACCATTTTCAGCTACAGCTCAGTGGCATCAAGTACATTCACGTTGTTGGGCAGCCATCGCCACCATCACTTCCAGAATTCTTCATTTTACAAAACTGAAACTCTGTCCCCGTTAAACACTGACTCCCTGCTCCTGGTCCCCCTTCTCCTTTCTGTCTCTGAGGACCTCATATGAGTAGAATCATGCAATATTTGTCCTCTTGGGACTGGCTCATTTCATTGAGCATAATGTCCTCAAGGTTCATCCACGGTGTAGCAGGTGACAGAATTTCCCTCCTTTTAAAGGCTGAATCGTATTCCATTGTCTGTATGTATCACATTTTGTTTATCCATCATCTGTAGATGGACCCTTGAGCTGCTTCTGTCTTTCGGTTATTGTGAATAATGCTGCTGTGAACATCGGTGTACTAGGGTCTGTTTGGGTCCCTGTTTTCAGTTATTTTCAGTATATAGTGAGAGGTGGAATCGCTAGATGGTATGGTAATTCTACATTTAACTTTTTGAAGAATCACCAAGCTGTTTTCCATAGTGGCTGCACCAGTTTACATTCCCATCAGCAGTGTATGAAGATTCTAATTTCTCCACATTCTCCCCAAATTTTATTATTTTCTGTTTTATTTTATAGTAGCCATTCTGACGGGTGTGAGGTGGAGTCCCCTTGTGACTTTGATTTGCATTTTCCTGATGACTGCCGACAGCAGAGCATCTTTGTATGTGCTTATTGGCCATTTGTGTACCTTTCAACTCTGTCTATTTTTGAACTGGGTTGTTTAGTTTTTTGGTAGTCGAGTTGTAGGAGTTTTTTATTCTGGATATTAATCCCCTATTAGATATGTGATTTGCAATTATTTTTACTTATTCTGGGGGGTGTCTTTTCACTCTCTCAATGGCATCCTTTGATTGATGCACAGAAGTTTTTAAGTTTGATGAAGTCAAATTTATCTATTTTTTCCTTTGGTTTCCTGTGCTTTTGGTGTCATATGCAAGAAATCATGACCAAATCCAATGTTATGAAAATTTTCCCCCGTGTTTTCTTCTAACGGTCTTGTAGGTTTTCCTCTTACCTTTAGGTATTTGATCCATTTTGAGTTAATTGTTGTATTGGGTGTGAGGTGAGGGTCCAGCTTGGTTCTTTTGCATGTGGGTGTCCAGTTTTCCTGACACAATTTCTTAAGAAGACTATCCTTCCCCTCAAAGGTTTTTTAAAAGTCAGTTTGTTTCTATATAATATATGGAAAAAAACAGGTAATTTTTAAGTAAAAGAGTTTTATTTCAGGTTGGTATATTTTTTAAAAATATTATAAAATTAATTTAATATTATCTTATAAATATTGATAATATATAAAGCTGAATTTTGACTGCCCTGCCTAACACATGTCGCATGCTATTCAATTGGCTTTAAATTAATTATGTAAGAAAAAGTATAATTCATGAAAAGTCAACTTGACAATAATATATCATGTTTAGTTTGGGAACCGAATACATATTAAAATGTAAATTGAAATTTAACTAGGTGTTATGACTCCAATAATAGACAAAAAATGCTTTAATGACCTGATGTTTGAAAATTCTTTCTTTTTCAATTAAAAAATGGTATATTTTCATAATTTCTATGTTTTACTTATGAATTACAAGATAAAATGAAAAGTTTCAGGCCACTATTTGTAAGGAAGCCTTTGCAAATAAACACATTTCAGTTGTGGGTGGCCTGAATTCTTAATAAAGTAAAAGCCAGGTTGGACATAGTCGCCTGGAGTTTCAGCTCTGAGCGTGTCCCTGGAGTGCGGGGGCCATGACGGGGGGAGGGGCCTTGGGAGCCGGCGCCACCAGCGGGCCACTCGCAGATGCGCTTGGAGCCCATCTTTCCAGGTCCTGCCTGCCGCCAGTTCTGCATCCTGGGAGCCGACTTCACTGCCTGCCCCTCAGTAGAAAAGCGGAAAGTTTAGAGCTTGTAAGTGTGTGAACCTTCCACGCTGGCCGGCAGCGTAAAGGCCGAGATGTGCTGTCTGAGGGAAGATGCTCTGGGGGAGGACGGTGTCTGAAGGGGACGGAGCCGGTGGGCCAGGCAGGACCACGGGAGGGACAAAGGGGTCTGGGAATGAAAGCAGCAGGACGGGACGACGGGCTGGATGTGGGTTAGGAGAGCAGAGGTCAAGGTGCTGGTTTGAGACTCATGCCACTGACCGTGAGGGGCTGAGCAGGGGGCACCTGAGCCCTGTGAGGACGGGCCTGGGACGCCAGGGGAGATGTCTGGCCAGCCCGGCCCGAGGCTGGAACCAGAGAGTGAACTTGGGGTGCTCAGGTGCCGGAAGCCAGGGACAGAGACCAGGGGGTCTGTCTGCTAATGGGGGCTCCCAGTCGAGGCACAGCGCCGTGGTCCCCTCCCCAGCGCCTAGCTTTCAGCTTGATCCAGTGACTCGTCCCTGAGAGAGGGTCTCTGAGCCCCGCCTCACGGACCAGCAGGGTCTCTGCAGAGCTCGAGGAAGCACTCCCTGCAGTGTAGACAGAGTGACCCGCGTCTGGCGACGTGTCTGACAGGTGGGGACAAGGACGGCGTGTGTGTTTGCGGCCAGTGCCTTGATCCCGCGGCTGTTCCCCAAGCATCTTCCAGGGGCCTTTCAAGTTGGTGAAGCTGGTCCAGCCCACGTCACACCCGCTAGACCAAAGCAGAGGAGCCCCTGCTGCGTTTCCGCTCATCCCGCCTGACCCGTCCCTCCACAAGGCCGCGTCCTGAGCCCCCAGACACCCGTGGCCACGGGCACTCGCACACAGCCTCTCCCTGACGCCCCAGGAGGTGAGGGACGCCTTCCTGCTGAGGACCCGGCCGACGAGTGGCTCCTGAGCTCGCAGGGCACAGCCCGTGCCTCGTCACAGCCTTGCTCGAGGACCCCGGGCTGCCAAACCCGGACAGGGCCACCCTTGGGGGGTGCCTGCTGTCCCTGGCACCTCACATCTCTCGACCTCACTAACGCTGCTCGCCCCCCGAACTTCTGCAGTAAAGGGGGTTTGTGTGCCACAGGGGGGATGGCGGGGGTGGCCGCAGGCCAGGTCCTCCAGAGCCCACGGGCCCCGGAGCAGGACAGCGCCACCCCCTCGGCTGGAGGAGAGTGGGGGACAAGGCTCACCCCGCGGGCGGCGGGCCCCCTGCCCAGGGGTCTCCCTGCAGTTCTGGGCCGCGGGGCCGAGCTTTTCCACGTGTGTGTGGACCTGACGGGAGCGAGGGCGACCTCCCTGCAGACATGGGGTTCGGGGTGCCAGTGGAGACCAGCCCACGGAGGGGCCCTGATGGCAGTGGGGGCCTGTGATGAGAGCCCCTGATGTGGGCCAGCCTCTCGGAAGATGCCAGAGGGGCCTCGGGAGGGCGGGGTCGCCACCTGCCCCACGGCTGCCCCCGGAGACGCGCGTTTTGGGCGGTCCAGCGACCTTTGACCTGCATATTTGGGGAGGCCAGAAAACGTGCATGTTACTTGGACAGGAAAACGCGTCTGTCCCTGTAACCTGAGGGTAGTGACCGCCGTGGTCACAGACACCGGGGCAGGTGAGGGGGGGTTTCTGCCTGGGCTGCATGCCCGTCTCGGGTCCCCACCTCGGGGGTCAGCGCAGCCTCGGCCTGGAGCTGGGCAGCTTGCAGACGAAGGGACAGGGGAAGGGGGGACTTGCCCAAGAGGCACGGGTCACCTGTGCTTGCATTTCGGGGCGGGGAGGACAGCCCACCAAGTCCCTCTAGGAGACCCCGAGGGTGAGACAGGCCGCACATCCACTGACGAATAGGAGGAAACCAGCACGTGAGGCCGAGAGGGACAGGCCCAGACTCATGGGACAGTGTGGGATGGCCCCGGTCCCTGGGCCTCTGCTCCGTGAACCCTGCCCTCGCCTGTGACGCAGGCCCGGGGAGGGTGGCATTGACGGGGGGACCAGGACATGGACACCTGAGCCCCTGGGGCCTCAGGGCAGGATCCCTGGCATATCGTCCCGAGAAGCTGAGGCTCAGGCACCTTCAACTCACGTTCTCTCAACCTGGGGGTCACACTGGGTCTCTTGTTCTTGAGGGTCACACTGGGTCTCACCTGTAAAAATCATACACCATGATTCATGAGTCAATGTTCTGAAAAAATGTCCAACCGAATATTTCCTTGTTTTGGTCATTCTTTCTTACTTTAGTTTTCTTCTGTGGGCTTTTCAAACCAAGGAAACTTCTGGGGGTCGGGGGGAGGTTACATATTAAAAGGTTTAAATTTTATTTATTTATTTATTTTTACAAATTTATTTATTTTTATTTATTTATTTTTGCCTGCATTGGGTCTTCATTGCTGCGCGCTGGCTTTCTCTAGTTGCGGCGAGCGGGGGCTACTCTTCATTGCGGTGCGCGGGCTTCTCATTGCGGTGGCTTCTCTTGTTGTGGAGCAAAGGCTCTAGGCACGTGGGCTTCAGTAGTTGTGGCTCGTGGGCTCTAGAGCGCAGGCTCAGTAGTTGTGGCGCACAGGCTCAGTTGCTCCGCGGCATGTGGGGTCTTCCCGGACCAGGGCTCAAACCCGTGTCTCCTGCATTGGCAGGCGGTTCTCAACCACTGTGCCACCAGGGAAGCCCCAGTTTAAATTTTAAATAACTAAATAAACCATTTTCATTTAGGAATTCCAGCACTAAACCACTTTAAGAATTTCAGTTGACTATTACCGTGGATTTTCAGCTGGCTGTATGCATCACAAAATTACTCAATAAATAGGCACGTGCTAGAGAGATTTTTTTTTTCTCTGCCTGTATCTTTATCCCGGAGCTGCTGTAACAAAGTGCCACAAACTGGGTGACTTAAAAAAACAGAGATCGATTCTCTTCCAGTACTGGAAGCTAAGTTTGCGATCAAGGTGTCAGCAGGCCAGGCTCTCTGAAAGCTCTAGAAGGTGATCATATGGGGTTTGTTGTTTGTTTTGTGGTGAGAATGCTTCAGATCTACTCTCTTGGCAAATTTCAAGTATTTAATACAGTATTATTAACTATACCATGCTGTACATTAGATCCTCAGACCTTAATCACTTATAACTAAACTTTGTACCCATTGACAGGCAGCTCCCATTTCCCCACCCATACCCT
This sequence comes from Eubalaena glacialis, assembly GCF_028564815.1. Lineage (NCBI taxonomy): Eukaryota > Metazoa > Chordata > Mammalia > Artiodactyla > Balaenidae > Eubalaena > Eubalaena glacialis. The sequence continues at coordinate 128,544,058 of NC_083723.1, read as the reverse complement.
CAACAACCATTCTACTCTCTGTTTCTGTGAGTTTGATTTTTTTTTTGATTCCACATATAAAAGCAATCATACGGTATTTGTCTTTGTCTGATTTATTTCACTTAACCATAATGCTCTCAAAGTCTATCTATGTTGTTGCAAATGGCATTATCTCATTCTTTTTTATGGCTGAGTAATATTCCATTGTATATACGTACCACATCTTCTTTATCCATTCATCTGTCGATGGACACGTAGGTTGTTTCCATGTCTTGGCTATTGTAAATAGTGCTGCTGTGAACATTGGGGTGCATGTGTCTTTTCGAATTAGTGTTTTTGTTTTCTTCAGATATATGCCCAGGAGTGGGATTGCTGGATCCTATGGTGGCTCTATTTTTACTTTCTTGAGGAACCTCCACGCTGTTCTCCATAGAGGCTGTACCAGTTTACATTCCCTCCAACAGTTCAGGAGGGTTCCCTTTTCTCCACATCCTCACCAACACTTGGTATTTGTTGTCTTTTTGTTGGCAGTCGTTCTGACAAACGTGAGGTGATATCTCATGGTGGTTTTGATTTGCATTTCCCTGATGATTAGTGATGTTGAGCATCTTTTCATGTGCCTGTTGGCCATCTGTATGTCTCCTTTGGAGAAATGTCTGTTCAGAAGGCTCCTTCCTTGTCTCTCTAGTTTTAGGTGCTTCTGGCCACCCGTGGTGCTCCCTGGCCTGACAATGCATCACTCCCGTCTCACCTCCATCAACACTTGGTGCTCTCCCTGTGTGTCTGACCTTCTTCTTATAAGGACACCAGTCATATTGAATTAGGGGCCACCCTTTGACTTGATCCTAACTACATGTGCAACAATCTTGTTTCCAAAAAAGGTTACAGTCTAAAGTGCTTGCGTGTCTTGGTCCATCCAGGCTGCTGTAACAAAAAAGTAGACTAAGTGGTTTAAACATCAAACATTTATTTCTTACAATTCTGAAGGCCAGAAGCCTGAGACGAAGTTGCCAGCAGATTCGGTGTCTGTTGAGGGCCATCTTCCTGGTTCATAGACGGCCGTCTTCTCACTGTGTCCTCACGTGGAGGAAGAAATGAGAGAACTCTCTGGGGTCTCTTCCTTAAGGGCACTGACCCCGTCACAAGGGCTCCACCCTCCTGACCTAAACACCTCCCAAAGGCACCACCTCCGAATACCATCACACTGGGGGTTAGGATTTCAACAGATGAATTTTGGGGGTGATACAAACTCAGTCCATAACTTGGGAGTTGGGACTTCAGCATTTCTTTTCTGGAGATGACACAGTTGAACCCATAACACTACCTGAGGGTGCTGTTTACTTTTGCATGAGAGAGAGACTTTCACTCATGTATTCTGATAGTTCTGTATTATTCTCAGATGGGCGGGAAGGGCAGGTCCCAGCCGCTCACCAGTGCTGTCCTCCCACAACCCGAACCTCACTCTGGACCAAGGAGACCCCGCTGGGTAATAGCCAAGGATGCAGGCAGGGTGGAGTGCCTGGCCTGCTAGACAGTGACCATGTCTGGAACCGGCCACTTTGGGAATGGCCCCTGCGGTACCGGGTGGCTGATGAGAAATCAGTCCTATAAATGAATATCTGACCCCCAGCCAAAGGCATTATTCTCTCCTCTAAGATCCAAAAGAGTCTGTCAGTAGTTTACCTGTTATAGCATTTATCACGTGTTCCACGTGTCGGGGTCATTTATGTTGACGGCAGTCTACCTACCTCCCTGGGTGAAAAGACCCTCAGAAAGGGAACTACGTCTCTCTTGTGTTTACGGCCCTCGCGGCACGATGGAGCGCCTTGCACTTACAAGGACTTAAAAATTCTTGATGAACAGACACTAATGGATTAGTTAGCTAATGTGCGACCTTCTCGGTAATAGGTCTAACGTATCTCTTGGTCCAGTTAGACTGTAGATTAACGAAGCCTCTGAGAAATGGGGGGAATAAATGGGGGATTCCAGAAGACAAGATACTGAAGAAGGTTTTCTTGGGCGAGGCGGTTCTGTAGCGGCCTCCTTGCCTCCCTGCCTCCCTGCCCACACCGCCAACACACGAAGCCCATCAGCGGAGGGATTTGGAGGAAGTTGACTCACATGTCATCACTCAGCACTAACACCACGGTGTATTTGCCTCTCAAAATAGAGGAGGGGCTCATGCCAGAGGTCCTGCCGCTGTCCAGTATGACAGAAGAGGGACAAAAACAGAGAATAAGCCTCAATACTTGATGAGTGTCCTGAATTCTCATTCTGAAAAAATTCTCGTTAACCCTCCAAAAATTCTTCTTCCGTCGACCTGCTCAGACCGTCAGCCTCCTCTTTGCGTGGCCCGTCCCGTGGTCTCGCCCCCGCTATCTTAGGGGGGAAGCTTGTTCCTGCGGCTTCCACGCCTGTCAGTGTGGTCTGGGTTCTGCCTCTGTTTCTCTGAAGCTCCTAAACGCTGAGAAGCAGACAGGAAAGGGGAAGTGGTCCCACATCCCAAGAGAAGGGGCCGGTAGGCCCCAGCGTAGTTGCCGGGGGTTGGTCAGGACTGAAGAATATGGGGAAGCACCTCTTTGGGGCCCAGGAAGAGAGTGGCCAACGCTTTCCTTCCACTCCACAGGGGCTCTGGGGTCCCCTGGAGAGCCTGACCCCCCAGCTGGAGTGGAGACTGGGGGGACACAGGCTTACAGAGAACTGGACAGAAAACCCGGAACCCTGACTGCCGGTGGGCAAGGAGGCAGGGGGCCCCCATGACCCCAGGGGGCCCAGGACCCAGGTCAGGAGGGTTTCTGCTCGGGGGAGCAACTCCGTCAGAAAGAACTGGGGACTCTGGTTTTGGCTGCAGAGCCGTGTGGGCAGGGCAGTCGTGGGCAGCCAGGCGGGGGGAGAGGCACCATGTACGCGTGTTGGGTATACCTCCTTGGGACCCCTGAGGGTCGGGACATCCTGCAGGAGGGCGAGGCCCAGAGAGCGCCCCCCAGCGGGTCAGAGGCCAGGACAAGAAGGAGGGTTGCCTGCCTGGAGGAGGAAGGAAGCCGGAAGCTCGGGTGGGTGTGGAGGCCTGAGTGCACAGAGATCACACGTCGGGGGCCGCCGGCCAGACTACGAAAGGACAGACCGCTTTGCACCGTCCCCGAGGACCGCAACGGTTGTGTGCCACCCAGGAGTCACCCGGAGCAGAGAAACAGAACCTGCGGGGAGGCCCCGGCGCCGCAGAGGAAAGCTCTCGCCCTGTGCAGTGCCTCGAGTGACCGTGTGCTTCCAGCCGGGTCTGAACCCATCTCTCAGGGAAGGTCAGCGCGGGAAGACGCCCTCAGACTCCCCGTTGTATGTAGCACACGTAGAGGCAGGGACGATGAGTTGTTTTTAAAAATAGCCTCCCTTTCTACAAGTGATTATTTGTAGAATTAGCTGATAGTTCAAAAACGCTGCATTCATTGGACACGTTCATTCAGATTATTCTGATTTTATCATTCTTCCCAAATCCCACGTTTATTGCAGATTCGTTTATTCTTTGCTGCCGCCTCCCTCTGTGTGGTGGGGAGAGATTGCAAAAGGTCATTTATAAGAGGTTAGAAAAGAGCAGTCACCCCACAAGAGTCAGGCAAAGCAGCCTCTCGCCCGAGGTGAGGCGTGGATTTGGGGGAGGCGCGTGGGGTCCTGGTGGCCGCCAGTGGGAGACAGAAGTGGGTGGCATGTGTGTCATGGCCGCTGACGAATGGCTTCGCGTCAGCCCCTTAAAGCCACGTGCGGTGCTTTGGCACCTGGAGGCTCCGAGCGGGCCAAGCAGGCGTCACAGCGAGACGTACGGGTGAGGCTGAGTGGACGGGCCACACCCACTGGGAGGCCGGGCTGCGCTGTCCACGGGAAGTGACCGGGCTCCTCCGGGGGCTGAGCGGAGAGGTCCAGATGCTCGTCCCCGCGGACACTCACGGGCCGAGGACCCGGAACAGGCAGCCTCCTGCGCGGCGTCCCCCAAGACGGTGATGTCAGGCCGCGGGTGCAGGTCCAGCGCGGCCGTGAGGCCAGGACGGGGTGCGGGCGGTGCCAGCGCTGGTGACCGGGCCCTCCCGCGTCCACGCAGAGCAGCTGAGCACTGCGGGCAGGTGACACTGACCGGCCAGCCGGCTGTGCTCGCAGACACACACGGGCATCACTTCTGCCGACACCGAGAAGGCCCTGATCTCCAGTCCACTGGAAGCACGGCATTTACACGTGGGCAGTGTGGCCAATGTGTCCCTCCATCGACTGCTTTCTTGTATGAGACCTCGGGGTCCCCCGACGGGGTGTCTGCCAGTCACCCCAGCCTGTGGGCTCTGCCCTTGCCAGGGCTGTTGAGTCCCCACAGGCTCCTGGGGTTGCGGTCTTCATCCCTTGTTCTGGGGGCAGTTGGTGTCTCAGATAGGTTTGGTTGAACAAAGAAGCTTAGCTCATCTGAGATTTCACCCCGGAGTTCTCCAAGCCAGCTCCTCCCGTGACACTACATGTCACTCGCTGCTTCGCCTGCGGGGTCCTTACCCTCTTGGGGTGTGAGCACGGCCACCTCGGTCCTGGAGGCTGGCCTCTTCCCACCTCGGCAGGAGCCGCCGGGAAGGTAGGAGCCCCCCAGACGGCAGAGCCACGTCCTCCAAGCCCGCGCGCCCCTCGGCGTTGCCGGCTCCTGGCGGATTTGCTGGGAGTCGCTGTCGTCAGCATCCAGGGCCGATGGTTCCTGGAGTGGCTGAGAGTCAGCATAGCCGAGAGGAAGGACCTGATACCAAGGCAGGGCCTGTACTGTAACTGCTGGTCCCTGTTCAGGTCACAGCTGGGGTCAGCAGAGCTCGGAACCAACTAGAAGAAGGCTGCGCGCCGTGCAGAGCCCGTGGGACCCGGCCCACTCCTCGGACCTACGCCAGCAGCCTTAGGTCTGTGCTCCCCGCCCACGCTGCCCCTTCTCCTGCCCTGCTTCCTTTGGGGCCTTCGCAGGAGGAGAACACGTGTCCGAAGGACCTGGCCGCTGGGACCCATGCACAGACCCCAGGCTGCCCCATCCTCGCCAGGCTCCAGGCCCTGACCCACCCCGGCGCCCGCGTGGGGGTCCACTGTCCCCGAGGCAGTCCCGTCACGGACCCACCGCCCAGCCTGTGGCTTCACAGTGTGCGTCTCCCAACCTGCGGGGAGACAGCTCTTGGCAAAGACCATCGTGAGCAGGTTCACTCATCAGGACAAAGGTGGCACAAAAGGCCCCAGATGCAGATATGGAAGTGGGAGGCGTAGTGTTTCCAGGAGAAGCTCGCCAGGCTGGGTGACGTGTTTCCCTGGGAAGCGGGTTCCGTGCTGTCGCCCATCTGAGTGCTCCCGTGAGAGCCCACGCTGGCTTTGCTAGGGCTTCAGGATGTTGATTTTCTGAGGAAGAAAATAGTTTGAACGTTGTACTCAGTAGCAATTATGTACCACAGTTTCTAAATTCATGATTTTTTCCACTTATTTTAAGCCTTGTTGGGTGTCCTTCTCACGTCCCCAAGCCTGCATCATGCCTACAGCTGGTTCTCCCTGCGGAAGGGGTCACCTCTCTCTCGGGACCACCAGCGAGGTTTCCTGGGGTGGTCACAGCCCGCCCTGCGGGAAAGAGGAGGGACCACTCTGATCATCCCGGCCTGAGTCGTGAGGCCAGGCTGAGCCAACAATCAATGAAAATACACCCACATCTATCCGACGTACTACACTGGTAGCGACAGTAACTAACCTGGCATCTGTAGGGTCTCCGTCAGACTCAATCATGAACATAAGTTTTAAAAGTAATCTGACTTAAGTTTCCATAGCGTTAAATGTCACTCATGAAATCACACAAGCCATCGAGCTCACCTAAGACCAACCACCACCTTCTGGTCAAGGATGAAACACGGAGGGGATGCCTTCGTGCCGACTGGTACTTGCACACCTCAGGCTGTGGAGCTTTATCACTTATGTAATTCTTTTCTTTAAGACTAATCACCAAATCTGTAGCTGGGGGCAAGAATGCGACTTATCAGTGATCAGAGCTTGGCCGCTTCCACGTCCTTACGGCTCCTTCACTAGGTGGACGGAGCCCACGCGGCCTGGGTGATTCGCTCCGTCCTGGGTCTAAGTCTCGCCAAGTGAATCCTGTCTCAGGAGCTGGGTTGGGGCCCGTGTCACCCATGACAGAGCAGCAGAGAGCAGGGGGGCGGCAGATGGCAGAGTCAGGCGAGCGTTCGCCCAGGGTTAAGGGCAGGTACGGGGCACACCCGCCAATGCGCTCACTGTGATCCTGTAAAACTCTAGACCCATCACTGAACAGGTGGCTCCCAGCACTCCAGGGTGGGTGTCGGGGGTGCTGGCCTCTTCCTTGAGGCTGTGACTCGCTGCGGGGGGGGTCAAGGAACTGCTGCTGACCAAGAATATGGATTCCGGGGATTTCTTTTTTCTTTTTTCTTTACAAAATCTCCAAAAGCAAAGACAGAGCAGTAGAACGATAGCGCCAAACCAGCCTATTCTGACAGGTGATTAATTACATAACAACCAATGAGGAAAGCTAGACTCTCTAGAGGGGGCCCCCGGTATCAGGCCATGGGGTGTATCACCTGAGTTCTGTTCTGTTCAACATCTTTGTCAGGGACTCAGTTAAGGACGTCTAATTGGATTTAGTAAAGGTTCGAATGGTTCAGGCTAGGAGGGCAGTAGGAACAGAGAAGGTGGGATGAAAGTCCATCTCACGTTGGAATTCTAAGGTGAGGACCTGCCCACCCTGAGTGCACAGGTCAGCAAGAAGGACCGTGGGATTCCGCAGCTCCCTGAGGCCACCATACCGGTTACCCACACCAGAGGACGCACACTGGCCCCGCGGCTGATGCTACCCACACGTGTGTTTTGCGTGCCTGGCTGTCAGTCTCCAGGACTGCAGTAACGGCACCACAAACCACAGCCCCAAACAACAGAAGGGTACTGTCTCGTGGTCTCGGGCCAGAGTCTAAACCACGTGCGCACAGGCAGTGCGCTCGGGGAGCCTCCCTGCCTCTGCCGGCCCTGGGTGCTCCCGGCTTGCAGCTGCCTCCAACCCCCCTGTGCCTCCCCATTGCCTGCTCTCTGTGTGCGTCTGTGTCCAAACTCCCCTTCTTATAAGGACACCACCCACCTGGAGCAGGGCCACCCTAATGACCTCACTTGATCACCTCCACGAACACCCTGTCTCCAAACAAAGTCACATTCTGAGGTACCGAGGGTGAGGACTTCAGCACGTGAATTTGGGGGACACAGTTTGGCCCATAACAGCCCACTCAGTGTTTTCAAAATTGAGAAATTTTACTTAGATCGTTCAGAAGTCTGACTTTTACCACCAGGCCCACCTTCCCTCCCGGCGCATCTGCTGAGCAGGGTCGGGGGTTGGGGGATTCGCAGGGGCTCTGCCTCGAGGCTCTGCCTCGTCTTGCTGCTACACTGGCCTCTCCACCTGCAGGGCCAGCTCAGCCCCCAAGAGCGTGGCAGTCACAGCCCCCGATTTCCACCGCCCCATGCCCCAGGAGGCCTTTAGGCATCTCTTCAAAGGAATATGTGCGCTGAAATAATGATGAAATTAAAAAAGAAGTAGAGAGAGAAGCATGCTAGCACACCCGGAACGTCCTCGGGCAGAACTGCGGTGTCCTGCGGAGGGGTCCACGGCCCCGGGACTCGCTAGCCTGGCCGCCCCCGAGGGGCCCTCAGTTCTCGGCTCTGCCTTCAAGCGGCCGCGTGAGAGTCAGGAGAACCAGAGGGAACGGACTGGAAGGGATTGCACGGCCGGGGCAGAGGGAAGGACGGGAGGAAGGGGATGGGTTAGCGCCTTCAGGTCATGGGTTGGCAGCGTGGCAGCTGCTCCTGACGACAGGAGCATCACAGCGTGTGGAGTAAGAGCCTTATTTCAGCCGCAGGTACAGGCTTCCTGGCATCAGGGCCGCGCCACTGAGCCGGCCGCCTCGGGACAACCCTCCCCGGATGTGGTGAGGCGAGGGGCCCGGCCACAAGGGGAGGGCCACGCCGATGGGGCTGTTTCCTAGGTGACAGGGTTCAGAGGGGCCGTGAGGTCATGGGAGGGGGGCCTGGGAGACCTGGGGTGACGGGCACGGGATGGCAGAGCGCCGAACAAGCCCCGAGCCCGCTGTTCCATGACACGGGGCTCTCGACTGTGACACCAGGACACTCAGGTGCCTCCCGCATGGTGGGGCGTCCTGCTGTGTCCCTGCCTCCGCCCAGCAGGTGCCAGGAGCACCTCCCCTCCCGCTGTGCAGCCAAAGCTGTCCCCACACGTGGCGGAGGCCTCCCGGATGGTGGGGGGGGGTAAACAACACACACGAGCACACATGTGCACACACGCACACACACGCACACGAGACCCACTGCTCTGCCCGTGCGGGGCCGCAAGGACCCGGCCCTCCCATATGAGTCCAGCACTGGGTCCCAGGCCAGTGGACTCGGGGATGTCAGGGTCAGGCTGGGCCGTGTTCAGACCCCAAGCCCCGCCGGCGACGTGGCCTCACACAGGGTCTCCGTCCTGATGCACCTGCCTTTCATCGGGTTGGAGACAGAAACGGAAAGTGCAGAGCACTGTCGCTGCTCGGTTGTGTCCAAGACAACTGGGTATTTTTCTCACCCAAGAGAAATGCTGAAGAAATTGTCAGCTCACAGCATCGACAGGAGGAGAAGTCTAGTAGGATAAAAACACGCCCAGTCTCATCTTCCAGGGGACATGGATGACCAGGATTTACTCCTTATGGGCTGGTAAAAAGAGATCCATCTCACCAGCTCTGTCATTTTGCTATAAATGGGAATCTCATTCCCTGCCGCCCCCCGCCCCCGCCCCGTTTGGAAGTTTAGCAACAGAGCGCCAGCTTTGTCCCCCTGAGTGGGGTTGGCGGCCGTCTCCTCTTTTCTGGGAACTTGGCTTCCCAGGGGGCCTGGGTGTCTGCCGGAGGCTCAGGCTCTGGGCTCCTCGTGGGACCAGGCCTCCATGCTCACCGCCAGCCCTCCTCGCCTCGAGGGACAGCCGAGCCCCTCACGACAGGACTGGAAACTCTTGGGGACAGTGCTGGAAAAATAAGTATGCGTGTGTGTCTCTTAAGCAGAGTCTGTTTTCCCCTCCTCTTGGACGCCCAGAGATCCTATATCTCCCAGGCTCCCTTGCAGCTATGTGTGCCCACGTGCATCCACTCAGACCAGCGGAACGTGGCAGAAGTGACCTACACGATTCCCATGATGGACTCTAATGGTCTCCCCACAGTCATCCGCATTCTCTCTCTTTCTGGGTCAGCCATTTGGAGGGGGAACCAAGGAGGATGCTGAGGCCCCGTGGGGCTGTGCAGCCAGGAAACAGAAGGAGTTTGGTTCCCTGGGGGAATGAGCAGGGACAGTCCGCACCACGACTGACGTGCACTGGACAGCACAGGGAGGGAAGAAGTCTTTAGTGGGTCAAGTGCACTGAGATTCTGAAGTTGCTGTAGCAGTTAGTCTACTTTGACTACTCTCTCCCTCAAGTAGAAAACTGGAAAACAGTCTCAATTTTCTACTCTCTCACCTCTTATGTATCATTTTAATAACATGTCTATTTTAGTACCTAAATATATTTCTTCTCTTTCTCACTGTCCCTATTGCCACTGCCTTAATTCAGGTCCTAATAATCCTGCAACAGAATCATTGGGAGAAATAAGTTTTGAGGAGCACCTAGTCATACCTTCACGTGTCTGAAAGGCCAGACAAGGAGAGATGGGGATTACGTTTGTTCTGAACGTTCCAGAAAGCACAGCTAGAACTGGCTGGGGGAAGTGGAGGGAGCTCATATTTGAGCCCAGGGGCCCAGGGCCCAAAAGCTGCCTGGCTCCCCCAGCGTGTGGGTGATCAGGGGCCCCTGGTGCACAGAGTCCAGCACCCTCTGGCCCGGTGCCTGCTGCAGCCAACCCGGGACCACAGCTCCTTCCCCTTCTCGGTTTCCTTTGGGAGCCTGGAGCTTGCTTCCCACGTAGCCCCCCTCCCTCCCTTCTCCTCTGCCCCCAGCACCCCCCTCCTCTGCCCCAGCGCCCCCTCCTCTGCCCCAGCACCCCCCTCCTCTGCCCCCCTCTTCTGCCCCAGCGCCCCCTCCTCTGCCCCAGCGCCCCCTCCTCTGCCCCAGCGCCCCCCTCCTCTGCCCCCGCAGCCAGCCCCTCTCCTGACTCTCCTGACTCGGCCAGCCCTGACTCCGCAGCTGGAGAGGTTGCCCGGAGCCCTGGCCCCATGGCCTCGCCTCCCAGGTGAGCAGACCCTGCCGGATGTCTTCTTTGTTCACTTCTGGTGATTTTCCCCTCTGGGTTTTCATTGTCCCTCCTTGAATTCTAACGTCCCAGGATGCCCCAGCCCAATTAGGGACAGGGCTGTGTTCTGCCCCCTGGGACTTCTAAAGCCTACACAGTCAGGGGGGATCTGAACAGAAGGAGGTGACATTTAGCTCCGGGAGCAGGTGTGTGAAATCCTAAGCTCTATATCCCTGTGGCTGCACTGCCATGGATGAGACCCCTGAGGAAGCAGAGGCTAGACGCTACCAGAGAGATGCCCTCTGTGCAGGGGAGAGAGGGTCGCTGGCCTTCCCACCACTGCGTCTCCTAGAACTCTGAGAAATCCAGCTGTCGTGTCTGTTAGAGAGAATTTTCTAACCCAGCACACTACCTTCCATGCCTCACGCGTGCTTTTAGTTCCTTGCAGGAGGAGAGGGGCTAAAAGAATAGTCAGAGGTCAAAATCGTCTTTGTAATTTTCTGGGAAATAAAATTAAGCAGCTCCGTCCAGACCTATCAGGTTAGGAGCGTTTGTACAGAATGTCCGTGACTTCTGTGATCACTTCTGCCACGCGGAGCCCGGGGAGCGTCTCGTGCAGCCCCAGCAAACAGGCCTGGCTCCATCCGGAGCGGGACTTGGCTTAGGGCAGCATCTCCCTCTGGCACGTGGCCTCCCTCCGTCAGAGGAGGTGGGATCGCAGGTGACCCTCCCAGGCTCACTCAGCATCTAGCCGTGGGTGGCCTCTCATCACCCTGAAAGGGGTGCCAGTTCTCAGGTGACAATTAATCTCTATCCAGGACCCTGTGTAAGAGCCAGACTCTGGCAGAGAAAATTAATGGAAGAACACTTCCAGCTCTTAATGATAATTTTTATTGAGCCCCACTTGGTTTGTTGTTAAATTGTGACTATGACCCATAATATGTCTGAAAGAAAGGATAAAGATATTATATACCTACGGGTGATTACATTGCATTCTTTGGTTTATGAACCTCTAAGTCCCACAGAGAGAATTATCCATCACAAGGCACCTTCATGGCTGATGTTAACTGTCGAATCCTAAATTGCTTGAGAATATGTAATGGCAGAGCTCTCACTTCCGACTGTGGGTCTGTGGTCACACACGGAAGGCGCGCCCGGGGACGGGCATTTCAGATGGAACCAGGGACGATGACCGTCCCAGGCCCCTCTCAGAGCCCTCCCATGGGCTCTACACACCGTCTCCCAGGGGCCTGTGGGCCAACCCTGATGAGCCCCCGCAGTGATCCTGGCGGACACGCAGGAGGGACATGGGCGAGGGTGGGTCACAAACGGCACTCTCGAGGGGAAGGGGAGGAAGTCTCACTTGTTGGGGAAACGAGGCGTGGAGGGAAGGGAAGCCGTGCAATCAGGGGGCACGACCACGGGGGGGAAGGCCTGGCTTTCAGGGGAAGCCGGCCACAGAGCCCGAGAACGGTCATCTGCCACTCCCCTCGGCTTCTACAGAGTAAATGTCAGCGTCCTAAGGACTGTGGTTTCCCCACCTTTTCAGCGACATTTGCTGAAATCGGATAACCACGAGGATTTTATCTTTGAGAATAAAAACCAAAGGTCTTAGATCTCTCACTGGTACTTTGTTTCTGAAGTTGCATGAGGAGCTCTGGGTCTGATGCTGTTGGAAGGAAGAGTTATCTGCTGCCATAACCAATGCAGAGGGACCGGGAGCCTCAGGGATTCTGTCCAAACGCAGCTGTTTACTGTCGCCGCCACCGCATGGCGTCCAGGGGGTTGTGATTCGGACATGCTCCCCACGATGACCTGCACTGGGCGGTGGAGCCTCGCTCTGTGCCTCTGGCCTGTCCCCGGATCTGGGGAGACACGAGTTACTGCTCAGGGTCCCATCACCCACCAGATGCACGTGCACAGGTGGCGAGAAGCACTAGCGCCCACACCGTCGAGTGGATCCTGCCCGCGGTGCTTCCGCGAGCGAGACACGTGGCCACACTGCACTTCCGTGTCCTTGTCTGGAGAACAGAGGTGATAACAGATCTGACCACAAAGGATCATTGTCAGTTTTAAGGAAGACGCCTCGTGCAGTGCCCGTGGGCTGGGACGTTGGCACAGAGTTCATGGCTCACAAGTGTGATCAGAGCAGGTTCCGGTCGGGAAAGGGCTGTTCTTAGACGGCAGGTATTTAACTTTGAAAGTGACAAGAGCAATGGAATGGACACGGTAAACCCCAATAAATGCAGCCATCGCCAGGGCCCTAGACTCCAAGATCTGCCCGTCCATGTGCTTTCCCAAGAGGAACTAGTGCACTGACCTGAGATCTCCTCTCCTCCTCCCTCTGAATGGCCCCAGGAGAAGCTGCCAGACCAGGAGGTACAGGGGAGCAGGGGGGTCACCAAAGCTGCGGGTGACACCTCCTTCCCAGTTCAGACATTCGGTGTCTGCATACAGATGGGCTGGTGCACCCCTCTTTATTGCAGATGATTTTTCCTCTTTGTATTTTTATTACTGAATTGTATCTCCTTAAGCTACAGCTTCAGCATTTGTCTGAACACAGAATTTCCATTTGCCTCCATGGAAATGAAGGTGGAGCCCACACAGCGGAGAAAATGATAATAACAAGTAGCGAGACCCGCCCGGCGCTGACCTCCACCCTCCTCCATGGCTGGACCTCTCTTCTGACCCTTCCCACAAGCCCACGAGGCGAGTCCCACCTCATCCCCGTTTCCGAGGCAGCGAGAAACTGAGCCCCTCGCTCAGGTCAGAGTCAGGAAGTGTCAGAAATGGGGTTGGAATCCTTTCTCTAAAGCACCACGCTGGGTTGCCCCCGGGCCCCATAATGTGAGCAGGAGTTTCTCAGCAGGCAGCACTGAAATGTAAGAGAAATGACCGTCCTGGTCACCTTAACCCCACGCAGAAATTCCAGTTCGAAAATAAGAGCAGCCATTTAGCAGGACACCAGGTGAGCTCTTCAGAGGAACCTGGACCCCGTCGTGATGAGGAGTTGGGAACAGTTGCTGCACTCGGCTGCGCCAATATTACGGCGAGAGGAGAGGTGATGTGCGAGAGGGGGTGCCGGCCAGCGGCTCTCCAGGCACCTGACGTCGAGGGGGGAGGATGTGGAGGGTCTGGCCCCCTCCACGTCGGCCCCTGGCGTCCAGCGTGATGGGCGGGCAGGGGGCAGCTGCTGGGAGTTGGGCAGTGACAGGGCTTGACCTGCAGGGACAGCCAGCCTGCGTGGACCAGGACTTGCGGAGAGGCAGCTTTCTCAGCTGGGACCCGCAAACGGGCCTGGGAGGAAGGTCCGTCTGGGGACACGCCCAGTCGGCCTCTTCCAGACTCCGGGAGTGGCTGGACTTTGCCTCCAGAGCCTCCTGACGCTGTCGCTGTCCTTTGCGGCACAGCAGTGCCCGAACTCGGCATCTGAAGACCGCGGCTGTGGGCCCGGCGCGACTCACGGCCCTGGGGATCCAGAGCGCTGGCGCCCCGCCTGAGAAGGCCGTTCCTGTCACAGGGCGGCCGGCTTCCCGGGGGCCGGGAAGATGTGTCACCTCCTCCTTGGAGCAGCTCCCGTCACTGGGCCGGGTCTCATCCGCTGGAGTCGAGTCCCCGGGTCCAGCCCCCTCGGGCTGCCCGCGGCGCCGGCGGCTCAGGATGAAGAGGTCCAGCGGGACCCCAGTTACTTTCCACAGGTGGACTCACGAGGAGTTTCAGTTTCCCCATCTCCCAAACTTTCTGGAATGCGGTTATATTCTTTTCTTTTTAAATTTTAGTCCATGGCCAGTCCTCTCCTAGGACCTGTCCTGTTTCACAGCAGCAGCGGCTGGAAGTCAGTGATTCTGGCCACGCGGGGTGTAGAGGCCCCTGAATTCCCGTGGGCACCCCGTCCCCGTCAGCAGGCGAAGAGTGGAGGGCAGACATTCCTGAAATGGCACAATTGTTCTTTTCCGCTTGTGTGGCTTGTTGTAGTAGTCATTTGACAAAAATCAGTGTTTTAAAGCCACAGCTATGTAGACGTGATAAAGAGAGGACACCGTGAGCTGAGCGAGTGTGCCCTTCACACCGTCAGAACTGGCCATCCAGTGTTTGCTGGAAGTCGCAGGGGGAGCCAGCGGCCTGGGGCCCTCACCGCAGCCGGGCCACGCCTGGTGTCCACGGTGGGGGGGGGGCGATGGCCCCAACTAGAGACAGGAGGCTTTGCACGCAGGGCGGTCAAGTAGGAGGCCACGGCGCCTCTGCCCACTGTGGGCCTTCCTGTGTGGTGAGCGCAGGGCCTGTGCCGCCCGGCGCCAGAGCCCATCCTGCCTAAAACCCCTGCCCTCCCGGGAGAGGGGCGGCGCGGGACCGTCTGCGCCGCTGGGGCCCCGGATGCGGTGGCGGAGGCCGGGGGCCGCGTCAGAGGGAGCGAGGATGGGCACGTGAAGTGGCATCTGTGGCGCCGATTCTTCGGTGGTGGGTGCCAGAGTGACAGCAATGGTAAAGCTCGTAAGATGCCCGCAATCTCGTTTCATAGAAGACTGAGACTGAGTGCCAGCTGTCTTTTCCAAAGACAATTATTATTATTGAATGAATAATAATTACTATTACGGGGAGGCTGGGAGGAGCCGATGGCGCCCTCACTGCTCACCCGGAGCTCGCAGGGTCCGTGGTGAGAAACCAAGTTCTCCCTGTAAAATGGCATGTGTGCACGTCTGTGTGTGTGTGTGTGTGTGTGCGTTTACTGATGTTCTAGCCTTGACCAGCTTGGGACACTTAGTTTACCTCCCAAAATTTTGGTTTTCTCATCTGTGAAAATAGAAATAGCAACACACCAATCTGGGGCTTCTGGGGGGCCTCCGGGGGCTCCACGAGCCCCACGTGGAAAGGCAGCAAACAGGGCTCAGGTCGCTCAGCCCTGCTCATCCTGGTGTCCTCTTCTCCATGTGCACAAGTACGCACGTGTGTGTGAGATGGCGTGTGTCAGATGCTGTATGCACTTGTGTACGAGATATATGTGTATGTGTGTGTGAGATGATGTGTGAGAGGATGTGTGTTCACATGGGAGGTGATGTGTGTACATGTATGTGAGAGGACTGCATGCATGTGACATGGCTGACACGTGTTGTAGATGGTGTGTGACTGTGTGAGGTGGTGTGTGCCTGTAGGTGAGACGGTGTGTGTGCCTATAGGTGAGATTGTGCGTGTGCCTGTAGGCGAGATGGTGCGTGTGCCTGTAGGTGAGATTGTGCGTGTGCCTGTAGGTGAGATGGTGCGTGTGTGTGTAGGCGAGACGGTGTGTCTGCCTGTAGGCGAGATGGTGTGTGTGCCTGTAGATGAGATTGTGTGTATTCCTGTAGGCGAGACGGTGTGTCTGCCTGTAGGTGAGATGGTGTGTCTGCCTGTAGGTGAGATGGTGCGTGTGCCTGTAGGTGAGATGGTGTGTGTGCCTGTAGATGAGATTGTGTGTATTCCTGTAGGCGAGACGGTGTGTCTGCCTGTAGGTGAGATGGTGTGTCTGCCTGTAGGTGAGATGGTGCATGTGCCTGTAGGTGAGATGGTGAGTGTGTGTGTGTGGGTGAGATGGTGTGTGTGCCTGTAGGTGAGATGGTGCGTGTGCCTGTAGGTGAGATGGTGTGTGTGCCTGTATGTAAGACAGCATGGGTACCTGTAGGTGAGAGTGTGTGTATGCCTGTAGGTGAGAGTGTGTGTGTGCCTGTAGGTGAGATGGTGTGTGTGCCTGTAGGTGAGATGGTGTGTGTGCCTGTAGGTGAGACTGCGTGTGTGTGTGTGTAGGTGAGGTGATGTGTGCACATGTTTGTGAGAGGTTAACAAATCTGGAGCACCCAGTTATTCTGAAGGCAAGGGATTCAACATAGGGTTTCAAATAAGAAACTTTGAGCTGAAAGCACGGGGGCTGGGGGGAGCAGTGTCAGGGGCGGGGGTCTTAGATGAGGAGCCAGTACTGGCAGCCGACACAGGGGCCTGGTGTGGGCAGCCAGGAAGCAGGGTACTCTGAACGCACCAGCTTGGTTGGTTGGAGGAAAGGGAGCCAACCTTTGATGGATCTGGGGAAGAGTTGGTGCAGGTCATAGTGAGAAAAGAAGGGGGTCAAATGGATTGAGGTGAGGATCCTGAGGACACGGGGCACAGGACGAGCCTGCATTGGTGCAGGTGGGACCAGGAGTGAGGTCAGAGCACATCGTGGCCTGAAAGAAGGGACAGACCTGATCACAGGAGGACGAAGCATAAGAAAGCCTCTAGCCTCACCCCAAAGAAGGACATTCAGGACAGAGAGGCCGTTGTCATGGAAACTGGGACACCCAACGGAAGAGAAGGAACTGAGTCTATTCTGAACATGCTGAGCCCACAGGGCCTCTTCTTCTCCCGACTGTCACCTGGGGAAGCCACCCTTCTCCCCACCATGCCGGTGTGGCTGCCACATTTAGGCACTGCTTTTGTAAATGGCCTTTTAAAAAATATTCTTAATGGTCAGAAGTGATCTTTCTTTAAAGGTTTATTTTATTCTTAAAAATACTCAAGAGCCATTTGGAAATAAGAACAGTGAAATAGGGGGTTATCAGGTTAAATAATAGGGTCTTGGAGGAATCAGAAGTACAAAATGGTTAGAAAACGTAAAACTAGATTTCTAGTTTTGTTTGAGCATATCTCCAGATAATTCTGAATGAGAACTTCAAATATGACAGAGAAAGGTCGAAGTAAATATGTAACTTCCTAAGGTGTTTGAACTGAAAGATCTCAGGAGACTATATATATATATATATATATATATATATATAGTAGTTTTGCAAGAATTTTTAAAGCTGTCTCAGTACATGGTAGCACCCTATGTAAGATTTTCTGCTAATTTGTATCCTACTTGCTAAAATGTGAATGCACATAATGCTGCATCCACAGAGAAGATTCAACCGTTTTTTATTCAGTTGGCTATTCGGCAGCTATGGGTGAATTCATACGGAATTCTGAAGGGCCATTACTGGATTTCTCAGAGTGACAGCTAACCCTGAACATTCTGGGACTGATCCATGTTGTGTCAGAATGACAAGCCGCTGGCTGTTTCCAGAAACTTTGTCCCCATTATATCTCAATACTTGTACACATGTTTGCAATGTAAAATCAGAAAATATCACTTTATAGTGATTCCTCTTCTGTAGGCTTCAGGTACTAAGCCAAACTTGTCAGGCTGTGACAATTTTACATTTAATGGGAGCCTATTTTCATACATTAAAGCATACGTCAGTGTTTTCCTTAAAAGTATATGTGAACAGGAGAAAGCTGAAATGCATAATTATGAAATAAACATTTACTTGAATTGTTGTTCTACTTTTAATTCCAAAGCAATTTCAGGAAAAAAACTGTTTCCAAACAATTATAGTGGACATGTACTATGTAATTGACAAAGTATGTGAAAGCACTTTTAACCCAAAAAGAGAGAGAACCCACACATTCTTCATAGCACTATTGTGTTTCATCTGAAGATAACGGCATGATTTAGCCATTATCAAAAAAGTTAGATTCTTGTTCAAGTGGTAATGAGTCTTTCTTGCAAACATTCGCTCTAAGGAATTTTAGCTCAGTTTTGTGAAGAAGAATAAAATCTAGTCATGAACATACAATATATTTACTATACTGGACATCAATTATTAAATATGTATTTTATAGCATTATTTTGTAAATAATAAAAGGTTAGATCTTTACAAAGAGGGAAATTGAAAGTAATACACCTTCTAGACTCTAGAATCTAGAGAATAAAAAACAAATTAAACTGTAGGGAGACTGCTCTGTTTGTAAACATCTGTCCGTATGAAGAGTTTTTCAGAATGCTACTTTTAATGACAAACCATTAATAGTAATAATCAGGCTTTGAAGCTTTTCTTGTCCTTACAGGAATTGTAATTTCAAAGTTTGAAAAAGAAAATCTAAAAAAAATTCCTACATATTTGTTAACGAATCCTTCAAGCATAAATTCTTGCTGAAATACATTTTTTGGTTTTAATACAATGGTTTCATGTGATCCTCTTAAGCCATTGGAGGGAGTAGCAACTCTATTTCATAATAAAGTTCCTATTTTTGTATTTTGAAAATTCTAGATCAATCTGAATATGAGCCAAGATGAGAATAATAAAAGCTGAATTACGTTGGTGATTTTCTTTCTGTTTTGAGGAAAGAATTCACATTTTTCTTGAAATAAAGTAAAATATTTGAACCAATAATTTTATTATTTCTCCATTCCTCTCAATTTTAAAGATTTTATAGCAATATGTTAAAGTTGCTAAACACCCCAGTTGGTGAATTTGATTGTCCTGCTTCCAATATGCATGGGAGACTGGTGAGGAATCTACTCAAATGCAGCCCCTCTTGTTGCAATGGACTTGGCTTCTGTCTCCATGAATCAGGACTTGTCATTAGTGTCTAAAACTCTTCCAAATATTGTCCTTGAAAATACTGCTCTTCACAACTAATGCAGTTCAATTGAGTCATCTCTACTGACCTGTGCAAGCATCCTTTTTAGAAAATTATCTCAGTGACAGTTACTGTTTCACTAGGAGGCTGACCAATAAAACATCTTGCTTTTCAAAATTCATTCATTGATATAAAATGTTATTTTCTTTAACATTATATAGGTATGAAAATACAGTATACATAGCTATAATATTAAAAGGATCAAATTTCATTTTTATAATTTAAAATCATTTTTATAAATGGATTTACAAATCAAAAGTATTTTAAATATAATTCATGTACCATTATATTTTTTTAACAAAATTGATTCAGATTTTCTGAAATCAAGCAAGTATCCCAGAAGGTCTTTTTGCCACTTTCTATCTTACCATAATATTGAAAATTCCTGACCTAGGTATTGTTTTGCTTTATAATAATCATGTTTCCATCACAGTCTTTCTCTATTTTGTTTTAAAATACATTTTCTCTGATAATTTAGTTCATTGGAAATTTATTCTAATCAGTTAAATGTGTGATCTATAACAGTTTGGTGCTTCCTAAGTTGAAAATGAGATTTTTAACACAGAACATTAGGTTTTACACATAACAAATGTGAACTGCACTTTAAAAGAAGTCTTAGCAAGATCAACATATCATTTTAAACCATTTAAATTGTTTAGATATTTTGTAGGTCTTGGTGAATTTTACATATACTTCTTATTCATCAGCTAAACAATCCTAATTTCTATATGAATAATATACACATCATATATAAATGATTTCAATCAACATGCCTCTCAAAAACATTTTGCATCATGTTTAAAAGTTTCCTCTGAAAATGTCATTGAAATTGTAAATTGAAATTTATTATTAAATGAAGTCTAAGCTCTCATGACAAAAAAAAACTCAAACAGCACCATTCATTCTCCAAGATATTAGCTGAACCTAGCCTTACATTATTGTCAAAACACTTTCCTACTGAAGTATTTTTAAGAATTAAAAGATAGATACATTTTTCCTGCCCTGGATATAAGAAAGAGTTTTTAAATAAAGGGAAATAGAATGAAAATCTGGTGGATTAATTTATCAGTTTCTGAAACAGACTAGAAGAATCCGAACCTAAAATATAAATACATTCTTTTAATGAATTTCCTGGGCAACCCGTTCATGTTTAAGCTCTGAGAGTGAGGGTTCCGGACTCTGGCGCTGCATCCTGGGAGGGCGGGGAGGAAGGGGTGGGAGGACTTGACAAGTCCCGACCCCATGAAGAATACACTGTGTGGTGTGCACCAAGGCGTGGGTGAGAAAACAGACTTTTCTGCTCATAAAAACCTGCATTAAGAGTTTAAGGCCCTTCTAACTGTTTAAAAAGTGACCACAGGCAAACTTAAACTGTGCCACCATCGTGCCACCCACCCTTCCTGAACGCACAAGAAAGACGGCATTAAATTCAGATTAAATCGGGAATGTGCTGCTTTGAGGTTGGAAGTGAAACCCTTTGGGACAACTGAAAAATTAGCTAAATAAAATGAATGTATTTGCTTATTATTTACTTATTTAACATGTCATATCGTGTTTGTATGGAAAGCAGGACAGTATCTGACTTGGAGCTGCACGCCCTCTCTGGGGTCGCCGACCCTCTGACCGCCCCCAGGGGCCCTGGACCACGCGGCCAGGGTCTTCCTCGCGCTGTCTGTCGTAGAGCCAGGGTGGCCGCGTGGGGTCCGCGCCACCTTGGTGACTGAGGGACCGGACCGGGCCTCCCCTCGGGCCGCTCCCCTGGCCATCCGAGCAGGGTCCTCACACCCGGTTGTGGCTCCTGGCGATCGAGGGCAAGGAGTGAGAGGGGCGTGCAGCGGGCGGCCGGCCGGCCGGCCGGCGAGGAGGGTGCCGCCGAGGCCGGGCCCCTCGCGGGCTCCCGGAGCCTCTCGGCGCGTCACCGCGGATTGGGAGCTCGCGCAGGTTCCCCTCCAGCGCGGGTGAGCAGGCCGGGCGCTCCCCGAGGCGGCGCGGTCCCCGGCCCCGCGAGCCCCACTGCCCCCGCGCCAACCCCAGGTGCGCCTGGCGGACCCCTGGCCAGCCGGGGAGGGAGGCGCGGCCGCAGCGGCCGCCCGGCCCCGGCCCGGCGCGCCGCGCCCCGGGAGGCACCGCGCTGGGTCTCCGTGAAGATGCACCGAGCACGCTCACTCCCGCCAAGTCCCAGCGCCCTGTTAGCAAGGCAGGCGGGCCGACAGCGAGGGCCGGGCGCCCAGGTGCCCCCACGGCCGAGCGCGGGGCCTGGGCACGTCCCCCCTGCCCGCCCCCGTCCCCCCTGCTCGCCCCGTGCCTGGCGCGGCGTCCCCTGACGGCACGGAGTCCCCAGCACCTCAGAAAAGGCCGGCCCTCCTGTCCCGGAGAGGATTCCCTGTCCCCGGCCCCCAGCGTCCTGAGATCCCCCCACGCGGGCTGAGGCGGCCCGGGAGCCCACTCCCCCGCACACAAACGAGCGCGCGCGCGCGCACAGGCGGTTGCTATGGAGAGGCCGGTTCCCAGCCAGGCTGAGGGCGGCAGGTCCCCTCCCGCAGGCCTCCCCTCCCTGCCGGCCCCTCTGTCCGCAGTCCTACCCCCGCCTCCGGCCGGGGCTCTCTGGGGCCCCTCCCGCCTCCTCCCCTTCCCCCTCCTCTTTCCAGGAGGTACCAGGCCGACCCGGGCCCCCCGGAGGGCAGCAGGGAGGGACAGCCAGTCGGGTCTTGGTCCCCAGGTGGCGCGGGGCGTGGGCTCCGGGGATGGGAGCGATCGGGCGGCTCCCGGGAGGCCCGGCGGGTGGGCAGAGGACAGGGGCTCTGTAGGCCCTGACCCGGCGTGGGGACGCGAGAGCAGGGGTGGCTCCCCCCGTCCTGGCCTGCCGGCCGTCCGGGGGCGGGGTGCGCCGTGGTGGGTCGCTGGAGTGGAGCCGCAGTGCCCCTTTGGCCGCGCCGGAACTGAGTTTCCCCTCGAGCTTCTCGAAGCCCGGCGAAGCGGCCAGCAGGCCTCCAGCCCCCGCGAGCTCGGGCCGCTCAGGCCTACCGAGCCCGGGTTCTCGGAAGCGCTCGACTCCCGGCCCCTAGAAATAGCAAATGCAAGTAGATCTCGGCTTAGGCCTTCGGTCAGAGGAAGCGAGTCCTTCGGACACTTTAGACAGAGGCAAGCACTTCGCAGGCACTCGTGCCCGAAGCCCTGGCCCGGGGAGGGCGCGCCGGAGGGCGGGTGGTTAGGCACTTCTGTTTCCGCGAGGGAAGCGCGACGGCGGGGACCCTCGGCGCGGGGCAGGTCTGGGGGCAGCGCCCGGGGGAAGGGAGGGGGGAAGCGGTGCGAGCTCGCCCGCGGGTCCGACCGGGCTGGGGGCGGGGGCCGCGGCTCTCCCTGCAGGGGCCGGAGCGGGCCCCGGGGCCGCCGGGTGTGGGTAGAAGGGGCGTCGGCGAGGAGGGGCCGCCCTGCTCCCGCGGGCCGACGTCTCCAGCTGTCCCGAGCGCGGGAACAATGGGGAGGCGGTGGGAGGGGGGACCGGGAGGAGGGCGCCCGGGTTTCCAGAAAAGGAGAAACTAAAGAGCCCTCCACAGACTGTCATCTGCATGTGACAAGATCTCCCCCCCCACTCCTTTTCTTTCTTCCCCTTGTGCCTGCAGCTGTGGGCCTCGAGAGCGCATTGTACGCACAGATGTTGGGTTTCAGCTCTCGCTCTAGGCTGCTCGGCGGGGGTCGCCGGGCACCGGGGGTGCCCCGACCTGTGGCTGCGACCAGGGGTCCAGAACTCGGAGTGGGGAGAGTGGGGGGGAAAGGGCGGGGGAGAGGACGCGGCTGCCGCGAGTCCGCGGGAGGCCGCTCACCAGGCCCAGCCGGTCTGGTCGCCCCCCAGGCCCCCGCTTGGCCTCGGGCGCCGCCGGCCCGACTCTGAGTCGCGCCCTGGGCCCGCGCCTGGAGTCGGGGAGCTTCGGGAGGAGCGAGCGACTAGCTGAGAGCGCGGCCTGCGACCCCGCTCTGCTCCTCCTGCGGGGCAGTGGGCCAGGCCGGGCCTTGACCTGGGGAAGCGAGAACGCAGCTCGATTCCTTCGTTTCCCCGCCATCTCGGTCCGACGTTTTGGGCTGGCGGCCCGCATTTCGCCTGGACCAAATGGTGGCAAAGTTCTCAGTAGTTCCTGCGTCCGGCAAGGCGCTTTGTAGGCGCCTTCGAGACCTAAACACTCGAGCGGGATTCCTATAAGGGGCGGGGGCATTTACTCGCTGATTTGCCTGGCGTCATTGGCCAGCTTCAATTTGGAAAGGGAGCAAAAGGCCCCCAGGGCAAAAGTGTCTAAACTAACTCGGAAGAAGGATGTGTCCTGAGTTTTTCTCTTGCAAAGAGTTTCGACGCCACCCTCCCATAGCAGAGGTCACAGCAGGGCCGTGCAGGTTGACATTTCTTGCCGTGTCCCCTCTCCCCCGGGCGCTACCCTGAACTTGCCCAGTCTGAAGTGCGACTCGAACGATGAAAGGGAGAAAGGCTGAAAAGAAAGAAAAGGCGAAGGCCCGGGCTGCCGCGCTGTGCAAATGACTGACAAAGCCGATGTCCATTCATACTCTCGGGCGGGAGAGGGTGTTTGGAGAGCCGCGGCCCCTTAGCCAATTGCTGTCAGCAACCTGTGTGTGGGGGGGGACATCGCTATAGCAACCGGTGGCTGGGCCGCGAGCCGCGCCGCCGCCGGCCGGGTGCGCGCCGGGCCGGATATAAGGCGGGGCGCGGCGGCCGCGCTGGATGGAGCTGCGCGCGCGGCCGGTGGCCCTGCGGGGACCGTCCCGCGCCCGGCCCCGCGCCCACCCTCTCCGCGCCCTGACCCGAGCGCCTTGCCCTGGGGCCGGGCCCCGGCGTAGCGCACAGAGCCCGGCCGAGCGGCGGAGCAGAGCTGCGGGCTCCGAGCTGGTGCGGCCGCCGCCACGGCCCGTGGAGCTGCGGCGCGCGGCACCTTTGTCTCTGCCGGCTGCCGGAGAAGTTTGTGGTCAGAAGCAGGATGGCCCCGCTCGTCTGTGGCTCCGGCCCAGGGAAAAAGGCTGACGGCGGTGATGGCGCCGCCGCTGCCCGCGGCCGCCGCGCCCCGAGGCCGTTCGGCCGGGCACACGTCCTCCTCTCCTCCGGCTTGGGCGCCCGGCGGCCGCCTCGCTGCAGGTAACCAGGGGCGCGGGGCCGGGGCGTGGGCACTGGTGGGGCCGTAGGAGAAGGGACAGGGTCCGGGTTGGGGGCCGAAGGGAGTGGGAGAGACCCACCGAGGGCATCGCCAAGGCATGTAGGTGGCGCGGCGAGGAACCGGAGCCTGGTAAGGGTGGAGGGTGCGCGCGGGGCGGGGGGCGGGGGTGGGGTGAGGGGCTCGGATGGGCGACCTGGGCGTCGGAGAGCCCAGTCCGGCGGCTAACTGACTCGCAGCAGGCCGCCTGTCAAGTGCTCTGTTTGGCTGGGGAGGTCTGCGTCTGAGGTCATCCCCCAAGTGGGTTAGGGGTGGACATCCCTTGGTGACCCGGTCGGTGGCAGTCCCACCCCACAGCTCCCCGCGGAGACCGCCGGGGCTGGGCTGGGGCCACTGCCTCTCGGACTCCGCATCGCCAGCCACTCCGGGCGGTTCGGACCAGCAAGAGGGCGGGGGCGGGGGCGGGGACGGGGGTCGCAGATGGGGAGGGTTGTGGGAAAAGATGAAGGACAGGATGAGCAGCCGGCGTGGAAAGGAACCAGCGTGGGAGCATTTTCCCCGCAGCCCGTTTTGGGGCGCTCTTCGCCCTCCTTATGGGGCCGGAGCGCGCCTCTGTGCTGTCGAGGCGTCCCAGTTAGAGGACGCTGGATGGGCACCCAGGGAGGAGAGTGCCAGGGGCAGGTGGGGCCGTGTGTGAGAGTGCAGGGTTCTCTGAACTCCCCGGTCCGGTGGAGAACGCCTCCGAGCGGCCGCCTCCCCTCCCCCAAAAGGAACCTGCGCTGTCTGGGCGCCCTCCCCGGTGGGGCGGCCGCACGCTTGCCAGAGAAACTTCTGACGCGGAGCTGTTTGAAGGAGGGACTTTATTGACTACCTGTGTGGTTCTGAACTGGGACTTGCTTCGGGGTTTTAGAGAAGCCTCGGTCGGGGCAGTCGGGCCGACCCCCGAATTAGGAGTTGAAACCTCAGCAGAAGAGACCTTGTAGAGCCGGAGACGGACTCCCGCCCTTTTGTGTCATCAGTGCTCAGAGGTCGCTCCACGCTGGACGGCTGGGGGTGTCTGTCACAGTCACCAGTGCCTACTGCACCCCCAAACGCACAGCCGGAGGGTGGCCAGGAGCCAACGGCCGCAGCGGGCACGGTGCCCCCGCCAACCGCCCAGCTCCCCGGCCCGGCCCCCGGCCCCTGCCCCCGCGTCCTCCGGCTCTGGGGTCCAGTGGCCCCGCTAAGTCCACAGACAGCGGCCCCTGGTCGGCACCGGGGAGCCTCCCCGCCTGGGGTCAAGGGCGCTGCGGGGCCCAGTGGTCTTCGGCAAACCGGCCTTCTCTGGATGAGTGCGAACGAAAGTGCGAGGCGGTGAAGGTTTGCGTGCAGGAGGGAGGCGGAAGCTCCCGTCTCTTTATCAGCCCCGGAGGGGCCGCCCGCACGCAGCTAAGCACACCCCGCTTGGCTCCCGAGACGGGGGGCGAGGTGAGGCAGGGGGCCTGTGCGGCTCCGCGGGGCCCGGGGTGGGCGGGCGTCGTTGGGCACACTGATCCTTGCCCCGCGGCCGGCGCGCTTTGTGGCGGGAGGGGCTGGGCCCCCCGCATTGTCCCCGCGGGAAGCGGACTGGGGCCGCCTGGGGACCCCTCCGCGCTGTGAATACCGCGGCTCCCAGGAACCCTCGACCCTTTGTGTCCGGCGCTGCGGTCCGACCTTTCCCACCTCGGTGCGGATCGCGCACAGGAGAAAGGCGGGAGGGACTGGGAACGAGAAGCGAGAAAGCCGGGGCCTGTCGAGGGGGAGGGGCCGAAAACGGCCGTGCGCCCCCGGGACCCGCGCTCGGAGCGGCGCCGCGGCCGGGTCCTGACCCGCGACGCCAGGCGAGCCTCTCGGAGGCGGCTTCTAAGCCTCCGCGAAGGAGAGAAGCAGAAACCCCAGTGCTGAGAAGGGCTTGCTTCTTGCGGAGGTAAAAAAAAACTCCCTCCAGAGCACGGGTGACCCAGGGGACGCCTGACCCCGGGGGCGCGCGCCCGGGCCTGGGCAGGCCGCGGGCCGACCGTACGCTTCTGCAGCGCGGGCCCCCGGCCGCGCTTCAAGCTTATTGGTCGGGTTTGAGTTTGGATGCGATAAACATGCCGACGGAGCCTGAGAGGTGGCCGGGCTGGCTTTCTCCCTGGCCGGGCCACGTCGGTCCCTTCTCGGAGGGTCGCCCTCTGTTTGCCCCGAGACAATTTGCTGCTTATCAAGCTCTGCTAAAAATTAGTTCACACGGGGGTGTTTTTCCCACTTTAAACATAAATATCGTAAATCTTCCCTGACACCTGAAAACAGAGTATTTCCCCAAAACTGATCTTCTAGGAATGCTTAAAGATGCAAACAATTTATAATCTTTTGTGTATTTACTTTTATGCCTATGCCTGAACAAAACCTCACAAATAGACGGTTTTAAAACAGCGTATCCCCACTTTATTTTCATTGAGGTTTATATTTAAGAATAATTGTTTCTTGGAGATTGTTTTCTTTTGCCCATATAAGCTTTTTTTTTTTTTTTTTTTTTTTGGCTACTTGAATGGCAGATTTGCAAGTACAATTTCATCTGCACAAACGAACAATAGCCTTCAGCTGCACAAAGGATTCCTCCCACCCTGAATTCAGACCGCAATGCCTCTTGCTCTGATAATAGCTTCTGAAAAGATTTTGTAATGCAGAGAATTAATACATGATTATTTCCGCCTGACTTCTCTCATTTATTAGAATTCTGTGGCCAGTTCCAAATTAAAAATAGTTCAGTTAACAGCTTTAAAAAAATACTTTTAAAATATTTTAAGACACCCCCCCCCCCAGTATTTTTAAGTTTGGTCATTCCTGTGGCCTGAAAGCTGTTAAAAATTTTGATCAGCTTTAAAGTGATAGTTACTATATCTTAGTAAATATATCTTAGTAAACTTAGCATGAAATTTCCAAATAATTCTAAGATGATTCATCTGGGAAACCAAAGACAGACTTGTTTTTAACCATTCATTAGTAGTCTCTAAAATTAATTTCTAAATTTTACAGAGAAAAAGATCTTTACAATTATAGTAACATAAAAGTGCAGAGGAACACGGGATAAGGCTGGGTTTGCAAATCAAATTCTTTAGAAATGATGCAAATGAAAACATCAACAGTATTAGAAGTTTAGTATCAATGAAATTGCTGCATGCCTGTGCCCATAAGTTTTTGGGTACAAGTGTGTCTTAAAATTGAAGTCAGTGATTTAGATAAGGAATTACTCTTGCTAACTGGTTGCATAGCACAGCCTTGGAAAAATGCTAAATTTTTCTACCCGTCAACAAATATTTTTACCATAAAGTTTTATATTTGTGTAGCTGCCTCAGTTCTCACAATCAAGTTTGGGTATACAATGTTCTTTTTTCTTCTTTCTTCTTTTATTTTAGGCTTACCACGTGGACAGCTTTAAAAAAAAGTTTTGAAGGTATTTTGCCATAAATGGCAAAGAAGATAAAGGAAGCCCCATGCACCTTCACTTATAAGCACAGATCAAAATAGTTTAAATAGGTCAGGACAATGTCTGCAGATTCTAAGAGCAATTCCACTGATTGCCTCTGTGGTCACATATGCATTTCAGATCACAGCTTTTGCAATATTTTATATTCTAAGTTCAAGGAGCTGCAGGTGGAGATGGTTGAGTGGAAGAAATATGCAATGTGCTTCAGTTTACTCTCGATGCATCTAACCTGATATAAAGTTGACTTACTCTTCCTGATTATTATAAAAATCATACTTTTCCTGCGTCTGCAACTTAGTATTAAGTGCTTGTATATGTGTCGCCTGCACCCTGGGGTACACAGACACCCCGTGCTCCCTGTGTGACCAGGCTGCTTGGGACGGCTGCTTCCTCCACCTTCCCCCTCACCCCTCCTCTGCTCCAAACTTTCCAGGGGGGGGGGAGCTGCCACTGTACAGAAGGAGGCGGCGTGACTGTAAATGTCAAAGTCATAAATATTTAAACATTATTTTCTTTCAATTTCAAGTCAAGACTGACAAGATGCCTCTAATTAGTGGAGGGCTCTCGGCAGGGCTCAGCCCCAGGACAAGGCTGCAGGAAAGCACCTGTAGTTACAGCCTCTCGGCCTGGGGGAGCAGGGACCCAGGTCACTCCTGGGCAGGACAGAGGGTCAGACTCACTTTTAAGCAAAGGCACCCATTGCTTTCTCTTAAATCTCCTGGTTAGCAGGGGTCTCTTAAGATTTTTTTTAACTCTACAATAAAGAAAGGATATACAATGATCATAGTTACTTAGACTCAATCACTGTGCCGAGGACGGAGTTCACGCTCTTTAATTAAAAAAAAAAAAGTATAAATTTTTGTTTCTTCCGGGATTCCTCAGCCCTGACTTGCAGCCAAGAGTTTTTCCTCCCCGCTTGACCCTCCCGACAGCACCAGGTAGGACGTTGGAGTCATTGAGGGCGCCCCAAGGAAGAGCGACTTTTCGGGTTCCAACCGAGGTGCCCTGGGGCCAGCGAGAGGCAGGATTCCCAGCCGGGCCCTAAGATCCTGCGGCCTCAGCATCACAGTGGTCCAAACCGGCGGGTCCCTCTCTGTCCCCAACAGGCTTCCTTCCTCTCCCGGTCAGATCCCTCCTCCCCGACCGCCCCCGCTGTCCAGGCCCCTCCTTGACCCGGTGCTTGCCCTCCCCAGCCTTACCAGACCCCTCTCCTGGCTGCGGGAGGACCACTGCCGCCCCTTCCCTGCGGGGCAGCTCCGGCCCAGGCGGCGGGGAGCTGGACGGGACCGTAGAAAGTGGGACTCAGTGGGCGTGGAGTCCCGTCCTCTTCCCCGGGAGCACCTGGGACCCAGCGGGGGCTGCGCCGCTGGCCAGAGACAGCGGGGCCCAGGGAGGAGGGACCCGGGCAGTCACTCTCCTTGACAGTTTTCTTTGACCTCTGAGTAAACTCCAAGCGCTGCGTGAGGGGAGGCCGGGCAGGCCCCTTTCCGCTTCCCCGGCCGAGCGCAGCGTACGGGTCACGGTGACCGTCGGTTTCCGGCAAAAAGGACCGAGCCGGCCGGGCGGCGACGCTTAGGCTGCCCGGCCTCCCTCCCGGGGGAGCGCCCCGCCGGGGTCTCTCCTGCCGCCCCAGACCCGGGCCAGGGTACAGTGCAGGCGCCGCTGCCGGCCTCCTTAGGGGGCCCCTGCGCGTTCACGGCCTCCCACCTGGAACCGAGCGACAACCGGGCTACGCTTGTGCCCCTTACCCGGCGAGACCCCGCGCCTGGGCCGGACCCTGCTAAGGTCCTCAGTCCTCAGCGTGCTGGCGACCGCCCGTCGGCTGCGCACTGAGGTGGTGGCCACCCACCGAGGCGCTGCGCGTCCCTTCGGAGCCAGGCTGGTCACCGCGCGCGCGTGTGCGCTTCACGTCGCGGGGCAGGAGGGCTCGGGAAGCCCCCGTACCCGGGCGCGGTCAGCCACGTGGGCACGCGGGGACCCCGGACGCCTGGACGGTCCCCCCTGGGGGGAGGCGCGGGGGCCGCCGGTCGCCTGCGCCGGGGCGGAGTGGGGGATGCAGTGACGGCTGGGGGCGCCGAGCGGGGGGCTAGCGGGACGCCCCTCCGCCGGCCGCGCGCCCTCCTTTGTTGTCGACCCCGCTCGTCTGCGGAGGCTCGGAGCCGGCCTCTCCCGGGAGCGGAGGAGCGCTAGTGGGGGGAGGGGCGCATCGGCGGGGTGGGAACCCGGGCGGCCGGAGCCTCGCCGGCCTCTCGGGGGAGCGTCCCGGGCCGGAGGGCTTGGAGAGGGGCGCGCTCCCCTTGAACCGGCCGCGGGCGGACGGGCGTGAACCACCGGCACCGCGCGGGGGCCGAGGAGCCGGGCACGGGGGTGTCGGGCCCCCTCCCGGTCCGCCCGGGTCTCCGGCACCGCGGCCGGGTCCCTCCGGTTTATTTCTGCGGTTCGGCCTGTCGCCGCGCGGGGCGGGGACACGGTGCCGGGGGGAAGCGGGGCCGGCGGGGCTGGCGGCCGGCAGCCCTCCGGGTGACTTCTTTCTGGGCCGGGGAGGGAGGGGCGAGGGGAGGGGTGAGAGAGGATGGGGAGGGGTCTCCCGCCCGCCGCTCCCTCCAGGCCGGGGGCTCCGCGCCCCGCTCGCCCCACCGCCCGGGCGTCCGGGCTCCCTCCCCCGACCCCTCCCTCCGCGCCTCCCCCTAGCGTCCCCGCGCCTCCGTCCCTCCCGCCGCCGGCGGACCTGCTGTCCTCCTCGGAGCCGCGCATCCAGGCAAGAAAATCCGGCGTCTTTTCTCATTTCACCCGCGTTTCCATTAACCCAGTCCCGGCACCAGCTAATCCGCGGCACCGAAGGCAAAAGGAGGCTAATTAATGACCAGCTTTTCCAGTCAGGACCGGCGATAATTGCTTTGGTGGCCTTTATGATTACAAGATAAAAATGGCCCGGCCTGACATAAGAGGCCCTGTGTACACTCGGAGACAGGAGGAAATGAAGAGTTGGGAGGCTGAATACGGAGCAGAAAATTACTAATAGAAGAGAGATAATGAATAGGCCGGCCAGGCATTCATGGGGAAAAATCCATTTTGTTACCACGCGAAATTAGGTGGTGGAAAGGAGTTTGCTAATTGTTCGCATCTTGTAGCAACCAGGACTGGGGCGGGGGCGTGCATTTCTATTCATTCCCCGAGTAATTGCGGAAGGGTGTGCTGGCCGGAGTCTCCATCGTCCCCTGGCGTTTTTAATTGTTGCTGATATTCCTTATAATGAAACTAATGAGGGCGAGCATTGTGCAACTTTGTGCGCACGGAGGCTCGTGCAACGCACCGAAAGGATGTTCTTACCCACCCCCACCCCGCCCCCGTGAAGCAGGAGAATCTGCCGGACCTGGGCTCCCTTACCTTTCACCCGCCGAGAAGTGAGCTCTTGGACCATAGTGCGTGCGCCCCTGTCTCGCAGCTCCTTTCAAGGAAAAGTGCCGAGGTGCGAAGTGCGGGGTCTGTGCGGGGTGCAGACGCGGCCCAGGTCCGAGGTCTGGACGAGGGGACGAGGGGACGTGCCCTGGAAGGCGAGCGGAGGGGCTTCCGGGATGGCAACTCCCTGCAATATATCCAAGAATATTAGCCTGACGCTTCACAGAACCAGGCTCACTTGTTGGACTTCTGCTGGTACTCTTACCCACAACAGGAGCTAGGCACCCCCGTCCGATCCCTCCACCCCAGCTCCACCGTTTGTGAAGCATCCTCTCCCCTCATACCTCTTCAGAAGGGACGAAGGCTTTATTTTACTTAAGGCAGTGAATTAGCTGCCAAATACTTTATATCGTTGTTAAGTTTGAAAAACGGCGGCCGTTAAGAAAAAAAAAAGTGATGCCCCTAATGACTTTCCTTGTGAAAACATTGCCGTCTGTGGTGCGCTGTGTTGAAATGACTCTAGCTTCTGGTCCGAGGGCTGCTTTTCTGGATGCCCTCCTGTTGTTGTTTCAGTGCCAGCCCAGAGCTTTACGTTTTAGGTTGCGTTTGGAAGGGATGGTTTTCAGGACTCATGATTCGCTGGGTCGTAACCTGCCCCCTCTCCTGTTCTGCAGAAAAGCAAACTCAAGCTTCTGCCTCACCAGGCAGAACGAGAGGACTCGACCAAGTTCATCGTGCTCACTCTGGTCTCCATCGTGGCCATCGTGGCGGTCCTGCTGGCGTCCGGCGTCACCTACTGCCTACGACACAGCTCTCAGTACAGGCTGAAGGAGAAGCTCTCGGGACCTGGGGGCGACCCGGACCCCGATGCCACCAACGCCTACCAGGTAAAAAGAGACTTTTCTAAGTGCTGTTTCAATTCCATTCACCACTGGAATGGACGGATTGTTTAAGTCGTCTCTGGCCCCTCCCCCATTCCCAGCAGTTGTTCATTTATTCATAATTTGGGTTCTTGTGTGATGACGATTTGAAACTTCTCATTAACATTCATGTAAATACCTTGAAACCCTAGTTTTCCTGCTCTAAATTAATCTTATGCTGTTCTGGGATGGTCTCATGTTAGCTGTGAAAGCGGGCTGCTAATTAGAAATGTGAAAAAAGTACAATACATGAATTATGTATTATCTGTTATCTTTCTTAGTTTGGCCACTATTCATAAAAAATGCCAGAGTTGCAAGATAAATTGGTTGTGTAGATGTATGAAGATGTCTGTTAAATCATCGACTTCCTCAGGGTCTAATGTGAAAAGATCCTCTGACCTGATCTGTTGCCACCTTCGCTGTTATTTGGATAAAGTGGCAGCTAAGGCTGATAGATGGAAAGTAAACCAAGGATGTCTTCAGGAGAGCAGTGGTGGAGCCATGCACTGGTGATGCAGAAACAGTCCAGACACACCTGGAAAAAAATTGGAACCAATGAGACTGAGGGGAGGAGATTCAGACCAAATTGGACATAAAAAAAAAATTCACAGGATGTTTGGGAGTTCTGTAGCACACACTCCAGATTTAATAATGTTCTGTAATGAAAACACATCTTCATGCAAGCCATGCAAGCCCAGAATATATACCAGTCAGGGCATTTGATTTCTTCTAACATAAAATATAATGCAACTCCAAGTATATTTTCCCATTTGGGAAGGTAATTTACTTAATCATCGTTTTTTGAAGTTCAATCGATATATTTTGTAAAAGGTTTTCTCCCATTGGAGTAGAGTCTTGGTTTTCTGAAGTCACATGATTGTGATATGGAGTATGTCGTGTAAATAATGCATCCTGTTGTACAGTCACGTCTATAAATATTATCATTCTGTCATCACAGTTGCACTGCTGGGGGGCTGCTCAAGCTCTTTCTAGAACACACCCCCCCCACCAGGAGCTTGTCTGAGAGCCACCCTGACCCCGTCTCACATAAGGTGCTGGGGTGAACTGATAAAATCGCTCTGCTTAAGAGAGACCAGAAAGTACTATTTTCCCTACTTCAAAACTCTTGGTGGTGGTGTTGAATGAAGAAAACCTCTGGTTTTCTGGAGGGGGTCAGAAGCCTGGTCAGTACGATCTTTTCTTATAAAGAAACAGCAACTTCAAATGTGTGGGAGATGGCATTTCAGGGGCTAGCTTTGCTTCAAAGCAAAAGAAAAAGCACATTTGAAGAAGAAGCTTGGGAAAAAATGTCACACAAACTAGTAAGAATTTATCCAGAAATTCTATTGAGCAAGACCGGTGTAGGCGTTTGGGTCTTCTGGGCCAAGCCTGTGCCGGGACATAAATAAATTATCACACTAGTTCTGTTAGGTGTGTGAGAGATGGCAGATCGTACGGGCGGAGGTTTGTAGAAAGCACGGCATCCTTTGATATGCTTTGAAATTCGAATATAAAATATTGATAGAATGGAAAGGTTGGACTTGCATGCAGAAGTGACTAATTCTGACAAAAGTGCAGGTTGCAAATGCACACTTAGGACTGAGTTTGTGATAATTAACAGAAAAAAAAGCTTCCCAGTGACAGCTCTAATTAATAGTATCTGTAATTAAAATCATGCCCTTCCAGCAGGAAAATTGTTTGAATTTCTTGGAGTGACCTTTATGTGGTTCCTCCTGGGGGCATGGTGGTTAAGTTGATATTGATTTTATAATGAGCTCTGGCTTGTCTAATAAGAATCTGTAATCCAGACAATAAATGAAATGTGTGCTTTTCTTCAATCCAGATTAATAATAAAAAAAAAGGGTGGGGGGAGAACACAGAAAAAAACATTTCCTTTAAAAATAGGATCTAGGAAAATTTGGAAATGAAATTATTGGAAAGATTTTCTGGTGGGCTTAGTTTTGAAATTACTATAGGACACCCTTGTGGGAACTACTTTGATTAAATGTGGAGGTTTGCGCCCTCAGAGTGGACTGTTTACCAGTGAGGACATGCTGGCACGAGGCTGTCGTGTTGTTTTGATTTGTTTTTAGCAGAATACACTCAGCAAATGGGGATAAGGATGTCCTGATTTTTAGCTCTCCATTTAGCTGAGTCACGGATTAAGGACTTGTAAGAGTGTAGTTACGCAGAGAAGATTGTACAGTTGTAAACGAAGCAGGTATTCATTCATTCATGTATCCATACTTTGCTAGGTTTTTCTGTAACTGCCATGGAGACCCCCTTCAAGTTTAAAAATCTGTCTGAAAAGTTTTTAAAAGTATTTCAAGCACAAAACAATAATTTTAGGACATTGAACTTCTGCACTTTGCTAATTCTACAATACAGGTGAGGTTATGGGTAACCTCAGCATAATTCTCGTCACGGGCTTACAAGGAAAATTGAACAATTTAATATTACGCTTTATTTCATGGGGACATGATGGAAATATTCAATTCATTTTATAAAGTTTCTGAAGGAGAAAAAGAGTATTGTGTAAGTATAGAAGTAAGTGGCCTAGGAAAGGTGGAATGGTAGGTGGCAGTGTCATAGGTTTTACTGATATCAGCATATGACGTCACCTTTTAAACGAAAGACCTGGGTGTTCTCATGCAGGAAGGAGGCAGGGCACAGGCCTTGGGAGAGAGGGGAGGGGAGGCTCGGGGCTGGTGGTCTGGAGGAGGGACTGGGTGTGTGATTCCCTCTTCCCAGAGAGCCAGAGAGGCCACGTGTCCTAATGAAACTGCACAGCAGTGGTGTTGTTGCCAGATTCTTCTAGTGGGAAGGCCCTCGTGTGGTTGGCCCTTCATAAAGCTCTGGTCTACGTCTTCCGATATCCATCCCCTGCGGTCCCTGGTGGTCCGTGCCATGCCCCTGCATTCTCGTAATCCGTGGTTTGGGGTTTGAGGTTCCAGCGGACTCATGGAGGGTTCCTGAAAAATCAGTGGGCTTTTCATAAATTGTTTCCAAACAGTGAGTAGTTTGCATTATTAGCTTCGAATGCAAACATGTTTAAACTTTTTTTTTTCTCTTCTCCCTTAAAACAGAACTATCTCATAGACAGAGTCAGCATTTTAAAGATTCTTAGTTAGTTTACACGTGTAAGTGTGTGATATTTTCGTTTGCTTTACCTATTGGAAAATCACATCTTTCTTAAGAGACTCATATTTTAACACTTAACAAGATATCAATTTCACCCGGTAATCTATCAAAGTTTAATTTGCTCAAACTTGAAAGATTTGGGTATGTTAACTTGTAGAAGAACTGAAATCCATCTTTAAAGGTCATGTTTTAATGGAATTCTGCCGCCAAACTTTCCCCCATTGTTTTAGTAAATGTTATTTTTGTCCTCTACATAGAGCAGCATAATGTATTTGGATTAAGTCTGTATTTCCTGATCTAAAAAGCCAATTTCTTTACTTTTATTCCTGTTTTCCCCCAATTGGCATGTCACGTGACACGTATGTTGTACGCACACGTGCGTGTGTATTTACACACACGTGCTCCCCAAGGGCATCCGGCAGGCTTGTGAGGCGAGGCTACCAGCACATTCTGCGTTGTCACGTCGCTGTCCTACTTCTGTGCACGGGGATTGGGTAAAACTGCGCAGAAACAAGCTGTTAGATGATTAGAAGGCGTCCCCGCCTTGCTCTCCCCGAGTCTCTTTGAATGTTGAGTCCGTGTCTCTGCGGCTTTGGTCATCCCAGGGCAGCAGCCACTCCGCTTCCCCACGTGAGGGCACCGGCTCCTGCGGAATTGCCGGCGAGGCCTCTTTTGGTGGCTTGTCTCCCAGTGCCCACAGGCTCCCTGGGTATCTGGGGGCCTTTGGAACCTGACCCAGAGGAGAGGAAGCGGTCGGGAGGGCGCCCTGTAGAGAGCCGCCCGGGGCCCAGCCCGCTAGCTCCAGACTCTTCGGGAAACGACGGCCCAACTCGGGCTGACGCACCCGGGAGCCCAGAGGCCCCCTGTCCTCGCGCCTGGGAGCAAGGAGAGCCGGGCTGTCAAAGAGAGGGCAGGTCCCAAGTCGGCTGTTCTCCTGACCTTTGATTTGGAGGCCCTTCTAGGTGATCTCCTCTTCTCGGTGTAGCACTTGGCACAGAAACCTTTCCCAGTTGAAGTGGAAAACAGTGAATTCCTGGGGTTTACTTGATCCACCACCAGTTTCTACCATAGCCCTTTCCATTTCAGTCAGCCGTGCATCTTACAGTGGCTTGGCTTGGCTTTATGTTTAAATTCTCAGGTCAAAATACTTTTGGGTGCAAATTTCCAATAAGCAAAATTTGTCCTGCTTCAAAAATGGAAGGGTGCCCTGAAATGCTATTAAAGAACATTTCTTTCTGTGATAACTTAGTCAAGCCTGAGAACTGGAATCTTTCAGGTTTTGTCTTTGCAGAAGTAGCTGGCAGTACCAACGTCCACAGGCAGAATTCACTCGAAACTTTCCCAATTCTGATTGGTTTTGCAAGGGGGTGTATTGTCAGGTAGAAGCCCGGCTGCTGAAGGCGAGGCCCGGGGCCTTCCTGCCTCCACAACCCCCAGACAGGCCTGGGCTCCCCTGTACTTTGTCACGCCATGCTCGTCAAGGCAGCCTTGTGAGAACCCAAGGAAAACTTGCTCACTTTTTGGGTGATGAGAGCAAAGGGACCTGTCCGCCTCGAGCGTTTCCGGGACCTGCTTTTTGTCTGTGTGTTCAGTGTCAGGGGATCGGTATCAGGGCCAACAAGCTGTTCTGCAAGCTCAGTCAAACCTTCCAGATACCTTTCCACTCTGGGTCTGAACGTGTTTCTGGAAGACCTGAATGTGTAGCATGTTTTTCTCATAAATCTTAAATTTTCAAACATGTGGTTTCCAAAAGCAGCGACTCCATGCTCGTTCTCTGGTTTCTGTGCAACACGTTCCTCAAAAATAGCTCCTGAGATTTGGAAACAGATCTTCTAGGGGAGGCTGAAGTCTGGAAAGATTGCCAAAGAAATATCTAAACATGTAAAGAAAACATGTTGCCATCCTAATACAGCAGCCACTTCCCTGATCAGACAATGATAATTAGATCAGACTTAATTAAAAATAACAGACCGCTCAGTGAGATATTTTGAAAATAAAAGACTGGAGCATCTAATACGAAGATTTCTGAGGCCTGGATTCTGCGGCTTCTTCTGGATCCCGCGTTACTTATTCTGGTCTGTTTTCATTTTCCTGGTGTGTCAACAGATCTGGATTTTACTCAAATAAGTGTTTCTCAAGGCCGGCCAGGAAGTTACGTCTGGGAAGCGGGGGCAGCAGAGGGGCTTATCTTCCCTCCTCTGTGTCCGGCGACTTTTCCCAGGTCCTCCCATTTTGTTCTGTCACAGCCAAGGGAAGAAAGTGTATCTGAGAGGGAGGTCTGGTCCTCACCGGCTGCTAGGTGGGGGACAGTTTGGGGGGTGAGGAGGGGAGGTGCATCCTTTTAATCGACTTCAGTACGGGGAATGTTTTAGTCTGCCTTGCCCACTCGCTGTCAGAATCAGAGCACCCTTCCACCTTGCAGAAGCCAGAGGAGCGGCCCAGATGGTGCCCTGGGCCTGGGAAGACCCCCTGAGAGTCCCTGCCCTCCGCCCCCAGCTACAGGCTCCCGCCGAGCGATGCCCACGGAGGTGCTTCGAAAGCCACCTCTGGCCACTGGTCCACACCGCGTGGCCGCTCCGGGCAAGCAGGGCTCATTGTACACGTGGAGGAGTGGCATGGGGTGGGCCGTGACCCCTCCCCGTCCCCCGGATCTGATGGCCCCGCTGCCGCCTTCCTCCTCATGGTGGGAGACTTAGGAAGAGTCGGCATCGTTTCTCT
Source organism: Eubalaena glacialis (assembly GCF_028564815.1). NCBI lineage: Eukaryota > Metazoa > Chordata > Mammalia > Artiodactyla > Balaenidae > Eubalaena > Eubalaena glacialis. Next base: position 128,506,536 of record NC_083723.1, on the reverse strand, counting down.
GCTCCGCTGATGATTTCATTTGCTGTAAACCCACGTGAAGCCCTGGAAAGCAGCACGTCCCAGAGTGACCAAGAGGCGGTTGGCAGGGCGTGGACATCAAACGCTGCAGGGTCACAGGGAGGAGCGCAGAGCCCACCGGGGTGTGGAGAAGGCATGGTGGACCCACAAAGATGGCCCCCCGGGTGGATGGGGGCCGTGCCAGGCAGGAGGATGGGCTCAGACCCGATATCCTCGTGGCTGTGGCTATGGACCCAGTAAGGGTGGACCTGTGGAGCAGGGCCTGGAGGCAGGAAAGCTGGGCGGGGCTGCAGTGACCGCGCGGGGCGGGGGTGGGGGGGGCGTGGACCCTGCCGAGGTCCCAGGAGGCCCCTCCCACCCTGAGTGTTCGTTCTAAGGACCACGCTGTCCTCTGAGGCTGGGCCAGCTTCTCCATCACTGAGAGCGGCTCCATGGACCATGGCTCTTCGTCGCGTCCATGCTGGTCTTCCTAGTCTCTTTCCCTTTTGCTACACTTTCCATTTTTAAAATTTCTTTCTCTCCCAATATTTAAGTTCGTTCAGGCCCGTGCTTCCCACCCTCGTGACATCGGCTGGAACTTGGGCCGAGCCCTCCTCTGAGGCCAGCTCTCCTCGCCACAAGGTGGGAAGGAAGGAGCTTTGTACCCTTCACTGGGCTCTTGAAGGTCAGAGAAGGTTGTGGAGGGGCCAGTGCATCTCACATCTAAGTTCTGTTTAAGGGGCCGCTGTGTGTGGTGACTGTGGTGCTCAGAAGTGCCTGTCGGTGGGTGTGGGATTCGTCTCAGCTGCTCGGCTCTGGGCCCGGCCCTCCCAGCCCAAGTGTGCATTTATGACCTCCTCGCCTTTGCATGGGCTGCTTTCTCTCCATCAGGCCCTGGTCCAGAGATGCAGGCGCATTTTCTAAACGAAAACTTGGCACATACAGTTTGCAAAGAAAGCAGTGTACCTCTAGGGAAAACCGGAGAGAAACCTGGAGATCTGGACTGTTCTAGGAAATCCAGGCTTCGTGGGGAAGGCCAGTTGTGGAGACAACGTTCCGGGGACTTCTGTGGAGCACTTCTCCCCCGTCTGTCCAGGACCAGAGATCGGTCAAGTCATCAGTCCACTGTCTGGAGAGGAAGGTGGACTCGGGGTGCGAATTTGGGTCTAGGCCACCCTCAGTCAGAAGGAGCCCTCGCTCTCCGCCCCCCAGGCCTGCCCTAGTACGAGTGTCGCCCCTGCCCGGTTGAGGGGCGTGGCTTGGGCATCCCTTGGGGAGGGAGGTAGCCTGTGTGCAGCCAGGTGTCCCTGGAGACCTGCTGCCGTCGGATTCTTGGAGAGGATGCTGAGCCATCCTGAAAGGTAGGCGTTGGGAGGAGAAGCCTGAAACAGTAAAGGGAAGTGTGAAAAATGGATTAAACAGGGATTTAGACCAAAATGGTAGGAGGGTGGGGAAGGAATTCTAGAAGGCAGGTAATCAGAGACCGAGGGTCACTGTACGTGAGCGAGACGGTTCTCCGCGAAGTTTAACAGGCCCAGAAGACCCGTCTCCCCTTCTGAGGGCTTGTCTCCCAACTTCTTTAGCTTCTGCTCACCCATTTCCTCTGGGAGGGCGTTTGTCCCCAGGAAGAGGTGAGGGCAGCTCCCCAGAGGCCTCTTCAACCAGAGCCCAGCTCTCTGCAGGCAGCATCTGCAGACCACGGCCCGGGGCAGGCCGCTGAGAGCAGAAGCCCACAGACCTGCCCAGTCCCTGCTCCCGGAGGCTGGCCCAAGGGCACTCCACTCTCACGCGCCCCCGATGGGCGCCATCCACTCTCAGGCGGACTTGATGGGCACCAGAGGACGTCTCTGTGCCGCGTGGCGTCACCTGCAGTGAAATGCACTAGCCTGTCAAAAATGGCCAAGCCCAGCTCCTAGCACAGCACGGACCTGGCATAAAAGAGGCTAAGAGATTACAGAAGGTGGTCAGAGGAGGAATGACGGCTCGGACCTTCAGAGGCAACAGGAGTCGCGGATTTAGAGGAGGGAAAGCTTCAGAGTCACCTCTCCAGAGTGGCCCGAGGCCCCTCTTTAGAGACAGACATCCTGAAAACCGAAGCACCACGGCCCCCAAATAAGTGATTTCCCTTCTGCTGTCGGAAAACGACTTTCTTTTCATTCACACACGCATTGGTTTTTTCTTTTCTGCTAAAGTGCAAGTGCGCAGCCCAGCCCAGGAGCATCGGGAGGTGACAGCAGTTTCCAGGCGTCAGCGGAGGAACATTTAGGGACATGGGAGAGGAGGACACCTCCAGCGTGAGCCCCCGATGCAGGCCGTCTCTCCCACCCAGGGATAGACTGGACGTCAGCATCACTTTCTCCCGAGGCCCCTTTGGTTAGGAGTCTCTGTGCCTCGGCCCCGTGACTGCCCCTCCCTTCTCCCCATCCCTGGCCGGCAGCCGCCCCGGCCTGGGTGTGGTCCCCAGAGCCTGCATCTGTGTCTGCATCCCTGTTGGCGTGCGGGTCACCCTTGAAGAATGAACACCTCAGAGAGCCTTGGGGAGGCTGCGTGGCTGAACTTAGAACTCTTCCAGAAAGTGTTTTTTTCCAGAATTTATTTCTTCCAATGATAGAGTCACAGTTTCTGAAACAATAGGGGCAGAAGAGAACTTTATTTCCCATTGGAGTTTACAGGCAGGACCGGTTCACACTGGGTTAGGCGTGTGCTTGAGACAAGCAGCTCTGTGATGGGCCCCAGCGAGCCTGGGGTGGTCAGGGAGGGCTTCCCAGAGAAGGTGAACGAGGGGCTCAGACGGAGAGAAATGGAGGCAGGGGTGCCCGGGAGAGGATGGAGCAGACAAAGCCAGAAGGCTGGGCAGCAAACAGACGTCTTCTTGGAGCTGAAGCCTGTGTTGAGGAGAGAGAGGCGATGGGAAGCTTGAGCCCAGATCTGAGAGGGTCACGGACAAATGGAATAGAGGGAATTTCAGGAACCAGGCAGGGTTTGTCTGTGCTGCACGTGGGTCTATGCAGCGTTAGTCGCTTTTTCAGGAACATCACAGTAACGGCATCTGTGACATGAGAGAAGCTATGTAACGGTGTTTCTCTTCTCCATCTGATTAACTGTCCTTAAACTTTGTTGCTCAAAATATTTAAAGTCTCCATTGGGGTTTTCTGCTTTGGAAGACTTGCTGATAATGAAAAATGGAATCTTGGTAGGTTACTTCTCTATTAGCAAAAGGGCAAGATTTTCATAAAGGTGACTTCCAGTTAGAAAGGTGACAGTTGTGAAAAAGTATTCTCTTAAGATTTTTGGATGTAAAAGATAATGCAACCAGCAAAATTAGGTGTCTGGGTATGTTTGTATGTGTCTGTGCTTGTGATTATTTGGAGAGTAGGAAAAGGAAGATTCACAAATGATTATATCAGGAAGTAAGTCCAAATGCTTTAAAACGCACATTTCTCTAGGGTGTTTTTGTTTTTAAATTATTATTATTTATTTATTTATTTATTTTTTTGGCTGTGTTGGGTCTTCGTTTCTGTGTGAGGGCTTCCTCTAGTTGCGGCAAGCGGGGGCCACTCTTCATCGTGGTGCGCGGGCCTCTCACTGTCACGGCCTCTCCCGTTGCGGAGCACAGGCTCCAGACGCGCAGGCTCAGTAGTTGTGGCGCACGGGCTTAGTTGCTCCGCGGCATGTGGGATCCTCCCAGACCAGGGCTCGAACCCGTGTCCCCTGCATTAGCAGGCAGATTCTCAACCACTGCGCCACCAGGGAAGCCCCCTCTAGGGTGTTTGAGGGTTAGGGACACGAAGCACAGGTTTCAACTTGGATTGACTTTGTGATGTTTAATCGCAAATCAGCTAGAAGAGTTCGTGTGACAGATGCGGGATTATTAGCGTACACAAGGTGTTGGTGTCAATATGTAACTAGATGTAAATCATCCAATTAAAGTTTAAAATTTGGGATTTGCTCTATAGGTAAGCATTTTATCATTTTCATTTTTTTCTAAAGACAGTGAAGCAGAAGAATAACCAACAAAGGAATATTTTTTAAATTACATCTTTCATAAGCCAGCACCACATACACTTTAACTAGAACCCAAGAGGGTCTTGAGTGGGAGGAAATCAAATGCAGATTTGTTTGTGAAACAGTCATCAGTTGGCAGGGAGGTTACAGCTAGTTCACCTGTTTCAGGATTATCTTCCCCACCCTGGCCTCCCTTTCCTCCCCCACCTTCAAGAAGAAAAAATACTGAGTTCAGTGACCACAGATTTGAAATTGAAACGTGAGGGAGAAAACTAGGGGGAAAAAAATCTCAGATTCTTTTGTCGATTGCTTTTGAACTGCCTCTTTTCTGACCTTGGACCCTGTGTTTCCCAGACGATGAGTGTGAAATGGTGCATTTTAATTCTGCCTGCTCCCCACCACCCGCTCCTGGTAGCCCCCCTGCTTCTAGAGGTGGATTTCCCGGGCATATCTGGGGTCCACAGATTTCACATCAACTCCAAGAGAGGCAGCAAAGCAGAGCTGGTGCCCTGCGTGTGACAAAGGGCTCTTGTCCCCCGGCCAGCAGCGTCCTGCGTGTCCACTTGCTCTTGGACCCTCTCGCAGCCCCTCCTCCCGAGCAGCAGGCCGCCCCCCTCGCTGGTTTTACTCGAGGGCCATTGCCAACTCGGACTTGCTATGGAAGTTCGGCACCTGTCCCCTCTTGGTGGTAGGTGACAGATTTTGCAGGCCTTAGAGGTCAGAGCCCTCATTTCACAGCTGGGAAAACTGAGATAAAACAGACTGAAAGTGACCTGCCCACAGTCACCCAGCTCATCAGCGGTGAAGCCCCCAGACCCGGGTCTTCAGAGCTCTGTGCGTCGTGCAGCCGGATCGCCATTCACAGCAGCTTCAGATGGAATAATTGGGTCCCAGAATGATGTGCGTTTGTTTCTGAGAAGCAGAGGCAGCTGCTTCCTACTCCTCCAGCCCGCCTCGGCCCTGCCCTTTGCCTTAATGAGGCAGCGGCCGCAGAATGGGGAGCTGTGAATACCTTTTGTGCTCCTGGCTGGTCCGCATCGCCCCCGGACTCTCCCTTGTGTGCTTCTGTCTCGGAACCTTTGTGCAGACCGCGGCCCACACTCTGAAAGCCCTCCACCTGCTTTATTCTCCAGAGCATCCCATCTGTCCGCCGGCCCGGACCCTACACCCTCCGCCCGCCCAGCGCGGGCCCCTCCCGAGAACCCTCCCCGGTGCCCTGGAATTACCCTTCACACCTGGAGGGACTTCCGCATCAGGGGCTGAGACAGACCTGGGTTCAGAACTCGGCTTGTTCCTTACCCGGCGTGTCCTCCTGGAAGGCGAGGAAGTTTCCTGAAACGCCCGGGTTGGTAGAATGAACGCACTGCACCAGCAAGGGACCTGTCAGTGCTCAATAAAAGCGAATTGACACGTGAATCTAAGGTATCGATCTGAGAGGAGCTGGTTGGGGGAAGCGTTTAGAACTCTCGCGAAAACCATCACCCTTGATTTCCGGCGTCCAGAAGAGCGCCGCGCACGGGGAGCGTTGAGCTCTGTAGATGTGGACCAAAGTGATGATGGTGGTGATGACAGGTGATGAGGATTCAGTATCTTTTGAGCAAGAAGAAAACTAGGAAGGTGACAAAAGTCTCTCACAGAAAACAGCTGCTAATATGCTCTTAGGCCACGTCAGGCCCAGGCTGCTCTGAAGAGGCGGGCGGTTTATTTCCACCTGACTTGGCTATTTTTAATCGTCTGAATATGAAACACGAAACTGAAAAGCCGATGCACACAGGTGGGGCCGCTGCAGGCCACCTTCGCTCACAGGCCCAGCTGAACCGTGAGCTGTGAGGCATCTCTGACTTTGGGGACCCTTGAAGCACAGTTGTCTGGTGAGTCGTCCACCGCAGGAGTCCAGGTGTTTACTGCTTTATTTGTCTTACGGATGGCGGCCCTGCCAGGGGGCTTGGAGCTGGACCGGAGCCCTCCTGTGAGAGCTGGGGTCTTGCAGGGGTTGTGTGTCAGACACGCTCTGCCCTGGGTCTCAAATTCCAACTTTCAGCCGAGGCGTTACAGGTCATTACGGAATCCACGGTAACTACGGGTTGGGGGAGGGGAAGACGCTCACTGGAGTCTGTTTTTTTGTTGTCACAGTTCTTTCCCGATTTCACCCTGATGTTTGTCAGGAGCGGAGCAGATGGGGCGTGTCTCAGGTCTGAAAGGACAGACAGGCCTTAGGTGGGGTGCGGGGGGCACCTGGTCCACGGTGGGCGCGTCCGATTCGTTCTGGAGGAAGTCCGCGCACTTAGTAACGTACCTTCCAAGCCCCCCTTTAGGCAACACGCCAGCTGCAAATTTCGTGACGGTGCACCCTGCTCTGTAAAGCTCTGGAGAGCGAGAACACTCTGGAGCCGCCAGCTTGGGCTCACAGATGACCTCCCAGCCCTGCCTGGTCTGAGCAGGAGGCCTCAGCCTCCGGCCGCGGGGCCTGATTCCAGCTCCGGCAGCATCTCGGCCACCGCCCGGGGGGGGGACCTGGTCCCCTAGGGGCTGCTGGCTGCAGGTGATGCCCACCAATGAGCGGGCATCTAGCGAAGCCTCCCCGATCTGTGCTGGATGCCGAGGGAGACAGACAACAGGAAAGTGACTGCTGTCCTCAGTTTGGGGGGTGAGAGGCCGTCCACGTGGCGATAACTGGAGAGCAGGACAGGGCTGGGAGCGAGCACGGGGTGGCTGGGAGGGGGCAGACGGGGTCAGTGTCCTGGGCCTGGCTTTCTGACGGTAGATTGTTCCAGATTGAGAAGCCAGCTGAACATAATGTTCACCTCTCTTAGTTGAAATGTGTCTATAACTTTTATTTTGAGAAGACATTTACACGATGGGAACAGTTACTCGATGTTGCTTGGTAAACACTGCTGGCCGTGGAGCTGTCCTGGGCAGTTGACTGACGCCGTGGGACCTGGCACTTAACGCAGCTGCGGTCGGGCCAGAGGAGCCTGGGTTTGCAGCCGAAGCTGTTATCAGGGGGTCGGGGTGCGGGTGAGGGTGCCACATCCCTAGTTAGAGGTCAGAATGAGCACCGCCCTGCGGAGGCTCTGGAACCTGGCGCAGGGTCCACCGTGGAGGAGTGCTTCGCCCCTGCGTGTGCACACGCGTGTGTGAGCACGTGTGAGCGTGCTGTCCCGCCGTGGAAAGGTAAACGCTATCTGGGCATCACTGAGCAGCCTGGTGGAGGTGGTGAAGAGCATCCCAGGATGGGTGGTGGCGACCTCGCGACACACGCCAGCAACGGTGAGACGGGCTGAGTGCCGAGCGCCCCGTCCTGGGAGCAGGAGCTGGGCTGGGCCGGCCTGAGGACGGCCCCCCAGTGCACCTGCTGCGGCTCTGACCTCCGGGGGCGTGTCCTCTTCTTCTTACCCAGAAATGGCCGTGTTCCCGTGGCCCCCAATCCCTTAGGAGGCGGCACCGGGACCCCAGGACCCCGGGGAGAGCCGTCCCAGGGCACAGAATATGCGCCTGTGTTTACCTCCCAGACCAAAACTGAGCAGGTGAGCTACTGCAGTGAGAACATTCATGTAAAATCCCTCCCATAAACCGCTTCACGTGACCCCGGTTCCGTGCTCACAGCCACCCTGCCGGCCTCGAAGGCCAGGCCATTCCTTCCGGGTCACACTTGGCGTGCAGCTATTGGAGGAGAGCCGGCTGATCAGACAAGGCTTTGCTTTTCTTCCTATGCTTTTTCTTGATGAGACATTCCTGGCCCCTGACCATCCGGGGTGTTTTGTCCCCTGCTTTCCCCCAGACATTTCACTCAAGTTTAATCATATTCAGTGTAGAATTTGCTATATTTTAAACATACCTTGTATGGGTTATTTTTACAAAAATAATGCCTCCTCAATTTAGAGACTACAAATGAGCAAAATAAAAAATAAGATAAACACCACCTGTCCCCCACCCTGAGGGGACTTCCCAGGGCTCCCCTCCTGCCTTTCGGGACATTTACCGCAGTGCTTGTATTTACTGTCACCTCCGAGTGTCTGTGTGTCTCCTCCCTGTCACCGCGGCTCTGTGGCCACTATCGTTGCCCTGCGAGCTGGGCTCAGGCCCCTCCCAGGGAGGCCGCTCCTTTTGAGCGTTTTCTCCGTCTGGAGAGTAATTGCCCCCCCGCACACCCCCTAATGAACCCATTTCGCTTTCTCCCCGGCTTTGTGCATCCTGCCTTGGTTTTGCCCTGTTACCACTAATTACGCTCCCCAAATAACCCTAAAAACCCGGCCGCCTTTGTGTGCGCACTCAGGCCGTCCACTGCTTTGTTCCCGTTGTTCCTTGAAAGGTACAAAGAAAGAGGTTTTTCTCAAGCCTGTGGAGTCCTGTCTATCCTTTGGCAGAATCTGGGGATGGCGAGGCTTTTCTCTCAGATTGAGTCCCACTCTCTGCAATTTCCCCCATCAGATGAAGATTCGAGAGATGAGACATTTGATGAGACATTTGCGTTATTATGTGTATGGATGGATTTCTTCTGCCGGAGTCCTAGTCAACCTACTTTGCAAATTGTGTTACAAAGAGCCATAAGACACTTGAGACTCTGCAGACACATCCCAGGGCCTGGGCTCCGTAGGTAACAGAGAAGCAGGCGGCTTTACAGAAAATGATGATGGCGGATCAGAACGTGCTGTGTGATCCTGTTTTCTTAGCCTGCATCCTTGTACCCTAAGGACTGCCTCTGAAAATGTGAAGCTCTCGGGCTTAAACAGATCCTGTACTGACTCTGCTCTGCGGACCTGCCCCCGCTCAGGGGTGGCCGGCAGGGCTGGCGTGTCTGCTGGGCTGGCTGGACCTGCGGGAAGCACCCCCAGCGGCACCAAGATGGGTGATTCACATTTTCTTGATGGAGAGTTCGTGCTCCTGTCTCACCTTTCTTGACCAACGAGGAGCCATTTGGATATTTTAAGATAGCGGGGCACAGGCTTCACGTGTTTATTTTGTGACTGAGCATTTGAGTTTAGGGGGACTGTGGAAATGCTGTTCTTTTCTCCTTAGAGACTTCTAAACTCTGCTTTCCCCCGGAAGGGAGGGGAGAGATTCTTCTTGCTAAAGACAGCGGTCGGTCGGCAAACTGGGTTCCACACGGCCCTTGGTGCCATGGACCAGCAGAGGGACGGCCCGAGTGGATCCGTGTCTTTTAGTTCTGGTGCCCTGGGAGCAGGACCTCACCTGGTGTCCCGACTCCCTTCCCGCACCCGTCTGCAGACGAGGAAGCTCGGCAGGGAGCCTGCGTCCAGCAGAAGGAAGGTGTGGATGGGGGTTGCATGCTGGCCTCACGCCCAGCACTGTGTTAACTGCTTTACGTGTTCACTCTTGGAATCCTCCCAGCAGCCCTGTGCAGCCATCTGCCATCATCCCCATTCCATAGATTAGGAAACTGAGGCACTCAGGCAACTTGTCCAAAGTCATGCAGCTCCTAAGTGGCTGAGCCGGGATTCAGACCCGGGTGATCTGGGCCCAAGTCCTTGCCTCGACCCATGATGCACGGTGTGGAGCAGGGTCTGTCTTGGGCGGCGTTCTCTCCCACTGATGGATTTCATCTTCTCCCTGGGACTTGTTCCTAAGACACAGATGGCCCTAGAACACCTGCTTCCCAAGAGTAGAGGCCCCTCCATCATTGGTGGTACAAATGTGGGCTCAACAGCAAAATCGCAGCATCTCCCCATGACTGTGTGGGCGTCCTCATCGGGAGCTTGGGATGACTTGCATCTGTTTTCCTCAGTGATTCTCTCCACACCTGCGAGGGTCCAGAAGCTAAAAAGGCACAGCCACACTGAGAGGAGTCACCTCTCCAGAGTGGCCCGAGGCCCCTCTTTAGAGACAGACATCCTGAAAACCGAAGCACCACGGCCCCCAAATAAGTGATTTCCCTTCTGCTGTCGGAAAACGACTTTCTTTTCATTCACACACACATTGGTTTTTTCTTTCCTGCTAAAGTGTAGGCACTGGATGAGAAAACAGACTTGGCCAAACTCCTGGTGGGAGTGGTTTGTGACCCAGGGCGCCGGCTCACAGACCCAGTGAGCACTCGGGTGGGAGAGGCGCCCCACGTCTGCGGGTGCAGCCCAAACGGTGTCCGGCTCTGTGCTCGGCGGCTGGTGGTCTGCAGCGGTGGACGGGGGACAGCCTGAGCAAAGAGCCGTTTGAAGGGAACCCATGGATGGCTGGTTGACCCCACGTGTAGGTCTGCCTCTTGGTCGTTGGGTTATGTGAATCACTCGCTACACGGGGATTGTACTTGTGTTTATCACCTCAAGGTCATCAAGCTAAATGCTCAGGATCGTTTTTACGGAAGTAGTGCTGTCCTAGATCATAAGCAAAGTCATTTGTTAATTAAAGGCGAGTTAGTCTGGATCTTAAACACCTTACAAGATGTTTTTCAATGGAGGGGCTGGAAGGTGCTGTACCTCTTTGTCCAGCCGAGTAAAGACTATTTGCCAAACTCTCCTCTGTGCTCAGGACGAGGCCCCGCTGAGGACGCGCCGCATCTGTAAAGTTGAAGGGAATTATGATTTTAGTGAATCTGCACCTTAATTAGTACCTCGCTGGGCTTGGTATCATTTTGGGGTTTCCATGACCTAACCCGGGGAGTTGGTGTTCCGGGTGTGGATTTTGCCCTTCCTGCTTGCTGCCAGGATTATAAATTAGGAAAAGTTCAAAACATAAGTCTCCAGGTTTCTTTCAGAGCAGGCTCTGTAGTTCATTTAACATTGTCAGTTACCTTTTGCTCAAATAAGATGCCCTCCACGGATGATCACAGCTCTGAACTTTAAACTGCCTTCACAGGGCATTACTTACGGAGGTTGATCTGGTTGATGGTGGTGTTTGTCACTTGATGACATGAGTGTCCTGTCCTATCCTGCGTGGCCGTCATCGGTAATAAATGCAGGCAGTAAGCTCAGGGAAATGCTTTGACCTGATAGCAGTTCCCTGTGTGATGGGAACTTCAAATTACATTTAAAATAAATGTTGAAGCCCAGCCCGTGGCTCAAAGGGGTCAGTGAGATCGTGCCTTCATCCTTGCCGTGTGGACTGCGGATGCCTTTTTAGGGAGAGATGATACTTTTAAATGAAGAACGAGGCTCACAGGGTCACCATCTGGTCTGGGGAGGGGAGAGGCGTGGAAGCAAGAGCTCCCTGGTAAACCCATGGCTGGTGGCCCTCCTGAGAGGTTCAGATCTGCAGAGCATGGGCTGAAACATCCCCGCAAAACCATAAACCTAAGGGATTTCAAAACTATCCAGTTAATGTCTGGCCAGACCATTACTAAGTCAGGTAGTAGTGTTCTAAAAAGAAGTTCATTTTTCCTTAGAAATTTTAATTTTTAAAGTAATAGTGCAGAGCATGGACAAAATATAGAATTTCTGATATTAATTTAGAAGCTATGATCAACCTAAAGGACTAATTTAGAAGGCCATACGGTGATTCCCCCAGAGATTTCTGCATCTCTTTGCGTCCTGCCTGCCTCTCTGGGGACACCTAGAGAGTCCTGTGACAGTGCAAGGGGGGTGACATAGCAGGAGGTAGGGGAGGAGGGGAGGATGCATGTCCAGATGTGAGAGCTCAGGGCTCGGGCTCAGGCGGTGGCTGCCACAGGGACGTGGAGGGACTCTGCCTGGTACCAAGCAGAACAAGCCATGATGGAAGATTCACCCGAGCCCCTTCCTCAGGCAGCGGGACCGGCGCGTCTCCTCCTGAGGGGCACGATCGTCAGACTCGGGCGGCTCAGACTAAACCACTTTTGAGTGATCGCTGCTTTTGTCACAGGCAGATAGGTCTGGCCTTCTTGTGTTAGGCTCAAGGGCAGCAGCGGAGGTGGACCTTGCCACCTTGCAGTCCAGGCGCGTGTGTGGCGCGGCTCCCCCAGCCCTGTTGTTCTGAAGCCAGTGGCAGCTCTGGCACCGTTCCGGCTCCCCAACTGCCGCCCGTGCAACAGCCTAATCTGAGCCAGACGTGTTCAACCCGTGTCTCAGATCAGGACGATGAGGCTCGGACCGCAGCCTCGCGGAGTGCGGCAGGCAGATCCCCGTGGGCGAGCCGAGCTGCAGGCTGGAGGGACCGGGAAAACTTCAGCCACAGCCGTGAGCCACGCTGCCTCAGCCACAGGCGCGGTGCAGAGAGATGCCAGCCGCAGGTGAACGGTTCCCTCCGACGTGTCCAGAGCCCGTCAGCACAGGTGGGCCTCGGGCCACACACACACACCCAGCTTGCTCCCAACATCTTAATTCCAGAAACCCAAGCGCAGTAACGGGAGCAAAGTGAAGGTGCGGGACGGGGGCACCAGCACTGCCGCCCCGGGGGTGACACGGGACGGTCCCGTCCCCCTGCCCCCCGACCTGCGGCCCCACCCGCTGGGAAGCTCTTGCAGCCCCTCGGGCCCGAACCGCCCACATCCCAGCCTCCAGAGCTGATTTTGTCCCGCCGGGTCTCCGCCCGCGGCTCCACCCTGACCGGGGCTCCCGTCCTGACACCTCCCACCTCTTGTCACCGCTCAGCTCCGCTGGCCTGTGAGCCCCCGGAAGTCGGGCCCTGGTTGCATCCGCCCGGCATGCCCGGCATCCAGCGCAGTGTCAGACGCGTGGTTTGCTGAGGAGGTTAGCGGTGAGGGCTGACAGTCACCCAGAGGCGTGCGCCCGGTTCCGGAGGCTCCTCCTGAGCACGGTTTCTCATTCAGGCCTGCCGAGAGCTGCCAGGTTGGTGCCTCTCTGAGGCACAGAGAGGTTCGGTGGTTTGCCCAAGGTCACACAGCCAGTAACGGCTGCAGCCGGGACTCAGGATCAGGCATCGCCAAGACTCCAGGATGTGAGCGGATGGAAGTTTCCCGGAAGCTAAGAAAGAATCGACGTGAAATGTGTTACCCTTCTCATTGCAGCCTCTGGAGGGACAGGTGCGCCCTGGGCCAGGTTCTAGGAGGAGCTGCCTCCCCACCTGGGTGGCCTGGTGGGTGTGTCCCGGGCAGTTTTGTGGAGGCAGGGGCTCCCCTAATGTCTCCTCACGGCCCTCGGAGCACACCTCCGCTGGTGGCTCGCGGGAGGTGGGGGCACGGGGGCTGCTGTGCCCCAGGTGTGTCACACCCCCTCCCACCCAGCCACCGGTGCTGGGCAGGACCCCCCCCCCCAGGCCTCCCAGGAGCAGTGCTTCCACCGCGGGAGTCCCACCACCGCCTGACCCTTCCAGAGACCCTGGCTTCACCACCTCTCAGGTAGTCCAGAGGTAGAAACGGGACTACGGTCAATTCGAGGTCAAGCGTCCCCCCTCAGCAGGTGCACCCGTTTTTATTTGCAGGCGGAAGCACGTGGTGAAGGCCTGACCCACCCCCCCGGGGTCCCTGCGCAGCCTGGGAACCTCCCCTCTGCACAGGCAAAGCGCCATCACCCGGGCTGCCAGCCTCCGGGGCTTCCTCTCTGCAGTCAAGGCACCGATGTTCAGCATTGTTCGCTGTTGGAAATGGGGGTGACCGATTTTTCTTGGATCTCTACTGCAGCTTTTATTTTTAAAAAACAAAGACCCACAAGGGGAATCCGCTCTCGGCAGCAACGGGGAGAGTGCTGGGCCTGAGTCACAGGTTCAGTCCCAGGGGACCACCAGACACCTGTGAGGCCTTCACCGAGCCTGTAAATCAGTCCTAATCATCTACCAAATGAGGAGGTCTGAGTGGATGCTCCGTGGGCACCTCCACCTCTAAAATTCTTGCTTCCTTTAGAAATATCTTTGAACTCGCCAAGCCGTCGAGAATTTGTTCTGGTTTAAAGAATTGTTTTTATCTTCACTGCCCCAGTACCTCTACCGTTGCACTGATTAACTATGGGACCTCATGGCAGGCACCGCATCGGGCATCTCACACACATGAACCCTTTTCATCTTCTGTACTGTCCTGTTACTTCCATTTTTAAGTGACAACACTCAGGCTTGGGGGCCTCGAGTGCCTGACCCGAGTTCACGTAAGGTCTGGTCGCGCGAGGGTCCCACCCAGGGCACTCCACTCTCCACAGGGACCGAAGAGGGACAGGAATCCAGGCTTGGCCGTCACTCTTCATCCCTGGCACCTCCACGGGCAGACACCCAGCTGCTCTGATGTTTTGCTTTTCGGAGGGTGAATCTCAAACATCTCACGTCTTCTTCCCCAGAGGAGCCTATTCTTGGAGGGCGTTTTCTGAGCTCTCTTAGCCGAAGCTCATCGGACCTGGTCTTCTGGGCGAACTAAATGAAACCACAGAAATTACTGCAGAAACGTTGTTTGGTGGGCATTCCCAAAATCAAGTAATGTTCCACATGCGTAAGTGGGAAATCAGCGAGACACGGACTTGGTATCATCTGCCTTATTACAATCACCCGTTGTGTCTGGGTTTCTTTTTGTTTTTAAGATTCTGAGGAAACGTGGGTGGAATTTCAAGCAGATTTGTTGTTTAGAAACCGTGTGAAATTCCTGAGCCCTGCACGCGGAGGGCCGGCAGGGAGACCCCACCCTCTCCGCTGGCCCTTTTTTCTTCTAGTTCGTCTTTTCCGCCGTCTCCTCCAGGTGCCCACACTGACCCCCGTCACCAGGTGCTGTAACGGGGCTGGGGGTTCGCATCCAGCCGGCCCCCCCTCAAAGCGCCTGAGCCGTCTTCCGACCTGGGGAAGAGCCGGCACCGCGTCCCCGGGGAGAGCGAGCCCTCAGCGGCCTCACGACGACTCTTAGTGCCCAGTAAGCGGCAGCCGCGTGAGAAGACAGGAAGCGGGGACCAGCCCCGTGGCCGAGGCCTTGCCCGCGGGAGTGAGAGGCCTGTGGCACGCGGCGCTGGTTGGGCAAGCGGGCTGCGGCCCCCTGATGGCACCAGGTGAAGAACAAGGGGCGTGGGGGACCCTCAGATCTCCAACGAGTCCTTTCTCCCCTGAACAAGTTTTCAACTCTTGGGCTCAGATGCTCTTATAAACTTCTTCTTGACGTCGTTTTGTTTGACGGCTCGGGTGACAGTGACGTGTTCGCTGGGCAGAGGCTGGGCGTCACCACATCGTGACTGTTGAATTCTCCCCAAGGGCGCTTGGTTGCTCAGAAGTGGTGGAAACAGGGCGTCCGGCTGAGTCTCCCGGGGGCTGGGTGGCGGCCAAGACCCGAGTCTGGGGGCTGCAGGGCCACAGGCATGGATGGGCCTCCCCGGCCAGGCTGGTCACGCATCCCTGTACGAGGCAGCCCAAGACTCTGCACTGACCCAGCCGGGCTCCGTCGGGTGGGGGGCTCGTCCGTCAGGCCCGAGCCCCGTGTCTGGTGTCCACCCAGGGGGGCCGCGTTCCCCATCCACCTGCACTTTCCCTCTCGTATGCGCTTCTCTGGATTCCCTCCCGTGTGGGCTTTACCAGTTGGAGTGATGTTTTGAGAACAAGGAGAACCAAAAAGAGGGTTTTTTTCTGTAAACATCCTGACCCTGGTACCAATTTCTGTATTTCAGTCCACAGTGTAAAATCCCTTCCCTCCCGCCTGGCCCCCATTCTGATAAGGAAGGTGCCTGAGTTAGTGCACATGGCACACCATTCTGAGGGTCCAGGGAGACCAGAGTTGGCCCAGCGGCCCCTTCTGAATCTGTGCGTGTCATCTGTGTGTGTCTGTGTGCATATCTGTGTGTGTCTGTGTATCTGTTTATATCTGTGTATGTCTATGTGTGTCTCTGTGTACGTGTGTATGTATCTGCGTGTGTCTATAGCATATCTGTGTACATCTGTGTGGTGTATGTATATTGTGTGTGTCTATAGCGTATCTATCTGTGTTTCTCTGTGTGGTGTGTGTGTACCTGTGTACATCTGTGTGTATATCTGTGTCTGTGTATTTGTATATCTGTGTCGGGGGTGTGTGTGTCTACTGCGTATGTACCCGTGTGTCTCTGTGTGGCGTGTGTACATCTGTGTGTGGTCACGGGTGGACCCCATCAGCCCTGGCCCTGGGCACGCAGGTAGGGAGGCTCTGACCAGCGCCCGCTGTCTTGCAGGAGCTGTGCCGGCAGCGCATGGCCGCGCGCCCGTCCGAACGCCCAGAGACTGCGCGCACATCCCGCGTCAGCAGCGTGTCCTCCCAGTTCAGTGACGGGCCGATGCCCAGCCCCTCGGCGCGGGGCAGCACCTCGTCCTGGTCGGAGGAGCCCGTGCAGCCCAACATGGACATCTCCACCGGCCACATGGTCCTGGTAAGGCCTGCGCCCTCCGCGCGGGGTTGGGAGGGAGTGGCCGCGAGAGGCTTGGGGGCCCAGCTCCCCAGCATGCGGCCCGAGGCGGCAGGAGGAGGGCGCCCCATGTCCAGCCCCTCTGCCCAGGGCCCCCGGAGGGAGCGTCGTCCCGGCTCTGCACAGAGCCCTCGGCCCCCGCCCTGGAAATGCGCACGGGTGAGCACCGGCTGTGTGCGCCGCTTCTCCAGCCCGACTCCAGACGCGGTCCTCTCCTCCCTCCAGCCCCCAACTCACCGAGCAGCCTTTGGGTGAACGCATGTCGCTCACAGGCTGCTTCCCGTTAAAAGTGACGTGCGAGGGGTCAGCTGCTTCGTATGCCCTTCAGAGGCCCTGTCCGGTGCAGAAGCCTCCCTGGCGGGGAGCCCTCTCCCCAGGATGAACCCGCCCCCTGCCCGTCCTGGAGCACGTGGTGCTTGATGCGTGATTACTGTCCAAGTTTTATTAAGAGGGTTTGTTCACAACTCAGTGCTTCTTGCTGTGTGGATGAGAGCTGATGGCTGCGTGGACACCGCCCTCCCAGGTCTCCAGGCCACA
This sequence comes from Eubalaena glacialis, assembly GCF_028564815.1. Lineage (NCBI taxonomy): Eukaryota > Metazoa > Chordata > Mammalia > Artiodactyla > Balaenidae > Eubalaena > Eubalaena glacialis. The sequence continues at coordinate 128,489,779 of NC_083723.1, read as the reverse complement.
GGCCTCTCTCTCCCTGTTCAGTGACCATCACACTGGCCGTAGTCTCTCCTACTGAGGATGGGGCTTCGGGTGACGAAGGGCAGAGCCCGAGTCACTGCCCCCGGAGCATCGGGGCTCTCGCGGATCAGGGAAGAGTTTCCACTGCACAGCTAACTTCCCAGGAAGGGGAAGGGACTGGGAAGGCCAGTGTCTTTGTCCCTTCTGGCGGCTTGAACAGACACTTAATTAACTCTCTGTCTGGAGGCTGGAAGGCTGAGATGGAGGCCCAGCGGATCTGGGGTCTGGTGGGAGCCCGAGTCCTGGCTCACAGAAGGCAGCTTCTCGCCATGTCCTCACGTGTGGGAGGGGCAGGGAGCTCTGTGGGGTCTCCTTAGGGCACTGACCCCGTCATGAGGGCTCCACCTCGTGACACCATCACCTTGGGGGTTAGGATTCCACACGAGAATGTGGGAGGACACAGACAGTCACCCCAGAGCAGCCGGGAAACCACGTTTGCACTGAAGAGCCTCAGTGTGGAGCCTGGAGGTGGGTCTGGGGATGCCCCCAGGACGTTGTGGGGTGGAGGCGCCCACTCCCGGGATGTCCGATCCGGGGGCAGGAGGCACAGGTGCCAGACGTGGGGACTGAGGGGCACAGCAGAGATACCAGACGAGGGAAGCCGAAGTCGAGAGCTTCAGCTCGGCTTATCAGCGCGGCTGAGCTGACGCCTCCCTCTGCTTCCTCCCCCCGCGGACGTGGACGGAGGGCCCGGGCTGGGAGCACGCAGCGCTCCCAAGGCTCCACTGTGGTCGCGTGTGGCCGGGGCCTGAGTCCCAGGGTTCGCAGTTTCCGGAGGAGACGGTGCATCGCTCAAGTTGCAGACGTGTGCTGCCGTCCTACTGTGCGCCCACAGCCAGGAACTTGGAAGGAACCTCTTCTCTGGACAAATAACAGTCATATTAGTTTAGAGCTGACTTTTTAGAGAACGTTTCAACATGCGTCCCTTTTAGAAAAGGAAACTCGACCGATCTCATTCAGATTTCTAATGAGATTCGATTTGGGGGCCAACACATCAGCCAGGTGCATTTATCTGACAAGTTGGTGGGGGGGGAGATGCATTTCGAGAGCCTTTATCATATTCTGGTATCTTCATATTTCAAGACAACTGAGCTACAGCTTGACGGTATCTCACCTCCAAATGGGACGTGACCACATTGTAGTTTTCGTAGAAAACTGTGTTTTGCAGTACCCGTGCATGATGGCAGATGTGACAGGGAGCCTGGTGGTGGCCTCTCAGCTGATGTCCCCACACTACAGAGCTGACCCGCCGTCCGCAGGCCACCCCGCGGCCAAGCCTAATGCGAGGCGTCCCCCGGGCGATGGCGGCGACACAGTTTCCAAACCCACGTCCACCGCCGACCAACCCAGAAACATGCGGGCGCTTGGCCGCCCCCTGGACTCAAGGCTTCTTCTTGTTAACCGACCGACGCTTCATTTGAATTGGGGTCACCGGCTACTCCTCTCGACACTGAGTGGGGAGCAGGTGCCGGCCACCGTGGAGAGGGTCCAGCTCAGCCACGGGGACCCCACTGTGCACGCCAGAGCGTCTGGCCCTCATGCCCCAGTCCTGTTTTCTGCCCTCTCACCTACTTACAGAGGGGTTTTCTCAGCCCCACCGTGGTCTTCGGCCCCCCATACGGGACCCCGAGGTGTGGAGACGTGGCAGAAGGGAGCCCCACTTGGCATTTTCACCTTCTCATCCACGAAAGCAAGTGAAATGACTCGTCTTTTAGGCTCCGAAACTGCAGCCCTTTCTCACGGGAAAGGCCATGGGACACATTCGACCAGACCAGAGCCACGTTCGCAGGGCCTGTCTTGTTACTGGCACGTGGATGCTGGCTTCCCATCTGCAAGGGCTGCAGTGAAGCCGCCTGTGCCGGACCTCAGGACACACGGGAGCCCCGACCCCCTGACTCATTACGGCCACAGGGAGACCGGTGGGTGGTGCTCAGCCATCCCGGCCCTCCGTCAGGACCGTTCCCGGTCATCAGACAGCTGCCACGGCCATCTCCGTGAACCACGCGCTGAGGTTTCAGAGGCCCCGAGGTACGTTATGCAAAGTCCAGGCAAGTCCCAGGAACCCACCGTTCCTGATGCCTAGCTGCTCCCGCAAACATCACACGGATGTGACCTTTCACGTTAAAGACGTGGTGGAACCAACAGCAAAGCTACTCACGTTTGCACAGCCGGGTGGAAGCGAGGAGTAGCTCAGGCGCCCAGTGGGCAGAAGTGGAACGTTCTCCTTGGCAGAGAGCGGAGGTGCCTTGGAAGGAGTGAGTGGTACAGGAAGCTGGACAGCCAAACGTTGACCTGTCGCTGGAGGACTGTCGGAGGGCTGAGCTGGGGGAGGCGCCCTCAGCCCCGAGCGCCTTCTCCCTCTCCCCGTCACTCCACCCACTGCAGTGTGATGTTGGTTTACGTGCTGTGGCTTCACGCTGGGAGCCGTGGTACAGAACTCGAGGAATAGACGCTTCTCCTAGGGGTGAGCAGAACTCGCCCTCCCCTGGAAAGGAGGCAGGGCTTTCCGTGGAAGAAGGAAGGTCTCCGGCTGGCGGGAGGTCGCAGGCCGCTGTGCAGGTGACAAAGCCACTGCCGCCAGCCCAGCTGCTCTGGGCGGTCTTCACGGCGGAGGAGGCTGAGCGTAGCTTAACTGCAGGGAGGGACCTAATTACTGCTGAGCCAGGGATCCCAGCCGGGTGGACGGGACACAGAGGAAGGGGCCAGGGAAGCAGGTGTTGAGTGAGGCCTAGAGGCACTGAGGTCTCAGGGACATGAGTGTCGGCCGGTGCCGCGAAGTGGGGAGGGCGAGGTCCTGGCAGCTGCCCAGTGGACACATGGGAAGGGGCAGGGCCGGCCATCGAGAGCCCCTCCTCCCAGGAGCCACGTCCTCCCGCTGAGACCAGCACGGCCTCCGAGCTGCCAGGGCCCAAGGGGTCCATCTGGAGATGGAGCATCCTGCTGACGGCACACATACTGCGGCCCCAGAAACCGGGGCGAAGCTAGGAAGCTTAGCTGTTTCCTGGTCCTGTGTCCCTGACAGATCCTTCAGCCTCCGTTTTCTCACCCCCAGGACGGGCTTAGCAGTAGCGCCTCCTGCAAGGTCCCTGTGAGGGTTAAACGAGACAGAGTGTGAGATGCTGCACCTGTGGAACCTACAGTTGTAATGATTAAGGCCGAAAGGATCACGGCAAAAAAATGGAACCAGTTCTCCTTTGATGAAACTAAGGGGAAAAGGGCCTCCACAGGGAAAATGTCACATGCCCTGGCAACTGCAGCCCCGGGCACACGGTGAGCGTGCTTTGTGGGGATTTGCAAGCCCAGGAAGGGGGTGCCCGGGAGGCTGTGCCTGACAGGCTCCCCGAGCCATGCGGCGCCCAGGCCTGGGGCGACGTAGGAGCCCCCGGACGTTTGTAGAAGGAACGACGTCACCGGGAAGAGGGAGACGGGAAGGGAAACACCCTCAGCTGTGAACCTGGTCGGCTTCTGAAGACACGTTTTCCAAGGCAACGTGGCCAGGTCTGACCAGGCTCAGAGCAGAGCTCTGGAGACAGGTGGCCTCGATCCAGTGACTCAATGGAACTATTATCAACATCGTTGTGTTTTACATACGTTGTGGGACTCAGCTTCTTAAGAACTGCCGTCCGTCCTTTCGAAAGGTAAAGGATCATGTTTGAACTTATCCTTCGGAAAGACCTGTTTCTAGAGCACGTTTGATTTCAGAGGCTGGCGTGTCAGCATGGCAGCTTTGTGGGTGGTGTCAGGAGCAGGTGGCCGTCCTGGTCCCTGGTTCCTCGGAAGCCAGCCACTGGTCACAGAGACAGTGCACGGCACGCAGCTGTGTGGACGGAGGGGCCACGCCTTCATCCAAGTTGAAGGTGAGGGTATGGACTGGATCTTTGCATCCCCTTTATTCTTGCAGAATACGATACAACAGGAATGAGCGTCACCGAGCGTTTATGTAACAACACTGTCCTGAGAAACCATGAAGGAGGAACTGGTTTCAGCCCATTTCACAGATGAAGACAAGAAAACCAAGAGCAGTGATGTAAACACCTGAAAAATGGGAAGTTACCACCTTGCAAAATGTGACCAAGCCTCCCCATCGTCACAGAAGGGAGGAAGCTTACGGAAGCAGAAGTGTTTGGTGACAGACAGTTGCTCTGGACCTGAGAGGGGTGAAGGATGCTGTGTCCACGAAGGAGACAGGCCACCTCAGACCTCACAGCCCAACCCGCAGGGCTTGTGGCCTCTCCACGGTGTCCGCCTCCTGCACTCCTTGATCGTTGGACATTTGCACTGAGTGATCACTCTCATTTTATCTGGCACCAGCCTCCTTAGCTGGTACTTTTATACCCACGGGTATAGTAAGTTAAATGCTTAACCAGGAAGCGACATCTCTTCCCAGAGGCCGAGGGTCTGTTTCGGGGGGGGGGGGGCGACCCTATTTTCTTCATCTTTAAGTTCAGCACCTACATTCCTAAAAGAGTGTCGCCCAGGGTCCTTGTCGCGCGCCCTGGTCCTGCTCTCTGTGACCCGAATGCGCGTCTGAGGCTCAGCTGGCCGCTGTCCTCATGGTGAGGGTGACGGGGCCACCGAGAAGTTGACACGGTGGCCGGGCTTCCTCCGGCCGTGTGCCTGCTCGAGGGTGTCAGGTCCAGCCGAGCCGGGGTCTGCCTGCCGCCGTAGGACCCACGTCCCGGCACCTGGAGCTCTGAGGCCGTGGCTCCCGCCCGCGGCGCTGCTCTCCGTGATCTGCGCTTGGAGGAGCACGAACTTGCATGGAAGCTGTTTCCTGCCATGTGAACCCTGCCTGAGGCTGAGACAGAAGCCCTCCTGGGAGTGAAATGGCTCAAAAGCATCAAACGCTGTGCCCTCGGCCGCCAGCCCTCCCAGAACGTTGGGGATGGCCACGGGAAGCCTTGCAGGCCAGCCACGCAGGGCATGTGGTCAGAGGTCCAGGGCTGCACTGACTGTCCAGAGCAGGGAGACGGGGCAGGAGGTGATGGAGTCGAGGCCAGAGGAAGGTGCGCCCACTCGGGTGGGCTGCTGCTGGGGTCAGGCGGTGAACCCGAGTCCCATTCCCGTAGAATTGATCTGACCCCCCGATGGCGGCCAAGGCCTTGGGCAGGCCCTAACCCAGAGTTCCCACGTCGGAGCGGCTTGGGGCTTTGCCAGAGGCCCCCGTGTCTGTGCATTTTCTCACCCCGGGCACTACCTCTGTGACCCGGAAACACCTGCCCTCGAGGTGAGCTTGGGGGCCAGAACTGGTCGGCACCCACTTCAGACTGCTCACGGCCCCTCAGGTTCCAGGAGGACCCAGCTACTCAGACAAGACAGTTGTGTGTGTGTGTGTGTGTGTGTGTGTGTGTGTGGTGCCCAGCGTGTGTCTGGCACACAGTAGACGTTTAATCAGTCCTTGGGACCCTTCTTCTGCCTCCTTGGAGTTCTTGGGTGGCCGCCCATCTTCATCCTCGCAGGAGGGTAGTCATCCAGCAATTCCCAAATTGAGAGCAACATCTAGCTCTAAATCCTGCATCTTCTTAAAGCAAGTTTACAGTGACCTACATTTACCATTCTCTTAGCATCTTCCTGTCGTTTGAGTCCCAGCCACCCAGGTTCAAGGACTGTGTTTTCTGTTTGTGTTCATGGAAACATTTTAATAACGACTTGCACAGCTGGTGGGAAGGTAGGCCGTGGAGAGCTTGCCCTCCATCCATGTGATGACTTCTGGGATCCCAGCCCTCCCCCACAGGCAACACTGTTACCGGGAACCACACACTGTCCCTCACGTGACGCCGTGTCTAGGAGACGGCTCCACGTGTGTGTACGTGACTCTGCTCACCTTAACGGTCTATATCATTCTGTTGTTCAACGTGCAGTAACTTATTTATTGTATGCTAGTAAAGGTCATGTAGGCAATTTTCAGACTTGGCCACTGCAGCATCACAGCATGTGTAAAAATAATTGTAGGTTGAATTTCTGGAAGAACCTAGGTCTTGTTGTTTATTTGGAGAGGCATTGCCAAGTTTCCTGCCAGAGTGTTTGACTAATTGATGCTCCCACCAACTACGCAGAAAATGGCACTGTATCCCCAGGCCCTCCTGAGGCTCGGGTACTGGCCAACTTTGATCTTCCACTGGTGAGTGGAAATGCTATTTCAAAGTAGTTTAGTTTACATTTCTCTAGCCACATGTGACTTTTCATAATTTGGGGAGCCATTTATTGTTCCTTCCAAGAATGGTTTTTGAAGTGTCCCGCGGGGATGCCCACCCTGGGGGTAGGAGTTCTCCGTGTTACATGGCACCAACCACGGATGCCAACGCGAGTTTACTAACGTGGTATCGGAATGAAACTAGTTCACTCTTGTCTGTCTTCCGTGCCCATTTATTAGTCCACACGTGGGAGTCAGCCATGGACTCAGAGAGCTGGCCTGCAGCCCCTCCCGAGGGCCCTGGCCGCTGGGGTGCCGCCCGTGCTGAGGGGCTGTAATCGTGTCTGCTGCCCACACTCGGCCGGCCCCTCGGCACCAGGGCTCCTCTGGCATCTGCAACGTCAGTGACTCGTGACAGTTTGGTGTTGATACAAGGCAGCGAGTACCGTTTCCACTGCCCAGTCTTGGGGGGTGCAGAACTACTTATTATATTTTTGGTGAGGGATGTAACTTGCCATGTTATTTTTAAAAATCTGATTTATCGTTTAAAGTGCTAGAATGATGCTAGAACGGTTTCCTTGCATGTTAGACCTTCTGCTGGTGAGAAGATAGGGTAACATAGAGTAGGATCAAGCATCCGGTTGGTACTTGTTGAATTAGATGGAATAATCAAACACTAAATTTGGTAGTAAGTCTGTGAGTTAATGTTTCTGAGGGGAAAAAATTGAAACTGGTGTCCAAATGGCACTTGGAAATTGTCCGTTCATACATATGAACAAAAAATGTTTCCTGAGTGCCCGGTGGCCTACTGGGACCCCCCTCAAATAAACCTGATGGGATGCCCAGAAAAGAGGCTGCGTTCTTCCAGCCCATCGGGTTCCTCTTGGGAACGGAGTGACAGCAGTATCAGTCCAGGCCCAGGGCAGAATGATCTGATTGTTCATGTACAGACTCGGGTGTAAAATTAATAGTATATAATATGTAGCTTTTGAAATTGCACTAAACCATAGGGTTTCACCAGTAATTCATCAGTGGACCACTTTTGCTCACCTTTCTATGCTTGGCATCTGGCACAGCTCTTGGACATAGGGGGTTTTCAGTAGGAGTTTCCTGAGTGCCTGAGTGAAGTCGATGGTCGGTGTGTTACCCCTGAGAAGTTTTCAATCTACTTGAAATGAGGAGGGGGGCACGGCCAGAATACACTAGACTCAGCCAAGTGCCAATCACATTCCTTTGCTGGGAGACGTCTCCGTCCTGGGGGGCCTGGTCAGGGAGGGACAGCCGTCCCGGGGTGGGCAGGAGACAGCAGGGAAGGTCACAGCCCCTCCAGGAACCCTGATTCCGCTCACAGGGCGAGAGTCCGTGGAAGGAACAGGACATGCACGCAGCCTCGAGTGGCCGTGACCCTGGGCCAGACGTGGGGCGGCTGGAGCGCCAGCGTGAGGGGCTGTGTTCCATCCGTGTGTGGCCACTGCGGCTTCTTGAACGAGAAAAGTGACACCTGGTTATTGGTTTGTTCACTTACTTGAGTGCATCTGCCAGAGGGTGAGGGCATTGGTGACAGACAAGCAGGAACTGAGTGGGTCGTGACCACTGTCCTCGGACGTTTTCTCTTCCCGAGTCAGAGGGGAGGGACCCAGAGACGCTCTGATGAAAGGTGGTCCCAGATCCAGAGGCTGCTCCCCAGGGTGACCCCTGGGGTGGCTCAAAACCGTCCCCTCGGGCTTCCCCACCCATAAAGCATGACGGCTTACAAAGCCCACGTGATCGTACGGTTGTTGGGGAAAGAGAGTCGCTCAGGATCTGCAGTGCTGTCCGGACGTCCTCAGAACTAGGGATGCTGGAGGTGAGGTGCCAGTGTCACGGTGTGCCTGTGGCCTCGTTTCCTAACCACTGCTGGGGTGACAGCGTTGGCCTTATCCCCTCTTTCCCCTCTACTGGCTCAGCAGTTATAATTTAATAACTGTCCTCATCATTTTGACGAGCATAGCTCTGCCCTCCTCCCAAGTAAACTCAGAATCTCCGACTCTGAACCCGGCATCTCCCTCTGACACACATATTGTCATTGCCCAGTATTTTAGTTTCACCTTAACATTTATACCCTAAAATTAACCATTTTTATTACTGATTTTCATAGTCAGCGCTTGTTCAGACTGACTGTTATTTTTTTCATCACCATCACACCTTACTTCTCAGTTCTTTGTTTTGATTAAAATCTCCTCTTTTCCAAAACTATATCCTTCTTTCAGTCTTTTAATAGGAAAGTCTCCCTGTCTTTGTCTGAAAATGTGTTTAATTAATCCTCACACTGGCATGATAGATTAGACAAGGATCAAATTCTAGTTAATTTTCTCTCATTACTTTAAAAATACTGTTTTCTTGCCTTTGATGCCGTAGCTGTTGAAAAGGCTGTTTGTTGCTGGTCCAGGGGCTGTTCCTTCATGGGTCATCTTACTTTCTTCCTGAATTCTACACCTCTGTTGTTCTGGAACTTCTTTGTGCCTTGTCTTGGTGTGGACCTATTTTATTATATATGGGTTTTTTGCGGGCGGGGAGGGGTTGTTTTTTAGTTCGTTTTGTTTTTGGCTCAGGACTTACTATGATTCCTGAATCAGAGAATTGCTATCTTCCATCAATTCTAGAAAATGACAAACCATTTACAGTTTAAATTTGACTGGCTTCCATTCTCTCAGTTCTCTCCTCTAGTAGAAAATGTTGGGCGTTCTTACTCTCCCTTCCATATTTTCTCTCTTTATCCCTCTGCCATGCATTCCAGGGTATTTCCTCAGACAGACCTGCCGTCTAGTATGCCCTGTTTCTCTCCAGCAGAGTCTAGTGTACTGTGCAATCCATCCATTGTGTCTGTCATCTCCAGGAGTACACTTTTCATTTGCAGTTGTTCTGTTACTCTCTTTTAAATCCGTCTGCTGTGTTGTTCTTGTCTTATATTGTCAATCCTCCTTTAATATCTTCAGTTCTTATAAATGTGGCATTCGGTTGTTTCATCTAATACTTCCATTGTCTACGTTCCTATGAATCAAAACCTGCACTTGGGTACGTTTGCCCTCTGGTGGGTTCTGTAATTTCGGATTATAAGCTCCTCATAAGTGGGGCTCTATCTCTCGGAATTTTGTGTTAACCTCAAAAGAGAGGTTTTGAGATTGATATTCTAGCCACTCCAGGCTATCATTAAACCAGGACCATCTTTACATCAATTCCCCACTCAGGGATTCCCAGATGATATATATATTGTAAATTTGACCCTCAATCCCAGGTGAGGCCCAGGGTCCAAATGTCTTCCCATCTTGAATCCATGTGGAGACAGGTAAGCTTTCTTGCGGCCTGAACAAATGTTTTCACTGACAGCGTGGTCTTCTGAGGGTCCTGATTCGTGTGTGGTCTCACATCCAGCCCCCTGACTCCTGCATGCCAGATTTCCCTAAGGCCCCACGTGGACAGTGGAAGCCCAGACCCCGGGGTTGAGGTACAGGAAATCGTTTGGCCCTGCCCCTCCCTCAAAGGCTTGAGTGACTTCAGGTCACGTGCCTCCCTCTTCATGTAGATTCCTGGGGATTTCCCTTAATTTTGTGAAAGGCAGACCATGCCGTTTACACAGCGTCTCTAGACATCTTATAGAAGAGGCCCTTCAGTTCACCCCGTTCTTCTCGTCTCCGGGAACGTGAGACTCATCGCAGGTTAAACACAGTGCAGATGCTGCTACCAGTTAATTTCATGTCCCCTTGACAGTCATATCTAAGACCCAACTTCATGTTCTGCATAATAAAGAAAGACACCTCAAGGTGGGTCCCTGTGATCAAAGAGAGTGATCAGCCACCTCGTTCAGGCCAGTTCCCACACTTCCCTTTTGTACGTGGGCAAAGGGGTCACCTTGCTTCAGGAAGTGCCTGCACACCTGTGCGTGCAGCATAAGCTGTCTGTGGATGTGCATTGACAGGCACCTTGGTCAGCAGGCAGGTGGGCAGGTGAGTGGAGCCCAAATGCTAGGGGCTGGTAGCCATGGAGAAATTCCGGTGGTGCGTGTTTTGCAGTGATGATCAAGGCAGCTGTCAGGAGGGGTGGGTACCAGTTCTGTAGCTGGGTTGTGCTGGAATGGAAGAGCAAGATGGGTGACATCTGATAATCCTCCCGCTTCACCCATCAAACCTTGAGAACTCGTGGGCGTGTAATTTGGGCAGCACACAATATGATTGGCAGCTGAACTGGGGAGAGATGAAAAATACATTTGATAGTCTTATCTCTTAACTTTTCACCCTAAAAAGTGAAAATAATTTTTGATAGATCAACTCTTCTCTCTTCTACTTTGAACTCCCCATTTCAAAGCAATTGCACAAAGAACACTTGTCAACCAGCTCCTGGTTGTTGTGGCTGACTCTTGAATCTTCATTTTTCCTTTTTCTTCACTGTATTTTAGCTATTTCACTGCTGGTTGGAAGGTCTGGGAAAAGAGAGGAGATGGACGTCTAAGCTTCATTCCCTTTTAACAATTTTGGTTGGTGAAGAGAAGATAAATTTTTGTGTCTTGTATGAGCTTTTCCTGTTTTGGTGCCATTTCTATTCCCCCATTCTCGTATTATTGCTCACGAGCATGTAGCCTGTTAGTTTTAGGAAATTAAAAACCAAACATTCTACTTCCAAAGGGCACTTTTAGAACGTCTGCAAATATTTTCTAATAATGTGCTGTAGAATCCAGAATTTCCCATATGGATATGGAAGAGAAAATTCGTGCCTGTGTTGCTGTCCTAGGTAACCTTTACTGCACTCGCTGGAATTCTTTATTCTTCCTAAAAACTTCATCAGAAAATCATAATGAGTACATCATTGGTACAGAACAGAAAAGGCTGCTGCTAAGAAAAGACCTACTGCTTTGTGGTGCACGAGATGCTGTCTGTGTGTTGCTAGGCAACCATCCCTCCTCCTTCCTCTTCCTGAAAGGTTTCCCTGTTAAACTGCTGTCGTCATCTTTCGAGTGAAAATTGTCTCCTCTGGGCTTTTTCATGTCAGTTGGGTGATAGTGAAGGTGTTGGGTCTTAGAGAGAATCTGCTCTTATAATTGTGACTTGGAATTGGCCGCTTGAACTTTGTAGGTGACCATCTGGTTGGTGAGGCATGGATGGATGGCCCTTTAAACACATGGATCTGCTGGTACACACATATAGAAACATTATTCAAAACTGCTTTTCAAGAAGATCTTAAGGAAACACTGCCCAAGTCACTGAACGACAGTGAAAATGTAAATGATTTCTTCATCGCTCAACTTCTTGTCTGGGGGGGGTTACCCATCAGGTACCACCCCTCCCCCACATGCTAGAGGTAGCAGGGAGGTCGATTTGGAGATTCTTTTGTCTCCTAGAGTTTGTTTCTGTATTAGAAGATCTTTGAGGGTTGGTTATCTTAAAACTGCATTATCATGATTCTTTTTTCCTCTTATTTCCTATCAACTCTGGAGTCTAAGGTTGGTTTCCAACTGCATTTTGAACATTAATGGAATTTCTGAATAACTCATGGCTGAAAGTATTTTTCGTATGTCAAAAAGACATGATTGAGGTTGGAATCAAGTTCTTATTTTCTCATTGAATAAAGACTTTTTATTAATCTATATTAATAAAAATTTGTTGTAAAACTAATATTTGCAAATACATTTTTACATACTGTCTGAGTAATTTATAAAAAGTAAACAGAAACGTAGCTTTAGCCAGACGGTTTACTTTTCTAGTTAAACTATTCTGATTTCTCTTCCACATCAAAGTCTCAGAAACATTAACTTTTCTTTGTAAAGGTTAACATTGGCTTCTGCACTAAACCATCTATAGACAAACTTTGATTATCCAAAGAAGAGAGGATTTAATTATTGTTAAGCACAGAGGTTTACAATGGATGAGAAATGATTTAGGAGAGTTTAATCTATTCAGAATGATTGGGGTTTATCTCTTCATCTTTCTTGCAGTTTCTTCTCAGTTTTCCAGTGTTTTCCATTTATCTATGAAGATGAGTATATCATTGGTAGGAATAAGACAACTTAATAGTAATTTTTTGTTTGATAAACAGCTATTTCAGACGTTTAAAATGCCATGGATAGACATCTTAAACTGCTAAAAGGCAGAAATTAGTAGAAATATCACAAACTTGAACTAATTTTTCTTTAGACTTGTGTTGATGGAAGTAGCTGCAGCCTGGCAGACTGATATTTAAAATCACCACATTATCAGTTGTGAGGGTTTTTTTTTTTAACTGTTTGTAGACCAAAAGTACAAAAAGAAGAGAAGCACACAAAAGATATTTGGTAAAGGCAGGTGGTCTGGATGAATAATGTTTCTTTCATTAACATATTTCCCATATTAACTGTATAATTAATTGTACATAGCCAAGGGAAGCTATGGAAATTGCATTTTGAGATGTATCAAAGCTGCCTTATGCTTCAGACTTCCATGCAATTTACCATTAATGAATCCAGAGATGGGAGCCTCAAATCTATAATTATTACTTACTATTTGAATGACAAGCAAAGAATTTTATCAGCAGAGTTTTAAATGAAATGGGATTAGCCGCTAATGTTGAAATTGTTCATCTTATGAAAATAATTTTGAAGAAAATGTTTTAGTGGAAAGAGAGGTCTGAGGAAAGCATTTGCCGTTAAAATAGGCATTTTCCAATACTCCACATGAATCTATCCACGTTTGACAGCAGGGTGCAAATATTTTTGAAAGCGAATGAATATTTTATAGGCTCCAGAGCTGCTCATGCATCCCAGGAATAGATTATGCAATATCCCCAAACATCCTGGCGAAGGTGAGAGGGTTGGTAAGGTAGCCAGAGAAAAAAGCGAGGCAGAAAAAATATAATATATGAGAGTATTCTGCAAGAAATTAAAATTTGTTTAATAGCATAGAAGTCTGCCTTTCCCCCTGCTGAGTGCTCATTCGATTTAAGATTGTAAACAGTAAATATTGTTGAAGAAAACTGTAAAACGAAGCCCTGAGACCCATTTTTCCACATTGGCGGGGCCTCCGTGGTTCCACGTCTCTCAAGGTGACCCTGGCGGTCACTTACGCCCACGTGTCCGCCGTGCAGCCTTGGCCTTGGCTCCGGGGCTGAGTCAGAGGCTGCGGGAGCTGGGCCTCTTCTCCAGGCAGGGTGCAGTGGGTGGCGCACCCTTCATCCATCCAGGAAGCGTTTCTTGAGCACCTAGGCCGTGCAGGCTCTGCACCAGATGCTGGAGAGGCCATGAGGGGTCAAACAACGGGCTCACTGTCAGCGCCTGGAAACGCATCTTTCCTTTATTTCTTTGTCCTGGTTTTTCCCACTGAGTTGATGGCAGGGACTAAAATACCCAGTTTATAGCATCACCCAGTTAGAGCCCGGTGTCCTGTGAACAGGAGAAAGGCAATGTTCAGATTTCCAGAAGCTCTGGAAGGTTGGTCTGGCGGGGACGTCGCCGTTAGGGCCTGGGGCGGATCCCACGCGTGCTCTGGGCTCACGGTCCTGCTGGAGCCCCACGCAGGCTGGAGAAAGCAGCTGGGCCTGAGCTCCGGGTGGTTCTCTGGGAGTCCTGGGCTCCTTCCCACGTGGCACCCAAGGAGAGCCAGCAGCCGATGACATCTGTACAGGTGTGCGCTCTTGTCGTGTCTTAAAAGTCCTCGCTTTCTCAAACCTAGTATCATCTTGGTTTCACATGAATATGTCCAAATGCACTGGGCCGATGTTACTCCAGCGTGCAACTCTCTCAGAGGCTGTTTTCTGTGTCATCTGGGAACCAGTCCGTGATTGCTGTGGGAATTTAATACGTGGAACCCAGGTGATCTGAAAGAGCTGATCAGTATTTCCGACCCACCAGGGGAGAACTTGCTCCCTGGGACCGTGACTGCTTACTTCGTGCTTCTGACGTGGCTGTGTTTGTGTTTGGAGATGCACATGTGCTTGCACACCTTTGTATTTCAATAGTTGCCTTATTTGTGTAAGTATATCTAAATATTCCACATTGGTTTAGTTGTTCGATTGATTTTACATGTTAAGTTTGGGTTAAGCTATTGGCTGGTAGTTTTCTGTGGTACTTTGGGCAAACTGATCTTCAATGAGATTTTGTAGAACAGCTAAGATAAAAACTAGTCTCATCGAATATCTGAACATTTCATCCAGGTAACAAAGCATGAAGATTTTTAGAAATATCAGGGTTGTTGATGGAATTTTCAGATTTCTACCCAGATTTTTGACTTCTGGTGAACTTAGGCTGCGACCTTGTTTCTGAGATGAAATCTTTCCTCACTGTGGTTGTGTGAGGGGTAGGGGGTTTAGACAACTACTAAGTTTGCAGGCGTTTAGGAGGATAAGGAAGAGCAGGCTTGGAAACGAAATGAGCGGAATCTGTATTAAACCAACTCAAATCCTCTAATTTGCTCTGTTAGTAAATCCTGGCAGTTCTGCCTGCACTGTTGTTCCCCGAATCCCAGCCCCTGAGCTCCCTTGCGGGAATGTCCAGCTGGTGTCCTCAGTCCCTGCCTGGAGCTGGCGTGACCTTTCCAAAGCGTCTTTATCGTCACGTGCCTCTTCTGCGTGAAGCTCCCCGCGGGCTTCACGTTGCTCTTGAAATAAGCCTCAGACCCCTCCCTGTATGAAAGCCGCCCCGGCTTTCAAGCTCCCGTGGCCCCGGCCACCCTGGCCGCCTCTCCGATTCAGAACTGCTGGGCCCATTCCCCCCCCAGGACCTTCTCTCTCCTGGAACACACCCACCGTCCTCTGCGCCTCCGCCCTTCCCATCTTTCAGGAGGGACATCCCTTCCTGGACTCCTCACACCACCCTCCACCCCAGTTGCCTTTACATTGCTGTTTTACATCCTCTTACCACTTACTGTTGTCTGAAGTTATCTTTCTAAATTCTGTTTAGCTGCTTGTGTGTGGTCTGTTCTCCAGCTAAAGCATCAGCCCCGTGAGGAAAGTGTTTCCAACCAGCTGCCTGCTGGATCCTCAGAACATACGATATCCCCAGCTCATACGATATGCTTTTGATGAAGTTAGTTGAATGAACAAATAAATGGCCAAACCCACCAACAGATGAGCGGGAGTCTGAAATAATACTGCAACTCCTAACTCTCTCTTCCACAATTAGAGGCGGAATCCAGGTTTCACTCAGAATGCCAGGCAAACCTCTTTTGTCTTCAATTTAAATATAAATAGCTGTACATTTATGGAAAAAGGGTATAAGTCTCTTAATTATCTTCCATTGCTTATAGGTATTCACCTTTGTATTTTGCCTATGTTCATATAACCTTAATTTTTAAGATGTTAAATAAGATAATAAGGTTCATCAAATTGCTCATTTAAAATTCTTTGAGCTTCTTGAAAATGACAGCCCGAAAATACGAAGTGAAGTTATTGTTGTCGTTACTATTATCACGTGGCTTCTCTCTCAGCATTTCTGCAGAAGACCTTTGTCACCCTCTCCTACGCACACACCTGAAATTATATCGCACTGAAGCACCCAGCATGAAACAAACTCTCAGTCGTATAAAAGAACGAGCCTTTCCCTTATTTAGGAAGAGGAGGTGGTAAGGACAAAATTACTTATTTTTTAAAGTTTACTAATTAGAACATTTCTGGAACAGAATGTGTCCATTATTAACATTTTCCACCAGGGTTTCAGTTGTAAGTCTTCATAAAATTGTGATTTTCCTTTTCCATAAATCTATAAATTAAGTCGAGTGCCGGTCACAAAGAGATTTGATGAGCACGTGATTTAGTGCACGAGGGCCTTTGAGAGCATCTCTCACGGGCACAGCCCTCCATGGAGACGACCTGGAGGCTAGGCTCAGGGGTTCCTGACCCCAGGAAACACCCTGCAGGTCATTCAGAAAACTCTCTGTTACAATCGGTATGCTTTCTCGCAGTTCTGGACTCTTCTAGATTTAGAATACCAAAACTCAAAATTATTATAATAAAAATATAGTAATTGAAGATTCCAATAAGTTAAGTTTCCAATTAGTTTTGTAATCTCTACAAAATAGAGATTTAACTAGTTTACATGTCCTCTTAACTCACTGCTTGGCGAGGAGTTGTCTTTTCCTTCTCTTCATGCTTCCAAAAGCACATGGGGTGCATGCACCCCGTCTCAGTGCCACATAGGAGCAAGGAACTTGCTCTCGGGGAAACTGTCCCAGCAGTACTTTGTAAAAACACGTGGTATTCTTTAAGGCAGGGGTCCCCAACCCGTGGGCCACAGACCAGTACCATTCCGTGGCTTGTTAGGGACCGGGGCCACACAGCAGGAGGTGAGCGGCGGGCAAGCGAGTGAAGCTTCATCTGTATTTACAGCCGCTCCCCATCGCTCGCGTTACCGCCTGAGCTCCACCTGCTGTCAGATCAGCGGCAGCACTAGATTCTCATAGGAGCGTGGACCCTACTGTGAACTGTGCATGCGAGGCATCTAGGTTGCGTGCTCCTTGTGAGAATCCAGTGCCTGATGATCTGAGGTGGAGCTGAGGCGGTGATGCTAGTGCTGGGGAGCGGCTGCAAATACAGATTATCATTAGCAGAGAGGTTTGACTGCACAGAGACCATAATAAATCAATTGCTTGCAGACTCATATCAAAACCCTATCAGTGAGCGGCAAGTGAAAGCAAGCTCAGGGCTCCCACTCATGCTGCATTATGGTGAGTGGTATAATTATTTCATTATATGTTACAATGTAATAATAATAGAAATAAAGAGCACAATAAATGTAATGCCCCTCCCCCCATCCGTGGAAAAATTGTCTTCCACGAAACTGGTCCCTGGTGCCAAAAAGGTTGGGGACCACTGCTTTCAAGCTTTTGTTTGTTTTCTTAGCTCTTCCACGTATTTTATTTTTCAACTAGAAAAAGGATTTTAAACAAAACAAGATAATCCACAGTTCACAGCCTCCAAACCAACGCAGCGTATTCTGTTTCTCCTTTTATGCTGCTTCTCTGTCCTGGGCTTTTCCTTGCTCACTGTCTCCGCCTAAGATGAGTGTTAAGTTGGGGACTTTCTCTTTAAGGCTTTGCATTTGGAAGCATATGAACTTTTCTCTACTATTTTAACAATTTAAAATCTCTATCACTTCACAGCCTGCTTGGTTACCACACAAGGAACGGGAGCACGTTTCTAAATCACACTGAGACAGCGTGAGAACAGTTTTCAGGGGTCGCTGGGCCTGCAAAGATTCTATGCGGTCTTCAAAACAGCTCAGCTTGAGAAACAGAGCTTTCGGAGGAAGGATTTGGAAGAAACGCATTGATTCACATTTATCAGTGAAGCCAATTCTGCTGCCCACGGCCGGTGCTTTTGCTGGTCAATTTCACCTGGTTTTAACCACGTCCCAATTCACTAGGATAAGGGAAGCGAATTGCCCACTGCAAGTTCACGTGGGAGTGTTTCCTCCTCAAAAATAAATTTCCACGGAGGTGATACCTAAAATGTAATAAAAAGAGAAAAGACCGCGTGAATGGTCTTTCATTTATTCTTTCTAATTCCTTTGCTCCCGTTCCTACTGCTTGAGGCTTAGTACACGTGACCCAGAGGCTGGATTCCAAACAGTGCTGACTTTTCCCAAGTGACCCCATGCTGCCAACGCAGGGCCGTGCGCTGAGCTGGCCTGGTCTGGTTCTGCGTGTTTTCCTTTTTTTTTTTAATAAATATGATGTGTGCATAACTGCTCTGCATCTTAGGTTCCTCGTTTGAAGGCGGTAAAGCGCTGCGTGTTTAACTAACTATCCGGTGAGACCAGGAGCCCCACGACAGGTGAGACGTTGGGCAGGTCGGGCATGTGTGAGAACAGAGGGTGAGTCACCGGGTGCGGAGCTTCACTTGTTATTTTTATTGCAGTCAGATGGTATTTCGAATACAATTGTATGGTTTGTGATTCCATTTCAAGCAAATCTTTCCTAAGCTAAGAAACAGCAAAACTACCCTCTGATCATTTAACCGTATCTGTCCTTCCTTGAGCTTGAACGGGCTACTTTGAATTTCTAATTCCAAATATCTTAGCCTGCCTGATGCATAATATTAATAAATAACATTTAAAATATGCCAGATGCAGCAATCTATAGACAACCAAAATACCTTTTTCATCAAGCAGTTTGCTCTTCCCGCATCTCTGTGTCCATATGTGCTAAGCCCAGACAATTAACCCCATCTAATTTCTCCTTTCATCTTTTCATGTTTTTTTGCTTGGAATTTAAATGTCTTACTTTCGGAATTCAAACATGTAGTATAAACATTTCCCTTTAACGTATTAATGAAGACGGGTGACAATGTTTTTTTTTTTTGTTTCGTTTTGTTTTTTAATTAATTCATTTATTTATTTTTGGCTGTGTTGGGCCTTCGTTTCTGTGCGAGGGCTCTCTCTAGTTGCAGCGAGCGGGGACCACTCTTCATCGCGGTGCGCGGGCCTCTCACTCTCGCGGCCTCTCTTGTTGCGAAGCACAGGCTCCAGACGCGCGGGCTCGGTAGTTGTGGCTCACGGGCCCAGTTGCTCCGCGGCATGTGGGATCTTCCCGGACCAGGGCTCGAACCCGTGTCCCCTGCATTGGCAGGCAGATTCTTAACCGCTGCGCCACCAGGGAAGCCCCCAACAATGTTTATTTTTAAAGGAAAAAAGGTCATCATCTCCCCAGATGCCAGCAGAAGCAGCTTGGTGCTGCTTTTAAAAGCATTCATCTAACGCTACCTGATTTTAAAGCACCAACCTCTGGTCCCCTCACAAGGAAAGGAAACGTAGATGGCTGTATTCTTATTCTAACAAAAGGTTTGATTGTTGTAATAGGCACCCAAACAGAGAAGGGAATAGAGACGCTTTCCTAATAATAATTGGATCTTCCAAAAACCCACCTTCCTTTACTACACCTGCTCCTCAGCGGAAGAAGCTTGTTTCTGGCAGCATCATTGTGAAACGAACTTTCATTGGGACAGTCTCTACTTGTTTCATGTCTGAAGACTCACAAAGCAATAGAAGTCTCCAAAGATCTGTGCAGACATGGTTTGATGCTGACATTACTGGTTTCCGTCGGTATTGATCAATGCAACATGGTGCCAACTGGATCTTAGTTTGCTTGTTTTCAGCAATGGTCCACCATCCTTATGAGTTCTAGTATTTTGTGTTAAAAGCTTATTTTCATTATTCTCTTTAATAAGTCCTCTTGCTCCTCCCAGTATGTCACCCTCTCATTGCTAGTGGTAAGAGATGCCAGAATACATCATTTCTGTGCCTTTTAACAGAGCTAAAACTGTGTTGTCCACCAGGGCTCTCGTGGCCACTCCACGTGGGTTTGGTTGAGTACTTTGGCAGCCGGGATCCCGGCTCCGCGGGCTGGATTCAGACGCGTTTGCACAGCTCTCCAGACCCATCCTCCCAGCATTCGGAGGTGGACAGCAGCACGGAGGCGGCCAGGGGGGCCGCGGAGCCAGGTGCCCTCGGCTGTTCTTGTGTGTTGGCGGCTGGATTGTTCTAGAGCAATCATGGTCCGAAGCCCTTGTTGCGTGTAGTGAAATAGAAGATTTTAGTAAGTGGGATTCTTTCCTTGTGACCCTGAAAACTGATCCTTGATGTTGACGCTAGTAAAATGGTGCCCGTGAAACAGTCCGGATCCCGACATGATCTGAGGTGCCAGGGCAGAGCCCCACACGGCATCACGAGCTCTTTCCACACCAGAAATCAGCAGCTCAACTTCACGTCCATCATCTCCTAAACTGGCATTTCCAGTGACTCCTCGAGACTGGTCAGGAAACGCCTCCCTCTTAAACCAGCGACGAGAAGCACGTAGAAGGGACGAGCTCCAGGACCGGCCCTGATGCACGCGGTGGGGACACTGTGGGTTTGTTAGAAGGACCACTGTCCCTTGTGGATCGGAAGCAGTGTTGAAACCACGAACTATGTACTTAGCAGCATCGCTTCTCATCTCTTTAATAGTATCCAGGAAGGTTGACCACACCGACAACAACGTCTGTCCATGGTGACGCCCCTCAAATTCTACACTCAAGCTGCGGTCGGCGGCTGCTATTTGTGGAGACTTAACGTATCATATTTCATTAGACAATGGTGAATGTCCCCAGAACTGTGTAGTCACAGAATATAGAAGAGACATTAAGAGATTTTCTAATGAGAATCACCATCCCTTCCATCTGTATATACTTTATAGTTACAAAGTATAGTTGATATATAACTCAGCCAAGCGTCAGAACCACCTTAGAAATACGTACTATGATTCCCGTTTTTATGTAGCAGTAAATTAAGGGTCAGTGAGATTAGATGGTTTGCCCAAAAAGTCGTTGTGTGGGGACCAAACCTTTTTGTTCATCACATCGTTAAGAAGTCTTTCAAAATCAAGCCGAATGCCTTCTCCATTTTATTAGAGTTGCCTTCCTATTGGAAAAGCTCCCTTAGGCATTCACAAAGACTCTGTGAGTGATGGGTAAAATTAATCTCCCAAACATACAAAGTGCTCCTGTGATTAACAAAACTCTCTTATGCTCCATAACCCAAATGCTCCATATTCCTAGGAATTGCTTTCTTGACCTGAAGATGCTGACAATTTGATCAGAAAACAGTGCAGAATATATTTGAGTGATATTAACAAATTGTGGACACATGTCTCCACCTTATAATGGCAGTAACACTTTTGTTCCACAGGTTTGGGATTCTGTGTAAAATGATTCCATTAAACGTGGAAGCCAGTGGTTTGTTCAACACACGAGAGCATTTCCTGAAAAGTCATCAGGTGGCACATGGTCCTCCTAGCCCAGAAACAGTTGGTCATTTTCCTACCCAAATGGTCTAATTGTGTGGGCTAGAAAAGGGGATGTGAGCTGGGGAGCTGGAAGGATAAAGTCAGAAATGAGAGGCAGATTAAAGAGGAAAACCTTAGACTGAGTCAATAGCTCATAAAATAGGTCTTGTGAAAGCTGACACCATCCTCAAGGAGCAAGAAACTCAGAAGAAATGCAGGTCCATCTTCAGCCTGTTGTAAATGATGTTGTTGCGTGGTCGGGGGTCACGAGGTCAGTGTCAGCCGGTTTGGCTACAAACTTGGAAAACCCATATTCTGAAACCTCGGGATATGGGGATTATCTTTATGCAAGTACATCAAACCTAGGCCCTTGAAGAGTATCACAATTCAAGAAGGTTTTAGAAACCTTTGCACTCAGGGCTTATCTGGAATTAGCTCGAGTGAAATTCCCCTGACAGACTCCAGGAGTATGGAAACACAACGCTGTGTCCTTCCAGCCAAGAACCCTTTGGAATCCCCACCCCGTCACCCAAAATCTAGCTGAGTGTAGTGAGTAACTCTTCAAGATTAAAGACTTCCTTCCTTCCAAACGTTCTTTAAGAACCGGGGTAGCTGTCATAACTCACCTGTATAAGCTCTTCAAATTGAACCAACTGGTGCTGAGCCCCGACTCCACTTGACAGAGGTCTTCTGAATGTACATGGCGGGGGATCCCCTTCACCTGGCGGACCCCCCCCCACCCCCCGCTACAGTGCTGGTGATTCGTCGTGCTCTGCTCTGTGTATCCCAGAGCTTCCTCTGTGCAGGGTGATGATGTTGGTGTAAGACGGGTCCCTAACCCCCAGGAGCTCACGACCCATGGGGAGGACAGGCTCCTTACACTAGTGACAGCGCATGGAACGTCCCCAATGAGGGCCACTCGTTGAGGGCACAGGAGTCCACAGAAGCGTCTCAGGGAGACAGCGCCAGACCTGGACCCTGAGGATGGTTAAGACCAAAAAGGAGGAGAGTCTGGGAGAAGAGCTTTCTGACCTGCGGCTGCTCCTCCAAATCTGTGAGACAGCCATGACCTTGGGGCTGTCACTGGAACGTTAGGACATGGAACCACCCATTCGACATGAATTGTGAAGCTGTTCGTTGGCTAACTCAGAAAGGAAGAAGATAGCAGGAAATATTTAATGAAACATTCCGAAGTCCTTTGGTACTTTTTGGGGCAGTTCTTCCAAGTTTCAGAAGATTCAATGGCAAACTTTTTGGCATGCCAGTCATCAATATACAATTTTTATCTGGAACACAAATTTCTTACAGAATTTTCCAGGCTATGATCAGTCATTCAACACATATTGACTGTGTGCTAAGTGCATGCGACACGGGCCCCACCCTGAACAAGTGATCTCATGAGAGGAGGGAGGGCCTGGTGCCCACAAAGCAGACGGGGATCCACGTCACGGAAATGCAGTTTTTCAACTAGTGTCTGAGGCGGGGGGGTGGGTTGTAGGAAATAACAGAGAAGGCAGTGATGGGCGTGAAGGAGGAGGACGCATCTGTACTGACCTGGACTTCTGGGTAGATTCATGACAGAACAATCAGCGTGAAGAAAGCGTCCAGAATGATGGTGACGGGGGAGGGTTCAAACAGTGGGACGTGTTCTTATTGGGACGGAGTAGCAGGTTAGTAAAGTGAAGTCTGGACAAAGGACAATGCTATCTGGGCACCATTGGTGGCTTTTGAAGCAGGTGGCCAGAAATGCCAGCCTGTGAAGGAACCAGAAAGGGGATGTGAGGGAGGATGTAGTGAGGAGGCCACGGCAGCAGGAGGACACCAGCAGTTCTGTGTCTATAAGACCCTCATCTCAGCATCTTTTCAACTTAAATAAGAAAATTCTATAATATCGATGTCGTCCAAAGCTTAAGCAACGGTTGTCAGAACAGAAAAAAAAAAAAAAAAAGCAGCTCACACATGTGCCAGGAACGGTGGAGTTTATCACAGGCCTTACGGTTTAGCTCCAGGTGGAGAAGTTATCAGCAGCTTCTGTTTTCATTCTGCTTTCCTTCATTGTCTACATGTGCTATTTATGGAATAAAAAGTTACGGTTTTTTTTTTAAAAAAACTAAGCCCTCCTCCCATTCCTACCACACACCCCCCCTCACACACACACACACACACACACACACACACATGTTAAATGAAAGTATTTTAAATGTCAGCTTTTAGAACACCTACAGTCTGGGGGAAGAACATGCATAGTGTTTAAATTTCATGTTAACTTACCTAATTATTCCAGGAGGTGATGGTGTCTGGGCAGGACCACTACACCTGTTCTCACATCCTTGAAGAGAAGGGGCCTCATAGTATTGAGTTATGGTGGCAGGTTTTGTATTTGTATAAAACACATGATTTTACTACCAAGGCCTAGCTTCCTGACAGACAACATGAAACATACTCTCTTGTCTCAGAAGAAAAACATCTAATCCACAAACATAAAGAGCAAAAGCTCCTCAGACGTGGATGGGAATTATGTCCATTTAATACAGTGAACGATGTTTTGTAAAAATACTAATAGAGAAACAAAGAACAGGTCAAATTGAAATGACCGGAGCAGGGCAAACACAGACTATTGTAGTAATACATGCTGAGAGGATGAAAAATTTATCTCAGTTTTAATATAATCAAGTGTATCTTTAGATGAGTTAATTCTCAATGAAAAAAAGTAATAATGTTCATAACTACTGTTTCCTCCCTGTGTCACTCAAGCTTGCATACTAGAGTCCCAGTTTATACTTCCATAAATTTAGAAATTCAAGTGAACTTGCAGCATGATTTCACTTTCCATAGTTAAGATAAATGTGAAAATTTAAACAGCTGCAGTTTACAGGAATTAAGATAATATCCGATGCCCCTTTTGCAGACAACATTTGAGACCTGATTAAACCTGCCAAGGTTTATCATTTTAGAATCCATCACATTTTATTGAAAGAAGCTCATTCGTTCATGATGGATTTTGTGAACAGACTATTTTCCAAAGAAAAGTGAGGATCCGAAATCATTTTGCCAGGAACCATTTTACATCCATCTGTAAGACTGTACATTAACGAGTCTTGGGGAAAGTAACCACAGAAGCACTGAGACCGTACACTTTACCCAGAACTACCCCCTCCTTCCGGGGGACCCCCACACACACCGTTTTTTTTTTTTTAATTATTTTTTTAAATTTTTTTTTATTTTTGGCTGTGTTGGGTCTTCGTTTCTGTATGAGAGCCTTCTCCAGTTGCGGCAAGCGGGGGCCACTCTTCATCGCGATGCACGTGCCTCTCACTATCGCGGCCTCCCTTGTTGCGGAGCACAGGCTCCAGATGCGCAGGCTCAGTAGTTGTGGCTCACGGGCCTAGTTGCTCCGTGGCATGTGGGATCCTCCCAGACCAGGGCTCGAACCCGTGTCCCCTGCATTGGCAGGCAGATTCTCAACCACTGCACCACCAGGGAAGCCCCACACACCATATTTTAAGCTAGATAATAAGCTAGTTGGTATTTTCCCAAACTTAAGTGTCATCCTTATTAGGGTAACTTTGGTACAAGAAATATGTATCTGATATTCCATAATGATTGTCCCAAAAGAAAGCAGTCTGTGTTTACATTTTCTAGATTGTGCCCTTAAGTTTGCTTCTTCCCCACCCAAAGAAACCGGAGAGCTGTGTGGGCACCAGGGGCTGGCAGTAGCCAGGGACTTAGAACTGCTGCGATTTTTCCGGTCTTGATGAGGGTGAGTTTCTGAGGTTCATGGTCTGTCCCTGAAAAGGGGTTCATGGTCACAGTCTCGGTCTTTTGCATAAAAGGCCATCTGCCGGTTCCCTAAGCGGCTGGAGCAGGGGGCTGAGGGATATGTGACCGTCACCCAGGGCCCCGTCGCTGGCCCTCCCGGAGCCACACCTGCCAGGGGGGCCCTCAGCTGCTGGGCCAGGCGGCCCCGAGGGTGACTTCTCCCCTGGAACATGGCCCACCAGGCCCCCGGCTTCCAAGCTCTGGTTCAGCTCACGCACATTGATACACCAGCCAGACCAACGTGGATAGAGTCGGTGTTTGTTGAGTGAATAATACAAAACAGTTCAACTCGCTGTAGTCAGCATTTCCCTGAGAAGTGTGGGACCCCAGCACGACAGTCTGGTGGAGTTTCCTTCCTTTTCTCATGCCTCTCTGTCGCCTGGCGTGGGTGCCGATGAGCCGGGCGGCCAAGGGCAGTGGGGGGGATGATCCGAGCCGGGTGGTCAGCTGGAGTGAGTGGACGAGGGGGCTGGCGGGGGGTCGGGGTGATGTGGAACGGGTGCAAGCTTTGGCCAGACGTCGGGGTGCCTGACCGCTGGAGACCTGGCCTCGTGTGTGCGTGTGTGTTTCATTTTGCTGTGCGGGCATAACATAAACCCACATGCAAGATATTAGAGAATGAGACCACTATTTCCCCACTATTTCCTTTGGACACAATAAAGCCACCCGGGTTGGTCCTTTGAAATGCTTTCCTTAAAATCACGGTCATTTCTGGACTGAACAGATCAATAAGGTGAGTAGGCAGGACTGGCTCGGGAGTCTTTGTGGAGGGAACGTTCTGGAGGCCTTTGTTTCCCCATCCAGTTCTCCTAGTATCGCTGCCAACAGACAAGTGCCTGACAAATTAAGATCAGAGCAGCTGTGGGTCAAATACTTGGTTTGTTGTTTTTGTTTTTTAACACTGCCAGCCATGTGACGCTGCGCACATCAGAGCAGCCCAGTGTCTTAAATGCATCACCCCCGGTGGGTTCAGAAAAGCCAGCCAATTTTAAGAAAAATGACTTCTGTGCCAACAGAAATGGGAGCGGGGGCAGCCCTAGCGAAGGCCCCGTCTGAGCTCCCTGCCCTCGAATGTGTGGCAAGTGGCAGGATTGTCGTCACCGCTGGTGACACCTGTGCTCCCTCCCTGCACCGGGGTCTGTGCGCATAGTCAGCCCTCATCTGGGGACTAAACGGCAGCCCCTCCTGGGGTCCCCCCAGGGTCCCCACCCCTCCTGGCTGCCCCCACGGGGACCCCTGGCGGAGCGCCTGGCCCAGGCTCTGGAGGATCTTGGGAGGGTGTGGTTTCCGTTTCTGTCCAAGAGAAACCACTGGGACAGGATTTTGCTTGGATACATACAATAGTTTTCAAACAGTGTGTTCAGTAGTTTTCACTGAAAATATTTCAAGCAATTATTGCAACATAGTATCTGTTGGTAACCAGTGGTTCTCTGAGATGGGGAAAAAGAAAGCGAGACTGAGTGCAGAACATGACTTACTGAGACGCTTTCTCAGACTGAAGTTACTAGCAAACACGTTTCTGTTGGCCCTGTCTTCTAACCCAGCTCCAGCTCGCTTCCTCCGTGCAGCACTGTGGTAGCTTCTTCGTGCATCTGAGCACGTTCCTTCTTTGCTGCAGGGAGCAGGGTCCTCCTGTACGTGTTTCCAAGCACAGAGGCAGGGCCTGCATACCCGGCTCCCAAACCTCCCTCACTCCTTACTTCAGAGCCTGGATGCCCCAGCCAGACATTCAGGGCCCCTCGGCTCTCTCTGTCCCCGGCCGCACCGGACACACCTGCGCGCGTGCCTGCCCCTCCCCCGCACCGTGTTAAACCTCTCCCCACAAAGTGCGATGCCGTAAGCCTCCCTGACTGCGCCCATCCCGTGACCTCGCTCCTGGCTGGACACACATCCCACCTCGGGGCTGGCGCATCAGATCTGGTCTGCGGCGTGTGCATCTGTTTTCACGGTGGCTTGGTGTTCTCACCGCCCCCCTCGGCACCACGGTAAACGCATCGTGACCACCTTTGGACCAACCACCAAACCACGGGGCAGCCTTTGCTGCACCCCCTGCGTCTGGTTAGTCCTCGGCCCTGTACCAGCCCCCGAGCCAGCCCTACCCCCCCTCAGCAGGTGAACTGTGGGCTGCACCCCATGGGCCGCCCGGCGTCCCCGTCACCACCAGGGGCCCGCGCCCTCCCGGATGGCGCTCCCAACTCTCGCTCTCCGTTCCAGGCCTACATGGAGGACCACCTGAAGAACAAGAACCGCCTGGAGAAGGAGTGGGAGGCTCTGTGTGCCTACCAGGCTGAGCCCAACAGCTCGCTCGTGGCCCAGAGGGAGGAGAACGTGCCCAAGAACCGCTGCCCCGCAGTGCTGACCTGTACGTACCGCCCGGGGCTCTGGCCAGGAGGGCGGCCGGTGGCGGTGGGGATGGGCTGCACCCGCCCCCCGGGACTTCCCGCTGCACTCGCGCGGCTGCAGCGCCCTCCCCTCCTGCCCGTCTGCCCTCTCTGCCAGCAAACGTCCTCTCACTATTTTTTTTATTTTATTGAGGTGTAGTTGATTTACAATGTCATGTTAGTTTCAGATGTACAGCAAAGTGATTCAGTTATACATGGATAGATAGATAGATAGGCAGATAGATAGATAGATGATAGATAAATAGATAGGCAGATAGATGATATATAGATAGGTGATAGATAGATAGATGGATGATAGATAGATGATAGGTAGATGATAGATAGATAGATAGATAGATAGATAGATAGATAGATAGATAGATGATAGATAGATATTCTTTTTCAGATTCTTTTCCCTTATAGGTTATTGCAAAATACTGGGTAGGGTTCCCTGTGCTATACAGCAGGTCCTTGTTGGTGATCTATTTTATATATGGCAGTGTGTACATGTCAATCCCATGCTCCTAATTTATCCCCCCACCTTCCCCTCTGGTAACCTTAAGTGTGTTTTCTATGTCTGTGGGTCTGTTTCTGTTTTGTAAATAAGTTCATTTGTGTCATATTTGAGATTCCACATGTAAGTGATATCATATGGCATTTGTCTTTCTCTGTTTGAGTTACTTCACTTAGTATGATGGTGTCTGGGTCCATCCATTCGTCTCATGTAAAGGGCAGGGAGACCACCACCCTTTGAGCCGGCCCCCGACAGCAGCCTCGAAACACAGAACCGTTTCTTCCTTTTGGCCTCGCGGCCGAGTCCTGGAACCACGGGCGGGACGTACAGATGCCGCGAGCCCTTGCTGTTGCTCTGGGCTTTGAGGCTCGTTTCTGAGCCCTCGGGGCCTCATCCTCACCTGTACTTGGGCCCACACCGTCGTCCTTGAGCACTCAGGGCCGTGAGGAGCTGACAGGCAGTCACGTGGGCCGGGCAGGCCGTGGGCACAGCATGAGCAGGCACAGGCGCCCCAGCAGCCTTCAACCCGACAGTGTGCCACCGACATCGCCAGGAGTCACTGCCAGGAGATGGGGACACAGGAAGGTACCAGCCCTGCAGTCTCACACTGGGTGAGGTGACAAGTGACCTACAGGTGCAGAAGTCCACGGGGGACTAAAGGGAGGGGCGGGCCAAGTCTGCGTCTTCCCACCCACCTGCAGCTCCTCTCCTCCTGTCACTTAACTAGAGACACCAGCCTCCTGTGTCCTAGCAGGTTCCAGGCCGGTCTGGGCTGTGGTTACTACACATCCCCCTGCAGGGGGAGGGGATCTGGGGAGTGTCTGTGACCAAAGTGTGTGACGTAAATGCCGACTGTCTTGGTAACGGAAGACGGGAGAGATGCATGCAAACCTCACACATGACAGGAGGAACTTTGTGGGCTGACGTTTTCGAGGGCTCAGCAAAGCCACACTGGGTCTCACAGGCAAGACCAGCCCCCTCGCAGGGAAGCATGCCCGGGGTCACAAGCCCCATCCCAGCCCTGTGGAGCCAGTGGGGACCAGCCTGGCACCACCCAAAGGGGCGGCCGGGCTCCCATCGCGCTGCCCCTCTGGCCTGGGAGACGCAGCAGCAGACGTTCTGTCTCGTAGTAAGTGGCAGCGACTCCATGCGGGCTCACGGGACAGCGAGAGCAAACGTACACTCCTGTGCCACTTTAGACCCTAGCCTGGGAATTACACACCTTTGTAAAACCTTAACACGCTGCTTCTGGGTGTAAGTTTTTTCTAACTGTTTAGTCAGTGTTCAGACTAGTTCCGTGATGTCTGAGGGCCTTTTCTCTAAAGAGCTCTAAAAATAGGAGCTGTTGGGATTTATAAGTTTTATATTTAGAAGAAAAGCCAGTAACTGACACATATTTATTAAGCACCTACCTGTGCCAAGAGCTGCTGACAGACACTGGGTCATCTGGTCAACCAAGCTTGGCCACTGTCCTCAGAGAGGATCCAGATTAGGGGGTGCAGGGGTGTTCCAACTACGCCCTAAATAATGAGGTGTTGGGGGCAGACAGACCGTCAGCCTGGGTCCAGCGTGCTCCCAGGCCTGGAGGCTTCCTCGGGTGTCAGGCCCTGTAGGGTAAATACCCAAGTTCAAAGCATCCCTTCCACAGAGCCAACCACGACACGTCACGTTCCCGTCCACGCACCCTGCAGCCCGGCCGGCCGCTGGGCTCCGTCGGTGCCGAGTCAGCGATGGGTCCACAGGCCAGGACCTCAGGCACGTTGGGCGTCCTGTCTTCAGCCTTGTGGGTGGTGCTTCAGCCCCGCGGGGACCAGGGCCCTGGAGCCCTTGGACCAGAGCCTCGGGCCTGCCATACGTGGGCCGGAGCCAGGGCTCTGAAGAGGACGCGCCTTCTTGGCTGGACTCTGGCGCTGGGCGTTAGAGAGAGGCTGCTGATCTTGACCGGCGCGGCCGTCCCAGAGCCTGACCTAGCTTCTCGCCTGTCCGGGGTCCTGCAGGAAGTAGGGGCCAGTACCCTGCGGAGACAGGTGGGAAGATGGAGCCTCCCCAGACGCGCAGGTCCAGTCCCAGCAAGTGTGGCCCCGCCTTTGTCCTCCACACTCCTGCCTCCTTAACTGTTAGAGGAAATCCTGTCGTCAGATCTCCACCGGCGTCCCTTCCCAGGCAGGACCCTCAGGCGATGGCATCACTGAAACTCTTGCTGATCTCGCCAAACTCCACCAAGGAGAACCGCCGCCTCTTCCTGAAACCTGCTTCGTATTGTGTGGCTGTTCACTCCTTATGGCACAGAGACGGTCCGCGGTGGAGCGTAGGGGGTTGACAGGGTGGCCTCCGCGCGCCCCGCTCCCTGAAGCCGATGTCGACGCCCCAGCCGGGGACAGTGCGATGCTCACGACAGCGTCGTGCGTCCGACCTGCTCCCCGCAGCACCCACGTGTCACTCAGCCTCACTCAGGGCTCGGGATGGAAACCCCGGGGCCACCTCTCTCTGCATTTGCTCCTTTTGCCGCGTCCTCTCCCGTCACCTCCAGCGAGGCCCCTCATTTCTGGATCTGACGGTACCGGCCCGCTCTGCTCCCCCCTACCCCTGGCTGGACCCCACCTTCCCGCCTCTACTTCCCTCCTTGAACCAGCTCTGCTCATGCCCCGCTTTTCCTCACGTCCATCCTCCACCCGGGAGAGGGGAGCGAGTGCCTGGCTCCCTGGGCGGTGTCCCCCCGGGCCACCCACCTGGACCCCGCCCAGCCCGGCAGCGTGCAGGCTCCCCTCCTCCCACCCCCTCCACGTCTTTGCTCGTCTGCTGCCCCCGAAGCGTCTCTCCCCCCACCTCCCCCAACACGAGGGCCGTTCCAGCTGAGGCTGGAAGACGTCCCAGTTGGCAGTTTGGTGGGAAATTCAAAAGCGGCCGGGCTAGTGACTTTCCCATCCCTGACAGCCTGGAGATTCTAGCTACACGTGAATTGTCTTTCAAAGGAGAAGGCAACTAGCATTCATGAGATGTTGGCTGGCCCTGTGCTAGGTCTAATTATATAGCTCAGAAGTTTGAAGAATTTAATTTTTAAATTCTATTTTTTTTTTGCATTTTTAAAAAGAATTATGCAATATTCCGCTCATCTGTTTTTTTAATTAAAAACAGGAATATGATGCTATTTTGGTGTGTCATCTTAAACAAAAAAATGTTTGTGATTCTGAGTTATAATAACAAGAGAGAGACATAGAGACAAGGGGATACTTAGAGATGAAACCAGAGAGAATGTAAAGCCGAAGACACAGGTACGTGAAGTTGGACAGAAGGATCTGTGATGCCGTTTCTCGCAGTTCAGCTTTTTAGGGCGTTGCTGCTGCCCAGCTCACAGCTCGGCCCCCAGCCTTGCCTGGCAGACGGGCTGGGTGAGGGTCAGAGCGACTCTGGCCCGGCTCTTCCCGGGAGCCACATCTCCTGGTGGCACCAGGCTTCGGCCACGTGTGACAGAAAGGTCAGCGGCCAGGCTGCGCACATTGAGTGCGGCCCCCGAGCGCCCCGGGCCTGCCCCCCAACCCTCCTGCATCTCCCGCAAGTCGGACAGATGAGGGTGCTGGAGTTCGAGCCCGGGTGCCCTGTGCTGACAGGACGCCACCCCCCTTGTGCTTTTGTGGACTCACCTGAGACTTTTTGAGTCGGGAACATGAACACGGATTTCGAACTTCCACAGAAGGAACGTCTAAAATACATCCAAGGCCCACGGTACTTGACAAAGCATCGCTTCCCTTGAAACACACAGAAGACAATCTATTTCCAAACAAACCTTTGGTTTACATTTTTTCCCCAACTCCCAGCAGAATCCCCGCAGCAAGTGTTCTGGTTTGGTCACATCTGAGTGACCTGCTTAGCCTCCAGCCATCAGTCGTGGGAAATTCTCCTAGATCCGACAAGCAAGCAGGATTTTCTTCCCCTCACGTAAAACGGCTGCCCGAGAAAGTTAAGTGTCCAGATAAGTTGCTGACTTGGCTGTCTTTTTGTCACTCCCTTTTTTCGGCCTCAGAACCAGCTGAGTAACTGCCTCTGGATTTGGGAAGGCTGTAGGTGTGTTGGTGGCGACAAGAAACTATCCCAGCAAATTCTGTGAAGGCTTTTCCTTTGCTACATCACAGCAGAAGCTGGGCTGCCTGAGACTGAAGAGCTTTTAAGGGACACGGGGAGGAGGCAGGGGCCGCGTTTCAGAAGCGCCCGGGCCTTCCCGTGGGGCTGTGCACGTGCGGAGCCTCTGGAGATGGGTCCCTGGGCTGTGGGCGCGCCCCGCCGGAGCCTCCCAGGGCAGAGGGGCTGCTTGCGGGCTGGGGGCCGCGCCACTGTCTGCACAATTTACCACTCAGGTTCAGCTCCTGCCTTCTCTTCACTCCTCTCCTTGAAGCTGGGCCACTGGATGTGTAAGACATCCAACCTCCTGTCCCCTGGTGTCTGTGCTTCTCACCATCCCATCCCGATGCTGCTTGCAGAGGCGGGAGCCGGGGCTGGGCCCCTCTTCTGGACCCGCTCTGGTTTCTGCGCCCAGAGGCTGATCACAGCCTTCAGAAGGGCCTCGACGGGCTGTGTTTCCTCCTTGACCTGGACGTTTCCAGTTTCCGTTCATTGTGCAATGGGCACATCACAGGGCACAGCCCCGAGCTGTCCATCCTTATACGGAATTGAACTCTGCATTCACCACCAATAAACGAATCCTTGTTCAAAGTCAAGGAGAGTTTGACTCCTGGTCACCACGGTCACCCTCAGCCTTTTGCCATCCGCACATTTTATAAACATGTTTTACCTGCCTTCGAGTCATAGACAGAGCCACATTCAGCAGGATGAATACAGGGCGCTGCCTACCAAGGCCCCCCTCAGGCTGACTCGGATCCAGGAAGGAACGTTCCAGTGGCTGCTCCGTGAGCCCCTCTTTGCCTGCCTCCCTCCCGTGCAGCCCAGGAGATCCCTGCACAGTAGACCGTGCAAAAGGCCAGGTGTGCAATGTCCCGTTTACACCGTCACCCGAGAGCCTGGAGCCAGAGGTGAGCCGGGGCGTCAGGGCGACGTGGCTTGCCCCCCGCCCTCCTGACCCCGGGGGATTCCTTGCTGGCCAGTCCAGGGGCACTTGGCAAAGAAGCAGTGTCTCCAGCTTGGCATAATTCCCCACACACACACACACACTTTTTATTGCAAAAGTTTTAAAATCCTCGGGTTGAAATGATAATTTGATGATCGCCTATATTCCCACCAGCCAGACTCCACACAGCTGCCGCTCCGTATTTTGCCTTTTTTGTGTGATCAGTGTGTGTGCTTTACTTCTTTACTGGCTGAACTATCTCAAAGTGGGGTTTAGGCATCGTGACATCTAAATACATTAGCCTGTGTCTCCTAAAAGTAAAGACCTTCTCCTGCGTAGCTACGACCCCATTGTTGTAACTGAGAAAATCAGTCATCCCCTATTAGGAGCTAATTCCGGCCCATCTTCCAATGCTCCCAAATATTCCAGTTCTGTCATCTACAGCAGTTTGTCAACTAGGATGCAATCAAGGTGCATAACTGCCTTTTGGACTTTGCGTCTCTCTAGCCTTTGTAACTTTAGAACAACCCCCTTGGTTTTCCGATGTGACTTCACCCTAACAAGCTCCTCTTCTCCTGGCGGCCACCCTCCCTCGAAACTTTCACAAGCTCTCCAGTCAGGAGGCTGGCCTGGTCCTTGGGAAGCTGACAGCCTGGTTCCCAGACCCGCTCTTTCCCCCTTCTGGTCACGCACCCGAGACCCAGAGGCCCAGGGACGCAATGAGGTCGAAACCAGCCGTGGCCAGACTGTGCGTCCCCAGGACACGCCGTGGACGTGGCCGGCACCCGCTGCGGCTGCACCCAGAGGACTCACAGAACCTGTCTGGTCACGGGACCGGAGACCAGAACCTGCCCGTGAACATCGTCCCCCAGCATCCGTCGACCCCCTAACTATCTCCTCTCTGTCCTTGCTGGTTTGAAAAGGTATCCTCTGATAGAGATGGCCACGACGGAACTGTAATTGGATAGATTTTCTGTTTGTTATCTACCAAAATGATGTCATCTACACCAGACAGAGGCTTCATTCGGTTTAAGCAAACACAGGTGCACAGACTCTCCTGTTACCCCCTGTGTATTTTGCACCATCCCACTCGGGACGTCAGCCTTTCTGACGATCCTGGTTTACGTGCGCGCTTCCGCCTTTCGTATGTGATCTTTTACATTGCGGGCCACCCTGGTTTCTTTGGATGTCTGTTTCTCGTTTTCTTACTCAGGATATTTACCACTGTGTCATCAGAACTCTGACGTTCAGGGTTTCCCATCTCTTTGGCTCAGCGCCCTTTTGGAGTCTCTGGAACCACATTCCCTCATCTGGTTATGTGTTAAATGCCTAGCATTCTCTTTCTTGGCCACTCAGAACTTTAAGATGGTTTGGCCACTGTTCTCTCAAGGTTACCATCAGCTGAGCAATTCTGTCCTTATTAGAGTTCAGTTTAGACGTGTAGCAGTACTGGCCTGGGTCCCCGTCAGGCGCTGTGGCTGTCAGCTGAAGGTGGCACCTGTGTCCCCGCCCGTCCGCCCTTGGTCAGCACAGATGGGGACGGGGTTGCTTTCTGGTGACAACGTTGTGCTCAGTAGAACACAGACTTCTGTCACTTTGTTTCAACATGTGTGAGCTGCCCCCGACAGGGGCCCTCCGAGGCCGCGCCCTTCGCTGTCTGTGTCCGGCCCTCCTCAGCTCAGTGGGGGACGGGGGTGGGAGTGGGGATGCAGGTCCTCTCGCTCAGAGAAGACGCGTGACTGAGGTCCGTTGATTGATGGTCTCTGGGTAGAACGGTGCAGATGGCGCGGTTTTGCTTGGTTGGTGTCTGTGCTCTTATTATGCAGAGTTGTTCCTGTGTGTGTGCAACACGAGTGCTGCCAGCAAACATTTGCACACTGTGCTGCACGCCATCCTGCCCTCCAGGCACGAGGACGGTGCCCTGGTGTCACCGCCGTGCCCACCATGGCCCAGGGCTGGGTCCCAGAGCCTCTTCCCACGCAGTCACCGGGGCTGCTGGGACCTCTCTGCAGATCTACCCTCCCCCTCCTCTCCCTTCCTCCTCCCCCTCCCCCCTCCTTCCCCTCCCTCTCCCAGGTTCATGAGGGGCCACCTCATGCCTACTGGCTAATTTTCTCATAGAAAGCTAACTTTTTTAGCTGGTAGGAACTTTCTGGTCATCTCGGTCAGCCTCCTCATTGAAGACGTGGGGAACTGGAAGACGTTAGACACGTGAAAAGGGCAGACAGGGCATTGTGAGAAAGCCAGGCCCAGACGGAGCCTCAACTCCGGGGGCAGGAGCGTCCAGGCCACAGAGCTGTGTCCTCACCATCTGGAGGCCGGGGTCCAGGACAAGGGTGGATATGAAAAGGCTGGCCCTTCAGGGCTTCGAGGGGGTGTGTCCCAGGCCCTCTCCTCGGCCTTCGTGTCTACACCTCATCCTTCCTCTGCCTGTGTCTGATTCCAGACTCCCCCTTTTATAAGGACGCCAGGCACGGGCTGAGGCCCACCCATATGACCGTGTTGTCACTGCATCCCCTCTGTACAGACCCATCTCCAAATAAGGCCACATCCCGAGGTCCTGGGGGCTAGTGCACCCACACGTCTTTTTTGGGGGGGACACAATTCAACCTTCGACACCAGGCGCCCCTGGACGGCTCAGTGGTTGGCAGGGCAGTGCCAGGTCACTACCTGAAACCTTTGGAGCCTGTTCCTGCTCGGCACAGATGCCGAGCCCAGAGGGACCTTTTCCTTGCAGATGCTGAGCAGCGAGGTTAGAACAGGGGCTCCTGCTGTGCTCCAGCCCCTGTCACCCACCTATATGGTCACTCACCCACCGAGCTGGGTGGCGATCCTATTTTGGGATCGCTTTTTGAGAGATCCACAGAGATGCTGGTGAAACTAAGAAATGAGACACGAGATGAAGTCTTCAGACCACGTTTCAGGCCACGCATGTGCCTCCGGGACCTGCTTCAGGCATGTTTGGAGCCGGGAAGCCAGCCGTGAGCCTCTGGCTGTGGGCTGTCACCTGCGGGGCAGCTTCCTGGGTGGGGACGGAACCAGCCTGTCTTCTTGCAGCCGTGGGTGCCGGCAGGTGTGCTGACCCTGGGCCCCAGACGCCCCGCTCTGCCCGGCACTGAGTCAAGGAGACGCAGAGCAGGAGTGTCTGCTTTCCTCCTTAAACGTTTGATGGTCCTGTGGTTTGAGGTGTGGGCTTCTTCACAAGAGCAGAGCCCTTGCTCACGGGCTTCCTGAGGAAGGGGCGCTGGTGGAAAGAAGTGTGAGCCGACCTCCAAGGAGGCCTCACCGCCTCAGAGCAAGAGTGCTTCACGCTCACGCCGTCATCCTCCAGTTCCCGGGTCTGTGGAGAAACGTGTCGTACACTGAGCTTCTCAGAGTCCCGAAACAGACATAATGCAAACATTTATGGCTCTGCCTCAGCTGTGACAAGGCCAAGTCAATGAAGACGTTTCCAGGTGTGACTGGCTGGGAACGTGAGACTGGCGTTAACAGCTGGTGGAGAAGTTCAGGTGATGTTTGCGGTTTGCTAACCCGTCAGGGGACCCAGGAAATTCAGGAAGGAAGTGGCGCCGCTGGTGCCATTTGTGAGCACAGCCCGGTGTGTGGGGTCTCCGTGAAAGACTCAGAGCCCTCCAGGCAGAGTACTGGCCCGTCACGGACGCACCGCATGTGTGCACCAGCCATACCTTCCAAGTAGAGAAAATGCCATCAGCCAGTGTAATGGTTTCATCTCAATCTTAACAGAAAATTGAGACAGCTGCAGGGCCCCAGGGGAATATTGACAGACCACTCGGATGAAGAAATCCCCATGGCAAGTGCCAGTGTCAACTCACGGCTTCTACAAATGCCTAACTCGTGTTACCGCCAGCAGTATCACTGACTTCGTCTATTAGGGGAGTGAAGACTGTTGACTCATATACGTATCAGTACTCAGACAGTGTGAGGGACACGATCAGGGAGCCTAAGGAAACGCTATCCTTAAAGATCCATGTTAGGATATGATGTCACAGGCGGGGGAGGCCTCCACACACTCTCCTTGGGTGGGTTCTGGTGGAACGTGGGCACGGGCTACGCATGGCACGGGCTAGAAGGAAGCCTGAATGGTTAAGCCGCAGTGTCCTCCAAAATCTCCCTCTCTCCAAGGCTCCTTTGCCTTAGTCGTAATCAAGAAGCAATTCTAGACCTTACTCCTTCTGCTGGCATTTATGAAAATCATCCTGTATTTACTGACAACTCATCCTATACCTCACAATGA
Source organism: Eubalaena glacialis (assembly GCF_028564815.1). Lineage (NCBI taxonomy): Eukaryota > Metazoa > Chordata > Mammalia > Artiodactyla > Balaenidae > Eubalaena > Eubalaena glacialis. The sequence goes on along the minus strand of NC_083723.1, from coordinate 128,452,808 downwards.
GTTTTGCCAGTTCAGCTGACTTTTTGTCAGGTGTGTGTCCATCTGTAATCTTGAACTTGTTCCCAAAATCCCTTGCTCTCTGCCAGGCCTTACGTGAGCACTTTATAGAAGCCATTTACCACAACAAGCCTGTGAGTTAGATATCGTTATCCTACATTTTGGATGACAAATCTGACACTTTAAGATATTGAATCATTTACCCAAATATCACCAGGCTAGCAGGTGGCCAGGCTGGGTCAAGCCTGGACCCTTAGCTCTGTGGTCTTTGCCAAGTCGATTACATGATGTTTTAGAGCTTTAGTTTCTTCAACCTAAATGGGAAAATGGACTCTATTCTGTCTATGGCACAGTGTTCCAGGAAGAAGGAGGATAATACATGTGAAACATTAGGACAGGTAGAATGCTACAGAAATTCGAAGCACTGTTCTTAAACACGGGAACAGTACACAATAAATTCTTCAGGGGTTCAGAAAAGCAACAGGCACAGAGGGTTAATTCAGCAAGTTTCTTCTTAATAGGTGTTTTTCTCCTTCCCTCCTTGATAAAATTTACTACTGTGGATCTTATGAGAGGAAAATAACTCAGTTATAGAGCCAGGTACAGTGGGAAGACACTACCTGAATTTCCTTGTTTCCTGGCTTCTGAGTGAAGTCTCAGAACAAGATCTTGAAGGACACACCCAGCTCTTAATTAAAATGTAAGCGCTGCAGTTGTAAAAATTCTTGCTCTGTGGTGTGTGTTTGTAACGGGGAAGACAAAGGAACAGTATTCAGGCGATCCACAGAGGAGAGAGAGGGGGTTATTTGCTCAGGAGCCCGGCCCTGGCTTCACCTCCACGCCGCTTGTTGACCTTGAATGAATCAGTAATCCTGCCAGGCAGCCTTGTCTGCCCTGTGCATCACAAAGAATACAAGCAGCCACCCTCAGAACAGCAACAGTGAACCACGAAATAGTTGAGACTTGCCCAGCCGAGTGAAGTGTCCACTGGACCGTCCCTGCTACATCAGCCTACCCTCTGCCAGACTCTGGCCCTTCTGGGATGGCCCCCGGTGTTTCAGAGGGAGGTTCAAGATGGTCTCACACTAAAAAAAAAAAAAAAATTCACTGTTAATTTTTAAAGCAACACATTGCTGCAATATCAAATGTGTGATGGGAAAGTAGAACTCTGAGCTTTGGAAGCCCTTGTCCCAGGCTCAGTGGCATCTTGGAAAGAGTGCCCTGCGGGGATGAAGGTGGCTGGACCGGTACCCGCAGGGATGCAGGATGCTGTGAGCTGTCCTCACAGCAAGCTTAGGCTCCGTCCCTGCTCAAAACAGTTTTTCCCATTAACCATCGGGGGTCAAGCTCACCGAGACTCCCAAACCGAGGACACATTTTCTTGATTTTCCGACTAGAAAATCCAGCTGGCACTTGTTTACTGAACCTGGTTGCTTGCAGGGCCCCGTGGAGGTGAGAGGGACCCGGCAGCCCCCCAATCCTGGGCCTGTTCAGTGCGACCAGGGGGCCACTCTGCTCTGGGTGTGATCGGCGCCCTCTGAAGCTCCGGGCCCTGCTCCCTGGTCCCTTCCGTCGCGATGGCCAGCAGCCCTGCCCTGGGTAACGGGTTCTCAGACACTGGGAGCAGCCCAATTGCTGCTATTAGCAATGCCTGAAGTGGGCTTGTGGAGAATATTTGCAGTGAGGGGGGCTCCTGGAAGACCCTCGGGAACCCTTTGGAATCAGCTAGAAGCCCTGCTCTGTGTATCCAGGCTTCAGGCAGAAGGCACGGTCCCCGTTCAGAGAAGGGCCCGGCTTCCGAGCGGCTCGCCCCGTCTCCGGCTTTGATGTGTCTGGACGCACCCCACACACACACACGCTGAGAAACGGGGCCTCTTGAACTTCATTTTGGGGTTGATTGTTTGTAGCGCTTTGGAATGTCAGAGTTGACCGACTTTTCTCGTGGGTTTTATTTCAACTTCCTGCCACAGCCAATTTTCAGTCTCTCAAGAATAAATCTGTGCAGGACCCCGAAGCCATTGAGTCCAGGGGACTTTTGAACCGTTGGTCACACCTTAGCGGGGGCCTTTGGCAGCTGCCATTGTAAACACCTTCAGAACATTCCACAGCATCTGGTCCGTGTCACCTGTGCTCAGGTAAACACGTCAGGCGTGAACCCCTTCCCCGTCTCTAGATGTTTCTTACCTGTCTTGTCTCTACTGGGAAAAAGCCAATGTTAATACCTCAATAAGACGGATAGGATGGCGTCCAGTGTCCAGTGGACGATACCTTCCAAGTTCAATCAGTTTAGGCCTCGCCAAGTTTCCCAAGCCCCAGAACTGTTTAAAACAAAAAATAAGTGAATAAGTAAAACCTCCCAGAGGAAGGAAAGAAACACAAACCACAGCAAAGCCCCTGTGCTCTCCTGACCCCACTGCCGAGCTGCTCCCAGGGTTTGGGAGCAGGAAGTGGGGAGACGCGGCCGAAATGCCGGGAATCTGGACTTGGGGTAACACGCTTACCACCGTGGAAGCCCTGAGCTCCAGGGCTGCAGCCGGGCTGCCTGTTTTCTCAGCAGAAGCAGGCGGTATGGGGGCCACCGGAAGGCCTTCACCGCCGCACGAGATGATGGAGCTCGGCGCTTCCCGTTTTCAAGTTTGCACCTTGTGGAGGAAGGGGAGGAAGGTGGGAGAAACGGGGACTCTCTGGGGTGCCCTGCTGGCCGTGAAGGTTCCTGAAAACAGGCAGAGAGCTGTCACTGACCGCAGAAGGGTGGTTACTCCAGAACCAAAGTTAGGGGTGATTCACATAGCAAACACATGAAGCTGACCGATCACATGTCCTTCATGCCCACTGAAGCGTCTGGTTTCAACACTCGTCAAATTATTTTGCCCGTTTTAGGCACGTTTCTGTGTCGGTGAGTCCCCACGTGAACACTACTCCCCACGCCCTCTTCCGCTGCATTTTCTTTTGCTCTTTTCTCCTTGTAAAGCTACATTCTCGTAATCTCGAGTATTTCACCTTCTCTAGACGACAAAATTGTATGTATTGAATGATGGTCTAATAGCTTAATATCCATGTTGATGTTTATTTTCTCTGTGTTACCAAATACGTGTTATTTAAAGGCAAACACTACATGAGCTACTGCCGAGGAGCACCCAGCCTTGGCATTGGAACTTGACACAAGAAAAACACGAGGTTCCCTGCACACCCTGACGCTCCACTTCGTGGGCTGAAGGACCCTCGTGGGGGAGGGAGGGAGGGAGGGAGGGAGGAGGTGCGTTGACGGCCTTCAGCAGGACCTGGGGGCAGGGGGCAGCGGTGGCCCTGGATGACGCCCTGCACAGGTTAACGCTCTGCTTTGGGGCTTGCAGACGACCACTCCCGGATCCGGCTGAAATCAGAGAACAGCCACAGAAGCTCTGACTACATCAACGCCAGCCCCATCGTGAGTACCGCCCGCCACCCACCAAGGCTCCCGGGGGCGGGGGGCGGGAGCGGGCCGGACCGGGCACTGGCTCGATAGCTGATGGCCAGTCGTCTCCACCGGGTAACCAGCCTCCTCCACCAGCTAAGTAACCTCTGCCAGGTAACTAGCCTCCACCAGGGACCAGGGCTGGCGCTCTGCCCCCCTGCCCACTCCTGATGGCTTGGTCCCCAGGCGGGGCTGAGTCTCGGGCAAAGGGAACGTGGTGCCGGGGTGCTGAGCCTGGTCCCCCCAGGGGCCCAGCAACAGCGCCCTGAACGAGTTACTGCTGGAACCCATGACTTTGGGGAAATTCGTAGCTGGTTGTGTAAAGGGTTCCTAGGCCCACTTGTTCCCTGTTCGGGGGAAACAGGAAAAACCAGACCCAAACCTGGCACGTGTTGAAGTGATGGATGACGTGGAAGCAGGTCGGACACTGCTGTTTGGTCTCCTCCGGTCTTTCCAGCGGGCGGGGTCTTCCCTTCGAGGGAGGGGGTGCGGTGGCGCCTCTCTGGGCAGCAGGTGTGATGGAGGATGGGGGGAGCATCTCTGTCCTGAGACCTTCTGGCCGGCAGGTGTTCCCAGCCTCCGGAGAGCTCCTCACGGCCACAGCCTGCCGCTACCTAGTGGCTTCCTGCCCTGCACCCGGGGGAGGGGCCGCAGGGGAGAGTCGGCAGCCGCCCGAGGGGAAAGAAGAGGGGCTGGAAGGTGGGGTGAGTGTAGGTCAGTAGCTGGTGGGAGGAACCTGCCAGGGGTTCTCAGGGCGCGTGGTGGGCGCACCTGGGCCCGCAGCAGAGCGACAGGAGCAGGTGGGGCTGTGTCCCCCTTAAGCCGTGGTTCTTGACACTGGTCTTCGGGGAGCGTCAGGACATCTCACTAAGTTCTCACGTTGGCTTCAGTCAAATACGGGCGTGTAGGACGCAGCACGTCCTGGGGGCTCCGGCGCTGTGAGGTTATGGGGGAGGGGGTAGGTGGCCGGGCGGGCCTGAGTCATCTCTGGATTCGTGAGAGCGCCCTGGGCGAACGACAGCCCCTGCTGTCCTCAGTGGTGACCTTGGACGAGACAGTTCGCCGTCTGATCGCAAGCAGAACCGCTGATAGTAAACCGCTGTCATCGTGGTGGTTCCATCTATTTCAGTGCATCTGCTGTATAAACCTTATTATTATGACTCGAGTGTGCCGTGGGTCAGCCCCATTTCCTGACACCTCACAACCACACAGCGAGGGCACAGTGTAACACACTTGCGGTGCGAAAGGGATTCAGAGGGAAGCATCTTGTCCGCACCCGTCCGAGCTCAGGCCTTTGTTTCTGGGGTTATTTTTAAGGAGTCACTCCTTTCCCTCCAGCAGAGTAGACCTCAAACGTTGGCTCCGTCTGTGTTCAGAGGCCTAACTGGAGCCGTTCAATCAGTCTTTCTCAATAAACACACTTGTTGAGTTTGGTATTTTTCCATCAGTTCTAAATTCAAAAAACCAAGCCAAAGCCCCACTGATTTACGCATGTCTCATCCGGTGAGGGTGGGCTTTGTAGCTGCCTGGACTTGCTCCCTACACAAGGGTCATGGTGATGGTCTGTAGAAGGGAAAGAGCTGCCTTCTTCCCACTGGGCTCCTTCCCTGGGATGAACCACATGACAGGGCCAGAATGAGCAATAAAGCAATTCTTTTCACGTCTCAGAGACGTGAGTTCAGTGTTGGGGGGTGCCCGACTCTCCCCCATTTTATGGGTTCCGGCTTCCAGACATCGGAGCTATTTCAGGCTAAAGTTAGGACTCAGTGAGGACGGGGTGCTGGTGAGAAGCTGCATCTCTCCCAGAAGCCGCCCACCAGCAGCCCCGTACTCCTGTGCCTTCCCCGTCTCTCTCTTGCTGGTGGAAATTCAGAACAGCCTCTCAGGCTTGACGGGGCAGGGACTTGGGTCAGAAGGTGAGGCCAGGAGAGGCAAGTGATTTTTCGGTGTCTTTTATGTTTTCCTTTTATTTCATGCCACAGTTCTTTTTTGTGCAAATTTGGGTTGGAAGCATGAACTAGAAGAAATCCTCGGTACCTCCTCCTGAAATGACTGAAGGTCTGATGATAATGAGCTTCCTAGCAGAATTGAGTGAGAAGCTTACAATGAGAGCCCAAGAAGCCCGTGACCGTGCAGGATAAAACTACAATAACTACATCTGTCATATTTGTACTTAGTCCTCATTAAATTTCAGGAAAGCCATCCAGTAGTAAATAATGTGCAATCTCTGCTCTGAAATCAGAGGTCATGAAAGTAAATGGGAATTCTGCCTCCCCGCATGGGGTGTCTGCGGGAGAGCTCCATCAGCCGCGCTGGAGCTTGGTCACTGTCGGGCGTGGACCAAGCGGTGGCGGGCCTGAACACAGCAGCACACGGGTCCCCTTACCAGGGACAAGTCTGAACGTCCCAACAACACTTGAAAGTAAACTTACTCTTCATTTTTCTGTTTATTCAGGGGGGAAATTGTTTCATTTTTAAACTCAGAATGCGTTTAACAAATTTAAGTAGATACAGACTGACTCTTCAGAAGAGGATGACTGCTCAGATGCCCTGAACATCCTAAGAAATTGGCCAAATATGGGGGCCAATTCCTTGGTTTTCGGATTTACAAGCCAACATCTATATGTGTATAATTATGGTTTATAGCCAATACTTTTCTTAAATAAATCTCAACTCATAAGCATATGAAAAAAAAGCCAGACTCTCTCCCACTGATTTTACTAATGCTACAATTTCCCAGCAAACTCTCACATTAAGACTTGGTGTCTGGAAAAGTGACTTGAAAACTCAGGCTTGATGTTCTCTTGTTCTTAAGAAAACATCTGTGAAATTTGCTTTACATGTTAGGAAAAGCAGGTGTAAGGTGGGCAGATAGGAATACAGGAAGGTGACCTGCGTGTTCACCTTCTGTGAGATTGCAGGGTAGGAGACGTGACCCCTGTGGCCCCCCTACCAGAGGCTGGCCCAGACCTTCCCTGAGACTTTGGGCCACCAGGTGGTCCAGGGGCAGTACCAGCCCTGCCCTCACCTGCGCACCAGCCGGCTGCCCCCCTGCCAGTCACCCTTCAAGGCTTCAGAACACAGGCGCCCTGGTCTTAATATGCTGAAGGCTTAGTTTTTAGGATGACTTTTGTTCGGAACATTGGGGAAATATTGCTGCATTTTTTAATGCAGTTTAGAACTAGTTACTCATGGTCATTTATAACTGTCATTCTACAGCTTGAACCAAATCGCTAGGTTTTTTTTTTAACTGTGCATTTAGAAATTCATAGGGATATACCTTGCGGGCACCCTAGTTCATGTGGTATCTTCATAAGACTCAGTCAGCCACATGAACACAAACTTTGGGGGGTCTACTTTTTCTGAAAAAAAATCCCAGAATCCCAGAGCTGAAGGGCCCATAGAGACCATGTCCCGCCTCCCCGCCCCCGCCTCACCCATTTTACAGACACTGAGACTGAGGCCAGAGACCCTGACTTCATTCACAGTGCTGGAGCTTGTGTTTGTAATCACAACAGTCCTACAGATAAAAAGTACACTACAAAGAAATGGGAAACAACAAGGAAGAACGGGGGAAGATTCAGCTCAGATGTCAACAGAAGCCGATGCTCATCCCCACCAGGAGCTGGAGGTGGAGGCGGCGTCACCCACCACGCCGGGTTGGCAGCCAGAGCTCCTGATGGAGAAGTCGTGTCCGTAGAAACTGACGTGATTTCCTCCAGTTATGCTTATCCCACCTTGGAGATCTTATGTGTAGTAAGACTTCGGTGCATTTAGCGAAATTTTTGCTTTCATTCATTCAGAGATGCACAGAACTGGGCCGAGGCTCCCGTGGCCTTATCTTTGCTCCACGCACAGAGTACTTCTGCCCAGAATTATTTTCTGTCCAACAGGATGTGCACGGGATGAGGCGATGGTGGTGGTCGTCTCAGTTACTGTTCAACTGGTGCCACATGTCACCGCTCTGTGATCACTTACTGCCTTCCAAGTGGCAGCCACGTGACGCAGCCAAGGGGGAGGGGAGTGATGGGCCACTGAGCGCCCCCCGCCCCCTGACCCCTAGCCCCACGTCCTCCGGTCCCGGTCTCGGGTTGAGCACTGGATGGGGAAGATGGGAGCACCATGACATCAAGACCTCCCACGACAGGGGGCCTTATTTACCCTCCCGAAACCCTGTTCCGATTTTTACTTTCAATCGCATATTTCTCATTGTGAAAGCCGCTAAATGTGCTAGGTTGAACGTACTAACGGTTTTCAAATGTGTTGCTCTCTGAATTGCTATGGGCAAAAAAAGCACACTTGAAAAGGAGGTGGGGTTTTACTTTTCATGCAGAACTATTTGCAGGGAAGAGATAGGGGTCTCCGTAAATAGCTGTCACCCCCAACAAATGCATATTTTGAACATAAAACTCCTTATTTCTGCCAAACATTTTTCTACTGAAACATTTTAATTGGGGCTTTCAGCTACAGAGTAACGTAATTTTACCTGTATTGTGTGTGTTGTGCATTTCCGGTTTCAATTACGAATCTCACTAAATTAGATGCACAAAAAGCGTTTTTTTCCTGCCCCTCCACCCCCCAGCTAGCGTCAGATGTTGTTCTGTTACAATAACTTACACCTGTTCTTTTGTGCTCTTTCCCTCTTTCATGGTGCACATAATTAGAAGGTGTGCTGGGGGCATCCTTTCACACTGACAACCATCGGCCCCGAAAGTGTTGACGGGCGGGCGATGCGGGAGGATTCACTGGATTCGTGTTAAGGCGGACGCGCCTCACGTGGGCTCTTCTCACACCCAAACTCGGAGGGGGCTTTCAGGTGACGTCCTCACGTGTCGCCGTAGAATCATGTGTGGTTGCACCCTCTGTGTTTTTCACCGTATTGGGAGATGTATTCTTAACAGGTGCCTTTAAGTGCAGAGCATTTTGAATCTTTCATCAAACGCTGGTGTCAGAAGCGTAGAAACTGGTGCTGGATGGGTAAGAATGAAGGATGCTGTACAGTCTGATAAGTGAGCAAACGCCTGACACCAAGGGGAGACCCGCCCACTCTCTTCTGGGCGAGGCCTCTGCGGTCCTCAAGGGGGTGACAGCAAGGACGTCTTTGCTAACACCTCGCCTGGTCCCTCCCTGTCCTCTTAGGACACCAGCATGAGGGGAAAGAGCCCCGTCCGTCTGATTTAATCCTGTTTGCTTCTCCAGGCTTTGTTCTCATGGTCTTTTTTTTCTGCTTAGTCAGTCTTTGAATTAGATGTTATAATGAAGGTCTTTTAGGCCAAACTTCCTCTCTCAAAGCCAGCAGGCTGCATTCGGACAGATCACCTAGCCAGGAAACCCACCACGGCATTCTCCTTTGTTTGCTTTCGGTCCTTGCCTGGTGAGGTGGAAAGAGAATAGGGGAGTTGGCTGCTGGAAGGCTAGGCAGCGTGTGCCGCGCTGGCTCTCAGACCCCAGGAGGACTCTGGGCCCGAGCCCCTTTCGGGGTAAAGAGAAACAAGCCGCCACGGGAGGGGCGTAACTCATCCTGGGAGGCATTGCCGCTGGATCCCTCCAGGCCCCGGCCGTGCCCCTGCCCGCTGCCCAGCACAGCGCCCTCAGTGCTAACCTCGGCCGCGTTACCTCGAACCCTGTGCGTGGCCAGCGGTGGCCGTGGAGGCTGCGCACGCCGGCTGAACTCCTCTGCGATCACACGCGTCCGTGGACGGGTCCCCGTGTTGGTGGCCTGGGTGCTGCCCTGGGTGCCCTCGCTTCGTCCCCACCACCCTGCCTAGCGCGGCCTGTGCGTGGGTTAACGCGCTGGTATCTGGTCTCTGGGTCACGGTTCCTACCGACGCTTCTCAGTTATCTCCATCCTGGGGTAAGGAAAACAGTCAGCCCCAATCGCCAGGCTCCAGGCGCCGGGGGGGCCCCAGGCCCCGCCTAAAACGCAGGCGGCTTGGAGTCAGGAGGGGCCGTGGGGAGGAGCGGCGGGTCTCCCACTCCGCAGACGTGTGGGTCGAGGGCCGGGACCGTGAGCACAGGACACGCCGCGTGCCTCCCTGTGGCCGGCCCTTCACCCACTCTCCAGCTCGTCTTTCTTCTGCGGTCTTGTCTCCGCAGATGGACCACGACCCCAGGAAGCCCGCGTACATCGCCACCCAAGGACCGCTGCCCGCAACCGTGGCTGACTTCTGGCAGGTGAGTCTTTTTAAATTAAATTTTGTTCTGAAAATAAGATCTTAATACATTGATCATGAATAACGCCTTGGATTCAATTAAGCCAATTCAGATTTGTTTACAGGTGTTCCTCAGATGTTCCTTGATTTCAGAATTTATATGAGCCCTTTCATATTTTTTATCATCAATCTTTTTTTCCAAAACTTGAGTGTGAAAAATTCCCTTTGAGAGATTTAATACTTTAAAGACTCTTACCTTTTTAGCCACTTTACTTTAGCCACTTTATTTTATGAACTATAAAGAAATGAAATAATAAATGTTTAAATTATTGTATTTTATTCAAATGTATCTCTTGTCTATAGTTTTAATTTTATGACGGTAAAAGATGGTGCTCAGATTATAGTCTCTCTCTTTGTGGATACTCTGTAATGATGCATTTTACAGGCCAGGTTGGTCTCTTTTCATTCAGCAAAGTCCTAAACACTCAGACCAGGCTCAGACGTTGAGAACTCGCGTCAACATTGGCCAATAAAAGGAAAATCAGGGGGCCAGTGGGCTTCCCTCTCCCAGTCCCCTCTCTTTTTCCCCATTGTCCACAGCATGGCAAAGCTCCATAGGAACAGCTCTTGGAAGGTGGCACCGTGGGGTGTGCGCATGAGGTCACGTCATTGCTCGGCGGCTATAACAACCCCCTCCTGTGTGTCGGGCACATCGGGTGTCCCCAGAACTGGTACAAAGGGCCCCCTGAGGACAAGATGAGGAAGATGTGCCTTCTGGGTCCCGGGGCACAGGTGATGGGGCCGGAGCAGCGTGTGGTCCACAGAGCTGGGCCGTTCGGGTCCCGTGGCCGTGCCGTCTTTAACCCAGTCATTCATCCCGACAGAGGGACTAGCAGAGGTTGGCAAATTCCGTGTTCCCTGTTCCCTGTGGTCTGACAGTCACTTTCCCAACTTTCCAGTCAACCCTCTCCTGACTCTCCACCCCAAGGAGGGACAGTGATCCTCTCCACCCTTGAGAACGGTCTCTGCAGGCTTTTCCGGAGAGTCAGGAAGGGATCCAGGATTTGCTGAGTGTCCCGGTGCTCTTTGCCTTGTAAGCGTATCAATGCACAGGTGTCAACATCCCCAGGTCCCAGGCAAGACAAGCGAGCATCGGGGAGATTACATAACTCACCCAGCAAGTAGGAAACCAAGACTGGACACGTCTGCGTGGCCCTGCTCTTTCATGGTGGCTTCATGCTATCAGAAAAAAAAGACCGAGCTGAACCCTCTGATCATGGCCTAGAGCCATCAGTCTGTGGCATGAGGACAGTCTGAGGACAAGCTGGCCCCTCCACCCTTGAGGGCTGAGTCTCCTCGGCGTTACACCTAACCTGCCGAGAGATCATGCAGCCCAGGCAGAGCTGCTCCAGGAGGGGAGCTTGGGGCCCGGGCCCGAGGGTCTTCCTCACGCCACGCGGAGCTGTGTTCCTGAGCCGTGAGCCCACTGGTCCTGGTTCTGCCCACAGAGCGTCGCTGGAATTCCGTGGAGGCCCAGGGTCAGCTCAGCCACCTCCCCGGCCAACCCCAGGCCTCTCGTGCTCAGACAAACAGAATAAAGAAAATCCCGAGTCGTGTGGCGGAATAAGGGACCCACAGGATCCCACTATCACCGCAGCTTCTACTGTGCTTTGACCCACCATCCCGATGTGCACAGTTACAAGGGGCGTGTAGTGCCCCCAAAGAGGGGAAGTTTCATTTTTATCAACTTCAGGTCCCGGTTGTAAATTCACGCGTGAAAGCTTCTCTTGCCAACAGAATCCCAAGTTCCTGAGGGCGTATATATGCTCGGCGTGGTCACTGCTCACATCCGTGGACCACTTAGCGTGTACCAGGCCCCGTGTCGAGGGTTTTATACGTTGTGGCCTGTATCTTGGCAGCCCGTGAGGCTAGAGGCTCATTCTCTGCCCCAGCTCACGCGGCTAGTACACAGGAACGCTGGTATGCTTTTCTCTCTGCTTATTCCGGGTAGTTGCCATTGTTGGGGACAATTCGTTTTGTCACTATTTATCATCAGTATTTGTCAGTATTTATACCGACAAATATTTGTCAGTATTTATAATGATAGGATTCTAGAGCATTTATGGAGGTCTGATATCAAGGAGCATACGTTCTCGAAATGGAAAGAAAATATCCCTAAATGACACAGCTGGAGAAAAGCATTAAGGTGAGATGAAGTGCAGGATACTTCGAGACACAGTCAGCATTTGTCAAACTGTCCGGGAAGCGCTGGCATCCGTTAAGGTGGGAGCGGATACCCTGTGGCCGACAGGCTGGCCCTCCCGGGGTGTCCGGGGCTCGTCAGCCCGTCACAGCCTGGGAGCCGTCCTGCAGCAGAAAGATCTGCCTGACTTTGTCTCCTCCACAGCCCTTGAGAGAGACGCCGTGGTCTCCACACCCCGGCCTCAGGGCGTCCGGATGCAGGCAGAACACAGCGCAGAGGTGTTGGCCTTGGGACGGAGGGCAGTTCATCGCTTGTGATTTGCTTCCTAGCACAGTCACATTGGTTGGGTTGGCCTCTAAATCGTATTCTAGAAGTGGGCATCTAGCAAGCATGGCTCTTTATTAATAACTCACCAAGGTCACAGGCTCGACATCCTCAAACATTCCAAGTCCAGCTTCCCCCTGCCACCTCGGGCTCAGCAGAAAGCGCGAGGAGGAAACAACGCCGGCCTTTAAAACTTCTTGCAGAACTTCTCAAAAGCCACAGTGAAGTGCGAGCTCTTTTAAGAATAGAACCTGATTTCAAACATAAGGAGTTTCCTGTGTCAAAGACAATAGGCTGAACAGAAACCTCTGAGTAAGGGTTCATGTCTCATTGCGTTGTCTGGATTCATGGCCTTTGATAAGTTTTGACCCAGGAACTCAGCACCTGTTACAGAAAGTATCGAAGCATCTTCCTTTTATTTGAGCTCTTGGGTGCTGCTCTGAGGCTCCTCCCAGGGAGGAGCTCACGGGGGCTTATTCTGTGTCTGTGATGAGCAAATTCCCATAGGAAAGGCCCCTGTGAGGCGGGTTCGTGTGAACGGCAGGGTCCCCTTTCCCATGGCACAAAGGAGCCCAGGCTGGGAGCTGAAGACAGCAGGTTATTCCTTCTGTTTCCAAATAAGGCCACGTTCACAGGTTCGTGGACGTGACTTTGGGGGACATTATTCCACCCAATACGATGGCAAAGAAGAAAACAGACACTAAGCCCCGAACGTGGCAGCATCGCAACAGGACGAGTGGCCGCAGGTGGGCGGAGGAGGGCCAGGGATACGCAGCGACGCCCGAGGCCATCAGCAGGCTGGGGACGGAGGGGCAACATCCAGAGGACGGATCGCGGAGACTCTGTCTTCACGCAAACGCGGCACTTCTGGAGCATTCCATCGTAGGTGTGACTCAGCGGCAGCCCTTCCGCCCTGACTGTGGTCACCACGAGGCAGGGGTCTCCTGCCCCAGCCAGGACCCTCACTCCTGACTCCCCTCCCCACCCCAAGGGCTCTGCCGGGACACACAGCACTGTTCGCCGTCCCGCGATTAGAATTCTTTCTCTGAATTCACATGACGTGTTCTAAGAATTTGATTCCAAACCAAATGCATGCCCGACCCACGACCTTCCTGTAGAAGCATGTTCTGACCTGTGAGGACAGCCCCACGTGTCCCTGGGGCCTGAGGTGGCAGCTCTGGGAGAAGGCAGACCGACGTCCAGGTCCAAGTTCACATGAGGAAAGAAGCAAGAGAGAGGACGATAACAGTTATTGAGTGCTTACTGTATGCTGGGCCCGGGGCAGATGCTCGGGGTATGTGACCTCACCCGACGCCCCGACAACCTGGGGTAAGGCTATCACGAGTGTGTGATCCCCGCAGACGGGGTCCCGCAGAGACAGGTGGCTGGTGGGGGCCTGGGGCTGGGGAGGGGTCGGGGAGGTGGTGTTCGGTGGGGCAGAGGCGCAGTTTGGGGAGATGAGGAAGTTCTGGGGACAGTTGGTGGTGATGGTCGCACAAGGTAAATGTCCTGAGTGCCCTTGAACTGTACACTTAAAACTAGTTAAGAAGGTATTTCTATGTTATGTATATTTCACTAGACTAAACGAAAATCAGGATCCCAATTCCAGCAGAAAGCCGAGGCCCAGGGATTCCAAACGACTCCCCCAAATCCACGCAGCAGCTGCAGGCGGGTTTCAAACGGGATCTGTATGGTCCGAAATGCTTCTTACTGCCCCACTGGCCTTAAAGTGAGGAGGGGGCGGTGACTGGGCAGGTGTGTCTCCGTGAAGAGGAGAGAAAGGCCATCCTCTCACTGGCCAGCCCCCTGCTGTGATGGAGGGGACGTGGTGCCTCCCCTCCAGGCACAGAGGGTGTGAGCTACATCCTCCAGGTGCGCGCGTGCATGTGTGTGCGTGTGTCCAAGGCTAGAACTGGGGGAAGGCTTCTCCGGGAGCCGAGGTTTCCCTTCAAGGAGGGGAGGCCTGCACACCTGCCGGGAGCCAGGCCCGCTGGGCTCACACACGAGCCCCAGGTGCCTCGGGAGCTTGGGGACAGCCTTCCCGGAGAACAGCGGCCTCTGGGCTGTGAGCAGGGAAGGAGGATGAGCCCCGGGCGCAGGCTGCCCGGCCCTGAGCTGTCCAGGCGGGCATCACCCATTGGTCCTGGAGCTGCTCTGGCCCCCGGCCCTACCCTCCCACCCCCGCGTTCCAAGGAGCCCCATCCATGCGGGCCGTGGGCTGTCTGCCGTCTCTCCTCCTCCGGACAAAGCAGAAATTCAGGCAGCGTGGTGGCTGATTCAGGTGCGTGAGGACTGTCTGTGGATGTGGACCCTACAGTGGGCGTGCGAGGTCCCCAGCCAGCCAGCGGTGCCTGAGCTCGGGGCCGGGGCCCTCCAGGGCAGGGACTGGTGGCCATTCCTGCTCACTGGGGGCTCGTGGGGGGAGACACTCTAGAATTTCCAGCCTTGCCCACCTTGCTTGACAAACTTTTTGGTAACTTTCAGACAGAATCAGAGGCTGGGGAGCTGGGCACAGACTCCAAGGCAGAGGCCTGCTGAGGTCAGCAGCGATTCAGCTGGTGCCCAATTAGTGTCGACATGTATTATTATTATTATTATTAACATTTTACCAGGAAAATAGTCCACCTGTTGATTTCTGTTTCCCACTTTCTTAAAGTATATTCTGCTATGAAGTCTTAACTGGGGAAGTGCACTTTTCCAAATGGATGGGCTTGATTTAAATAAAGTGTTTTTATTCCGTAGCACCCATCAATCGTCGTTCTTAGGATGGTCAAGGAAAAACCCAAGCGAAGTACTGTGGAAGACCGAAGGAACATAAAGATTTTTCCTCCAGGGACTTACTGCGCAGGGAGGTGAAGCAGAAATGCAGTAGAAAGGTCATGACGAATTACAGGAGTGAGCCGTGCGCCGGGGCCACGCTGGGTCCAGCAGACAGGGAGCCGGAAGGTGGCAGCCCCGTTTCCATAGCGCGCCTGGGCTCCCACCTCTGGGCAGGTCAGCTGACAGGTGACTGCTTTACAGCCAGAGTCACCCAAGCCCCCCAGGAGCCGAGCCTGGCACACCCAGAGGTGAGCCTCGCTGGGCGTGCCCGTGCAGGCACCCCAGTGCCCCCCAGTCGGCAGGACGCCTGGTCACGTCAGGGCTCGTGATGTCTGGGTGTTCTAAGAGGCGGGACCCAGCGTAGGAGGACGTCCTCCTGTCCCTGGCCCTCAGCTTATGCTGAGTCACTGCTGGGTGTTCATCCAGCACTAGCCCTGGGCAGCGAATGATGGGAAAGGGAGGGATTTGCAGATTTTACTGATTCTACAGTGTTAAGAGATTGTGGTCCAGGAAAGGTACTCAGGAGCCCTGTGAACTTTGATGTTAAAGCACATTATTTGATTAAATTAAAGGAATGCAGGAATTGAGGACAGTGAATTTCTTAGGAAAAACCTGATCTTTCATTTCCATGAGTTCACAAGTACTTTAACCACGTGCCCTAGATTTTCCAGGATACTTTACTTCAAGTATTTAGTCTGGTTGAATTCTCCATACATGAATTCACAAACCTTTAAAGATAAAGGGAAGCTTTTGTCAGATCATCTTGTGTAAACGTGGGTTTGGAGACCGTGCTCTGTGCGGGGCTGTGCACGGTCGTGTATGGTGAGCCCGGCACCTTAGCTCAGGCTCGGGTAAAAAACACAGCCTGAGTTTCCTTTTTAACTGATTTTTATGGACCTCAGCTGAAAACACTTTGCTTTTCTGTGTAATACTGGTTCCTTAGTCTGTCTTTCCTTTCTTCTTTTTTCTTTATTTGTTTTTTTCTTCTTTCTTCTTTTTTCTCCTCCTCCTTCTCTTGATTCACAAGTGGATCTGATGCATTTACATCAGGTCCTGATTTTGAGAAGAAAGATGGCAGCCTAAGTGGCACTTTTTTTACCTAAGAAGTCAACGTGCATATTAAATTTGAAACACAAACGCAGGCCAGGGAGCTGTAAGTGATTCTCAGGGACAAGAGTCCCGGGCCCAGGTGACTCCCCATACAGTCAAATACCTGACATGAACACCTCGGCAGCAACTGCACAAAGTTCGGATAAACAGGCAGCTTGGTCTGTGAGTGGCCTCGCTGTGGAAATACTAAATGGCCATACCAGCCACATCGCCTCTGCTTGACACACAAGCAGGCTGTTCTCTCTGCAAAGGAACTCTTGCTCGATTCCAGTGAAATGGCAAGTATCTCTTACGTAGACGGTTTCTCCTTCTTGCTGGTGGAAAACATCCAGAGGTAGCTGCTGCAGTTTATCCAGAATCGAGACTGGCTTGGGCTCAGTTCCGATCTTAATAGCTGGGAGATGCCTTCCTCCCTGCTCAGCCCTTCCTGGGTGTCAGCATTTAATATCGGCTTTGCTACCATTACCTCAGGGTTTTATCTCCAAGGGAAGCCCACGCTGACAGCTTTGTTTACTGAGAAGCAAACCAGGTGGGTGTGAGTCACGCATGGAAGATGTAATCAAGATGTCATCACCTTCATCCTCATTTAGCCAGACCGCCAACCCCAGCGTTCACAGTTTGACTCAGGGCCTGTGATTGTGTAGCCAAAGCAGACCAGAGCCTGGAAAGGCTTAATGGCGCGTTTCTTACGACCGTCCTCTGGACAGGGCGAGAGCGGGGCTGGGGGTCTGCACCACAAAAGGTGCCGTAGACACTGCTGTTTTCCTTCTTTAATCGATTTCAGAGCACGTGGTTACAGCTGATTGGCATAAAATGCAAGTGCTCTTAGACCTCTGAGTCTTTATCGTTTTCAAATTTGTCAGCATCCTCATTGCCAGGCTTAAGCTGATCTCCGTTCAACCTTTGAAAAGAAGTTGGCGACGGAAATGAGTCGTGTGGCGGGGTGGCGAGGATGCTCGGCCTGGTCTGGAGAAAAGCTGCCCCACTTCCTGCAGTGGCAGCTGCCGTGGGCATGCAGACAGTGCATGGGCTTCAAAAAAGACACTTTTCTGTGCACTGAGCAAGTCCTAGGAGCACTTCTGCCAGGCAAGCCTTTGATAGCATTTTCTTTGAGTTCTCTTTTTACAGAACTATTCAAATGATCTCTTTTTAAAATATGTATTGTTTTCAACTAAGCATCAACTGTGATAAATCACTGTGCCAGATGCCTTGGAGGTAGAAATGGCAACCAGACGAGGCTCTAGTCTTCAAGGAGATGACAATCTGGTAGTAGAAAGTCGTGCCAACACAGACGAGACCAGTACAAGGTGGAAAGGGGCTCATCACAAGAGATCCAGGTAAAGGGAGGAGAAGCTTCCTGCCCGGAGAGACCAGCGTGCTTTGTAGAAGAAACCCTGGCCTTTTACCCATTCAGGTGGATTGTCTTGCCTTTTATCGGGTCTCAGTGGGGCTTTGAAAGAGTTTTGTTTGCTAAACACTTGGTGCTCAAGAAAGACTTCGAATGAAGAGACCCTGTAGTTTCTTTCCATCTGCTCTAATTAGCTTAATATAAGGAACTTGGAGCTGGTATTTTTCAACACCTGTGGATGATTTGGGGCTGGAGTAGAGGGCAGGTATCAGTGAGTGTATTCCTTTCCTGGGGCTGCCGTAACAAATTTCCACAAACTCGGTGGCTTAAAACAGTAGAAGTGTATTCTCTCAGTTCTGGAAGCCAGAAGTCCAAAATCCAGGTACCGGCAGGGCCACTCTCCCTCGGAAGCTCTGAGAGGAGGACCTTCCATCTTTTAGGGGCCCCGGGTGTTCCTGGCGGCGTCTCCCGGGTCCCAGCCCGTGTTCACGTGGTGTTTCCCTCCTCTTGTGTTGGATTAGGACCCACCCTGATGGAGTATAACCTTGTCTTTTTTATTCTATGACATACGCAGAGACCCTCTTTCCAAATAAGGCCGCGTTCATAGGTGCCAGGGGTTAAGACGTCAACATGTCTTTTCAGGGGACAAATTCAACCCCTGCGGGGTTGCAAAGAGCGATATGGTGTTTGTTCTTTAACCAACAATCTGTAAATTACTCAGCTGGATCAAATTGCCTCCAGAGTATGTATTTCATGTCACTTGGGCCAATGGTCTGAACTACTGCTGCGTGTTAACTTTTCCACTCGCTTGGGTCTGATGACCATGAACAGGTTCCCAGGATCAGCTGCGTCAGCTGCGTTGTCATCATGTGTTCCTTCTCTGGGTGGCCTCTGAGTGCCACTCGGGGCTGGGAGCACAGGCATGGGAGGCGGGGTGTAGCTGGAGTGTTTTATGACAGCCCAGGACCTTGGAGACGGCCACCCCGACCCCTGTGACACCACCACCAGTGAAGAAGTTGGTGGGCGTCGTCACCACCGGTGGCCCCGTCACTCCTGCCGCCAACCCCTGTGTGCGGGGTGATAACGTGCCTTCAGGGTGGGCTTCCCTGGCCCGTGCTGGTGCGTTCTAGGAGAAGCTCACAAAAAGGGGGGCATTCCCGGTTCTTCTCCAAACGCAGCGCCAGGGACTTATCCTCGGGATCCCACATGTAAGGTCATGTTTAATCCACGTTGACAGCTTTCTTCTGACCCAGGGCTGACAGCACCTGCTTCCTGTTGGGGAAAAGCAACCCACTTTATGCCAGTAAAGGACCGTTATGGCCAGGACCTCTCTCCCCACCCCTGCCGTGGCCTTTGATGTCCTGACCCGTGCTAGGTGCCCAATAAATGTGCCCAATGAACCGGGAGACGACCACACATGCTGTGTTGTCTGACATTTAACCAAATGGAAAGTGCTAGGAAGTGCCATTTCTGGTATTCAACCATCGCTCTTTAATTCAGCAAAGCGCTGGCTTCAGTGGACTACAGCAAGATCAGGTAGGGAATCCGGGTCGTTATTTACTTCCTCGAAGAGAAAAATGTAGTAGGTTTCTCAAAGATTGGGCACAGAAATCGCGTCTTCCTTGTGCCAGGCACGACCCTGCAAAACCAAGCCAAGGAAGAGGGCGGGAGTGCAATCTCCCGTTCAGAAACGGAACCTGCTCAGCTGGAGTTTCCACCAGATCCTGTATTCCCTCCGAAACCCGCCCCAGCTCTCCCGGTGTGCTCGGGGGTCCAGCTGGCCAGGCAGCATGGTGCGAGACCGGAAAAGGTGGCGAAGGTGGCTGTCACCCTGCGCACAGGCTCCAGGCCACACGGGCAGGGCTGGCAGAGTGGGACCCACCCTGTGATGCTGGTGCTCACGTGGGCTGAGATTGGTTTGATTTAGTCAGTTCCCCTGTCTGCTTTCACACAGTGACCTCAAAAGAAATATTATCCCCAGGAGTGCCTTTGCGGTTGTTCGCTTAAATTATTTCATTTGGATTCACTCTTAACCAAACCTTCAGAGAGCCAGGCGGGTCCCCAGACGGAAGGACCTCGGTGGGGGAGGGCCTTCTTAATGCCACTCCTGGGGGGCACAAGCAGAGCCTCGATGATTAGTTTATGGCCTGGATCATTGTATTTTTATTACACTCATAAAATCTGTGTTTCTCCTCATTTTCGTAATGGTTTCACTAGGCTTCTGCACCTTCTCAAGGCACATTATACGGCTACATGTTAGGAGGACAGATCAGCGGGTAGGTCTGGAGGCCTGAGAAGCTTAGAGCAGGGCGCTGGCTTTGAATTCTCATCTGTTGCTGGATTTGCACCCAAGAGAAGGAAAACGTGGGTTTGAGCATAATTCACATTTATGTGGGCTTTTTTGTAAACACTGCAGCAAGTCCCCTTGAATTCCACTATAAATGATACACAAAGAGGGGCCTTAAGAATATTGACTAGGGCTTCCCTGGTGGCACAGTGGTTAAGAATCCGCCTGCCAATGCAGGGGACCCGGGTTCGAGCCCTGGCCTGGGCAGATCCCACATGCCGCGGAGCAACTAGGCCCGTGCGCCACAACTAAGCCTGTGCGCCACAACTACCGAAGCCCGCGCGCCGTGCTCCGCAATAAGAGAAGCCACTGCAATGAGAAGCCTGGGCACCGCAACAAAGACCCAACACAGCCAAAAATAAAAAAATAAATAAATTAAATAAAAAAAAAAAATATTGACTATTTCTATCCCTTACGTTTAACCCATAGAATCAGTGGTTTTAGCAAAGATGCTCCAAGCACGTAGGTTCACAGCCACAAAATTGTGAGTTTTGTCTGAAAAGAAGCCAAGTTCGAGAGCCTTTGTGTCTTTGCCATGTCTGGTGTTTAAATGTGGGTCTGTTTGTTTCTTGTGTCTCGGAGCTGGTTTTGGTGTGGCTATTATGGATGATTAAGTCAGTTTGGGGTGCGCTTTCCTTTGGGCAGTATTGCTATATTTTGGTAAAAGGAAACGAAGTGCCAGCGGGGACTCATGGCTGTAACACACTTGGGAAGGAATACTTTCAGGGTTGCTTCCGATAGGATGGCAGCTCCACAAAGCAAACTGTTTGTCTAGTCGCACAAATAATGACAAGTACTGGAAAACGAGCATGTCCGCTAATTTCTGTTTGTGTCCCACGGAGAAGTGGTGTGTCCGAGTCGGGCCAGCCCACCCGCTGTGGGACCAGTCGCCTGTTTGTCCTGCATTACAGACCAAAACGGAGGGAGCCAGGCAGCTGAATGTACAACTGAGGAGGTTTTACAAGGTGTGGAACGAGTTTACTAGATTCTTTTTTTAATATTCCATGGAACATGCAAATTATGGGGCCAGCGTATTCAGAGATGCAAAAGCAGCTGCAGAGTCCACTGTCTAATGAAAATGAAATAAATTTCCTGTGCACGGAATAGATTTGGACTGTGTCTCTGGGGCACTAACTACGCGTGTCATGGGGCTCAGCCACTCACACTGGTCTCTGTCTGTCTGCAGATGGTGTGGGAGAGCGGCTGTGTGGTCATCGTCATGCTGACCCCCCTCTCGGAGAACGGCGTCAGGCAGTGTTACCACTACTGGCCGGACGAGGGCTCCAACCTCTACCACGTCTACGAGGTACTTCCCCGGGTGGCCGCCGTGGGCCGTGGGCTTGGGGGCCGTGGGCTGTGGCGGGCACTGGCGGGCCTGCCCTGTGCGGTTGCCGGCCGCTGTCCCTTGAAGCCTTGCTGTGCAGTCGGTTCCCATAGGAAGTGTCCCCAGGCCCGTGGTCAACAGACACCAAGAGCCTCCAGACACCTATGCCATGGGGACTCTGGCAGAAATGGTTTTCATTTTTTTAATTTTATGAATACAAATTTGGACAGAAAGGACCAAAAAATGACCTCACTGGGTGGTCAGTTGAGCCTGGTTCTGGATAACACAGAACATTTTCAGAAAGAAGCCTCTGTTGACCCTGTCCCTAATTCTTAGCATCCCGCCTGCACCCCGGCCCCTGCTGCTCTCCGGTGGTCTGTGTCCACAGTGCTTGGCCTTTTTATCTGAGGGTCCCCTGCAGGCAAGCTCATTTCTTCTGCTGGATTTTTGCCCACATCAAGAAGGAACTAAGGCAACTTGGGCAGTTAAACTAGTACTGGAGTGTGTCCTTTGACCCTGTTTTGCATTAAAATTATTCAGAATGCCAAAGTCCCACGGCAGGACCCACGTTAGAAGCACAGAGGTTCCCCCTAAGCCGGTCGTGGCTTTGAGGTCCCTGCCCTGGGCTTCCAAGCTCAGGGCCCGGCAGCATCTGTGGAGGCCTTTGGTTTCCTCTTTCTACAGCCAGGTGGTGCCTCCCTGATGACATGTCAGTGAGAGTGGAACCTCTTGTGGCGTTTTTGCTCAAAAGTATAATTTTTCTCTGGTGATTTTTGTTGAAGGTTTACATGGCTTAGAAAAGACAGAAACTGGAATCGTTTGGATTGTAACAGGTTTTTCCAATAATTTGACTATTATGACCCAGAGTGACATTAAAAAAACACAAAAACACAAAAAAACCACCAAGTGATCTTTTGTGTAAACCATGTTGAAATTGGGAAGGTAGGCGGGGCTGCTCACCAGCATCCCCCGTCCGCCATGTGCCCCCGTGGTCCCCACCCCTCTCTCCGCAATGTCGCTCCGCGCTCAGCCGAGCTGGGCCCCCAGCCAACGCCTGTTTCTGCACACACACACCCCCGTCCGCTCTCCCCCCCGCCCAGGTGCATCTGGTCTCTGAGCACATCTGGTGCGAGGATTTCCTCGTGAGGAGCTTTTATCTGAAGAACCTTCAAACCAACGAGACTCGCACGGTGACGCAGTTCCACTTCCTGAGCTGGTATGACCAGGGAGTGCCTTCCTCCACGAGGTCCCTTCTGGATTTCCGCAGGTGAGACCCACGGCCCGCCGGTGGGGTAGCGTGCTGAGTGCGGGCACAGAGAGAAGGGGTTTCCTGGGTCCAAGGGGCCGTTTGCTGTAAGACGTGCCATCTGCTAATATTTGAGTGTTATAAATCTATTTATGTTGTGTAAAGGGGAGGGGAGGGGAGATTATGTTAACTCACACATTAATTGTAAGACGCTTTCTAGCTTTAGAGGTGTTAAAATGTGAGGGGGGAATGGGTATCTTAGAATTGTGGAAATGTGGTCATTGTTCTCGATAAGATTCTTCAAGTGGTGAAGAATCCTAGGGTGTGAATTTCACAGGATATTGGTGAAGAAAGCCCAGAGTTTTTGTTTGGGTGCTCAGCTGGTTAGCTATGGTGATGAGAGCTAGGCCCAGATTCTGAAATGGATGACCTTGGATGAACACCTGGCTGGAGTTCCCACATTACCGTGTATTTGTGGTGCAGTTTGGAAGCTGACGGTTCAAAAATATCTAGAGAGAAAATGAAGGTGTCGAAGGCCACCCATAACCACGTTCTGAGCTTTCTAGAACCTCCCTTACGTTTAGCTGATTGGAAACCTAGCAAGTATGGAAAACAGATAAATATTCAAAACAAGGAATTAGAGAATAAAGGCAAAACGCTCTTTAAACCACTTTAATTGCACGTGTTCGTAAAGTGATTTGTATCTGAACAGTCACAGATACGTAACTTGAGGGAGGTTGAAACGGCGTGTTGTCATAAAGATGGGGTTTCAGGCATAACTCTGGATTTCTTGAATTTGTGTTACAGATTCTGAAGGTTATTTTGATACTATTTCTTTTGCCTTTTAGCCCACTTTGAAAAACAAAACAAATTTCTTTATTTGAATAGCCCTGTGTGTTAAATAGCACGTGAAACAGCTCCAGCAGAGACGCGAGTTTGGCGTCTCACCTGTCGCCCTGTCCCCCTCCCCAGGGAGGCAGAGGGCGCGAGCGGCAGGGGGTCCTGGACGCTCTTGGACAGACCCACTCCATCCCGATTGCCTGGCCATTACTTACATTTTCTTAATACGAATTTATTTCTAAAAATCTTACTTAGGGCACGTTTCCTGAGATAGACTCTTCAAAAAGCAGTCATTACTGGCAAAATGGATGCAGCTACACACACGGCCGTTGCCGTCTTGGTGCTCATCCAGTGTGTCTGTACATATATGCATATGGGCGTGTCTCTAGCTCCGTATCCATATATGGAGTTGGACAATACATAACCAACCCTCTGTGCTTACAGTTCGTCAGGAAGAAAAATCTGATTCCCCAAATTCCCTTTCTCCAGAGTCCCAGGAGATAGGGCCCGAGAAGGTTTCGGTAAATAAAAAGGAACGCGGACCCCCAGACCCGGTTTTGAGCATCTCGTTAGAGAGAAAAGCTGTCCTGCCCTCACTAGCGGACAAGGCTGCTCTCATGTACTACCTGGGCCGTTGGTATGATCACATTCTCAGAGCGCATCGCGCTCAGACACGGATCGCTGCTTTGTGGTTTTCTGTGTCAAGCAGCCCCCAGATGTCAGCCATCGGAAGGTGAGCCGGCTTCTGAAGACACTGGTCATTTCAATGCAGCGGGGCGGCTCGGCTCCCTTTGAACAATAGACCCGCGTTCATTCCCGCTCTGGCCGAGCGCGTTCGTCAGACACCGAGATGTGTAATTAAATATTTCTGGCGCCCAGAGGGAGCACATTTACACTTTAAAGAGAAACTGCTAAGCTAAGAGATAATTAACATCACATGTGAGGGCTTTGCTGTAGAAGAATTCTCTCTCTCTGCTACTCTCTCACTCCTGGCTGTGTGCAATGACATCCACTAACGCTGCTCACTGTAAAAATGGACAACCCTTACTTTGCCAGCTAATGAGCGGTGGCCAGTGTCATTTTTGTGATGTTGCAGCTAGTAATATGAGCCCAGTTGCATAGTCACAAAAGTGATCATTGGAAACTGTGACTGTACTGCAGGGACAGAGTGGGAAGCCCCCTTTCTGAGCCTCTAACGACCTCTGACCTTTGCTTGCTGTTGGTTGCATGGCGGTTCCTTCTCACTCAGTGACCCATGGGTTGGTTTGTATTACTAATCGTTCTTTCTCGGTGAATGCCTCCTGTTGCAGTATATACGATATCCATTTTACTCAATGTTTGCGGCCTCTTGCTTACTGATGATTTGTTCCAGTAAAGTAAAACCAGACAGCTGTGCGTTGCTCATCTTCATGAATAATCCGCATCTCTCTCTCGGGTCGACCAGATGAACGCTTTGGTGGACTGTGTGATGCTTCTGCTTTTCTCCTTGTGATGCTTTATGTGGTAATAATACAAGTACCTGGTTCTGTGTAAATAA
The DNA here is from genome assembly GCF_028564815.1 of Eubalaena glacialis. Classification (NCBI taxonomy): domain Eukaryota; kingdom Metazoa; phylum Chordata; class Mammalia; order Artiodactyla; family Balaenidae; genus Eubalaena; species Eubalaena glacialis. Next base: position 128,428,106 of record NC_083723.1, on the reverse strand, counting down.
AATTCTAAACCATGGCAGCACACTGGATTTCCACTCGCGCCTCCTTGATTGCTTGCGGCTGTTTGTAAATAGGTTTAGCACAGGGAGGGGCTGGCACGGATATTAAAATTACAGTGAAACCTTCTTGGGTCCTGCCGAGGCAGCCAGTCACAACACGCTGGAGAAAATAACATTTTAAACATGTCGTACAATAGAGACCGGAATTGCAGTCTGGAGAAGCAAGTCACAGCCAAAACAGCCAGTAATTTGCTTTTTAGCCACATTTCTTAGCCAGGGAGGTGATTCCTACTGCGTTTGGCCAAAGGGGGCCTGACCAGCTAGCTGTATGTGGAGCACTGCTGGTCTACTGTTTCCTTATGCTGTTCTTTCCTGAAACCAGCACGTTTCAAAGAAGGGTATCTTGTTGTTGTGTTTATTTCTTTTCCAATGTACCTTTTTTGTGCTTGGCCCCATCAGAAAAAATGGGGAATTGACCAAAAGTTGAGTTTAGTCTTTAGAAACACAGACCGGTCTGTCAGGTAGGAAATATAACAGGGCGTTGGAGGTGCCAAGCTGAGGTGGTTCACACCTAAAAGATTCCGTGACTGAGAAGCATCCAGGAGAAAATTCTGTTTGAAGGTGCAAGGCCTGTAAAAGTAGAGCCACCCCGGCTCTGGTCTCACGGGCAAGCAAGCTCCGTTCTGCACACACACACACACACGAACACGCACACACACACACACACACAGCACGTGCATCATGCCTGGACACACACACGTGTGCACACGCACACACATGGCCTTTATTGGGCCGGCGGGCTCCCCACTGCTCACACTGGAGACAAGTCCTTGGGGCCTGGCATCTATTTTGTCGGAGCTAAAGCTCACCGTTGCCTTGACAACCGGAGTGGAGAATGGGAGGTTTTAGAAGGAGGAGCTGGTAGATCTCTTTTCCGATCTCTTATTCTCAAAGGGCTGAGAACTTTCCAGGGATCCTGGCACAGACGTTCCCTCAACTTAATCGCTTCCCCTTTCCTCTCCCCTAAACCCTAACCCTGGGGCGTAGGTCAGAAGCAAGGACAGGCTCCAGCAGAAGTAGTGCCGTGGCCACGAGGACGCTGAGCAGCCGGCTGTTCCCGGGTCTCTGGGTCCTCACCTCCCAGGCTCCCTGCGGCCCGGGCTTGCAGGCTGGCTCTCAGCCGGGCGGCAGCCACAGAGCACGTGCCGCTGCCCCGATGGCCCCGGGCGCGGCCGTCTCCGGGCACATCTTACCTGGACTGCACGGCCACCTCCTGCCACTTCCCTCGTGCTGTTCTGGGGGTGGAGTCTCCCTTCAGAAGCGCCTATTCTGTTCACTCTATAGCGGAAGTAGGAAAGCAACACAGCTCTGACATTTGGGCAATAAATGTCATTTTACGTGACATTAAAATACCCACTCATCTCACCCATCAGCTGCTGCACTCGACTCCCTCCCAATCCCACACCGTCTCGGGTTTGTAGCAAAAGAACCCGCTGATTGAATTTCCACTTTCAACTATTTCCATGCTGAGCAGACAAGCCTTTGCAGAGAAATGTGACATTTTCCCATTTCCGGCATGAAGAAAAAGATTTTTCTCTACTGTCATTCTTTTTAAAATTTTACTTCACGTCTTATATCATAGAAATTCACATTCACAGCACATTTTAGAGCACACCCCCCTCACACATACTTTCCCTCCAATTAACCAAAATTCTGTCTTTAATTTTCTTTATTTAGAAAGATTTTACTGAGAATTTGGATATAATTTGTAAACATGATTAGTTGTTTCACTGAATTACAAAAAATATCAACCTTATACAGTGAATTTCCTAGCAGTGCTCTGTAGTGATTTAGGATTTGGTTACAAAATCTTAATCTACGCTTCTTGTTAATTTTCATGGATTCTGACCTAAAATCTGCACAACCGAGCTGTTTTAAACATAATCAACGCTTCTTATTAATTTTCATAAATTCTGACCTAAAATCTGCACAAACAAGTTGTTTTAAACATAATCAGATTTATAAAAACGGAAATATGTGTCTTGGACATAATTGAGGCTTCTCTGTAATTTAGATATCCTTACAAAACTGACAGATCAAGAAGTGTCTTTAAGATGCTGTTTTGAGACATCACGGTAATGTTGCATTCCAATGTGATGTCTAGACTGTAAGAAATTCGGAGTGTAAATTGCAAAACTCAAAAATTTAAGTGAAGAATCTAGACATATCACAACAACAACGGAAGTCAAATTAACTAGAGCAACCAAGGGGGGGGGGGGGGAAGGCTCAAATGGATGGATCTGTTGACCTCAGGCCAGAGTTCATACTTGTAAAGGGAAAAAGAAAACTGTGAAAATGTAAGAATTGTTTTCAAAGCTCTGTTTAATAATTTAATACTGAAAAGAAAAATAAACCTTTGAAAATGTGTGCATTATTTTGATCTTCTTTGTCAAAACAGGCTATTGCAAAATGATGTCCAAGAGACGGTCTGTTTGCTTTGGCGTATGGGTTGTTTGGATGGCTGCTACAGAGTCTAGTACATAATCATAACTTCTGTGTCTCTCTTTATTTCAGAAAAGTAAACAAGTGCTACAGGGGCCGTTCTTGTCCAATAATTGTCCACTGCAGGCAAGTACAACTTTTAACCTGGATTAAGAAGTGTTCACTACCTCAAAAGTAACCACTATTAAACATAGGAACTGAACCTCCTGATTGCTTAATAAGTATATCTAACTGGTAACTTCTAAAGGAAACCGAGGATATAAACTTATTTTGTCTTAAACCCTCCTGGGACCGCTGCGCAAACGCTCGGAGACGGTGTGTGTGGTGTGTGGAGGGGTCTCAGCCCAGCACGCCTTGCAGACGTTTGGAACCCTGCGCAGAGGCTGGGGCCAGTTATGAACGGGACAGACCTGGAATCAAACGAGTGGCCTTCGGGTGAAAGTTCAGTGGCTCAAGTGTCCTCGAGTGGGTTCCACCCAAGAAGAAGAAAGATCCACTTGAAGAGAACTCCCTCCGAGGGTGAGCTCTCCCCCGAGCTCCCTACCCACCTATTTTGGTGAAGAAGTGTGCTCCATTGTCTAGAACTGTCTTGCAGAGTATTCCTTTCTGCCTGGGATAAAAAGGAGTCAGGTCTCCAAAGATCAAACACCAAGTCTGTCCATTCAGTCAAGAAGTCTGTGCGTGCATCTGTCTGAGTGTGTGGGTGTCGGAGTGTGTGTGTCTGTGTGTGCGTCTCTGTGTGTGCACCTGCATGCGTGTGTGTGTGTATCTGAGTGTGTGGGTGTGGAATGTGTGTGCCTGTGTGTGTGTGCACCTGCATGAGTGTGTGTGTATCTGAGTGTGTGGGTGTGGAATGTGTGTGCCTGTGTGTCTGTGTGTGTGCACCTGCATGAGTGTGTGGGTGTGGAATGTGTGTGCCTGTGTGTGTGTGCACCTGCATGAGTGTGTGTGTATCTGAGTGTGTGGGTGTGGAATGTGTGTGCCTGTGTGTCTGTGTGTGTGCACCTGCATGAGTGTGTGGGTGTGGAATGTGTGTGCCTGTGTGTGTGTGCACCTGCATGAGTGTGTGTGTATCTGAGTGGGTGTGGAATGTGTGTGCATGTGTGTCTGTGTGTGCACCTGCATGCGTGTGTGTGTGTATCTGAGTGTGTGGGTGTGGAATGTGTGTGCCTGTGTGTGTGCACCTGCATGAGTGTGTGTGTATCTGAGTGTGTGGGTGTGGAATGTGTGTGCCTGTGTGTGTGTGCACCTGCATGAGTGTGTGTGTATCTGAGTGGGTGTGGAATGTGTGTGCATGTGTGTCTGTGTGTGTGCACCTGCATGCATGTGTGTGTATCTGTGTGGGTGTGGGATGTGTGTGCCTGTGTGTCTGTGTGTGTGCACCTGCATGCGTGTGTGTGTGTATCTGAGTGTGTGGGTGTGGGATCTGTGTGTCTGTGTGTGCACCTGCATGCGTGTGTGTGTGTATCTGAGTGTGTGCGTGTGGAATGTGTGTGCATGTGTGTCTGTGTGCACCTGCATGCGTGTGTGTGTATCTGAGTATGTGGGTGTGGGATTGTGTGCCTGTGTGTCTGTGTGTGTGCACCTGCATGCGTGTGTGTGTCTCTGTGTCGGTCCATGAGAGAAGAGGAGGGGCACAGAGTATGGTCTGTACCCTCGAGAACTGGACCAGAACACCTTTGACCCACCCGTGGAGCACAGCCATCTCCAGTTCTGAGGCAGATCTGGGCAGAGCTGTGTGATGTGAGCTGAAGGGAACTGAGGAAACCCTCGGCCACAGGCCGGTCACTCGGGCGTCGGCGACACTGGCGTGGCGGCATCCCCGCCTCTGGAGCGCAGGTGGGCACAGCGCGATGCAGAATCATTCTCTTTCCAACCGAGGCTTTTTCCACCGTTTGTTTGAAAAACATGTTGAGGCCAAACTCAGTGACTCTTTGCTGTGAAAGGATAACCGACAGGCTCCCAGGCCGCTGGCCGGCCCACAGGTCCGAGACTGAGAGCACGGTCACACAGCTCCCCAAGTCCTGAAATGGAGACGCTGGTCTTTTCCTTAAGTTGGCTGATTCTGCCAGGAGTATAAGTGTAAACACCATCCTCTTACTTACATGCTGCCCGTGGGCGTGAGAACAGCCTGCTTGACCTAAGGACCATCTCAGGGCACATGATGCGGGAGGAGAGATGCAGGGCTACTTCCTCCTAGAAAAGGCACCTTCCTTTTCTCTCATTGGCTATTGTCGAGCCACAATTCAGAACGTTTTTACAACTCTCGTCCAGGTGGTGATTATTCCCATTACAGCTGGGGGACGATGGGGGCTGAAAAGAGGCTCTGGTGAAGTGACGGTGGACATGTGCACCCAGCTCCTGAGAGGGACGGACAGACAGCCCCCCGAGGGTGTGGACACACGAGGCCTGCACCCGCCCTTCTTCCCCCGCTCACAGCCGGCCTCTTGCAGACACTTTGAATACAAATGCCATCAACTCTGACACTGCCAGGCATTTCTTTATTTCATTTTTTTTCTGACAAAATCTGCTGAATCTTTGACCAAAGAGGGGAGAAAAAAGGAAGAAAGGAACAAATCAACGCAGGCACAATAGCTAATCCGCACCGCTATTAGCTCAGGGCTGAAAGCTCTCCAGTCTCCTCCTCCTCCCCCTCCTCTTCCCCCTCCCTCTCTTCCTCCTTCTCCTCCTTCCCCTTCCCTTCCCCTCCCCCTCCTCCTCCTCCTCCCCTTTCCCTCCCCCTCCTCCTCCTCCCCCTCTTTCCCTCCCCTCCCTCTCCCCTCCCCTCCCCCTCCCCTCCCCTCCTCCTCCCCCTTCATTCCCATCCTCCTCCCTCCCCTCTCCCACCCTGACCCCCCTCACCCCCTTTCTTTCTCTTCCTCTCCAGTTCTCCACCCTGCCCTCCTCTCCTCTCATGGGCCCCCCTTGAGCACAGAGGGAAGATTCATCGTTGGCGTGTGGGGAGTGGGGACAGCATGGTGCGTTGTGTCCTCATCTCTCTCCTTCTATTGACAGTGACGGCGCGGGCAGGAGCGGCACCTACATCCTGATCGACATGGTTCTCAATAAGATGGCCAAAGGTAAGACTCAGAGCGGGGCTGCTTTGTTGTGGCTCAGAGCCGGATGGGGTTGCCATGGCAACCTCGGTGCAGTAGTCACAGAAAGCCTTGGGGAAAATTAGCCTGTTGTCCCTTTCCTGAGTCGCAGGAAAGCTGTTTGCAGCAAGCACGGTCATTTCTAAGGTTCCTCCTTTGTCACCTCCTCCGCCCGGGGTCACACACTGGGCTCAGCGCACAGTAGGTGATGGGCGAGTGCTCGCTGAGGATGTCCTGTGTTAACATCAGGAGTGAGGAGAAGGCAGCCCTGATCTTTCAGTGTTTCAGCAGCTCAGAATAGCCTTAAACAAATCCTCCCTGTTATTAAAACTATATTTGCAAAATTCAGAGCCACCTAAAATCTCTTGTAGTGATTGTCTCTAAAATAGGTCACCTTTGGATGCCCCTTTGTAACATCGTTTTAGCCCATGAATCGCTCTCCGTGGTCCTGGGCCTTTCCCTCCTAAAGACAGTGTCCGGGGACTTGGGCTTAGAGTGCTGTGATCTGAGCACAGACCTGGGATGAGTTCATGGCTTGGGTGGAGTTTAACCCATGAGAGTGCAGGGACCAGACAGGGCTGGCGGCTCCCCAAGTGTGGTCCACAGAACAAACCCGTAAGGTGTCCCCTTAGAGGCCAGAGTGCGCTCCATAGTCAAGTGGGAGAAGATTCTCTCGGACCCGCCTCTGGGAGAACCACGCACACGTCAGCAGGGAGACCCTAACCTGACCTGAAAAGGCACTTCCTTGTTCTTGAGATGCCTGTCAGCCTCCAGGGAACCTGGGAAGGAAACATTGGGATGAGTAACATCTCATGGTCTCCTTCCCACCTGTGAAAACATCCTCCTCTCTACATTGACACACACTCACGCACACACGCACATGTGTGTTCTTAGCTAGGGCACCCACCTTCCAGGACACCCACCCTTCATCCTTTGCCTGGCAATAAGAGCAGACACTGATTATAGAAATGGATTTCTATACATTGTCACACAACTGCCAGCAACTCTGAAATAGGCATCTTTCTTACTCCATTTCTCCTGGTTAAAAGAAAAAAAGAAAAACAGAACACATCTTTAGCCCAAGGATATCGATGTGTGAAGATAAAATAATAGCCATTGTGTTACACACAAGGACTAGAGAGCTTGAGCATATGACTAGCCGGGACCCAGGACTGGCCCCCCTTGGTGCCGCGGGCTCCCTGCCGGCTCCGGGAGTGGGGGGGAGGCAGGGGTGCGGGACAGTGGGCCGGGCTCGCACCACCAGAGACCGTATTTCACGCCCTGAAGTAGCTCCAAGCTGTGATGTGCAAACAAAGAAACAACGAAACAAATGCAAATGCTCTGATGGTGCTTTTAATAACATGGTTTGGTCTTAGATCCAAAAAGCTAACTTTTTCGGCTGAAAGGTCATTTGTTCCCCGTCCAGTAATGCTGCTGTGTCCCATCGACTGTATCTGTCTATTCATTTGCAAATGCGCGGTCACTGCAAGCCCGAAGCCCCCAGCGGAATCCCTGCTTCTTCCCCCTCCTCGTGCTCCCTTCTGCTGTCACGTGTAGTGTTTCCCCGTCTATCAAACCAAATGCCTTCCGAGAACGCAGATCGCCTTGCGTGTTTGAGGTGCCGCCTTTGTGTGTAAGCAGGTGACACAGGAACCCACTGGGTATACACCGCGGGGCGTGGTGCCCGGCTCGTCCCAAGGACAAGGGCCCCAGCGGTACCGGGGCGGGGGGAATACCCAGGTGTCCACCCCGCAGGTGTGGAGGCACCTGGAGCAGGAAAGTGTCGCAGCCCCTGGGGCGGGGCCGACTCCCATCCCGGCTGCCACCCCCACCCCCGCCAGCCACTGGGCCCGAGGTGCCTGCCCCGTCCTGTCAAATCCCGCTTGAAGCTCAGCTGCGGCAACAGTGCGAGCCCAGCCATGTGGAACTGGCCCGGGAGGGCGGTCTCCAGGCTCTTTCAGAGATTGGTCACCCCTCATGCTGCTCCTGACCTGCTCCCCTCTGCCCGGGAGCCCGCGCTATGAAATCCCCTGACCCGGGGCCCAGGCTGTAGTCTCGGGACAGATCAAAGGGCAGGGAGGCCCCTCGGCCTGCGAGGTGGGCCTTTCCCAGGCCGCCCCAGCAAGCGGCCGCCGGGGTTTTGTTCTGGGCCAGGCTCGCAGGGCCGGGTGGCCAGGGCCACCTTTGTCTGGCCTGAGAAGCCGGAGGCCCGTGCTGCCGTCCCGCGTTCATCAAATGATCAAAGGCTCTGGGCCTGGACACGAAATCTTTCTTCCCGTTTCCTTTTCTTAAAGGAATGAATTGCAGGAGGACCGAAGAACGCCTCCCCCAAGCTCTCCTGCAGCCCGGTGCCTGCGTCGGCCCTGGGCTCTGAGGCTGGCCGGGGACACTCAGCCAGCCCAGCCAGCCACAGCCTGGAGCCTCGGCCAGGCACGCGGGCTTCGGGGGAGTAAAGCCTTTGGGGCCTTTGCGTGTACACCAGGAATCATACGGAGCTTTCGGCACCGTCTGGTCTGTCAGCGAGCAGACAGGATGCGGTTTGAAGTCTGAGCTGGGGGGCTGGTTCTCTGCCCAGCGTTTGTGGCAGGAAAGTCAGGGGTCAACCTGTAAAATTCTTCCACACATTTTTCCTGTGGCTGTGAACACGTTTCTAACTCAGGGTTAATATTTTGGGTCAGAATCAGGGTTTGGTAGCGTTCCTCTCTCACCTAGGGACTGAGCTCAAACGTAGCAATGTTGGTTTTGCAGCTGAGATATTTTCCAAGCTTGTGCCTTTTACATTTTTGTCCGTGACCTCTCTTTGCCCAGGGTTTTTCATATTTCACCACAATTTTTCAAACAAATGGAGAGCGCCAGGCGGATGGTGGGGCTTCCCAAGGATCACATTTGCTGGGTCACCCGGAGGTGGCAGCCTCACTGGCTGTCCCTCACCAGGGGCCACGGAGGAAGCCCCACCTCTGGGAAGCTGGCCGTGCCGCCCTGAGCCTCCTGGCTCCTGGGGTGTCCGCAGGCCCGGACTGTCCTGGGTGGCCTGTTCCTTTCGTTTGGCAGGAGCTGCAGGACTGAGATGTCATTGTATGACGTGGAGTGCCAGCCCGAGTCAGCAGGTGCGCCTGGAGATGCCTTTTAAGCTCGCGTCAGCCGCGAGTTCACCCTAAGTGGTCTCAGCACGGAGTGTGAAGGGATGTCCAGCACCCACGTGGCCATCTGTCCAGCTCCCAGTCTCCATCCTCAGGAAGCTCATCTTCTTTACTATTTCCCTGTCACGTGGTGACATCAGTAAGCATCTCCTCTTATAAGGGGATGTATAATCTCCATCGTACCTCCTGTCTCTGTGAATTTGACAGCTCTTGGGACCTCATATGAGTAGAATCAGACAGTTTGTGTCCTTCTGTGCCTGGCTTATGTCACTGAGCATCATGTCCTCAAGGTTCACCTGTGTTGGAGCCAGTGGCAGGATTTCCTTCCTGGTTGAGGCTGAATAACGTTCCATTGCAGGGGTGGACCACAGGTAGCTTATCCATCATCCATCCATAGACACTCGGGTTGCTTCCACCTTTCAGCTATTGAATTAATGCTCTTATGATCATGGGTGTGCAAACATCTCTTTGAGCTTCTGCTTTCAATTCTTTTGGGTTATACACCCAGTGTGGAATTGCTGGATCGTATGGTAGTTTTATTTCTAATTTCTTGAGGACCCTCCATACTGTTTTCCATGGCAGCTGCACCATTTTCCATTCCCACCAACAGTGCATAAGGAAGGGCTCCAGTTCTCCACACCCCCTTCAACACTTGTGTCATTTTCTGGGGTTTTGATAGTAGCCATCCTCATGGCTGTGAAGCAGCATCTCGCTGTGGTTTTGCTTTGCATTTTCCTAAGGACTAGAGATGTTGAGCATCTTTTCATGTGTGTGTCGACCATTCGGCTATTTTCTTTGGAGAAGTGTCTATTCGAGTTCTTTGCCCATTTTTTAATTGGGCTGTTTGGTTTTTTGTTGTTGAGGTGTAGGATTTCTTTATATATTGTGAATATTAAACCCTTATCAGATGTGTGATTTGCAAATATTTTCTCCCATTCTGGGAGAAGTAACACTTCATGGCTCATTGGACTTTTAAAACCCAGCACTCTCCCAGAGCTGCACTGTTCAGGGCAGTAGCCACTAGCCACGTGTGGCAACTTACATGATAAGATTGAAACGCTGACCACATGCCAGGCACCCTGATAACACAGCTGCCCGGTGGCTGCCAAACAGGCGGTGCAGACGGAAAACACGCCCGTAGCAGGAAGTCCCATTGGGTGGCTGTGCTGCAGGGAGCAGAGCTGAAGGTGGTCATCCACGTGTGTCCGGTCCTCCGTCTCTTCTGTCTCTCGGCCCTGCTCCCACCGTCCCTCCCTCTATGGCCTTGGACTGGCCTCCCGGCTCGCTCCTGTGCCCGTCTCTTCTGCACACAGCGGTCAGCGGGATGTTAAAGAGAAAGATCTCGGGAGGCCCCACGTGTTCGCAGCCCCTCTCTCGGGGCCACGCCGGCTCCTTCCTACAGAACCCAGGACCCGGCCCTGGTCTGCGGCGGACGTGCCCCCCAGCCCCTTTCCCCACTCATGGGCCCTGCTGTCCCCCTCGGCCACCATCGCGGTGTCGTTCCTCCTTTTGGCAAATACGGGCTGAACCACAGAAGTGCCATTCCAACCTAGTACTTATTGAGCACCCAGAATACATGGTGAACAAGGGAAATGATCTGTCCTCCTGGGCTTTACACTCCATGGAGAGAAGCAGGTGGTGGCTGCAGCTTGTGACTTGGGGCAGCGAGCACCGTCGAGGCCCCGGGATGCAGGGGCAGTGGCGGGGGGCGCTTCGCCCCACGCCTGTCACAGAGCCCCATACGCGTCTGTAGCCTGTTCCTCACAGCCCCAAGGGGCCCTGAGGGCTCACTTATTCCAACACTTGGTTGCAAACTGAGGAAGCAGATCCCCGGAGGTTTGGTGACCTGCCAGAAGGCATCCAGCTGGCCAGGCTGATGCGGAGCCCTGGTCTTTCTGCAAATGGCAGAGCCCAAGAGGTTAGGGGGCAGCACTGCAGAGACACGGCCAGGCTGCGCGGTCCGGGGACAGGGGCAGAGCGGGTAGCTGGGTCTGTTAGGGCCGCAGCAGAAACTCCGCCAGGGAGGAGAGACGGAGGTCAGACCACGGGGACCTGGAACCACAGGCTCGCTGACTCGGATCCATCTGGAGCCGCTGGGGAAGGAGAACGTACAGCGGGTCCCGTCAGGATCAACTTGGTGCCACTGGATTCGAGGGCTGGAGCGGGCAGGACCCCAGGGGTCTATGTGCACAGGGGTCTGCACAGAGGGCCGAGCCCGCCCCTGGCCATGGCCGTGCACGTGGACGGCACTTCTACAGACAAGACTGGGAGAAGCAGGCTGCAAGGAACAAGGCACGTCGAGGGGGAAACATCTTGTTTTTATGTCTGGCCGAAGCATGAAAACCTGAAGACCCAGCAGAAAATGAATTCTACGGACCAGTCTGCCTTCAGCGTGGCTTCCCGGTGGTGACGCCTTGTCTTCAGCTCATGCAGGTTTCAGGCTGAAAAAAGCGTCCAGAACAGGGTGGGGTGGGGAGGGCTTTCTTTTAGTTGGAGAAATTGTGTCCCATGGGGTGACAGGTGGATATTTCTTCCCTTGTCTGTTCATCTGGCCAGTTGGAGCTGAGACTCGGGGGGTGGGGACAGGGGTCCCGGGAGCAGTATCGCTGGGGGTGTGACCCAGGCCCGGGTGACACGATAGACAAGGGACTAATAGGAGAGAAGCGAGACAAAATGGGACTAGTTGTTCCTGGGAAACATCCTAAACCCATCTCATCCAGGTCCTCTTGTGAACCACATTGCAGCCCGGAATCCCGCACTTTGCTTCCTAAATGGTCTCTATCCTGTGGATCATCCCTGGGCAGGCAAAGCTGACGGTTCTGTGCTCTCTCTGACCTGCCAATGGGCAGACAGGGGCCCCGTGGACTTCGGCACCACAGGGGGCACTCCTGGCCGGTGTGGACCCCCCGTGCATCTCGTGGGTCAGACCTGTTCGCATGGCTCCTCCTCCCTCCTGACTCACCCGTGGACACAGTCTCACGTGGCCGATGAGAAGCCGGGAGACCTGGCTGGACCCCACCGGACGCCGGTCCACGGCCATCCCTCCCATGAGCACTTCCTTTGCCCGGATGAGCGACAGCCAGCTTGTCACCCAGGTTTTCCTCTCTCTCGTCCCCAAACCCAGACTGGCCCCCCACCCTGTCCCCGTGAACATTGCCACCGTCTGTCCTGCTGGCCCCTGGCAGGCCTGGCTGGCCGTGTTTGGCAGGATCGCCGCAGCTTGGAGGCCACAAGAGTCCTTCAGCATCACCGGCTGCCCGCTGCCCCAGAGTCTCCCTACCCCGGAGACCCCGGAGGCCAAGCAAAGCTGCCGTGGCCCCTCTCAGCAGCAGCTCACGGCTCCTCCCCAGACAGTGAGGGTCCATCCCCTCTCCTGCCAAAGACCCCTCGTCCCTACCTGGTGGCAGGAAGTCCCCGAGCACAGCAACCCTGGTCGCGGGGCAGTGACGGCTCAAACACTGTGTTAAGTAGGACCCTGAGGCCCGCGCTCTGTGGGTGGGCAGTGGTGTTGGGGACCACGCCTCTGTCACTTTGCATTAGTGACCCTCCCGGAAAATCCTGCCACAGTTGCGTGAACTTGTGTTAGAACGTTCTGTGACAAGTGCTGACCATCTGTGTTGTCCTTACGACCTCGCGGTGCCCGATGAGGCCTCCCCGGACCCTGCCTCTCCTTTCATGGGCGGAGACGGTGCGAGGAACCCAAGGAACGTGGTCTCCGTGCTGCCGTCAGCTGAGTAACTAAGTAGCCCCGTCCCCGGCCAGGCCGTGGGGCCGGCCGCACCCTCAGTTTCTGACCCAGACATAGACTCGGGGGCCGAGGTGGGAGGAGGGGCACGGAGAGCCTTCGATGGGGGTTTTGTGAGTGGCTGAGAGCCCAGCTCCCCTGGAGCACTTGCCCCTCGGTTCAAGGGTAACAAGGGCCCAGCCCCTCGGGGCGGCCATCGGCCCCACGAGTCCCGGCCGCCCGCCCTCCTGCCCCCTGTGCTCTGATCATATGGGGACTCAGGAGTGTGTCCGTGGCCCCAAGTGCAAGATCCTGGGTGACACGGGAGGGCCACCTCAGAGCCCCCCTGCTCCCCTGAGCCCCCCATGTCATTACGGACTCGGTGGGCTCCCCAGCCTCTTCCCTGCAGCCACAGACATCACCCGGATGACCCACTCCTCGTCCCCTTCGTAACCCTGACCCGTCCACTGAGGACCTGAGTGTGTCCTGGGGCGTGTGCGTCCTGCATGGTTCCTTGTCACGTGGGCGGAACCGGGAGGTAGTGAGGTCCCCGCCATCAGCTTCCCATGCACGCGCTGTGTCCGCGACACCTGCCTTCCCGGGGCGGGTGGTGACCTGAACGGCGCGCTCGTGGAGGCCTCTCAGGCTGCTCGTGGCCGTCACGTCCGTCTCTTCTTTACGAGTTTAACGGCCGCCCCCTCCTGACACCCTCTTTTTTAACCACTGGGCACTCGTGCGCACTTGGGTGCTGGGTTGTTCTCGGCGTTGATGCTGCCGGTACCTGCGCAGCGTCTTAGACACTCTGGCGCCTCGCTGGACATCGCAAATGCGTCACACAATTCCGTCACCTCCTGGAGCGTAAGTGATGGCATCTTTACAGGCGATACGCCCAGTCCTGCTTTTGTTTACTTGTATTTTTTTGTAAAGATTTGGAGGCATCCTAGCTTCTCCTGAAAAATGATTTCGAATTTGTTTTTAAAAACATGAAAAATACCTCGTTTGTTTGGGTTCTGAGATACTTGATTTTCAAGTGAATATGATGCCAATTTGTCTCCTTTGATCCCAGTGAAACCTCGTGAAAGGGAGATGATCGTTAATCTAGAAGGCCAGCAAAAAAGTCTTCCTTTTTAATTTTGATAAATCTTCAGTCAATTCAGAGCACCCAGAAACATGAAGTAGAAACTGTTCGGCCCGGAAGACCCAGGACAGAGTGTGTGCGTGTGCCCGTGCGTGTGTGTGCGTGTGCGCCGTGGGGGAGTGTGTGGGAACGTGCCCACGTGTGTGCACAGTGGGAGGCCAGGGTCTGGAGGCGGCACCTGCACCCAGAGACACCCAGAGGCGGGAGGAGGGCTGCCCTCCGGCTGTGGTGCCCCCTGACTCGCGGCGTCTGGGATCAAGGCTCGGTCATCCTGTTGACCCAGAGGGGGCCCCAGCCGTGACATCCAGCCCTGCCGATTGCAGGGGTGAGGCCTCGCGCTGTCCCTGCCCATCACTGCTCAGCCCTTCCTTCCCAAACGGAGCTCAGCCGAAGACCACAGGCTCTCGGGACCCAGCTCGGCGCTCAGACAGCTCTGCCTTCGTCCTGGAACATAGGCACTGCTCCCCACTGCTCCTTGCGGGCTCATGACCGTCACCGCTCTCCCTTCGTCCCTTTAGGTGTGTTTAGCGAGGAGCAGAGCTTTCCTCAGTTCTCCCAGAGGGTGGAATTGAGACAATTTCCTCCTGCAAAACAAAGGCCTTTCTCTCTTGTGCATTTGACGCATGACGGCTTTTTTTTACAAGAAGAAAAGGATACATTGCATCCCTGCAGTCTGCAAAAGCTTCTGGGTAAAAGCTCTGCAACAAAATGTATTTCTGTTTATTACGTGATGTTGCTGTGGACGCCCTGCAGAAGGACGGGGAGAGACAAGGGCGCCTCTCGACGGTGAGCCGCGGCCACGCCGCCAAACTCCGAGAGCCCCGCGCCCCGCCCACTAGCCAGCAGTCACCGGGAGAAGTCAGAACCAGCCTCGTGAGGAGGCACCAGTGGCCCGTTCGCTCGGCTTTCTTTCACTTTGAATTGATTCTCGCATCCTAAAAAACTGTTTTAATATTGCTAATACTAACGTTCTTTTAATGTTTCTTGTTTGATGACGAATACTTTTTTATCTAAAGCTTAAAAACCTCTGTTGTCTTAAAAATGTATTTAACCAATAATGTGAACTTCGGAGCCAATGGCCCCCCCCAAGCACACTGGGAAGCCGCAGCGGCAGCCCTTTGTGTGTGCTGGTCGGTGCTTGGGGTGGCGCCGGGCCAGTGTCTCTCAGGACCCCGCCGGCCACTCTGGCCTCTAGTCTGCAGCGCACCTGCTGGGTCACTGGTGCCAGGAAAGATGGGTCAGACTGACTCACAATTGCCCTGTGCGGTGCTGGGCCCAAATGCACAGGCTGCCTCTGCCTATGTTGTACATTCATGGAATCACCAGCTTAAACCGACCGCAGGGTGACTTAAATAAGCACGTACATCCCTCTTGTATCCGAACAGCGGTGATGCGTCTCAAATAGAACATGCCAGAAACCTCTCCCTGAAATCACACCCCGTCTTCTGTCTGGGTTTTATTTGCATCTGTTATAATTAATTCCTCAACTATTCACATGCTTTTCGACCTGAGCACCGCACCTCATGCGTCTGTTCGCCTGGACCTTGACGTGTGATCAGCAAAATGGGATTTGTAGAGAGCATTCCATTTTAAAAGCAGTAGAGGGAGCTTCCTAGCTATTTGGGGGATTTAAATAAATCCTTTTACCTTCAGTAAAGCCTTTTATAAGGTGATGAAGGACACACACCCCTCCCTCCAGCCCCGAGGCTCTGGGTTATAAACGCAGACTGTGTGTCTCTTGCACCGCAGGGTCACCAGGATGCTCGGGGTCACCAAACAGGATGCAGGGCCGTGCCTCCCCGCCCCTCATAAAAGATCCTGCGTGTGCGTTCTATTAAAACTTCTCTCTCTACACACACTTCAGATAACTGACTCTCCTCGATCCTAACACGCAGGGAGACAGCAGCCATCCACATCGGACCACTGAGTCTACCTGATAAATCCATTACTTCTCTATTTTCAGCGCTGTACCGTTTTGTAAGCTTTAATTTGATTCCCTCCACTGTTGAGTCTTGGCTTGAGGCTAAGCGTGATCTGAGACGTGGTCCCCGGGCGTTTTGCCTAGGGAAGACCTAAGTAGGCTTTCTCCTTCCTCTTTCTCACTTCCTCTGTGAGCAGTCGTCCGAAGGAGAGTGCAGTGAAGAGAAAGGTTTCATCCGTAGCACCTGATCAGAGCGTCACCCGGTGGCCATACAGTCTCCCCACAGAGCTGCCTTCGGAGGGGACCTGCACATGGTCCCAGGCAGAGCCCTGCAGAGTCGCTCCAGGGTGACAGAGGAGGGACGGGGGGTTCGGGACTTCATGCCGGTTCTCTTGCTCAGACTAGCCCTTTGGAAGAAAAGGGCTGTTGAAAGAGTCTTTCAAACCAGTTTCAAGGACTAAAGACGCTGCCCTGAGCAACCTTAAAAAGTGGGGGGTTAAGTCTGGACCCCTCAGGACTTTGTTTTTAAAGGACTAGGATCGTCTCTGCGCTGATGAATCAGACTCTACCCCACACCTCGTTCTGGCATCCACGGAGCAGGACAGAGCTGCCCAGAGATAGCACTTCTCCCAGAAGGCTCTGTTCACAGAATCTGCGGGGTCACATGCACTGAGCATCTAATACGTTCTGTGCATCGCGCGGTCACCGCGCACTGACCCGCGGGTCCCCACGGGGCCCCTTGGTGCTCTGCTCCCGCTGGAGCTTCGCGCCCGCCCCGGACGCTCCCAGGCGGAGTTTTCTGTGTCCTGCCCACAGTCGGGCCTCTTCACGCTTGGAATTAAACTGCAGCAACAGCTCCGTGCTGCGTCCAGAGGGGCCACCCTGACCAGGCAGCTGGGTGTTTCTGGGGGGACGAGAACTCGGGTCTCAGGGGTGGGACTCCCCCCTCCCTTGCTCACTCACCACGTAGGACTTCACTTTCTTAAGGCAAACCTGTGGTTTGAAGAAGCCCATTTCTGTGTTCCTTTGGGGAGGTGAGGAAGCAGGTTCCTGGCACAGGGGGCCACTCGGGGGGCCGCTGCACATGTGGCCGGGGGACCCCCCCGTAGCTCCTCTTTCACCCACTGTTTCAGGCTGTTCTGGACTCACAGGTTCCCCCCAAAACAAGACTGTACATCTTGTGACCTTGTCAGCTTTCGAAAACTTCTGACACCTTCAGAGGAGCCTTCAGGCAAACAGAAGGAGACCCTGTCTTCCGCCTGCACGAGTTTCTCGGCGGATCCCCCAGAAAGAAAGACTTCCTAGAAAGACTTTGATTTAAGAGTCGGGGGGCTTGGGGTGTTCCCATACCCGACGGAGGGCGTTCATCGTCTGGAAGGACAGCCAGCTTAGATGAGATGAGCTCATGCCACACTGTCCCCGCACCTCGAGGCACTCAGACTGGCCACCGTGCTGGCCGAGGGGGTCAGCCCTGATCCTGGCCTCCCGGTCTCAGCCACTTACTGCCGGATTCCCAATACTCGTGGCAGTTTCCCTGATGGGGGCACAGCACCTGGTTGGAATGTGTTTCCTCCCAGCCGTCCCCACCTTCCCTCCAGCCGCCAGCCCCTCCCACTTCAGGCACCCTCTCCCTGAGACAGTGTGCGGTCCCCCCACCTTCCCTCCCGCCCTCATCCGTGTCCCCAGCGGCATCTCCCTGCCACTCGGAAAAAGACGCTGGCGGCTCAGCTGTCGCCCACGTGGGCCTCAGGCCCCCAGGATGAACCAGGGCACTAAGGCTGCCGTGGCCTTGGACGTTTTCAGGCACGCCTCCCAGCTCTCGGCCAAGGGCAGGGCTGTGCACACGCAGGTGTGATGGAAGTGGGAGACCAGGGCCGTCCTGGTGGCCACCAGCCCGGTCTCACTTCCGCATCTGGGTCCGAAGAGCATGGCTGCCTGCTCTGCGTGACCGGGACGAGCCTCAATTTCCCCTGAACAGGGTGTGGTGACAGTTCTGGCACCGTGAGACGAAATGCTGCGCGTGACGTGCACCTACTGTGGGTTGGTGAGGGGGGTCCCGGCCGACCTGAGAGGTGCCGCCCCGCCCAAGCCCCCAGCATTTGACAGGACTGCACGGCAGACGTGAGATGCTCCCCGCTGAAGTGTAGGAAGCTCGTGAGCTTGGGACCCGGCCTTGTTTGTTGTCCAGCTACCAAAGGACCTGGCAAGATGGGAAAACAAGAATATACGCAGAATTCATAAGGTTACATTTTCAAACTCAAACAGTATTATTTCTGTGGCACCCAAGTCACCTGGTGTCAGGTGGGGGCATCCGTAGGAGGGGATCTAGGCCACATGACTAACCCGTGAGCACATGGGGCATCCTCACCTTTTCTTAACGTTTGGAACTCTAACAGGCAGGGAACTCTGCCTTTAGAAGCCAATATTTAGATGTGTAAGATTAGTTAGTCTAATTTTTCATTTCTCTGAATAAAAATCCTATACAATAGAAATTAAAGTTTATATGCTGCTTCCTATGACTTAAAACATTGTTGGGGGGATTTCCCTGGTGGTCCAGTGGTTAAGACTTCACCTTCCAATGCAGGAGGCGTGGGTTCGATCCCTGGTCAGGGAATTAAGATCCCACGTGCCTCGCAGCCAAAAAACCAAAACATAAAATGGAAGCAATATTGTAACAAATTCAATAAAGACTTTAAAAATGGTGCACATCAAAAATATCTTTAAAAAAAAATTCTTGGGCCTTCCCTGGTGGCCTGGTGGCCTAGTGGTTAGGATTCCGGGCTTTCACAGCTGTGGCCTGGGTTCAATCCCTGATCGGGGAACTGAGATCCCGCAAACCGTGCAGCACAGCCAAAAAAAATGAAAGTCTTAAAATGCCACCAAAAAAAAAAAAAAATCAAGAAAGCCTTAGTCCCTCCTGGCGACAGCTTGCTGTGGGTATCTATGTAGGCATCTGATAACATTTGTCAGCCCAGCCTTCTTGAATCAATGCTAATGAAAGCCGCCTTGCCCTGTTTTCTTGTGTGAACCCTGAAATTGCCTGCCAGCCGGGCAGCTGAGGGATGACTGTCATTGTCATTTGGCCGCTGAGCCCTGAGGGACCCCAGCAGCAGGCGAGGGACGCAGAGCGCGGATTGTCTTGTGCCTGAACTCAGCCCAGTTGGTGTTTGTTGCAGGCGCTAAAGAGATCGACATTGCCGCGACGCTGGAGCACTTGCGGGACCAGAGGCCACGCATGGTTCAGACAAAGGTACTGCCGGCCGGTCCCCGGGGCTGCCAGGGCTTTGCGGGGCTGGGTCTTTGTGTGGCGGTTTTCTCGAGAGGAGCGAGGGTCAGGCCGGCTGGCCTCCTCCCAGGCCAGGGCTGCACGGGGCAGGACGCGGGCAGCCGCTCCCTGCAGGGTCGAGGGCAGCTCCGGCAGCAGCCAGACATTTCAGGCTGAACAGGTGCAGTCAGATCTCAGGCCCTGGGAACTCCCCATGTGCCCGATTTGGGGAGGGAGGGAGAGCACTGCAGTTTTATAGTCAGAGGTCAGTGATAGACGCCGGCACCCCTGCGCGGAATGCTCTGTGTTCATGCAACATTCTGCCCACCTCCCGTATTTCCAGCTCCCACAGCTGCAGCTCTGCCGTGCGGTCATCAGGACGGTGGTCACCAGAATGTCCCCAGGTGCTGCGGGGTCCCTGAGCACCCTGCGTGGCTCATGTGCATACTTATTAAAAAGGCCAAGTTTGCAGCAAAAGGAGCAAAGACGAAAGATTCCTGGTTGGCCTTGGGTTAACCAGAGCTAGAAACAGGTCACTCTGATGACCCATTCTCTCAGCATTCCAGAAATATCTGTGTCCAACCACAAACACTCCCACACATCCTGCAGCCATAAATACAGACTCTTCTCCTTCTCGGTGTAGTCTCGACTCTCCGATGCCATTAGCGCCTCCACGAAAGGCCAAAAATCATGAAAGATGCCCTTGCAAAATCACTGCTTTATACTTGAGGGGACTTTAAGTTATCATAAGCTCTCCTGGGAAATCAAGCTGGGTTGTGCTTTGGTGCCTGGTGGTGACGATTCTGGGACCCCAGTCATCCTGCCTCGGGGTCTTACTGCCCCCCACAAAGGGCAAGCAGTTCCTACGCCCTCCCTCCCTCTCTGCCACTATGAGAAATCAAGCAGGACAGTGCAGTGTCTGAGCCTGAGGGGAGAGAGAACAGTCTAAATGCCACCCATTCCGTTGAGAAGGAAGAAGCCAAGAGCCTGGTAAAGTCCAGCGAGCACACTTTGACCCTGGAGATCATTTCAAGGGCCCCTTGGCTGGTTCTGCGTTGCCAAAGCCCCAAGCACTGGGGCAAAACCAGCTTAATTCTCTTGTAGAATCAGAACCCTCTTGTGGGTAGGACCAGAGGAAACACTCAGTGTTCAGGATCTCTGCCCAGCCCTGCCCTGTCCAGCTGGCGATCACAGCTGCCCTGCTCTCTTCCCGCATCTGGGGTGGGGCGGGGGGGGGAGCGGCTTGATGACACCAGCACCGACAGCCCCTCTGTCCCTCCGCTTTATTTCGGGCCCTAGAACGTGCAGCACTGTCACCAGACCCTTCTGTGGAATCTTATGTGAAAGTCACTGCACACTTTATGTTTTCTCAGATTTTTTGAAATCTGAAATTATTTCAGACCTGCCAAAACTTGCAGAAAAAATACAAGTAATTCCCGTGTGCCCTTCGCCAGCTTCCCACTGTTACACTTCGTAACCACAGGGAACGAGCGAGGCCAGGAAGCTGGCACTGATTCGATGCCACTAGCTCATGTGTGCACCGTGTCAGATCTCCCAGGGACCTTTCTCTGGAGCGGGGTCCCGTCCAGGAGCAGCCACACGGTGTGCCCACTGGTCCTGCCCCCCTCACCTCCTCCGGTGGACAGCACCGTGGCCTTGAGGACCGGCCGGGTCTGGTTGTGCTTCTGTGGACTGTCTCTGGCTGGGGTGTGTCCGGTGCTCCCGTGATGGGGTCCGGGTGTGCGTCTTGAGAGGAGCGTACCGGAAGAAGGTGTGTGTCCTCGCTGGAGAGGTGAGCTCGGCCCCTGGGCTCAGGGCGCGGCCGCCAGCCTTCCCCGCTGGTCACTCTTTCTCCGCTGGCAGTGGTGGCGTCCCGGGGAGAACTGGACCCTGCTCACACCTGTTTGTTTGTGGTTCAGCTTTATCACAACGCGATGCCGTCCCAGTGTCCCGTAGCCCACGGGTTTGGCGACCGTGGGACTGACCGTGCTGGGGGTAGTGGCCTGGTCATCCAGAAATGCGGGGTCGGTTCACTGTCCTGGATGGTCTGGGCCCTACATGGCCACCGGCAGCCGTACAACTTCACATGTCCCAGAACCAGGGCTGGGGCAGCAGGGGCGACTTACAACCAGGAATGAAAAGCTGATTCTGTCTCTGGTCAAATCTGCCTTCCATGTCACACCGTTGACTGCTGTGTGGATAATGCTCAGGACCCTAAATTCAAACCCGTCTCTTCCCTGCTTGCAGCTGGGCCCCTCCCAGCCAGGCCCGTCCGCCCCCCAAGGATACAAGGATCCTCAAAACCCACGGGCTCTGGGACGGATCTAGGCAGAGTTATTGAGGAGACGGATCTTCCCTCCAAAACAGAAAAAAAATTTCCTGATACGTTACAAACCCCATTCAGCCCTCTGTGGTCTGCAGCGCGGGGGCCAGAACGAGCCCAGAGGGGTGGTTCCCAGCCCTGCCTGGAGGATGGGGCACTGCCCTGTGTTAGCGTCATGTACCTTGTAGTCACCAACATTCTGATTTCTTTACGTGACAAAGGGACACTATTGGCCAGAGGATTTTGCCCCAGCATCTTGGTGCTCCCAGACGGCAGAGGCTGGAAAAGCTGTGACCTCCTGTGTGGCTGGACTGGCCCGGACACCCGCCCTTTTCCTGGGGTGCGGGTGAGCTGGCCGAGGCTGCCGTGCAGAGTGTACAGAGATTCAGCTCCTGGCATCTCGGGGATAAAGCATAGTAAACACACAGGCACCCCCGTTCTTTCTTCACTGATGGCTGCTCTGCCCAACATCACTCCATGAAACTGAGCTTTCCCTAAAGTTCAATTTAACAAAGAGGTAGGAAATTTCCTCGGACAAAACAGTGCCATAAATCTGAATGCTGTTTCCCACGAGCCACGAGAAGGTCGTCCACAGCCTGTTCATTTGAACCCATTTAGTCAAATCGCATCATTTGAGCTGAATACAGTCAGAACAGTTAATAAGCTCTGAGCTCGTTGAGGCTGGGGCCTGGGGCAGCCACGGAGCCCTGACGCCTAGCCGGGCACAGAACTCCACTAGGTTGTAAAAAGTCACAGAGAGCTGTGTTTGTTTCCACCCGGAAGCAAGCTCTCAGTCAAACCAACCACGGATGCCTGGTGGACGGCTGTGCCCCATCAGACACTCAGAGGACAGACCCAGCCCTGGGGGGTGGAGGCAGCGCAAGGGCAAGAACCAAGAGGACATCGAGGGAGAGGTGTCACGTGGGCGCGTGACATCGTCCACACGACCCCGTCACTGTACGTCCGTAACAGGCCCAGCAAAACGCTCATTTTTAGGCAGAGAGGTGAAATCAGGGGCTGCAGTGAAAATAGCACACTTCAGAAGCTGAGTAATGCTGTCCTGCGTGCGTGTCTCGTAAACAGACTGCTTCCTTCCCCTTCAGCGCATCTCCTGAAAGAAAGGTGCCCTTTTCATCAAAGGCCTTGACACTTGCTTTTCCATAATAAAATTTCCTCTTACAGTTGTCACTTAGAAGTAAAAGCCGTTCGACTCGTGTGTTCAGTCACCTCCAAGTAATGATGTCACGTTTGCCCCCTTGGGATACACACAGGCGTGTCCACGTGGTCTCCGTGCACTGCCCTCCCCTACCTGTCCCGGTTCCGCACTTGGACTTCACCCCTTGGGTGTCCTGCTGCCCAGGTCCGTCCCTGACACCCCGACTCGCCTTCGTCCTGGAGGCGTGTTTACGCCTCCCGGTCTCTGTCTGTCTGTCTTTCTGTCTCTCCCTCTGTCTCTGTCTGTCTGTCTTTCTGTCTCTCCCTCTGTCTCTGTCTGTCTGTCTCTCCCTCTGTCTCTGTCTGTCTCTCTGTCTCTCCCTCTGTCTCTGTCTCTCTGTCTCTTTCTCTGTCTCTGTCTCTTCGTCCCTCTCTGTACTTCTGTCTCTCTGTCTCGCACCCTCCCCATGCACACGCACGTACACACGTGCACACGGCACGCGGGCCCTGCGCCCCGTCTCCGTCTCTGGTGCCCGAGGTCAGGGGTGGAGCTGGGAGAGGGCATTCCGTCCTGACCCCTTTTAGGGCCACACTGCCCCGTCCTGTGTGGACGCGGGGCTCGGACGTGCTGCCTCGGCCGCTCCTCACGCGGAGGGGCAGGGACCCCGGGAGAGACGGGGACCGTGTCCCGCGGGTCTCCTGTGTTGCGCACATCTTCCTGTTTACCGTATCGCAGCCCTCTTTCTGATTTCCTATCCTTGCAAGCCCGGTCAGCTCGGATGTTTCACAGCCAGGGCGTTCCGCGTCCTCCGTGCTCAGATGGCTCTTGCCCTGCGCTTGAGTCTAGGCCAAAACGGTCCTCTTGTCGTTCACTGAATTTTATTCATTAAGTGCAGCTTCTGCCTGTTATGTTAATGGTTTTCTTAAAATAAATTTCTGTCTTAAAAGGACTTCAAACGCGGGGTTCTTCCCGATTTCTGGCGTCCCCACCCAGACATCTCAGCTAAGGCGACGCTGCTCAAAATGTGGGCCGCACACGGTCCCCACCCATGACGGGGGGGCAGCTGGCGCCGGAGCCTTCCAGGATGCCGGGCCAGGCGCCGACAGCCCCTCTCACCACGGTCCAGCGTTGGGCGCTGCTGTCAGAAGGAGCCTGGCGGGGCGCGTGGAGCCTCAGGCGGCCGTTGTCCTGCTCACGTGTCTACTGGCAGCTTCTTGCAGCCATAAAAAATGAGACTTTCCCACACGAGAAGCGTGGCTCGTCCGCATTGGGTCTTATCCTGCAAACCAGTGCCCTGTTCTCCTTTCCACGAAAATCTGCGACCTTTCCCTTTTTCTCCTAAACAGTTTCTTTCTGCAGAGTGACACACGGGAGCCCGAGGCTGGCGTAGAAGGGACCCCCGCTCACATCTCCTTCCTTCTGTCCCTCCAGGAGCAGTTCGAGTTTGCGCTGACGGCCGTGGCCGAGGAGGTGAACGCCATCCTCAAAGCCTTTCCCCAGTGAGTGCGTGTGCCGAGGCCCCGGGGAAAGCCGCCTGCAGTCAGGGGACGACTTAACCACGCCTCCCAGCGCAGCTGCCTCGTAACCGGGTCCCGAAGACTGTGGGCAATGCAGTTTAGCAGTTGAAATGTGTATTTTTGTTCAACCAAACAATAATAAAGAGAGATCTGTGGGAAGATGCAGTTACGGGGGGCAATCAGTTCATCTATTTTCACTTTCTTGAAAAAAATTTATTTTTCCTTAAAGCACCCATCCACATCCTTAACCGCAATCATGTCGTACTGATGGTGCCGTCAGCGTGGTCCCCGGAAGAGAGTTGGCTCGTGACCTGTCACTTCCTGAAGGAGTATCAGCTGTGCAGGGCGGGGCCCAGAGAGGCCTATGAGGCACCGAATGGAGGCCACCGGCTGTAAGAAACTCTACCGGCATTTGTCTTGACAACAGTTTACCACCGGAGACACCCGCGGCTTATTCAGGACTTAGGTGGACAGAACGGGGACGTTCTGCAGCTTTGGGGCAGGTAATAAGAAAGTCGCCCAGCTCTGCGTTTCATCCCGGCTGCTCAACACCCTCCCCGCCCAGCACTGTCGACAGCCCCTCCCGACCTTCCACCCCTGAGGATGGGCAGGGCCGCTGGGGGCAAACGCTTTCCCACCCAGAGTGCCTGCTTCCAGGCCAGCCACCGCAAGGATGCCTCACCTGGGCAAGGTAGGGGGCGAGCCCCAAACTCCAGACACGGTTATGAACTACAAAGAGGGATTTACACAGACGCAGCTAAACGTTTCCCTGCAGGGTGACCGAAATCAGAGGGGGTGCGGGGCAAAGCCGGGCACTCAGAGAGCTCCCGGCAGGCACCTGTGGTCCCCTCTCCGGGAAGGCTCGGGCCCTGCTGGCATCCAGAGAAGACCAGGGGTGCTTTCACCATGGGAGGAACGCAGGGAGAGCCACATTTTTTTTGCTTTTTACCTATGTGGGATCATAGCAGCTGGGGAAGAGGGATGGCCTGGGCTCCCCCCAGGGCTCAGACTCCTCATCTCTTTGCCTGCCCCCTTGTCTGATGTCACGGAGACACACACATCTAGCAACGATCTGGATTTGCCAAAATACCACTTGAGCGCCAAACGTTACCACCCCCGCCCCGAAACAGAGAAGGCACTTCCTTAAACTGAGGACGCTTAAACATCTGGGAAGGTGTGCAGGCCGCTCTGGGTGTCGCTGGTCTCGTTTTAGGGAACAAGACGCTCCCCGGTAACCCTGGTACCTCTGCTTCCCGTGTTGCACACCATTCTTTCCATCTTAAATAGGTGTTACATCTCAGAAGACACTAGAATAGGGAAAGTGGCCGGCTGAATGGGGAGAAAAATGCCAAAATATTGTTTGTGTCTTTAAATGGTGTTGTCATGTATCTCTGCTTTAATATCTATAATTTCTTTCCCAACGTTGTTTCTCTCTATCTGGAATCTAAATAATTAATAGAAACTAGTTTATCTGAATATAGGAAGCATATACCTACTTGTAATTTCTAACTTCTTATGTTTCTTCAGTGTGAGATATATAAATATATTTAATTGTGTCCGATTAAACTTCTGATTTCACATTTGAATGGTCATTATTTGGGATGAGAGGGCAGTTTTTTCCCATCCACCCTGTTTCCTGTAGGTGCGGGCATTTGGATTCCTAAAACAACGTGTGTGTATTCCTTAGAACTCTATACTGAGTTGCTATTTTATTTGCAGAGCTGTGTACAGGGGGGTGTCGAGTGTCGCTGAGATTTTATTCATTAAAAAGTGATTTTTTTAAAAAAGTGATTAAACAGGGGACTTCCCTGGCCATCCAGTGGTTAAGACTCCGCACTTCCACTGCAGGGGGTGCGGATTCGATCCCTGGTCGGGGAACTAAGATCCTGCATGCCGCACGGCACGGCCAAAAAAATAAAAAATAAATAAAATGAACATGAAAAGCGTTTTTAAGAAAGTGATTAAACAATCTCAGTCAAAAGATGGGGAGTGGTCTGTGCTTTGTGTGTCCCTGTTCCCTCTTTAGTGCGTGTCTGCCCAGGGAGTGTTGGGAGTGGTGGTGGCCCCGTCTTTGCTGCCTGCAGAGGAGAGGGGGCCCTCCACCACTTCACAGAGACACGGGCCGTCCCGGGAGCCTCAAAACCGGAGAACACGCTGGGAGCAGTCAAACCCCGGCCGGGGAGGGACGGCGCTGCTGGATGTGACCTGGCGGCTTCCCTCTTGTCCTGTGCTGGTCTATCTCGGCTGGCGGTAGCAAGACACGTGGCCTGTGGTGTCCGACTAAATGCTGGTGTTTGTATCTCAAAAAAATCAGACCCCCAATCTCAACCGATGGGCGTCCACTTACACTCTGTTAGCTCTGCCTCACCAGCATCTCCTTGCCCGAGTTTGCTTCTTGTTAAAATCCTGCCCAGGCATCCAGGAAGCTTCTGCTTTCCGTGTGTTGGAAAGTTGCTGTCACTGTTTCATACAAGCACACATAGCAATGGGTGACACTTCTCGTGATAAACACATGTCAGAATCTGCATGTGACATAAAGATGCCCCTCCGGCCAGGAATACTGAGGGATGCTGGGCAAAATGGACCTTGCAAACGTCGTGCGTAGGCAGCTCTAAAGACAGGTGGGATATGGAGGGATCAGTGTGGACAGCATGATCGCTGCTGAACCCGAGGGGGCGGAGGCCCGGGTCCACGCGGTCCGCTCGGGGTCAGCGCAGGGGGTGCTGGGAATGCATGCAACCGGCACCAATAAAAACACACACAGCCTTCCCTGTTGTGGATGCCACAGAGCTAACGGATCCTCGCGGGAGGCTGGCTTCGGTTTTGTGGGATTCCTGCGTCCGTGGCCGACCTGTGGTTCCAGCTTGAACACGGGTTGTTTTCACCTTAACAGGTGGTGTGGTCAGAACTCCGCTGCTCACCAGTGGCGCCAGCGACTTCTTTGCGGAGCTGGATCGTGGTCTCGGGGCCTGGAGGAATGTGTCCTCTGTTTTCGTGTGCTGTTCAGATGTGACCCTTGCAGACACGACACCACTCACGTTTAAATCTAATCCGCATTATCAGTGTCTTCTCCAGCCCTTACTTCAAGTCTAGACAATCAACCAGACAAAAGTAAAGCGTTGACTTGTCATATTTGCTCATTTCTGTGATGTAAACACACCCACTATGAGTGATTTTAATGTGGACTCCCTAGATGGAAATGATGACACGAGAAGACAGCTACTGGAGTCGTGAGAGTGAAATGTAGTTCACACAATTACGAAGCGATAAGTTTTGAGTACTCCTTACCTGTGTATTAATCTAATTTGTCAGTTAATATAATTGAATTTTAATGGCGGCTATATTTACCAACCAGCTCATAAAATTCCTAAAAAGTTAACGGTCTCCTCCTGCAAGTCCACGCAAGCTGGCTGTGATACGCCCCTGCCTCGGAGCCACAGAAGGCAGGGAGGAGTTTGAAGAAGGGCCAGCCCTGCCGTCCAGCCAGAAGAAGACAGGCGCCGTCTGCAGGGCTGGGGCTGGTTCCCCACGTCCACGGGGCACAGGGAGTCCTCGCTGAAAAGCAGGGTGAAAATCTGATCGACCCCAACAAAACCCTGAGCTCCCAACCTCAGTGGAGGCAAAACCACTTGGATGGACCATGTGCAACCCCCAGAGGAGATGCCCGCATGACAATCAGCTCTTAATAAAACGTCACAAAGCACAGGAGGAAATGGAGCGCAGTTGGCGGGGGTCACTGCTGTGAAGAACCGCGGTAACACGACAAGGGGAGATGGTAATAGGTTTAAGCATCTTAAATGGCAACGAAGAAGAACAGCACGAAAGAGCAAGTGGCTTTGAAACAGAACCAACAAACACAGCAAAACAGAGTCATAGAAACAGAGAACAAACAAGTGGTTGCCAGAGGGGAAGAAAGAAACGGGTGCGGGAGATTAGGAGGGATAAACTTGCAGTTACAAAGTAAATGAGTCACAGGGATGAAATGTACAGCATGGGGAATGTAGTCAGTAACTAGGTAACGTCATCGTATGGTGACGCATGGTAACTAGACATCCCGCAGTGATCATTTTGAAGTGTACAGAAATGTTGAATCACTATGTTGTGTAACGGGAGCTTACATAGCATTGAAGGTCAATTATACTCCAAAAACCAACAGACTCGTAGAAAAAGAGATGAGATTTGTGGTTACCAGGGGCGGGAGGTGGGAGGGAGGGAAATTGGATGAAGGCCGTCAAAAGGTACAAACTTCCAGTTATAAGGTAAATGAGTACTAGGGATGTGATGTACAACATGAGAAATAGAATTAACACTGCTGTGTGCTATAGAGGAGAATTGTTAAGGGGGTAAATCCCAAGAGTTCTCATCACAAGGAAAAAAATATTTCTATTTCTTTTATTTTGTATCCGTCTGAGATGATGGATGGTCACTAAACTTACTGCGGTCCTCATTTCACGATGTATGTGAGTCAAATCATCGTGCTGCACACCTTACACTTACACCATGCTGTCTGTAAATTATATCTCAATAAAACTGGAAAGAAAGTAAAAGAACCCAGCCAAACTTCTAGAGGTGAAACCCAAGGGGAGCAGTTATTTGGAAACGAGGGGGAGCTCGCTCTCGAGATACAGGCTGTCCGGGTGAAACGGAGGGTCGGGAGCAGCTGAAGCCAGAACGGTGGACCGTAATGTGGAGCCGGAAACGCGAGGTGAGAACGTGCAGGAGAGGTTTGGACACGGCGAGCAGGGTGAGCGACCTGAGCGTGGTGCCGAGGGTCTGAGGAGCGCCCGGTCTCCTCCACGGGCAGGGCGCCGATTCCGCTTCCTGGCGCTTCCATCCCAGGCCCAGCTCAGCCAGAACAGCTGGGACCTCGGCGCCCATCCCGACGGGAGCTCCCGATCAGAGCCCGCAGCGGGCACCTGTTTGAAGTTTTATTATCGAAATGAGACTTCCTTCTCAAATGGCACCAGAGACCCGGGCTGTATATCTCCCAGCCACAAGGAGGGCTTTCCTCCCTGACAATACTGGCACTTAGTGTCCACCGAGTGTATACCCTGCTCAGAGAGGCGCGGGTACAGCGGGAGCTACCGTCCCTGGTCTTCAAGACCAGCTAGAAACACGGGGACTCGGGAGGCTACAGAGCAGCCTGTGAGGCCTCCTGGACCCGAGTCCTCACCAGGTGCCAGTGAGGAGGGACAGGCAGGGGAGTCGGTCACCCCGCTTCACAGGGGACGGGGCCCAGCGGCTCTCAGAGCAAACGTGGGACGGCACAGGCTCTGAATTCGTCCTGACCCTCGGCCACTCCCCCAGCGTGTCTCTCTGGGCACAGAGCATGTCCTGGGGTGGGGAGGTCTGACCATTCACCTTTGCAACACCATGGGGCTTAACCGTCAAGCGATTTAGGGATGCGTTCCTATGAAATTGTTGCTTGAGACTAAGGTAAATTTTACAAGCTGTTAGATGCGATCTTACAAAGGGAAAACAAAAGCTCTACGTGTTGCAGTTCTATCATCAACTAGGCAATTCACGGCGTGTCAGTGCTTCTCTCGACGGCGACACCATGAGTCTGTGTCGGGGCGGGAGTGGGTTCCCTGGAATTCCTGGAAAATGCACAGGTGGGCTCACATCCACGCAGCAGCTGTCAGATCAAGCCTTGTTAAAAATGTCTCGCTCTCCTGGGAGTTCTGAGCCCTCGTGTCAGGACATGGTGGTCCCTGGGGCAGCCCACAACCTGACTCTATGAGTCTGGGCCCGTCCTTATCACACTCAATTCTGCTCTCAGCCTCCAGCCCCACCCACACCCACCCTAACTGCATCGTCTCTGCACCGCAACCTGCCCTCGGGCGGGCACGGTAGGCGCTTGTACGAATTCTCCATCCTCTCCTGAGACCCCCCCCCCCCCAGGTCACGGGGAGCCAGCACTGCCCTCTCCGCCCACACTGAGTCCATTTGCCACCTCGACCTTGTGCCGGCTGAGGTCCCGCGGCCGGGGTTCAGGGCCCACCCCCGTGTCCACACCGTGTCCACTCCCGTGTCCACCCCCGTGTCCACTCCCATGTCCACCCCCGTGTCCACTCCCATGTCCACTCCTGTGCCCACCCCATGTCCTCACCGCTCCGTCTCCATGGCTGGGAGCAGCGTCTCCGCTGCAGGGTCCGAAGTGAACGCTGAGGGTGACAATCTTCCCCCCGACCTCGGCCACAGCCTGGCCCACCGTCGATGTGAGTCGATGCTGCTTTACTGGGTGGTGTAAACTGACAGGATCCGTCTAAGAAGCTTTATTTTTCTTACAAAATTAACGTCCTACTTTTAAAAAGCCGTTTTGCTCCCTCTTCATGCTCCCAGGCGTCTCCCCCTCTCGCTCTCACTTTCAAATGCGATTGAGAAACCACCACATCCGTCCCCAGGGGGACGTGACAGCAATATTATATGTAATGTGTCGTGTGCTTTATTAATCAAGTAGAACGCTAATAAAAAACCTTCATAATTAGTGGAATAGGCATTAATTCAAAGATGTTTATTGGAATAGAAAATTAGAATTTGATTACACTTTTGTTCCTAAACGAAGGCTGGTTTTCATTTTATTCGGGGTATTTGTTTAGAGACTGTTCTTCGCTGTTCAGGTCGCTCTGTTTATTAGACAAACCATATGGTGTGTGTTGTTCGTCCTCGTAGCTGAGTGCGGTGGATGGATATTGTGGCCGTTTCTGGACGGTGCTCTCAAGAGGCCAGGACGGCGCCCTCCCCTCCCAGGGGGCCGTGACCGCCTGTCCCCAGGGACGGGCCAGGCCGTCGTGGAGACTCGGTCCCGGGGCAGGAAGGGGACGCGGTGAGGACCACCCGCAGGCACAGTCCCCTCGCATCCGGAACCTGAGCAGCACCGAAACTTCCGGAGTCTGCCCTGCACGGTCTCAGGGGACGCCGAGGGCTGGCGGGTTTGCTTCTGGCTCTGAGAGAAGCCTGGCCTCCAGAGAGGCCACCAGGCAGGAGGAGGCCGGTTCTCAGGGGAGAGAGGATGGAGACGCCTGGTGGAGCAGCCGCCTGTCTCTGCCTGAACTTAACACCCGCGGGGCCCACCCTCCTCTGCTCACCCCTGCTGGGGGACGTCTTTGTGCTCAGTCCTCTGTCTGTCTCGTCTGTCTGTCTCTCTTCTCCCTCCTGGGGCGTCTACTTTGAAGGAGTAACACACACAAGTCTTGGAATGGCACAGCTTCTAACTCAAAACCATCTTTTTTGAACCTTTCCTCCCATCTCTATTTTATTTCCTGACGTAATTATAGTTACAATATAGTGATAACTTGTTTAATTTATCAGGTCACCGGAAATAGCTTCTCCCGTCCACAGATGCGGTTTTGTCATACCCCGTGTCCATCAGACCGACTTTTTAATAAGCCTGGCGGCACGATACTTGGGGCTCTTTCTTTTCACCAGGAGTTGAACCACCCACGTCTGCTAATGTGGGAGCAGCCGAAGGACGAAGCTGCAGCCGCTCGTGTCCTCTTCCCCGGCCCCTGCCCGCAGCCTGAGCCCTCGTTTGTCCCCACGTTTAGACGGAAGGGGGGAATCGTCACCTCCTGACCAGGAGGATGGGGGCTCGGCCACGTCTCCAGCCCGGCCCCGGGCAGGCAGGCCCACCTGCACCCCCCTCGGCCACGCGAGCTTGGGGTCAGCTTCCTCCTGGGCCACCTGGACCCCCTCCGCCGCCGCCTGCCCACCGCGAGGAGCTCTGCCTTCTGCTTATCGGCTGCCCAGACTGTTTCCTCCGCGGGCCTCGGAGGGCCTTACACACCCTCTTTTTCTTTGCCTTTTCACGGAAATCAGAAAATCGATCCGTGGGCAGTTGGACGGGCAGGTCCCTGCAGAGGGAAGCCGCAGCTGTCCCTGAGAGGGGCGCTGGGGGCCTTGCCCTGCGGACCGCGGCCTCCCCAGGCCTCCCCAGCGTCCTGCAGGCAGAAAGTGCCCCTGCGGTGTCCTCCGTGTGCCAGGCCGCGAGCAGGGGCTGCCGGGGGGCCTGTGGCCAGGCAGGCGTGTGGCGGGCGTGAGGTTACCCCGCTCCTCGCCCAAGACCACAGCCGACGCCTTGTTTAATAGCGTTTGATAACTGTGTTTTGTAAGTTCAGATGTGTATTGTTCATTATCAGAAAACTTTATCACTGAGAAACAAGGAAATTTTTGAGAAGACTGAGAAACGAGGCTGTTTTGGTCAACTCCAAAATCCTGAAATCAGGGTTTATGGATGATTCCCCACACTCTCACAGCAAACAGGACCCAGTGGAAGGCTTGGGGGCCCTGACCCCTCCAGGTCCGGGGGCTCAGTGTCTGGGAGGCCCAGGCTGGCTCTGCAGGGCTGGGGAACACCCCGACGGGGGCTGCCCAAGGGGCTGCGAGACCCCCGTTCAGAAGCTGACCTCACAGGAGACCTCCCTGCCAGGGATGGGGGAACGCGGGGGAGGACGGTGTTGGGGGGCAGGACGGGGTGCACACGTGCGTGCACGTGTGTCAGTGTGAGGAGGTGGAGAAGCAGCAGGGGAGGCGGGTGGAGAGGCCCAGAAAAGAGGCCCTGGGGGCAGCAGTGGGGAGGGTCGGGGAGGCGCCAGGGAAAGCCGGGGCCCAGCAGAAAGTGCAAAATCCTCGCAGAGCGGAGCGGGTAAGCGATGGAGGAGGTGGGATTGGGCCCCGGGGCCACTGTGCTGGAGGCTGACAAGACCTGCTGCGGTCAAGCTCCTTAGCAACCTGGACGACTCTCAGGCACCAGGGCAGCTGGTGTGCTGCGTGCAGCCCATGGGCCAGGGCTGGGTTTCAGCCCCAGTTTGTCCCCTCAGCCAAGGGCCCTTGTGCAGTGCACAACATGCACAACTGCACTCGGGCGGCAGGAAGCAATGGTGCCTGGCCTGCCGCACACGAGGCTGAGCAGCAGCTGGACGTGCACAGGGAGGTGGCCGAGAGCTGATGGCACAGAGACTCCCGCCCCCAGGCTGTCCAGGCTTGGGACACGGGGGCCCTGTCCCGCTGTGAGGGTCATGGGGAAGCCAAGGGGCAGATTCCAGGGCCCAGCCTACTGAGTTGGGGCCTGAGGGAGGAGCTGGGCATCTGGGTTTGTTAACAAGTGCCGCGGGAGCGTCAGGGTCCGCGGTCTGGAGAAACATTTAGCCTCGGGCTTGGTGGGAACACGGGCGCAGAGAGAGCGCAGTGACCAGGGGCGCACAGCCTGGGCCACGCTCCCCACCCCGCTGTCCCTTCCCTGACCCCTCCACTCAGTCTTTGCAAACTGCTCCAAGTTCTGTTTTGGAACAAGATAAAAGACTGAAATAACACTTTGGGCAACGCCCATCACACAGAGAACTCGCGCTCCAGAGACCACCTGACACCCCCCGCCCCCAGTGTCTGCTGATTGTCCTCAAGTGACTTCTTTACCAAGAGCCAACCCCACATCCCAGTCCTGTCCCCAAACCCAGAAGGGCTGAGAAGCAGATGGTAAATTCAGACAGACACGGATTTTGGTCCTTGTTCTGCGATCCTCAGGGACCAACTCCTCCCACTCGCTCTCGTCCACCTGAAATGCCCCGTAAAGTCCCTGGAGCCCGGACCTGTGCCCTGACAGCCTCTGTGCTGTCCAGCAGCCATCCAGACCTTACGAGGCCACAGCCAGACTCCCGGTGGCCCCCTCGGTCCTCCCGTGTCCATGGTGGCAGCTGCAACGTGCAGATGCCCAAGCGAACTGATGGGGTCCGTGGTGACCCCTCTTCCTCTCATGCTCCACCCTGACAAATCTGTGGGCTCAAGAGTAGAGACCCACCCAGAGCCCAGGCGCCATGCCCCCCTGCGGCAGCTGCACACATTCAAGCCGCCACCACTTCCCCAGTGACTGCTGCGCGGCCTTGAAGTTATCTGTCTGCTGCTGCCTCTGCCCATTGGGCTGCCCCACACGAGGTGGCCTGGGGGGGGGCGGGCACAAAACCCAGGCACCTCTTGTCCCCTCCCCTTTCCTTCCTGAACAGTTAGGGGGGTCAGCAGGCAGGGAGTGCCCGCTGTGGCGGAGCTTGGGGCAGAGCGCTCCTCTGCCCCCAGTCTGCGGGACTTGGTGGCAGTGGCCCCGAGCTGAGACGGTGAGTTTGCTCTGGAGGAGCTTTTCTTGGTCAGTCTGGGGAATGGAGCGCACAAGCCTCCTTTCCCAGAAATGTTGTGCGTTAAATTTGTGTGAGCAGTCAGTTAATGGGGTGGTCCGACCACCCCACTCCCCATTGTCTGTGCTCTGCCTCTGAGCACCCACCAAAGGCATCTTCCCACAAACCAGGAATCATCGCGGGGGAAGACCTCCTCCCATTAACAGGCCGGCAGCGAAGCCCCAAGGCTGGGACGTTTATGCGTCGAAATCTTTGAAACAAAAGGTCAGGAAGGTGGTCCCCCCAAATTACCGAGTGCAGTTGGAGGGAGACCCCTGCCCCATGTGCCCAAGAGGGGAGCTTCTGGTTTCCAGGCTCCGGGCTCCCACGATCGTGGGAGAAGTGATTATCACGGCATCTGAAAGGTCAGAAACCAGACGAAGGGCAGTAAAGTTTGACGGTAAGAGAAGCTTACCGTGAGCGTTTGGCCAAAGCCAGGAATGACTGCCTCCTTCCACACAACTTACTAAATTTTGATTTCAGTACCAGAACCCGAAGGGGCAGAGACATTTTGAGCAGGAGACAGAAGTAGCTTTAAAGGTCAACCTTCAAATTTAGTGTTAACAAAAATAGGAAATCAAAAGCGTTTTCTTTGATCTGAAGTAAAGGCGGAGTCCACAAGCCCTTGGCATGTTTGGGAGACGCCCGTCTTCTCCCGGCCGCCCTCGGCCTCCCAGGCCGCACACCCCTCCTGCCCCAGCGAGACGCAGGTCACAGCTTATCAACCAGCAGGGGTGGAGGGGACTGGGGCACAGGACCGCAGGGACTGTCCTGCCAGGAGGCCGTGGCGTCTGCCAGCCTGCGGGCCAGGGACCACTGACACTTAGGTGAACAGGCAGAGAACCAGTAGGAAAACTTCGGGGGGATATTACATCCTTTGGGGGTCAAAAAATATGCATAAAAATATGAATGATAACATGAGGCAGAATAACAGAGACCAAATTAGATCGTATGTATAATCTCTATAAAAATGTTTGGTGTACAAGTATAAAAGTAAGCCAAATCACGTTTAAGAATCTTCAACGATTTGCCTGTATTTAGAACGTCAAAAACAATTCTAACTTGAGAATACTTCTCAGCTTTTGAGAACGAATGGAAAGCTGAATGTTAACTCTGCAATTTCACAATTTCACAAATAGGAAAATGTCCAGATTGACATCCAGTTAAGTCCAGAAAAACGTCACCTTTGGTTCAGATGTGAAACATATAGTGATTGTGAGGAAAAGAAAACTATATGAGGGACCAAAAGTCTCCTGCTTCCCATGGACCTGGGTCAGAGTAAATGTTCTCTCATGACAGACATGTGACACGGGGACAGCAGACACGGGCCAGCAGCTGGCAGTGCCGAGATGTAATCGCTTTGCTATGCAAACTTCTTACAACTTTAATATTGACTGCTTTGATTTCTAATAATAAAGTTATAACTACGGAATTATTGGTCCAAAGCGCTTTCTGTGATGGAGCTGTTTGGCTTCCGCTCAACACGAACTGGCTCTTATTATCATGTTTGGTCATAAGCCATTTGGCCAGAAGGTATTTTTCTGTCCATCTGGTCAAAGCCCTGATGGACCCAGTGACCTGCCCTGCCAGGTCCCTCATGCCTTTGTCCCTCCCCATCCCATGATGACCCCGGTTCCAGCAGATCCTGGGCAAGGCCAGCTATGAGCCGAGATGCACACAGAACACATGCGTGGCTACAACACACCATGTGGCGCCTGCAGCAGGGACCTGGGCCTGGAGGCGGCCAAGGAGGGTCTGGGAATGAGAGAAGGGGGAGGGAGGGAAGACACCCAGGTCTGTGGTCTGGAGCCCCTACCCTGAGGCTTGCCCAGTCCTGGCCAGGAGGGGAGAGGAGCCCCTGCTGGTGGTCCCAGAGTTTGGGGTCCAGACATGAGATTTGCGAGGGCTTCCCACGCTGGGCCGGCAGGGCTGGGAAGCACCATGAGCCCAGAGGAAGGTGGAGGCCAGAATCTGGGCCAAGGTCCAAGGTCCATCTCCCAGACCACCCTGCGAGCTTCTTCCCACTGGCGCCTCTGCACCCATCAGCCATCGCCGTGTAACAAACATCCCAAACTCCGCGACTTCAGACAACAACCACTTTATTATTTCTTATGATTCTGGTGGTCACTGGGCTCAACTATAGGTATCACTGGGGTCTCTCGTGGGGCTGCGGTCAGGTGACAGCTGTGCTGGGATGCCCACAACAGCCTCAGCCACCCATCAGGGCTCTGCAGGGGGCTGGACCGAGGGACCTTCTGTGTGTCTCTCTCTGCCCCCACCCACCCGTGTGTGTCTCTCTCTCTCTCACACACACACACACACTCCTGGCTGTCTCCTCAGAATTCACAGCGGCCCGTGTGCATCAGGACCCCATGGGCAGTGTTCCTGAGGCACCCGCTGGCCCTGATGGTGAAAGGCCCTTGCCGCCCTCCTGGGCCGCAGACCCCCTGCCTGGCCTGGGGACGAGTGTGGACGCCTCTGGTGACCCTCAGACTAGGAGGTGGTCTGCTCTGGAACAACCGGTCCCTGAGCAATTTCTCTTTTTATCTAAAAGCGGAGGGTGTCCTTTTGGTTTGGGAACAAAAAGTTGCCTTTCGTAAGTGCTTGGTTTACGATCGTTTGCTAAAATTAAACCCTGTTCAGCATTTTTAGACTCAGTAATTTTCAACTCAGGCCATGTGATACGTAACCTGTTTTATTAGTTAAAAGAAAAAACTTGTCATATTTGTGCACGGGTTCCATTAGACTTTGCCCATGTGTCACCAGCTCTCAGGGGACGCGGTGAGAACGGCCTCTGTGTGCATCAGGGCCGGGCCCTCGGGCGGCAGCAGGAGACCCGCTCTACCCCCCTGACTGCGGGGTGCCAGCGGGGCCGGCAGGCCGGCGGCTGGGAGAGGACCCTCGAGGGCATAGACAGAGAGCGGCCGGGACCCCAGGAAGCGCCCCCAGTTCACGTCCACCTCTGCTCAGCCAGGGCGACAGCAGGCCCTGGAGACGCTGCGAGCTGGGAGGGGTGAGGCCCGACTTCCCGGTGTGGGAGCGGGTAGAGGCAGGAGCAGGAGCAGCCGGCCGCTGTGTGGGGTGCCCTACACGACTGTCCCCCAGGGCAGCTGAGTTGTCACCCTCCCTTCACCGACGGGGACACCGGGGCACAGAGAGGGGCCTGCCCGAGGGCACACGGCCAGTTGATGGGGCAGGTGTTCAGGCCGCCTGGCTCAGGACACGTGATCCTACTCCCAGGTGGTCGGATAATAAGAGGGGTGGGGCCGGCGGGGATGAGAGCAGCACATGGGGCCCCAACCTGGAAGTGAGGGTGGATGAGACCTGCCGCTTGGCTGCAGTCTGGGGTTAGCCTCGGGGGGGACGGAAGCAGGAGGGAGGTTCAGGAGGTCGAACAGCACGTGGGCAGGGCCGCCCAGAGAGCAGTGCAGGTTGTGCACTGCACAGTTCCCATCACGGCAACGGCAGCGTGCCCCCTGCACTGGGCAGCTGGACCAGGCCAGTAGAGAGCGTGGCAGGGAGGGGGGGCTGTGAGCGGGAGGGGTCGTGCGTGGGGACGTGAGCTGGAGCACGGGCTTCACGTGCCCCGTCTTTGCAGGAGGGCGCTGGACTCTGCTTCCGTTGGGGCCACGTAAGCCCCTACCACGTGGACTGTCCTGCAGACCTAACTGCAAACCCCGGGGGGAAATACGATCTACCCATGGCAGTAGATAGTGAAACCCAGCGGGCAGAATTCTGGAGGGGCTCGACCCCTGAACAAGAGAACAGCACAGAATGAGTTCCTCATTTTATCCCAAGGGCAGCTTGTAGCTGTTGCCTCAGTTGTAGCTGTTCTGGCCCGAGCAGCCAGATCCCGGAATCCAGGGCAACCACAGCCTCTGAAAAGTGAGGGAGGAATCCAAAAGGGGGGCCTTCAAACTCGGCCCCAATCCCCGCCAGCCCCTGCAGAGGCCAGCGCAAGGCTCAGAGCAGCCCCACCGAGGATGAGCTCCTGAACTGGGTTTGGAGCTGCCACCCCAGGGGCAGGGTTTGTAGTCTGAGGTCAACGCTTGAGCTGCTGATGAAACAAATGAACGGGAACATAAAATCCAGAGTCTCCGGCTGGGCGGGCACCTGGCCGGCCTCCGTAAGGTCCTCCACCACAAGGAAGCAGCAGGGGTGACACTGGAGGCCAGGTGACTTCTGCCCTCTCCTCTGTCTCATGTGGTCACCCACAGACCCAGTCACTGTGTGTGCGGGAGTCCAGGCCACGGGAGCCCACGCATGGGTGACCTGCCAATTGCCCAGCCAGGCCCCGGCCCACAGCCATCACTGCTGGCCAGGCGTGCGGGGAAGGCATCTCAGATCAGTCCGGCCTCCGTCTTCCAGCTGAAGCGCCGGACGCCATGGAGAGAGGCAAGCGGTCCCCGCAGTACCCTGTGTAAACTGCTCACCCACAGAAACCGTGCAGACATAATAACTCACTATTATTATTGTGTTTTT
This sequence comes from Eubalaena glacialis, assembly GCF_028564815.1. NCBI lineage: Eukaryota > Metazoa > Chordata > Mammalia > Artiodactyla > Balaenidae > Eubalaena > Eubalaena glacialis. The sequence goes on along the minus strand of NC_083723.1, from coordinate 128,389,686 downwards.
TTTAATTGAAGTAGAGCTGATTTGCAATGTTGTGTTAGTTTCAGGTGTACGGCAAAGTGATTCGGTTATACATATAAATATATGTGTATATCTTTTTCAGATTCTTCTCCATTATAGGTTATTACAGGTATTGAATATAGTTCCCTGTGCTGTACAGTAGCTCCTCGTAGTTTACCTATTTTATATATAGTAGTGTGTATATGTTAATCCCAAACTCCTAACGTATCCCTCCCCCATTGTTTTAATCTATCAATACATTTTAACATTTGGGGGTGATTTGTCATGAGGCAGAAGAAAATAACAAAGAACCTCAGGAACCTGCAAGACCATATCACATGGTCAAACATTCATGTGACCGGAGTGCCAAAGAGGAGAGAGAGAAGGGGGCAAAAAACATTTGAAGATTAATAGTAAAAAGATTCCAAAATTTGATGAAAGACATAATTTTACAGTTTCAAGAAACTCAAGGAGCCCCAAGCTGGACAAATGCAAAGAAAAACTTGCCCGGGTGAATTACAGTCAACCTGCCAAAATATCTTGAACATGTCTAGTGAGAATGACCCGCTTTGGAGAGGGAAGTGGGTTCAACCTGCCACCTCCTTGCAGCCCCACTGCTGCTGTGGGTCCCAGGGACCCGGAAGGTCATGGGCACTTTTAGGGCCAGGCCTGGAAGTGGCCTCCAGGACTTGGGCCCACCTTCTAGAGGCCAGAGGTCAGGGCCGGGCCCCACCCAAAGCCCTGGGGAGGCGGGAGGTTGTAGGAAAATGTGGGCTTCCTGAGCGCCCAGAGCGGGACCCAGCGGTGAACTCAGCTGAGAAGAGGCGTCCTTCGCTGGCCGTCTCTCCAGCCATAACTTCCTAATCACACCTGCCCAGCTGATCTGACCTCTGCACTCGGGGAAATCTCCATCCATACAGAGTTGCTCCATTTCATTCTCCCCGTTCATCCCCTTTGAAAATTACAAACCTCTCTAATTTTTGCTGAAAAGCTGTCATTTACACAGAGCAGAGTTAAGCCATAACTCTGAAGGTGCGCCAGGCTTGTCTGTGGATCGTGGACTTGCCCCTCAAAAGCCCTTTGCTTCCACACTGCCCTGCAGCATTGCCCGGCCCTCGCCCCGCAGACCCCTAATCCAACATCCTTCCTTTGCCCACCAGGGATCAAAGTAATTTGTAAAAATCTCATGCTACACCGTGGGTTTTGGTTTTGTCCCATTCCTGATATTTCAGCAGTGTTGTTTTCTGCCACTAACGGTGTTTTCAAGCCAGCAACACCATAGGTGACATTGTCTCTGAAGGAAATACATTCTGAATTTCAAACAACTGACTTATTAAGACATTTGCGGTTTGGAAATAAGGCACCAGCTGCATTTTAACTCTTTGGAGACTTGTGCTCCATGTATAGTAAATGCAGTAACTTCCAGGTCCCCAAGCTGTTCATTTCACCAAAACGACCCATTTCCTGACCATTTCACTCAATAGAAGCTACTGTTGCCAAGGCCTCCAGGCCTCAAAGGCGCAGGTGTGAAGCCGTGAGGTAGCAACTTGCAGGTGTCCTCCATCGCCTGGCACCATCTCAGGCCTCACGGCTCCCTCAGAAGTCACAGCCTGGGGTCAGAAGCACCCGAGTCAGTAAATGACTGAATTACGGGGAAGTCCCTGTAAACCACACAGCACTGAACCAATGAGAGGCCACTGAGAGTAAACAACTTGCCATGATCATCACATGTTGGTCCCAAAGCAACAGCAGGACCAAGGCTGCAGCAGCTTTTAAAAATAGAATCCGAGGGCCTAGCAGTCGCCAGATGCCCTCCGATGGAATGAAGGAAGCACATTGGCCAAGGCCATGGGAGGGCATCTTGCAACTGGCATACACACGTGTGCACACCGGTGCACAAATACATACGCACTGCACGCACACACGTCTACATACGTGTATTCACATATAGGCGTATACTTTCACGTGCACACACCCCCATACATGCACCGTGATGCACGTGCACACACGTCACACGCGCACGAGGACATAGGGCCCAAAGGGACTGCGTGACTTCATAGGTTAAAACATAGGCAACATCTGGGCAAAGAGGGAGAAAATTTCTAGAAATACGTTAGAATCCCGTACACTTGGACTACATACGATTTCTCACTTGGCCTGCGGCCCCCTTTCCCAACATGGAAGCTCCGCAGGAGGAGGGCTGGCGGGTCAATGACATGTCTACACAGGAGAGAGTCAGCTGTCAACCCTGCAGTGAAATCAGCTGTATGGACGAGCCAGTGGGAGCGACTCGGACCCCGCGAGGCCCCCAGACAGCCCGTGGGGCTGCTCACCGCTCAGGAGAGGTCGGGACGCCCACCAGACACAGAGGAAGCGGCTCTCATTCCACGCACACAGGGCCCGCCGTGCAGTGTGCCCTGCATTTCTCCCACGGCCACGGCAGGTGGAGGCTCCGACAGGTGGGTGCGTGCCCTGCCCCGTCACAGAGGTGGCCCAGCACACACCACGGCTGGACCCAGGCGCGCCCACTTCAGAGCCTGCTGCTGGTGGCCTGACGCCGGCAGGAGCGGAGGTCCGGGCGGCCCCCCGGTGCTGCCGGTGGCCTGACGCCGGCAGGAGCGGAGGTCCGGGCGGCCCCCCGGTGCTGCCGGTGGCCTGACGCCGGCAGGAGCGGAGGTCCGGGCGGCCCCCCGGTGCTGCCGGTGGCCTGACGCCGGCAGGAGCGGAGGTCCGGGCGGCCCCCCGGTGCTGCCGGTGGCCTGACGCCGGCAGGAGCGGAGGTCCGGGCGGCCCCCCGGTGCTGCCGGTGGCCTGACGCCGGCAGGAGCGGAGGTCCGGGCGGCCCCCCGGTGCTGCTGGTGGCCTGACGCCGGCAGGAGCGGAGGTCCGGGCGGCCCCCCGGGTCACTTCCGGCTACATCTCTGCACCAGCTGGTCGGCCCCACGCGCATTGACTCAGTAAAAGCATTTTTATCCAGATCCCTCCGGCTCCCAGGCCTTGTAGACAGAGCCAGCGACGAAGGCTGTGTAGACTGACCTGGGCAGGCCGTGGTCTCCTGGCCCAGCACGACCGCACTGGGTGCCGGGTCTTTTCCTTCAGGGGAAGCTCACAGGTGCCTCGTTTGCTCACGTCCTCAGAGGGCTTGGTCTGATTTTGTGCAGAATCAAACCTCCAGGACTTCTGAGGGCCTAAGGCTTCTGCTGTCCCAGGGCACGGAAAATCTGACCTGGAGCCTAGCCACACTTGCTCTTCTGTCAGAAAGAAGACTAGGAACGTATGTCTCCATTTCCAGGAGCCCGAGGACACCGGCATGTGGAGCCGTCCCTGCTCCCCCTCAGCCCAGATCACACACGGACCAAGGCCAAGGCCACCATGTCCCCCCGCTGTGCCGCCTAACACTGCACAGGGATTCCATTCTGCTGGGTGTCAGCTGCTGGAAGGCTCCCCCATTGGACTCTGAGGGTCACTTCCAGCAGAGGTCCAGGACCCCAGCCATTACTAATGTTCTATGCAGTCTTTTTGTTTTTCTGCTGCGGTTTTGCGTGGATCTGGTCAGGCCAGGGCTGGGGGCTGAGCCAGGGTGGGCACAGCTGCAAGAGTGGCCTCTGCACTCCCCGAGTCTGGGTGCTATGGCAGGTGAGTCAGACGTGATGGTTTTCAATGGCCACTGATCTTTCCTAGTTTTATAGACTCGCGTTCATACAGGCCGGTGATTGCTCACAGGGTCAATGATGTGAGTCGATACCATAAACTGTGCCCATGAGGGATTCTCTCCCCTTCCCCCCAACCATCCCCGCAGACCCCATGTGGACCTCCCTTCTGTTTTCCCAACAGCGTAAAGAGGGTGCTGGCGGTGAGATCGACAGCGAGCAGGGAGACACTGCCGCCAGTATTTTCTGAGCTGCAAAGGTGCTTTCCAAGCGCAAGCCTGGGAGCCACTGGGAGCCGGGCCTCTGGAGAGGCCGGGAAGAACCCCGGGGCTCACTCAGGCCGCCAAACCCTGGCTGGATGGAGGGGTGCAGATTCGCCCGCAGGAAGGAGGAGTTCATCCAGTCAGGTGGAGAAGACATCCCTCTCCCAACCCCTGCCCTGCCCGCGGAGCCCTCCAGCCAGCACTCATTAGTACACCCATCTCTCACCCAAGCTTCTGGGTGTGATAAAGAATTAGGGTTAGCAAACTAGGTGAGGAGAGGGCGTCTGGAAGTGACACCACGGTGACTGATGCTGCTAATAAGCCTTCAGCCGGGAGAGTTCCAGCCCCGGCCCAACACATCCCTCCCGCACCCGCCGGCGGATGCGGATGCGAGGCCCACCCACCTGCGTTCCTTCCCCAGCCCGGCCTGTGCCCAAGGCGGCGCGGCCCTGTGTCTCTTGGGGCGGCTGCAGGCCTGCCTTCCGAGACCGGGGCTTCCTCCTCCCATCCTTCCCTCGTCCCTCCTTCTTCCCAAATACTCACACATCCCTAAATCAAAGGAAAAAGAGTGCAACTGCCCCTCGTGCATACCTCTCGAACACGCCCCCATCTGCCTCCGGCTGCGTCCGCGGGGTTTTCCTTCCACTTTTTCTTCCCCTCTGGGAACCGCAGAAGGCGCGTCCGTGGCGGTAGATGGTAGGTGGCCGGCGGTGGTGGCGCAGCCCCGCTGACACTGCTCCGTGGTGCAGACCCAGCAGCCGCGCTGCTCGTGACTCGGTCCCCGTCTCTCCCGTGAGTGTCTGTAAAAGCAGCCCCGCTTTAGAGAAGTTCCCGTTAAGACACGACACGTTTCATTCTAGGAGGGAAAAGTGTTCAAATGACTAAAGGGTTTTTTCTTTCTAATTCATTGTAGGTAAGCACCTTCTTAGAGCAAAACGTTGGCCTGGGTGTAGTGAGAATTCAAAGTGAAATAAACAGTTCCTGCCCTTCAGAAAGTGACAGCAGAGGTCACAGAGCAGGTCACCCAAAAGTGTCCTAAAAACTAAGGTAGGGGATTGGGCAGCAAAAGCGCAGGAATCCAGCCAGGGGGGTGCTCACCTGGGGAGAGCTTCAAGCTGTTCCAGCAGCAGGGACACGGGAGACGTGGGCAGACCTGTGGGTCAGAGCAAGGCACCGGCTCCAACAGGGAACAGGCTTGGAGGGGAGCTTGAACCCGCATGCAGGCTTGGCATCAGGCTAAGGACTTAGAGTTTTCCTGAAGGCATCGGGAGCTGTTAAGGGGTCTACCCAGAGACGACTGACACAGTAAACAAAGTGGCCTTGTTGGGCTGAGCCATCTTGACAAAGAAGAAGCAACACGGGTGGCCAGGTGGCCCACAGCTGAAAGGCTGGCGTGTCCCTCCCGCGAGCCACCGGCCCCCCCAACCTGGGCAGTCCTCTCCTGACTGCCTTCCTCTGGGCCACCGAGACCCCCAAGGCCTTCACACATCTACCCTGCCTGGGATGCCCTTGATCTCTACTGATTTATCTTCCTCTGCTCCAATATCGTTCCGGATAGCACAAATTGAATTATTTCACTATACTGACAGGCTCTGCTCCCGGACTCACAGCAAGGCACCTACCCCTGGTTCCTGGAAGGGTGGTCGAGTCTTGGGAAGCTCCTGGGGATCCAGGCAGGGAGACTCATCTTCACTCGTGTGAGAAGTCTTGTCAAGTGTGGTCCTTTCACGCAGAGGGGCTGGTGGGAGATTGATGGATCGTGCTGCGGGAAAGATGCAAACACATCTGTCGATCGAATTACAATGACAAATAAAACAATGTGTGTGGGACCCTGTGCAGATTGAACAGCGTTACCTGCGTCTACGGGGTGTTGTGATGTGGATAGATTCTGGGAACGGCTTCAGGCATCCACCACAGGCACCGTTTCCCTTTCCAAATTGGCTACATTTCACCCGGAAATCCTCCACATCAGCTGCTACACACACGCTGGCCGAGTGTCCGTCCTCGCCCGAGCTTCCCCCCGACCTGTAGCTACACGTGACTTTTCCACCTAAAACCCACCACACCCCTGACTCTATGTGGCAAAACTGAACATCTTCCCCGTAAGCCCCCTGTTTGCCTCCAAAGTAGAGGACACCCACGGAAAGTCTTCCTGGACTTTCCTCTCTGTCCCCCCATCCTCCTCGTTGCCCCCCATCCTAAATTCCTCCAGACCCCCTCCCTCCATCCACACGCCGTCGCCTGGGGCCACCCTCTCGCTGCTTCTCCTGTGTTTACGGGACACCTCGCCCCTCCCCGTCTCCCTCGGCCCCTAATCCACGTCCATGCCGCCATGGCTCCATCTTTCCAAGGGCAAATCTGATGGTGTCACTTCAGCCGTCAGCGGCTCCCCGTCCCCTGATAAATGCATCCAAGGCCCTTCACACCCTTCCCGCCGCCCTTCTGCCGGCCCTCACCCCTCCCCGGTGCAGGCTGTGCTCTGGTCACGCTCCACTCCTGCAGCTCACGGACCCCACCTTCTTCCACGCTGTTTCCACGACGGCAGCGTCCCCCCTGCTCCCTCCAGGAACCCCTGGCTGATCCTTAAAGACAGGTTCAGTGTGGGGACTTCAGCCTCCCAGCCCCTGACACTTGCCAGCTGACCACTCATGCATCCCTCCCCACAGTTCTGTCCCAGGGTTTCTTTACACCTCTCCCCCCATGAGACTGTGAACTGCCTCATGGCAGGATTTTCCCGTTCTTCTCGGCATCCTCAGAGCCTTGCACACGTGTCAGGCGGTCAGTGAATGTCTGTTGAATGGGGAAAACCACGAGCTCCTCCCCTTCCCCTGGCTCTGACCTCCACCATCTTTACAATTCTTTTATTTCTATCCTGCCTTGTTCCAGAGGGATCTAAGGATACTTTGATCAAAACTTCACAAAGACTCATTTCCCGGGACTCCTGGATCAGCTAAGAGATCCAGAGGCTTAAAATTATAAATTCTTCCATTCAACCAACAAATACGTATTCAGCTCTAAGTGCCGGGGATGCGTTCAGCTCCACGTCCAGCTTCACCCTAGACATCCTCAGGAAGCTCAGGTTTTCTCATTGATTACGGGAGGTTTGGGTACGAGCAAAAACTACCCATGGTTTATACATGATCCCAGGAGGAAGGTGGCAAGAAGTCTTTTATCCATTCCTCGAAGGAGATCTGCTGAAGACCCCAGTCCTGTGTCTCCCCACCTTGAATCCTGAGAACGCTTTCCAAGGAGTTAGTCCATCCCAGACGGCAAACTTCCACAGGGACTTCAGCACCTCCAGCCAAGCGGGAGTGATGGGAGGGTCCTGGCGACCACCCGCCAGCTCCAGCATCCAGGACTCAGATTTATCCCCAGTAAAAAGAAGACCTGGACAGGATGCCATCAAAGATCTTCCCATCTCTGGAATTCCGGGATTCTGAAAGTCTGTTCCACAGGAGAGGGCAGGGGAGCCCATCTGGGTGGAGCTGCTTGTCTTAAAGAAAACCAGCTAAGAGGGATGGGCGTGGCCACTTTGAAGAGATCACCGTACAGGAGGGTCCAGGGAGGGGGTTGAGGGAGCAGAGGTCTCGAAGGGCCCTGCTGACAGCTTCTGCTTTGTCCGGCCCCTCATCCAGCAGGCGTTTGTTGGGATATTTAACCTGAAAGACGCTGTATGGACAGAGGGGCACAGCAGCCGTGAGCAAGGTGGGCAAAATCCTGCCGTGTCACACTCAGGTGCGGGGCAGGGAGAGTCACTTACGAGGCTGTGACGAGGCTGTGGAGGGGACGAAGCAGGCGGGGAGGCTGGGGCGGCGGTGGACGAGGTGGAGGGATGCGGGCGAGCCCACCTGGGGGACAGGGACAGCTTCCCAGACGGAGGACGTGCCAGGTGTCAGGACCCAGAGGCGGGATGGGAGGTGGCCCGCGAAGGGGCCGGTGCGGGTGCCGGGAAGTGGTCACCCTGGCAGTGCAGCTGCCGGCCGGGCGGTGGACGCGGTGAGCAGGGGCGTGGCTCGCGGTGAGCAGGGGCGTGGCTCGCGGTGAGCAGGGTGGTGGCTCGCGGTGGGCAGGGGCGTGGCTCGCGGTGAGCAGGGGCGTGGCTCGCGGTGGGCAGGGGCGTGGCTCGCGGTGAGCAGGGGGGTGGCTCGCGGTGAGCAGGGGCGTGGCTCGCGGTGGGCAGGGGCGTGGCTCGCGGTGGGCAGGGGCGTGGCTCGCGGTGGGCAGGGGCGTGGCTCGCGGTGGGAGAGCGAGGAGTGGGGGCTTCCAGCACGAAAGTCAGTGTTCCGGCTTCAGCAGCTCGGCGGATGGGGTGGGGCTGCTGCCGGGACGCCGGGTCCTAGAACAGTCTAGGAGGCCACTTATCTCAGAGACAAAGAGCCTCCTCAGGCACTTTATGTATTTTTTTTTTTAAAGACAACCCAGTTTTAAAAAAATATTTATGTATTTATTTGCCTGCACCGGGTGTCAGTTGCGGCATGTGGGCTCTAGTCCCCTGAGCAGGGATCGAAAACCCGGGCCCCCTGCATTGGGAGCGCGGTGTCTCACCCACTGGACCGCCAGGGAAGTCCCCCCAGGCTCTTTTCCCACGAAAAGGCTGCCATATTCCCAGTTTCTTTGCTCCCTGTGGGATCCGCCCTCGAGGAGAAAATCAGGCAAAGCTGGTGTTTGGTGGCCGCCTCTTCCTCCTGCGGCCGGATGTACAGACGGCGCAGGGAAGGCAGGAAGCCGGGACAGGCTGGAACCAGTGGGCCAGTCCTGCTCGCCCCGTCTCGTCCCAGGTTGCACCCTGCGTCCTGGGTTCTCCACCGTCAGGACCCCGGAGGCTCTGGCCCCAGCGCGTCCCTGCAGCTGCTTGGCCTTTTCCTAACAGGGATGTGGTAGCACCCGGAGGGGCGCCCACGTGGGACCAGCCCTGACGGGAGAGAAACAGGGGACCTGTGGGCTTGGGCACCGGGAGCAGACAGCACATCCCCCGTGGGCCCAGGGCGTCCCCCACAAGCAGAGGCGAGCCAGGACCACGGAGCCAGGGAGGGCCCGCAGTCCCACACCAGGCGCCCTCTCAGGGGGACCATTTCTGCCGTGAGGCGTCAGCTGACCGTCGCCTTAACACACCTCAAGGACACCTCCCAGCTCATCTTCTGCCCCCGGTCCCAGGACTGGAGACTCAGCAACTGCAATACTAGCAAATTTCATGTGGATCCTTAGCAAAATTCTAAAGCACTTTATTAAATGACAGACTGGGAGTATTCATGTTATTAAAGAATATGCAGCATTTTATGAGCCCAGTGTTGCCTGATACCAGAACCAGGCAAAGACACCACAAGACGAGAAAACTGCACAGCACTGTCTCGTGTGAATATGGACGTACAAATTCTGAACAAAACACCAGCAGACTGAATCCAGCAACATATAAGAATTATGCACCATGACCAAGTGGGATTTATCCCAGGGATGCAAGAGTGGTTGAAATCTGAAAATCAATTAAGGTAATACATCAAATCAATAGAATAAAAAGTAAAAACAACACGATCATCTCAACGCATATAGAAGGAGCACTTGACAGACACAAGATCTTTTCATGATAAAAACACTCAGCAAACCAGGAATAGAAGGGAAATTCCTCAACCTGACAAAGGGCATCTAAAGGAAAACCCACAGCTAATGTCACACTTCATCGTGCGAGTCTGAATGCTTTCCCCATAAGATCATGAAGACAAATGTCGACTCTCAGCTGGCCGTTCATAAATGTGCTGGGAGCTCTACCCAGGGCAGTAAGGCAGGAAAAGGAAATAAAAGACGTCCACGTGGGAAAGGTGACATGATATGGTATGTACAAAATCCCAAGGAATCTGCTAAAAATCTATCACAATTAATAAGTTAGTTCAGCAAAAGAGTAGGATATAGGTCAATATATAAAAATCAATTATATTTCTATACACTTGCAATGAGCAATCTAAAATATGAAATTATGAAAACAGTTACATTCACAATAACACCAAGAAAACTAAATTACTTATGAATAACTTTAACAGATGAAACATAAAATGTAGACTCTGAAAACAACAAAATATTGTTGCGAGAAACGAAGCTCTCAATAAATGGAAAGACATCCCATGTTCATGAATTGGAAGACACGACACCGGTAAGACGGAAGTATTCCCCAGGCTGATCGGCAGATTCACCTCAATCCCTACCAGCACCCCAGCTGACTTCCTTATGGAAACTGAGAGCCTGCTGTAGCAAGGGTTGTACCGGGGCACACATGGAGTCCCGCACAGCTCTGAGGCCAGAAGTCTGCGGACGGGTGGGTGAGCCTCACTCCCTCTGCAGCTCTGAGGGGAGAGGCCTCCTTGCCTCTGTGGTCATGGCGGGCTCACAGATGTGTCTCCCCAGTCCCTGCCCCCATCGCCAGGTGTCCCCTGCAGGTCTGCCTCTCCGCCTTCCTCTACGGATGCCTGTATCAGACTGGGCCCCTCCTCCATGATACCCCCCTCTTAACTCAGTGATACCTGCAGGGACCCTGCTTCCAAGTACAGGGTCAGAACTTTAACATATATTGGGGGGGGGCACAAAATTCAGCCCCCAACTGGCCACAGGAATTTGCCTTTACGACGCGTTTTACTGAATTCTCCTCCTTTGTCCTCGCAGGCACCAGTGGGAGGGAGGCTGCGTCACCATGAAGCACCCACCCTTCCACTGGCTGTGGTCCTGCTGTGTCCTGCTTTGTTTGCTTCGCCTTCGTGGATCTCTATAGCTTAACTTTTCAAGTTTTTCTTTTCTTTTCGTCAAACAATGTTCATTGTACCAACATCGAGCACCACACGTGCGTTTTGAAGGGTCTACTCCCTACTCTGTATTGGAACTTGGACCTGGAATGTGCCCTAGGACGGATGTTTCAAGAGTTAAGTGCCGCCCTAAGGGGGAGGGAAGACGCCACTCCTCCCGCCGAGGCCAGAGCAGCGAGGGCGTCAGGAACACCCGGGTGTTTGGATAAGAGCAGGGCCCACCCGGACTTGCAGGGTCAGAATGAAGGGAGGCAGCACCCTCCGTTCTATCAGCCCTCTGGGAGGTCTGCAGTAGAGGCAGTGCCTCCCCACTCTGGTCACCTCGTTTTGCTGCCTTTATTGCTCTGTGTCTGCTGTCCTGGGGAAGGGGGACCCTGCCCGCATCACCTGCGCATTTCCTGCCCCCAGCACACACTGGGAACATTTATAGATGCTCCATAAAAGTATCTGTGACTGACAGCTCACAAGCGTGGAATGATGCTGATAGCAATGTGCCTCGTCCATGACCACAGAGATGCTCTGATTGACAGCTCCCAGTGGGCTCTCCTCCCCCGAGGACCTGGGCTTCTCCAGAAGCCGGTTCAGCCCCACCCCTCCTGGCGGTCACCTTGCCCCGGTAGGGGGTGGGGTGAGCTTTGGGTTCCTCTCAGGCTCCAGAGCAGCCGAGACTGACCTCCGTGAGCTCCTCTCCGGTTCGCAGGCAGCTGCGAGCTCTCCCCGGGGAGAGTCTAGAATGGGCCTCCCCTCCCACCGTGTCCCAAGATGCTGGGACCACAGGTGACACCGGTTCGGGCCCTGAGAGCAGCCGGCCCCAGGGCACAGAAGGAGACAGCCATCCAGGACTGTCCGCCCCGGAGCTCGGACAGGAGGGTGTGGTGGGGAAAATGGGGAAAAGGGACCTATGACAAAGGCTAGGACGCTGGCCCCAAATGTGGCGGGGACGTGAGCCCCCAGCTCGACTCGGGAGCTACGAAGAACAGGAGCTTTAACCGTTAAAAGGTTTAAAAGGTCATTATGCATATATCAGTAAAAAAGCAATAGGAATTTCTAAGCAGCGACAGCTGGAAAGAGCAGAAGAAACCCTCCTTCGATCACCATGGAAATCTCTGCTCATCACACACAATCATATTTAGTTATTAATAGACGTCAGCTAGACTGACATTTTGCACATTCATCCCAAGATGCGTCGGGGACACTTCTGGCATTTAGTTTATCATTTTCATCAGTGTCTTCCATGGATTGACCGGCCCGACCCCAAAATCTCACACTGTCACTCATCATAAGTGAATTTATCAACATGTACAGAATCAGAATACACATGAGAGTTTTGACTGTTTGCATATGAAATTACTTCATCCTTCACGCTTCAAAAAATTCAATTTTGCATAATAAATGATGATAAGGGCCAGTTGACAATTATATAGGTGGGAAGAGTAGGAGGGAGTGATTGGAATTTCAATAGGCCTGTGAATGTATCTGGGGGCTGGCTAAGTAATCAGCACCCAGGCGGACTCTCTCCATTGTCGGGGGTTAGTACAAAGCCTCCAGCTCCTATTAGAGGCACCCTTCACTTAAACTGCAAATTGGCACAAAGCCTGTTAGTGCTTTCCTCTTGAGACACATCTCCAACTGACTTAGATGCACAGTCAGCCGGATATGAAAATTAATCAGGCTAGTATCTGAATGCAGGGAAACAGCAGCCTGTCTCAGAAAAATCTCGCAGGGACACACACACACACAGACACACACACACACACTCCACGGCCAGCCTTGCACAAAACACAAAGTCTGCCGTCACCTGCCGGTAGACCCTGCCCATAACACCCTGAGTGATTGGATGTGGAATCGTCACATCAAAGAAGGGAGAGCAGAGCTCGTTCTGGGTTTTTCCAAGGGCAGCCAGTCTCCCACCACAGGGCAGGGCTGTGCTCAGACGGAAATGGGCTTTTACATCTGATTACAATGGTTTCGGGACAGTATTGCAATTTGGTTCATTAGGTACATGTATCCCGCGTGTTCTAACCTAGTTATTGTATCCGTTGAAGGGCCCACAAAAATTTCGCTGTCCCCCTGCTGCTCTGCACCCCCTCCGCCCACGTCAGGCTGAGGCACAAACACGGCAGAGCTTCAGCAGCCACCAGAGGTTCCCATCCTGATGGCGGGCGTCTGCCTGCTGGTCCCGTGGACCACGGGGCACACGCAACATCCCCAGCTGTCGTACAGAGAGGGCTTTGGGGAAAAACTAACTTCATCTGCGATTAAGAAACAAATCCACACACCCTATGTAACCCTAAGCTGTCCTTCCCGCTGAACATGTGCTGTCTGCAGAATTGAGTTGCATGTTCTTGCCTAAAACAATTCCTGTTTTTCCCACCGATGTGTCTGCACATTGCAGCCCCTCAAAACGTGTGGCACTTTCTCAGCCGTGATGTTGCAGAGAGCGCTGGGCGTCCGTGCACCATGCGTGACCTCAACCCCACCATCGGAGGGGCTCTTCCCTTCGGGTCTGCACTCTGGCATCCGTGTTTGATGCCTGCCCTCCTGATTCCTCCCAGACCCTGTGTGGAGTGACCGCCACTGTCATTCTCTGCCGAGATAAGTGGGAAATGAAGATTCTGGGAGAGGAAGCTCCCCCGCCAACCTCTGATGGTCCGCGTGACCCTGCCACTCTCACCCCTCCCACCTCCAGGCATTCAAGAGACTCCATCCCGAAGGGCGCACCCACCCGGGACGCCTGCAACCTTGGTTTAAAAGAGGGCAAGTCTGGTTTAAACCACCTGCCTCTCCTTGGATGTGGGCAGATCGTCACCAAACTCGCCTGATCCGAAAATCTCCCCGGAGAAGGGGGGGACACACCCACCTTCAGGATTTGGCTCTAGATTCATGAAAAAGAAAATGCTACCATTTAAACCCTAAAGAACAAGATGGAATTTATTGGAAACACGAATGACTTCTTAACAACTGGGTGTTAATTCCAGGAATATGGGACAGAACGAGGTGAGGCAAACACAGAACATGATGGAACGTCTCAGAGGGCTTGGGTCTAATCCAGCCTGAGGAAGGGGTCACATCTCCAGGCACCTGTCAAACCCGAAGGGGCTGAGATGGTCCTGGTGGCCCTGCAGCAGCTCTCCCGCCTGCACACCAGCCTGGGAAAGGGCGGGCCCCGGCCCCACTGCTGGACAGCCGAGAATCTGGGTAAATCCAAGTTCCTGCTCGGGGGGAAGACCGGTCCCAAGACACTGGACTCCACTGTGACCCCCTCCCTGCCACCCCTGCCCTGTGACCCCCTCCCAGGTACCCCCTGCGACCCCCTCCCAGGGACCGCTCCCGGTGACCCCTTGGGCACAAGCCCGGTGTCTGGGGCTGTGTCTCCAGGGCGAACGCCACTACCCACCTCCCACCCGTGTCCGTCTACACAACACCAAACACCACAACAACCGGAGAGTCTCCACTTCCATCCAGCACTGCCCTCGGTTGTGGGCTGCAGTGCCCTGCACCCCTAGTTCCCAAACCTCATGACCCTCCAAGTTACCCGGGGTGAATTGTGGTGAATTCTGGAGAGACATGTGAATTGGGCCACTCAGAACAGCACTGGAAGAGCTCCAGGGCTCTTGTAAGGGTTTAATCCTTGAGGAGAGGAGAAGACAGTTGGACGCAGAGGAGGAGGAACTGCTGGAAGCTGGAAAGCTCATCCACTCGTCCGAATGCACTCATCAGAGCAATGACTGCAGAAGGCGACTCCCTCAGCGGGTGCAGTGGGTACAGAGGGGTGCGGTGGGTGTCAGGGTCTCTGGTGGGGTGCAGGGGTGCAGTGGGTGCAGCGTAGCTGTTTTCCAGTCACAGACACGGGAAGTCTCGGGACTGAAGGCTGGGGGAAGGGCTGGAAGGGGGGCGGGGTGCCGCCCGCTGGATTCCCCAGGGAGCCGAGCAGGCAGGACATGTACGGGGGTGACCGTGGGGCCAGTGACCCTGAAAGGCAAGGGAGAGGCCGGCTACGTGCAGTCTCACTGGAGCCCCCCCGCCGGCCCAGCAGAGAGCGATGGAGCCAGATGGCCCTGCAGAGCTGACGGGCTGGGCCGAGAGGGCGGCGCCGCACACACACGTGTGCACACACACACGTGTGCACACACACACGCACACAGCTGCGGCCCTGAGGAGCAGCGTTCTCAGCTGAGAACGTTCCAGACGGGGCTGGGACGCGCCTGCCTTCCCCAGCGCTTCCTGTGCAGCAGCCCTCCACTCGGGAGGGGGTCCCCGCAGCCCCCCGGTGCAGCTGCACAGCTAAGAGCCCACCCTCCCCGACCCAGCTCAAGACAGCCTCACCCCGGGCAGGGCAACCCAGAGGTCTCTGGCCTGAGACACCAGGACCAGCTGAGGGCAGGGGCCAGCCCTGATGAAGGGGGCCGTCCACAGAAGCCTGCACACCGAGATATGAAAGGCCTGGCCCTCAGCATCCAGACACAGAGCAGCAAGGCTCATACACCGAGCAAGACCGGGGCCCCTCTGCAAGGGCGCCGGCCTCCCGAGAAGGAGTCTGTAGGGATAGACTCGGAGGCCCCACTGTGAGATGGCCGGGACCTGCCCAAGCCAGCTGCGAAGAGCCTGACTCTTAAAACCAACGCACATCCAGAGATGCCCAAGCCTGGGGGATTTATTTATGGAACAAAAACTACAGGCAGAAGAAAACTTCACAGAAAATATAATTAGACTGTCCAGAGAGATAAGAGAAAATATCGCAGCCATGCGGGGGGGGAAAAAGCAAGATGCTATTTAAAATAAAAAAGAACAAAGAGTCGAAAAGAACTGTGAAATAAACATTTTAATAGAATGTTTGGAAGAAAAAGCTGAGGAATCGCCCTAAAAGTAAAACTAAGAGCTGAGAACAGGCGGGAAGGGATAGGCAGAGCACAGCCTCAGTCGGGGTCTCAGGCGAGAGGAGGGAGGGCAGCCGCGGAATGAGGCCCTGGGGCCCCAGGGCAGGTCCCCCCGCCGCCCCACCACGGGGCTGCACCCCTGCCCGCACCAGGCGCCACCTGAGCAAGACCCACGACAAGTTCATTGTCTGAGCCTCCCTCCGAGACGGCAGGTGTGCAATGGACTCGGAGGCTTTTCTCGGCAGGGCCAAGCAGCCTTCCTCTGGCTTCTCTCTGGGCTCCAACGCGCGGTTGTAGACGTCGTGACAAACGAACCCTGAGTTAGCGGTGGTTGCACGTGGCAGCTGAGGACACTTGTGACATCGTGTCACTCTCAGCTTTGAATACGTGTGCAGTTCTAGACCTACCGTGTGTGAACTGCCAGGTCCCTCACGCTGGTAGCCAGACGGCCGTCGGGCAAGAATCGAGAAGAGCTGTATCTTTACAACAACGTTGAATGACATTTAATTGATTGACGTGTTTTAAAATTAAATAAAATTCGAGATTTTTAAAAATAATTTTGATTTAAAGTTTTTTTTTGTTTGTTTTTTTAAATTTTTTTTATTGAAGTATAGTTGAGTTACAATGTTGTGTTAATTTCAGGTATACAGCAAAGTGATAGATATATATATGTATATATATTCTTTTTTTTTTAATTTATTTATTTATTTATTTATTTTTGGCTCTGTTGGGTCTTCGTTTCTGTGCTAGGGCTTTCTCCAGTTGCGGCGAGCAGGGGCCACTCTTCATCGCGGTGCGCGGGCCTCTCACTATCGCGGCCTCTCTTGTTGCGGAGCACAGGCTCCAGACGTGCAGGCTCAGTAATTGTGGCTCACGGGCCCAGTCGCTCCGCGGCATGTGGGATCTTCCCAGACCAGGGCTCGAACCCGTGTCCCCTGCATTGGCAGGCAGATTCTCAACCTCTGCGCCACCAGGGAAACCCCTAAAGTTTTTTATATTTATTAATTCTAGTTTGCATGGAGCCTTTCAGATTTAAGAGAGAATTTTAACACTCTGGAACGAAAAGCTTTTTAGAAAACATGTATAATCTTAATATTTTAATTTTTACATTTACTTTAATTTACACTTTTAATTCAAATTTTATACACTGAACTATAACTACCTTTTATGTGTCAGTTCTTTAAATCATAACTGTCAACAGACTATAAGCTCTGTGGTAAATATTATGAAATGATATCAGTTATTCTGCTGAAATAAAGCGAAGAAGAATAACTCTGTGGAATAAATATGTAACGATTTATAAATGATACTTGCCTCCTAAGTCTCACCCAGAGAGCTCTGGCCCATCAGCAGATCATCAGACACACTAAGTAGTAACGATTCATCCCTGACGTTTGCAAACCTCAGTTACAGAAAGCTTAACTGTTGATGTACCCCTTTGGTTTCGGCAAAGATGAAGGTGCATCTGTCAGGCGGGAGGAGGGAGGATGCTTGGTCTGTCGGTGTGTGTGGGTCCCCCTCCCTGGCACGCACCCAAACCCCACACTCACGAGGGGCAGGTCTCAGCTCTGGGCCGGCAGAGGCACAGCCGGGCAGCGGCTGCCCTGTCTCCTTGGAGACCCTGGGGACGCCTCGCCCACCAGAGGTCCGGCTTCCGGTCTCAGACACCATCCACGTGTTCCTATTTCTCCCCTTCCCTCGCTCCTGCTTTTGTGACACCAGCAGACCCTCTGCAAAGCCCTCCAGGAAATGCTCCCTCAGGGGCTCTTGGGAGCCACAGAAGTGCCAGGAGCCTTGGCTACTCCTGTCGGACTTGGGGGCACTCCCAGCGGGGCCGTGGACCCTGCCCTCCCCCACCCCAAGCCTCAGGTGGAGGTGGCCGGGAAGTCACCTCCGGGGGGGCAGTGCGCTGACCGCTGCGTCCAGGGGGAGGGGCGGGGGAGGGGTTAGAGCAGCAGCAGGGACCAGGCGCTTCCCTGGACAAACGCGGGGCTGGGACTTGTGTTTCTCTATAGAAGCAGTGATCCGCCAGCTAGGAGGGGGTGCCGGAGACCCCCGGCAGGCGCGGGGCCGCGGGGCATCCCCGTCCGTGAGGAAGCGGCGGCGGCCTCCGCAGCCGGGCTGCCCGAGTCGGCTCCCCGCGTCCACAGGAAGGCACGGCCCCGCCAGGCAGGCTCCCTCGGGGGGAACGAGGGCGCTCCGCTCCGAAGCCGCCCCCAGCGCCCAGGGAAGCCTTGGGGGCGGGGGCGGAGAGGCGAGAGCGTGCGGACCGCGTGCGCGGGCGACTCGGTGGAGTGGCCGCTGGAAACCCCGGGGGGCTGGAGGGGAGGAGCGGCTCGTGCCCGCTAGAGGCTGAGCTGCGTCCCATGAGAGTCGTGTGCTGGGGTCCCGACCCCAGGACCTCAGGATGTGACCGCGTTCGGAGGTGGGTGTCTTTAAAGAGGTGATTAAGGTAAAACCGTGGGTCATGGCTGGGCCCCGATCCCATACGACGGGCGTCCTTTTAAGGAGATCAAGACGCAGACGCGCACAGGGGCACGGCGGTGTGAGGACACGGGGAGAAGACGGCGCCTACGCGGCAAGGGGAGAGGCTCAGGGTGGCACCCGGCGTCCCCTGCAGTCACTGGCCGGTGTGAGAGCAGCACAGGGCTGACCCGGGGCCTGGATGTCACTGCCTGGTCCCAGCGGAAAAGGACTTGGACGGGGACCCAGGCCAGGTACCCTGGTGCCGGCGAGAACAGGACTTACACCAGGGAGTCTCACAGAACCAATAGAGTTTAACTCCCATTTTGTGAAAACAGAAGTTCTGGAAAGCCTTTCTGCTAACAAATGCCTGGAAAGGTGTTTAAAATGATACAAGCATTACTCAGTCTCCTGCTGAGGCACGAATGAGGTGAGGGCACCCATAGTGGAGGGAGAGGGATGCAGGAGGTGAGCCGCGCTGAGCCGAATGCACCTGCCAACCGGGCCCCTCCTGCACCGGCCCCTCACGGCCAGAACACGGGCCCGGGCCCTGAAAGACGGAGAGGCCAGGGTGTGAGGGCCATCTGAGGGGATGCTCTACAAAACGTGCCTGAGCTCTCCAAATGTCACTGTCACCGACGGCAGGAAAACAAGCCTGAATGAACTGTTCCAGAAGAAAGGAACCAATGTGCTGATTAGGCATGAAAACTAAGCAAGGCTTCATTGAATCTTTGATTTTAAACAGAACCGCAAGGAAGTTATTGAGATAATTGCACAACTTTAGCTGTGGCTGGATGGCAAGTGTATTGTAAAATTTTAGATTTCCTGCACACGATACTTTTATTGCAGTTACGCAGCACCTTGTCTTAAGAGATACATATTCCAGTATTTAGAAGTGTCATAATGTCCACATCTCACGAATGGTTTAGCCAATTAAAAACTACGCACCTAAAAAAATGGTACAAATGAACATATTTACAAAACAGAAATAGAGTCACAGATGTAGAAAACAAACTTATGGTTACCAGGGGAAAAAGGGGTGGAGGGATAAATTGGGAGATTGGGATTGACATATACACACCACTACATATAAAGTAGATAACTAATAGGACCTACTGTATAGCACAGGGAACTCTTCTCAATGCTCTGTAATGACCTATATGGGAAAAGAATTAAAAAAAAAAAAGAGTGGATATATGTATGTGTATCACTGATTCACTTTGCTGAACACTTGAAACTATTATAACACAACATTGTAAATCAACTATACTCCAACAAAAATTTAAAAAATAAAGACAAATGAGAGTTGAGCATAAAAAACTAATAAAATAAAGGGCATCTTTTATACTTTTTTAAAAACTATGCACCTGTGAGTAAACACACACATTAGGAAGCGAGAGAACGGAGAGAGAGGTGAAACCAACGGAGTTAGCCCAGGCGAAGGTCATGAAGATGGTCTCTCTGCTATTGGGCAGCTTCCCTGTGGGTCTGCGATGTTTCCAAGTTAAAAAATGGAGTAAGAGAATACAAACAAATAAATAAAATTTAAAATTTAAAAGGAAGAAAGCACGTCGGTAGGAGACGGTGAAAAGCCAAAGAGACACAGAAGCAGAAGCCACGGGAACCTTGGTAAAAACCAGGGAGGAACTCAGAGAGACTTGACTGTAAAAAGCAATGATCATAATGACTAACTTTTAGGGTAAGCTTGTAAACAAAACGGAATTAAAATGTCAGATGAAAATAACATGGGAGAAGGGAAGGGGCTATCAAAGTGAAGCCATCCCGAGGCCTGTGCGTTCAGAGGAGGAGGTGTCACAGCAGGCGTGTGGGTCAGGCATCCTATTACCGTGAAGGTAGCTCCAGAAGAACAGGAGTCCTGGAGGGGATAAAAAGAATAAAGGAACTTGCTGGATCCAACAGCAAATAGTGCGGGAGGGGGAAAAAGCAACGAAAGAAACATGATAAATAACACAAAATAAGATTGTAGAGAGAAATCCCAGATCTCAAATTGGAGCTTAAAAAAAACAGATACAGTTTATAAGAACATGTCTAAAATGAAATGGTTTGAAAACCGAAAGTAAAGAAACGCAAAAAATAAACCAGGCATGTGCTGCACAGTGAAGACCGGGGATAAGAACCCCAAGTTTAGAACACATGTTGCCCAGTCCCCCGAAAAGCACAGAGCCAGAGGGAGATCAGGGCCATTCCCAGAAGAGGGTAAGTTACTAAATCCCCCGAGACCAGAGACGGGGGATCGGGTCGTAAAGAGGCGAGAGACGCTGACAGCACCCACCCCACGAGGGATGGAAAGGGGACGGAGGAAGGGACCCCGTCTGCACAGACACCAGCTCTCGTCCCTCCATCCAAACTGCACTCCTCTGCCGGCTTTGTCCACCCACCGCAGGGACTGCAGGCCGGACGCCGGGCCCTCCTCCTGGTCCAGCAGTGGGACGTCCCCCCCAGCTGGGTGTGTCCTGGGCCCTTCTCAACACGCGCAGGACCAGCTCTTGTGTTGCCCCCCAAGGCCACGGCAGCCACCAAGCTGCTCAGAGGCTGGCCCACGTCTTGGTCCCCGCGGCCCCGGGCCCTGGGCTGGGCCCGCCTGCAGTCGGACAGGAGCCCACGTCCTACGAGAACATCCACGGCACCTCCGCACCTTCAACCACCGGGTCTGATGCCAGCTCCTGAAGCCCGCGTGGAGGGGTTGTCAGCCCTGGGGGCCTCCACTCTCCATGGCGTCCACGCCTCACCTCCAGCCTGAAGTCTGTGCTGTGCAAGGCCAGAGGCAGCAAGACGAGCATCACTCCTCCAGGCCACAGAGCAGAGAGGTTAACACGAGACCGGCCACACACTTCCCGCCCTCGTCTCCATGGTGGCCGACGACACCCACCGGCGGCTCAGGCACCGGGACGTCCCCCTGACCCCCTCCACCCTCAGAGGCCACTTGCCTGGCCCGGGGCTGGCAGCTCCCACGGCAGCCCCCCACTGCCCCCGGACACTAGCTCCACCACCAGGGCCCTGTAACCGCCCAGAGGCCGGAGGTGCAGGCAGCGTGAGAGCCGTCCAGCTTTCACGGACGGACACCTGCCTCCTAAACATCCTGGGGGCTCTGGGGGCCAGAACTTCTGTGCTGGCATTTGGACTGAGGTGGACAAGCCAGTGGGAAGCAGGAGACCGAGAACCCGAACCGCAGTGGACGGTCCCGGGGCAGCTGTCACCGGAGGGGTCATCACCCTGCACCCCGTGTTCTGAGAGCAGCTCCAGCCGCGATGGAGGGAAGGGGAGGCGAGAAGCCACCGCCGGCTCTTCCGTCAGGGTTTTGCCCGGCCATCTGTTTTCTGGTCTGGAGAATTTCTGAGGATGCCATAGACATCCTTCTATTCCTAAATCTTCTGTGACACGCAGAGGTGACTCCGTGTTGAGGGGGAAGCGGAAAGAGCGCCGTCTGTGTGTCAGGGCGGAAAACGCCGAGACGGAGACGAAAGTGAATGGTGTGAAGGACGCGCTCATGGCCCGGCGGCTCCGGAGGGGAGCTCGGCGGGACGGCCCAGGGGGGGCGTGGCGGGGATAGCCCGCGCCCGCCGGCCCTGCTCCCGCGGGGTCTTCGGTCCAAGTGGAGGGCGAGACACGCTCTGCTCAGAGAGACCACCCCCAGGGGAAGAGAAGTGACAGGGCACGCCCTGGGGGTCAGAGAAGGGACCACAGACCGAGAGGAATCATGCCGAGGACGGAGAGTCTGGCGGGTCCTAGAAGATGAGCAGGGTTGGGGTCAATGAAGACAAGGCCAAGGCGCTAAACAGAGGGCGGGCGGGCAGGCAGGGCCTTCAGGAAGACAGGAAGTGAGCCTGTTAGCTGGTGGGAGAGCGAGCTGGGCAAGTCAGGCCGGACGTCCCAGGACGCCAGCACGGTCGCTCCCCACGAGGGCCAGGCCGGCCTCTGGGAGGGATGGCGCCGTGTCAGGGGCTCAGCTTTGCCGTCGGCAGTGGCCAGATGGCCTTGGCTATTTGGAGTCCACGCTGTGAGACCCGTGGGCACTTTATTCACATGCCCATCCCTGTGGCCACTTCATTCCAGGGCCCACCGTGCGGGCACATCTCAGAGGCCACTGCTGGCAGGTCGTCTGGGCTGCTTGGTCCTCCTCCCATGGGGGATGCTGTCCAGCGGCCGTTACTCTGTGGCAGGGGGATCACACCTGGTGTCCACTCACACGTGTCCAGCCACCTTCCCAGCCCAGACTCCTTTCCCCATTTCCTGACCTGCCGCCCGTGGTCTACGCACATTCAAACCTCAGTCGGCCTCCCCAGCAGGTGCTGACAGGTGCACGGGGGAAGCTCTGCTGTCGGCAGGAGTTCTCCTCCAGGTGGTCTCTGGAGGCCACCTCTGAGTCGGGCTGTTTGCAGATGTCCCTTTGGGGCCGGCACCCACATGCCACGCAGAAGCATCCAGAACACGCCCGGCTTTTTCTTCCTCCTACCAGACAAGAGCCTACACTGGACCTTGGCCTGTGTGGCTGAGACCCACTGTGTGTGTGGGGTCGGGGTAGAGGGCAGCCTCTGAAGCCAGCAGGAGCCGAGAGCAAGGTCCGTGCAAGGGGGTAAGTCAGCACCACCCTCGAGATCAAGGGGGCAAGTCGGTCCCCACCCTATCCCCCCCGGGTTCCCAGTCTGGCCCCTACGAGAAGCAGAGGGGCTCTGGACGGTGACAGTCAGCAGTGCGCACGGGCGCTCAGGAAGCGCAGAGCAGGCTGGGGCTTCCGGACTTCAATTTCCTTTTCTCGTTTGTGTCTCTGCTCTCACGCAGGAGCCACGCCGTCTGTCTCCACTCTGCCCACTCCCCTTTAAGACGTGCTTGCGAGTCCTTGCTTTTCCCTGATGGAGGCAACGCAGCTGAGCAGGTGGGATGCAGGTCCTGGAGCTTCCCTGGTGACCAGCTGTGTGACCTTGGGCAAGTTACTCCACCTCTCTGTGCTTCAGTTCCTCATGGGCAAAATGGGGATAAGGGCGCTGGGAAGATTAAATAAAATATGCAAGTAACGCGCCAGTCAGGACTCGACTCCAGGTGTCTGTGTCGAACTCTCAGCTGTCCTGAGCCTGCCTGACGGAGCGCTGTCCTGGGAGATGACAAAGCCCCGTGTCACTAGTAGGGCCACGTCCTGTGGGAACAGGAGGGGTGGGCTCAGCAAGAGCTGGCTGAGGACACTCCCCGGGGCTGAGCCCCTCGGAGGGACGAGGTGAAACCCAGGTGACTCTCGAGGGCGCCCCAGTGCAGAGAGTGGAGCCAGAGAGCCGGAGCGTGGACGGGGCCGAGGGGAGCAGGGGCCGGCGTGGAAAATGAGACCAAGCAATTGTCCCGTCGTGTCCTGAAAGCATGCTGGGCATCTTCGTGACTCCGGCCTCCAGGCAGAACCTCGGCGGCGGCAGGGGCTCTGGCCTCCCCTCCGCTAACCCTGTTCCTCGACGACACTTCCTCGACGTGAAACGCCCACACAGGTGGCAACCTCGGGTCCCCAGGTGTCCAGAAGTCCCTGTGAACAGCATGTGGGTAGCTGGCAAATATCTCAGTCATCACTTGGATGTTTAGCTTCATCGATTCAACCAGAAGCGGCCCGGATGCAGGCTCCTGTGCAGGCAGCCAGAGTCTCTGTCGGAAAGCCTCCCTTTCCTGCTAAGAAGACCCTTGGCTGTTCGGGCCACATGCATAAGCCCGCCACACCCAGCCTGTCCTCGTACTCCGGGCGTTTCCTGTCTGCTCCCCTCGTCTGGGTTGTGACCTGAGGTGCGATGCTCTTCCTGACCCCGCCCTCCCAGCAATTACCCCACTACTCAGCGGACCCGACAAGCCAGAGTGTCCACGGAATTAATAAAGCATTAATAACCACTAGGAGCTGGTCAACCAAACAGAATCACTGGTTCCTGGAAGTGGCATTGATTTTACCTCATACAGAAGTGGAGGCATTTCTGGCTCTGTTTCTGTTTCAGCTAAAGTGTCACCTCTCTGCTAGCAGACGGGTTGAGTCTCCGTCCTGGGTGAATTCTCCTTGGCATTTGTTTATTTGTCTTGTTTTTTTTTGTTTGTTTTTGTTTTTCGTGTAAAGAAACTGGATGGCACAAAACGTATTCTTTAAAACACCATTTTCCTACAAGCCACATCTGCATTAGATGTTCCCAAACAGAACCCTTCACGTTCATCCAGCTCTGGGTGCTGTCAGCGCATCACACAAGTACCATGAGCTGCAGGAACCCCTGGAGACTTCTGTCCTGCCTCCATCTTCCTGGGGGGAGGCCAGGCCGGCTGCACACCCACGGCGAAGGGAACTTGCTGGAGGACGCGGGGGTTGGGGGGGTGGGGAGGGGGAAGCCACCTGCACGTTTGCCTCCGTCACCTGGGATTTTGCTGGCGTCTTTTGATTAACCGCCTCCGTTTTCCCACCACCTCTGTAGGTGGACGGGGGTGAGATCCAAGTCCCCCTGGCTTTTCTATTTTGCTGTCTTTAAAATTCTTAGACAATTGCTATTACCAATGATTGTCTCTAGGTGACCCTGAGCAGAATAAGTGACCCATGGCTCTTCATTAAAACCGTCCCCGAAATTCTGAAAACCACACACACCCACCATTCGCTCAACAAGAAGACAGAACAGATCAAACTTCAGACACACAACGTTCGAGAAGGAGTCTCAGTCGTTCGTGCCACTCATCTTCAGGGCCCTGCATCTCTTTGAAATTCCTGGGCCAAGCCAGGCCTCGCTCAATAAACACTAATACGGGGGTGACGAATGTAATTTTCACCTAAACCGCTTTTCCATCGTTCTGGAATAAAGGCTTTGCCTCTTGGAAATAAAGTTCTTTCTCTCTCCTTTCTTCCTTGTAATAATTGTGGGTCTCTCTGCGGTGGTGAGAGATTACCTGCTGGCCGAGGCAGGTAATAACAGGTATTTTCGCTGAGTTCAGTGCCTCTCCAGAAAATTGGCTTATTGTTTTGAGTGCTGAGCCCCGACGCCCGCATGCCTCGCCTCCTGTGTCTGTGAGTCCGTCTGTCCTCGCGAGCCTCACCTCCTGCCTCCGAGGAAGAGCCTGGGCAGGGGAGCCGTGGGAACGTGGCAGGAATGTGAGTCTGGAGCGCAGGGCTCACGGTGGACCCTTCCCTCCCCGGGCAGGAGGGGTCTCTAACCCTGAGGCATTTACTCTGGAACGCTCCCCTTCTTTATTATGGAGCACGCGGCCCTTAGATGATGCTCAGAGCACCAGTGCCTGAGCGAGGCAGCGGGGAAGGGGCAGGCGGGGGGCCCAGCCCTCTGTCCCCCGGTCCCCCTCTGTCCACTACAGGCCGGGCGGTGGGCAGCACAAAGACCCCCATGCAGACAGCATCTCAGCAACACAGGCCCCTGCGAACGCAGCAGCCTCCGTAAAGGGCGCGAGGACCCTCTCCAACCGAAACGGAAGGAAGGCGGGCCATGACAGAGGCGTTCGCCGCCCACACTCTGCGGAGGAGAGAAAGGCCTGGGTCTCCTTTGCCTCTGGGGTGGAGGTCCAGCGAGAGGGCGGAGGGAGAGATGAGTCCTAACTGCTCTGCCAACTCCCGGCACCGCAGACCCGGAGGAAAAGTGTCTCGCATTCAGAAAATGCCACTTCTGGTGTTTATATCCCATTTTTGTCTCTGATCACACACACACAAAAGGATGCCCCCAAAGGGTCACAGAGTTCAGTGAAAATCCTACAAGCTTTTCCAGAACAAATAACAGACACTGACCCCTGGCCCTCTCTTTGCATAAGAATTAACATCGGCAGCCCAGCCTCTCTAGTGGCAACTGGGACTTCGTAAAAGCCAGCTTCTGATTTAAAACGCTGATTTCTTTTTTTCCTTAAGAAGCCAGAAGAAAAGGGGTGACTTGGAGCTCATCTACATTACAGATCAGGCCTCTCGGAGAAAACCAACCATCCATAATTCATTACGTGTTCCCTGCAGGCCTGGAGGCTGCACCATCCTAGCAACGGAGTCCTGGCAACGCGGGCGCAGCCAATCCGGGCCGGGCTCCCCGCCCGCGGGAGAAGGGGACGGTGACAGGACGTGGGCCTGCGACTGGCACACGTCTGCATCGGCTTTTTATGAACTATTACTCGGGAGGGAGCAGCACGGGCTCGGGCTCGAGCAGGAGAATTGGAGCTGCATAAAATATTAGCGAAAATCCGGGCAAGACCTGGGTTTTCCGAAGGGCCGCGGTAGCTGCCACGCTAGCTGGTGGACGCGAAAGCCCGCGTTGCTAAATTTAAAACAACACCATCTCTCACTAGCAAGCAGTTTTCACAAAAATAATGTGACTTGCGACAAAGGCTCCTGACTGCCGATCTGAGAGAGAGCTCTGTTGGCACTCGGGGGACGACGGTGGGAAAATAGCTTAGTTGGACCCTCCGTCTTTATCTTCAAATCACAGTCTGGTTTCAGAAAACTGCTGAGAAGTGTCCTTGGCCCCGTGACTGTGTGATACCCACCCCCAAGCCAGAACCACTCAATTCCAACCCCTCGTCTGGGCTGGGCCTGCACCAACGCACGGACGTGGTACTACCCGTCCCCGGGCCAGGAGAAACGCAGGTAAGGCGCCCCCGCTGAATCCAGAAGGTGGGAGTCTCGCCGCTGAGGTACGGGCTCATTTTGTCTTTTAGGACGACGCCCTCGCCGCAGCAGTGACTGTCGTGTCTAGCCGGCTGTCGGTGGAGTACCAGCTAAGCGCACACCATGCAGTGCAGTCCGCACTGGTTCTCTGGAAAGCAGGAAGGGTTCTGTGTCAGCCGCCCCACCGCCGACGGCCCCGGCGTCAGCTCTGGACCCGGCACCAGAATCTGGCTGTCCAGTCTTGCAGCTCCGAGCTTCTGAGTCACACGCACAGACGCCTTTTCTTCCTCCCCCTCGAAGGCATTACGAGGATGTGCTGTCTACCACGGCAGAGCATTCAGTGTGCCTGTCCCACGTGAAGACACCCAGAGAAGCCGACCCAGCAGCCTCACGCCATAAACACCACTTTTCCAAGGGGCCCGTCTGATGCCCTCCAGACGGGCACGCTGGCCGTAGAATAGGCCCAGGGGAAACCTTCCGCGTTTCTCTTCTGCCTGAATGAAGAGCTCACTGATCTGCACCGGATCTGGGGGCAGCCCAGAGCCCCTCACCGGCAGGCCTCTGTGTCCCGCAGGCCTGCGTGCGTAGCTCAGGTGCTGGGAGCGACGAAAAAATCTCCTACGGATGCTCCAAGCCACATCTGGGGACCCCTTGCCCTACGTTGAACTCTAGTGAATTGAATAAATTAGCAAGAGCCTGGGCAAGCTGCCAGGAACAACGAGGAACCCGCAAGATGCTCAGAGTCCACGTCCCACTAGAAAGCCCCTCTGGAAGGTGGGAGGGTCTCTCCTTTGAACCGTCCTGAGAGTAGATCTCATGAGAGGTGATCCCCTCCCTCAATTCATGCCGATGGGTCTTCGAATATTACTGCAAAAATGATTCATCTCTGAAAAATAAGTGGTATTTTTTGCTTTGTTGAAATGGGTGGTTTCCCATCAAGTCACATGAAAACGTCACCTTCAGTAATGATTTAGATTTAAAGCCACACTTACATTTCTGCAGAGTTCGAGTGGGCTCCACGAAGCTCACCACGCTTTAAAGAAAAAAAGCACACCAACACACTCAGAGACATTCATTGCAGTGGAAACGCGAGAGGCTGCAGGGGACATCAGTATACGGGACATGTAACTTATCTTTTCTGCCCTGCAATTAGTCACAAAGGAAGGAAGGTTGTGTACAGCAGATCTGACCTTTTATTAACGTAACCCCAGACCCTCTGGCCTGCGTGGCTGGAGGAGACACCGGCTTGCAAGGATGCTTTCGCCGCACCTGCTTCCTGCAGGCATCCTCTGGGGAAAAGCACCGGCTTTTAAAGAGCCACTAGGAGCACAAAATTCAAGTTAGTCCATTTGTTTTCCTCTCATATTGGTAAAAACTTATAGTAGGAATCCAAAGATACCTGTTATTTTAAATAACTTTACACACTTCTCATTTATCACGTGTTCCCTAAAAAATAAACAAGACCCTGAAAATTGGGCAGCAACATAATCCTCACCAGCCACCTGTCATTATGAGATCACACAGTGAGCAGAGAGTTCGGACGTGCTTAGTCCGTGACAAAACGTGGGGAAGGCGACCATTCAAGCCAGGCCACAGCTCCCCGGAAAGGGTGAGCCTCACACTGGAAACTGCTCGCAGCCAAAGTCACCACTGCCCCCTTCCACCCGGTGACGGCAAACGGGAAACAGCAGGGCTTCTGCTGCCCAGTTCGAGCTGCTCATCCACAGTCTGCAGGACTGGCAACCACGGCACGGCCCCCGACCCTTCCCAGTTCAGCTGTGCCCGGTGGCCTCCGTCCCAAGGGGACTCTGTGGCCGTGTATCACCTCCGTCGGCTTTTAGTGGCTGTGACATGTGTCCAGACAAGCCTGGACCCTCCTGCCCCCAGAGAGAAGCAGGCAAGGACTTCTGTGTCGCCAGCTCTGCGCCCGTGTCTGATCTCAGGCACGCGAGCACGTGCACACATGCACACACACCACGTACAGGCACACACACGCGCAGATACACACACACGCATGCACACACATCCAGTGCCTCGAGATGATCACGTCCGCAGCCTTGTGGGCCAGAGAGGGGGCCAGCAGGGCGTGTAGCTGCCGTCTTGGAAGTACGTTTCTGGGACAACTGGCCATGTTCAGAGTTGTTTCCATGTTGAGCTTTAACAAGAGCCAAGCACAAATGAACTCATATACAAAACAGAAACAGAGTCACAGACAGAAAACAAACTATGGTCACCAAAGGGGCGGGGTGGGGGGGGGGGGGGCGAGGGGTAAATTTGGCATTTGGAATTAACAGATACACACTCCTGTATATAAAATAGATAATTAACAAGGACCTACTATATAACACAGGGAACTATACTCAATATTTAGTAATAACCTATAAGGGCAAAGAGTCTGAAAAAGTATATATATGTATGTATATGTATATCTATAACTGAATCACTGTGCTGTACACCAGAAACTAACACACTGTAAATCAACTATACTTCAATATAAAAATTTAAAAATAAAAAAACAAGAACCAAGCACACTGTAACACCTCTAAAGGATGGAAGGCTCTATAGCTATTTCAATGATGTCTTGAAAAGTGTTGATGACATGAAAAATGACCAGGGCACATACTATTAAGTGGGAAGGAAGGACTCAAAACTGTGTCTATGTGAGGATTTCACTTTTGTTTCTAATGAAAGCTGTACGCACTCAAAATCTGTGAACTAGTCAGAGAACAGGAAGGAAATATTCTAAAGCTTTTACGACACTGATCTCTCAGTGATGGGTGATTAATGATTCTTACAGCCTTCCTCCAACTTTCCTGTGCTTTCCAGCTTCTCCTGAATGAGCATTTGTGTGATGGGGGGTGTGCTGTTAACCAAGGGCTGGGCGTGAGGAAACCTGCCTCCGTCAGAAAGTTCCAGAGATTATGGCCTGGTAGGGGGGTGGCGAGAGCAGCTTCTGGCGGACGCTGGGGCTTTCAGAAGGACTGGGAACCAACGGGGCGGGGGCTGTGGCAGAAGGAGGAAAGCGGGTCACCGGGGGCCTTGGATCTCGGCACGGGCCCATCAAGCGCCCCATGGCCTTACCACCCTTCAGATTCTGCTAAGGAAAAGTAGCCTTGGGGTAATATCCCAGTCGGAGAAAGAGGCTGGTGGTGACCCCCTGTCAGCGCCTCCTCCAAAAGGAGAGGAAAAGGGTGTCAGACAACACCGTCCCCCCTCCCAAGAGGGGAAGCGACCCTCGCTGACCCTGCTCACGGGCGGCAATGTGACCGGTGATGCAGACGCTGATTTCTTCCTTCAAAGGCACAAAGGGGGACGCACCGCGCAGGACAGTCCTGGGTCCTGTCCTCTCTCTCCTCCCACTTCCCTCAGAGTGGACCCCGGGGGCGCAGGAGGAAGCCTTCCTGCATCAGGACCGGAGGCCCCAGGAGACTTTCCTCCCAAGACAGGCGGATGCTGGGATCCTAGACCCCACTTCCCACGGCCACCCGGGACAGGGCCATGTAAAGGGCCTCCCAGCATCCTGGGTAAGCCTGGCTGGGCCAGGGAAGCTGAGAACATGACCCCCGGCCCTTGGCTCAGCAGGGGTTAGGGTTCAAGAGAGGTCAAGGAGGGACTTCCCTAGTGGCGCAGTGGTTAAGAATCTGCCTGCCAATGCAGGGGACACGGGTTCGAGCCCTGGTCCGGGAGGATCCCACATGCCGAGAAGCAACTAAGCCCGCGAGCCACAACTACTGAGCCCGCGTGCCTAGAGCCCGTGCTCTGCAATAAGAGAAACCACCGCAATGAGAAGCCCGTGCACCGCAACGAAGAGCAGCCCCCGCTCGCCGCAACTAGAGAAAGCCCACACGCAGCAACAAAGACCCAAAGCAGCCAAAAATAAAAATAAATAAATTTATTAAAAAAAAAGAGAGAGAGAGGTCAAGGAGGACAGCGCCCAGTCCCCTGGCCTGCACTGCGGGGGCCACCCACTGCCCCTCCGGACACCCCCGTCCCTCGCCCTCAGGAACAAGCTCACACCGGGCAGAATCGCCAAGCCCACTTGAAGCAAGAATGAGTCTCAAAGTCTCTGACCTAGAAATCAGAACGAAGAGTGGGAAAAAATTAAATAAAAAATCAAGGATGAGGCAGGGAATCAGGGGTGCCCGCGGGAGAGGCGTAATCAAGATGGAGCCGCAAATTGTGATGGTTTTGATTAAAGAACAAATTGCCAAGGAAGCCTCAGTAGCGTCCGTGCTTCCTCCTCCTAAGGGACACGGTCGTCCTCCGGCGGCCCAGAGCTCTGAGCAGAGCAGGCAGAGGGGTGGGTGACAAGGGCGGAGACGGGGGCAGCTGTGGGCCAGCCCCAGCTGAGTGCAGACGGTCCAGCAAGTCCCCCCCCCAACCCAATGTCACAGGGGCGGTGGCAGGTCACACGCCATCTCCAGTTTCCTCATCCAGAAAACGGAGGCAGTGAAGTGCGCCTGCAGAGGTTTTTGTGAAGATCAAACGAGGTCACGTGTGCAAGAGGTTTACAGACAGCAAGTGCTGAGTGACCATGAGGCATTAGTAGTAGCACTAAAAGCGTGAAAAACAGGCATCTAGCAGACATGGAATTTCAGTTTGGGAGAAGTCTCAAAAAGTTGGGAGAGTGAATGGAGTTCTGACCACCCTGGAATTTGCAGAGGAGGGTAGGGAGCTCGTTCATTCATTAATTAAATATTTCACTGGACATGAGGTGAAAGGTAGCACCTCCAACGGTCAAAGTTCTAATATTTCAGTCTAAATTCACTCTGGAAGTCTTTGCAAGTTAACAAAGCTAATCTGCAAATGGAAACTCAAAGCCAAAAAGCTGGCTTGAAGATTCTAGGACCTGCACACTTCATGTCGACTCCCCAGCAAAATTCTAGACACTTCACAGATTGGGAGACTTATTTTATGAATATGCCTCATTTTATGAAGTCCGTATTACCCTGATACCAAAACCAGACAAAGATAGCACGAGAAAACTACAAATCAATATCTCTTCTGAATATGGACAACAAAATCCTCAACAAAATACTAGTAAACCACATCCAGCAACATAGAAAAAGAATCATACCCCATGACCACGTGGAGTTTATCCCAGGAACACAGGATTGGTTTAACATCCGAAAATCAATTAATGTAACACATTAGATGAACAGAATTAAAAACAAAAATCACATGATCATCTTATTTACTGAAAAAGCATTTGACAAAAACCAACACCCTTTCATGATAAAAATACTCAAAAAAAAAAAAAAAACAACTAGGAATGCAAGGGAACTTCCTCCACTTGATAAAGGACATCTAGAAAAAACCCACAGCTGATATCACACGTGGTGAAAGGCTGCAGGCTACCCTCCTAAGACCAGGATGAGACACAGGAGTCCACTCTCACTGCCAATACTGAACGTCCTGCTGGAGGGTCAGGCCAGGGTAATATGACAAGAAAAGAAATAAGAGGCATCCAAACTGGAAAGGAAGAAATAAAACTCTATTTGCAAATGACATAATCTTGAACATAGAAAACCCTAAGGAATCACTCAAAAAGTATTACAACTAATGAATGAGTTCAACAAGGTTGTAGGATACAAGATCAATATGCAAAAATCAATTGTATTTCTGTACAACTGCAATGAGCAATCTGAAAATGAAATTAAGAAAATGATTCCATTCATAATATCATTAAAAGAATAAAATACTTAGGAATACATTTAACAAAAAAATGCAAAACTTACACTCTCAAACTACAAAACATTGTTGCAGGAAACTAAAGGTCTAAATAAATGGAAAGCATCCCACGTTCATGGATCAGAAGACATAATATTGTTACAATGACAATTCTCTCCAAACTCATCTACAGATTTGATGCAATCCCTGTAAGAATCCCAGCTGATATCTTTGTAGAAAATGAGAAGCTGATTTAATATTCATATGAAATTTCAAGGGACCCAGGATAGCCAAAACAGTTTCATTTCTGCCACTAGAACACAAGCAGCAGGGGATGAGCTTTCCCTGTGTGCCAGCACGGGCAGGGGTGCCCGAACCAGCAGGAACCAGCAGGAACCAGCGCCCTTTTGTCACATGACCAGGAAGCCTCAGGCTTGGTCGGACTCACCTCTGCCTTCCTGGCAGGTGGAGCTAGATTGGACTTCTGGGCAGGGACAACGTGCCCTGTAGCCAACGTCCTGCTCATCTAAACTGTCAGGGACTTCGAAGGAGGAACGAGGTGTGTGGACGTGGAGAGACCGAGGCCCTGAAAGGACAGAGGAGGCCTCAGCAGAAAGGCTGGGTGCCAGGACCAAGAGGCCAGCCTTCGGTCTGGACACACCGAGGTTGGATCAAGTGGCCATCCAGATTCCACCTGCTTTTGGGAATTCCCGGCAGTCCAGGGGTTGGGACCCCCTGCTTCCAAGGCAGTGGGCCTAGCTTTGATCCCTGGTCAGGGAGCTAAGATCCCGCAAGCCACACGGCGCTGCCAGAAAAAGAAAAAGATTCCATCT
Source organism: Eubalaena glacialis (assembly GCF_028564815.1). Lineage (NCBI taxonomy): Eukaryota > Metazoa > Chordata > Mammalia > Artiodactyla > Balaenidae > Eubalaena > Eubalaena glacialis. The sequence continues at coordinate 128,356,540 of NC_083723.1, read as the reverse complement.
GCTTTACCTCTGGTGTGGACACAAGGGCAGGTCTCTGGTGTCCAAACACTCATTAAAAGCCCTGCTCTGGGCCAGCTCCGTGCCAGACGCTGAAATGAGTGGTCGGCCGTCAGCAGGGGGCTGCCAGCTACCGAGCTCCATGTGCCCGGGGGTTTTCTCTGCTTCCCTGAGGGGCCCCCGCCCGGCTAGAGCCCTGCAAGCTGAGGTCTAGGTGTGAAGGCGCAAGGTCCAGGCGGCGCGGCCTGGGCAGAGCACGTCCAGGGCAGGTGTCCGCCCAGACTGGATGCCCCAGGGGACCAGGGCCTGGGACCCGATGGGGGAGCCTCGCTCGGGTAACCTGGAGGGGGCTCGCTGGATGGGTTTCATTGTTGCTGATCTTGCTTTCTTTTCAACACTTTCATTGGCCTCTAATTTTCCATGTAGGGAACAGCAGGATCTAGAGAAAGTTAATTATTGAACAGCATCAGCTTTTAAAAAGAAAATTTTAAATAATTAGAAATACTCTAATCTCTCCTTCCATCCACCCCTGGGGCCTCAGCATAAGAAGCAGGAAGAACCCAGATGGAGTCAAAGTTTGAACTAGTTCCTCCCGACAGCACCTGCCCAGGCCTCAGCCGCGGCCCCGGGCTCTCATATCAGCCGGCGAGGGCTGCCCTAACGCACCCCACGGGCCAGGCGGCCGGAAGGACAGGACCGGCATCTCCCATCTAGTGCCCGGCTGCCCCCCGAGGGCTCTCCCCTGGGCTCGCAGACGGCCACCCTCCCTGGTCCCCACGTGGTCATCCCTGCGTGCACACAGTGGCGTCTCTCTTCTCAGGAGGAGACCAACTCTGGGGGATCAGGCCCCAGCCTACAACCCCACTTCACCTTCATTACCTCCCTACAGGCCCGACGGGGGTCAGGGCCTCGACACAGAAACTGGGGGACACGGTACAGCCAGGGCACTCTCCAGGCCCCTCTGCTTTGAACCCGCTCACGGGGATGGCTGTGCTGGCCCGTGTCCTCAGGTGGGCTCCAGGGGCCCGGTCTCCCCACAGACATACCCTGCTGGCTTCACCAATGACCAGGCCACCTTCATCTGAAGTTCGGGACAGCCTCCTTCAAGCTCTGACCCTGTGTGCAAGCTCTTGCTCTCAGGGCACCCATGAGTCCGGGGGAGGCAGCACCCATGGAAAGGGGGCAGCTGGCGGGCGCGCCCCTACAGGACACCGAAACGTGTGGGTATCTCCGCCAGGGGACGCTGGGTGCCCCCTTGGTGGCATCCACAGTTCATGAGCAAAGAGGGGTGCAGAGGCTTCTTCCCGGCCACCTGACCCACCAAGCCCAGCCTCGGGTCCTGTAGTCACCCCCTCTCTCCCCCCCTCCCCCTCTCTCTCTCTCCCCATCTTCCTCTCTCTCCCTTTCTCTCTCCATCTTCCTCTCTCTCTCCATCCCTCTCTCCCTCTGTCTCTTTCTCTCTCTCTCTCTCTCTATTTTCCTCTCTCGCTCTCTTTCTCCCTCTCCCTCTTTCTCTCTCTTTCTATCTCCCTCTCTCTCCCCCCACCCCCGCTGTCTCTTTCTCTCTCTCTCTCCCCCCCTCTCTCCCCCTCCCTCTCTCTCTCCCTGTCTCTCTCTCTCTCTCTTTCTCTCTCTCTCTCTCCCCCCCGCCCCCCGTCTCTCTCTCTCTCTCTCCCTCTCTCTCTCTCTCTCTCATTACACTTTCCAAAGGGGCAGAAGGAGAGTGCAGGGCTGCCCGCAGCCGGCTGACGAAGGCCACACGTGGGTCCCTCGGGCCCGGCCCCCCGCTCCTCCGCCCCCCCCCGAGTCCTCCGGCGCCCACGCCGCTCCATCCGGGCCCCCGCTTCCCCACTGCAGTGACTGCCCAGGACGGGGGACGGGACGCCCACCCCCAGGCGACGCCCGGCAGGAGTCCCGTCTCCACCAAGTGACACTTGGGAACGTGTGCAGCGCCCCTGGCAGTGACCGAACACGGGGACATAGCGGTGGTGACGGCATAACGCCCCCAGAGACGTCCACTACTGAGCGCCGGAGCCTGCGGACCCCAGGCAGAGGGCCTCTGCTCTGCGGACGGGAGGGGCGAGGACGCTCCCCTGGAAGGCCGACGGCCTCCTCTGGCTGGGGTGGGGGGAGGCAGGAGCAGAGGCAGGGAGGTCGAGGCCAGCTAGCCGGGGGCCGCTGGGGGCCAAGTGGGGCCCCCGTCCTGGGGCTGCGGAATGGGACCAGCCACGGCCTTGGCGCCCTCCTCCTGGACACCTAGACGCCACGCGCCCGCCGGCCCAGCCGCGCCCCGACTCCTCACCCACAGGCCTGCGAGGGGCACACGTGTGGGTGTGAGCGTGAGCTTCACGCAGCGAGGGGCGCGGGCAGACGTCAGGACGGCAATCCCACGGGAGCCGGGGGGGGTGGCCGGGTGCTGGCTGTGCGGGCGTGAAAAGTCACCGTAACACCCTTGCTGAGGGCACTTCTGGCGTGGGTATCGCTCCTCCATGAAAAGGGTTTTAACCCCCTGGGCCAGGCCTCGCTCCAAGGCCAGCCAGCGGCCACCTGGCTTCCCAGCTGCCGCGAGCCCGGGGCGCCCGGGGCGCCGGACACTGGCCATGGCACCTCACCTGTCCCCCCCACCAGGGTCTGCAGGCCAGGCCAGCGTCCAGCCCTGCAGTCACTTCCCCCGGGGCGCCCTGCCGGGGGCTCTCCTCACCTCTCTTTGGCCCAGACCGTCTGTGAAGGTAAATGAGGACTCAGGAAGGTTGGGACGAGTGAGGCTGAGCTGGTCTCCAGACAGGATGCTGTGACGGGGGCTCCCTGGTGGGCAGAGCGGCTCCAGACCCTGTGCCGGGGGAAGAGTCAGAGTCACTGGGAGCGAGAGCACGTGTGTGTGTGTGTGTGTGTGTGTGCGCGCACACGCGTGTAGCTGAACCTTTGAGCCACGACTGTGACACATCAAGTTAACGTCTGTCGCCTGTTGGCGCTCACCAGGATGTGCTCTCCTGCACAAGTGGCCCCTCGTGGCGGATGGTGGACACGGGACACAGGGCACTGTGGGCTCCCACTTCAGGGACCGCCTTGGAGAAGCCAGTGTTGTGGCTGATCAGGTCGGGTCAGATCTCTTCTTCCCTCTCACGGGCCCCCCCCACCAGCGCCCACGGCGCCAGCGGCTCATCCGGACGTGACTCCCGGCCACTTCCCGGCCGCGATCCGGCTGCACCCCCCCTCCACGCGCCAGGCCCCCCCGATGAGCTCCTGGCTGTCCCCAGGACCAAGCACTCTCACCAAAGCGCAGAGCCCCCCATGGCCCCCCAAAGCATCTTCCCTGTGCATCAGCGGGTAAACATCCCCTCCCAAGGGGGCGGCTCTGAGGGCAGCACGTCTGGATGTGTAACACGCGTGACTGCGTGTGCGTGCACGAGACACGCGGACACGGGCTGGGACCGGCAGGGGCTGTGGGCGCCTCTCGTCCAGGCAGCAGTGCAGCGAGAGACGCCGCGGTAAAGCAAGGGCCTGGAGGTCAGCCCGGTCCTGCTTCTCCATCTCAGAGAGAAGCCTCCGGAACCATCCAGCAGTGACCACGCCGGGACCACGGTTCCCTATGGCAACGGCATGCTGTCTGCAGTGCGCTTCCCCCACCTGCTCACTTCACGCAGCCAAAGGCCAGTGTCGGGCTGACCCCCGAGGAGCGTGAGAACTTCGTACATGAAAGTGTACTGAGGGCTTCCCTGGTGGCGCAGTGGTTAAGAAGCCGCCCGCCAATGCAGGGGACGCGGGTTCGAGCCCTGGTCCGGGAAGATCCCACATGCCGGGGAGCAACTAAGCCCGTGCACCACAGCTACTGAGCCTGCGCTCTAGAGCCCGCGAGCCACGACTACTGAGCCCACGTGCCACAACTAGTGAAGCCCGTGCGCCTAGAGCCCGTGCTCTGCAACAAGAAGCCACCGCAGTGAGAAGCCTGTGCACTGCAATGAAGAGTAGGCCTCGCTCGCCACAACTAGAGAAAGCCTGCGCGCAGCAACGAAGACCCAACACAGCCAAAAATAAATAAATAAATATATAATTAGAAAAAAAAAGTGGACTGATTTCAGCTGCGGCCGTCGGCTCGGACCAACCAGACAGATTTGATCACAGACATGATTGCACGCCAGGGCTTTACGGTCTCCACGTAGAAGTCTGCACGCTGCCCCCCAGGGACAGAAGTTCTCCCTCTGACCGTGAGGAGGGCTTCTTGGCTTCAGCCTCGTCTGTCTGCATTTCTGTGAAATGCCTCGGGGCCCCTGCCGCCCCCGGACCGTGTGCACCATCCAGCAAACATTCACGTCCTGGCTCCCGGCTTCAAGACCAGCAGACGCTTTTACAGACGCTGGCTGTTCATACCTCCTTACCAGCTCCTTCCACACTGAAAAAAGAAGTGTTTTCAACAAAAACAACCAGAAAAAAAAGAGAAAAACCGTGAGTGCTCCCCGACAGACTCGTTTGTCACAGCTTGTTCGCTGTAACATCAACGCATCGAAACACAAACTGTTTCTGTGTCATCAGAACCACATTTAGGAAGGAGACAACATTCTCAGTTTGGGGGAATTTCTGAAGTTGTTGGTACCCGTGGTCCTCATTAGTCACCACAGATGGCAGGTGACAAAGGCGAGGCAGCCGGTGTACAGGCAGCGTCCCTCCTGCTGGACGCCCCAGGTCACCTCCCAGCAGCTTGATTATTTATTTCAAAGAAGATTCCTGTATTTGTTAACTTCAGCTTTCAATATTTTCTACATTATCTATCATTCTGAACGCTTTGTAAATGACTTTTAAAATGCAAAGAACAACTGGCAGGCGCCCCCCACGCGCACACACACCCTTAACTACACCACGTTTTGACTGAATACGTCCTCGAGTCTCTGGTGATGTCTTAGACATCAAACCCCATGATTTCCTGTGGCAGCTATAAGACATCACTATTCGTATCAAATCTAAAACTCTTGGATTTTTAATCCGTGTCCCTAAAAGTGGTAATAAAACTATATATTTCAGAGCAATGACCATTTCATTCCAGGGATCTTATTTTATGAAATACTTGCTTGCCAAAGACCACAATTTACTTTTTACAGTTTCATTTAACGATTTGACATTTGAAACATTCCCTAATTAATTCCAACTCTTTCTAAACTGGTTGTGATAAATATAAACTGTGCTGAGGAGATCATAATGTCAGTTCTGGCAAATCCATGGCACAGCCGGAGGTGAGACCCACACGCGAGGAAACTCACTTCCACCGGGTAATCAGCACCGGGTCGGTCCTGTTATTCTGATTGGACAACAGACATTGCATTAAAAATATGTAAGCGGTAGAGACCGTATATAAAAAATAGAATTCCAGAAATCTGCAGGCAGCCTCTTACTCTGAAATGAAATTGGTTGCCTGGCTCTAATGAAAGGTATTTAGCTGGCAGATCTGACTAATATTTATATTCTCCCAAGAAGCTTGGACTTACAGCAAAGTATTTGTCAATGCAGCTAAAAATGAAAAGAAAGTAGATTTAAGAGCACATAAAAGGGGTGGAGAGGTGAATTCTTCTAGACCATGCCTGTATTTCCTAGTTCCTAAACCTGGATGATAGGGCAATGTAACTGTTACAGCCGCCCTCTAAACGTCTGATTGGAGCCTCGGCTGGGGTGTGGTGTCGGAAAAGTCTCCCAGCCCCCGACTGACGCGAGGTTTTTACAACTACAGAGAAGGACACTTGAAATCCCACGCTTACTGTCATACGCTGTCCTTGCAACGCAAACAATAAACCCTTTAAGCCTAAGACTGAAGCTCACAAAGGAGTCACATAAATCAATTGACTTGCATCAAAATGGAAGCCAATCTATTAGAAGGATGTCGTTTCCTAGACTGGCTGGTGACCCCGGAGGTTTTCTCAGGTCCGAGTTTGGATCAGGGGGGTTGTTTTGAGGAAGAGGCTGCAGCAGGCATGTCAGAGCACAGCACGTATTTCAAATTCCCCCCTGTGCATTTTAAATGGGGACCGACGGGGAGGGGCGATGACTTCTCATGGGTGTTATCAGGATTGGGGCAGTTCGGGTTTGGCCGCTGCCTTCTTCCCCTTTGTTTTATTTCCTCCGTCAGCCTGTTTTTCACCTCAGTTTCAATAACAGTCTGGTAGGGAGTAGAGGACAGGGGACACTAGATGTCACCCTCTTTGACGTCACAAAGTGTCACATCACGCTTAGGGGACAGGAAGACTTCCACTAGTTATTAGGAAGTTAAACCACACCTTGGAGAAATGACTCATTGTAAAATGAAACAGCTGCATGTTCGCATCAAGAGCTTCAAAAACGATTCTCCAACATCAAAAAAATCTACAAACAATAAATGCCGGAGAGGGTGTGGAGAAAAGGGAACCCTCCTGCACTGTTGGTGGGAATGTAAATTGATACAGCCACTCTGGAGAACAGTATGGAGGTTCCTTAAAAAACTAACAATAGAACTACCATACGACCCAGCAATCCCACTACTGGGCATATACCCAGAGAAAACCATAATTCAAAAAGACACACGCACCCCAATGTTCCCAGCAGCACTATTTACAATAGCCAGGACATGGAAGCAACCTAAATGCCCATCGACAGATGAATGGATAAAGATGTGGTACATATATACAATGGAATATTACTCAGCTATAAAAAGGAACGAAAGTGGTCATTTGTAGAGACCTGGATGGACCTAGAGACTGTCATACAGAGTGAAGTAAGTCAGAAAGAGAAAAACAAATATCGTCTATTAACACATATATGTGGAATCTGAAAAAATTGGACAAACGATCTTATTTACGAAGCAGAAACAGAGACACAGACAAAGAGAACAAACGTATGGCTACCAAGGGGGAAGGGGGGGTGGGATGAATTGGGAGATTGGGATTGACGTATATACACTACGTACATATATACTATGTATAAAATAGATAACTAATGAGAACCTATTGTATAGCTCAGGGAACTCTACTCCATACTCTGTGGTGACCTAAATGGGAAGAAAATCCAAAAAAGATTATATACGTATAGCTGATTCATTTTGCTGTACAGCAGAAACTAACAATATTGTAAAGCAACTATACTCCAATAAAAATTTTTTAAAAAATTCTAAGATGGGTTTTTTTCAAGGGCAGAGATTCAATGCCTCCCATTTGCTCCCAGGCAGCCGGGATGGCCGGGCTCTGGTGCAAGTTTGGGCAGGCTTGACGTTTCCTCCCCATCACCTACTAGTGGGGGACCAGTGCAGGCTTCAGCAGGTCATGGGATTATTTTAGCCAGAAGGTGCTAGAAATATTAACAACAGATTTTATTTTTCTCTATTAGCTCAGGAAACTACAAATTACTGTTTGTCAGATGTTATTTGAGTGAAAGATGTAGAAATGTTCTTGGCGTGTGAGTACAGGAAAAAAATCTGGAGCTATTGGTAGAGCCTAATTTTATCTTTTAAAGTTGTGTTCTTGTGAATCCGTTGACGTGTTATTTATAACATGATGAGACTAGATGGTAAATGTTGAACAAGAAAAGCTTCCAGCTCTCCAGTAAAGCTATTTTATTCCACCGAGGAGAGAGGAAACCACTCTGGTCCCCTCCCCCTCCAACTCACTTTAGCTTCGATTAACTTCAACATTATTAAAGTTTAAGGACGACCGATTTACTCTACCATGTGTGCCTGTGTGCACGCGTGTGCAGGCATGCGCAGGTGCATGTGGGAGGGGGCAGAAGTGGGGCTCCTGCCCCCAGTTCTGTTTTCCTTTATGGAGTCGCCCTCCTGTGGCCACAGAAAATATTGCGCCATAAAAGACCATCTTGCCACGCGGACCTTTCTCCTTGAAGACCCTGGATAAGGAAAAATTCCCTCCAAACTGCACAGACACACGGGAATCTTCAGAAAATATTTGATGTGGGTTTTTTAAGTTGAGATGCTGAAGGGCTACATCACAGAAACCGCATCCTAAGCTGAATCTCCCAGAGCAGCGTCCGCAGGCGATGGATGGATAGATGGACGGATGGATGGATGGACTGATGGATGGATGGGGCCAGGGTGTGACCCAGACTGTGGCGGCCATGCCCCCAGCTCCTGCCCGGGCTCCTCCCAGCATGTCTGAGCCTCAGGCATCCTCCCTGTCTTACAGGACGCCAACCCCTGCACTGGGGCCACCGTAGCCCGCAAGACCAGATCCTTAGCTAGATGGACGGCGTCTGCAAAGACCCGATTTCCTCACAGGTTCCGGGCTGGGACGTGGACCCCCTTGCCGGGACGTGGGGTCTCCGGGAGTTGGGCAGCGGGGCCAGGCAGTCAGCTGTGGCCATGGGCTGCAGGATGCTCGTGGCCTGACTGGTCCCGTGCCCGGGCTGCTCTGCCCGGCGGTCGTCCTCGGTGCTGCCCCACATCCCAGTTCTCCCCCTGGACTCCTCTCCTGTGCAAGCGTCCTCCAGGCCTGCTCAGTGCCGCTCGAGGGTGGACGAGATGGTGGGGAGAGGGCATCTCTCGCAGCGTCCAAGGATGACGGCCGAGGAGAGGGGGCTGGGGGCAGGACTCGCACCTGGAGCCAGGGGTGAGCTGCCAGGTGACAGGTGGTCCTGTCAGGTGAGAGGTGATCCCTGTCAAGTGACAAATGATCCATCAATTGACAGGTGGCAACTTCAAGGCTGCCAGAAGACACAGATGGCGGCAGTCCTGAAGCAGCGGCCATTTCCTGCAAGAGCCAGCGGGCACCTGGGAAGTCACCCTGTCGCCCCCTGCCCCCCCCATCCCCGGTTCCTGCTGCGTCCGTGGTCCAAACTCAAGCCTGAGCTCAAAGTACCTGCTCTGACGTTGGGAGGGGCTTTTATGGGGCGAGCCTGCCCTGCCCACCATGGGCGGACGTGGTCCTCAGGGCAGGCCCATCGCTGGCCCATCGGCAGGCAGCATGAGCCTAGGGAGGTGGCAGAAGTCAGCCCAGCGCCTTCTCCTCCGGCCGGCCGTGTTCAGGCCAGGCCTGCTCTGCTGGGCTCAGTGCCGAGCGCAAACTCTGGTTGTCCTGGAAGCTGCCCCGACCTGGCTCCCCCACCCCACTGTCCCCCGTCCTACTTGGCCCAGACCCTCCTTCCCACAAGTTCTCACCTGGACCATCTGCCCGCCTCCACACACCGACACCCACCGACAACACTCCTTCAGCCCCCCGGCAGCAGATGCCCCTCCTCGGAACTCCTCTTGCATTGTCTGAGCCCCCTGCCGGGATGGGGCCTGAGAAGGCAGGACCGGGGTTGACTCCTCCTGCCTGTGGTCCCATCTGCAGGGCAGGCTGCAGCTCGTACAGCTGTGCCCCCAACAAGCCTGCACACGCCAGACGCATGACTGGTATGCCCTGGATGGATGGATGGATGGATGGATGATGGGTGGATGGATGATGGATGAATAATGGAAGGATGATGGATGGATGGATGGATGGATGGATGGATGGATGGATGGATGATGGATGGATGATGGGTGGATGGATGGATGATGGAAGGATGATGGATGGATGATGGATGGATGGATGATGGGTGGATGATGGGTGGATGGATGATGGATGGATGGATGATGGATGAATAATGGAAGGAAGATGGACGGATGGATGGATGATGGATGGATGATGGATGAATAATGGAAGGAACATGGACGGATGGATGGATGGATGATGGATGAATAATGGAAGGAAGATGGACGGATGGATGGATGATGGATGAATAATGGAAGGAAGATGGATGGATGGATGGATGATGGATGGATGATGGATGAATAATGGAAGGAACATGGACGGATGGATGGATGGATGATGGATGAATAATGGAAGGAAGATGGACGGATGGATGGATGATGGATGAATAATGGAAGGAAGATGGATGGATGGATGGATGATGGATGAATAATGGAAGGAACATGGACGGATGGATGGATGATGGATGGATGGATGATGGATGAATAATGGAAGGAAGATGGACGGATGGATGGATGATGGATGGATGATGGATGGATGGATGATGGATGGATGTAAGATGGATGATGGATGGATGGACGGATGGATGATGGATGGATGATAGATGGATGGATGGATGATGGGGGTGGGTGGGTGGACCAATCACCATTGGTGGCCTCTCCTCCACGACCAACGGCCGTGGGAATCTGGAAGGAGCTGGCGGCAGAAGCCGGCCCAGGAAGGAAGAAGGGCAGCCTTGGGCCTGGTCTCTGCTGGTCACTGGAAGTTAAGCCTGCAATTCCTCCCACCTGGGCTACTCTGGGTCACGGGAGAGGCCGTGTTGTCTTCTCATCCCATCCGTTCAGCCCTGTGAGCTTTTCCCAAAGGATTTTAACATCTCAGGGCCCTGATAACAAATGGACCTCCCTCTCACAGCACAGCACCCCAGCCCTCTGCGGTCTCTGCGGGGGACCATGGTGCCCTCCTGAGGAAGGCAGTCCACAGGCCAGAGCTTCCTGCGGCGTCTCTGCCTCAGTCTCTGTCTCTGTCACTCACACACACACACCAGGCCTAGCCCAGCACCCCAGAGTTACTCTGAGTCCTGGGATGACCCTTGGTTAAATGCACGTATCCCTCACAATCACCCAGAGCGCCCTGGGTTCTCTGGCCAAGTAGCCATTTAAACAGTGACTGGGTGGCCCTGGGTGACCAGGACGATGAATCTGCCCGTTCCTGAGAACGGCTTCAATGGACCAAACACAGGAAAGATATCTGAGACTAAAAAGAGAAAGTAACTGGTCACCTTGGGTGTCCGAGGAGGAAGTCAGAAAACAAGCATTATTCTGAGGTCTGAAAAATAGGGAAAAGACACCGCACTTATCAGGTCTTTTCTGTACAAACTGTACTTCAGGGTCCCAGAGTGGGCTCGGGAAAATCCGCCTTCATAGAATTCCAGCTGAGCACACAGAGGGAGACCGTGGTGGATACTCAGAGGCAAAAGGAGAGGATGTCCAGGCTTTGAAGGGAGGATCTGGACCAGACAGACCGACAGGTGCCACGTACTCTGTCCATTCATATATACACTGCATGTGATGAAGACTTCTCATCATAAAAGGTAAGAATGCAGAGTTAGGCAACATAACCACAAAGGAGGATGTGGTCTTGAGTGAAGCATGGTTTTAAAACATTATAAAAATCATTTTGAAAATGACTGGGAGTTTGGTGGCATTGGGGAATTACTGTTAATTTTCTGAGGTGTGATAATGGTATTGAGGTTGTGTAAAGAATGATATTTTTAGAGATGCATATGAAGTATTTAAGAACAAAGTGTTTGATTTACTTTAAAATGGTCTGCAAATCACACACCCACACACGACTGTCAAATCTAGCTACTTTTCTGTAGGAAAATCTCCCTACTACCAAGTTAAAAAAGTAAAAGCCGAATAGAACTCAGGATGCTCAGCTCCCTGGCAACTGGTACATGAGGTGCCTGGAGCCAGGCACACACCCCCGACACCCTGGCGAAGTTAGTCCTGAGCCCTTTTCACCCTCAAAGCACCCGAGTTGGGTTGATAAAGCCCAGGCCGCCTATCTGGGCGTCACCCAGTGGGGAGGCCTGGTGGGCGACATCACAGGCAGGGCAGGTGGCTCAAGACCCCCAGAACCACTCCCGCCCGGAAGGGAATCGTGAAGAGGTGACGATGCTTCGGGGAGGCTGTCTCCCCAGCCACCCTGAAGACAGGCGAGCTGGCCCAGCTTTGCACGAAACACCTCTGGTCTTGGCTGAGCACGACCAGGTGGGTCGGGGCATAAACCTCACGTCAAACAGACATAGCTCAGAGCCCACCTCTCCTCTCTCTGTGGACATCAGGGACCATATTTGACATCCTGGAGCCTGTGGTCTCCTTTGTAAAAGGACAAGGACACAGCCAGGCACCTGACGGCCAGGAGTCCAGAGCACCTGGGTGACACATCCCGGGGGCATCGCAGCGCCAGCCCTGGGAAGCCACACGCTCCCCCTCTGGGCGGGCGGACCCCGACCTGGGCTCAAGGGAGAACAAGGAAAGAGGCAGGGGCCTGGTGAGTGCCGCCCCAGCGACGGGCAGTGTTTCGGAGGCCTGGCCGGTGGACTGAGGGACTCACCGCTTCCCGCAGCCCCGCCCTCTCCTGCCAGGGTTTCTGCCAGGCCTGCCTCCACTCCAGACCCAGACGCCTGGCCGACACCCACGCACGACATCAGCTTTCTCAGGAACAGGCAGATTCATCGTCCTGGTCATCCAGGGCCACCCAGTCACTGTTTAAACGGCTACTTGGCCAGAGAACCAATAATTTCTAAGCCACAAGACTGAATCCTGTTTGTCCACTAAGAATGAATGCTGTTGATCAAGCGAAACCTATGAAAACCCCAGAGACAGAGGCAAGGAATCCGCTGACGCGGCGGCTGCCGACAGGCCCTGATGAGCAGCATCCGCCGCCTGGCGTCGGGGAGCCGCAGCGGCAGGGCCGCGCCAGGCGGGGAGGCACGCAGCACCGGGGTCTCCGCCACACCCAGCCCAGCGCCCGGCGCCCGCCATCCATCCACACCGGCTGCTGGGAACGCGGCCTCACCCGCCAACCTGCCCCCGCCCTGGGGCTCCGGTCAGAGTTGCTGGACCCGCTTGTCGATGACTCCACGTCTTCCTGGGGAAGAAGTCGGGAATTCGGATGAAACAAACACTGAGCCATTTTCTAACAAATATTCACGGCGTTGGGCTCAACCTGAGAAGCTGGGCGCCCGCCCGGCAGTGGGGTCCGAGGCAGCCGCCTGGTCCAGGTGCCGAGCTGGACTATGCCTCTGCCCTCACGTGGCCTCTACCAACAGCGGGTCTCTAGTTGGGCTGGGGGCCTCGGCCCCCGGCGGTAACCATGCCTGGTGAGACCTTAACACCCACCCCAGGGCCTGTCCTGCAGCCACCCAACACTGGGGCGCCTTTGGTGTCCACACCCATCACCCCCACCCCAGGCAGACTCAGCTGAGAGCCAGGTGGATGCAGCAGGTGTGGGGAGGTGCCCAGGTGGCCCAGGCACGGGCACGAGTGAACGGAAAACCCAGGGGGCCTCCGAGGGTGGTCAGTGGCAATGGGGCCCGTGCGAGCTGCAGGGGGCAGGGAGGCGGGCCCAGGAAGGGGCCTGGTGCCACACGTCCACCCAAAGCCACCTGGCTGCAGGCCCGGGACGCCCTCCCTGCCCGGCCTTGCTCAGCAGCTCCAGGTGGGCAGGGGGAAGTCAGGGGCCTGCCGTGAGGACCGCCCGAAACGGGGAGAAGGCGGCCTGAGGAGCCGCGCGCAGGCAGCAGGCACCGGGCAGGGGCCCCGAGCCACAGCCAGCAGGGGAGGCTCTGCCGGCTGGGCCCAGTCAAGAGCCCTGTGTCTCAGGCTCCTGCCAAGCCTCGGGCTTGCTTGGTGCCCGAGATGCTCCATAGGCCCGTCCACTCTGGCTGCCCCCTGTCCCCCAGACAACAGAACAGCCTTGCCAGGCACCGTGCGGGGCGGGAGCTGACACAGCACACGCCTCGCCAGAGGACGGGACGTTCCCCAAAAGGTCGGACCCTCTGCTGCTTACACATCAGGACGCAGGCCAGACGCGGCACAGCGGCAGCGACCCAAGTGTCCACCCCTCCAGGGACCGTGGTCACCCACCAGGGGATGTGATTCAGCCGAGAAATCTGACGCCCACGGCAACGTGGATGCTGGGTGAGTCAAGCCAGTCACAGGACAAACCCTGTGTGGCCCCACTCACATGAAGTCCTGGAGTCACCGAATCAGAGACAGAAGGAAGGACCTGGGCGGGGGGGGGGGGGCGGCAGGGGCAGGAGTCATGTTTCATGGGGACACAGTTTGGGAAGATTAGATAAAGTGCTGGAAATGATGGCGGTGATGCTGGCAGGACAGTGTGACCGTGCTGAATGCCCCTGGGCTGTACAATGAAAACTGGTTCAAATGCTCCATTTTATGTTCTCTGTATTTCACCAGGACTAAAAAACATGACATCTTAAGCAGCTCATGGCAGAGCTGTGGACGGGTGGTAACGGGGCCACGCCAGCCTCCCCGTGAGTTTTCTCCTCCAAAGGCCGGGGGCCTGGGCGCCCCCTCCTCAGCCTCTTCTTTCGTTCACTTCTTCAAAACACGCGTATTTAGCAGCCTCCCTACAAAGCACTGGGCTGGACGTTGGTGGCTGGGGAGGATCCCCAGGCCAGGCCCCCCCGTCTCCGCGGTAAAGGCAGGGCTGTCGTGGTCTCCAGTTGTTGGCCAAGGCCGGGGGCCTGGCGAGGGGAGGAGGCCAGCGGGTCCCGTGCATCTTCTGGACGCTCCAGGCTTCAACCCAAGCAGGAGCGGCTCCCGGGGGTGGGGGGAAGAGTCCCAAGGGACAGCCCCTCTCCGTGTGGCCAAAGGCCTCTGGGCAGGCCCTGCGGGGCGGGGGCCGGCAGCCCAGACCTCTGTGTGGGACCCGGGCCCCTGCTCTCAACCTGGGGTGACAGGCCTGCGGCGTCCCCGAAGCTCACGGCAGTCACCTGGCTGAGGACACCGGCTGCCTCCCCTGGACAGCCCGCAATCCCGGGGGTCTGTCCCCAGGTCCCAGGCCAGGCAAGCACAGCGGGCTCTGCAGAGGCCCAGCGGGAGGCGGGCCCCGGGGAAACCTGCCCCCGAGCGAGCCGGGCTCTTCCGTGAGGTGGCAGGGCGCCGAGGGCCGGGTGGACTGTCCTTGGGCCGAGGGAGCAGCCGCGGGGTAGGGGAGGGGCCCCCCAGAGAGCAGCGCGATGACAAGAAAACACCGAACCCTCCAGAACCCGGTCTCGTCTCTGCACACCAGGCGGGGGAAGAGCCCATCCACCAGCAGGACCAAGTGGGCCGCCACCCGCCCTCCTGGGCAGACGCAGCTCCGCAGCCGCCCTTCCCTCCGGCCCACCTGGAGCCAGGGCCGTCCACGGGGCTGCCCTGCCCGGCCCCTCCCGACCCCGGGCACCCGCGTCCCGCGGCCGGGCCTCCGTCAGCTCTTCCGTCCGCGAGGAGTGGGGCACACTGCCTCCTACGCGCAGGGGCGCCCCGCCGCACTTGTCTCCGGTGTGGTGGTCAGAGCTGCCCAGCTGCTCGGTGCCGGACGGAGGGGGCGGCGTGGCAGGGGCAGAGCCACAGCCCCAGCGGTCCTCGTCCACTCTGGCCCCAGGCCATCCTCAGGTTCCCAGGACGACACCTGTGAGGACCAGGGGGCGCTGCAGACTGGGACGCGCCCGGAGGGGTCCTCCAGGTGGGCAACTGCGGACCAAACGACCCGAAAGGATGGCCTCTGGGCGGCAGGCTCAGCTGGTGCGGGAGGAGGGAGGGGCCGGCGCCGGGGGAGGGGCAGTTTCTGCTCTACTTGGTGCAGAAGCTCCGCGGAAGCAACCAGCGGTGACCAGGACCACTGCGTGAGCAGAGACGTGCCCTGGCTCCCGAGCCGGCGAATCCTAGGTCTCCCTACTGTCAAACGACCTTCAAAATAAAACCTCATTTTGGCAAAAGTGAAAGAAAAAAAAAATCAGGCGTGATTATTAATGTTATATGGCCCACTTTTTGAAGGCTCCAAACAAGAGTTTGGAAGAGTTTCCCTGTGGATGTTTCCATAGCATTTTCCCGGTTCAATGCTGCCCCGTCAGATTGGGGACGGGACACGGCATGTCCTACGAAAGTGTATGCATTTCAAATTGAACGTTTCTTACGTGAGCTTTGCAGCCCTTAACCCTCCTAACACAGGGGAAGAGGTGGCTCCAGCCCCACAAGCTCTGTGCCCACCCCTGGGCTGGTTTGGTTCTGCCCCCTCTCCCCTCCCCTCTGAAGCGGGACCCACCTGTGGGCCTGCCCTCCAGGGGCCTCCCCTCTTCACTCAGGAGCGGCCTGCAGGGCAGGGCTGTGTGAAGACGGACGTGGGGTCCCCAGCAGCTTGATGACCACCGGGGCTCTGCCCCATGGCACGGACACTGTGTCCTATCCTGGGTGACCGGCCTTGAGGACCTGAAACCTTCCTCGCATTGGGCCGGCCCTCCCCCTGGGTCCCCACAGCAGGGAGGCTCTGGGCTGTGAGCGGCTGAGAAGAACCAAGTCAGGGCGTCGTGCGTGGTGGTCCCCCCTCGGAGAGGCTCCAACTCCTTGGAGTGACCCTCCTTTCACGGCCCCGGGACGTGACCGCTGTCCTCGGCCAAGACAGAGTCTGGAGGCATGCCTGGCTCGTCTCCGTGCTTCCCGTGGTGTCAGCAAGGCCGCTGGTTTCACACGTCGTACATTCAGGGGCGACGTCGTCTTTAAAACAACATTCCCACTCTACGATAATGCATCTCAGAATCTAGACCCTTGCCCCCAAAATACCACTTGATCTCTCATAACTGAAATGACAGAGAAGAACTGCTTTTCTTTTTAATTACTAATAACTGATGTTTATAGACGATGGCAAGTGAGTGTTAGTCAATAACGCTTACAGTTTATTTACGTGGGTAGCACTTAAAATCCGTTACGCTTTCATGGTTACATTGTCCACACTAAGCATCAAACACCAGTCCACTCTTCACCCAAGAGTCCACACCACCTTCCACTACAACCAGGTACACGGAGCAAACTGCACAGTCACCTGAGAACCACACGCGTCACACTCGCTCCCGGCGCCCAAGCCCGCGGCTCGGCCATGAAAGCTGTGCCCCCAGTGCCCGGACTCCCAACGCCGCTGGGTGAAAGCTGCTGGTGTTTGAAAATCCCATCCAAGCTTTTCACGATGCCCTCGGTGCCTGGGGGCAAAGGGCAAGGGGACTCAGGCGGGTGCAGGAGTGAGAGGAGGGGCCGTGACAGCAGGCGGGGAGGAGGTTAGGGGCCTCGGTCCTGCGGAGGAGTCGCTACCGGAAGCTGGGAGACCCCGGCCCAAGGGAAGCGATTCTTCTGAAAGAGCCGGTGCTAGAGCCCGCAACCAGCTCAGCGCCTGTGCTCAGTACCTCACGAGCTGCATGTGGGAGGGGCTTGTCTGCTTCCCCCCAGGCTGAGCCTAACCTAAGAGCCAGAGGTGCTACTACTGAACAGAATTTTGTAGACTCCCGTGTCCCTGCCAAAACAACTACGGATCCAAGGAAAGACGGGCTATTCGAGACGATTAGAATTAAAACCACCAACGTGAAGGGGCTCCACACCTCGAGCGGCCAGGTCACCGTGAAGGTCTGGCTCCCCGAAACTGAAGGGAAGGTCACCCGGGGCCAGGAGTCACCTTTACGTCGCCCTGTGCTACACACTCAGCGGAGGAGCGAAGGTCGTGTCGCGAGCATGCGCACGCCGTCGGGAGCGCCCCACGGCCAAAGCTGCAAGCATCTCCGCAGCTGTGCGCCAGGGAAGCAGGGCGGCCTCAGCCGCCGGGGGGATGCGCGGGCGCAGAGCCGGACAAGCAGGGACGGCCCCACGGCTCCGTGTTCCCGCCCCCCGGGCCCCGACCGGTGTGCCCCCCGCGTCCCCAGCGCCGAGCAGGTGTGGCGTCGGGGCGGCGGGGAAGCAGGCGCGGCAGCCGGCACGCGCACAGCCCCTCGGCCGGCCGCCCGCCGCTCCCTCGGCCCATCTACGGGCGGCTCTGGCTCGACTTCTTCTTCCTCGACTCCTCTCTCTGCTTCTGCTTCTTCCTCTTGCCGCCTTCTTTGAATCCTGAGGAAACAGGCGTGTGAAACACTGCAGAGGAGCAGCTGCGGCCCCACTAAGAGGCAGACGTGTCTCTAGATATCCCCCCGGTTAAAACCAACCAACCTCGCGATACAGTTACGTGTCCTCACTATCTGCTGCGTATCTAAGGCTCAACAAAAACATGGACAGGCTTAACACTTGGCGATGGAAACCTCTAACATGATCCGACCAGCATCCCAGCCCCGCGGAGGCTGCGGGCTCGCCCTCAGCCCGCCAAGCCAGCCCCGCGGGCCTGCCCATCATCTGTCCCCACGACCCAGCCCCAGGTCACCTGGAGACAAGGCAGGGCAGGCTCCGCCTCGGGGGATGGGCCTCCCCGGGGGCCCCTCTGCAGGGAGAAGCCCAGCTGTTACAGCGTCCGGGGCTCAACCCATGCCCCACTCCAACCTTTTCCCCTGTGCCGTGTGCTTGCCCGAAGCCGGGGGAGAAAGAGGCGGCGGGTGTGACCCGCTCACCCTCCTGAGGTTTTGTCCGAAGAACCAGAAGAGCTCCGGGTTATTTCTGCGAAAACAGCTCAGGACCTTGTGTCGCGTTAGTGCACATAGACGTGGGCGGAGGAGCGGGACGCTGAATTTGGTAACAGAAGATCGTTTGAACGGTCAGCCTAGAACCAGGCCGGGCCACTGCAGGCCTGTGACCTAATGCGCGTGGGCCCCTAAGCCTGCTGAAAAGAGCACATAAAAGCATCCTCGAGATTTTAAATTAGGAGGCAGGTGTCATTTTAGAACACAATCTCCTCTCCAGACGGAACCCAGACCCAGTCTGTTCACGACACGCATGTGTCCACACAGAACCACCCCTGGGTGGGCCGGGCCCGGGGGTCAGTTAGATGGGCGCCGACAGCCAACCGGGACCTGATCACGATGCCCGCTGCGGGACGGGGGGGAAGCTGAGGACACACACGTGCCTCCAACAGGACGAGGCTGCCGGGGCCTCCCAGCCTCACCACCGACTCAAACGCCCCTGGAATCCGCTCGCAGAGGGTGGAGGCTGGCGCAGTCCCCAGGGCTCTGCGGCCTGTGTCCTGCCTGCTCTCCCATCAGCACAGCCGTCCGGGTCATGTGCTGTACGGAAGTGGCCCTGACACGGGGGCCGCGGCAGGGGCCCTAAAGGTCCTCACGCCCAGCGTCCTCCTGCCTGACTCGGCTACCTACACAATAAGCCAAAAGGAAGAGAAACACCTGCTAACCCACCGCCAACGCACAGCAGCCCCGTCCCTGTGACCAGGCTGCTCCGGCCAGAAGTCGCTCCTCTCAGCTGTCCCTTTCACACTCGACCACAACGACCGACCGAGGGGGCCACGGGGGTGCTGGGACCCTCTCCTGCCTCATACTCAGGCCCCGGCCCCATCTCCACTCATGAATCCCCTAAGCCCGAAGGGGCCCCCGGGCACACACCGGGCAGAGCTGGGAAGTTAAAAGGATCAATGTTACCCTTTCATTTATGAATTTCTTCTTCACATTGAATAATTTTAATTTTCCTTTTTAACAGTTACACATTCTCGATAGACCTCCAGAGTGTGTGGAATCCATAAATGAAAAACACTAATCCTTTATCCACATCTCACCGTCTAATTTACGGGCTCCGAGAGGCGTGCGATGCGTCCTCTGAAATAAAGCCGGGGCGGTCACCCCGTCTCACAGCAGGTTAACAACACAGTGAATGCCGGCAAGAAGGCACCATCGGGCTGAACACAGAACTCCCCCCGCAGACGGGCCAAGGCTCCCCCAGCCACACCCTGACCCTGAACCACACAGGCCGCACCGTCAACACGGGAGATCCTCCCAGGAGCAATCAAGCCCATGTTCTGAGACCTGAGCGCATCGCAAGCAAGAGCTCGTTTTTAGCCTAAAATCATCAGAACCCGCCAGGCCACTGCCCACCCCGCCAGCCCCGGGGGCACCTAGCCCGCCGATTGCTCAAACGGCTGAAGCACCAAGTGGGGACACCGGACACTTTGTAGAGAACCAAGCCCTTCACCACATGCTTCTAAGAAAGCTGCCCGCGATGTGAAAGCCTGGCAGGAAGTCACCGCGGGGGCCTCCAGACCACGCAGAGCGCATCCGCTGGAGGGGCAGGCGTGGCGGGCAGGACGGGGGCGGCGGGAGCGGCCCGGCAGGTGCCCATCACTCTGCTCCCTGGAGGCCCTGACCCACTGGGCACCTAGCTTTGCCCTGTTACCCCGGTGGCCTTTTCCGCTGTCCCAGTTTTGGAGTCTTCCTCCGGAACAGCTCTGTCATCTCTCGATAAGAAGTCAAATGAGCTCACTATAGTCATGTAAAAAGCATATCTTTAATTCTTGTGGTGATTCATTCTGACACTCTTTTGAAGGCCTCGTAGCTTGATTTGAAAGAAGGAAACAAACCACACACACAAAAAAAGTGTGCTCCGCAGCGCCCAGCACCTGCCAGGCCGAGCCCTGGCCGCCCGACATCGCTGTGGAGCACGGGCAGGAAGAAGCATTCGGCAAAAGCACAAGGCCATTGCTCGCCCTCGTGTGTAAGCATGTGCGGAGCTCATAAGTCAACAGTTTCCCCACCTGGAAACAACACCTGGGAGGGACCTGACGGTAAAAACTGACAAAGCACAAGATTTCACAAAGAATTATTATTTTCTGATGATTCCCCAGCAGTGGCTACTCTCCTTCCGTCCACAGCCCTGGTCTCTGGTGCTCAGAGGCAGCACGGGCTTCGCTGTGACCCCAGGCCCACTTCCAGTTCAGGAAGCCAGCTAGATGCCTAAACAAGGCTCCTCCAGGCAGGTCTGAGCCCGCACGCCTCACTCTTGGGAACTGGGATATTCCCACCCAGCTTAGACACCCAGGTTTATGGTCACCTTCCAACCAAAGGGACAGCCCGTAAAGTCCCTGTTCAAATGGTATTTGTTCAGGGAAACTGAATCTACAGCCCTGCCCCTCGCCAAGTCCAGCCAACCAGTGGTCAGGACCAGGAGGTGACGATAAATCTGGGGAAAACATCCACACGCCCATTCAAGGCAGAACAAGTTTCTTCTAAATTCGCACAGCCCTTCCACTTACAATCACCTCTATTTTTCTTTCAATTACCCAGGAAGAGGCTAACGCTCCCAGATGGCCCATGTGCCTTGGGTGGCACTGCTCTCTGGCAGCCGGTGGCCAGGTCCGCGCAGTCCCGCGGGGCTCTGCACCCTTGCTCAGAGCCCAGGACACCCGCCTTCCGGTGGGTGGATGGGACAAATCCCCTGTCCTCCTCAAGACCCAAGCACACACCCTGCTCCACATGAAAAGGGCCAGAAGGTGACTGAAGGAACAGAGCTCCCAATAGAAAGTTCTGGGAGAAGAAAGGGATAGACCTCATCCTTTCAGTTCCCTGCGCAGACGATGCTTTCTTGCCCTAGGTTCACAGAAGTAACCTCACGACGTACACTGAGACGTCACCCTGAAACAAGGGACCAAGGATCCATCTCTTCCTCCACATAACCTGCTGTGGTCAACCTGGCGACTTCCAGTGCTGAGAACCAAGACGGGCACAAACGCTTCAAACCGATGAGTAATTCAAACTAGATTTATATCGGCTTTTAGACCCAGCCAGAGTCAGCCTGCATGCACAGCCATGCCGTCAGAAGTAATCCAGAACCTTCTACAGGGAACACACTTCAAAGACCCATCTGGGCTAAGAAATTACAGGTCAAGAAGCTGGAACAGGGCAGAGCGGGGTCTGGAGAAAGAGGGTCACGAAGCCTCAGTGCATCCAGAGGTGGGACACCTCCCCTGGGGTAAGGGTGGGTCAGCACCCATCCACCTGACCACAGGACCCCTGGGGGCGGGTGTCAGGTTCTGCCTGTAACTCAACAGCAAGGCAGGGAGGCATGGCTGAAGCCGCAGGGCCCCCAGGAGAGGCTGGGCGGGCGGCCACTCTGCGGGACCAGACCCCCAGCATGAAGTTGAAAGTTACACAAAGGGGCTCAGCTGCTGCTCAAGACAACACACGGTATGCCGTGGTGGGAGACCAGCACCCCGCTTTAGTGTGGGCTCCACGCGGCCTCACCCCACCCGCCCACCCGTCCGTCAGGCCACGACGCAGCAACACAGGTGCCATCTCGGTCCTCGGGGGCCCCGGGAAGGCTGGGAGGCAGCCCCGCGGGGAGGCTCTGCGGCGGACCCCCCGTGCACACCTGCGGGGAACGCGGCCGGGGGCTCCCAGCTGCTGCCGGCCCGGTGCCGGCCTGGCTCGTCCTCGTCCTCACCCGGGGGGTGGGGCGTGTGTTTGGGCACAGAGGCTGGCCGGTGGGACTTCAGAGGGCGGGCACTGGTGCTGGCGGGCTGGGCGGGCAGCGCGTGCTGGCCTCGTCGCCGGCACTCTTCCGCGAAGGCGTCCTCGTCGGCCACACCTGAAAGCACAGGATGGAGACGGGCATGAGCCGTGCGGCGGGAGGTCCTGGAGCGGGAGGAGGAGGCCCTCATCTCGCGCCGGGCCGGCTCGAGCAGGGCCTCAACCGGATCTTCCGAGAGAGAACAGAGGAAACCAAAGTAGCCCCCAGGGGAGCGGCAGCGCATCCTGAAAGCACACCCGACCTTCAAGAGTGAGGGCGGGGCCCCCGTGACAAATTCACCCTCAGAATCGGCACAAGGGTGTCACCCCGGAGGAGTGGGCTCCGGGCCAGCCATCGGTCTCTCTCGCAGCTGCAATGCCAGGACCTGCACTAGACCTGCGGTGATGGAGGCGGCGGCCACCCGGCTTCCCGCCCGCTCGTGCCAGAGGGCGGCTCCGAGCTCTGGGCCGGGGACCCGCACGCACGGTCACCTGTCACCGGACGCACAGCCAAGAACATTTCTCGTTGCTCTCCAGGTTGTGTTTCTCTTGGTGTTTTCAAAAACATAAGGTTTGCACATTAGGTGGATACTAGCAATAAAATTAAGAAACGAATGATAATAGTCACCGAATAACTTCAAATTTCATTCTCTGGGGGGTTTTAGATCAGCAGTCACGCGGGGGGTTGGCGGGGCCTAAGGGAAAGGCTGTCAGAAACCCAGTAACAACGCAGGACACAACCCATCTGATGTGAGCAGTGACACCAGGCGGTAGCCTTCCTGTGCCTCAACAACCCTGGCTCCCTGGACGGTGAGTGGGCCCGTCACCCAAACCGCGACGTCCAGGGCGCACACCGCTGAGCCCCAAGCAGGCGACAGCCAGTGTGACCCGAGGCGCTCGCCCACTCGAGCTCTTCCCCAGGCAGACCCTCCCTCCATCGCTGCCGGCCCCGCCCACCCCGCCAACACGGAGGACGACGGGCCTGCAAAGATGCTCCCTGTAACGAAGACCTGCTCTCTCAGGGGGGTGCGCGATTACAATCCTTTCCGCACCATTTACAAGTCCCCGAGCGCCAGGTTCAGTGCTGGAAACAGGCGGGCGGCCTCCCCTCCATTTCCTCCAGACGCCTGAGCTCAAGTACTGGCCCCAACCCGCTCTCACCGCCCCCGCGCTCACCGCACCCCCGCTCACCGCACCCCCGCTCACCGCCCCCGAGCTCACCGCACCCTGCTCACCACACCCCACTCACTGACCCCCCGCTCACCGCCCCCGAGCTCACCGCACCCCACTCACCACACCCCACTCACTGCCCCCGCGCTCACCGCCCCCGAGCTCACCGCACCCCGCTCACCACACCCCACTCACTGACCCCCCCCCGCTCACCGCACCCCGCTCACCGCCCCCCCGCTCACCGCACCCCCGCCGCCCCCGCTCCGCAGAGGATACCTCCTCTGACACCGCAAAGAAATATGGTGACCTCGGGAGGCCTAGCACCCGGGCGTGCATTTTAAGGCTCTCCACGCCCTGCAGGGCCTCTGACATTCCCAGCACGGGCTCGGCAGGGCGCCCTGGGCTCATGGTCTCTCCCAACAGCACATCCCCTCCCTCCAAGAGACATGCGTGAGCCGCTTGTGCCGCCAGCTAACCAAGCGCTCGGAGAGAGCACCTAGCGGTCGGCGCACGTGGCCTTGACCACCGTCACACCAGATGCCACCCCTAGCAGTCCCCTGAGGACCTATGGCCACCGTCACGGCGGCTTCTCAGAGTCAAACGGACCGCCGAGCTGAGGAAGCAGGCCCTGGGCGCGGCCGTCACAGCTGCTCCCCGTCCCCCGAGCAGGGGCGCCCCTGTGCCCGCTGAGGGGGGTCGTCAGGCACCGACTGGACGCAGGCTTCACGCGAGAGCAGGGCGCTCCCAGAACACGCCTGTCTGGAGGAGGGACGTGCGCGAGCGAGGGTCCCAGGGCAGGGCCACTCCACCCCCCGGGGGCTCTGCGGGGTCGAAACGCAGATATGACTCCCAAATCCACGGAGCCCTCCCAGGGCAGGGGGCCCCACGGGGCCGCGGCTAATACACCACCACCACGGCGACTTGATCTCAGAATCCTCACTGGACGCGGTAGGCGGGGGAGCGTGGGCAGCCCCAGCATGGCCGCAGGGTCGTGCAGGCTCGCGGCCCCTGCGGTCAGGGAGCTCGGCACCCAGCAGCCCAGGCACAGGCTCGGCTTGTCTCCACCTGGGGAGGCGGCGGCAGCCTGGGTGGGCCTCCGGGGTGAGCAGCCGGCCCTTCCCCGGCTCCAGACGCAACCGCGCCCGGTGGTTGATGTGACCTTAAGGATGGCACGTCGCCCACAGGTGTACCCTGAGCATCCCAGGTGCTGGACGACACACAGCAGCGTGTTCGCTCTGAGTGCCCGCGTGACCGCGACGGGCCTGGACGTGGTGGTGGGGGCGTCCCAGGAGGTCCGGGCACCCTGGGGGCCAGCCCGCCGCTGTGTTACTCACCTCAGGTCAGCTCAAACCCACTGGGTCCCTGTCGGCCGCACAGAAGAGGCGGTGCTCCCCCTGCCCCATTCCGCTCAGGGAAGCCCCACCTGCAGGACCGCACGGCCGTGGGCACAGACGACACTTACCTGCCAGGCCGGGCGCGGGAGGCCCGGTGAACGGACAGCGCCGGCTGTGTCCCGCGCACGGCATGGTCGCCTGCTCTGCTCCCTGACAGTCTTCAGTGGCGCCAGCGCACAGGCCGGGAGGCTCCCGTAGGAGCCGCATCCACCCGGCGTGCCCCCTCAGCCGTGCTGTCACCCCGGGCCCCGGCCGCACACACCAGCCCGTCCCCAGGCCCCGGCCACCCCAGCCCTCAGGGCCGCTGGGCACGCTCTGCGTCTGCCGTCTGGTTAGAGGATGAAACGGTCTCTGTCTCTAAGACGTTACTCCTGGCGTTCCGGAACAAATCCCAGGACACCACGCAGAACGCACTCCAGGCCTTCAGGGTCTGGTGACCTCCCCGAAGACCGGGACCCACTGTGGGCAAAGGCGGGGACACTCTTGGGTCCTGGGGACCCCCTCCCCTGGCAGCCGTGCTTCTGCCTTGTCCCCTCCCGCCCCGGGCACGGCCGGCTCTGGCGAGGGGCTTGCGCTGACCTGGTTGGCCCCCTGCACCCTCCTCCCGGGCTAATCCTGGCACCCTCCCACTTCCGGCCTTGCTTCTGTGAAGCCCCCTCCCTGCGGGCCCGGCCGCACCGTCTCTGGACCAGGCATTGTCCAGGGGTGGACGCAGGGGCCACAGCTGAGAGCCGGACTCTCGGGCTTGGGCTCCGAGGCGAGCCCTTCAGAAGCTGCGACGGACACGCAGCTGGCGCCACTGTCCCACGAGCTGGCCCTCGTAGACACCGTCACCTCTGTGCCCCCAGGCCCCCCCTCCAACATCATGAGCCCCAGAGGCCCTGGGGTCTGGAGCACGATGATCAAGCCACAGACCCCACAAGGTTCCCCATAAAGCTCTTCCATGTCTCAAGTACCAGGAAAAGGATTTGGGGAAAAGAAAGGTGGATGTTGAGAAGCTTATCTGAATACTTCTGCTGGACACTTTCTGGAAGGAATCCCTCGACGTGTTCATTCAGGCGTTCATTTTGAACCCACTGCACCACACGCACAATAACAGCAGGCACTGACAGACTGACAGGAAAGGAGGCCACCACACCCAGAAGTGCAACCAGCTGTGGGCGACACAGGACCCCCTTGTCTGAGAAGACGACCCGCTGCTGCTGCTGGTCTGAATAAGGACCATCAGCAGTCAACTCCTGCCACTTCAAGCGTTCAAGCCGGTGCCTCCCCTGCAGGGGCCTGGCCTCACTGCACACATGGGGGGAGTGAGCGGACCTGTGCTGCTCGCTGCGTCCCACGGCTCCTGAGCAAGAGAGACGAGAAGCCGAGGGGCACGGGAGGCTCGGCAGACGTGCGGCATGCGAAGGAGAGCGGGCAGCCCCGGAGGGCAGGGAAGGAGGCCATCCTGCCCCGACGCCAGCCCCCCCGTTTTCCCCAGGCCCAGCTGACGTCTCAGAACCGACACAGGCCTCTATCGGGTCTCCCCGCGCCGCAGCCCGGCTCGCCCCAGGAGCTGACCTAACTGCTCCAGGATGCAGATGGCAGAGGTCTGTAAACGGCCCCCAGCGACTGTCGTGTGCACCCTGAAGCCAGGCCCCGGAGACGCCCCTCGGGCCTGTTCAAGGGCAGGTTTGTCCAGGGCAGAGGCAGCTCTGCCTTCAGGGCAGACGGGGCCGCGGGATGCCAGTACCCTGCCCTCCCCTGCCCAGCACCTGGGTGGAGGCGGAGCCCCTCCCCCGGAGGGCAGGCGTCTCAAGCGGACGTGAGAGGCCCCGGGAAAAGCAGCACCGGGAACTCCCGAGACAGACGCAGGAAGAGCTGACGCCTGGGCGAGGGCTGCACAGAGGCCTTGCTGGCGGCCTCCCCTGCACCCGCTCTGACGGCTCCAGTGTGTCCCAGTCTGTTCCAGGGCTTCCCCGTCGTGCCGCCTGGGGCTCCTCGTTCTCACAGCGTCCCTCACCCCCCAAGTCCTCCCACAAGACCCACCCCAGCTCCAAGGGCTGCGTCCGTCCTGCGTCGGGGGCCCAGGGGGCTGGACCACGTGACCCGCGACAAGGACCCACCAGGCCTCCCCCTGAAAGCAGCGCAGAGCCCAGGATCTCCCACCCCTGCAGGTGTGGGCGCGCAGAGGACCCAGCCGGCCTGTGCCACCTTCTGCCCTCAGACCCCCTTCCTCCCCGGCCCCCAGCAAGCCACCCTCGGCTGTGGGACATAACCGCTGAAGCAGCGCAGACACCTCGAGCCTCGAGGGCGTGGCGGGGAGGCCGGGCCTCGAGTGAGGGGGTCCTGGAGGCGGAGAGGGAAGAGGCGGCCCGTCCTCTGAGGCCCAGCCGCCCTGGCTAAGCATGTGGGGCCCTGATTTCAGACAGCAGGAGGGAGGGACACACGCCACCAGCCCAGCTCCATCCCAGGTTGAGGATGGGCTGTGAGTCCAGCTGCGTGAGGAGACACCGCCGCCCCTAAGCCCCGTCGCCAAAACAACTCCTGAGCCTGTGGTTCCCGACGCGGAGAGGAAGGTTCCCTGATGGTGTCCAGCACGGTGGACGCTGCCCGGGAGGCCCACAGAGGCTCTCCTCAGCCAGACACTCTTCCCTAAAGACAGGATCCCTCCGACACCCGGACGACAGCCCAGGTGCCTCCACCACCACCCGCCCCAGAAAACGCCTGCAGCCAAAGCTCCTCCACTTTAAAGAAGGAGCCTTGGGCTCTGCAATGCTCACTTGCTGAACTCAGCATCGGCCGGCACCCACTTTCAGGGAGGGGGGGGACCTTAGCACTCACAGGACCCCCCGTGCCTCCAGACCCCCCAGGCCCCATGTGGATGGTGGGGTGGGCGTCCCAGGGCTGGCTCTCCTCTGAACAAAAACCTTCTCCAAAAAAAGTGCGCTGCCCACCAAGGGTCATGGGACGCAAAGTGCCACCACACGGCAGACGCTTTGAGTCAGTCAGAAGAGGTGACAGTGATGTCCAGCACCTGGTAAGGACAGGAGGACGCGCCCCCCTCATGAGGAGAGAAGGCCCCCACGCGGGCCACCGCCCCCGCCCTCACAGATCCACGTGGGGCCTCTCCGTACAACCTGAACTTCCAGGAGTTAACACCAGGAAGTGATGACCGCCACTCCCATCCCATCCCCCCACTCCCAACATCACACCTTCTGAAAGCCAACCACATTTTGGGCTTCTTTCTACAGCCTTTTCCAAAATTTCCATACGTTTCTGTTAACTGCTGAAACATTCCTCTTCTACGGAAACTCACTAATTGTTTCAGCAATTTACTATATAAAGGCAAAACACATTACTTGAAGAAAAATAAATAAGTCACATCCATTCTTACAACCCAAACAGAATTTACTGTTCTGGCATAATTTCCGCTAACCTCTTCCTCTGCAGAAATTAGCTATTAATGCACATGAATTCACTAAAGTTTACGTGGGATACAATTCAAGCATCCTTTTCATTTGGGAAACAGAAAACATCCTGCCTTCTAGCACCAAGTTAGATACAATTTCAAAACAAACCACAACCTGCCAGTGCCCCTGTGCCCAAGCTCACTGAAGTCACCAAGGAACTATGAGGGGAATGTCCCAGCCGCTGTCCCATGTGCACAACCACCAACCCAAATGCTCCACTTCTTTCCCCAAATGGAGTCCGAATATGCAGTAGGAATCTGGCTGATAACATGCAAATGAAAGCCAACTTCCTTATATAAAAACAGAATCACTTGTTTCCAAATACGTACAATCCAAAAGGCCTCGGTTGTGGCTGCTGTTTTCTTTCTCTGAGGGGTCGGGGCAGGGGTTAATCCCATACTTCTTCCTATCATGCATACCACGGACACAAATGTAGATGACTCAGACATCCAAAAATGCATCACTGGCCCAAGAGAGGATTCAAATATTTAGGGCCTGATAAGTGCCTGGCACATGTGATGCTGCTTTGCTCTCAGGGACTCAGTGCTGGACACACGCAAACAGAAAGGCATGACAGGACGAGGCCCACGCAGATCAACGGCCAGAGGACGCAGAGACAAAAGCAAGGGCAGAGGCGAGGAAGAGCAGGCGTGCCGTTCCCAGGATGGGGAGGAAAGCAAGGCACGGAAGCAGGCGGGGAAACCTCGGGAGGCGGCACAGACCACGATGTGACTTGAGTGCGGCAGGGCAGGCGTCAAGGATGGGACAGGAGGCAGGAAGAGCGGGCACACGGCCAAGTCTAAAGCACCTCGCAGGCGATTCTAAGCAGGCAGCGACTTAATTTTCGCTGCCAGATTGCGGGCAGGCGACACGGTGACGATGCATGAGACTGACCATCAGATGGACCGAGAAGGCGGTCACGTGAAGGGGGACCGAGTCAGGAGGGGCCCAGGCTCTGGCAGGAGGTGGGCGGTGGTGCTGGCTGCAGCTGTGTGGACACGGGAGGAACACGGACC
Source organism: Eubalaena glacialis (assembly GCF_028564815.1). Classification (NCBI taxonomy): domain Eukaryota; kingdom Metazoa; phylum Chordata; class Mammalia; order Artiodactyla; family Balaenidae; genus Eubalaena; species Eubalaena glacialis. The sequence continues at coordinate 128,327,548 of NC_083723.1, read as the reverse complement.
GAGGGTAAAGGTCAAGGAGACAACAACAGGAACTCTCCTGTCCGAGCCCCTCTGAACTTAAGTCCTGCACAGAATCCACACCAAGGGTCAAAAGCTCCTGTGAAGGGCCGGTGGGCTTGGCCTCCCCACCAGCACCACAGCTTAGAGCGTCCTTCGTGTTACCACCACAGAGGGCGGAGCCCCTTAACCTGCCCTGAGGCACCCGCCAGCCCCGCAAGCGCCCGCCTCTCGCGGTGGGTTAAGGCATCGCTCGTTTGTCTGCGGAGACAGCTGTGGGGCAGGGCAGCTCAGCAACCTGCTCCTGGGGGGGGGGCGTAGTTCCTGACCCACCACAGCACCCCGGGATGGAGGGCATGGCCAGGCTCGGGCGGATGGGGCCCCGCACTCACCCGGAAAGTAGGGGTGTCACAGCTCTGGCCAACAGCGCCTGGAGCTCAGATCTCACCACCACACACCCCCGGGGGTTGTACGCTTTGAGAACAATCACGACATGGAAACCCAGGGAGGCAGAGGCACAGCCAGCCACCGTCCCGGCCTCCCGACCCCGGCACGTCACTCTGCTCTCGCGTAGGCGGCCTCAGGTCGGGCCCCAGTACCCTGCCCTCAGGAGCCGCAGAGCCCCAGGCCCCACTCCTCCAGCGGAGACCACTGTCTCTGGGGCCACGTGCCCGCTTGGCTGAAAAGGGCCCCGAGAGAAGCAGGGTGAGGGTCAGGATCTACGGAGAGGAAGGAGGGGGCGAGGGCTGTGTGCTGTCGGGGGCACTCCTACCACCCGCTCCATAAAGGACAAAGCAACGCTCTGATGCCCTGAGCACCCGTGCGACACAGGCCAGCCCTGAGGGGCGAGCCACCCAGCTTTCCTGCTCAGCCCTCACTCAGGCTGCAGGGACCGGACCGCGCAGCTGAAGCACGACTTCCATCAAGATGACCAAAGGGGCTTCCCTGGCGGCGCAGTGGTTAGGAATCCTCCTGCCGATGCAGGGGACACGGGTTCCAGCCCTGGTCCAGGAAGATCCCACGTGCCGCGGAGCAACTAAGCCCGTGAGCCACAACGACTGAGTAGAGCCCGCAAGCCACAACTACTGAGCCCACATGCCACAACTAATGAAGCCCACGCGCCTAGAGCCCGTGCTCCGCAACAAGAGAAACCACCGCAACGAGAAGCCCATGCACCGCTACAGAGAGTAGCCCCCACTCGCCGCAACTAGAGAAAGCCCGCACGCAGCAACGAAGACCCAACGCAGCCAAAAACAAAAACAAAAAAAATGACCGAAAGCTGTCGTAATAAACAGTAACTGAAATAAGTCATCAAAAAGAATAAACATTCTAATTTTGGTAGGATCTTATATTCACAAAATCTTATTTTCCTAAAGACACAGTTTAATCCACATAAAAATCTCGAGTGATTCTAGTTTCTTCTCGATATTGACATCTGTAAAGACTTATTAAAAAACCATATTATGTAGACTAAGCGGCCATGTGTCATGAACTCGCAGTTGTTTCATCAAAGCACTCCACCAGTGGACACCACATGACAGAGTGCAACCCGGGCCGAAAAGAAGACCCAAAGGACAAGAGAACACAAGTCCTGAACAGTCGCGTGTTGAATGAGATTTAGTAGGTATTAACATTGGCAAGAAATCTGGGAGAAAGAAATGTGTTTTTAACACATACAAACGTTCCAAGTAAATTAAAGAAGCAAACATACAAGTGAAAGTACATGAAAAAAATATGAAAATTTTTTAGTTGTGGAACATGTAGGACATTAAACAAAAAGCCACCCCAAAAGCCACACAGTACGTCAAATGAACATATGACAACTGAAAAGGAAAATCACTTTAACAGAGCAGGCAAAGGACTCATAAACAATGATGTAACACGGGCCTGTGAAATCAGGGAACCACCGCAGAAAAACAGGGATACCCGCCAACACCAACCAAGAGGCTCCACCTCATCCAGAAACCAGAAACATGAATTTTAACAACTGTTAACAGACAGTATTAACAAGTACGCTGGTAGGCACATACTCTTGGTGGAAAGTAACTTATGACTACCAGCTTTAAATGCACACAGTTCTCCCCCCGACTGTTCAACCTCCTCTAGGCCCCCGACCCAACAGAGCCACTCATACAAGGACACGCACGCCACCCAGACACCTCAACGATCACAGGAACAAAGGGACGCCGAGGCTCCCGGGCTGCACAGGACTCTCAGGCCAGAGCTGCGACGGGCGCCAGCAGCCCCAAGCCCAGACCACGGGCTGCACGGCTGCCCCAGCCAGGCACACACGACCACAGCCATTCCAGAGGCAGCGGGAACCCAGACCCTGCCCGGCAGGTGGCCAGCAGCCAGTTCCTGGCCTCCACAGGAACCTTCCGCCACGCTCCTCAAACACACGAGCACGGGTCAACTGTGCACGGACCCCTCAGGCAGCCCACGGAAAGGCGAAGCACAGACGTCACGCGCGGAGAGCACCTCGCCTGCCCGTCCGGTTCGGGATCCCGTGCTATCAGAGCCCTGGCGTCACCTCCAGCACGCCGGTGTGTCAGGTGAAAGCCCTCGGCCTGGGCTTGGGGCCGAGAGCAGCAAGCACAGCCCGGCAGCCCAGCTGGGCGAAGGCTCTGGGTGCCTCCTCACTGCCGCTGACTGAGGGGCGGTGGAGGGGAAAATGTTCCCCCGAAGTGGAAAGACGGCAGCAGGAAAGGGTAACTCTTCCCTCGAAGCAAATGCAAACCAGAGGAAGAGGGAGCTGTAAAGCCCAGTGGACAAAGGGGCTCACCAGGAAGCTCGGGGGTCTGGTTGCACTGGGCTGAGAGGGGCACAGCCGCATCCCGTGGGTGGTCCCCATCTCCCCCCTTGTGCAATCACAGGGGTGTATTTATCATCTCTTTGGTAAATGCAAGATTTTTTTAGGACCTCCAGAAACATTTTTAATTAGGAGGAAATCCCACGTCATCCCATTTTTAAGTACAGACGACTTGAAGAGGGGAAATCGTTTGGCAGTATTTTTTTGGTACAACCAGAAAAGAGTGGTTTCTGAATGGGTCTCAGCTAACACTCCAAAGATGCTGGGTGTGGTCTTTGTACGCTGTAGTACACGCCATATCACACGGCAACTGAATATAACCCACTCACACAGTTCACGTGTCTTGAATATCTTAAATGACTTCTATTCCCCGCTGACTTCTACCTGATGCTGGCCGTCCCAGTCAGAACTCAGTGCCCTCGGACACCTGTGCTGGTCGTCGTCCAACCAGGTTCCCTAGTGAGTCGGCTAACATATGTATGTATGTAGGTACAGTGCGTATGATAGTAACTTGTGCAACAGTGGAACTCGGGGTGTAACAGCTTGCCCACATGTGAAGATACTGGTACTTGATACCCTCTTAAGGAAATGCTACCTCCAGAATTTAAGCTGGAAAGTCACCGGAATTACTGTTTCAAGAAGAATAATATCTACACGACTTTTTAGATTTTTGGTACATACATTAAGAACTGTATGCAAACTGGAATGTCCTGTGTACTGATCCTCAAAACAACCAATACATCTCAATTATTGAAAAAAAATTAGGGGAACAAACCTAATATTAGTCTCTGAAGACTGTGGTCACGCTGCGCCCGCCCGCTGCGCCACCTGGGGTGGAGAGATGGCCACCAGAACGTTGGGACGGCCCCTGGAAGGACCAAAGTCTGACCACTACTTCCAGGAAGGCCTCAAAGAGGCCACCTCTCCCTCCCGGCTTCACCGCCTGCAGTACTCTCACGCACGTCACGCACAGCGGGCTCACGCTGCCGTCCAGCTGAGTGGAGCTCCGCAAGGGCAGGGAACTCCCCGCATCACACGGTAAGCAAATGTGGTCTTCTCTACGAGACAACGGGAGAAAGAATGCAACACTGCTTCTGCTACAGCATGCCCAGCTCTGGGTCCTACAGCCCTGGGACATGCTCCAGGTAAGAAAGTCCTGTTCTCGTGATGTCCTACCAATGCCTTGAATGCCTTTGGGGACCAGGACAGGACAAGGGAAGGGGTGGGGAGAACAGCACGATCCTGCTGTGCTCTGTGTTCCTTTCAAGAAGCAAATCAACCCTATTGGGATAGAAAAGGACAAGTAATAAGCTGCTACACTTACTAGACTGTGAAACTTACCACCACCGTGGACTATTCGTGGCCCAAAGAACAAAGAAATGTCATCAACCAAGAAGCACCCCCCAATTCCTCCCAAACCAGACCTGGTGGTTACGCGGTACACTCGGACTGGGAGATACGGTGCTCCCAGGCTCAAAGGGCAGCATTCCAGGGGCACGGTGGAAATGAGTGCCATGGGATGATTTATACAACAGATACTTAGGGAATGCTTCCAGCACCACAGGCTAGGGAGAAGCAGCAAGAAAATGGGCAAATCCTGCCCTCGTGGGGTCTGTATTCCTATGGAGGTGGGACTGCAGAAGAGGAGTCTTTGTTCCCTGAATGCTGGGGTCAGAGGGAAAAGGAGAAATAGTCATGGCTCTCCACAAAGTGCAGAACTCACCCAGGTCCAAAACCTCAGTTAATGCCTTTGTATGTAGTTTGGTAAGAACAACTTACAGAGTGCACGAACCAAGGAGCAAAGATTCACCTAGCAAAGAGCAAGCACCGGGTCTTCTGATGCCCAATTCCACTTCTAACAAACAAGACTCTCTCCAAAGTCCCAGCCAGGTCTAGTCTTTGGAAATCCATGATCACCATGATTTCTAGATTTCTGACTGACAGAGAAATAGCTGTTGTAACCTTCCCTCCTCTGACCTTTTCAAGTAGCAAGACGAAATAACTTAGTCACCAAAAAAAAGAAAGAAAAAAAGTTGTCTTATCCCATTTTAACCACTAGTCATACTCAGTGCTAAATCTCCATCTAATTAACCCAATTCATTAGAATTGCAAGGAATAGCAGATTCAAAGGTGCTGAGACAAAAATCAAAAGTCACTCATGTGACCAGCTCTAAAAGCAGAAGCCTTAGACTGACTTTAAGGATGCAAGAAACGGTGACTGAGGAAGAATCTAATTATTTAAGCAAATGTTTCTAGACTTGCAGCATTAAACCACCCACTCTGAAAGTACCAATCACCTTGAAAATAACTCAAAGGGAGGCAGAATCTCGTACCTCATTAAAAAAAAAAAAAAAAAAAAAAAGCCACTGGGTCATATAGTTCAACCTCCACTTGACCACACCATATCAAGTGCTCAAACTCACTCCACAATTTTGTGCTTGAAAACCTCCTGAAATAGTAGTAATTATCCCATTATTGAACTTGCTGATGGCTAACCACTGAGAAGCAATAGCAGAGACAATTAAATGAATTACAAATTACTGCTGGATTCTCTAAAAATAAAAATATTTTCATGTGAGTATGTAGTGCTGAAAGGAGAAAGAAGAGCAGCCCCTGAAGAGGCTGAGGACAGCTAGTGGGTAATCAGGCAGGAGTGGTGAGGCTTCAGTAGACAATAAACAAAGGGAAAACTGACTGGAAAGATGCTGTCCCACAGATAACGTCCCTGGAGCTTCCCCACGTCTGTACTGAAGACTCCAGCAGGCCAGACACACAGGTTACAAGAGTTAACTTCAGGTAAGTCTAAAGCTATCTCTGCAAACTTCTACAATGTGCCCTTTGTGGACCCTCAAGAGGAAGAAAGATGAGCTACCGGGGCAGGTGTGACCACTGGTATCACCTGTATCACAAAGAAGCAGTAACCGGGCTGCTAAAAGCAAACCTGGAACCTCTGAAACCTGAACCGGAAAGACAGGAATGAGGCAACCAGCCATCACTGAACTACATCAAAGCAACGGAGGTGCAGCCTACAGGGACCAAGAAAAGAGCGCGTAAGTGAGAAGAGCACAGCACACACTGCTGCCCCTCAGGACTGTGCTCCGGGGAGCTGAACAGGAGACCTCCATCCTGAGCGACTGTTACGATAACCCCGAGCACGGAGGAAACGCGCGCACACGTGATGCGACAGCCCCGGCGGCGGGCTCACCCAGACAGTGGGCACCGGCAGTTTGTGGGGAGCTCAGTCCCCCGCTGCAAAGGCATTCAGAGCTACAGGAAGATTTTTTTTTTTTTTAATCAGAAAGTATAGGGACTAACAAATGACCAGACCTGTAACGTAAATTAAATGCTCTCGTTCCAAGTCACTCCTTATGTGGGTGATACGACCAGTGCTGGAAACAACACTCACCTCACCGTTCACAGCTGTTTCACAGCACACTGGACTCAAGGCTGCAGGAACGAACTTGACTGCTTCCAAATACTCAGGGAACAAGCCGCGACAGCAACAAGCTCTCTATCCTATTTCATTAACATTCCTATCAACAGACGTGCAGAATAATGGCAATTCTCACAGGCGGGAACGGTGAACGTGTGGTTGTGATGCTCCCCTCAAAAAAATGTCACCAGAAGAGGTTCACCTTCCACCTGCGCCCTCAAGTGGAGCGACCTGCTCACAACCGGGGCTGCACTAAACCCGACCGTCCCAGGACATTCAGATGTGTAAAGCCAAGGTTCCAATAAAACGCTTCCTGGGACACTAACAACTGTGGGCTGGATGAGACTTCTCTTCATTGACCTGGTGTCCAGAGGGGGCCATCGAGCCTGTTCTACCGAATGGTTCGTTCCACCCATCAATGAAAAATATAATCTCCAAGTCAGGGAACTGGCAGCTGTTCCTGTGAGCTTCTCACGTAGTAACAGAGAAACCCTATCCTGACGGCAACAACGAAAGCAGACTTTCTGGTACTAGGGTTTTAGTTTGTGAAAGTAGATTCTACAATGTGGTTTCCCAGAGTGTGGTGTGCCTACACCTCCTACTCCACAGGCTCTGCGAGCTAAGACGGCAGGCACACGGAAGCCCCTTTCCTTGTCTTCCTTGGTCCAGCTGTCTTCCAATACTTACATTCAAGTTTGCAATGTCTTTTTTAACACCTTCTTCTAGCAGTTTCACACTGCTTAGTTCCAAAACAAACTCGAGTGGGGTAGTATAAATACAATCAAACTCTTGTTTAATATTCCTCTGGCTGGAATTCTAGTTATCAATGGTTATCGTGACAGATTATACTGATTGAAAAACAAAAGAAACACCTTTATATTTGCCCACACCTGTATCATTCCATGACTTTACTATGCATATTAGTTCCAAAACAAACTCGAGTGGGGTAGTATAAATACAATCAAACTCTTGTTAATATTCCTCTGGCTGGAATTCTAGTTATCAATGGTTATCGTGACAGATTATACTGACTGAAAAACAAAAGAAACACCTTTATATTTGCCCACAGCTGTATCATTCCATGACTTTACTATGCATATTAGTTCCAAAACAAACTCGAGTGGGGTAGTATAAATACAATCAAACTCTTGTTTAATATTCCTCTGGCTGGAATTCTAGTTATCAATGGTTATCGTGACAGATTATACTGACTGAAAAACAAAAGAAACACCTTTATATTTGCCCACACCTGTATCATTCCATGACTTTACTATGCATATTAGTTCCAAAACAAACTCGAGTGGGGTAGTATAAATACAATCAAACTCTTGTTTAATATTCCTCTGGCTGGAATTCCAGTTATCAATGGTTATCGTGACAGATTATACTGATTGAAAAACAAAAGAAACACCTTTATATTTGCCCACACCTGTATCATTCCATGACTTTACTATGTATATTATCTTTAAATGAGCTGGCATCAAACATAACCTAGAAAACAACAACATATTCTGAAGAATGGAAAACTGGACAGCTGTTTCCTCCCTCACCGAAGAAATGTTCAATAAATTGCTAATCATTATTCAACACTGATAGGAAAATTTTCACACACACTCCAAATACACCAAAGAACACACGTAACTGAAGTCCAGCATCGGCCTTAGTGACCACACACAGCAGGAATGAAAGGACTCTGGGAGCCCAGGCACAAAGTCACACACACACACACACAGGAGGCCTCGCCCCACTCAGGAAAGAATGCACCGAACACATTTGCATTTATTTTCTTTTTTTTTTAAAGCAAATGACAAAGACCCAGTTTACCAGCTTAACTTTTTAAACCTAAGCTTAACACATTACATATTTAAACAATTGTCAAAACTTACTAAGTTGCCAGCATTCATGCACAACTAGAAAACATCCTCAATTTATATTAAACCAGAAATGTATTACCATTAATGCATTAATATCTTTCACTACTAAATACTGAAAAAAATTGAAATTACTTTTGTGGAAGATTCGCCCTGGCGATGTTAACGTCACAGCAGGCTGACACTACTTGACTCATGTTTCAGACACAATGGAAAAGCAGGTCCGTGCTGGTGTTAGTGTACGGAAGAGTCACGGCCACCTTGGATTACGTTTAATAAAAAAGCAAAGTGCATACAGAGATTTACAACAATTTTAAAGACAAAAAAAAAAATGGTCCTATCATGTGGTCCCAACAATAAACTCAAAAGTCTATGACAAGTAGGGCTCCAATGAGCTGTGTATAAATACTTTAGATTAAGTACAGTTATACGGAAAGTCGAGTTCGTGTGAAATCTTCAAAAAAATGTTCCTGTCAATCCTCCCACGGCGCGCGCCAGAGGGAACGCTCTGCTGCGCACGTGCGGCGAGCTACTTGTTATCCAAGCGCAGCAGCTGCTCCTTACCATTTATCGTCAAGGACTTCAGCTGGCCGTCTTCTTCGACTTCCACTCTCTCTTGACCATTCTCGACAATCCTGGGGGGGGGGAATAAGAGGCATTTTAACATCTTGTTATCAAATAAGTAAACATATATGTGAATATAAATGCATATTTTTACAGGACTTGCCACACATATACGTGCAATTACTAATTTTGTGGCTGAAGCCAACCTGCTGAGGACAGACGTTTCTTAAAATCTGACACTGAACACAGGCACAGGCACTAGCAGTCAGAACGGTCACGGTTTCACTACGAATGGTTTCCATTTTACCATTCCAACACACTATTACCCATGAACATGGCTCTAAATAAAGGTGATGTCTAATATATAACACTGAGCAAAAATTCAGAAGGAAAAGCTCTAAATCGGAGATTAAGATTCTCATGGTACCAGACAGACTTAACATACAACCCATATGTCACACACTGGAGGGTGTGCAAAGAAAATGTGGCACCAATGAAACACACCTACTTATTCGAAATATGAACTAGAGAAGATCACTGTACCTCTTTGTAGTGATTTTTCTGCCATTAACCACTTTAGTAGAAGTTGATATAGATTTGTAGTTGCCCATCCCACCGCCACCAAATGCCGTGGAAGAGAATGAAGTGAGGCCCCCGTGACCTAGTGAACCAAAGGAAGTGAATCCTGTGGGAAAACAGGAAAGAAAGATTAGAGACTAGCATGTCCACTGTTGATTGAATGCACACATTTTCATCAGAGCCGCAGGGCAGGAGGAACCCCCCCCTACAAAAGGGCTCTGCCGGGCTTCCCTGCACTTCGCCCTACTGAAGGGGAGCAAGTCGGTGCCGTGCGTCCCACAGGAATGCAGCGCGGTTCCCGCCACAGACGGGCAAACCCAACTTGCTTCTGACTTGCTCCCTGTAATTGTGACCACAGGGAATAAAAATCTGAATTATAAAAAAGCTGAAATAATTTTAGAAAGAATACCACAAAGAATTATCTGGAATAGCACGGGTCTGCAGTTCATGGACTAATTCTCAATTACATGGTGATCGACTACGGACACTGACTTCCACAGCCACACCAAAGCAAGCCAACTTCCATGTTGAGACTGCTTGCTTGTTGAAAGAACTTACTTACCTGTCCCACTCCAAAAGGTCCACATCACAGCACACGTCGCACACTCCCTAACAACTCTTCCTGAGGCTCCTTAAAGGTAAGGACTGCGTCCCGTCCCACACACATTTCTTAAATGAAGTACTGTTGTGATATTTTTAACCAGCTCTATTTTACTCTCCCTTACACTTGAGCACATTACATGGCCTCTAACGAAAGGATGTGCTGGACGGAAGTGCACCGACACCTGCCCTGTGTAGCCAAGTCCAGCCGGCATTTGAGGAGAAGGGCCCTCACAGGTGCGCTGTGTGGGGACCTGTACAAGGAGCACAGCCAGTGCTCACCACAGAGCATTTAAACAAAACTGAGCACCAGAAACACGGCAGCTCCTCTGTTAGGAGGAACTGGGTGAGCGTCAAAGAAAATTTAAGATTACAATTCTTCAGGTGAAACACAGGGTTGCATCAGGCCGTGTGCATGTGACTGCAGCTGGTGGACGGCCTCTACGTCAACAGCTAAGCTCCATGCGGCAGGGCGAACACAAGTGACCACACCTCACCTGGGGACTCAGCTTGGCTCTGGTCACACACAGACCTCATTAAAGCCCCACCTCCTGACCCCATCAACCTGAACTCTCCTAAGATACTGGAATTTTTTTTAACTGCTGAGGTTAGATAAAAAAAGGATTTAGTGAGATTGTCTAAGTGGGTTATTTCACAGTTATTTATCTCAAAACACCCTACTCCTTCTAACCAGCAATTTCATTAAATGCTGGCCGCCTTTAACAGTTAAGATCAGAAGTAGGTTTTCAAGTATAACATTCTTGGGAAGATTAGGGAAAAAATGTAGGTTACTAAGCACAGATTTGTTTAGTTAGTACCTGTATCAAAAGAAGAAAATCCCCCTCCAAAAGAGGGAAATCCACTGAAAGCGGAGAAAAACGACCCCGTGCCTCGGTTCCGGCTTCCGCGGGGGCCCCTTCGATTCCCAAAGAAGTCCTCAAATGGGTCTTCTAAAAACAAACAAAAGTGCTTTGTGAAATCTTGATTCAATTTTGCTTTTTCACAGGAGAGCTTCAATAAGGGTTAATGCCTTATGATACACTGTTCCATTAGGAACAAAAAACTTACCAAGAAATTACAACAATGTAGCCTAACAACAGAGCAGCCAAAAGTCCATCTAACCAGCAGTTTCATTTACTTGTCTAATGCAACTAAAGCTAGAATACATCAGGGATTTAAAACAAACCAAAAAAACACAACACTATATATACATATAACACTCACAGTCATTAATCTGCACTACAGACTTGGACAGAGAGCTGTTTTAACACAGCTTTTTACTGAAAGTTCTGGTAGACGCTGTCCCAGCTGACACCATTTAAAAGGTTAGGATGATTTCACACCTAAGTAGTCGTACTGCATGGAGTCTGGGTTGCCTTCTCCAAAGTCATTCAGGAATAGAAACAAAAATGGATTCTTCTAACGCACCGAGAATGCTGTAGCAAAGTGAGGCAAAATTTAACAGCTGGTGATTCTGGGCCAAGTGCTAAGGAATCCCTTTTACTTTTCTGTAAGCCTGACATCTCAAAAAAATTTTAGAAAGGATTAGCTGAAGTCAAATCTGAATAAATGTTAATTGACAGACACTACATTATACTTTAATAGAAAATTACTAACGTGAATAGGCATCATATTACTACCGGAGATACCAAAATGCTCCTGAAAATAAAAATAAGATTAGCCTTGACAGTTTAGGGGCTTTTTTTGGTTATTATCATCAATCAGTGAGCACCTACTGAAAACATGAATTATACAAACTTTTTAAAAAATTCACTGGGCTTTCCTGGTGGCGCAGTGGTTGAGAGTCTGCCTGCCGGTGCAGGGGACATGGGTTCGAGCCCTGGTCTGGGAAGATCCCACATGCCGCGGAGCAACTGGACCCGTGAGCCACAACTACTGAGACTGCGCGTCTGGAGCCTGTGCTCCGCAACAAGAGAGGCCGCGATGGTGAGAGGCCCGCGCACCACGATGAAGAGTGGCCCCCGCTTGCCGCAACTGGAGAAAGCCCTCACACAGAAACGAAGACCCAAGCAGCTAAAAATAAATAAATAAATTTATTAACAAAAAAAAAAAGCGTCCATTAAGAATGATAGCTAATTTTAAATTAAAAAAAAAAAAAAGAAAAAAAAAGAAATAAAAACAAGGACTCCTGATGGATGAGTAAGCTAGAAATGCATGTCGGGGAAAGAGAAAAGCAACCCATGACACACAAACTACAGAATCAGCACGGCATATTTTTAACACAAGGCAAGAGTGACCAAAGCAGGAAGTTAATGCATTTGAGTAGTAAAATGAAAAGAAAATAAAAGTAAATAGAAACGTTAACACACAGTGAGCACGAAACCAAGTAGAAATTCAGATTCATGGTGCACTCATGCTTACAGACAAACGTGACCTGAGCAGCGTACCACACCCCCAGGGTAACTGGCAGTGACCTGAAAGGATGTGCGAGAGGTTACGTGCGCTGTTGGTCACAGACCCCGAGGAATGACCAAGGGCCAGGCAAGGCCAAGGCAGCTTAAGGAACGCTCAGAATGGGGGCGAGGAAAGGGGTGGCAAAACGACATGGCCGCACGCGCCTAGAGCCCGCGCTCTGCAACAAGAGCAGCCCCCGCTCGCCGCAGCTACAGAAAGCCTGCACTCAGCAACGAAGACCCAACACGGCCAAAAATAAATAAAATTTTTTTAAAAAGCAAGAAAAAAAAAACCTACAAGCCCTCTCTCAAATAAGCGAGCTATGCAAAGTACACGAAAACAGGCCTGAAGAAGCAAACATTTAGAAAACCTGGTCACTGGTGGCCTGTTGAGAGATCTAGAAAGAAGGAAGTGCTAGAGGGAGGAGGAGTGAACATGTCCGCACAGAGAGCAGGTCCACCGCCCCAAAGGGGACCCGAGCCCCAGGCAGTACTGGGCAAGGGCTGCTGCTGTGAACAAGAAAGCCCCAGGGCCTGCTGGTCTTGGCTTAATTCCCACTTCCACAGTAAACGCCACCGTTTTCAAACACAATTTTAAGAAATTCATTTACCAGCTACCTTGTGAACAGGGCTTACAGTCCCATTATTACCATATTTAGTAGAAGTGTAAGTAGAAAAATGAACCATAAACTTTATCTAGAGCTGGAGACATTTTGTAAATTTCTTCAGAGACTTTATCCTGTTCAAATAAAATACAAGCATTCTATTTACTAAGTCACCTTTTACCTTATTATCATGGCCTACACACCTGCAGTGACACATTCTCTATAGATCCGATCTACAAGACGGCAGATAATTAACATTCTTATGTTACAACCACCCACATTAAGACACAGAAACATAATGTAACAAGTACAGTTTAAACCCACAGCGCAGTAATTTTCTCTTTCAAGAAGTAGCCGTTAAGAATCTACAGGACCAGCTTTAGATTTTCACTATCCATATACGAATTCCTAAACGATGTGTTGTTCTGCATGCTCTAAAATTTTATTTTACACTGAATCATGTTGTTTGTGTCCTTCTGCAATGTTCCTTTTATTACTGCTGTAACAATTAGTTATGTTACAATTTAAGGTTCATACAGTAACAAAATCTTTAAAGGCTGTTCACAGGGCTTTTGAGACCAACTTAAACCAGTGTCCATGTGATACCACCACTAAACAAACGGTTTTAATTTGTTTACATGAAGCTAAATTAAGCCTTTCATAATTATAAAATCACCTTCTTCAGAAGCTACTTCAAAAGATGGTTGAGTAAGTATATTGTAAGAATAAGGCCAGCTAGCTTTTCAATTACATTTTCTTGTACTTTTGTATTCTTTTATTTTAAACATCTTTTATCTTGCATATTTTTCTATTATACAGCCTAAATATGACTTTCTACAATTCAAGCAGTCACCGAATTTTAACGTGTAATTTCAGATATTACAGTTAACCCTAAAAATGAAAAGTCTCATTTGTAATAGTCATGGTGACACCAAAAAACACATTAAAAAAAAAACCGTCATGATTATAGCAATGTGTTGTTAACAGGTGCCACTGTGAGATCAGGCAAATCCTTATTAAGAGCTTCCCATCGCTGGCTGCTGCTGGTTTGGGGAGTATGGATCATGAGCTTTTACGATCTTCAGCCCCCCAAGCTAAATACAATTTTTAAAGACCCTTCAATCCAGCAATTCAATTCTACTTCAGGGAAATCAACTCATCAAACATGGAAATAACTTACTATACTAAAGGAGTCCAAAGCATTTATAGTGAAAACTGAAACTTACCTAATTTTCCAAAAGAGTAAATGAATGGAGAGCATGTTAAATGCAAGTATTTGAATGGTCATCAAGTTTACGCTTTAGAAAAAGGCAGAAGAGAACATATATATATATACACATCCCAACTATAATATCTGAAAAATGTTGACAGTGGACTTTCAATTGGTGGTAAGACAAAGGTTGATTCCCCCCTCCCTCCTTTTATCTCATTTACGTTGTCCAATTTCTTATGTTGAGTCTGTGTTATATTATTATTTTTGAGGTTAAAAGGGGCAAATACTGCATTTACTTTAGAAATAAGTTTTAATAAGACATGTCAACATAACCAAATATTCTACCAAGTACTTTTTTACTTTCACTCCCCCAGGGATACAGAACCACACAGCCAGCCGAGGTGCCTGATGGGCAAAGGGAATATGGACCAGGTGGAAGGAGGAGGTAGTTACAAACAGCAGCTACGACCACAGGCCCTGTTACAGAAACAAGGGCTGGAACTGCCGGGTGTATTTCCTCCTAATTTTGTTATGAATACTTTGTGCATACATGTTATTCATAAATACTAAGCACAACTTTGTTTTCTTGCCTCTTTTACCCCCTTATCACATCACATCACATCACATCAAGTGCAGGCTTTGTATCACAGTGTTTCAGCTACAGGGCATCAAGGAGAAAGGTAAGTTCAAGGACCTGACCTCCTACTTGGGAGAAAGGTTAGTGCATTCTCGATTACATGCAGGACAGCCATCGCATTAGGCACGATTATGATCTTGCTATTGTCTCTATTTGGAGATTAAGCATGGTTCAAGGAGATAACGAGTGTGGGTGCCGAGCTGGGAAGGAGTGGACAGCTTCTGTGTGTCAACCTGAAGGGGCCACAGCACCCAGCTATTGGGGGCGTCTCCAAGGGTGTTCTCGGGTGAGATGACCACTCAGTGAGCAGAGCAGACTGGCCTCCCCAAGGTGGGCGGGCCCCATCCCATCAGCCAAAGGGCTGTCTAGACCAAAAGGCCAACCCCCACCCCTCTAAACACAAGAGAATTCTCCTGCCTGATGGCTTCTGAACCGGAACACTGATGGCACTTCTAGCCTGATGGAGTCAAACTGGGGCATCAGGCTCTGAAGATTTTGAAAGTGTCCATCTTCATAATCAAATGAGCCAATTCCTTATACTAAATTTCTTCAGAGAGAGATATAGAGATACACACCCTGCTGGATCTGTCTCTCTGGACAACCTAATAAAAGACTTTCTAAATTCTGTATCCTTGGTCATTTTAGAAGGGTTTTTAGCCAGGTCTTTATCCTGTAACAATGCTGTGCTGTGAGATACAAACATTACAGGAAACAGGCACCTGCCCATTCTATGATTTAACTCTTTCTTTTCAGTGTCTTAGGCATCCTGGATCAAACACACCTCTACAACTTGGTAAGATCCTGCTCTTCTCTCAGAAGTACTAAACGCAGTCTCTGAAGGTGATATTTGCAAAACACTAAACTGACCAACACCCTAAGTAACGATGTCAAACTTACGACAAAAAATACACTGCACTGAATGCTGTGAAAAAATTAAGCGCAAAACGGAACAAACGTTTACACGCATACATACACAGAGGAAGACTTAAGGAAAAAGCTAAGTGCAAAGACATTTAGAGCCATGCATTTCCTTAAATTTTACCAAAATTCAGTATTTGATAGAACAGTAACCACACAACAGTTGGCTGAAACCAACTCAAGCCGAACACTGAAGTCCACACCAAACGCCAACAGAAGCAAAGCCAAGTGCCATGATTATGAGCACTCCTCCTTCTGTCCTGAAGGAAACATTTCAGTGAACACAAACCCCAAGCAAGGGAGAGGCCTGCACTGGTGACTTAGGGCAGCCGCCGGTCCCTTCCTACGGCCACACGCCATCAAGTTCCCAGGCACACACAGAAAACCGCACAAAAAAGGAAAACACCATAAACTCGAAAAAGCATCCTGGGCATTTCAAACAAAGGAAAATCACACTGTACTACAGTTTCAAAGCTCAACTACAGCAACCCTTAGGAAAGGGGAAACACTTGCAATTCAAAGGCCAAGGGGAGCAGACAGATTTCAACGTGATAATATCCCAGCTAATCCCAACACCACAAACAAAAACCAAAACACTCCTTTCACGACAACTCCAAGTTTTAAGATGTTTTTTTCTCACATATTCAGAAGTAGAAAATAACATATTTGAAAAGAATCTGAAACAGAAACGGGAACAAATCAGAAACACAGCCATAGCGTGATACAAGATTGGAACCCTGGGGAGGATGGGTTTGGGACACCTCTCCGTGGCTGAATCGGCATCTGGTGGTGCCTGGCACTAAACAGTAAGCAGACAATATATGCCAAATGAACATCACACTTTCAACTCTGCATACAACTATTTTGTTACAAAATGCAATTTCTAGTTACATCACAGGTCTGGTAGGAGCACTGTATTTTCTAATGATTACAAAACTCTGTCCAAGCCAAGGATCCCAAATACACACACTGGACCCAAATCGTCCTATTTCAGACGCCAGCAGAGGTCTGGGGCTCCCTGAGACTCTCTGTCCCTCACAGAAGGAGTCTGTGAGGGTCAACGTGTGGCCCGTCTCGCCAGGGTCCCTTCTCTCTCTTGGTGCCACCCGTCCCCTCACAAACCACTAGGGAGCCACCCACCCAGCACTCTGCCCTCGCCCTGCACCTGAGGCCGGGGGAGCACCACTCCAGGAGGAAGGGAAGGTGATCAAGCCCTACACGGACTTGGGGAGCTCTGCCCTGGGTGGCGCCGGGAGCTCCATTAAAACCCTCAAAACCAACTTGTGGCAGGTGCTGGCTTCCCCGGGGGAGATGATCCGAACCTCACGGCTGCTGCTCTCGTGGCCCAGAAAACCACCGAGCATGACCCTTTCAGGAAACCCTTTCCCCTCCCGCTGGGGCTGGGCTGGGGTGAGGTCTGGATCAGAGGAACACGAGGCCCACCAGCACGGCACCCGCCCTTGCCCAGCTATCTTCAAACGCCTGCTCCCCGTTCCAATTGTAGACTTCCCAAACACGGACAGAGCCACCCTCCGGTCCTCCTGGCCTCCTGGCCACAGCACCCCTCCCCCAGCGTGGGGGCCCAGGGGCTCAACAGGGGCTTCGTAGTCATTTTAAGTCTCGTGGAAAGTGTTTTTCTTTTAACTCCTTTAGCAGGAAACTTCACACGCTGTCTGGTGTGAACCTGAAACCTTACTCCTTGCCGCCTTTCCAATTCCTCGCGTGCAGGTCTGTGCAGGCGGAGCCTGGGCCCACGGGGACGGGGGCACGCTGGTCGCCGGGTCTCAGGCCCACCCGGGGGGGGTCACCACCCGGGCCCTGCCTCTCCCAAGGGCCTCTCCCACCGCGCCGCAGGCTACGCTCTCCCACGTCCGGCTTCTCTCGGCGTGTCTAACTTCAAAGGCTTCCCCTTTCAAAATGTGCTGCTCCTAAACCGCAGAACAAGTCTTCACGCGTTATAGGGTGAATGCGGCCCCCATCGATGCGGCCTTCCTAACCCCCAGGCCAGTGACCGTGACCTCATGTGGGAAGTAGGGCCTCTGCAGACGATCCAGTTACAAGGAGCTCTCTCGGGTGGCCCTGATGCCATGTCACTAGTGTCCCTATAAAAAGGGACATTTGGACACGCAGAGGGAACACGATGTGAAGACACAGAAAGAACCATCTGAGGCCACAAGAAGCTGGAAGAGGCCTGGGGAGGGACACTGCCAGGCCGCACCCTGTCTCAGGCTCCAACCTCGGGGTCTGCTGTTCCCGCCGCTTGGACACTAGCACAGGCGCTGCCTCCGGCTGTGACACGGCTTCCCCGTGGAGGGTGGCCTGCAGGGCGTCCCAGGCCCCTGTGCATCTCCACTCACCTCCACAACGGCCGCGGGGAGCTGCCCAAGGACCATCAGGCACTAGCAGCAGGAAGTCTTTATTCCAGACACACCGTGGGCAGAGAGTCAGCGCCCTGCTCACCGCACAGCCCGCCGGGGCAGGAGCGGGGCCTCGAGCTCGGGCCCACGTCCTCACACCCCTCGAGCCCCCGGGGGCCCGTCCTCACGGGAGGTGGCCTCCGGGCCCTTGCTGGGGAGCTCGCCCCCGCCCCGCCCGGCCGGGCTCGCCGTCGCTAAAGGGCTCGAGCTCCTCGCTGCCCTCCTGCACCACCTCCTCCTCAGGCGCCAGCTGCTCGCGGGCCGCCTCCCCGACCCTGGAGGAGGACGATACGACCGGCTCTCGACCCCCTCTCGACCCCCCACGCCTGGCCGCGCCCCTCCCTCCGCAGCCCCGCCTGCCTGCGCTGCACCCACGCCCCCTCCTCTCCCCTCCTCGGCCGGCTGCCCATGCAGGACCCGAGCCCGCGCGGAGGGGACACGAGCGAAGTGAACTCACTCTCGCTCTCGGGAAGAGGCTTGCAGTTTCAGAGCTTGGTTTTGGCTATCCAACCAGACGGTGCAAGTCAGGAGAAATGTCTCCCGGACAGCATTTCCTGCTAGGCCTGTAATGGTCAAAGCTTTTCTATCTTAGAACATCATTCTACCGAGTAACAGCATCCTTCAATAATAAACAAATGAAGGGATCATCCTAATTCACATTAGTATAATCCCTACTCATTAATTTTTTCCAATGAACATGCTCCTTAGACTAGTTTTGTGCGTGTTCTACATTCGGCAAAGTCAGCCTTGAAAGGTCGGCCTGCATCCTCCACTGCAGAGCCAGTCTTCAGCGTCTTAGCAATGGTTTCCCCTCCCTCTCTGGGAAGGCGTCTGTCAAGGAGGCTTGCGTCTATCTGCAGGCCTGCAGGCCCACGTCCTCTTCCCACCACATAACACTCCTTGCAGCATGGCCGTCTGTGCAGCACCCCTCAGGCCTCAAACCTTCCCACCAGCTCTGGTTCTTCAAGTCTCCTCCCCTTTCATCTGGGGAGTCTGAAGTCAGAGGGTTTTATACTCTGATAAACGCAAAGCGAAGCTCAGAATGTCTTTTAACAAGTTTTGAGGTACTCTTTTTGGTTTTTTTGGAAAACGGGAGCGGAAAAAAGTTGGTCGTGTGAAAAATTAAGATGAAAAAATAACACACTACTATAAATGGACGTTATAACCGGGTTGATTTGGATACTGAGAAACATCAACTAAATCACTGCCAAAGCAGAAAACCCCCAACCCTACGTTCACTCAGATCTGCACTGAACATACCGCCATCGGGCCGCACTGTCACTTCATACATGCAGTAGCCGTGGCACAGATTCTCTTCCTGTGTGCAAACCCTGAGAGCCTGAAGATGGAAGTCACCTAGAACACCTACAAGAATGGACTGGACAAGTTATCACTGCCACACTAATCATGAGAAACATATGGGAAATGCCTAGTGCTAAAACGTGAGCAACGCAGTACCTCAAACAGAGGGCCTCAGAGTCTAGATCTACAGGAAGACTAGGTCTCTCCTAAACTGGACTCTGAATCCAACGGAAGAAATTTCCACCGTACGTCCTGCAATCTGTAACTCTTCTAAGTGAATTACAGATGCACGTAAAGATTTCTTTATATACACAAACCTCAATTTAGAAGACGTGGAAGTCAGTACTCATAATGGGTAAGAACCACATGTTACTTAACTCATCCACATCTGATTATCATCTCTATCCCTTCTTTACTCTAGAAAGAGCGGCTCAAGGAAAATATTTTTTAATGAGAAAGCTTGGCCTGTCAGATTTCTTTCCCAAGGAAAACAAAACCTGGCTACTGTTCAAGCACTAAGGGACTCTTCCCTTGAGAAGCCCTGTAAGTGATGAAGAAGCATGTATGAGCCGCCGGCCACAGCCCTGGCGAGGGCAGCCTGCTCTGCCTTCTCTGCCACCCCCCTCACAGCTCAAGGTGGCAGAGACCGGGCCAATTTCACCCAGCACCTGCCCTGCTCCCCCAAAATAACACATCTGGAGCTCGCTAAAGGTTGTAATGAGACACAAGGTAATTTTAAGACAGGAAAGATTAAAACTGTTTGTGTTTTTCTTACAGTAAGATATCTTACCAATATAAGGGAAAATTAATAAAGAACATACTTATATTTCATATTATATTTATAGGGAGCCTTCCCAATACATATTTCTGCTTATGGTAGCAGCAATTAATGCAAAAAATAAAGTCTTCAAAAAAGACATAGTCTCCTCCCCCATCCCACTGGAACACTCCCGTTTAGCTTTTGTTGTTATACTTGTCCGTGAAAACGCTAATATACACTAGTATACATACACACCTTTCCTCCATAAGCTACTTTCTTAAAAAGTAAAACCATACAATAGTAAAAAATAAGGAAACGCAGAAACTAACACATCGTTGTAAAGCAATTATACTCCAATAAAGATGTTAAAATAAATAAATAAGGACAGTCTCTCTGAATCCCCATCTGAAATAAACTGAAGGACTGCGCCATGTAAAAGGCCCACCACCTACCAGACACGGTAGCGCCTTACTCCTCTTCATGCCTGCATGGGCAGGGTCCACTGGTGCCCCTGTGTTAGCTGTAGACAGAACTGCTGTTCTTGTCTCCCTCCTGAGGGGCTGCAGGTGGCGTTCAGTCTTCTCAACCAGGCTCCAGGCAGTGAAGGGGGCAAACACAGGGTATGTCTCCCCCTCCAGGAGCCGAAGACAACAGTGGCCTCAGCAGCACACGCTGAATAAACCCTGACCTCTCGAGCCGCCCAGCACACTGGACGTTCCTGACACCAGACCCTAACATGAGTTCCCGACGCTCTGCCTCTAGTCGGGCACCAGGACCAAGAGGTGCAGCGGATGGGAAACCCTCTCCTACAATGCAACAGCAGCGAGAGCAGCACAGTCTCCTTTGGCAAAGCTATTCTCTCAAAGATGAACATCTGTGATGCCTTGCTCTAGAGGTGTCCTTTCTTTCCAAAAACTGCAAACTCAATAGTCCTAACACCACAATTAGAAAAACAAAAACAAGTTTATAGATCAAATTGTCTTCTGAACAACATCTGCCTCGATGCTTAGTGTTTTTAACCAGACTATTACACGGCAAATTCACATAGAATGCATTGTCCGACCAGGAACAGCATTTCTGAGCCCCCAGTGTCCACATCCTTCCCACTGCAGAGGTAGTTCATCAGAGGCAAACACAGCCAAGGAAATGAGTACATTAAAGCCTTTATTATGTAAACACGCAAGGTGTAAATTCAGAAAAATCTTCTGAAGGGAGAAGGAAAAGGGGTTTAGTTAAACTCCTGCACTGCTCAGACAGCAAGTTTAAGACAAGCTACAACTGTGATTAAACAGAACAGGTATGTCTGTCTTCGTGAGTCACGGACACGTTATGTAACCAACGACCCAGAATGATGAACTTACCGAAGAAGTCGAATGAAAATGGGTCCCTTCCACCAAAAAATTCCCTGAAGACATCATCTGGGTTTCGGAATGTGAAGCCAAACCCACACGCACTGTCGAAATGACTTCCACCTACAGAAGCAAGCACAGTTCTCGGTTATGGATTCCTGCTCGCAGCTGACACACAATCACTTGTCTACAGAACATTATATTTCAATATAAATCATGATCTAAAAAAGGAAAATGTTTCATAAACCTGGGGCTCTCTCAAGCCCTACCGAGATCAAAACCACCTGAGCCCAGAGCTGGGAAATGTGCTTGGACGTCAGCGTTCCTGAGCTGCACACAGCACCCGAGGACTTTCTCACCATCTCTAAACGTGTCATCAGCACACAATATTACACTATTTTTATTCTTTGTTGTGAAACTTCATGTAAGCCAAGCACATAAACATTCACTCATACGTGTGTACGGTCGGTTTGGAGCGTGAATGTCCAAATGCCCACTGTGGAGCCGGCAGGACAGCAGATCACTGCAGGAACTTTTCATCAAAAATACACACGTCTAGGTCTCACCACCAGAGGCAGTTACTTTGGTGGTTATTTAGTTTTTCGAAAGAATCTGTTTTTTTAAACCCTAAGGATATTTTGACACATCAGGTACTGCTCTCACGGTACAAACTCATGAAGTGAGGTTTTACAGTATTTCCTATCTACAAAATGTACACCAATATACACTTCCTAGTATAACGAAGAGATTTTCAATAGGCTTTTTCCGTGTTATCAATTTCTCCTTCCTTCCCCCATCCAGCCCACCCTCCAGACTGCATCCGTATTTACTGAAACGTGAGTGTCCAAGAGAAATCACACACTGAACCCCCGTAAGACCCTTTGCCATCAGACCACCTCCTCTTGTCACTATAAGGCCAAGAGAAAGACCAACATGTACACACATACCTCCACCACCACTGTTTAATCCTTCTTTGCCGTATTTGTCATAGATGTCCCGTTTTTTAGCTATAAATTTAAAAAGACAAGTCAGTAAAGACCAAGTTGTTCTTTTCCCTCAAAATTCAATAAAGTGTTTCCAAAGTTGTAAACCAAAGACCCGCTGTGGTTCTCAATTTCCACGATCAGTTTTAAAGAGCTAGGCCTCCCTCACTAGAGGTGAAAAGGCGAAAAAGGGAACATCTAAGTGCTTCTCTCCCTTAAAAACAACTCGAAACGTTTTTAAGTACTGTCAAGTTTAAAACATTTATTTCACTCTACTGCTCACCGCGCCCATGCATACTACATCAAAACCCCAACAGAAAGTTGCAAAACGATTCCAACCCTAGACATGTACCTTCTTACTACAAAGTCCAACTGGGGGATAAGATCTGTGGCACAAAGAGAAACAGGACAGGGTCTTGGTGAGGGCAGAAAGGAGATGAACTAAATAACAGCCAGAGTAAGAGCCAACCCAAAGCCTACAGCTTAATCACCCTGGTTTAAGGCAAGAGCCCACCCAAGCCTTGATGATGGTCTACTATCCCTGGTCATCTTATCATTTATGTTCTAGAATAAAAACAACTACGATGCAGCCCTGCTCACACATATAGGTTCTTTTGATACACGATGTGTGTTCCCCTAAAATCTCATGTTCTACAAAATCGTGTGGTAAAATAACAGAGGTTTATGGGGGAAACAAGTGTAGAAGCAAACCATTTACAGCCAGTTTTTGGTAATCAGAGACTTGTAAGAACAGTAACTGTGTATCTGTGAAGGTAACTCCTGGGATTGAAGGCTGAGTAAGAGAATGTGAAAAATACACTCCCCTTCACCAAAAAAACAAAAACAAAAAAAGAGCATTTTTATGGGAGTTGAAAGGTTCTCTTTCTACCAAAAATCAAGCTTGACTTTAGTCCTCCATTTTTCTCATGCTCCTGGTCCGTGAAATCCACAAATCTGGGCGTGCTGGACCAGCACACACACACCAGGACGATGACGACGATAACAAGGACAAAAAGTCACTTGTGAAATAGGACGACTAGGCCTTCCTTCAAAATAAAGGCGGAGGGGCTGTTAAGACCTAAGCAAGATGGTCCCGCGTTAACACGGGTGTCAACACGGGTGACGGTCACATGGAGCTGGTTCTAAAACCAGAACTCTCTTTTAACAGTGAACCTGGCCACATGTAGTGACACTTGAAGCAAAGGGTCCACTCCCTGTGGTCGGTGAGTCCGCCTCTCATCTTTTACATGTCTCCGCCTCGACTCATACCAGGCCCTCCAGTACCGCTTCCTGGCAAGGTGGCGTCAGCAGTTCTCCAGTTTTCTCACAAAGTTCCACAGTCTTCTCCCTACCACACGGCCCACACACAACGGTTCTCTTACCAAGAACCCGGGGAATCTATCTGGCTGACAGCTACCTTCCGCATGACCCCTGAAACGAAGCCAGCAGATCTGACTTTCAGTTCCATTCACTACCTAAGCTCTAGACCTGGGGAGGGAAACCTACCAGCTGCAAAGTCTGAACCTCAGCTGTACGCGCGATGCCGGATTTCCTGACACGCAGGAGATCCTTCCAAGCAGAAACCAGCACATTCACACAGGGTGTTCAGTAGGGCAACGGGGATAAGAGGTCACGACACCAACTGCACAGCTGGCCTCCAGCGCACCCCCAGTGAGCCAGACAGATTCCCGCGACCTGACCTTCCCATCAGTCCCCAGACCAGGGGTCAGGACTGCTTTAAAAGAGCCACCCCAGGAGAAGTCTGGAGGCCAAGGTGCCTCACAGCACTCACAGCTAACCTACCGAGTGGCTGCCAGGAACAGGAATGTCAAATCTGCACAAGAAAAACCTCCTTCTCATTGTCCCAAACCTCACTCAGCCATCCCTCCGTCTGCAGGCCCTGGGGAGGGCACAGCCCCCATGCTGGGCTACTCACCATCTGATAACACCTCATATGCCTCAGCTACTTGTTTGAATTTTCTCTCCGCTTCTTCTTTATTCTCAGGATTTTTATCTGGATGCCACTTCAGTGCCAGTTTCCTATATCTTAAAAGGAGTAAAAGGGTACTGATCAATCCAATGTCCAGAAAGCCAGTGGGTTTTGAAACATAATTAAGCAAAAAAATGACAGCTGCAAACTAGTGAGATTAACCTTAGTTTCTGTTGTAACATCTCCCTTTCTGCCAGAATGAAAAAAAAGAAAACATTCCGAAATCGACAGCATAACACAAACCCACCTCTAGAGATAAAAAAATGTTTTTAAAATGTGTGAGGACCAAAGTATGGGCAGCGTGCACTAATGGTGCTAAGGGTGAGAAAATGGAGCACGTGCAAAGGCCTTGCTCCCTGAGAGAAAAGAGCCAACGTGACTGTCCCTATTCCTATGTCCCCATCGCCTGACTAGCCCATTACTTTCGCATCAGTGGGCGAAGGTGGGCCACTGGCTACAGCACAGTGGAATATTCCAGCATCTTTCACAACTTGAGGTTTGAATTCAAGATTCACTTAAAGATTCCATGACCAAGGTCGGTCTGCTCCATGGTTCCAATTAACAAGTACATGCTTTCCAAAAAACAAAAAAAAAATCCTCTTTTCTAATTAGCTACACGTAAGCAGTGTACATTTCAAAGGGGAGGCGGGGGGGACGTGAGACGGGGAGAGGGCGTGCTCCTTAAAAATCTATGACTAGAATACGAACCTGCAGTCCTTCTAACGCTTGGCGAGTTATTAATGTAAGGCTGCTGTGGTTCAATTTAATTTCAGCATTTTAATCAAAAACAGCTTAACTTATTAAAATCGGATTAAAGCTGGAATCTAATGATAAAACAGTACTTTATCATTAAATCACTGTGGACCTAACCATGCAGCAGCAGACCAAAACCCCTCAAGTGCTACAAACCCTCCATTTAAAAAACGACAAACCATACAAACGGCTAAAGAGAGAAAGAACTGGTTTGCACTAGCATGCTTGTGTGAAAGTGAAGAAATGTATGCGCATCCAGGACAAGGTTCAATTATCTATGCCTTGTGAAAGACTGCTAGGTTTCTTTAGATTCAAGGTATAACACAGTGAGTTAAGGGGTACCATGCGTTCGCCTCTCCACTCCACTGCTTTAGTCACCCGGAGACGCCGTGCTCTAATCGTGTCTGGCACAATACAGGCATGATTTTCCATCAGTTAGTACAAGTACTGTGCACATATTACGTTTATTTAAGAACAGTACAATTACTTCCAACTGTACCAAGCTGTTCTTGCTTGTAACTGTGAGCAAGTGGGAGAAACCCCACAGCCCACTGGTGACACAGCTCTAAGGTACGTCCTTGGCCGCCTGGTCCCCACTGTTTCTTGGCCAAGGTCTGACACAGGGATATTCTGCAAGCAGCTTCAGGTATGCCCAACGGCAGTCAACCTGCTGAATTAGTTGAGCGTTTTTAAAAGAACGACCTGGTTCAAAAATCCTTCATTTCCATCTGCACACCTGAGTCTAGTAGTATCAACTTCATGAAGCCTTGAAAAGCTAGCTCCTACAACACAAACCAGAACCTGATTCCCTATTATTCCAGGCTTACGCATTAGTCTGGAGCTAGGCTAAAAATCTATCAACCTTCTGCTGTATGTTAACCCTGAATTAAATTGATCCCAGTTTACCTTGAGAGCTGCCCGTGACCTGAGACTTGCCTCAGATGCCTCCTGTGGGCCAGGCCCTGATCACAAAGGTTCAGCCAGGACAGACAGTAGTGCCAGGCTCAAGCGTGAACGTGGACCAGGACAGGGTCATGCAACGGGAATCTTTAAGCAGCTACACCAAGGATGTTATGGTGACAACCCTACGAGCGCCAAGGCAGCTCCACTTCCAAGTCCAGCGTCAAAGTTCTTTGGGCTGATTTCACATCCTCAGTAAGTTTTTGATCTAATTCCAGCAAAAATGGAATCCACTGTCCCAAGACAAAGTGACAGAGGAAACCAAGTGCCCTCTTCTCCCTGAATGACAGGTGGTAAGGTGGGCCTAGGTCTGAGGCAAAAGCTAACCTGTTAAATGCTGTCTAAAATTCAAACTAGACTGCAGCAGTCAGAGACTCACACCAGCTGAAGTGCCGTTTCTAGGAGCGATATAAAGTTACACTGCAAATGACCAGCACACGAGTGCACAGACTTACTCATTCAGAAATACGATTACTTACGCCTTTTTAATATCCTCGGCTGAGGCATGTCTGTGCACGCCTAGAACTTCATAGTAATCCACCATGTTTTAACCGGCTGTTGGAAACGAGTCCTGCAATCAGAAATACGTGGTCAGTGACAAGACTGCCAAGGCTGGGCTCATCTTGGGGGCAGGGGCGGACAGAGCAGGGGTGAGGGGTGTCGCCTTGCCTGGGCACTAACCACCAGCCTGTTGGGCCGGGGCCTCGTCTGGGAGCTGATTCCAAGGCTCACACCCTAAGACCCTTCCCGACGTAGGAAAAAACGCTCTGAAATAAGCTAAGAATAGTCTCAACTAAATCAAACCGACAGGTGACTCTGCACCAGCCTTGGGGCCCGCCGGCCACCAGCTGCCAGGCCCCTGTTGAGCAGCCCAGGGCATCGGTCCCCCCCTCACGCCCTGCACTCCTGTGCCAGGCACTGGGCAAGCCCGCGGCCACCTGACAAACATGCTGTCCCTGCCCTGGGGGCGCTACACAGGAACGGCAGACACCTTCCACAGCCGGGCAGCCCTCGCTAGTGACCAGCCAACACCCTCCCACGGCCCCCGGCTCTGACTCAGGGCTATTCCTGTAGCTGCCCCTCCGGCCTCCCGTGCCCATCCGTCGGACGTGAAAACAAACACTGTCCCCCTGCTGGCAGTCCTAGTGAGAGGGCACCCAAAAAAGCAGGCCTTCAGGGGACACCTGCAGTGCGTCCTCCCCATCACTACACGCGCAGGATGACGAATCCCTGCTGCTTCCACCACCACTACGAGGATCGAGCCTCAGGTCCCACAAACCGAACACAACCTACACACCTGCTCCCTTGTAAGATGTGACGTCTAAGTCACCTCATTAAGCCAGTGACCAAAAACTTACATGAAACAGGCCTATTCCACACAAGAGTAAAAAGTAACTTCACCCGCTAAAGCAAAGTTCTTCTGTCAAGCAGCTATGCTCAAAACTGAAGCTAGGGGACTTCCCTGGTGGTCCAGTGGGTAAGACTCCGTGCTCCCAATGCAGGGGGCCCGGGTTCGATCCCTGGTCGGGGAACTAGATCCCGCATGGCACAACTGGCAGTCTGCATGCCGCAACTAGGACCTGGCACAGCCTAAATAAATATTAAACAAAACCAAACAAAAAAATATCAGCATAGTTTAAAAAAAAAAAACTGAAACTAGGCTTTCAGTAGCCTACCCCCAAATTCTAGGATCAGATTTTCAAATGAAATGTTCTGACTGTAAACAAATACATGAGATCACAACCTCCCTGAGGTCCCTTTGCTGGGGTTAAATAATGTCACAACTGAGAAATATCCCCATCTCAAACAGGATGCACACGTGTATCCTACTTCTACTTTTCAACACTGGGGAGCAACCCATGGTAAAAGAAATGTGCTGCATCATGACTCAGCACGTAGGTGCGCATATCAGCCTGCGCAGCCCTCATCGGACGTTTACAGAGGACTCCACATACAAGGGTCAGGAAGCAGCACACACAGAGAAAAGCCCCTCCATACCAGTCCACGGACTTCGTGCAAAAAATAACTCAAAGATATCACAGGAGAAGCAAAAATAGAAACCCCTCCTACCACCTCAAAATCTCTAGAAATGTTAGATAAAAATCCAACAAACACATCGGAAGAGGCAGCTGAGCTGAAGCAGTTAAAGTGCCAGAAACAGAGAATTAATTACACCAAGAACGGGGATCCCGAGGGGGCGGGGCTGTTGCTGTGCTTTCAGGATGGGACTTGCTTTTGTGGCACTAATGGCTGCAATGAAAATCCATAATTTAGGCTCCTCAAAAGGCTGTAACTGGGCTTCCCTGGTGCCGCAGTGGTTGAGAATCTGCCTGCCAATGCAGGGGACACGGGTTCGAGCCCTGGTCTGGGAAGATCCCACATGCCGCGGAGCAACTGGGCCCGTGAGCCACAACTACTGAGCCTGCGCATCTGGAGCCTGTGCTCCGCAGCGGGACAGGCCGCGACTGTGAGGCCCGCGCACCGCGATGAAGAGTGGCCCCCGCTCGCCACAACTGTGGAAAGCCCGCGCACAGAAACGAAGACCCAACACAGCCAAAAATAAATATAAATAAATAAATTAAAAAAAAAAAAAAAAAGGCTGTAACTGCAAGAAAGGGAGACGAGAAAAACTGTCCACTGAACTGCAAGGGAGAGGAAAGGGAGCACCCCTGAGAATCGAAGCCTTAAGCCTTGGAACTGCAGAATGGAATCCCATTACCTTCATTAACCCGCAATGCTCCAAGCTCTCCAAAACCACCAAATACTATCCCAGGGTGGGGAGGCAAAAAGGGCTGTGCTGGAGAAACAAGTACCTCTACAACCCACGTTGTGTACATCTCACCGTTGTGGAGATTTTTCAACACGCTATGGAGATCTAACGCCCAGCGTGGTGACTACCGCCAACAATACTGTGTCATATATCCAGAGCTGCTGAGAGACTAGATCTTAAACGTTCTCACCACAAAAAAAAAAAGTTAATTTCATAATGTGAGAGGTGTTAGCTAACTCAGGTGGCAATCACACTGCAAGACATAAATGAATTCAAATCAACATGTCTCAAATCAATTATATGTCATTTTTTAAAATAAAAATTTAAAAATAAAATGTAACCTTATTAATGAGAGGGAGGAGTGCACAGGCATCTTTGTGAGAAAGCACAAAACAGGACTTTAAAATTTTTTTAAATTTAACAAAACAGGTATAGTGGGCATAATTCTAAGTGTTTAGTAAAACAATAAGAAAATTAAGATCAAAGATATCCTAAAATTGAATTTGGTTTGTTTTTCCAGCTTTATCCAGATACAACTGACATATAACCTTGTGTAAGTTTAAGATGTGCATCGTGCACCTTAATTTTATTAAAATTGAATTTTTAAAAAAAACTACAAATGACCTTTGAATAACATGGGTTTGAGCTGCACAAGTCCACTTGTATGCAGATTTTTTTCAATAAGCATTGGTAAATTTTTTGGAGATTTGAAACAATCTGAAAAAACAGAAGAACCATGCAGCCTAGAAATACTGAAAAAATTAAGAAAAAGTTAGGTAAACCAGGAATGCAAAAGATGTAATGTAGATATATACCAGTCCATCCCTACATAGATATAAGGTGACTGATATTTAATACAAAATTAGTAACATTTTAGTTTTTGTTCTATAACTTTGTTTTCAAAGAATTACATAACCACACAGTATGTCTCTCCCTCCAGTATCAGCTTATCACAAGTGGTTTTTTAAAAATCTAACAATGTTTCCAATACTGTATTATGAATGAGTGTAATACTGTATGTCACAAAAATATTGATTCATTCATTAGTGTACAGGCTAGGCTATCGTGAAGCAATCATATCGATTACACTAGGCTACCGTAAAGCAATCATACTGCTGCTGTTTCATTATTGATGTACGAATTATCATACCTATAAACAAACGTGAATTTCATTCACATTATCTTTTCATTTTTGTCACATAGATACTAACAGACAATTCATCTTGTAAAAATATGATGTAAACTTACGTTATCAATAAATACAATACTGTGAATGCAATTCCTCTTTTTTATGATTTTCTTAATATTTTCTCTAGTTTACTGTAAGAATACAGCAATATAATACATATAACATACAAAATACATGCCAATCAACTTTGTTATCGGCAAGGCTTCTGGTCAACAACAGACTACCAGTTAACTTTGGGGGAGTCAAGAGTCATACACAGATTTTCAACTGCGAGGGGTCAGCACCCCTAAAGCCCCACGTTGCTCAAGGATCAACTGTACACTCTTTCGAGAGACCAAAAAAAATTCAAACTCCTGGGGCAGGCAAGATGCACAAGGCAAATTTAGCCTGGAAATTACTACCCAGAATAGATGGCCAGTAGGAGCACAGCAACCTCACATCTTCTGGAACCAAAAACCTGACCACTGGCAAGAACATCCACAAAGCAGCAGAAAATCAGCATCCCTTCATCTGTACTTCAGAGGGCTAGTAATTAACTCTCTGTAGGTATTTTCACTTTCGAGCTCCAGTTACTGCTGCATGGGGACATCTTAGTGCCCAGCTATGACAAAAATGCTGGGAAACCCTACCAGACCACTGTCACCAATGGGACAAGGAGAGAAGTCTCAGGATGAAGCTGCCCTCTCCTAACAGTTGAACCACTGCCTGAACCACATGTGACCAGAGGTCACCGGTGTGTCAGATGCCACTGCTTAGACATCTTTGCTCCCAGTTCAAAGCTCATGTTCTCCTAAGTCCAATCGATGTGTCCTGTATTTGCAATAATGTGCCAGTGTCTGTGCAGACAATGGTGGGGAAGAGCAAGATCCTCAAGGCAGTCGGCGCAGACATGGCAAGATGGGCTTAGACTCGGCCGTGCCCGCCAAGTGGTGAACGCTGTGACCGCCTAACCACTTACCACATCCCCCGGGAAGACTCATCTGTCCCACAGGACCGTCACGGGGACTGAAGGAGCACGTGAGCGTCATCAATTAACACCGCCTGGGACACAAGCCACACTCGGATGCTGGCTGTTTTCTTCCTTTCTAAATGGAGACTACCCCAAGAAGGAAATGCAGATGAACTGAGTGACGCCCATCAGACGCCCGGTCTGCAGCCAACTCTGCACACAACCACTGCCTTCACTACAGTCCTGTCCAGCTCCAGCCAGCCCACCGCTTGAAGCTGACTCTGATTTAACGTCAAGAGGAAAAGCTTCCCCCATTAACGTCCAACGCGCACGTTCAGGGCTCACGCTGTTTGACCTCCCAAAGCCCTCAGCACCCACGGGCTTTCCGGCTGTGGGGTCTCCTGGTCTGCCTACCTCTTGCCCGCCTGCTCCCCGCAATCGGCCTGTGAATAAACAGTGGGAACGCCGGGGGCTCAAAGCCCCCTTCCCACCCTACTCCTGTGTTTTCATCCACTCTGTTATTTAAATACCGTTTATGTAGCAATGATTCCCTAACGTTAGCTCCAATCGTAGATCTCACTTTGGCATTCAGACACAAACAGACAGATGGCTACTGACGTAGCCACTTGGACGTCTGACAAGACATCCCAAATAGAACATGACCGAATTTAACTCTCAGTCCTTCCCACTCCCACACCTGGCCTTTCCCTATTAATTCTACCCCAAGCTGCTTGGCTGGAAACCTTCACCATCACCAACACTGCTACGCCGCCACATACACACAAGAAACTAATCCACGGTTCTGCCTGGTTTACCTGCAAAATACCTCAAACCCCTTCACTTCTCTTGATCTTCAGTGGCACCAGATATCCTACTCTGAAATACTGTGGGAGCCTCCTTCTCACAGCCAAGATGAGCTATAAATATGCAGATGCTATCATAACAGACACTACCTACTGTCCAGCACCAGACAACCCAGCTCTAAAGGACACTGTCAGCTCCCCTGGGGAGTCATGGAGTGACACTTCACTGCGCTAGCTAATGCTAGGTCTGGGATAGCAAAGGTACCACATGAGCCTAGGATATGCTGTCAATCAAGAAAGTAAAGATGCCAGCAGAAAGCACAGGCCGGGTCAAGAAAAACACAATTGTGGAACTGTGCCAGCTTGGAGGTAACTAAGAATAAATGATAACTAAGTGCCATCTGGGCTCCAGGACTGGTGTCTGTGGCAAGAAAAGAACTTTGGGGGGAAAACTGGTGGGATGTGAATAAAGTCTGTAGTTAACAGTACTGTACCAACATAATTTTTTAGTTTTGATAAACACCAGGGTTACATTTGTTATGTTAAGGAAAGCTAGGTAAGACGTATACAGGAAAACTCCTGCATTATCTTCACAACTCTTGTAAATATACAATGGTTTCAAAGTAAAAAGTTCAAAAGTCAGTCAAAAAGAGAAAAAAGTACAACCATGTCAAAGCGACATCGGAGCAAAATTGATGAAACATCCACAGATCAGATGGGATTCTGAGTATCAAAAAGAATGGCTGCCATGCATTTTTTTCCCTCCAGTTTCATTGAGATATAACTGACATAGAGCACTATGCATGTTTATGGTGTACAGTATGACAATTTGACTTACATACATCATGAAACGCTTATCACAATCAGTTTAGAGAACATCTATCACCTCATATAGATACAAAATAAAAGACACAGAAAAAGTATTTTTTCCTTGTGATGAGAACTCTTAGGATTTACTCTTAACTTTCACATACAACACACAACAGTGTTAATTATATTTCTCATATTGTACATCAAATCCCTACTACTTATTTCTCTTATAACTGGAATGACTGTCGTGCATTTAAAGTACACATACCAGGGACTTCCCTGGGGGTCCAGTGATTAGGACTCCGAGCTTCCACTGCAGGGAACTAAGATCCTGCATAGCCACAAGGCGGAGCCAAAAAAATAAAAAAAGTTTTAAAAAGCACACATAACAGCAATAAAAAAAAAAAAATTAAGCATTTATTGCACTGCCTCTCCTATGCAAACTACGTGTGAAACCAAATAGCTGATGAGCCAACCTTCTTTTTATAGATGAATTCCAGCACACAAATGCAGAAGAAATGCCGGATTTTGAAAATACTATTATCTTGAAACCCCCAACACAGTGATTCTCAAAGCACAGACTTGGCCCAGCAGCATCAACCCGGTCTTGTCAAACAAAAATGACCTTTTAAAAAACCGAGTTCAAACCACCGCATAAAGCCTTCCCACTACAATAAACACTAACGAGTCCACACTCTCTCTGCCCCAACAGACTCTGGGAGCAGCCCTTAGTTCTGGACGGCTACCTCTTCTTTCTGAACAGTGGAGCCTGCAGGGAACTGTCCCTCTAGGTCTTTCTTCATGTTACATAAGGCATTTGAATTTCTCTTCCACACAGATGTACTCAAACATTCAAGGGCTTTATCTTCATGCAGTTTTCACTCTCTAGGCTAATACAGCCTCACATTTCTTTGCAGTTAACTCCTAAGAACACTACCCTGGTCCCTGCCGAGAGCAAGCTCCAAAGCTGCAATTCCTTGGTACCCAGAACCCAACACTGATAATGAGGACACGCTCCAGCCGTCACCAACAAAAAGTAAGACCACCGTTGCCGCACTTCCCTCTCAACTCCCCTAGGAAACACCAGAACCCGATGACCAACACAGACTTGGCTAAGCTGTGGTCTTTCTGAGCCTGCGGTCACTGTCTTGCCTCCTATTACTCACTTTGTACGACTGTGGCTCTTCAGACAAGTGAAGTTCACAGCTTTTGCCCATAAATTCCACCTTGGATATGGCGGCCCATCGTCCCAAATGATCAACCCTTTTGGATACCAATTACACCATCAACGCATTCACTCTCAGTAAAAACAACGCTGTAATTGAGTGAATTTCACTATGTAAATTTAATATTGAAAACAATCATGATACTCTTGGGACCAAGTCACCAAGTTTAGGAAAACACAGACCTGTAAACAAGTTAGGCATATACAACTAAGAAAGTATGAACAGAGTGTTGGGGAGAGGTTATGGAGACAGTGGGGCAAAGAAAGAGGTTATGGAGTCAGCCTGCGCCATCAAGCCGTGCTGCGAGTGCAGGGCTCAAGTACTTGATGCTATGGACACTCTCTCTTATCAACACTATCTTTTTAGTATTCAACCAGTGCCAATAAGATTAACAAATTTTAATACAAACAAATTAAAACGTGCTCTAGAAACAATAAAGTGACAATACCCCAAGGTCTAGAAACAGAGAACCAAATGAGGTCCCTTATCCCGAGGATACCTCCTTGGAAACCTGAGAAGTTGGCTTCAGTACTGATCCCACAACCACCACCCTGCAGTGTCAGCCACAGATTAATTCACTTCTTGCTGCTTCAGAATAATCAGGCATAAAAGAAACAATCTAAGTTTTGACAAAATCCATAGAAGGTTAATTGCATTCAAATTACTTTTGACTAACCCCGGAGTTTTACACAAAAGAAAAAGCCACTTATAGGAATTCCCTGGCGGTCCAGTGGTTAGCACTCCGTGCTTTCACTGGTGGCCTGGGTTCAACCCCTCGTCAGGGAACTAAGATCCCACAAGCGAAAAAAAACAATACAAAACAAAACAGCCACTTACACACTTGTATCAGGAATTCCTCTATAGAATTCAGTATTTCTAAATATTTTAAGTGGCCGTCACCTAGCCCCTCAGACTGGCCAAGTGTCCTCCTCCCCAGAGAAAACTGTAAGGCTGGAGGATGAGTGAGAACCTGGACCCCCCAAACACTTCCAGCACCCACCTCCATTCCCGTCATCTCCGTGCTCGGCTGGCACTACAGGAGACAGGAAACACCACAACACAGGGGCCCTCGGGGCACTGAGACCGCTCGACCTGCCTTCCCTTCTCAATCGCCCCTGGATGCAGGGAGCAGCGTGCTTCCACACCCCGCCCCCGGGGGTCAGCGCATCTCCCCCTCAGCCGCGGAAAACGAGGCACGGTTTCTGTGACAGAACGCTGCGTGGAAACGCAGACACAAACTTTTTAAAAGCACAGTGTCCACGAGGACTTCAGGCAGGTGGGAACTGCTGCCGGCAAACACCACCTCAAACCGAGCTGCCTGACCCGCACGCCAAACAAAGTCACTTACACCTACAGTTATTAAAACTAAACAGCACTGGAAACTCAGCCCCTCAGTCGCACGAGCCCCATTTCCAGTGCTCAGCCCCCAGTGTGACTACTGGCACCCACCCTGGAAAGGACCAGTGTGGAACAGGAGTTCTCAGACAGACAAGGCTGGTCCTAACAAAAATCGATTCAGGCTTAAGGGGAATCTGGGTGAGGAGTGGGAAGATGCTCATTTCTAACAACAATTATCAAAGTTCTTAAATTCCCACTGACACGATCTACTGTACGTTAAGGAAGCTGGAGAAAACCAATGCTTTAGATTTTCAATTAAGAAAAAAAAAGAATGTTTCTTAGGACTAGTTTGTTAATCTATGCAATTTCCAACAAAACAGGTCTAATATCAAGTAAAAAAATTTTAACTCTGCCTCTTTAGTAAAGCCACTAACTAGCCTAATACCCATTAACCAAAAATAACTGCCTCTTGGGACTTCCCTGGCGGTCCAGCGGTTGAGACTCCACGCTTCCACTGTCGAGGGCACAGGTTCAATCCCTGGTCAGGGACCTAAGATCCCCGCAAGCCACGCAACGCAGCCAAAAAAAAAACAAAACAAGAACAAACCCTGCCTCTTCCAATAAACTTATTCGCCTTCAATGTTAGGAGTTTCAGAATACACACTTAAGTCTCATGGTACCTAAACTCATGTGCGGACCACTTGAGTAGAAAAGTGTACACCTCCCCAGGACATGTGCACATACTTATATACAGGCACCTCAGAGATACTGTAGGTTCGGCTCCAGACCACAATAAAGCCAATTAAGTGAGTCACACAAAGTTTTCTGGCTTCCCAGTGCATATAAAAGGTTACTTTACATTATACTGTCACCTGTTAAGTGTGCAATGGTATTATGTCGAAAATAACAATGTACCACATATCTTAATTTTTTAAAAACCTTTATTGCTAAAAAAAATGCTAGGCATCATCTGAGCCCTTAGTATCTTTCTGCTGCTGGAGGATCTTGCCTCCATGTTGGTGGCTACATGGCCGTGGCAATTTCTTAAAACGAAGCCATGAAGTTTCCTGCATCAACTGACTCTTCCTTTCACACAGATTCCCTGCAGCATGCAATGATGCTGTTTGGTAGCATTTTACCCTGAGCAGAACTTCTTTCAAACTTGGACTCAATCCTCCCAAATCCTGCTGCTGCTTTTTCAACTAAGTTCATGTCCTATTCTAAATCCTTTGTCATTTCCACAATCTTCACAGCATCTTCACCAGCAGTAGATTCCATCTCAAGAAACCATTTTTTTTTTGCTCTCCGTAAGAAGCAATGCTTTTCTGTGAAAGTTTATCCTGAGATTACAGCAATTCAGTCACATCTCAGGCTCCACTTCTAATTCTAGTTCTCCTGCTGTTTCCACCACATCTGCTGTTACTTCCTCCACTGACGTCTTGAAGCCCTCAAAATCATCCATGAAGGTTAGAATCAATGTCTTCCAAACTCCGATGAATGTTGGTATTTTTACCTCTTCCCATGAATCACAAATGTTCTTAATGGCATTTAGAATGGTAAGTCCTTTCCAGAGGATTTTCAGCTGACTTTGCCCAGATCATTAGAGGAATTGCTATCTATGGCAACTACAGCCTTACGAAATGTATTTCTTAAATAACAAGGCTTGAAAGTCAAAATTATTCCTTGATCCGTGGGCTGTGGAATGGATGTTGTGTTAGCAAGCATGAAGACAACATGAATCTCACTGTACATCTCCATCAGAGCTCTTGGGTCACTGTCAAGGAACAGTAGTTTTTTGAAATGAATCTTTTTTCTGAACAGTGGGTCTCAACAGTGGGCCGCAACAGTGAGCTTAAAATACACAGTATACCATGCTGTCAACAGATACGCTGTCATCCAGGCTTTGTCGTTCCAAGTACAGAGCACAAGCAGAGTGGACTAAGCATAATCCTAAGGGCCCTAGGAGTTTTGGATGGTAACTCAGCACTGGCTTCAACTAAAATCACCAGCTGCATTAGCCCCTAACAAGAGAGTCAGCCTGACCTTCGAAGCTTTGAAGCCAGGCATTGACTTCTCCTCTCTAGTATGAAAGTCCTAGATGGCACCTTCTTCCAACGTAAGGCTGTTCCATCCGCGATGAAAATCTGTGGTTTCGTGTAGCCGCCTTCATTAATGATCTTAGCTAGATCTTCTGGATAACTTGCTGCGGCTCCTCCATCAGCACTTGCCGCTTCGCCTTGCACTTTTATGTTATGGAGACGGCTTCTTTCCTTAAACCTCATGAGCCAACCCCTGCTGGCTTCAAGCTTTTCTTCTGCAGCTTCCTCACCTGTCTCGGCCTTCACAGACGTGAAGAGAGTGAGGGCCTTGCCTGCGTTAGGCTGTGGCTTCAGGCAGTGTCGTGGCTGGTTTGGTCACCTGTTCAGACACTAAAACTTTCTCCTCAACAGCAATAAGGCTGGGTTGCTTTCTCACCATTCGTGTGCTCACTGGAGCAGCACCTTAATCTCCTTCAAGAACGTTCCTTTGGGGGCTTCCCTGGTGGCGCAGTGGTTGAGAGTCTGCCTGACAATGCAGGGGACACGGGTTCGAACCCTGGTCTGGGAAGATCCCACATGCCGCGGAGCAGCTAGGCCCGTGAGCCACAATTACTGAGCCTGCGCGTCTGGAGCCTGTGCTCCGCAACAAGAGAGGCCGCGACAGTGAGAGGCCCCCACTCGCCACAACTAGAGAAAGCCCTCGCACAGAAACGGAGACCCAACACAGCCAAAAATAAAAAATATATATATATATAAAAAAATAAAAATAAAAATAAAAAAAAACGTTCCTTTGCCTTCACGACTTGGCTGTTTGGAGCAAGAGGCCTAGCCTTCAGCCTGTCAGCTTTCCACACACCTTCCTCTCTCAGCTTCAGCATTTCTAGCTTTTGATTTAAACTGAGAGACATGCGACTCTTCCCTCACTTGAACACTTGGAGGCCACTGAAGGTTATTAACTGGCCTAATTTCAATACTGTTGTGTCTCAGGAACAGGGAGGCCAGAGGAGGGCGAGAGAGATGGCGGGTTGGTGGAGCAGTCAGAACACGAGCTGTCTTGGATGGGCGGGGTTTTTAGGGCCCCAAAACAATTCCAACAGTAACATCAGAGATGACTGATCACCGTAACATAATAACAAAAAAATCTGAAATACTGCGAGAATTACCAAAATGTGACCCAGAGATACAAAGTGAGCAAAAGCTGTCGGAAAAATGGGGCCAATAGACTTGATCGATGCAGGGTTGCCACAAACCTTCAATTTGTAAAAAAGGCAGTACCTGAAAAGTGCAATAAAGGGAAGCGCTGTAAAACGAGGTCTGCCTGTACCTGAACTACTACTATGTACATCAAAACCAAAAATAAAATCATAAATGATGAAACTAAGAATACTTGTATGTACTTACCAAGCATTACGGTTTCACATCATAATTAGCTAACATCTCAAGGTTCACTGGAAGGAGAGAGCCTAGACAGTTTCCTTCACAACTGACAGAGGTGGTCGCTACGTGTAAACATCATCTCCAACGTGCAGTCGCTGCATAGTCTTTTACTCCTTAGCCAGTTTACTAATACAGGTGTCCCCTGCTTTTCCAGAGTTCTCTTTACAAACACTTCACCTTTAAGAAAGACCCACATTAATACCTTGTTTTTGCCAGCCCAAGAAATCCGA
Organism: Eubalaena glacialis; assembly: GCF_028564815.1. Taxonomy (NCBI): domain Eukaryota; kingdom Metazoa; phylum Chordata; class Mammalia; order Artiodactyla; family Balaenidae; genus Eubalaena; species Eubalaena glacialis. Next base: position 128,288,603 of record NC_083723.1, on the reverse strand, counting down.
ACAGGATTTTCACTTCTACAGAAAAAGGAAGCATTAGAGGCGGTGCCCACCCCAGCAGTGAGAGCGGCCCCGCCAGCTCCTTCCCGGAACCACACTCGCATCTCAGCATCCAGCCGCCACCGTGAGCCTGTCTGTGAGCACCTGTGCTTCATCTCGGCTGACGGTGCGCGTCCACCAGCAGGACAGGTCCTCAGGTAGCTGCTTCTTCACCTTATGACATTCCAGGTCAGGAGAGGTTTCCTAGGAAACCCAGAAACTCTTCTTTCACAGAGTGGGTGAACCTGTCTCAGTCTAATAGTCCAAGTGCCATCATCTGGAAATGCTCCCACACGGGCACATGCACCAGAACACTGCAAAACACTTGAGCCGGCAGCTGTAAACCCCTCCAAGGTGCAAGACTCTCTCTTTCCTCAGCCTTGCTCGTCTCAACGATTAAGGAGCATGTCAGGATGGACGTGTAAAGTCAACTTAAAATGGTCAACTCAGTAGAAGCATTTACTTCCCCTCCTCCTGAAATATTCATAGAAGATTTTAAACAAGCACCTCAGGTGACAGACACAAATATCCATCTAGAGTGTGAGGTGCTCCACGATGAGTCAGCTCTAAGAACCCAAGTTTTTTGAACAGCTTAACTGGCCCCCTTTTTAAGTTATAAAATTTTGACTTTAATGAGTTATCTAAAGGAGAATTTCCAAGTCATTACACATGCCCCATGTTCTTAACAACACTTAAAGAATGTATGTTCCCTGTATAAAAAAATAAATAAAATAAAATTCAAAAATTAAAAAAAAGAAAAAAAGAACATATGTGCCCAACATGATTGCTGTGATTCTGAGACCTCTGGCTACTCTGTCCCAAATCTTGCCCATCCACACAAGTAAGATGTGTAACTGGGCTGAACTGACCACCTTGGGACTTCCCTGGTGGTCCAGTGGTTAAGACTCCACTCTTCTACTGCAGGGGACGTGGGTTCGATCCCTGGTGGAGGAACTAAGATTCCCGCATGCCGCACAGTGCAAGCCAAATAAAAGATTTAAAAATAGGGACTTCCCTGGTGGCGCAGTGAAGACTCCGCACTCCCAACGCAGGGGGCCCGGATTTGATCCTGGTCAGGGAACTAGATCCTACACGCATGCCGCAACCAAGAGTTCGCATGCCACAACCAAAGAGCCCAGCTGCTGCAACCAAGGAGCCCTCTAGCCACAACTAAGACCTGGCGCAACCAAATAAGTATTTTAAAAAGATTAAAAAATTTTTAAAATAACCATCTTTCCACCCAACAGTCTGTTCTCAAATTATCTCTCCATCTAACATCTAAGAAACCTTGCTCTGATTGCAATAAAAATCCTCCTTCATTCCTTCCCAATCCAAGAGACTCCATATTGAAAATGGAGCTGAAGGGGGAAAAACAACCTTCCTCCTTCCAGAAAGCTTTTCATTATTTTCCACCCCATAGATCGCTATTTATATTGCACACGGTTTTACATAATGCAATTTGTCCATTGAAGACATTCCTTGTCTTTAGCTTAAAAAACCAGAAAATCAAAATACTCACTACTTTTAAATTGGAAAAGGACAAATCTTAAACATCTTCGTTTAAATGTTGAATTCATGTTATGACATAAAACTGATTTTCTGCAATACTACTTGCTTAATATAATGGAAATAGGCAAGTTTAAAAAAAAAAAAATGATAAACGTGGCCAAGTTTCCTACACGTCATTTCATTATCTGATGAATTCCCAGCACACACAGAGGTAGGGGGAGAAACACAGATGAACTACCAATCCTTATCACAGATCATCTACTTACAGTTTGTTCTTACTCAATACGCCTTAAAGCATTCCTGAAACAAGGGGGGACTTCCCTGGTGGCGCAGTGGTTAAGAACCCGCCTGCTAATGCAGGAGACACGGGTTCGAGCCCTGGTCCAGGAAGATCCCACATGCCGCGCAGCAACTACTAAGCTCGTGCACCACAACTACTGAGTCTGCGCTCTAGAGTCCGCGAGCCACAACTGCTGAGCCTGCTTGCCACAACTACTGAGCCCGCGCGCCTAGGGCCCATGCTCCGCAACAAGAGAAGCCCGCATACCGCAGCGAAGAGTAGCCCCCACTCACAACTAGAGAAGCCCGCGCGCAGCAACGAAGACCCAACGCAGCCAAAAATAAAAAAAAACAAACAAGGGAAATTATTTCCTCTATAACTCAGGATCCAAGACCATTCTTTCAACTGGCAATCATCACCTATTAGACACGTGAGGGCATGACTAACTCCATTTCATTAAAATAAAAAAATACATGCGAAGTACTCAGTCCTCGTACTTGTGAACTAAATTTGTATGCTATCTGTATTTTTTGTCCAACCTTCCTAAACTCTGGATTCCATTATTAACCACAGAGAGTAATCAGGGAACAGACAGACCGGGAAAAAGGATCCAATTCAACCAACATTTTCTGAGTACTCTGGGTCCAGGACAATGCTATAGTCACAAAGGAACACAATTAAAATTCCAGGCCTGCCCAAAGGACCTCACAGGAGGGCCCCAGTGCGCCATCACACGCACAAGGCAAGCTCTAAATGTCTTTCTTGGTAAAAGGCAGGATGAAAATTTCAGAGTGCACAGAATCACATGCTGCACAAGGAAATCACCATTCCAGGGACAACTGATCCTTGCAAATGAGCTTAGGAACCCTAAAATACCTGGAGTATTCTGACATACAACTAGTAGTTCTGCCGCATGGCCATATGCAATGGTTGGTGCTTTTTACTTAAAATGGCCGTTAAGTCCTTACAAATTTTATATAGGACAACAATTTTAAGAGAAAGCCAAACTATGCCTAAATAACATAACTTCTGAAGTAAAGAGACAGATATAAATTAGACAGAACCTTTTCTACTTTGATGTACACTGCAACCCTTCTAACTACTTTGTTTTTTTCAGAAATTTCCCCCACCTTAAAAATCACGTATTTTTTAAAAGATTTACTCAGTTCAGAAACAAAAGTTTTATTCTCTGATCAAAGAATGGACAGGCACGAGCTCACACTCTAGAGCACACTCTCCAAAGTTTACTTCTTTCTTAAGTGGGATATTGAAATAAAAGGAATCAAATGTCTACCAAAAAATATAAAAGTCTGAAAAACACATTATAATCTACAATAAAAACATCAAATTTTTTCTAGCTGACATATCCAGGAAACCATTTTCTCCAATGAGGCTTTAAAATTGTCTTTCTATACACTATTCTTACCCTCACCAACTTCACTTTTCTTCACTTACCTCACTGTTTTCACGTTTGAAGTTCTCTCAAATTCTGTTCACCCAAGAGAAACTACAGCACTTCTTACATCTTGCCACTGATCCCATCCTAATTCACTAATAAGCCTGCAGTTAACCTGCTCTCACCACTGGGTGGTGTCCTGGACAAATTTTAAGCAAAAAAGATTTTTAACACAGAACACCGTCCTAAATTCTAGATCATTTCCAAAGAAGTGAAAAGGCCAAAAAAAAAAAAAAAGTTTTCTAAAAATTCTTTAAAATATCAAAAGACTGATTGCACTCAATCCTTACCAACAGACACCACAAGTGACATTTAATCATCCTTTAAGCGTTAACCAAGGTAGCAGCTGACCTTGAACACGCAGTCATACAGACGGCACCCCAGTGGAAGGCAAGAAGTAACACCAACGTCACTAAGATGACACGCTCAGGATTACACTGCGATGCTGAAAAGCCAGACTGAAAATAACCGTGCCCGCTTTAAAACTAAAAAATGCACAGACCATTCCACCCCAAACTCGGTATTTGAGTTTGCTAGGCTGAAAACTGTCGTTGCTGGTGAGGAGGATAATTATATTTGTTTGGAACTGTCCAAAATAGAGCTGATACAAGGGAAAATGGTTCTACCCTGGGTTCTACCACCTAAAAAAAATGGGTTTGCTTGAAGAGGGAAGCGATTGCATGCCACTGGTTGCAGGTATCACACCACAATGCCCTACGCTGACTTAGTATTCAGAGTATTACTCAAATAATACTCTCCACCCAGCCCTCCAGGTGAGTCTCGGTCCTGCAGCCAGAAATACTTTCCAAATCTACCACTTTGAGGACAAGAAAAATTTAAAACACTGATATTTTGAAGAGGATGCTGAACACATGTCAAAGTCTTTGAAAGCCCTTAAATTCCCAACTTCCTAATCCTGCACAGCACCACACAAAGCCTGCTTAGGCAAATCCCAAAAACCAACTTCTCATCCCCTTCTGTTCCACTTCCTGTCAAGTCATCCACACCTAGACCGAGCCAATTCACTCCCCAAATTCATGACTCTGCATAACCCCCAAAATTCCACAGCTCCCTGGATAGTGTGCACAAAGGGCACTCATATTTCTACTACAGCCCTTACAAACACTCAACTCCTAAACCCACAGGAGCTAAGTTTTCTGGAAACAGGAACATTCTGGATTAAACTTCCCAGACGGAATCGGGGAGGGTGTGGTGTAGGGAGAGGGCGGAGGAAAGAAGTAACAAAATGCCTTTCAGACACCATGAAAACATTCGGATGTGCGTAACTATTAGAAAAAGAGTAAAACCTGAACGAGCAGCACACAAGTTCAAATGCTAAGAGTTTGTTTCTCTTTCCTTTTTTGGTCATTCGGCCGAACTCTTCCACTAAGTCAATTACCTGCCGTAAAAGATTCTAGCCATAAAGTCTTACTGCGAATCCACAACGGAACTAAAAACGCTGAGAATACAAAGGGCGCCGCTCAGTCCACCCTTCCCAGGCAGCCCCCCGGGTGGTGGTGAGATCTTTTCACCACCGCCATGTCCTTCCCGCGTAGCCGGGAGAGGTACGCGTCCGACGAGCGACCCACACGCTCTGAAAACGTTTCGCGAGACAACACAAGTTTGCAATTTCCACTTCTTGCGTCAATTCTTTCCTTACTTGGGAAAAAGTTCACAGAAACTTCAGCTATATAAACTGCGGTGCACCCCGAAGCGAAACCCAGCAAACTGGCTTTGTAAATAAGCCGAAAGCCAGGCGTTTCATTTCCATCTCCGACACACTTCGGAAAAGCCAGCGGGGAGTTCCCGACACGCGGCCTCGCGCCCCCCGCCCGCTTCCCGGTCTCCGCACTAGGCAGCGCGGCCTCCCACGAGCCTCTACTCTCCCTGCACACCTACCTCCTCTCCTGGCTTCAGGGCCGTCTATGTGGGGCCTTAAAACCGAGGAAAAACCCACCCTCCCACGCGGCAGCGCCGCCCCCGCCCCCGCCCGCAACAACCGGCGCGCGGCCCCCAGGACGCCGGGAGGAGGGGAACCCCCAGGACAGGGGGAGGAGCCCGGGGGAGGAGGCCGCGAGGGGCGAGCTGGACCCCGGCCCCACACGCGGCCCCCGGCCTGCCCCCCGCCTGCCCCCGGCGCCCCCGACCCCGGTCTCACACCAAGCCCGGCCCCCGGCCTGCCACGGCCAGGGCCCGGGTCAGGTGGGCCGCCGGGCCCGCCCCCCCGGCCGCTGGCGGCCCTCACCGAGGACGCGGGAGCCGGCGGAGAAAGGCGCGGCGGGGCGGCGACCGGGGCTCCTCGGCTCCGACACGGCGGCGCGGCTGGCGGTAGCGGCTGGGCTGCGACGGTCCTCGCGCTTTCCTTTCTCTCCTTTCTCCAACAACAAACAGGAAGTGCGTCACGCGGCGCCGGCGGCGCGGCGACGACACTTCCGCCGGCCCTGACGCCGCGCATGCGCCCCGCCCCGGCCCTCCGCCCCCGCCTTCCCGAAGGTTCTGCGCGGCCCGGGACGCGGCGGGCAACGCGCGTGCGCAGTCGAGGCCCCGTTGCCGGCGCCCGACGGCAGTTCTCGTGGGGTCCTGTCGGTGGGTCTGCGCGGCCGGCCGGTGTCCCCGGGGCCCAACGGGTGGGCCGCTGACCCGCCCTTCGCCTGGGCCACTGGAGAGCCGGGGGAGCCGTGGGTCTTGTTCTTCCCACTTGAGATCAGAGACCGTATTTTGAGGAGCCGTTTCTTATGTAAACCCTCCCTGTGTTACGCACCTAGTTCTTAGCAGGTGACCAGCAGGTGACCAGTTAGCAAAAGAAAACTGTTTTACTCGGAGTCAATTCCCCATTCCCTCCTTTGGTAGGTTATAGAAATCCCTGGTCAGGGGAGGCACAGCGGTGTTGGGTGTTAGCAACTCCTGGTGAAGCTGAGATGACCTCGGCGGGGCTGGAATTTCCTTCAGCGCCTGCGCAGCTGGCTCCGCCGCACGCAACCGTACCTGCCGGCCGGTCCCCGGGGTTTTCTTTCCCTCCCGGGGTTGACAGTGCTGGCGTGTGACAGCTCACATTTAAATGAGTCCCTACTCGACGCAAGTGGGAGCTAACCTCGGAATGCAGGCAGCACAGAGACGTGGAGGCTAAATAGTAGGCTAGCCACAAATAGCTTGGTCTTCCTCCAAAAAATAAATAAATATTTATTTATTAAAACATCTGCCAGTGCAGTGAGTTAACTGTGTCAGCAGAAGAACGAACCAGTACCAACAAGGCGTCTCTAGGCGTTCCGGGGGAACAAACACCCTGAAAATTAGGTAATACTCCATATTTAAGGAGCTCTTTGCGGACAACAGAGAAGATCTTCAAAGATTACAGACTTATTCCAAAATTAGCGTTAGCCCAGGTAGCGGTGCTGCTGGAAACTCTACTCCACTGGAAGTCGCTTCAACATGGAACCGCAAGGATCTGATCTGGAGTGGAAGGCCTTTGGAGAGGCGTGGGGAGGCTGGTTGGCCTCGGAAGACAGTTGGAAAGGCCTTGGGCTGTTACCTGACAGGCAAGGGAAGCCAGGCCGTGACGAATCTGTAGTTTGCAGGATGTCTGGAAGAGGAGGGAGGCTCTTGTGACTTTGTTTCCTCATCTCTAAAATGGGGATAAAGGCCTCATGTGAAGGTTAATTGTATGTGCTTGGCTCTGTGCTTGGCACATAGAGATACTCAGTAAATCACAGCTCTTCTGTGTCATGGCCTCTCGGAGAAACTGTTAAAAGGCATGGACTTCTCCCCAGCAAAACGTGCAAGTGATAGAAAATTTGTAGACACAGGCGTGCACGCACACACATCCTGCCAAGCCCACCTGTGAGTCCAGGAACCAAAGGTGAAGGTCCCGAATGACAGTTTAGCAATTATTCCTCTACTGCGAAATTTATCTTTGATCGAAGAATAACATTTGTAAAAATTTGCCCTGAGGCAATAAATGCAAGAACAGAGAATGAAAGAAAAAAGTACATGCAACGTTATTGATCACAACTTTGCAGGTAATCAGTTCCTCCTTATCAGGAATACTCTGCAGGCCATAAAAATAATAATGTAGTTATTAACATCAAATGTATCCAAGATGCATTATTGATATAGTGATCCCATTTTTGTAAAATCGTATTCGTGTGTGTGTGTGTGTGTGTGTGTGTGTATGAACATATACATATAATTTTCCCTCTTTGCTTTTGAGTTCTTAGCTAAGACTCCCTATAATAAAAGACAGATACAGGAGAAAAACAAATGCAAGTTTATTAACATGTATACCTCAGGTAGACATAGGAGACACCAGGAAAATTTAGTAAACTCCAGGAGGTATCCAAGCCATCATTTTAAACACCATCTTCAAATAAAGACAAAGATGTTGGGGGAGGGGGAAGAGGGGAGGGGAGCCAGTTAATGGAGGTTATAAGGAAAAGCACAGTAAACAAGGGTAAGGTTGTTATGCAGATTTCAGTCTGCTGCCTTCTCCATGGATAAGCGGTTCTGTGATTTAGAATCGTCCTCCTTTTCCGGGTACAGAGGGGGAGATGTGTTAGAAATGGAGATTTCCCTTATAAATGTAAATTTCCCTACAAAAGGGTAAATTTCCACTCTGTTCTCAGAGTTTCTCCTGCTTCTGCAGTTTCTCAAAAAAAAAAAAGAATGGCTCAAAGTAATCCTTATGCCAAAGAGGCATATTGTGGGATGGCATATTCTGCTACTTCAACCTAGACACACAGAAAACTGGAAGAATAATAATGAGTATTTCACGTAATTCTCACTTTCTTCTTTCTGATTTTAAGTATTGTTTGAACTTTTGTGTTACATATAAAACATTTTTATTTTATTTATTATTACTTTTCAAAACTAATAAAATCACGTTTATGAAGTTGAAACCATGAGTCCTCCAGAACTCCGTAGTAGTGTGGCGTGAAGTGGTGAGAGATTGAAATACAGCGGTGAGATAAGCATGAGTGTATTTTCATTTCCCCATTTCGTGTGCATACGTTGAACACCTACTGTATACCAGCACTATGCTGTTCCCCAGGCGCACGTAAAAGAAGGCAGGACTCTTTCCGTCCAGGACCTTCCCATCCAGTGAGGAAGACAGGTCCATAAGCCGGAGGTTCCAGGGCTGTGTAGCCAGAGCTATTAAGATCTAAGATTACAGCCTCCAGGCCCAGAGGAGAGACATCCAAACCAGGATGAGAATGAGGGCGGCGGGGAGGGGCGGACAGATCAAGAAAAGCATCTCAGAAGAGGCCAATCTTGAGTGAGTTTTGAAAGATAAGTAGGAATTCATATTTGAAGCCCTGCGTGGATGGAGAGAGTTCCAGACAGAGGAAACATTTCCAAGGGTGGCCAAGAACATAAATGAATGAATAAATAAATAAGTAAGTAAATAGTGCTATTTTAAAAACTAAAGCTGTTCCACATTGTAGGAATGGCAACAAGATTCTTATTTCAGAAGGAAAGCTCTTTTTTGGTTATGCGAAGGTAAGGATATCAACAAGGTCTAGAGGAAAGAGAGGCAGACTGAAGGACCGTGTGATGGGTGAGACTTCTTTGTGGAGAAGAGCATCTTTGCAAAAGTTGTGACAGTTTTAACTGAAGAAGGTGGACAAGACCGAAGGCCTGGGGGTGGGGGAGTAGAGGCCTGAGAAGGGAGGACGGCTGGAAGGGGCAGCCTTGCAGGAAGGGCCCAGCCGGGGGCCCAGGGACCTGAGAAGCAGTGATCGCTGATGTCCAATTATAAAGCATTGTTTCCAAGTGTTTTCATTCCTTTTGTAACATCTCAGGTCTTCAGAAATGTTTATCAACCTTTACAGCCTGGTGGTATCTTTGTGTGTGTGAAAGGTAGCCTTGAGAAATGAAGGAGGGGGCAGGGCCTGTGTGCAGGAGACCCTGTGGGCAGGGCCTGTGTGCAGTGACCACTGAACGGGTCTCAGCCTGGGGACCCTAGAAGCGGAGCCCTGTGAGGGGACGGGTTCTGGACTTCTTGCGGTCACTTTAGAGGGAGACTCAAATTATTTAATTGGACAATGAAAGGAAACGGTGACTGTGAAACCTTGGAAATGTTTCCAGGTTATAGAAGAAAAATCTTGAGCATCTGTGTTTGACTAGGTGTGGTGGGGGTGAAGGAAAGGGGAAAGGAAAACTCAATTCCACCATGCGAAGGTTTTAACCAGGAGGAGGAGCCAGTCTGGGTGGAGAAGAGAGAGTGAGGATGCGGGCCATGGGGAGAAAGGTGACAATGGGAATCTGCTGAAAGTACCCAGCAGACATTGTCACCGGTTACCTGGGACTTCAAAGACCTATCAAAGCTGCAAATCAAGGTTTAAGAGCCTCGTTGCTGTGGGAAAAGAAAGAGAAGCTGAGGGAACAGCAGGCAGTAGGGGGCCCTAGAAAATGGTGTGTGCTGCACTCAGAGAAGAGGAATCTCCGAAAAAAGCTTGGTTAACATCAACAAGTGAAAAAAGAAAAGGATGAGAGCTGAGAAACATTCATGGTTCAAGCGTTGGTGCCCTTTGATGGAGTAATTGCAGGAGACTGGATTACAGAGGGGTGCTTTATGGGGAACCCAGGCAGCAGTCAGAAAGATTTGTCCCCAACAGAGAAGGGAAGAAAGACAATACCCAGAAAGGGAAAGTCAAGTGAAGCCTTGGCGTTTATCTGGTTTTGTTGTGTTTGTTTCTGGTTGTTACCTTGAAGACACCCCTGCATGTTTCTAATCAAAGAGCCCATGGACAGAAAAGGAATTGATGATGCTGGAGAGAAAGAGAAGGTTAAAGTCATTCTCAAGGAGTCTGGAGGACTGGAACCCAGCATAAAGGTAGAGGAACTCACCTTGAATAGGAGGGATTTATACCTTCCCTTAAAAACAGACGGGAAGTAAAGGAGGCAGAGACAGAGGACTCAGATGTGGGACTCCCTTCCTCAGCCCGACCTCCACAGAGGAGGAAACAGATGGATTGGGGACAATTGTGGGGAGACTTTGGGATTCCAGGATGTATTTAACACGTGTAAAGGGCAAGCAGTAGAGAAGGTCCTTAATCTCGAAAGATAAAGGAATAGGGAGGAACTTGTTAACTCTGAAAGCTGTCACACTGCCAGGCCTCAGGACATTTCGGGTCTTTGGGTGAGTGGAAAGGGAACAGAGTGCCAGCACCGAGGCCCGAGAAGGAGCACCGGCTGCTTTTACGTTGGGACCATGAGGACGTGATGCATAGACTTACCTTTCTGCCCTGCGTCCCCAGGATGCCCAAGAAAACGTCGATGTTGACCATGCTGTGACTTAACCACGAGGCTTGTTTCCCTGTCTGTGAAATAGGAGTAATGATAGCTGCTGTACCTTGTATGTGCGTTAGAACTTATAAAATTAGTTCTTTGAGATCCCCAGATAAAAGGTATCACAAAAGCACAAGGTGTTGTATGAGAAATGTGCTATTTCACATACATATTTAGTGTACGTTTCTCTAATCAAAACGCCTTCAAAGCCCCACAGGAACGTGTGTCTATCAAAAATCTCCACACCAGTCAGAATGGCCACCATCAAAAAGTCTACAAACAACCAATGCTGGAGAGGGTGTGGAGAAAAGGGAACCCTCCTGCACTGTTGGTAGGAATGTGTAAATTGGTGCAGTCACTATGGAGAACAGTGTGGAGGTTCCTTTAAAAACTAAAAATAGAGCCACCATATGATCCAGCAAGCCCACTCCTGGGCATATATGTGGACAAAACTATAATTCAAAAAGATGCACCCCTATGTTCATAGCAGCACTATTTACAATAGCCAAGACATGGAAGCAACCTAGATGTCCATCGACAGATAAATGGATAAAGAAGATGTGGTACATATATACAATGGAATACTACTCAGCCATAAAAAGAATGAAATAATGCCATTTATAGCAACATGGATGGACCTAGAGATTATCATACTAAGTGAAGTAAGTCAGACAGAGAAAGACAAATATCATATGGTATCGTATGATATACCATATGATATATGTATATATCATTTGTATTTTAAAATGATACAAATTAATTGCAAAACAGAAATAAACTCACAGACATAGAAGACAAACTTATGGTTACCAAAGGGGAAGTGGGGGAGGGATAAATTAGGAGTTTGGGATTACACACTACTATATATTGATTTAAAACAGATAAAAAACAAGGGAACTATATTCAATATCTTGTAATAAACTATAATGGAAAATAATTTTTAAAAAGAATATAGATATATACAGGTATATATGTATAACCAAATCACTTGCGGTACACCTGAAACTAACACAATATTGTAAATCAACTCTACTTCAATTAAAAAAAATCTCAAAGGGTACCCCAGATTTTATCACCTTCAAAGAATCCTACATAAATAAATGGTTTGTATTTTAGATTTCCTGCCTTCAAAACAAGTTACCCACAGTTTGTATTAGAAATAGTAGCTTAATTTCTGGTAAATCTAACACATTAAACAGAAACTTTCACTGTATTACAGAACTATTCAGTCCCACCTAAATGTATGTCCTTAGAAATCACTTTATCTTAACATCAAGACATGTTGCTAATTGGAAAAAAAGTAAACTGTGGGACAGTGTGAGCGCGCTGCTTTTTGTGTAAAAAGGGAAGAATAAGAACAGCTTGTACTTAGAAACTCCAGAATCGGGGACTTCCCTGGTGGTCCAGTGATAAAGAATCCGCCTTACAATGCAGGGGACGCGAGTTCGATCCCTGGTCAGGGAACTAAGATCCCACATGCCGCAGGGCAACTAAGCCCGTGCGCCACAACCACTGAGCTCGCACACCTAAACTAGAGCCCGCGTGCCACAAACTACAGAGCCCATGCGCTCTGGACCCCGCACGCCACAACTAGAGAAGGGAAAAAACCCACACGCCACAACTAGAGAGAAGCCCTTGCGCCACAACAAAGAGCCTGCACGCCGCAACTAAGACCCGACGCAGCCAAAAATAAATAAAAAACAAATTACTTAATTAAAAATAAATCTTTAAAAAAAAAAAAACAACTCTAGAATCACACCCTGGACACTGGGCGTGGGGAGGAGATCCCAGAGGGAGGTGCCTGGGATAAAATGGGACTTTTCCCTGAATACTTTCTCTATTTAGAGTTTTAAACTATGTGAATGTAATGCTTATTGAAACTTTTTCAAAACTAATTTAAAAATAAAACACTAGGGGCTTCCCTGGTGGCGCAGTGGTTGGGAATCTGCCTGCCAATGCAGGGGACACGGGTTTGAGCCCTGGTCTGGGAAGATCCCACATGACGCGGAGCAGCTGGGCCCGTGAGCCACAACTACTGAGCCTGCGCGTCTGGAGCCCGTGCTCCGCAACAAGAGAGGCCGCGATAGTGGGAGGCCCGCGCACCGTGATGAAGAGTGGCCACAACTAGAGAAAGCCCTCGCACAGAAACGAAGACCCAACACAGCCATAAATAAATAAATAAATAAATAAATTTTAAAAATAGAAAAAAATAAAATAAAACACTAAAGAGGTAGATCTGTAGGAAACAACAAGGAACGAGTCCACAGGTACTGTCAGCTCAGAACGTAATGAGCGTATTTATTTGTAAAACTAATATGCGCGGACTCCTGGAGAGAGGAGTGCTGGGGCTGGCTGGCATTTCTGTACTTAAATACTGTTTGAGTTTTTATGTGTATTTTGTTTTTCTTTAAGAAAGGATTAAGAAGAAGAACCCAGCATCTTAAGTAGCATGCTCTCCTTGCAGGTGACAACGCGGGTCGCCTAGTGGTCGCCTAGTGGCTTTGGTTCTGCGGAGGAAAGGAGAGCAGGAGGTCCGTGAAGTGAGCTGCAGACTCAGCACATGTGTGTCCGTATGTATGGAGAGAGGCAAAGGAGCCGTGGTGACATGGTAAGAACTGATGCATCCAAGTGAAAAGTATAAAATATTCCTTCTACTGTTTTTTTTTAACTTTTCTGTAGCTTATAAATTTTGCACAAGGTCAGGGTGCGGGGGAGGCGAGGGCGGGGGAGGGGTGCACAGGAGGAGGAAACTACTGGAGCTTGGCCCTGGGAAGCAGGAGACCTGAGAGGCAATCCGTCCACCTGGTTGTCTGACTCTTGGGCAGTGAGAATGGACTCACGTCGAGGATAAACAGACCTGGGAAAAGAGGAGTCCCTGTAACTACCGGGCCCCGCGACCGCACATGTCTCACTCGCGAAATGCCTGCCGTCAGGGGTGACGTACTTCCTGATTCAGGCGACAAAGTGTGCTTTGTCTGCCGACCTTGAAAGTGGGCCAGGCCTGCTCGTGGCGCCCGTGCTGTGCAGCTTTGCGCTGACTCAGGGCTCTTTAAACCAGATAAGCCACACTTCGCTCATCGTGAAATTAGCCGTGACGTTGCTTCTCAGGCCTTGCCTTCCCTGACATCCTCACAGACAGGCCTGTCCTACCTGAGCAGGTTTCCTTGAATATGAAACACGCAGAGGGCCAGCTCCCATGAACCAGGACCCCACGTCCACGCTCAGTCCCTGTGGCAGGTAACGCCCCCCTCCCACCCTCATGGAGAAACTGGAGCTCCTGCCAGGAAGGAGCCACCGGGCCTGTGTCCCAGGACTCCCCAGGGTCTGCCCCTCAGCTCAGAACACCTGCCCAGCATGGAGACCAGGTGCTATCAGGTGAGGATCATAGTAAGTGATGCCTTCACAAAGCGATTCCATGCTGCCCGGGAAACGTCTTCCACTCACTCCAGGCATCACTCAGCATCGCTGTGAAGAGCCACAGAAAGACACTACACCCCAAACCTAGAAACAAAAGCCAGCCGATGCTAAACATTCTCTTTAGGCTCTTATTAACACCAATGGCTAAAGATGTGGTACATACACACAATGCAACATCACTCAGCCGTAAAACGAAATGAAATAATGCCATTTTCAACAACATGGATGGACCTAGAGTTTTGTTTTTTGTTTTGTTTGTTTTTTGCCGCACCGCGAGGCTTGTGGGATCTTAGTTCCCTGACAGGGATTGAACCCAGGCGCTTGGCAGTGGTCGCACCGAGTCCTAACCACTGGACCACCAGGGAATCCCCTGGACCTAGATATTATCATACACTAAGCAAAGTAAGTCAGACAGAGAAAGACAAATACCATATGATATCACTTACATGTGGAATCTAAAATACAACACAAATGAGCTTATTTACAAGGCGGAAACAGACTCACAGACATAGAAAACAAACTTATGGTTACCAAAGGGGAAAGGGGGAGATAAATTAGGAATTCGGGATTAACAGATAAACACTACTGTATATAAAATAGGTAAACAACAAGGACCTACTATACAGCACAGGGAACTATACTCAATATCTTTTTTTTTAAGTCTTTATTGAATTTGTTACAATATTGCTTCTGTTTTATGTTTTGGTTTTTTGGCCACGAGGCATATGGGATCTTAGCTCCCCAACCAGGGATCGAACCCGCACCCCCTGCATTGGAAGGCAAAGTCTGCACCACCGGACCGCCAGGGAAGTCCCTATACTCAATATCCTGTAATAGCCTATAATGGAAAAGAATCTGAAAAGTATACATATGCATATATATATGTATAACTGAATCACTTTTCTGTACACCTGAAACATTGTAAATCAGCTATACTTCAAATTTTTTTAAAAATATTTTTTAAAAAAACCAATGGCTTTTCTTTCATCCCTATCTGGCTGACCAATATCATGGCAGTCAGAAATGATGCATTAGAGTAATTTAAGTGACAAAATATCCATAAGTGGTTTGTTATTTAGTTCATCTTGCTCAGCAACTGACCCGCATGTCGTTCGCAGCTCCAGTGACATGCTTGGCAGGTGCTCAATAAATAGCCACCGGTTAGCGAATCCCGGAGTTCTGGGGCGGGGGGGGGGGGGGGGCAGGGGGACGGTCCTAGAGAGCTTCAACCCTGAGGTGAGATGCAGCTGGAGCTGCAGGAACAGTCAGGCTCATCCCCCGCCACTACTTACGAGTTCAGAACTGTCACTATTTGTAAACTTCTGAGCTAACGCACAGTAGGCTCCATGATTCATTGTAGGAATCCACTCCCCTTCCTCAAGCCCTGAAGGGTACGCTTTACAGATAAACTATACCTTGTATGTAAATTACCTCCTTCTGTGTTTGTAGTTTGCAAGTGGATTTCTCTAGAATCAATGCAGCCAACTACACAGAGCAATAAACAGAGTAACCACACTTTAAGCCCACTTGACTTATGTGAATTTGAAATAGTGATGTGATATATGGTCAATTTATTTTCTACAAAGGTGCCGGGATAAATCAATAGGCAGAGGAGAGACTTTTTAACAAATATTGGAACAACTGGATAGGCACTGAAAACAACCAAAACTTATCTCAAACCAAACACAAAAATGAACCCAAAAGACATCACAGACCCAAATGTCAATCTAAAACTATAAAACTTCTAGAAGAAAACACAGGTGAAAATCTTTGAGACTTTCATAGGCAGAGATTATTTGTACAGACACAAAAAGCATTTGCCATAAAAGAAAAAAATTGATAAATTGGATTCATTAAAAGTAAAAAATTTTGTTTTTCAAAACACACAGTTATGAAAGTGAAAAGATAAGCTAGAGTGAGAGGAGTCCAGCTCTGGGACAAAAATCCCCTGTTCACTGTTTACCACCTCACACCCTTTGGGATGGCTAAGTAGCCACTGGGGAAAATGGTATTCTAGGTCCTCAAAAAATTAAAAACAGAACTACCATGTGATCCAGCAACTCTAACTTGTGGGTATATACACAAAAGAATGGAAAGCACACGCCGGTTAGAATGGGCATCAACAGAAAATCTACAAACAACAAATGCTGGAGAGGGTGTGGAGAAAAGGGAACCCTCTTGCACCGTTGGTGGGAATGTAAATTGATACAGTCACTATGGAGAACAGTTTGGAGGTTCCTTAAAAAACTAAAAATAGAATTACCATATGACCCAGCAATCCCACTCCTGGGCGTATACCCAGAGAAAACCATAATTCAAGAAGAGTCATGTACTAAAATGTTCATTGCAGCACTATAATAGCCAGGTCATGGAAGCAACCGAAATGCCCATCAACAGATGAATGGATAAAGAAGGTGTGGTACATATATACAATGGAATATTACTCAGCTATAAAAAGGAACGAAATTGGGTCATTTGTAGAGACGTGGATGGACCTAGAGACTGTCATACAGAGTGAAGTAAGTCAGAAAGAGAAAAACAAATATCATATATTAACACATATATGTGGAACCTAGAAAAATGGTACAGATGAACCGGTTTGCAAGGCAGAAATAGAGACACAGATGTAAAGAACAAACGTATGGACACCAAGGGGGGAAAATGGGGTGGTGGTGGTGGGATGAATTGGGAGATTGGGATTGACATATATACACTAATATGTATAAAATAGATAACTAATAAGAACCCGCTATATAAAAATAAATAAATAAAATAAAATTAAAAAAAAAAAAGACTGGTAAGAATCTGAAAAAGAGAAAAAAAAAAAAAAGACTGGAAAGCAGGGTCTCAAGGAGATATTTGTACACCATGTTCATGCAGCATTATTCACACTAGCCCAGAGGTGGAAGCAACCCAGTATCCATCGATAGACGAATGGATAAACAAAATGTGGTCCATCCACACAATGGAATATGATTCAGCCTTAAAAAGGAAGGACATTCTGTCACCTGCTACAACAGGGATGGACCTTGAGGACATTATGCTCAGGGAAATGAGCCAGTCCCAAAAGACAAACACTATATGATTGGCTTATATGAGGTCCCTGGGGTCGTCAAATTCATAGACAGAAAGTAGATGGTGGGGGCCGGGGGCTGGGGGAGGGGGAGTGAGTGTTTATTGGGGACAGAGTTTCCATTTTACAAGGTGAGTTATGGAGATGATGGTGGTGAATGTATTTACCACTCCTGAACTGTACACTTAGAAATGGTTAACATGATAAAGTTTATGTTAAGTGTATTTTACCACAATAAAAAGGTTGGGAGGGAAAGAAGTCCGACGTGTGATCTTTCAGGCAGACGGGAGGCAATCACACGGCTTTGTCCTAGGCTTGGACCCACCCTCTGTCCCTCTCACTGGACTTCAACCCTCGCGAGGCAATCACACGGCTTTGTCCTAGGCTTGGACCCACCCTCTGTCCCTCTCACTGGACTTCAACCCTCGCTCCGGAGCTGCCACTGCCGGCAGCCCGCCGATCCCTGCCCGGCCCCTGGGCAGCGCTGGACAGGACTGGGGCAGGAGGCGGTGAGCCTGAAACAAAAGCCATCAGAGCTTCCCAACGGGGCCAAGCTCCTGCAGGGTAACGAGACTCCCTCTTCTGGAAGCGCTCTGAGTGTCAACTAATAGTGTCAGGGTATCTGGGAGGAGGTGCAAGCGATGAAGGTTTCTCTGCAGGAGAACTGGGCACCTGGGTGACTCAGAAGCCTGTGGGGCGACAGGACCGGTGAGGGGGGGGGTCCCACAGCCCAGGGTGCAGCCAGCCGGCTCCCTCTTCCTTTCAGTCATGTATCCGTTTCTTTATTTAACCAACACTTACCGAACATTTATTATTTCCCATGTGTGGCAAGAAATGCAGAGCCAACGACCAGCAGACCCGGCCCAGTGATAAGACGCACACGCAGTTCATTTTCTCCTACAGCTTCCAGCAAGCAGCCTCCGTCGTAGGTGGAGAATCTCAGTTTTTGGACTGAGCCCCTGATTAAGCTCAAGGACCACCCCCATCACCAAGGACGCTCTCCTGATCCTGCCCGCTGGGTGTGCTGCGTCCCCTCTTTGGAAATAACTCCCGTAGGAAAGTTTACTCGAAGAATGCATACAACTTAGGCAGCTGGGGGGTCAATATGCTAATTTGTGCTTTGTTTTTATTTTAATTCATCTGATAAATGTTCTCTCTCTCTCTTTTTTTTTTTCCTTTTGGCCATGCTGCACAGCGTGTGGGATCTTAGTTCCCAGACGAGGGATCAAACGCACGCCCCCTGCCTTGGACGTGCAGAGTGTTAAGTCCCTGGGGTTTTAATGAAAGTGCCAAAAGCATACAAAGTCCCCGGCCAGCCCCTTCCACTTTCCTCTGTCACGGCACTGCTCCGCCCGGGACCGGGTCCCTCGGATTTCCAGACGAGGAAACTGAGGCTCAGAGGCACAGGAGAGGGGTGCCCCAGGCAGTCTCCGGGTCCCGAGGACTGGAAAGAAGGGAGTGGGTTCCTGGAGGCGAGGCCTCCTCCAACAGAAGGTCGCCGCAAAGGAGTGGGATAAAGAACAGCAGCTCTGCTCCTTGACCTCAGAGCTCAGACCGGCTGCCGTCACTGAGACGCCCAGCTGAGCAGAACAGAAGTGAAATCTGCTGGTCTCGGAAGACTGCTGCCTTAGTCATGGTCCTTCTTAAACTCTGAGAAGGAAAAGGAGAGTGAAAGAACACGCAGATTCTGTAACTGAAACGCGCCCAGATCCTCTGTCGCTCTTGAAAGCTTCTCCAACGCACGACCTCTCCAGCAAAATCCCCTGCAGAATGACAGGGGTTTCCAGTAAGCTAGCATATTTCCCCTCACTCCCCCTACTATTTTGAAGCCCAGATGAACCCAAAACAGGGCTGTCCGGCGTTGAAATGGAATCTATGGCCACAGGACAGAGCTGCTGCTTCCCCCATATGTGGCCACCCAGCAAACGGAGCCCCCGAAACGGAGCCGAGTCTCCTGGGTCCCCCAAGGTTCAGGCAAGCAAACCGGGGCAGGCCCCGGGCACCCTCCCCCGTGCTCTAATGGACTGTCCCTTCAACACAGACCCTTCCCCACCGTCCTGAGTTCTTATTTAATCTTTCAGACCTACAGGAAAATTGAAAAACGAGTCAAATGAACACATAAACACTTCACCTCCATTCACCAGTTGCTGCCATTTTCCCATAGCTTGGTCTCTCTTTCCTTTTTCATTTTTTGCTGAACCATGTGAAAGCAGATTACAGACACCCTGACATTTTGCCCCTAAATATTTTAGCATGTATGACCTCATAAGGAAAGTTTTCTCTGTAACCTCAATACTGTCATCACTTGTAAGAAAAGAAACATGTATTCAAGAATATAATCTAATATGTAATTGAGAGGGACCAGAATAAGCCACCCCAAAATGTGCCACTTTGCATGTGGATTGTTTGAGCCAAGGGCAATTAAGATCCAGCAGACTCAGGAAAAACTTGTTACCGCTCTCTTAACTGCCTAAGAGAATTTAGATGGGGCCTGGCCCAGGAAAAGCACTCTTAGCGGAGATAACTTTCTCTATCAGAAAGGCTCATCTGCACGGCAGGGCAGACACCTGTTCACCAAACACCTGCTCCCCTCCCCTTCCTGTGACTCATCTTCCTCCCCTTTGAAGCTGGACTCCTGCCCCGTTCTCCTTCACTTAGGAGGGTGTAGACGCCTCAGCTGCCTGACTGCCTTGGAGTCTCTTATTTTTGTGGGACTCCCGCATGGATGAAAATCTGTTAATCTGTTGATTCTTGTTAATCTGTTTTATGTCAGTTTAATTATTAGACCAGCCAATGAACCTAGAAAAGAAGGGAAAGATTTTCCCCCCAACAGAAGCCAGTTTTAAACATCCCTAGCTGTCTCCAAAATGCCTTTCACTTTGTTTTTACATCAAGGAGGAAGATGAACCCCCGTCTGTCCAGGCAGGGCCCAGCGTGGGGCAGGGTGGGCATGCACGGTGCATGGAGGGGCAGAGGGCATTCTGGTGCTGGTGCCCACGTGGGGGTCACCTCGGGTCAGCTCGAATAGGACAGAAGGCCTCTTCCCTCTCGTTCCCTGTGTCCTCTGGGCTGGATAGGCGGTGACTGTGCAGCCGCTCCCCAGCACCTGTGTCTCCTGCACCCGGTACCCTGGAAATCAGTCCCTTTGCGAAGTCAACCCTCCCGGGCTTCTCCTTCCTTGGGGACCTCCATCGGCATCGCTGTGCCTGAACCCTCCCAGCGCTGGCTGCCCCTGCAGCCAGCACCCACGGGCCGTGTCCAATCCCCAGTGCCTTCCATGGTCTGAAGCACGTAGTAGGTCTCAGCGAACATTTATGGACTAAGTGGGTGAATGAGTGCTGAACACCTTCCTGGACCCAGAAGCTGGAGATTGTTGTACAAATGAACCACAGGCTCAGGGGGCACATCCCAACCTGAGAGATGCTGACAGCCAGCCTGGGGCCCAAGAGAGCAACCCAGGTGGGAGGGGGTGTGCAGTGCTGCCCAGACAGCAGGTCAGCAAGGGGCAGCTGATGGGCAGCCTGCTGACCGGGTGGGGAAGGTCCCGGGGCAGCGGGTTTGAGGCCCATAGTCGTGCCGGCCCTTAGGGGGTCAGGCTCACGGTGCCAAGCCCCCATGGGGAATGCAGGGGCTGGTTGGTTGGGGGCCCCTGCGACCCTGTCCAGCCGATCCCCTGTGTGTGCACAGAAGGGAGAGCCCAGCCACACAGACTTCCCTAGTGCCTGTGTCCAGGGCTGGTTGGTTTCTGTGTTCCCTCCCTTGTCCTGTCTCCGGTTCATCCTCCAGTAGACTCAGGGGACTGTCGGGTCACCAGCTGGCTCGCCTGCACGGTGTCACTCTCCTGGAAGGGGAGGCTCCCCTCTGCTCCCAGGGATACTGGGGGGGTGGGGGGAGGATGCAAGCAGACGGTCAGCCTCCAGCAGCTCAAAGATGTTTAGAAATCAAGCTTCTCTGGCTGGGGTTGCAGGAGCCCCCCCAGCGCTTGGACAGCTGGGCCCCAAAAGCCCACCAAAGGGACCCCAGCGTGGGTGAGGGCACGTCTCCAAGCTCGATGACGTGCACCTGCTGAGTGTCGTCATCGTTAGCCATTGACACAGGCCTGTGTCTTCTAGAAAGAGGGAAGGGCTGGGGAAGCCCACATCCACCTGGCTTCCTCACTGGACACTGTCCAGCTCGCAGAGCCGTTCTGGAAAGACGGGACCCATGGCCATCAGCGAGATGACATCGGAAAACCTCACACTGTGGAACGGATAAGAATGACAACATAGGACAGCCATACGTTCAGGGTGAAAATAAGGAGAGCTCTTGTTTGCAGTCTTAACCTGCAACTTCTTTATCTTCAGAGTAAAAATAGTTGCAGAGTTGGAAAGTCATGACCATCATGGGGTTCATCGTACTGCTCTCATTGTGATTTTGCCATGGGGCCAGGTGGCTCTCTGTCCAGAGAAGGAAACTGTAACAAGGCCGCCCTTCTCTCTGTATCAGGTGACAGACTGACGTCACCTGACCTGACAGGCGAGAAAGCCCAGTGCGTCCGTCCCCAGCTCTCCTGACACCCAGCTGCCCTCTGGACTCGGTCCACAGTCCTTTCCTTTCCATATACAACGCACGTGGCTCTCAGCCGCTCTTACGGCAGCTGTGCCCCTCATCTTCCTAGGCCTCCCTTCACTTGGCAAATACGGTATTAGCAGGGTTTGTGGGTCAGAACGATAGAGTCTGAGAAACAAAAACCAACTGGACAACATTTAAGTACCTCCAGAGCCAAAGAGCTGCCGCTGCGCCTGGAGCGGCGATGTCAGCCACAGCCTCTGCGGGGCTGGTGTTCCAGGGACCTTTGGAAGAGCTGAGATCTTCCTCTCCACCTGCATCAGCTGGTAGGCCCCTCCCCTGTCCTGACCTGGGGGACTCCTGGTGCTTAGGGAACCCAGGGGTCTGGGATGGAGAACTCAGCCCAGCTGGATTAGAAGATAATTGTCTCCAGAGTGCATTTGTTAGAAACTGCAGTGCCCCAGTGACACTTTTTCCCCTTTGTTCCGTAGAATTAAACCTCGAGTTCCAGGATCTTGGCCATTTAGGATGAAGACCGCATCCCAGCTTGGCTCAGGCCAATGGGGCAAGGTGCAGGGTAACACGGCAGATTTGCAGCACTTTTTTTAAGATGCCCGAGACTCCACAAGCAGGGCCTAGACTCCTCCCTCTGGCCGCCCCCTGGCTGCGGGCTGCACCGGTACCTGGGTCCCTCTTGCTCTCAGCTGACTCGGTCCCGATTAACACAGCAGGAAGTACCTCAGAATCCCAAGAAAAGTCCGGATCAAGCGTAGAAATGGCAGAGGGACGCAAACCCCCCAGGGTGGCCGGGCACAGGTGACAAGTGCTGGGGAAAAAGGACTGAAAACACCCTCCTGCCAACACAGGAAATTAACTTGACAAGTGAACAAGCATTAAATCAGAAGGGGATGTGCATCCAAGGGACACACAGAGAGGCTGTGAAGACAGAGCCGCCCTTTGGGGGCTGCAGGGACCCAGCCCTCACCCGGGCAGGCTCTGCAGTTTGGAGTCAGAGACGGCTCAAGGCCGCCCAGCTCCTCCGCGGCCTCCCTGAGCCCCACGCTCCCTTCCCGGGTGGCTCCCTTTCCAAGAGGTGCTCCCAGGCCCTTGAGGAGTCGCCCCACAGCCGTGAGACCGCAAGGGGCTCACTGGCCCTCGAAAGACTTACAAACCTTTGAAAGGCCAGAGAAAGAGCTTCTGAGAGAGTCTTACACTTCGGGGGAAAATGTCAGGTTGGCAACTATATGTTTGGATCTGGAGATGGACCTGAGAACGGAATCGTCAGCATGGAGGGCAGCAAAAGCCTTAGGCCTGGATGGCCCACCTGACCCAAGCCCTCCTCCCCATTTAGACACTGACAAAGGAGGAGAGGCAGGAAGGCCTCCTGGGCAGGAGGCTGAAGGGATAGACCAGGAGGGGGAGGGACCCCCCCCCTACTGGGCAGCCTGGGCTCAGAGACCAATCCTCTGAGGGTCCTGTCCTCTGGCATCAAAGGGTGAGGGCACATTGCCCCCCAAGGGGACACGCAGAGCACAACAGAGCGGTTACAGGGCGCCGGACACTGAGGGGTTCTCTCACGGAGATGGGGGCTCCAGCAGGAGGGGCCAGAGGCAGGAGGAAGGATGTGACTGGTTTCTAGGACCATCAGCGACATTCCGGAACACAGGGAGCCGGTGTCCCTGACCGAGATGAGCGTGTGGCCAAGTGACACTCCTGTCCGCTTAAGCCCAGGCCACCCGGAGCAGGAAAGCAGCCGTCCATGGCAGGGAAACAGCTTCAGAGAGCTCCCTCGGAGGGTGCCATGACCGTATCGTGTCCTCAGAAAGACACATTTGGGGGCTTCCCTGGTAGCGCAGTGGTTAAGAATCCGCCTGCCAATGCAGGGGACACGGGTTCGAGCCCTGGTCCGGGAAGATCCCACATGCTGCAGAGCAACTAAGCCCGTGCGCCACAACTACTGAGCCTGCGCTCTACAGCCCCTGAGCCACAACTACTGAGCCCACGTGCCACAACTACTGAAGCCCGTGCACCTAGAGCCCGTGCTCTGCAACAAGAGAAGCCACCGCAATGAGAAGCCCGCGCACCACAACGAAGAGTGGCCCCCGCTTGCCGCAACTAGAGAAAGCCCGCGCACAGCAACGAAGACCCAACACAGCCAATAAATAAATTAATTAATTAAATTAAATAATTAATTAATTAAAAAAAAAAAAAAAGACACGTGGAAGTCCTAACCCCTAGAACCTCCGAATGTGACCTTATTGGAAGACAAATGCGCTGCCGATGACTAATCGTTGGTTAAGATGAGGTCATCGTGGAGAAGGACGGGTCCAGCCCAGTGACTGGAAGAGATGCAGACACACAGGTGACAACAGAGGCAGAGACAGGAGGGGTGCGGCCAGAGCTGAGGAGCGCCCAGGACGGTCAGCGACGCCCAGGCTGGAAGAGGCGAGGAAGGATTCTACCCAGACGCTCAGAGGGAGCACGGCCCAGCCAGCACCCTGAACTCAGACTTCTGGCCCCAAAACTGTGGGAAAATGATTTCTGTTGCTCAGGCCACCCTGGTTGTGGGCCTCTGTGACAGCAGCCCTGGAAAGGAAGACAGAAGGTCAGGGAGCCAGTCTCTGTTCTGGACGGTTGGGCCCAGGGGTGACAAACCTCCCGGTGACGGTCTTAACATCTGCCCTAAGCCAAGGAGATGTACGCCCCTGACCCACGGCTGGTGCCTCGTCCCTGGTCAAGGGCCGGGACTGAGTTCTGAGAGTTTCCTTTGTGTATCGGATGGTCGAGGCAGAAGGAATTTTATCCAGACCATGAAGCACAAGTGTGTCGATTTCTTGGTTTTCTGGTCTTAAATCTGGTCAGTCCCGCCCAGGTGCAAGGTCAGGGAACCTTTCCACTGGGACAGCCAGCACCGTGGGGGGTATCTTTCCTGTCCTGTCGTCTCCCCCGCTTCACACGCGGGGCCCACCACCTGACATAGACACAGTCTGGAGATTTTCAGACAAGTGAGCCAAGTCAAACCATGTGAAATTGCTATTAGGTCAAAAACTGCCAAATGTTGGTCAAAATCCGTCAAATAAATTTGCCATTTTATACATCAAAACTTGCCAAATGTTGGCAATTCCATTTGGTTCCATCTAATAAAGCGACTAAAATCTAAGCATGATTCAAAAAAGCAAAACAAAAACTTTAAATAATACACACTTGGGAAGTCCCTGGCAGTCCGGAGGTTAGGACACTGTGCTTCCCCTGCTGAGGGCGCAGGTTCAATCCGTAGTCCAGAACTAAGGTCCCGCAAGCCACGCGGTGCGACCAAAAAAGAATACACACTTTACAGCAAGTCATGAAACACATAAGGTCGCTGACCCGCTCGGTCTGACTCTCCTAACCCAGCCCTTCGCCTCTGCCGGTCCTGACTCTGGACCCTGCACTGAAACTCCTGCAGAGACCTCAGGCGAAGAACTAGTGTCCCTTCACTTCTGACAGTTAATCTTTAAAATCCAAACAATACCCAAGAATACAAAGAGGGGAGCAAAGAGGAAGCCAGGTATCACCTTATCACTCCTTATACCGAACAAAACTACCGTCAACATTTTGCGGAACGTCCCTCCTGCTCTCTCTCTGCTTACAAAACAAATACTTCGTGTCAAGGAAGAAAAACTTTTCCTCTCCCCTCTTAGATTCTGCCATCGGACTCCTGTGAACTAAAGTGACAAAAGACAAACTAGCAAGAGAAAAGGTAGGTTTTCATTTGTCTAAGTACCTGCAGGAGAGTTCGCAGAATAATGTGACTTAAGGAGATCGAATCTGGGCCTTATTTACTATCTTAACCGCGGAAGGGGAGGGGCAAAGGCCTTTGCGGGAAAACAAACGACTTGTTGGACGATGAACGAGCCCTAACCCTAGCGCCCCACCTTCTGACTTCTCTCTGCTGGTGTGAGCCCATCTTCCCTGGTGGCAAAACTCTGGGGAGGGGACTTATGACAGGTGAATTCTTTTGGGAGGCTCTGCTTTTAGGAAGGGAAGGGGAACTCAGGAAAAGCAAACAGTGGTATGTATATTCTGGATGCCTTCACAGTTTGACACAAATGACCTGCCACCCTGTGACGGTCCCTACATGCTCTCCCATTCAATCCCACATTGTGGACATCCTATCAGTTTCCTAGGGGCTGCTGTAACAAATTACCACAAGCTGGGAGGCCTAAACCAAAAGACCTGTATCCTCACACAGTCCTGGAGGCCAGAAGTCTGGAATCAAGGTTGTTTCCTTCTGCAGGCTCTGAGGGAGCCTGTCCACGCCTCTCTTCCAGCTTCTGGTGGCTGCTGGCCATCCTTGTTATGCCTTCTTCCGTCTGTGTGTCTGTGCGTCTGCACAGGGCCTGCTAAGGACAGCTGTGGTTCTGTGATTTATAATAAATACACACGTGATCCTCCTCCATTTCTGGCACAGACCTCCTGAGACCCTTGGAATTCCCTATGTGATAGGAGGATAAGGGTGTCTTTTGATATTCATAACAAGCCCCTTTCAACCACACCTGGGCTTATGTGAATGAGGTGACTTCTAGAAACTCCCCAAGGATGGCCAGGGAACCAACCAAGTAATCAGGGGGTTGGAACTTTCAGCCCCACCCTCCTGACCTCTGGGGAGTAGAAAGGGGCTGGAGGGTGAGCTCATTGCTAGTGGCCAATCATTTAATCCATCACGCCTATATAGTGAAGCCTCCACACACACAAAAACCGCTAACTGAAGGGACTCCGAGAGCTTCCGTGTCGGTGAACGCGTGGGGGCTCTAGGAGAGTGGGGCAGCCCGAGAGGGTGGGGAAGTTCAGTGCCCCTTCCCCAAACCTGGCCTGTGCATCTCTTCCATCTGGCTGTTCCTGACTTGCACCCTTTATGGGAAACAGGTAACCTAGGAAGTAAACTGTTTTCCAGCGTTCTGTGAGCTGCTCTAGCAAACTACTGAACTGGAGGAGGGGGTCTTGCGACCCTCTGATGTACAGCTGGTTAATCAGAGGCACAGGTGACAGCCTGGGCTCGAGGTTGGCACCTGTGGGGTGGGGGCCAGGTTTGAGTTAAACTGTAGGACACCCAGACTCTTGCATCTTCCCACACATAGAAAAGCACTAAAATCTTTAACTTGAGATGTATGGTTTTTGGGATTAGCAGTAATCTCTTTTTTTTTTTTTTTTTGGCCACACTGGGTGGCTTATGGGATCCCAGTTCCCCGACCAGGGATTGAACACAGGCCACTGCAATGAAAGCACGGAGTCCTAACCACTGGACCACCGAGGAATTCCCATAATGAACATGCATTTCTGTATTATAGGAAATAGATTCAAAACTAGAAATAAAAATCAAAGTCAACGCAAGGAAACAAAGACCCACAGCAGACAAATAAGGAAAACCACTCAGGACGTTCACCTGTAATCAGAGCGGCGAGAACGCATCTCCAGGGTCAGAGCGTGACCACTTCCTGGTATCAGGCTTCCCAGAACCCATCTTTGTCACTACCGACTGTTGCTGGGTGAGCACAACCCCAGGCAAACAGAAGCGTGTGGTCTTGTTGGCTGTTGTTCTTGAGTCTGTTTGGTTTCCAGAACAGCAGTTTTCTCTCAGGGCTGTGGAGAGGCTGCTGCGGTACCCCTGCCCCCAAACGGAGCCCACCTCCTTCTCCAGGGGACCGGGCAAAGGCTGAATCAGCATCGACTAAGCTTGCTTGCTCTAACTTCCCCTTTCCCGGCCGCCTCGAAGATATCCCACTTTTCTTCAAAGGCAAAGACTCTTGAACGTTTCCGCTGAGGCTGTGTGTTAGGGGCTGAACTGTGCCCCCAGACTGTGCCACATGCTGGAGCCCTGACCCCCAGCGCCTTGCAGGGGACTGTATTTGGAGACAGGTCTTCACAGGGTGATCAGGGGCAGATGAGTCCTCAGGGTCCTTAGGTCAAGGGGGTGACCCTAACCCAACATGGCTGGTGTCCTTATACAAAGGGGAAATTTGACAATGGAGACACAAACCGAGGGAGGGTGACGTGAGGACACAGGGAGAAGACGGCCGTACACGAGCCAGGGTGAGAAGAACGGAGTCTCCCTTCAAGCCTCAATTGGAAGCAGCCCTGCTGACACCTGGATCATCGGGGGTTCTGGCCTCCAGAACCGTGAGACAATCAACCTCTGTTGTTTATGGGGCCTGGCGTGTGGTCCTTTGTTACGGCAGCCCTAGCCCCACCGCTATCAGCAAAAAGCATAAGTGCTTTAAGATCTTACGTTGTCCACTGAATTCACATAGACTTGTATTCTACTCCAGCATATATAGCTCTGTTGTTCTTAAATTAACAGTGATCTGAATCACTTAGTGGTTTGATTTCTCATTGTTTGTCATATGGTTTTGTTAACCCCCTAATACAACGCCCAAACCTGTTAAATATTTTTCTTCAGACACACATCTCTCTGTTATAGTCTAACTTTATTGGATGTGGGTGTTTCCCACATCAGGTAATGACAGACCACCCCTTTCACTGTATCCGTCCTTTGTTAATCTACAAGTTTAACTCTAAGAGAACACGCTTATCTCCACGTCCGAGTGACTCTATAGCTGTCCCCTACGAGCAGGAGGCAAGGCCTGACCGAGAACATTCAGTGAAGGGCCACATAGTATCTTAGACCTTCTGGGCCCACACGTGGTCTCTGTTGTCTATTCTTCCTTGCTTGTTTTTTGCAACCCTTTATAAAAAATATAAAAACTGTTCCTGGCTCCAGGGCCATACAAAAACTGTCTGACTGCATTTGGTCCCAGGGCTGTAGCCACTGTCCCCATGACCGGAAGCAGGATCGTGGAAGTTTTTTTTTGGGGGGGGTAGCGGGGGGCTTGGGATCTTAGTTTCCCGCCCAGGGATCGAACCCATGCCCCATGCAGTGGAAGTGTGGAGCCCTAACCACTGGACAGCCAGGGAAGTCCCCTGGATTGTGGAGTTTTATTTTATTTTATTTTTTAAATTTATTTAGTTAGTTAGTTAGTTTTGGCTGCGTTGGGTCTTCGTTGCTGTGCGCGGGCCTTCTCTAGTTGCGGCGAGTGAGGGCTACTCTTCGTTTCGGTGCGCGGGCTTCTCACTGCGGTGGCTTCTCTTGTTGCAGAGCACGGGCTCTAGGCGTGCGGGCTTCACTAGTTGCAGCACGCGGGCTCAGTAGTTGTGGCGCACGGACTTAGTTGCTCCACGGCATGTGGGATCTTCCCAGACCAGGACTTGAACCCGTGTCCCCTGCATTGGCAGGCAGATTCTCAACCACTGTGCCACCAGGGAAGTCCCAAGAGTGGAGTTTTAGTTTCTGAAGGATCCACAAGGATGACACTGAGCAAATGCAATCAGGGAAGCACCCAGCGGAGGTAACGCGAGTGACAGGGACGCAGCCTGACGTGTCACGGTCCCCCTGTATCGGCTGGTCCTTGTCCGGGGAGCCAGGGAGCTCGGACGTAGCGCATCCTCTGGATGTAGCCAAGCTCTCATTCTCTGCAGGTGGCGCTCGGGGGCCGGCACTTGGGGAGCTCGGACGTAGCGCATCCTCTGGATGCAGCCAAGCTCTCATTCTCTGCAGGTGGCGCTCGGGGGCCGGCACTTGGGGAGCTCGAAGCGACGCTTTTGTCGAAAGAATGAACGAGTGAAATTCTAGTTGTCGTGCTGAGGACTCTCCCAGGGAGATCCTGCGTGGTTTTCCTCCTCCCCACTCAGTGTTGTCCGTGTCCTGTCCTAAGCAGCTCTCGATGCGTCACCGGCCAGCACCTGCCTCTGTCAGGGTCACGGGGTCCATCCACACGATGGCCAAACCAGGCGGTAAAACAGAGGAGGCCGAGAACGGCAGGTCCGATGCAGCAGGAGCAGCGACACGGCACCACATGTTTGTAAGAGCCTATCATCGAGTCATTTCCTATCTCTCTAACAAATAAATGCTCATCCAGTATTGATGCGTTCAGTGAATTACAAAAGCAAAGCGTCCTGGCATTTGTTTGAGAGGAGGGCTAACTGTTCCCAGGGAAACCTGTACACAGATGCTCACAGCACCTTGACTCAGAAGTGCATATGCAGCAAACTGGGAGCAGCCCAGCCCCTTGCAGCTCGTGACCGACACGCTAACCGCGGACACGGCCCAGCAGTGAAAAGAAACGAACCGCGGATCCCGCAGCCCTTGGGTGGCTCTCCACGGACACGGGCTGAGTGAGGAGACAGGCCATCCCTATACGTCCACAGCTCCCCAAACCCTCAGAATTTCCGGAAAACGCTTCAGGGAAGGGAACTTTTGAATCCCACCCAAGGGTGGGGGCTGGTTGCCCGGAGAACCAACTCTGTGATTGGAGGGTGGAAATTTCCATCCCACCCACCCCACGCCCCGCATGGAGAGGGGGAAGGGCTGGAGTGCGAATCCATCACCAGTGGCCAAGGATCGAGTCAATCATGCCTGTGCGATGAAGCCTCCATAAAACCACCCAAAGGACGGGGCTCCGGCGTCCGGGCTCGCGAGCAGGCGGAGGCTGGGGACGGTGCGTCTGGGGTGGCAGGGACGCTCCGAGCCCTGTGCCCGCGCCTGGCCTGGGGGTGCCTGCATCTGACTGTACCCTTTATAATAAGCTGGAAATCTGGTAAGTCTTCCTCAGTTCTGTGAGCCCCTCCAGCAAATGAACTGAACCCAAGGAGGGCATCGTGGGGACGTCTGATTTATAGCCAGTTGGACAACCACTATGGAGAACAGTATGGAGGCTCCTTAAAAAAGTAAAGATAGAGTTTAAAATGATCCAGCAATTGCACTCCTGGGCATATATCCAGAGAAAACCATAATTCGACAAGATACACGTACCCCAATGTTCACTGCAGCACTACTTACGATAGCCAAGACACGGAAGCCACCTAAACATCCATCAACAGATGAATGGATAGAGAAGATGTGGCACATATATACAATGGAATATTACTCAGCCATAAAAAAGAATGAGATAATGCCATTTGCAGCAACATCAATGGACCTAGAGATTATCATACTAAGTGAAGTAAGTCAGATAGCGAAAGACAAATATCATATGATATCACTTATATGTGGAATAAGGTACAAGTGAACGTATTTACAAAACAGAAATAGAGTCACAGATGTAAAAAGCAAACTTATGGCTACCAAGGGGTAAGGAGGGGGGAGGGATAAATTGGGAGATTGGGATTGACATATACACACTACTATATATAAAATAAATAACTAATAAGGACCTACTGTATAGCACAGGGAACTCTACTCAATACTCTGTAATGACTTACATGGGAAAAGAATCTCAAAAAGAGTGGGTATATGTATATGCATAACTGATTCACTTTGCTGTACACCTGAAATTAACACATTGTAAATCAACTATACTGCAATAAAAATTATTTTATATATATATATATGTATGTATATATAGCCATTTGGTCAGAAGCACAGGTGACAACTTGAACTTGCAACTGGGCATCTGACGTGGAGGGTGGTCGTGTGGGGCTGAGCCCTTCACCAGTGGGGTCTGACTCTATCTCTACGTTGACTCGGGTTCTCAGACATCCTGCTGGAGTCTGAGAATTGCTTGGTGTGTGGGGAAGCCTATACACACACACACACACACACACACACACACACAGAAGTTGGAATTGGGTCCAGGAATCTAAAAGAGGGAGTATGTGGCCCTTGCCTGCCCTCTAGGTTCTGGCCGTGGCCAGCGAGCCTCGGCTTGTAGACGCATCATTGCAATCTCTGCCTCTCATGTGGTCTTCTCCCTGTGTCTCTGAGTCTAAATGTCCCCCTCCTTATAAGGCCACCTGTCATTGGATTAGGCCCATCCTAATCCAGTATGATCTCATCTTGATCACATCTGCAAAGACCTTATTTCCAAATAAGGCCCCATTCACAAGTCCTGGGGCCTCAACATCTCTTTCTGGGGGGACACAATTCAACCCCCAACAACCAATACCTGGTAAAGATGGCCTGTTTTCCTTCCTGAAGCTGTACCTCCCAGGTCAGGGGCTCCTCCTGGTGGACCGCAGCCCCGGGACATCGTGCACACAGCAAACTCGGATGTAGATGAAAAGTATGGCTCCTAGAATTGTACGAGACGAAACGTGTGTGCGGCTCTGATTAGTGAAGTAAGACTCATTGTAAATGCTCCTGAATTTCTCTCCTACAATAAATAACCAAATTATAATTGCTGCTACTTGAGGGGTCCCGGTCAGGTTTTGATGTCAAACATGCTTCCCATACTCAGAATATGGAAGAGCCATGCCCGTTGTGTTCAATTTCAAAGGTAAATATTGTTAAAAAAAACAGATTCAGCCCAGTAAATTTGAAGATTCCTAACTGGCTTTGTGAAGCGATTCACAGATGGGCAGCAACCCCAGCCAGTAAATAGCAGGGCCTCCGAGGGGGACGCATACAAAATGAAAGAAAGTTTTTCTTAGGCAGGAGGGTGGGGCAAGGAGTTATGAGTGAAGGAAAAGCAGGATGGTTTCAGGCCAGGCATCATCTTTTGGAGGAAGGTCGAGGCTCTATCACACTTCTTCCTCGGGGGATGGAGAGGCCCCGGGACAGATGACCTCATTGGTGCTAAAGAAAATTCCAGACTGGTGGATTAAGATTACATTCCTGGGGAGGTCGAGCCTGCAGTTAGGTCAGGTGCCCTGGGCTTGAGCACAAGTGACACCGTTTGGGGCCTGGTTTTCTCTTTAACAATATGTTACCCTGTCAATGCCTTAGCAGGATGACTGAACATTTTGCTATGGGGCCCGGGGGGGGGGGGGGCCCAGACGTGACAAAGGGCAGACCCACGTGGCCTTTGCTTGCCAGGAGGTGACGCAAGGGTGTCAACAGGAAACCCTGACACCTTAGGACAACCCACACATTACATAAGAAAGGAGTTCCTCTCCTAAGTGGGTGCTTGACCTGGGAGAAGGACATCGGCCCAGGTAAAGTTACCGTGGGAGAGCTATTCTCAGCAGTCAGAGCCTCGGGGGGTGCTGCTGGGGAAGACGTCGTGGCTTTTTGGGCTCACAGAAACATCATCTGGCACCTCTGGGGGATTCCAAGCTTGCCAACAGGAAGATGGAGAAATAATGCCCTCAGATTGGGTCACTGATGGCTCCCCCGAGGGTAATTAGCCACCTCGATCAATGAGAACCGAAAGGGAACTGCAGACCCTCTTGTGCACCCAAGTTAGGAGGCTCAGGTGAAAGGGGCGAGAGGAACAGCATGGGGAGGGGGGCAGTGAGGTCACGGCCGTGGGCCGGCCCCACTGGAGACCTGCGCTCCTCAACCCCCTCGACTCCCCACATCTCGCGCTTGTCTGTGAAACCAGAACCCGCCTTGCCTCCATTCAGTTCACAGTTTTCGCCAAGGACTTGGGACCTGCTGGCTGTGACAGGGGCTTTGTGTGCAGCCGTGAGACGTGGCAGCCTAGAGGGAGCCTTTTGAGATCAAGAGCGATAAGGTAAGTGAGAGGCCTCTGCAGGCCCCAGGTCGTTTAATGATCTCTTGTGGGCCGGATGGCTTGCTGGGGCAGGTCAGGGGGCCTCCCTGTGTGACGCACGTGAGCGGGCTCCCCCCAGCACAGAGGCTGGGCCCTGGGAGGGAGGGGTCCCCCCAGTTCGGGATGTGATGCCCCCGACTCTGCTCTGCCCGCAGGGCTCCCCCGGGGAGCGGGCGTCCCTGCTGGCCCCCACCTGCGCTCTCCTGAGGTCACGGAGCTCCGTCCTCCTGCCTTCGCTCCCTCCTCTGCCAGGCTGCTCCCTCTGCCTGGAGCCCTCCTGCCCCCAGTGGCCCCCTCCTCCCGCTCCCTGGCCAGGTCCTCCTTTCTCAGAGTTCAGTCCAAATTATTAGCACTTCTACAGGCTATGAAGCCAGGTCCCCCTAAAACCGAGTTCCTCTGCTGAATTTATAGTCACCCTCTCCAAAACTTTATTCCTGTCCCTGTTCCCCTCAGGACTGAGGAACATCAAAGAAAAGGGGGATTGGGCTTCCCTGACGGTCCGGTGGTTAAGACTCCTTGCTTCCAAGGCAGGGGCATGGGTTCAATCCCTGGTCAGGGAACTAAGATCCCACATGCCGCATGGCACAGCCAAAAAAACAAACAAAACAAAACAAAAAAAGAAAAGGGGGGGCTTCCCTGGTGGCGCAGTGGTTGAGAATCCACCTGCCAATGCAGGGGACACGGGTTCGAGCCCTGGTCCAGGAAGATCCCACATGCCGCGGAGCAACTAAGCCCGTGCGCCACAACTACTGAGCCTGCGCTCTAGAGCCCACGAGCCACAACTACTGAAGCCCACACGCCACAACTACTGAAGCCCACGCGCCTAGAGCCTGTGCTCTGCAACAAGAGAAGCCACCCAATGAGAAGCCTGCGCACCACAACGAAGAGTAGCCCCTGCTCGCCGCAACTAGAGAAAAGCCCGCGCGCAGCAACAAAGACCCAACACGGCCAAAAAATAAAAATAAATAAATAATAAATAAAAGAAAAGGGGGATTGAAACTGAGCAGGATCCTGTGAGGCCCTCCCGGGTACAAAAGCCCCTCTGTGATCCCCCGTTTCTTGCTTGTAGAAAAAGGCTTCAGTCTCCTAGGCCTTCCCTGAGTTCCAAAGAGCAGATTCAAGCAGTTACTAATTACGGAACTGAGGGAATGCAGATTCAAAGGTAAAGCAGTCAAGCAAGGAAAGTAATGATAATAATTCAGTGACAAAACAGAGTCCTAGCTCCTCCTCAAGGAATACGCATAACACTCTGAGGCACATCTTTGAGTTGTTCTGCAGAAACAGGTGAAGGATGGTGGTGACCACAAGCAAGCACTAGCCCCCAGAGGCTGATGACTGAGATTCCTGAAACACCACCCTGTTACCTCACCACCGACCACCCAGAAGAAAGTGCACGAGCTACGGCCCCCCCAAAAGTGTTGCCTCTAAAACCCCTTCCCGGAAAGCCATCGGGGAGTTTGGGTCTTTTGAGCACGAGCTGCCTGTTCTCTGTGCTTGGCCCCTATAATAAACGCTGCACTTCCCTTCACCACGACCCGGTGTCAGAAGGCTGGCTTTGCTGCGTGTCAGGCGAGCGGACTCAAGTTCGGTCCAGTACACTAGGTCCATCCTTACAAGCTGAGACCCATCGGTTCCCTTCGTGGCACCTGCCAGAGTTCTAATTAAAAGCCTGTTGGTGGAACCGTGAGCGCAGGGTCTGCCTTTCCCACTGCGCTGTCCTCGCGTGAGGTCAGGGGCTTTGTGTGACCCGTGCGGTGCAGCCGGTACAGGGCAGCACACAGCAGGTGCCCTAGAGGAGGCCACTGCATGGATAAATGATGAACAAGCACTTGAATGTGTGGCCGGGAGATGGCGGGAGGCTGTCACCACGCAGCGACTGGGCTACAAACCAGGGAGACAATCCTTAGGCTGATGACTGAGTGGGATGCTCACGTTGTGATCAACGACTCGCCTTTGCAACTTGGACATTTTTGCCTTTTGTGCCTAAATGTCTTCAGACCTGGAGAGGCGAGTCCTAACAGAAGGGCCCCTGGAGCAGGACAAAACACCCCTCACGAAACGGACTCGTGTTATTTCTGTGACCATGGAAATACGGTGCCCCCAGGGCAGTGGGGACGAATGTCCCTCTTGTGGGAAGGGCTTTCCTGCCCTCAGAGCCCAGGTAAGAGTGCGCTCACCTGGGCCCCAGCTCCACCGTGGATCAGAACATTTCCAGAAGGTTCCTGTGCTCAGGTGGAGGTCAGGGCCCACTGTGCCTGGGTCAGGGCTCCTGGGGGGCACACAGCTTGAAGCAGGTGCAGGGCAGGGTCCTGATAAGACCCCGTGGGCCTCTGTGAGCCTCCAGGAGACTGCGCACCTTGGGTTTCACCTGCTAATGGCAGGCCCAGCCACACCCCGTGGACGGGCTGCCCCCTCACCCACGGGGACCTGGGCCACAGTCCAACGCAGGCCCGGAGCTTTCTAGGGCTTGACCTGGAATTAGCTGCCTGGCAGCCCCGCCCTGCCGTCCCCCACCCAGGGCTGAGCCCGCAGGTCCCAGCCAGCCTTACTCAGCACTCACCTGTGCCAGGGCTGCAGGCGGTGCTCCGCTGCCTTGACCCAAGGCCTTGCAGCCCTTCCTGCCGGCCCCCCTGTGGGCCTGGCCGAGGCCCATCTCTCTGCAGTGCAGACGTGGAAGGTCGGGGCTCTGGGCCCACGTGCCACGGGCGAGGGGAAGCAAGCCCCTCTCACAGGCGTGAGACCCCCCCGTGCCCCGTGGACGATTTTCCTCCAGACCAGGCCTGGGCCAGTGGTGCTGCAGGATCACAGGTACACACATGCACACTTGCACACACATGTACACACTCTCATTCCTACACACACACATACACACACACACTCACTCCACACGCACGCTTGCTCACAGTGAATCACATCGCCCTTCACTGAAGGTTTGGGGACAAAGAAGATGTTTGACCTGCGGCAATGGGGCATCTTGACCTTTTTTTTTTTTTTTTGATGTGGACCTTTTTTGTTTGTTTTTTTGGCTGTGTTGGGTCTTCGTTGCGCCACGTGGGCTTTCTCTAGTTGCGGCGAGTGGGGGCTACTCTTTGTTGTGGTGCGCGGGCTTCTCCTTGCAGTGGCTTCTCTTGTTGTAGAGCATGGGCTCTAGGCACGCGGGCTTCAGTAGTTGCAGCACGCGGTCTCAGTAGTTGTGGCTCGCGGGCCCTAGAGCACTTGGGCTTCAGTAGTTGTGGCACACAGGCTCAGTAGTTGTGGCGCACGGGCTTAGTTGCTCCTCAGCATGTGGGATCTTCCTGGACCAGGGACTGAACCCGTGTCCCCTGCATTGGCAGGCGGATTCTTAACCACTGCGCCACCAGGGAAGTCCCTGGACCATTTTTAAAGTCTTTATTGAATCTGTTACAATATTGCTTCTGTTTTATATTTTTGTTTTTGTTTGGCTGCATGGCATGTGGTATCTTAGCTCCCTGACCAGTGATCAAACCTGCACCCCCTGCATTGGAAGGCGAAGTTTTAACCAATGGACCGCCAGGGAAGTCCCAGCATCTTAACCTTTAACGTTAGTTATGTCTTTGCTTTAAGTCCCTTTAAAACTAATGTTATAAATTGTGACATTACCATAAGCCCAAAGTAAATACTCAAACAGCACGAATGAGCTCTCCACCCCAAAGGCAATCACTGTCCTTTCCCTTATCTGTCGGGGCCACTGGCCTCAGGCAGCCCAGCCAGCACCTGCCACGGGAGGACCACTGCCCCTCCTGGAAGGCAGGCTGGCACGGGCCCAGAACTGCTCATGGCAGGCTCTCCAAAGTGCCATTTCCTGACCCCCCAACTTCCCACCCCCATTTTTGTTCTCGTCTGTCCTTGCCTGCAGATATGTTTTTTATCTTTACTTTTGGATTTTTTCTTTTCTTCTTTTTCTAATTGCAGTAAAATACTCATTTCAAAATTTACCACTGTAACCAGTTGTAAGTGCACAGCTCAGGAGCATTCAGCATATTCACATTGTTGTGCAACCGTCATCATCTCCAGAATTTCCAGAATTTTCTCATCTTCCCAAATTGAAACTCTGTCCCCATTAAACACGACTCCCCGTCCTCCTCCCCCAGCCCCTGGTGCCCCCACCATCTACTTTCTGACGACTCTAGGACCTCATATAAGTGGAAGCAAACAATATTTTTCCTTTTGCATCTAGCTTCTCTCCGTGAGCATCTCGTCCTCGTGGTTCATCTACACTGCAGCAGGTGTCAGGATTTCCTCCCTTGCTGAGGCTGAATAATTTGGGAACTATTGTTTAGACTCTTTCCCGTGTGGCTCTCGCGACCCAAGGTGGGGCCCTGCTGGCTCCCCTTCTCCTTTACCCCCTGTACGCCCGCCCGGTGCTGGGTCAGGGGCCCCCCTCCCAGACACTGCAGAAGTCAACTCAGAATTCCCACTCCTGGGCCCCAAACAGGGGTGAGGCGCACTGCAAGGGATGATGAAACAACAAGTGACTCTTATCTGTCGCTCAGCTGCGCTGAGGGCTTTGCAGTTACACCCACTGTTCCCCTCAGCATCTGCATCCCAAGGCGGACGTGCCGCGGGGGCCCCTCCCCCACTGGGAGGCTCGGAGGCCAGGAGGCCTGGCCTTTCTCCCGAACTTTCCCTGGGGCACCCAGGCGACGCCCTCCTGGCCACAGGCACCCCAGGTAACCAGCTGGGCCCTGGGCGCTCGCCTTTGTTCTGGGAACACGTTGGCATTTTCACTGGGAGCCTTTGAGGCCTTGCTTGACAGGACCAACGGGGAGGGTGGCAGGCATGGAGCCTGCAGATGGGGCGATCGCTGGGGACAGAAGCCCTTTCAGGCGGCCCTGGACTCAAAGGCTAGTTCTGCCCGGCGACACACCCTGCCCGATGCCCTGCCTGACTCCCGTCCCTTCCTTGGGCTCCACCCGGCTCTGCCGCCACCCACAGGCAGGAGGGCTCCAGCCCCCGAGCCGCCCCCATCCCAGCCCACTCCCGCACACCTTCTCTGGGGGAGATGCATCCCCCGGGCGCCCCTGGAGGAAACCCTCCGGTGGGGCTGCCTTGCTAGGCCCGAGGCTGCGGCTGGTTACGTGTTTGTGCCAACGAGCTGAGTCTGGCGAGACAGAGGGACCATTCAGGGCCCAGGCAGGTCCGGAGCCGGAGGAGCGATTCTTTCCCAGAGAGCGGGGCTGGGAGGGGCCCGGCCCCAAAGCCCCAGGTTCCCAGAGAGAGGCCTGCAGGTGGGAGACGAGGCGGGACGCAGGCAGGGCGGAGGGGCTTCTCAGGATTCCTGCCCTGCTCGGGGCTGCTCCCCGGGGTCGGCACGAGCCGGCAGCAAGGGCTGCTTCCCCCCACTTCGTCCAGGGCCGCCCTGTGACCCGGGACGTCATGGTCTCCTCTCTGAGTCTGAGTGAGCCCGGGGGGCGGCACGGGGGACCAGCCTTGACTGCCCAGCAGGCCTGGCTCCCAGGCGGCTCGTTCTGTCAGGGGCCAAGTCCCGCGTGGGTCTCGGGTTTCTGCCCATTTTGTGAACGGGGACACTGGCTGCCTTTGCTTCCGACTGGCCGTCTTTTCACGGTGCTTGAACTGCGCCAGCCTTGGTGACACAGAAGGACTTGCTGGGCTCAAAGGTCAGCTGGCGCCACCCTGGTGCCCCGTGAGTCTGCAGGAGGGTGAAGACTCAGGCTTGTCCCAGGTCTGGTCACCTGGATTAAGCACTGTCCTTCTGTTCTAAAACGCGGGCGTGTCCAGGGGAGGAAGTCTCAACAAACAAAAAGCACTTTCTCCTAAGAAGGCCCTTAACAAAAACAAGGAGGACAGTGTGGGCCCCCGAAGGTTCCAGATGGACCAGCTGCCAGGACAGCAGGAGGGGCAGGGGAGCTCAGGGATGCCCAGAGGAAGGACCAGCCCCAGGATGTCCCTGTCCCCGAGCAGCCTGTAGAGCAGAGCCTCTGAGAGTGTGTCTCAGGGAAATTACATCCTCTTTTCACAGCTTCTGTGGGAAGCTGGGTCTTTAGTGAGCACTTTATTTTCTCCTTGTCAGCCCTGCCTGAGCCCCCTGCCTCAGCAGGACCGGTTGGAGGCCCCCAAGCCAGGGACACCATGCGAGTCCTGGCCAAACCAGCCTGCAGGGCGCCGAGGCCCTAGTACCGGGCCGGGCAGGGCCTCGTGGGCCTGAGGTCCCGGTGGACCCGGCGGCATCCCCCCAGCCCCTGCGCTCTCAAAGCCCCTCGGGCGACGGGCTTGGCTCCTCCTGGGGCTGGGGGCAGTGTTC
Source organism: Eubalaena glacialis (assembly GCF_028564815.1). Taxonomy (NCBI): domain Eukaryota; kingdom Metazoa; phylum Chordata; class Mammalia; order Artiodactyla; family Balaenidae; genus Eubalaena; species Eubalaena glacialis. The sequence goes on along the minus strand of NC_083723.1, from coordinate 128,249,192 downwards.
TGCCACTCCTGGTCTGGCCAGTGGTCAAACCTCCAGGGTCGGACACCGCGATGGATAAAAGGGGTGTGCGCGCCATGACGTGCGTCTGTAAAATCCACACCGCGCGAAGCCCCATCAAGCTTGGAGCAGACGGGCGTTCCTTGCTGATAATTTCAAAACCTAAGCTAAAGTGTTGTCCCCAAATTAAGAATTAACATGCTAATAAATAGCCAATTTGTATTTTTTTAAAGTCGATCTATATGTGAAATATCAATAAAGCCTACGTTTTTAATATTTTTTTAAAAAGTTAAATCTAAATAGAACCTCTCTTTTCTCCCCGTGCCAAATAGATGTCTCAGTGCCCACTTGCTTGATTAACCCGAGAGGAGAACTGTAAGCCCCTGGGCCGGGAGGGACCCGGGCGAAGGGCCCGCCCCCAGCCCCTGTGGCCACTCGGCTGGGCCCCAGCTGCCTGCCCACACGGTGCTGGCCCTGGCGACCTGCTGACCAACTTGCGCCTGGCCGGCTAGTGGCGAAACCTGATCGAGACGTGCTTCCCCGGAGAACTTCTTTCCAGGCAGTTCTCAAGAAATACATATGTGTTTCTGAATCCCAAGAGAGAGCAGTTGAGAAACTGGCACGACAGGAAAAAGGAGTATAATTCTCCTGCCAGAATTAGAACTTACTAATCAACACAAAGACGCCGCCAGCTGGGGAAGCCCCTGGTGTCCAGTCAGAAGCTGGAAGTGCTGACGGTGGAGCGGCTTGTCTGGGAACCAGGGCTGTGGCTGGCGTGCGGGAGAGATCGGGCGGCACTGCTCCAAGCTGCTCCCACGGTATAAGAGGCGAGAGGGCCGGCGCTGCTGGCGGTGAGTCATTCCTGCAGATAAAATCCACACCAGTCAGCACACACACACACACACACACCCAGCACACTCTTCAAATCCTGCCAGATGTGTTGAGGAGTAGTGTACTTGGGAGGCCTTTGGTTCTCGGTCAGTGTTGGGGTTAACCTCGCTGGCCGATCAAGCATCACATCATCCCAACACTCCCCGAGAATGTTCGAGTGTCTGCTGGGGGCTGTGGACCCTTGTAAGTGCGGCTAAACTTAATATTCCTTATTAAACGGAACTTTTTAGAGATCCATAACGATGCAGAGAGTCTGAGAAATGGCGCAAATATTTTAAGAACGATAAAAGAAATCAACTAAATCATAGCATTTATTATTATATGTTTTCAAAACAGAAAAGGGAATTCCCTGGCTCTTTCACTGCTGAGGGCCTGGAATGATCCCTGGTCGGGGAACTAAGATCCCATAAGCCACGCGGCACGGCCAAAAAAAATAAAAATAAAACAGAAAAGCCCCCAAACTTTTAACATGACCCTATCATAGGAAAATGATTCACTTGTTTTAAGCAATCAATATCAGAGACATGGAAATAAAGTGCTATAGAACAAATACAGACTAATTCATGATTTCATGATAATTATCAGGAACTCTGACTTTCATCCCGGGTCTTTTTTTTTTTATTTATTTTTTTACTAATTTTTATTGGAGTCTGGTTGCTTTGCAGTGTTGTGTTAGCCTCCAGTGCACAACAGAATGACTCAGCCGTACACATACAGATATCCCCTCCCTTTCGGACTTCCCTCCCATTTAGGTCACCACAGTGCGTTAGGTAGAGCTCCCTGTGCTGTACTGTGTGTTCCCATCAGTTGTCTATTTTATACATAGTATCGATAATGTAAATGTGTCAATCCCAGTCTCCCAATTCCTCCCACCCCACTCCTTTCCCCCTTGGTGTCCATACATTTGTCCTCTCCGTCCGCGTCTCATCAAACCCGTCAGGAATTTGGGATGATGGACGGGCAGCCCGAGCCCATGAAGATCCTCTTCCTCCTGCCCATCCCCCGTCCCCAATCCTGCCCACACCCCGTCCCCAATCCTGCCCTTCCCCAGCTAGATCGGGCCCCTTGTTCATTCGACAAACGTTTCTTGAACTCGGACGATGCCCGGGGCAGGGCCCTGGCATGCAGAGTGAGTGGACATGGGCCCTGCCCTCCAGGAGGTCACACAGGCAGGGGTGGCCGTGAACAGGTGTTTAGAGCAGGATGGATTATCTACCGCTGCCCCGCGAAAGATGCCAAGGAGATGCACCAGGTAGGCTGGCCTGAGAGGAGGGTGCGTCCCAGGTGGGGAGGGTGGGAGCTCTGTGGAGGAAGGGGTGGAGGGGAGCAGGGGCGAGGTCAGCGCCGAGAGCTCCAGGCCCGGGGGACGCCCTCCCGGCACCACCGGCAGACAGCCTGGGAACGCCCGCCCCCTCCCCGTGGGCCGGGCTCTGGACGCCCATCCGCGTGCACAGCGCATGTGCGCGCACAATCAGACACAACGCCGTTAGGTCATCAAGTCTGGGGCCCCACCCGGCTGGGCAGCCTGATTCACGCGGGGCGGGGCGTGCCGCCCGGGAGCCTGAAGGGTGAGCGGCTGCCTGGCGAGGTCGGGGGGTGGACTTCCTCGTGCAGCCACCGTGGGAACAGCTGCCGCGCACGTGTCCAGGCTCAGCTCCACAGGGCCTCACAACAGGCCCACGGGGGTCCCGCACCTGCCCGGTGGTGGCTGGGCCCGTGGCTCCCGCCCTGGGCGTGGTCCCGCTCCAGGGGCTGGTGGCAGCTCGCAGACCTCCACCAGCAGGAGCAGCCCTCCAGCTGGGCATCCCTGTTGTTATCTGGGCCTTGTACCAGTTAGTGCCCCGTGGAGCATTTCCAAGGGCGGCCTGGCAGCCCCCAGCCTCAGAGCCCCCCCCCATCCCTGGCCCTGGCTGGCCTCCAGCTCTGCCCCAGCGCCCCACTCCGTCCAACCCAGCCCCTCTGCAGCCCCAGCGCTCCCGGGGAGCCCCGAGAGTCCCGAGGGCCCAAGCTTTCCTCCCGGGAGGCTGGAGCGAGCATCTGGAAGGTGGAGTCTGAGCTCTCAGGGACAGCGCTGGGCAGGGCATCTCTGCTGGTGGGGCGGCCCGTGTCGCAGGCACGCAGCTCATCACAGGCGAGGACGGGGCGGCTGAGAGGATCAAGTGGTGGGGACGGGACGGGTGGGGCTATCCGTCTGGCCGGCTCCAAGCCCAGGCTCCTTGCTGAGGAGTGCATGGAAGGCAAACCCTCGCACACGGACCACCAGTACCCCTCTGCGCCCACGGCAGAGACCGTTCAAGGACGAGGGCCCCGCTTCCTGGCCTGGGTCCCTTCTCGGACAGGGTGTTGACCGGCCCCCTGGGCTCCGTCCCGCAGCCTTGACCCTCCGGGAAGAAGAGGGTGTGATCCGCTGGACTGACCTGGGGTCACAGGTCAGAGGATCTGATTCCTCAACAAATCTGGGGAGACAGGGGCGGATCCCTCAGAATAAAGGATGTGAAAAACTTGCACCAGGAAAAGTGATGAACCGCACAGGGAAGAAGTTTCCAGAACAGTGGCGTGGCGGCTCCCAGGCAGGAGGCAGGGCTGCGGGGATGGCCCTCGGGCTCTGGGTGCTGAGGCGCCTGGCGCTGCCTGGCAGCCGGTACCCCACACTCGCTTTGTAATGATTCATCCAGCCCCACGTCTGTGCTCCGGTTTGCAACAAAACGTTCTTATTCTTAAGGAGAGCTTTCACTGGGGGTCAGCGATCGTGATGGACATGCAGGCAGGTGACCTGGTCACGGGGAGCAGATGAGTGGGCGGTCTCGGGGGGCCTGTCCGTCAGCTCGGGCGTGCACGCGGTCCCCTCTAGCCACCACGTGCCCACCACCAGATGGCACAGCTGCTCGGGGCCTCTGGGCACACACGTCGGCTCCATGGCGAGGGAACAAAGCCCAGGTCTCTGCGGCCCAGCCCCGCTCGGCCCGCTCCACCGCCTTGGTCCCCAGGCCTCCCTGCAGATCCCGGCACTTTCCACCCGGGGCCTCTGGCCTCTGCGCCCCTCCTGCCGCCTGTCTGCCCCCCCCAACTCTGCAGGCCCCCCAATCCCCTCCCTGCCCGGCGCGTCTTGGAGGGGCAGCAAAGGGGTGACTTCCCAGGTCACGTTTCCACATCCCCCTGCTCTTTCCTTCCGCCTAGGTCTCCCCGGTACAGATTTATCCCGCACACGGCGTCGTTCACGAGGCCAGGGCCCTTCGCTGCAGGGACCAGAGGCTCCCGGCGTCCCTCGGAAGGGACAGGAAGAGCAGCTCACAGACGGACCTGTAACACTGTCTCGGGTGTAGACACAGGTGTGTGCGAATGTGAATTCACTTCACCCTTGTTGGGAAGGCTGGGGTGACATCCGAGGAGGGTTCGCCAGCCCGGGGGCATCAGGGCACCGGTCAGGGTGGGATGAGGGTCATTCATGGGAAGGTGGCTCTGAGACCTCTCAGCCGCCCTGCCCCTGGCACAGGGTGACCCTGGCCGGCGGTGAAGCCTGCCTGGGCGACCCGGAGCCGTCTCGAGGGCGGCGTCCAGTTCCCACGTGAGTCCTCGGGACAGTGGAGTGTGCGCCGTGGCCTGGGTGCAAGGGGTGGAGGGGACCACCCCCGCCCAGCTGGCAGCCCCCAGTGCTATTTGGAGGTGACTCAGAGGCCTGCCCTCTCCCCATGCGCAGCCCCGCCCTTCCAGGGCTGTGCTCACCTTCCTTCTTGTCTCCAGCCTCTAAGGCTCCAGCCCTTTGCCCCCAGGGCAGGGTTGGGGCAGAGGGCAGAGGGCAGCGTCCACCCTGTCCCGAGTGCTCTGTCCCAGCCTCTGACCTTGGGCTCTTTTAGCATCTGGACCTCGGGCGGATGACTTCTGCCCTCCGCTGCCCACCTCTGCCAGGCTGGGCCCTCCTAGTCAGGCCAGCTTCCTTGCCCCCCAGACCCCGCTGTGACCCAGAGGAGGACTTGGAGGACGCCACGCGGCCCGGAGAGGCTGGCGGTGGGGTTGGTCATCCTGGCTGTGCATCCCGTGCTGACTTGTGGGCACACTGCGCTGCCCCTGCTTTGGCTGCCAGAGAAGACACAGGACTCGGGGACGTGGACCGTCCCGGCAAACAATCCGGGGCCCGCTTGGGCTACGGGACGCCATTCACTGTCAGCCTGAAATTCCCTTCGCGCTGGTCTGGGGCGGCTGTGGCCTCCCCGTGTGGCTGGTTCCCGGGGGCCCCGGCGGAGGGTCCAAGAAGCCGCGTTCTTCTCCACCCTCCTTTGGGCCACCTGCGCCGTCCTGTGGGGAGAGGTGTTTGCACGGACGGCAGATCACTTAATACGGCTGATGGTTTTGCTGAAGATGTGAGTAACTGAAACTAAGTCTTCAGTTACTTGAAAGATTAAATGTGTTCTACAAACCCCACAGCCCGGCCTGGTGCCCCCCGTTCATAAAAACTGAATGTCGATGGCATCCGAGAGCCGGCAACCTCAGGGGAGGGTATCGGCTGGCAGGATGAGACCTGAGATCAAGTGTCTCGGCCGTGAAACGTTTAGGCACGCGGGCGCCCGTGTATCGGCGGGGCCGGGCCGCCTCCACCGCTCTGGGCTGTGGGGCGTCCCAGCCTGGGAGGCGGGTCACAGCAGCCATGCCTTCCACCCACCTCGTGTCGGGCTTCCCTTCCCCCACTGGTTGTGACAACCAAGAATGTCCCCAGACGGTGCCAGATGTCTCCTGGGGGCACCGCAGAGCCTCTGGCCTAGCGAGAGAGACAGGTCAGCGGGCGGCGGGTGACGACACACCCCGCTCCGTGCCTGAGACGGCGGAGACCCCGCTGCACACGCGTCTGGGGAGGCTGCTTTCGCTGGGCCTTGGAGGAGCCTGGGGTGTTCCCTCCAAGGCCAGACCGAGCCACGCTGTCCTCGGCGGTGGGACCCTTCCGCGGGCCAGCTGGGCGCCCCCCGGGAGTGGCCCAGCGGAAATGCCGTCTTTGGGGCCTAAACACCAGAGGAGGCACAGCCCAGCGGCCGGCCTGGTACAGGTGTCGCCTGAGTGACCCGGGCCGCCGCCCTCGGGCCGTGACTGGCAGCCGTGCTGACGCCGGTGCCCAGTGTGGTCACTAAAGAGCTCCGGGTTTCAGGGCGACCTCGGCCGGCGACTCTGCTCTCTGCGCCTGGCTTTGCTCCCCCGTCGAAGCGAGCCCCCTGCCCCCAAAGGCCTGTGACAAGCTGAGAGCAGCGCCTTGGGCAGGGGCGCCGCCCTGAGTGCCTGGGTCCCTCGCGGGCACTCTGCAGGTCCCCCTACCCGCGTCCCCACGGCGGCCCGGCGGACCCCGGAAGCCCCTTCTCCCCGGATCCTTCCGGGGCCGCCCCGTCCCGCCTCAGTCCCTGCGCGGCCACCCCTTGGCCCTCAGGTCTCACGCTTCAGCCCATCCTTCACTGGGGAAGCTTCCTGACCCGAGAGGAGCCCAGGGCTGCCCTTGCGCTTCCTCCGTCCAAACCCGCAGCCCCGCCGCATGGTGTCCGCTTAGCTCAGCGCCCGGAGCCGGGCCGGCCGGGATAGGCGCTCGGTACATACTTACGGAATGGGGCACAAATCGGCAAACAGAGCGGCCCCTCTGGGTGGGCTCCGGTGCTCACACAGATGACGGGGCAGCCAGGGCCGTGCTCTCGGCCCCGAAGGAGCCCAGCGCCAGGCGTCCCACCGCGGGGAGAGCAGCCCCCCAGGTCCCAGCGAGGTGCCCGCGGTCCCACACGGGACCCAGCCCGGCCAGTACCTGACCAACCACGGCGACTGACGGCGGGGACTCAGTTGCTCCATCTTCGTTCGGGCTCCGGGAACTGGCTTGGAAGGGAGGCTTCCAGGTAACACGGCGGCCGCCCAGTCACATCAGAGCCCCAGATGAGCAGCAAACCCTCTCTCAGGGCAAGCGTGTCCCACACGTTTCAAGAGCTGCGATGGGACTGCTTGTTGCTCACCTGCAGACCTAAGAGGGGCCCGCGTTTCCACATGCCGTGCCCGGCAGCCCTGCTTGGAGGAGGGTTTCAGGCGGCGGCGCGCGGGGGCCAGGGAGTTCTTTTTAAATTATTATCACGTTAAAGGATTAACGGGCTCTTCATGCCACGTGCCTGTACGGCGCTGATTTAGGAGCAGCTAAAGTAGCCACCCGTGGTGAAGGGGTGGGGTGCGCGCTCGGACGGGAAGGCCGGGTCCCTGCTGCGGGCCATGTGGGTCCCTGCCCCGAGCACTGGCCCCTCACGGAGCGCCGGCTCGGAAGGGCCTTTGAGCCGCAGGTCGGTGAGAAGGCTCAGTTTATAACCAGGGAAACAGGCCCAGAAGAGTGAGGGGCTGAGAAAAGACTTAAAAATTAAAATCACCACCAAAGCAGTGTAGTAAGTGATACCAAAATGTATCAGGGCCGGGACCTCCCTGGCGGTCCAGTGGTTAAGGCTCCACGTTCCAACTGCAGGGGGCGCGGGTTTGATCCCTGGTCGAGGAACTAAGATCCCGCATGCCTCGCGGTGCGGCCCCAAAAATATATATATCAGGGCTGCCTGTGGTGGGCTGAATGGCGGCCCCAGAGGGCATCAGGTCCCTCATGCCAGAACCTGTGAATGTTACTTCATATGGTAAAGTGGTGTCCCTCAGGGGACTGCCTACCCATCCAGGGCAGGGCCAGCCATGAGCAGTGTGGGCCTGTCCTCAGGTCTGGGAGGGGAGGTGGGCGAGGAGGCCAGATCCTATCCTCTGGCCTGTCCCGTCTGTCCCCTGGTCTGTCCTCTGGTCTGTCCCCTGGCCTGTCCCCTGTCTGTCCCCGTCGGTCCTCTGCACACCCACACTGGGCTGAGACTTCCCTCCCTTCAGGGGTCCCCTCCCTTCTGCTGCCATTCCCAAGCTTGGGGCTCCGGGACCCCCAGGACGGAGTTCAGGGAGTGTCTCCATCTGCATCACCCGCAGGGGGCTCGGGTGGCTGGGGCGGCTGTGCTGGGCACAGAAGTGGGAAGTGGCATCTGGTCAGTGGTCCCATGTGTCAGGACTGAGGCCTGGGAAGGGGTTCGTCCGGCTCCACCCCCCAGCCCCCAGCCACCAGGCTGGCTCCTCAGGGGAGGGTGTGTGCATACATGTGTGCACGCTTTGTGTGTGACTGTGTGTGTATGAGTGTGTACATGTACATACGTTTGGGTGCTGTGTGTTTGTGTTTGGGCCTGTGTGTGCTGTGTGCAGCCACAGCGGCCCCTGCTGGCCACAGGGGGAATGGCAGCATGTGACCCAGGCCTGGCGACCCAGGGGGGCTGGCGGTCCCAGGGAAAGGTGGGCTGGGTCTTTGGGCGGACGGTTTGGGGGGCCCAGGAACTGGGACAGGAGCCGAGATAGCGGGCGCCGGCCCCAGGCTCCCCCTTGCCTCACCAGGTCCCACAGAAGCAGTGCCAACTGCACGTTCTGGGGGTCCAGGCTCATCCCGCACAGCACGGCACCTAGTGCGGGGAGCTGTCCCCAGCGCCTGACCCTGGGGTCTCCTCCTCCCCCTCACAGTCAGCAGCCCTGCCTGGGGTGACAGCATTCCTCTGGACCTGAGCCCGGGTTTTCGGATGCACCCAGTCCCAGCTCCGTCCAGAATTGCCCCGCATTTGTGGGCCCCCTTTTTCTTCCGAAGCCCTTGTTTTCTGTGAGGCCGAGAAGTTGGGGACACGGGTGCATGTAGAGATACCTCCCGGAGCTCAGGAACTGGGATGCTTCCACTTCTAAGCCCTAAATCGTGAGCGTGAGCGGCGGGCAGCGGTCCCTCGTGACCCCCAGCTCCTCTGAGCGGCGGGCAGTGGCTCCTCTCCTTCCGGACCCTGGCGTTTGCGCTTCTCGTCTCGTCTTTGCTCGCTGCTGCCCCTCCCTGGTGAGGCTGCAGGCACGCTGGGGGCTGGCAGGCCTGGTCCTACCCACCAGGGCCTTAGCTGGGCTGTTCACCGGCCCTTGGCAAGGCCACCCTCGGCCTTCCTTCAGGTCCAGCCGAGTGCTGCCCCAGCCTGGGCTGGGCCCCCACCCACTTCCCAAGTGGTGTCCGTGGGCAGCTGGGAGTGGTGGTCCCCTTAGTCGTGGGCATGACCGAGTAAGGCTCCAGCAGTCCTTTGTGAGATGTGACCCAACCCTCTGGCCATGGGTAATTAGCTGGGGTTGGACATCTCACCTGAGACAGGCCAAAGGCAGTCCTCCCCGAGGCTCGGCGGACCAGGGACGCAGAGGTCATCACTCCCTCCTGGGCCCTGAGGGTCCGCTGGGAACCGGCCCTCCATCCCCGCGTCCCACACAAGCCGCCTTCCTGCTCCAGTGTCGGGAGCTGTTTCTCTGCCTCCATCAGAGTCGCCTCCAGGTGTCCCCCGACCTGCGTGGGGAAGGGATGGTGGGCGTTGTCACGAGAGATGCCCCCCAGGGGAGAGACCTTTGTGAATCCTGGGCGCCTCTGTCTGGGTGGTGATGCTGACCTGCCACAAGTACCACCCGGTCCTCGTTTTCTCCACCCAGACGCTGCGGGGCTCCCGACACTCACAACACGGCTCCAAGTCTTCCTGCCGAGCCAGCCGAACTCCCGGTCCATCCCTGGAGGGGCCCCGTCCAGTGGTCCCCGTTTCCCGGAGCGCTTCCCATCCCACGCCTGCGGTTGAAACCCCACAGCCTGCAAGGCGCTGCCAGGGGCCTCCTTCCCTCCTCAGAAGCCTGACCTGGCTTCTTGGCCAGAATCCCCTCCCGCCCCCGTGTCCCGGCGTGTGCAAGCCCCCCGGGTGGGGCTGTGTGCCCCCGAGGGTCCATCCAGTTCCAGGAGCGCCGGGAGGCGCATGCCGTCCGGCCAGCCGCAAGAAAACAGGGCGGGAGTTATTTACATCCCGACTGAAACCGGCAGACCCTTCCCCTCCCTGCCGGCTGCGACCCAGCCCCAGACCCCCCGAGAGAGAGCAGGTTCTCCATGCCGCCTGCAGAGTCCAGGTTGGGGTCTCCGGAGGGCCCTGGGCGTGGACGGCGGGTGTGCAGACCACGTGTGCCCAGGAGGCCGGGCCGCACGGTCCAAGGTCTCGGGCCCCCGACAGCCTGGCGGCTCGTGGAGCATCCTGGCTGATGAGCCTTCGTGCCCGGGCCTGGGTGCCCCTCTCTGCGGGCCGGCCTGGGCCACTTCTGCGCCCACAGGCGGAGCATGTCAGGTGGGCTATGGGGGTGCTGTGTGCCCACGTGACCCACCCGCCGAAACCCTGGCCGCTGGGCTCCGGTGAGCTTCCCTGGGCAACCGTGCTTGTGCTGTGCGGCCCCCTGGCAGGGACCCCGGAGGCTGGCGCTGGTCCCCCTGGTCCCGCCGTGTGCCCCTCCCCCCGAGACCCTAATCTGCACCCTTCCCCACGGTGAGCCCGGCCTCCTGAGGGTTCTGGGGGGTCAGGCCTGCCTGGGGCGCCCTGGGCCGAGGGTGGGCATGGCCGTGGGGAGGGGAAGGTGCCCGTGAGGTCTGTCCTGGATGTGGGATCTGAGACGCTCACCCGTCAGGAAAGCCATCCATCTGGTCTGTAAGATGACAGCAATTATTTACCCAGACGGCCTGGTGCTCTTCTTCAGGTGACCACACTCCAGGATGAACGACTTTTCATTTGTTTGACCCTTTAAAAAGTAAAATATAAATTCCTCAACATATTGGTTTCACGGATGTTTCTTCTCTCATTCCCAGCCTCCCTCCCACCGCCTTCTCTCCTTAGAGATAGCTGCGTCCACCCACGCCAGGCGTGGTGCTAAGTGCTGGGGACGGCTGGGCATGGCCACCCGCTGTCCTGATGGAGCCGCCGGCTGGTGGATGTGGCCGCTGGTGGGACCACCCAGAGAAACAGGGCGACTCACGGCCAGGGCAGGCGGGGCCCACCTGTCACGGCGTTAGTCGCACAGACCTGTTGTTGGGCTGCAGCTGCCTCCTGGGGACCACCCGCTGGAGGCTGTGCCCGTCGCGAAGGAAGTCAGCACCGGGAGGGCAGGAAAGCCGCCCTGGCTGGATTGGCGGGGCAGCAGGCTCATTACCACGTGGGCAAAGGGTTCTGGTCCGGCCCAGTGATTCAGAATCTGAACATCTGTAGACATTAACTTAACATTTACCTTGCTTAGCAAAAGCCAACTTCATAGGAAAACCCATCCGTGTGACAAATAATGAGTGAGCACCTACTGTGTGCTAGGCTTTATTTTAGGAGCTTGGTAATGAAACTCACATTCTAGGGGGCGGGGAGAAAAAACAATAAATGAGTGAAATCCCTACTGTATCAGACAGAACTAGTGCCATGGAGAGAGGTGTAAGTCAGAGAGCAGACAGGTTACCACTTTTAACACGGTGGGGAGGAAAAGTGACACTGGGCAAAGGGGCACCGGAAAGAAGCGGGGTGGCAGGTCAGCTGAGCGTCTGCGGGAAGAGCCTTCCCAGGGGAGGAGTGTGTGCAAAAGCCCTGAGGCCGGGGAGGAAATCAAGGCGGCCAGTGGGGCCCGGTTAGCAGGAGGGCGGGCGCTGGGTGCCGAATCTTCAGAGCTCCCGCTCTTCCTGAGCTGGAGACCCTGGAAAGTTCTGCCAGAGGAGCGGCAGGGGCTGACGTGGGACCAGGGGCTTCCTCTGGCTCTGAGTTGAGAAGAGACCGAAGGTTAGTGAGGTCGGGGGTGGGAGACACTTGGAGGCCACCGCAGATCCAGGCAACCCCGAGGTGATGGCTTGGGACGTGGAGGTGGCCGAGAAAGTGGCCAGGAGTCGTCAGCCTTTGCCGTGTCCTCAGGAGGGCTAGCAGGGGTGCAGCGTGGGGTGCAGAGGTGGATGGGGGGTGCAGGGCAGTTCCTGCTGCAGCCACAAGCCCGTGGGCCGCACTCAGCTTCTGGAAGACGAGTCCCAGGGGCAGAGGCGCCTGGGTGCCTGCGGCGGGCGGTGGCTGCAGGTAGAGCCCGGCCCTGCGCACCCTGCAGGGGGCCGAGACCCTTCAGCTGGGGGCAAGGCTCTGCCCCAGCAGCAGAGGGTCAGGACTTCCCAGCAGAGGGAACGGTTCCCTGGGCTGGAATGCTCTGTGGCCCCGCCTGGCAAGTTCTTTGCCTCTGACTGGAGGTTTGGAGGTTATCTAATTGTTTTCCCGTAATTACCCGGGAAGGGTTGCCTGGGATGCTTTCAAGACACAGACTTATGACCCCAGCGCTAGGGAAAGGATCATCTTCAGGCAGGTTTGGGAAACATGGATGTGGCGTGGCCTCCTCATCTCACGGAGGGTCATCAAGACACCTGCTCCAGGCCACGCGGCCACGGCAAAGCCTGAATGAGGCGGCCCCAACTTTCCACGAGCAGGCCCCAACTTTCCACGAGCAGGCCCACCTTCCACGCTGCTCCGGTTTTCAGACGGTGTGGTAGCCTCTGCCTCTTAGAAAAACACGTGTAGTGGGGGGATGGTCGCCCCCCCCACCCCGGTTATGTCCATGGCCCAGTGCCTAGAACCATGAACTGACTTTACTTGAAAGAAGGTCTCTGTAGATGTAACTTAGATGAGGACCTGGAGGTGAGGTCATTCTGGGTTACGGGGGGCTGATGCCAGTGGACAAACGTCCTTATAGGAGAAACACAGAGGGAGGTGGGACGCCGACAGAGGCAGTGGCGTGTCCAGGACGGCCGGGCTGGGAGCACAGGAGCCGGGAGGGGCAGGGCGCTGGTGTCCCCCCACCCCGGGGCCTCTGACGCTCGATTTCAGACCTACGGCCTCCAGAGCCGCAAGAGGGTAAAAGTGCTGTTTCAGTCACGCCGTTTGTGGCACCGGGTTCCAGCAGCCAGAGGCAGCTAACGATGTCACACACCGTGAGTGCCTTTAGACAGGCCCTCCCCCGGCTCGGGCTCTCACGGGTCCCTCCAGTTCCTGGTTCCTTGGCCAGACAGCACTGGCCAGCACCTCGTGCTGCATCGGAGCCGAAGCTGCTGTAGGACGTCCCCAGCTGGCGTGCCCTCCTGATGCCGCCATCCTGAGCTAGGCCCAGCTCCTGCACTGAGTGCCGTGCTTGGACTGCCAGCCCGACCTCACACGCCCTCTGCAAGCGAAGTCCCCCCCTGTGGCTCTGGCCTCTGGGGGAGGCTCGGCAGGACCAGGAGGCCAGGGTGGGCGCCGGTCCCTGAACTGCAGTGCAGGGGAAGGTGGGCAGATCCTCAGCTCACCAAGTTTCAAAGGCTAAGAAGGCACCTCGGGAACGACACAGCGAGTCATCAGTCTACACACACAAGCCGACGGCTCGGCAGCAGGCGATGGAGGAGGAGCCCAGCCGCAGAGCCGCGTCTGCAGTCGCACTGACAAGCACCAGGCACAGCTACCACGACAACTACCCTTCACAGCCAGAGTGGGGCAAGGGAGAGGAGAGCGCGGAAGGGTGACTTTTCTGCCCGTCTCCGCAGAGGAAAAAGGAATGATGTGGCCTACGGGCAACAATGTTATGATTACTCTAAAAATTGTTAGTTTATTTTTTGGCTGCCTCGGGTCTTAGTCGCGGCACGCGGGATCGGCACGCGGGATCCTCGTTGTGGTGTGCGCGCCGGCGTCTCTCTAGTTGCGGAGTGCAGGCTCAGTAGTTGTGGCGCGTGGGCTTAGTTGCTCCGCAGCATGTGGGATCTTAGTTTCCCCACCAGGGATCGAACCGGTGTCCCCTGCATTGCAAGACAGATTCTTAACCACTGGACCGCCGGGGAAGTCCCGACTATGTTATTATTAAGGCACGAATGTCAAAATGTGACATTTGCAACCCGTGACATCAAACCACCTAAGTTAAAATAAGGTTATATTGGGTTTATAATATGTTGACATCCAAAGCTTGTTCACGACTCTCATCAAACGGGTATAACATCCCTGTGAAGCCAAAGTACAGGTTCCACAACTCTCCGAAAATAGAGCATCCGAGGAAACCCTTCCTGAGCCGAAAGGCGTGAGGCCAAGAAGCAGTTACCTGAGGACCTGTCCTGCTTGTGGACGCACAAAGTCAATCGAGATGAAGCACAGGTGCTCACAGACACGGTTCACAGCTGTAGCGGCTGGATGCTGAGATGCTGAGTGCGGTTCCAGGAAGGAGCTTGACGGGGCTGCTCTCACTGCTGCGGTGGGCGCCTCTGTAACGCTCGCTGCAAAACACGCTGAGCTGAATGAGATTTTCTCTTTTCGCCTTTTTTTTTTGGGTAAAAGTGCCAATCCTCTTCAAATTTCTTTTGGTTAGCAAAACCAGGTACTGAAGTGAGTCCTTCTTAATGGGGGAGACCTGCATCTAGATTATCCCCATTTCACAGATGTGTAAGCTGAGGCACGAAGTACTCAGGCTAAGAACTCACAGAGTTTTCTGGAAGCAGAGACCTCTGGGTGGTCCGGGATGCTCCGAGGCCACAGGAGCCCCCGCCGGACCTTGCCTCCGTCCTCTCAGCTCTCGCCCAACTTCCCACCTGGACCTGCTGGTCACCCGGCCTCCGGTCGTCCACTCCGGCCACCACTGTGGTGCCACGAAGAAGCCTTTGGAAGCCAAGGTCGGGCTCAGCGACTCACCCTTTGTTTGGGGAGTGGGGGTGATTCCCCTAAAACAAACCCCAGGGGAGATCTGCTGACCTGTGTGGCGCAGACGTGGCTGTTATTTGGGGCACAGATTACTACGCTATTGTACGTAACACTTTCAGACCGGGAGCAGAGGAATTTGCAAGAGGCGACTGTAGGAAATCAGCTAAATATTAGTGTGGCTAGCTCACTTAGGCTAGCTCAAATAAAATTTCTGTTTTATTTGCATTAATATGCACCTCGAGCTGTTTACTTTCTTTCTTAAATAATATTAAATGACTCCCACCTGCGCACTCCCCTCTTTAGGAAGCTTGCCCCCGGCAGGGTCCGGCCTGTGCTCCAAGCCCACGAGCATCACAGGTCTGTGCGGGTCACGCCGTCATCAGCGCGACTGTCTGCCTCTGACTGACAGACCGCAGGCCTGGTCTGCCCGGGGCCGCCTCACTGGGCCCCCGCCGTACCCAGAGCCGAGCCACGTAGACGCACACCCGCCCCTGCCCCCAAGAGCCACGGAACCAACACATCGCCAGTATCAGAGTGGCACCAGGGCGGCGTGAGCACCGTGGTGTGATACCACTGCCCTCATCAGCTCCGCCGGGACACCAGGCAGAAGTCTGTTCACCGACACAGCCTGTGAGAAGTATCTGCAGCCTCTCCCATGGCGTGAGCACAAAACTACCAGCACCAAGCAGAGAGAACGGAACCAGGAAACGGCAAACGAGACCATGCAGAAAGGAGAATCTTCCTGAAGTGTAATTTTCTCAGTAATGTAATGCTAAACCCAGCGAGACCTGGCGAGGTGAGGGTCACTCCTGGAGTCCCTGGCTCTCACCAGAGCACGTACGGGAAGGGCTGTTACAGGTCAACCTTCTCGAAGCCTCGCTCAGCGCATTTCAGACGGCAGGCGTTACTGTCTAGCATACCTTCTCTGAAGCATAGGTGGCTGTACCCTGTATGAACTGATGGCATTTAAACAAGCCTGATAAAACTAATGTTCAGAAGTTGTGGTTTCACTAGGGCAGAACAGAACTAATTACAATGATTTGGGGTACGACTCCAACACAGACTTGGGGAAAAATTTAATGCAAATATTTAGCCACTGGAACATACAAATAAATATGCTCAGAATAGATGAGGAAAAAAACCCAAATAAGTGTAACTGCCCATTTCTCTTCAGTCCCAGATATTCCATTTCCAAAATACTGATAATGAAATATACAAATCAACTAATAAGTAAAGAAGATATAGAACATTCAACACAAAACGACCTAAAATAAAAATAAAACCAAGGACAAACCCTAATTATTTTATTTCTGTATATCAAGACTACAAAGAGCATTTAAACACTTAATTTATTCTTCAAATTAAGAAATTATACATTTTGTTTTGATAACGGTCACGGTCTTGAAAGTGTCATTCAGTTCCCCCACATTTAGAAGTATATTGCTAATTCTGGCCAGTTCAACACGACAGCCCAGAGCTCCAGTGGCAGCGAAACACCAGCCGTGGGAGAGAAGTCGCGCGCGGTCCAGGGTCCTCCGCGGCCCCAGCATCTGTGTTCACAGGTGATGCTCTGAAACGCTCTCCGCTTTTGGAGACTTGTGGAGACTGAGACCACCCAGGTCCTGATAAAGTGCCGAATCCCGAGAGAATCACCCAGGCCCCAGGTGCCTGGGCTGCCCGCCCCTCCTACACAGCAGCACCGACGGGGGGCAGAGGGTGCGGGAGCGCAGCGTCCCCGCACATCCAGGAGGACCGGCCCGCGGAGCCCGGGCCGCAGTGCAAAGGCGCAGGGCCACTTTGGTTCAAGTGACTTGAGACGGCGCTGCAGGGTCTCCTCTCCCCGAGCCATCTTGAGTCATACATGCTGCAGGGACTGGACCGGGACCCCCTCCCCTGAAAGCTCTCCAGGCACAAGGTGGAGACAGGAATGGACAAAGAAGGAAGTGCCCGCCTCAATACACACCCTCACACAGTGACGTCTAAACCATCAAGACGCAGGTCAGCGGCAGGCCGGGAACAAGCATGCTAGCCCCGTTTTGGGGAAATGGCTTAAAAAACACAAATAAAATATTACCATTGTTATCTACTTTCCGAACCTAACCACTGTGGGAAAAGGCAGCAGGGGGAAAAAAAAAAAAAGCCTTTAGTTTTACCAATTAGGCTTGTAAACAATTCAACCACACGAGAAGCAGTGGCCCCGAGAGCGAGAGCGAGCCCCTCCGCCCTCAGGCCTGTCTCTCTGCAGACCCAGAGCTGGGCCAAGCCACAAGCAGCGCCTCTCCCAGGAGCCCGGGCCGCGTGGCTCGGGCCGCGCTCGGTTCCACCAGCAAAGCCAAAGCTTCATCTTTGGTTAATTTCACTGAGTTGCCACCAGTCTTAAAACCGTGCTCTTCTTGGCAAAATTACTAAGTCAGCCACGTGGCACATAACATTTGTTATTTTAAGTTATTTGAAAAGCAACGCCCATCTAAATACGAGAGCACAACTTAATAAATCGTTTAAAAATGCAGGAAGAGGGGTGGCGGGGGAGGGACCCCGGAGAGCCAGGGGTCCAGCCTGGGCACCCTGCTGGCCGGAGGTGCCGCGCGGAGGCCCTGGCCTTTGCCGTCGAGGGTGGGCCACGGCCATGCCGGCTCAGCTCAGCTCGAAGCCCGCGGCGCACTCGATGGCGTAGAGCAGCTTGCTTCGCAGCAGTGCCTCGTCCTGGAACTCGGGGAGCTTCAGCAGGTTCATGCAGGTGCTGGCCGTGGGTAGCCGCTCCAGGTCGGAGCCCCCGTTGTGAATGCAGAACGCGGGGTACAGCTCCTGGAAGACAGCGGGTGCGCAGGAGACCGTGAGCAAGCACGGCCTGAAATGAGCTTCTCAGACTCGCACACAAGAGCTGCCGCCCCCAGTCACCTTTCCCCAAATGGACACTCGCCCTTTCACTGCGCTCAAGACTCAGCTCTGAATTTCTACCAAATACTGTACCCTGGGCTCCACGCATAAAAAGGGATAAAGAATAGCATTAATTCATGGGAGACACAGCCTTGTCAGTGAACAGGGCCTCTAAAGCTTTTATTTTTCAGTCTTTTAAAAATGTGTTTAAAATTCAAAAAGGTACAAGGGTAAAGAGCTGAATATATAAACCTCTGCTTACACCAAACTACAGGAAAGGCAGAAGCCCGTCTTCTCCAAACAAACCACACTGTGTGGATTAGGCTCAGGAGCCACGTGGATGCAGCAACAGGAAACGTAAAACAATTTCAATCAAGCAGAGAAAAAGGCAATCTCTAAATATCGAAAGCAAAATGAAACAAATAAACCTATTTATTGGTGGCTTAATCACACAGAGAGGAATATTTCCAATGTTTTAGAATTGCAAAGAGATCTTAAACGGTTTTCAGAAATGTCACAGTAAATTATTGGTATTGTTCTAAAACCACTGTAGTATGATGTATAACTATTATGTAAGTATTTTTTTATGGCTGCTATTAATTTTTAATTAATTAATTTTTTGGGCTGCGTTGGGTCTTCGTTGCTGCGCGCGGGCTTTCTCTGGTTGCAGCGAGCAGGGGCTACTCTTCGTTGCGGTGCGCGGGCTTCTCATTGCGGTGGCTTCTCTTGTTGCGGAGCACGGGCTCTAGGTGCGCGGGCTTCAGTAGCTGTGGCATGCGGCTCCAGTAGTTGTGGAGCACGGGCTCTAGAGCGCAGGCTCAGTAGTTGTGGCGCACGGGCTTAGCTGCTCCGCGGCATGTGGGATCTTCCCGGACCAGGGCTCGAACCCGTGTCCCCTGCACTGGCAGGTGGATTCTTAACCACTGTGCCACCAGGAAAGTCCCACCATTATATAAGTATTAGATAGAACTATAACTTATAGTAGGACCCTAGAACTTATCAGAGGAAGCAAATGAACTAACAGGAGCCAAGATTATCATAGGTAAAGAGAGACCCCAATATAAAAATCAAAGAAATAAAAACCTTATATGCCTAAATTTCAATTTGAAATAGCAGTTTGAACTTGTGATGAATTTTCCTCTTGGGGACAAAAGAACGCCCAATTCCTAGCTCTGTCCACTGAAAAGGCCTGGACACAATGACCACCTGTTACAATGAACAGATCAAGTGCCTGGGTTTTGGTCTCTACCAACCTATTCTCAAAGGAAGGAAACAGGGCTTCTTGGGAAAACATCTGATTCCAGACGTGGGCCAGGAAATGTACGTGACAAGTGTTACTATCTTGTCATACCAAAAAGCAAGAAAGCGACCCAAAGCTACCTGGGACTCCGGAGCCCACCTGAAGGCCCTCGCCCGCCCATGGATGGGATACTGAATATCAAAGAGTGACTGCAATGGATTGAAACACATCAAATGTTAAAAGTTCATAATGATAATAAAGGAACCAAAATGTACTTTAGAAGATGCCAGTTATCCCCCTCAATGTTCTGATAACTTGTAAATGAGGAATAATCAAGATTTACTTGATTATTGTATCTTGGCTGTACAAACAGTCCTCAGGGTAACCAAAGAGTTGATGAGAAAAAATAAAGTTTTCCTTTATAGAAAAATCAGCTAAGAAAGGAAGAAATGATACAGCTGGAAGACGGCTGTTGTTAACCACAGTGAAGGATGGATCCAGGCGGTGACCAAGCACAGTGACTGCTCAGCTCCGCAGACGCCCGGATGCTGGAAACAGACGGAGCCGCGTTGCAGAGACGACTCACGACCACTGGGTCCGATGCTGAAGCCAGAGGATGTGAGCATCACGACGGCGTCTGTGCAGTGTTACTGCCAAAGGAAACATTCACATCTAGAATCTGGTGAAACCTCTAGCGACCAGTTTACAAGACACGCAAAGAAGCAACCCAGCTCCCCCACCGACCGGACCACAGGCACAGTCGAGGAGGGCGGGGCCTGCAGGCCGGAAAAGACTAGGGAGACGCCCCAGGCAGACGCAGCGTCTGGACTGCGGCTTGTCCGCAGCAGCAGCACCGATGCTGTCGGGCATTCGCAGTCATTTTCTAGACATAATAATGACGTTCTGGCTATTTTTTTAAGCTATAGTGTAAAAATTCCCCCAGCTGCCCAGTTCCCACCCCACGAGCAGCAATGCTGTGGGTGTCTTGAGGACCCTCCACAGAGACCTGATGCAGAGACAAGAGAGTGTTTTCTCCCTCCTCCACCTAACAAGCATAAAGCGCTAGCACATTATAGACGCTGTCTGCACCCTGACGGCTTTCCATCTGATAATGCGTCTCTGCGGCCTTCCCGCACCAAGCCGGTCTCCCCACTGCTTCTCTGTAGCTGCACGGGTCCCAGCAGGCACGTGCAGCACTGTTTGTAAATGGACACTTAGGTCGTTTCCACTTTTTCCAAACAATGATGCAATAAGTAACCATGTCCTCAAGTCATTTTACACTGGGCAAAAGCATCTGCAGGCTGAACTCCTAGACACTGTTCCAGACTGAACACGCCAGGTCCTCTGATGGTTACAGATAACCAGTGACTCTCTCTGTGACACTTGAACGTCATTAGATACAAGATGTGATGTATATGATCCCTTCCAGCAGGAGCACAGTGAAGTGGGGACTGTCTACCCAGACAGCCTCAGCCTGCTAGCTCTCGGGCCTGCGTGCTCTTGCCTTTCCACTACTGCAGGGTTTCAGAAGCCTGGCTAGTTAAACTTCCTTGCCAAACGTATGCAGAAAACGGCGACAGAAAAGCAAAATGGCAGCCCAGCTCAGGTGCCTGGTGAGTAGTGAGAACCAGGACGGTGGACCTCTGGTTGGCGCCCTTTACACTAGCATGCTCCCTCCCTAGAGCCGCGACAGGAGCGAAAACGCTTCGAATGCCACTGCAGAGGCAAGTCTATTCAGTGGTCTCTGGGACACCGGCTCCAAATCCTCCTCTTGTGGGTGTAACCTGATAACTTTGTGGGGACAGCCTGGCAGGAAGCAGCAGGAACTCACACACATTCACATCCTTCATTCACCATGGCCTCTACTTCTAGGAGTGGATCCTAATAATCAGAGAGGCAGACGATTTAGGTACAAGGATGTTGACGGCACTATTAGGAAGGAACAGTTGTAAACAACTAATAAAAAAAAAAACAGTACATCAACTGTGGTAGACTCACATGATGGGACATTATGAAGTTTATTAAAAATATTTCAAAGACTATTTAATATGTGGAAAAATGATCCTGATGTAATGCTGAGTGAAAAAAGTAGCCTGTAAAACTGAACACGATACAGCTTAAGTTATATTTTAAAATCATGTCTATCTGCATAAACACATGCCCATATATATATATAGATACAAACACACATTCACGTAAAAACACGATAATGGTTAGAATGGGAGCAATTATAGGTATTTTTTTTCTTCCTTATACTTAACCACAACTTCCAATTTTCTATAATGAAAACATTAATTTTGTTACAAGGAAAAAGAAGAACAAAACAGGAGTGTGGCTCCTGCCCTGACTGGGACCCCGAGCACGTGTCACGTCAGCCCACGACAGGTGCCCGAAGGGCCGAAACTGCATTTCAACTGGATTTTGTTTCATCTACACGTTGAATTTAGCACATACTTTATGATGTGGGCAAAACCGAGCAGCGAGAGCACAGCCACGAATTGCTGACTCCAGAGACTTACACGTTTCTTATCATCAGTCTTTACGCGGTTCTCAACTGGCAAATAAAAACTTCATTTACACAATCCCTGTGGGGGCTTCCCTGGTGGCACAGTGGTTAAGAATCCGCCTGCCAATGCAGGGGACACGGGCTCGAGCCCTGGTCCGGGAAGATCCCACATGCCACGGAGCAACTAAGCCCGTGAGCCACAACTACTGAGCCTGCACCCTAGAGCCTGTGAGCCACAACTACGGAGCCTGCGTGCCACAAATACTGAAGCCCACACACCACATCTACTGAAGCCCACGCGCCTAGAGCCCGTGCTCCGCAACAAGAGAAGCCACCGCAATGAGAAGCCCGCGCACCACAATGAAGAGTAGCCCCTGCTCGCCGCAACTAGAGAAAGCCCGTGCACAGCAACGAAGACCCAATGCAGGCAAAAAAAACCAAAGAAACAAAAACTATATGGCATGTTAATATGTGCTAAAACCCACTGTCTTTACCCCTAATTATAGTTTATGTGCCACTTTATTTTTATTTTTTAATAAATTTATTAATTTAATTAATTTATTTATTTTTGGCTGCGTTGGGTCTCTGTTGCTGCACGCAAGCTTTCTCTAGTTGCCGCGAGCGGGGGCTACTCTTCATTGCGGTGCACGGGCTTCTCATTGCGGTCGGTGGCTTCTCTTGTTGCAGAGCGTGGGCTCTAGGTGCACAGGCTTCAGTAGTTGTGGCACGTGGGCTCAGTAGTTGTGGCTCGCGGGCTCTAGAACGCAGGCTCAGTAGTTGTGGCGCACGGGCTTAGTTACTCCGCGGCACGTGGGATCTTCCTGGACCAGGGCTTGAACCCGTGTCCCCTGCATTGGCAGATGGATTCTTAACCACTGCGCCACCAGGGAAGCCCCTGTGTGCCACTTTAAATGTCTCATAAAAATGTCAGAAACGGAAGCAAAAGAGAGAAACAGAAATAACATTTATTACATTTATTATTTAGCATTCTGAGTACATTGAGGGCAACAATTTTCTCAAATGCTTGAATATACTAAAATAAAAACATCACATTTTTGAAACAGAAAAGGGTCTCTGAAGGCAGGGTCAGTGAGTACTGGGTAAATGGATAAATGATTGGTAAACGGAAAGTTTGAAATATATTTTGCAGTTAAATGCCACATTTTACTGTTTCTATCATAATGCTAATTGAATTTCCTATTTGGTGTCTCAAAAGTTAAAAAAAAATGAAGTTCTTTGTTGAAACCTGAGTCAAGTGTACCATCTTGTGCATAACTAAACAGAGTACAACGGGAATTTGCATTAATTCAGAGTGAGAAAAATCACCAATTTATTATGTGGCCTGATGGCAACTTAACAATTTTCTACAGCACTTTAATGATTTTTTTGGTCTGTAACAATCACATTCATTAAACATATTAAACTTCAATTAGCTTTAGCAGATGCTGCTCTTCTCCAATAATCTGGCAATAAGGAGTTTCATAACGTTGAGATTATGCATGCCTGCCACTGCTACTGATAGTACTTCAACTAAAAGCCCTTCTCTTCTTTCAAATCCGCATTCTGTCAGCCCTTTCAGCACACACGCTGAGCTAACTGGAAAGCATAAATATTACGGCGATTTCCCCAGATCTGGAGTCTAATGACCACCACAAAAGCATTTAAAAATCTTAAATAAATTTCACATTTAAAATGCTTCAGATCATTGAAAAAAATGTGAAACAGGAAGACTGTCTCATGGCTTCCAGAAAGTTATTTTTCACGGTATAATGGTAACTCAATTATGATTATATGGGATCATCAACACGGGACCAGAGAATTTTCACTATAATTCTACTTGGGATTTTGAAAGTTAATGTAAGTCCCTCAACTTTTCCTGTCCTCCAAACGTGTAATACTCCTACTGGCTCTTCCACTGGCTGTCAGAATGTCTAGAAGCTTCCAGCAAGACTCCTAATTTTTACTGAAGCAAAAACCACGGACTTTAATTAACCAGGAGCTGGCAGAAATCTCTAGGTCTTCCACTCAGTTTTTTGATGGAGTAGGTCCCTCCAAACTTCCCTTCTTGAAACTAGACGCTTAGTTTTCTTACTTCTAGGTTTGGTGTGGTTTTGAAACTGGAAGACACTGGAAAGCTTTGTCTCTCATAATAGATGTTGCTGACAAAATTACCTAATCATGTTAAAATCTTAATATACAAGAACTTAATTCATACGACTGTTTAGATAGACGAGACTGACTGTCCCCACGGGGAACCTCCTGTATTAGCTCCGTGCACTTGCGCGGCTGGCACTTCTCATCTGCCTTCTTCCTGCTCTTTAGATCCCACACGGCCAGATTTAAAGACTTCGCTACAAGCCCAAGAGGAACCCAAACGTGGAGACATGTTTCGTTCACGTTGTTGCCCAATTTTCATTAGAGTCACAGAGGCCAATGTTCATATCTGGTTCTGCAGGCCAGGGCTTAAACCCGCGAAGTAGATCCATCTATTTCTTTTGGGAGGAGGGGGGGTTATACACCAAGCTAGAAGCATCACTGATCTTCCTGAATCACTTTGCTTACGTGTGTCACTTGCTCAGTTTTTTCCTGACTCAGTCTGAGTGCTTTTTTTCTACTAAATGCGTTCGCTCCACGCACGCTCACTGTCGTGGCAGTTCAGCTTGCTCGCATTTCTCTGTTTTCTGTTTTATGATTGTCCACCTTAACTTTGTTTTCTATTATCTGGTAAATAGAGTTGGTTTGGTTGTCTTGTTTTGCATGCTTATTTCTCCCTCTGAGAATTTGGAAGATAGAGAAGGGATTTTAGTTCTGCTAGATCACTGAATAATATTATTCAATAATTGTTTATATTCATGTCTTTATTATTCATTGCCCCGAAATAGTCAGTGATTCACCTCCTACGAAAAACAGAATCACTGCACTTATGCCACAAACCCCTTTCCCCATTTCTCTACTTTACTGCTCTAGTTCTGATGGCACTTTTGGGGATGCTGTATTAAGCTACTGATGTCAATTTTAAAAAACACCTTAACTGAGGTGTAATTTACATACTGTAATATTTGCCCATTTAAATGTACAATTTAAATCCAACTTCAGGGCTTCCCTGGTGGTGCAGTGGTTAAGAATCCTCCTGCCAATGCAGGGGACACGGGTTCAATCCCTGGTCCGGGAAGATCCCACATGCCGCGGAGCAACTGAGCCCGTACACCACAACTACTGAGCCTGCGCTCTACAGCCCGTGAGCCGCAACTACTGAAGCCCAGGCACCACAACTACTGAAGCCCGCGCGTCTAGAGCCCGTGCTCTGCAACAAGAGAAACCACCACAGTGAGAAGCCCGCGCACCGCAACAAAGAGTAGCTCCCGCTCGCCGCAACTAGAGAAAGCCCACGCACAGCAACGAAGACCCAACACAGCCAAAAATAAATAAATAAAATAAATGTATATATAAAAAGAAATGAATCCAACTTCAGAATGTTGCCATTTCCCCCCAAAGTTCCCCATTTCCACCCCTTTAAAGCCATTTCATGTAAAAGGAATCACACAGTCTGTAGTCTACTGTCTGAGTCCTTTCACTCAGCACAACGTTTTCAGTGCTCACACGCGTGGTAGTCCGTATCAGCAATCC
Organism: Eubalaena glacialis; assembly: GCF_028564815.1. Lineage (NCBI taxonomy): Eukaryota > Metazoa > Chordata > Mammalia > Artiodactyla > Balaenidae > Eubalaena > Eubalaena glacialis. Next base: position 128,224,510 of record NC_083723.1, on the reverse strand, counting down.
ATTCTTTTTCATTTCTGAACGTATCCCGTTGCCCAGAGAGACTATATTCTGCTTACCCATGACCAGTTTATGGGCATTTGGACTGTTTCGGTTTTTGGTCATTATCAGTCATATTGCTCTGAGCGATCCCGTGAGAACTGTGTGAACACACGTGAGTCCGCTCGTTCCCAGGAGGGGAACTGCTCCACTGTACTGAGGGATATTCTCGGATAACGTGCCAGGACCTGTTGAGAATGTTAAACAAAGACTGGAGGAAACCGGCCAGTAAACACAGCGTGCAGCCTCGGGCTGGAGCGCAGACCAGGGAAGTCGAAGTCCGTGGAGGACACTGCGGGACGGCTGGGCCACTGCAGGCGCTCTGGACACCGAGGGGCAGGTGGAAACAGGAGGGCTGAGCCCCCTCCCTGAGTGGATTCAGGGGGTCTGGGCGAGGCCTGAGAATGTTTTAACTCTGACAAGGTCTCAGGTGGTGCTGAAGCTGCTGGTCTCAGGACCACACTCTGTGAAGCAGAGGCTCAGAGAAGCTCAGTACATCACTGCGCGTTCCTTACTTTTGATCACTTAACTGTGGCTGTGTAAGAGAGTACTGAGGTGGTAGGAGAAATGTGTAAGAAACATGGCATCTTCAGCTTTTACTCCCAAATGATTCAGAAAAGAAATATACGTATATAGAGAGAATGAGAAAACAAATGTGTCAAAATATTAACAATGGGTCAAAGTGGGTTAATAAGTTCTTTGTTCAATTCTTGCAACTTTTCTATACATTTTAAATAATTTCAAAGTAAAAAGTTGAAGAACAACCGATACATAACTCAGTGTCCAATGCAAGGTTATTGGAAAGTGAATGCCAATCCATTAGGTTTCACAAGCAGACGCAATATACAATGCTTACCTAACTCGATATTATTTTATGTTATATATACCATTGTGTGCCTCTTTAAACTATTAAATATAACTTTATTTCTTTTACTATGAATAAGGAAAACATAAACTGTCCCATGACCAATTTTATTGTATCTTTTTTATAAATTTATTTATTTATTATTTTTGGCTGCGTTGGGTCTTTGTTGCTGCGTGTGGGCTTTCTCTAGTTGTGGCGAGCGGGGGCTACTCTTCGCTGCGGTGCGTGGGCTTCTCATTGCCGTGGCTTCTCTTGTTGCGGAGCACCAGCTCTAGGCGCATGGGCTTCAGTAGCTGTGGCACGCAGGCTCAGTAGTTGTGGCTCGTGGGCTCTAGAGTGCAGGCTCAGAAGTTGTGGCACACGGGCTTAGTTGCCCCACGGCATGTGGGATCTTCCCGGACCAGGGCTCAAGCCCGTGTCCCCTGCACTGGCAGGCGGATTCTTAACCACTGCACCACCAGGGAAGCCCCCCATGACCAATTTTAATTGCTAAGAATATTAAGCCAGTTTATATGAGATCAACATGAATTACCAGAAACGACACAGAAAGGCCAGGCAACATGAAATAAGTAACAGTGAGCAACCAGGAAAAAATATACTACTGCTCATGCATCATTCTTCCCAAATACCCGACATCAACATTCGTAGCCTGTGTTTTCTTCAGTTCAAAAGTGAAACCAGCCTGAGCCGCACAGACGCGTGATACTGATCATTCACGGCACAGTGCGCCCGCCCGGCTGCAGCAGCTCTTCGCTTTTAACCCCCAGCACAGTGACAACCCTCACAGCAATAGGTCGACACTGCGAACGCAGGGAAAAAAACCCCAGATGAAACCAGCACCAGGACACACAGATAATAACCAATCCTTCAGTGATGGAGCTGAAATACTCAGTTAATGAGGCTAAAAACATAGTACCAAAATAATAAACCGGGTGTTTTGACACACTGTCAATACTATTCTCTGAAAACAATGTGTACGCACTACTTCATTCAGCCCCATCTGCTACCCTGCTGGCTTTCTTAGTTACAAGTCGGTGTTTAAAGCCAGCTGCGGCGAGCTTGTGTACCTTAAACCCCAAGAGAGGGGGGCGGGAGCAGCTGGTCACAAACTTGAGCAGTTTGCGCTTTTCCTCATCCGTGAACCCTTCCACAACTCTCCAGAAGACTCTGATTACGGGGTGGTCAGCAGAATAGCCTCCTATGACAAAAGGAACAGACGTTTTTCTTAAAAACGAGGTAACTGCAGAAGCAAGAGTCTCCTAAAGGCACCAGAGGAACAAACTTATAAGAGTGATTCCTTTTCGTCGTGCCTGTCTAGTGATGAACAGTCTCTTCTTCTCTCAGCTCATGGCTGAAAGCCAACTCTAGAGAAACACCTTTATTCTGTCCTGGTAGATGATGGGCAAGTACACAGCAGGGAGAGAAGCTTCAGAAGCTAAAGTACCAAAGGCCAGAATGAGGAACAAACACCCTGCAGCTACAAGATGAACCCTGGCAGCAAAAGATGCTGCAAAGGGGTCTGAGTTTTAAGAACTCTGCTAGGGGTTAAAAATCAGCCTCTGTTGAGTAGCAAACCCTAAATAACAAAGGATTTACATGATTGTCACACATCTAGAAATAGCAGAAACATTGGGATTTTTATTTTTAATAGAGCTAGTTACTTTGCCAACACATCTTAGTATCTAAATTTGTTTTATCACCCATCCTTCCGACAACAAGGTAGAGACCATGGTTACCGACCAACCCCAGCACTCAATTAGACCACTGTTCTGAGGTGGGATATCTGCTACCTACAGCTTTTAATCTAGTTAAGTGCTTCCTAAAACTGAAATAATTGCTATATGTTGTTCCCTCATTGTTAATATACTACAGAAGTATCATCAATAAAATATCTTAAGTGCATTAATTGGCACCAAAATGAATATGGTAATATTTTAAACCTATTTACTAGAATAGGAATAGCTAGGATCATTAAAGGCATACGCTTTCAGTGCAGACAGGATAACGCAAAGAAGCCAAGACCACTTCTTGGCAAAGGAAAGCTTGGATTGATTTCATTCTTTTCAACAGAAGACTTGATAGTGAGGACAATGTGACCTTAGGTATTATCTGCCTTTAGAGTTCAAATTTAGAGCAATACAAATTAATTACAGAAGGGGGAGACACATGCACACATTTATATACATATAAATATACACACGTGGATATACGTAATTTACTGTAGTGAATGTACAGTTCTGAAACCATCACCACAATCCAGTTTTAAAACATATCCATTTCCTCAAAAACCCCCATGTCCACCCCATAGACAACCATGATCTGGTCTGCCTCTCAGGGTGCTCTTAAAGATGTTTCACTAAACGAAATTACACTCATGATGCTGTGCAACTTTCACTACGATCCATTTCCAAAACCTTTTCAAAATTTACCTTGGAGGAAAGGTTGGGAAACAGCACTCAACAGAACAGAGGAGTCTGGATAGGTTTCTTTTCAAAATTGTCGTAAAATATGTAACATGAAATTCACCATTTAAACCATTTTCTGGTGCATAATCCAAGGGTGTTAATTACATTCACATTGTTGTGCAACCATCACTGCTGTTTCCAACCCAAACGTTTTCATCACCCCAAGCAGACACTCCTATAACCACTAGGCAGTAACTTCCTGTGCCCCGTCCCCAGCCCCTGGTAACCTCTCATCTACTTTCAGTGACTAGGAATTTGCCTCTTCCAGGTATTTCATAGAAGTTGAATCATACAGTATCTGTCCTTCTGTGTCTGGCTTATTTCACTTAGCGTAATGTTTTCAAGATTCATCCATGCTGTAGCGTGCATTTGAACGTCATTCCTTTTTAAGACTGAATAATATTCCCATTGTATGTCTACAACACATTTGTTTATCCACCATCTGTAGGTGGACACTGGGGTTGTTTCCACCTTTTGGCTCCTGTGAACAATGTTGCATGAACACAGGTGTTTCAGTCCTTGCCTCCAATCCCTTTGGATATAGACCTAGGCGTAGAATTGCTGGATTATTATTTTTTTAATATTTATTTATTTGTTTGGCTGCGTCGGGTCTTAGTTGTGGCACGTGGGATCTTCACTGCGACACGTGGGATCTTTTGGTGTGGCGCACGGGCTCTAGAGTGTGTGGGCTTAGTAGCTGCGGCACGCAGACTCCCTAGCTGTGGTGTGAGGCATGTGGGATCTTAGTTCCCCGACCACGGATTGAACCCACGTCTCCTGCATTGGAAGGCGGATTCTTAACCACGGGACCACCAGGGAAGTCCTGAATTGCTGGATTATACAGTAATTCTATGTTGAGCTTTTTGGGGAACCACCAAACCATTTTCCATGTTGGTTACTTTACATTCCCACCAGCAATGAATGAGGGTTCCAATTTCTCCACATCCTTGCCAACACTTGTTATTTTCTGTGTGTGTGTGTGTGTGTGTGTGTGTGTGTGTGTGTGTAATAACAGCCATCCTAATAGATGTGAATATATCTCCCTCTGGTTTCGGTTTACATTTCCGTAGTGGTTAGTGATGCTGAACATCTTTTTGAGCATACTGGCTATCTGTAATATCTTCTTTGGCGAAATGTCTATTCAAGCACTCTGCCCGTCGTTGAACCGGCTTGTCTTCTTGTTGAGTTGTAAGGGTTCTTTACACATTCTGGATACCAGACCCTCATCAGATATATGATTTCCAAATAAATATCTTCTCCCATTCTGAAGGCTGTCTTTTCACTTTCTTAATAATGTTCTTTGATGCACAAAGCTTGTAATTTTGATGAAGTCCAATTTATTTTTTGTTGTTGCTCCTGCTTTTGGTGTCATATCTAAGAACCCACTGCCAAATCCAAGGTCATGAAGATTTATCCCTGTGTTCTCCTAAGAGTTTTATGGTTTTAGGTATTACATTACAGTTCTTGATCCATTTTGAGTTAATTTTTGCATATGGTGTGAGGTGGGGGTACAGCCTCATTCTTTTGCAAAAATCCAGTTGTTCTACAATTAACTTTTTATATAACTGTAAACTTTTCCAAAGAGGTTCTACCATTTAACACTGCCACCAGTCAAGAGGGTTCAAATTTCTTCACATACTAACACTTAGTATTGTCTTCTTTGAGAACAGTCATTCTGGTGGCTATGTAGTGGTATCTCATCAGAATTTAATTTGCATTTCCCTAATAATTAATGGTGTTAAACATCTGTTCATGTGCTTATTTGCTTACCAGACATTCTTATATATCTTCTTTAGTGGAACACTTTATTTTCTGCCCATGTTCTAAAATTCAGTTGTTTATATTATTGAGTTGCAAAAGTTCTTTATATACTGTGGACATAAGCCATTATTAGATATATTACTTGGAAATATTTTCTCTTAATCTCTGGCTTGTTTTTTCACTTTTTTAATGGTATCTTTTGAAGCATAAAATCTTTAATTTTGAGAAAGTCCAAATTTCTATCAATTTCTTTTTTCTGGATCATGCTTTTGCTGTACAACTAAAAACTCTGCCTAATCCAGAAGTCATGAAGACTTTCTCCTATATGTTCTTTTAGAAGTTTTACAGTTTCGGCTTTTACCTACAGGTCTCTGATCCTGTTGAATTCATTTCTGCATACGGTGTGAGGTCAAGGTCTAAGCTCATTCTTTTCCACGTGCACACTGTTCCAGCACCACTGAACTGTCAAAAATCATTAACTGTAAATCTAAGGATTTGTTTCTGAACTCCCAATTATGTTCCACTGATCAATATGCCTACCCTTGTGCCAATTGCACAACGTCTTAATTATTGTGGTTTTATAGTAAGTTTTAAATCAGAGTGATAATCCTTCAACTTTGTTTCTACAAAATGTTTTGGCTATTTTAGGTCCTTCACATTTCCATATACATTTTAAAATCAGTCTGCTGATTTTTACCAAAAACCCTGAAAATACGAGAATAACAGACTATGGTTAAGGAAAACAAACCAAAATAATAGTGGTTGCTTTAAGGATGATTTTTTTTTTTTTCCTTTTCACTGCTCCCAAGTATATAAAATAAAGTTTATGGGACTTCCCTGGTGGCCCAGTGCTTAAGACTCCACATTCCCACTGCACGGGTCATGGGTTTGATCCCTGGTTGGGGAACTAAGATCCTGCATGACGTGTGGCACGGCCAAAAGAAAAAAAAAAAAAAAAAAAACACCTCACAAACACCCAAAGAGTACACCAATCCAACTCTGAACAACCTAGTCATGCTTTTGTTATTTCGTTAATGACTAATGTTGTTGAGCATCTTTCTATATGCTTATTGCCCACTTATATGTCTTCTTTTTGGTTTTTCATTTTCTTGAAGAGTAAAATCTTTTAAGTTTAATTTAATCAAAAGTAAATATTTTGATGAGGTTCAGTTTTTAGGTTTTTCTTTTTTTTTGGTCTAGCACTATTTTTCAAAGGAGAAGACTGGAAGCAAGCCAGTGGCCATAAGAAGAGGCTTAATAAGGTAAGTTGTGAAGAGAAAAAAGCAGGCTGCAGAATAGTGTATACAAACAAGGAAAATAAGAATGAAATTTGTATTTATATGTAAATATGTAAAGACACCAAGAACAGTGGTTACTCCTGGTGGGGACGGGCAGGGGAGGAATGGGACGGTGGGAAATGAGACAGGAAGAGGAGTTCACTGTAACCCCATACAGCCTGGGTTTTAAATCATGAATGAATTACCCATGTAAAAAAGCATGTTAGAAATTACTTTGGAAATATGACCATCTGTAACATTTTCAGGGATGAGTAACTAGTAGTGATAACATACCTGAATAGTTTGTAAAGGATTTTAAGTCCTCCAGACTAATGGGAACTTGTGCACCAGAAATTAATACCTGAAAAAAAAAAAAAGTTCAGGTTATAAAACTGGAGGCAGATCTGAAGAAGGCCTTTCATGTCAGGAAACACCCGTGTCCCCAGGTGCAAGAAGTGGACCTGGATCTCCTGCTGGTCGAACATCCGCAGCCACTCCAGGCTCACCACGTTGGCCAGGCCCTGCCGGAACGCCAGGCAGTGCTGGCGGATCTGCCTGTTCAGCCGGTAGTCGGCCACCAGGTGGATGTACGCAATCCGGTTGGCACTGTTCACCGGGATATCTTTGCCACCGAATTTCAGTTCGACCACCTGTGAATATTAAAGTAAGAGTCAAAAACTTCTCAAAGGATAGGGTAAAACAAGAGCAAGAACAACTATTTCAAGGGAACTTGACGGTGTTGCTCTGTACACGAGAATCTTAGTGAAAACCAGCACATGTGGCCTCACAGATGGAGGAGTCCTCTGATGGGACCCTCCAAAGCTTGGCATCTTATTCTGTCTTTAAGATCATTAACCACCCCGGCTTTCTCCAAAGTACCAAGGCATGATGCTACAATGTCATCATGGCAATTCCGTTAAAAAAAAAAATAATGAGAGATCACACAGGGCAATAAAAAAAATTAATTAAAAAAAAAAGAAATCACAAAGTGCAAAGATATGAACCGAATGATCAGCACGAGTCAGAGGGATTCATTCTGGAGAAAACGCAGCTTAAGGAATTAAAGTTGTAGTAAAATGATTATTCTTACTTGTACATATAGATAGCATATATTTCTCTCTGTGTTTCCATATTACTACCATAAAGTACTTTGAATATGATATAAAGGGTAGTGGTAATCACTAGAAATAACTCCATTTCTCATGTATCTGCAAGCACTAGAAAGAACTTCTTTATCACCGTGTAACGACACTCAGAAAATCGCAGGGTCAGGAACCCCCGGGAAGCAACCCTGGAGCGTTGGGGGGAAAGAGCCGCAGCGGAGATGGGGAGCCCAGACTCGGGTGCCCCGCACCTGACTTCAGTGTGTGCCACAGAGAAGTCACCCGGCCCTGAACTCTATGACATGGTGACACTTGCTTTGTCCGTCCTGGAACTGTGACTATGTAAACTCACATAAGCAAAGGTGACGAGACAAAACTCCACAGACAGCTACAAATATGGAAGCCTAATTCACCAGAGTAGACTTTAGAATCCTCGTTTACTAGCGCTTAAACAAAAGAAATGCATTCTCAAGGCGTGTGGATGAGGTAACGTATGCCAAGGATAAAGAAATATAAATACATCCAAAATAGTGAACAAAGACATTCCAGAGTGGAGGAGTTATTTCGTAAGGGGACTGCTGCCAGTGGAAACTGGGTAACATTCAAAACAGGCTCAATACGCCTAGGAAGTAGGGGGCAAACTTGCGGGGTAAAAGTAGAGGAATGCTTAGATTATGGACCACGGGAAAATGACTGATACCCTCCCCCCCGCCATGATTTCCTTCACAGCCTTTAGCCTCTTGGTAGTTACTATAGTCCAAGTGCAGCAGAGACACCCCCTCCCTCTGGGCGATGGCATTTTACCCCGGTTGTTTAGTCACTTTACAGAAGGGGCTGTTTTAGGATCTGGTGATGGCTTTACTTAAATTACCCTCTGTCTGATGGTTACACAGCCATCTAGTGCTATCAAAGGTGTGCAGCTTTACCAGCTGACGCTCACTGCTCACTAATGCACGTGCTCAGCGCTGGAACCGCCAGGTCCGAGGAGGGGCTCTGGGGAGAGGCCGCGCTGCCTCCTGTGCTGCTCTCCCAACAGGCCTCCTGTCACCCGAGCCACAGGAGCTGGCCGTTCTGTCTCCACAGCTAAGACACCACCCCCCTTCCTTTAAGTGGATTAAAGGCAGATAATAAATGGTGATGTACTGTGTGATCTGGAAGAAAAAGGACCCGTGAAGGTATCGTTTAAAGAGCTTCCAACACCCCCGTTACCTGACTAATCAGACAGCACTGACATTTCTAGTAACTTGAAAGTGGTTACAATGGTAATTTCAACTCCTCTCTCAGGCTACACCTAAAAAGCTATGTATGTTTAAATCACATCAAATCTGTCCTCAGAGTTCCGTTTTGAGGGACATATTTAAATCTTTAAACATGGAATCTTTAAAGCAAGAGCTCTCCTCTCTGCCACCCTGGACGTCTACACCTTACGGCCCTTGGGAGTGCACAGGCACCGCCCCCTCTGCCCACCCCCCACCCCGTCACTCACGCACAGGGGCTCATTTCATCCTCACGGCAGCTTATCCCCTTCTGAAGATGAGCACGGGGTCTGTGACTCGCCCAAGGTCTCACAGCAAAGCAGCAAAAACAGGGCTTTAGCCAGGCTCTCATGATTCAAGTTCAGTGCTCATCTACAGAACAGATGATTATTTATGGATCCATCTTAAACCCTGAGCATTTTCCTCAAGGGAGATATGTGCATAAATTAGTCATCTAAAATTTCAGGTTCACTTTTGAGTAGGCTGACAAGCAGCCATACTGATTACACTAAAGAAAAAAACTGGAGAGCAACACCATTATTTTAAAAGGGAAGATTCATTAACATAACCTGCCAACATAATGAAGTATTTGCATATTACAAACCTCTAAATCATGATGTTTTATAAACCTAAACCTGTATATGAGAACTAGGTTTTTATATATATTTCTACAGAAATCCATACGATCTCTCCCCAAATTAGGTACTTTACCAGTGACTTTAATCTTTCCAATTAGACTCTTTAGTATAATTATTCTTATGCATTATCATCTATAATCTCTCTACTCAGTGGGAATTTCTATGAATAATTGGAACATCTTGACTTCACACTTTTGCTTTTAGCAGATTCCAGTATTATCAGTGGCGCTTTAATGGAACTCTTACATATGCGACATCTCACCATTACCGTCTACTTCAGAAGGAAAATGGGAAATACCCCCATTAGCAAAGGCCTTGGCCACGGCCCCAAAGCTTTCATTTCGTTTCTTCTAAGCCGCGCCACTAGGTGGAGCGAGGCAACAGCGGCTTCACTATCTGCACGCTGACATTTCCTTTTGACAATAATAAATCCCGTCTTTAAAAAACATCTCAATTTTGCAGTGCTGAAATTTCAGCTCTATGAGATGGAAGAAGAGGCCAAAACAAAACAACCAAATGAAATATGGTTCTCAACCCCTCATCCTTTTATCTTACAGCATCGATGCCAGTTCTCAAAGATGCCTAGACGTGACCAAGCAGGAGGAAGGAGGAGGTCTCAGGAAGCATTATTTCCTTTATTCCTGTTTAGGATTTAGTCCACACTTATTTCTGAAACAGGTAGCTTTAAAGGCTAAGAAACATACTGAAAACTCAAAAACCACAAAGATCATCATTTAAAAAATATCCAGAAGGTTTGGACAGTAGGATGTATAAATCTTTGTGTACGCTTTTTGCTTCAGTTTTGGAAGACATCACGATGGAGAATAAACCACGGAACAGTTCTGTAGTCTAGGGGGGAAGCCAATGAAAAGATACTAAATCTCTTAGTTTTCCTGAGGGACCCTCGGTACTACAGCACAGCGCTGTGTACTATATGTACCACCACAGTGAAACGGCACTTCACACCCGCTAGGAGGGCTATTATTTTAAAAACAGAGAGAAAAGAAAGCAGAAAATAACAAGTGCAGACAAGTATGTGGAAAAATCGGAACCCTTGCGCACTGCTGGCGGGAATGTAAAATTGTGTGAAAACAGTACAGAGGGTCCTCAAAAAGTTAAACACAGAACTGCCATATGACCCAACAATTCCACTTTTAGGTATACACCCAAAATAACTGAAAACAGGGACCCCAAAAGATATTTATGCAGCGACGGCCACAGCATCATTATTCACGATAGCTGAAACAACTGTAATGTCCATCGACAGATGGATAAACAAACGTGACACATCCAACAATGGCATGTTCATCAGCCTGGAAAAGAAGAAACGCTGGAATGTCCTGCCTGCCCCACCCCTCGTCCGACTCAAATAAAATCTACTTAGTCCAAGACACTGATCCACAGAACGTAATTTTACAAATGAAAATTACGGTCAAACTCCTCTCATTAAAAACTTTTTTTCACTGCTTAACCAAACTGAGGTTTCTCTGAATTCTGGAACCACCTGACTCAGAGAATACCCAGGACCTGCCCTGACTCACAGAACCAGAACCTCAGCTACGGCTGACAGGAGGCGCAAGTGTCTTATCATTACTTTTCCTACTAGCTCTGAAACGCATCTGTTAGGCTCTCTTACCCCGAAATACCCTAAATCAGCTAAGGAATGAAACAGCGGCTCTCTTCCTGAGTGTATGTTTAGCCTTCCTAAAGCCCAAGGCCCTAAAACGTTCTCCACGGACGAGAGGATAAAGCCCAGGCTTCTTGGCTCTGTCTACCTACTCTCCTACAAGCCTGTGAAACTTCAGCCACTTTCAAATCTATCTGTTCACCTACCTGGTGACCCCTCATCACCCACCCAGAGCCTCTTCCGGGCAGCCCTCCCTGACCTACTGGGATGGGAGCACTCCTTTTGAGCTACTACTAAACTACAGATCTCACAACGCAGATCATATCTGCCTCTAGTTAGAATGAGTGTGCTCTTACAGTTAAAGGCAATCTCCTCCGCACAGCCCACTGGCCGGCGCACAGAGCGCCACCAACCCCTCCTGAATGATGAAGGAGGGAAGAGCAGGCATGGAGAGGCAAGTAGGCGACACCACAGGAAAAAAACCAAAGCCGCGTCGATCCAGACGGGGTCAGCCACCTGTGGGGTCAGTGCACGTTCCAGGCTGCCTGGACGGGACACTAAGGACCTGCTGAACACACAGTTACTTTTAAGCTGGCAAAGCTGATAACCTTTGAAAGCCTGGATTAGAAACCAAGTAATAACAGAAATTTAGAGAAGCAATTACAAAGTTTAAAGATAATACTTTCATAGTTGAAGTCCAACTAGTAGATTCAGAAAAGATTATCAATCTACATAAGAAGAGCAGAAAAGATGCATCTCTCCTGTGAAAGAGACAACTTCTACGAAAACCAACTGTAAGTCAGAAAAGCACGGTTGGTTACTCTTTTTTTTAAGAGTTAGAATGTTTTTAATCTGACTGAAAATATAAATATACATGTAGTAAGATGATTTTAAAGTTTCAAAGAGACATCAGGTCACGACTACTCTTAAACATTTGATTTTTATTCTATCATTTCTCCTAGTATGTTAGTGTATCTCATTAACATATTACATGACCAGAAAGTTAAATTCATCACAATCCATCCTCATTAGAATGTTAAATGAAACTGTAACATAATATAGTTATATTTTATGTACACAGCTCACTTAAACTCTTACCAAATAAAGCGTTCATATTAAATGGCAGAACGGAGAAAAGACTTCCGAAAATGGGAATAGCAGTGACGGAGTATAGCTAATAGGAAAAGAGAAATTAATTGATACGGAGAAATATAAAGCGAAAATGCTACATGGAACTATTTTAATCAGGGAGAAAAAATTACGTTTATCCTTCAGTTAGTCAAAATTGCTCTACAGTCTTAAATTCCAAGTGAATTAATGCTTAACCTTTAGGGTCACTCATTATCGTCCTTATTTTATCCAGAATTAACTGGATATTATTGCACAAGGAAGCAAGAGGCACTTAAAAGTAACCGGAAACACGATGACCCAATCAGCATTATAGTACAAGTTGGTTATTTCAAAAATCCAATGAGATATTAACAAATATGACTTCCAAAGCGCTCAAACAATTCAATTTGCCTGTGTGCATCTTTTAAAGGTCTGCAGACTGTGGGATCATCTGCGCGCGTGTTCAAGTAGACAGACGGTACGACGACCCCCACGCCCACCTCCACCACCGGCTTCAGCAAGCTCCACCTCGCGGCCAATCTAGGCCACCTGTGCCTTCACCTACTGGCCCTGTTCTCATGACATCCGAAGCAAATCTCGGGTGTTAAATCGTTCAGTATGTATGGTTTACATGAGTGTTCATAGCAGTATTATTCCTAAGAGCCAAAAAGTGGAAATAACCCAAACACCTATCAACTGGTAAAGAAAATGTGGTATATCCATACATCATTTGGCCAGAAAAGGGAGTGAAGTACATCTGCAACACCCAGTAAACGAAGCCAGGCACCAGAGGCCACACACCCTAAGGTTCCAGGTGTGAAAAACATCCAGAAGAGACAGGTGCACAGGGACAGAAGTGGGCCAGTGCTTGCCTGGACTGGGGACGGGCGGGACTTGCTGCTGGGCACACGGTGTCTCCGTGGTGATAACAGTGTCCTAAACGTGGATGCTGGAGCTGGTCGTACTAACCTGCCTTGTACAGGCTACAGGGCGGAATTTATGGTACATGGATCGTATCTCAATAAAGCAGCTATTCAAAAACTTAGCTTGACTCTCTAGTATGTTATTCACTTTTTTTAAGGATAAAAATAACAGGAGCACCCAGATGGATAGTGAAGGTCTGCGACCCGCGCTAGAGCTGCCAAGGGCCACTCAGCATGGATGAGGAACAAAGGAGCCCCACCTACCCCCAAGGCTCCAAAAATGAGGCCACAGGCAAGGTTCACTCACAGCCACGCGAATGACCTTCACAGGAGGACGGCTGCTGTGCCTGGCAGCCTGGCAGCCTGGAACCGCGAGGGGTGGCGAGGGCTGCACTCACCACCAGAACTCCCCCAGCTCTACTCTCAGTCCCGGGGACTCTTCCAACGAAAATGTGCACAAGCTCATACAGAAGAACACAAACGTCTCTGCACACCAGAGCCCCGACTCACCTGTGCCTCTCCGAGGTCATTGTTCACCACAGTGAAGTTCAGCCCCAGCTCCTCCACGTCACCTTCGTAGCTCTTGAGAAAAAGCAAATTCTTATACACTTCGGGGTCTAAGGAAGCCAGGTGGTGGATGTCCACATCCGCGCTGGTTCCAAGCAGCTTGGACAGGAAAAAGCCAGCAAAGGGCAATTCCACCAGCATATTTTCATAGAGAGCCTTCAGATGAGAACAAAGACCACTGATTAGCATTTCATAGGAACTCTTCTTTCGTACTTTCTAAAAATAAGAAAATGTATGTCCAATTTGATATTTAACAGAATCCTAAGATAGCAGCCACGTCTTCTCCATGAGAAGGAGGAGGATGGTGGAAGCTAGTATTTGGTGAGCGTTTACCACGTGCCAGGCCACAGTTCAAGCATTCAATGCATACATTCACTATGTAGAAACTTCTAGAACAGACTACCAAAGAATTTTAGGGCTGAAATGCCAATGGGGATTTTTAAGAGCCACAGCCTTCATGCTACAAGAGCCTGCCAGGTGCTTTCCGTGCAGTGTTTTGCAGGTGTATCAGTCTCCTAGGGCTGCTGTAACAAAGCACCACAGACTGGGTGGCTTCAAACAACAGAAACTTATTGTCTCCCAGTCTGAAGGCCTGAAATCAAGGTGGCAGCAGGGCCACGCTCTCTGGGCAGGCGCTAGGGGAGGGTCCTTCCTGCCTCTTCCAGCTCCGGTGTGGCCGGCACCTTGCTGGGCCCTGGCCTGTTGCTGTGCCCCTCCAGCCTCTGCCTCTGGACGTGCTGCTCTCCCCTTGTGTGTGTCCGCATCTCCCTCTCCTTTCTCTTATGAAGACGCCAGTCACTGGATTCTGGGACCCACTCTACCCAATATGACCTCACCTGAGCTTGACTACACATGCAAAGACTCATCTTTCCGAATGTCGCATCACAGGTACAGGATATTAGGACTTGAGCATATCTTTTTGCGGGTCACAATTCTACCCACAATAGCAGGCCAGACCACCTCGGTGACCACCCCTCCACTCTGCCTTTGTAGCACAAAAGGAGCACAATGTGTGAAGGAATGAGGGCAGCTATGTGCCAAAGTTGGGTTTCATGTAATTTCCAATATCAAGAAATATTATTCTTCTTTAGATTTTTTTTTCCAACCATCAAATTGGGGGGGGGGCAGTATTTTTAGCTCGGTGACCATACAAAAATAGGTGGCAGGCTATAGGCCCACAAAAATAGGCCCACAGGTTGTAGTTTGCCAACACATATTGTAAAATGAAGAAATTGGGCCTTAGAACTCTGGAGATTTGTCCAGATACTGAGTTAGTAGGCAGCAAAACTGGTGTCAAAACCCAGATTCCCTGATGCCCAGATCAGTGTTTTCACTGTAAGTTACTGTCTACCTTTACATCTAAGGATGGCAATGTGTAATGATTTTTGCAACTATTCATATTAAGGTATAACTTACATAAAGTGAAACGTACAACGTGCCAGTACTTGCTCCCAGCTGTGTAACGACCGTTCAGCTCACGACAGAGAACGTTCACACCCCTCCCCAAACCCAGCGTCCCCTCAGCCCTCAGTCAACACCCTCGCTCCCTCAGGCTAACCCTCACTCTACTGCCACCACAGATAAGTTTCGCCAGTTCTGGAGCTTCATAACTGGGGCTATACAGTCTGTGTTCTTTTATATCTGTCTTCTCACAACCTACTGTTTTCGAGATTCACCTATGTTACTGCTGTTAACAACTCTACCTAGTCACCCGACGATGGACATGTGAGTGGTCTCCAGTCTCGGCTACGATCATAGAGCTGCTGTATCAGTCACTGGTCTGCCTTTCTGCGGGTCTGTGCTCTGATTTGTCTTTATTATATACTTGAGCAGGTTGGGTGACAGTGGAAGTACTGGAGCACGAGGTAGGTTTAACTATATTAGACACTGACGTGCTGTCTTCCAAAATACAATTTCTTTTCGCCATGACCAGCAATGTAGGAAGGTTCTAACTGGTCTACATTCTCACCAATTATTAGTACTGTCACTCTTGAAGTTTAGTTATTCTGGTTGGTGCAACGGGGGAATCTCATTGTGGTTTTAAATTACATTTCCCTGATGACCAGTGGTGTTGGATTACATTAAGTGTTAGTATTACTATATTAATCTCCAGAGATTCTCCAGCAAAAGAGGGTAGGAAATACAATTATATAAAGTTTTCCAATATAATGTCAGGGTTCACCTGGCATGATAAATATCCCTATGGCCTGAGGCTGTAAAATGCAACAAGGAATCAGAAATGTGCTGTAAAGTTTTCAGAAGCGTTATTATTTTATTGTAGCAGATGACTTAGAAGCCCCAACAAATCCTTCTTGTCAAAAATGCTCTAATGAAAATAATAGTCACCACTTAGTGAATGCCTGCTACATAACAGACGTTCTGCTAAGCAGGCAACATCAGTGACCGCATTTCCATTTGGCCCCCTGGAAAATCCAACTGACTGTAAGGCAAAAGTGATTCTTACGTGCAAGTCAAGGGGAAACCTGGATTTCCCCCACAAAGGCCATTTTTGTTAGAATACATCTAATCTGCAGAGACACGGATCCTCTGAGAAGCTCCCATGACTGTAGTCACCCCCGCTCCCAGGGGAGAAGGGGTGTCAGTCCCTCGCTTGGTAAATGCGGAGCTGGAAGCGTCGCCTTGAGCACAGGGGATCATGGACCTTTCTGTTTGCAGGGCAGTCTGTGACCCCAGAAGGACAGACAGACAGACAGGGCGTGAGGGCTGGACTAACTCTGCCTTAGCGACCACTACCATCAGCTATGCCGTGTGACACACTCAGATCTTCTTCAACCCACTGTTTGAGGATTCAGTGCTATGATGCTATGCATGCAACTAAAATAAAGCAAAATTTAATCTAAGGGGTGATCACTCAGCCATGAAACTAACTTCAAAAGTCACTCTTCCAAGAGGCCACCCACCTGGTCACACCCACACACGCTAAAGGCTAAGCACAGGGTTTAGTGAGACAGACCTGTGTGACGTAACTAATGCCAGAGTGAGCTGGCACTGCCCCTCCCACCTTCCCCACATTAAAGATGGCAGCCTTGTGCCACTGTGCACCGTGGGAGGGACCCTTCCGTAGTCACAGCTTCCAGCACTGCTGCACAACTGAACCCTCTATCTCAGGGGTCCCCCACCCCCGGGCTGCAGACCGGTACCGCAGCAGGAGGTGCGCGGCGGGCGGGGGGGGGGGCGCGAAGCCTCACCTGCCGCTCCCCATCGCTCGCATTACCGCCTGAACCCTACCCTCCTCCCCGCCGCCCCGTGGAAAAACTGTCTTCCACGAAACTGGTCCCTAGTGCCCAAAAGGTTGGGGACCGCTGTTCTATCTCATACTCGGGTGGCAGTCTATAATCACTGACCCTTAGACACACCAGTCTTACGCACTCATATGCACGCTTTCCCCTTTCCCCCTAAACGTCCAGAGAAAGCTCAGATACCCCCTGAGACCCACATTTTAAACTCTCACCCACTAATGTGACTGGAGGAAACTAGAAAACAGCTATGAAACATCCTCCCAGAAGTAAACATCCAGAGTGCACTGGCTTATGTTCAGAAAGCTACTGACAGGCACCTTGAACCACACTCCCGAGGGAGGTCACCACGTCTCAGGAGTTCAGGCTCCCCATCTTCCCTCCAGTGAAGACCACAGATGTTCTGTGCCAGGGAAACTGGAGTGTTATGTCCCTGTGCTTTTATTTGATTTGAAGACTAATGATTACCCAATTAATTTTGAAAAGATGGCATAAAAGGACTTCTTAATTAGAGAACGAGTAATAAAATGGCAACTGGCACTTAAGTCATCTACTGATAATGTACAGAGAGAGCTGTTTTGAGAAGCCACGGTTTGCTTCAAGTTAAGAATGGCTAATACTATTAACCTGAAGCACTTATAAACCCCATTACTTCTAAATGAATGATGCCTTCAAAGCCAAGGAGAGCATTCTGCAGAAGACGACATGATTGATCCCAGGTGTGGAAGAAAAGCCTCATTTGTACAGTGGACTGCAAAGTAAACTCAAAGTGTAAATCATCTGATGTTCAATATATAAGGTCATTGTTTGCCATTTCTGCATTAGTAACAATAAACCTGTGAAGTTTGTTAAATCTATCAGAGCTACCCGAATTTTAAACAGAAATTCCACTGTGACTCATAAAATGTAAATGCATAGGTATAATTTTTTACACGAGGCAGGTTTAAACCTTTAGAGCATTTAATATACAAGCACTAATAAATGATAGCACTAAAAACTACGATTGCATCAGCTAAATGGGTTATAAATTAAATTTCCATAATGTATGCAACTGAGATACAAATGTAAGCATAAATCAAGGTATTTTCTAAACACAGGTTAATTATACAACTTCAAAAACTGCCAATTTTTTATGCAAAATAATCCACTTAGCGTTTTTCATACTGGCCTTAATTCTCAGTCAGCTGCACCACACTTGTTCGTAGAAGCATATCAATAACTACTTGTCATGAAAAAATAGCAATAGGTATATGGAAAAAAAAACCTATAACGCATTTTTCAACTGTCTGTCTTTTATGAGTGTTTATAGCTAGAAATTGTGCCAAAATGATTTGAAATAAAAAGGATTAATTATGGTAGAAGCCTTTTAATATAAGTAAGTGCAGTCGCAATGCAATTAATGCAAATCATGGCCCTACCGGGAGAGTCAATGTGAGCCGCATCTCAGGCCGTTTCTGTTTGCGGCCAAATAACTTCAGTAATTTACTACATTAAGAATCAATAAAAAAAATAATGCTTTTCAAATGCATCTCTATCAATCTTCAGGTAGTTCTAAAGTGAACATTTATAACTTAATCTAAAAACTATATCAGAGATGTCTTGTTTTAAAGCCACTCTAATTGAGCAAGGAGATAATTTTAATTATTTCAGATCATGCTAGCCTCGGAGTTTGAAAAATAAAAGGTATGTAAAATAAGGATGTAAGCTGATAGCAGTATGCTATTTAATTTAGTAGCTATGCTTCAGAATTAATAACTGAGAGTTGAAAAACATGGTCTCTGAGGCTACTATTGATTTTTATGATAAGCTCCTGCAGGGCAGGAAACACATCTGATCTTCAGTGCAAGTCTACGTACAACATACAGTGCCTAGTCATTTAGCAGATTTATTAAGTGCCAACTGTGTGCTAGGGACCGCTGATCTGCATCCATGAATTTGTTTGCAAAAAACCATTTATTCTCTTCTGAGACATTTCAGGTTATGCAAAACTACGTGTAGGGGATTCATTTCAAACCCTTCCACACTGCTTACTCCCGTACCCCTGTCCACACCGCTGCCTGACCCTCAGCGACACGGCATGCATTGTGTGTCGGGTCTCACCTGCGCCATTGCCACCCAGGGGGACGAGGTGTCCCACCAGCCCTGGAAGCGAAGGAGAGGTTTTTACTTGTTCGTGGCAACTGATAACCCGCACGGAGGGTTTGACAGCTTTATTTTCAAAAACAGCTCTTTCACTTCTGAAATCCTGTGAGGATGCTAGACGGGTGGGGGATGAGAGTTCACTCCTCAGTCATGTTTTCCTCACTGGGTATCCAGAAACCCACCCACGGTGTGGCAGCGACTCTGTCCAGCGACCGCTGCCCCCCAGGCCCCCTCCCCCCAGCTCAGGCGCCACAGAGGCTGCTCTGCTCCTCCCACTGTGCCCACCGAAAGGTCTCCAGACGATAAAGCACTCACGTCTCCACAGCCAAAGTAACAAAACCCACACTCCCATTTCTAGCCACAAGAAGTAAATATTGGGACTTCCCTGGCGGTCCAGTGGTTAAGACTCTGCGCTTCCACTGCAGGAGGCATGGGTTCGATCCCTGGTCGGGGAACTAGAGTCCCGTATGCCACACGGCGCGGTCAAAAGAAAAGAAAGAAGTAAATATCTGGGAGTTCTAGAGCAGCTGTTATATTCCTGCTTCTGGAAAGACACTCGTTAAGGTACCCCGTACAACCAAGAACTTTTCTCCGTAATTAAAAGAAGACATTTTGCAGATTTAAAAATTCTACTTTCACCACCAAGATAATAAAATATTAATTACACTTTTGAACTGTGAGGATCCTGGTGTCCCTCAAGGGTAGGAGGCGTCACCCCCAGGTACTGAGGACCCTTGCTAACAAGGGTGACGATGTCTGTGACATGCCCCACCCATGAAGCCACCTCACACTGACCTCCCCCTCCCCTAACCCCTCTGACACTTAAGGCTCTACCTAAACTACCATATTACAGCACTACTTTTTGGTAATAGCTTTGTTGAGATATAATTCACGTACCGGACAATTCACCCATTTAAAGCGAACAATCCAGTGGTTCTGATATTCACAGAGTTGCACAACCATCACCACGATTGGTTTTTGAACATTTCACACCCCCAGCCCCGGGCAGTCAAGGGTCTGCTTTCCGGTCTCTCAGAGTCCCTAGGCGTCCCGAGCGGGGACGCGCCCATCTGGGCACCAGGCTGTGCACTGCCGCCCACGAGCCCTGCCAGCTCAGCCTTGCTCCAAAGTGCCGACCCTCCCTCCCTCCCTCCCTGCCACCAGGGCAGCAGCTCTGCCTCCTTCCCAGAGACACAGCTCACGAGCCCTTGTCCCTTGAAGCCACTGCTCACGTCTCCCTCCAGCAGCCACCCCTTAGAAGACTAGGGGTCGCTGCCCGCCGGCCCCCCTCCCCAGCCCCTCCCCAGCCATGGGACAGGCTGCAGCCCAGCCCCCCAAGTGGAAAGCACCCCCCCAGGGCAACAGCACGCAGGCACCCGCCTGGCCGGCGACCCTGGTGGCCCGGCTGCCACCCATCCCCGCGAGACGCCCCTCGACCTCCGCGACCTTCCAAGTGCGGCCGGCAGGCCCCCGGGCCCCTGCGGGTTGCAGTTTGGGCTGTGCAGTATGGCGCTGCTATAAACACTCCAGCTCGTGTGTTTTGCTGAATATACGCACTATTTCTGTAGGGATACAGGCTCCAGGACACCATAAGGTAGGTACTTCTGGAAGACACTGTTTCCATTTTCTCGACCCGTGTGCGGAGGCTTTGGCCTCCACCACTCCAGGAAAGCTGCTTGCCCACACTGCTGACAGAAATGGTCACCTCTCAGTCCGTATCTACCTGACCTACGGGTAGCATCTGACCCGATCTGTCATTCTCTCTCCCTTGAAACAGTCTTCATTTGGCTTCCAGACAAACCCTTCCAAAAGAACACTTTCCTGGTTTTCTCCTGACCTTTCTAGCTGCTTCTTCTGAACTTGTGTTGCTAAATTCTCCTTCACTCCCTGAACTCTAAATCTTGGAAAGGCCTTTTCTGTAGCCACACCCACTCCTGGGTGACATCACCCAGTCCTTGGGTTCCTGCTGCCACTTGGGCTACTTCTTTTTATTTATTTTTGGCTGTGTTGGGTCTTTGTTGTTGCGCGCGGGCTTTCTCTAGTTGCGGCAAGCGGGGGCTACTCTTCGTTGCGGTGCGCGGGCTTCTCATTGCGGTGGCTTCTCTCGTTGCAGAGCACGGGCTCTAGGCGCGTGGGCTTCAGTAGTTGTGGCGTGTGGGCTCAGTAGTTGTGGCTCGCGGGCTCTAGAGCACAGGCTCAGTAGTTGTGGCGCACGGGCTTAGTTGCTCCGCGGCATGTGGGATCTTCCTGAACCAGGGCTTGAACCCGTGTCCCCTGAATTGGCAGGTGGATTCTTAACCACCGCGCCACCAGGGAAGCCCTGGGCTACTTCTAACAGCAGAGGCCAGGAGGCCTGTTAAACATAACTCGTATGCTATCACTCCTCTGCTCAGATCCCCGCTGCTGGAACCAGGACTCCCAGCCTGGTCTGTCTCACTCGCGGCGGAGAACAACAACCTGCTATCTCCCAAACAAAGTTATCCCAATTCTAGAAACAAGAGTAGCAATATAGATCTTCACTTGGCTACCTTTGCATAAAGGAAATTTACTCATTTTAAGTGTTTAGAAGGATTTAAATGGGCCGATTTTATTTTTAGATAATTATTGCCCTTATTGCACAAATAAAGGCAGGGAAAGACATGCAATACACTTTACGCAGCACCAGCAAGAGTCTGTGTTCCTAATTTTCCTGGTGAGAATCTAACATGGCTTAGAAAAAGGAAAATGGCCCCAGTGTTAATACTGACCCATGTTAAACTAGTGTTTGGGAGTGCTTAAAAAATATGAGAAGGGATATCTCAATAGTAAGCAAGATCTACTTTATGTGGGAGCAGAAAGAATTTTGGTGAGTATCTCAGAATGGCTAAAACTACAATAATATTTTTGGTACTGGAATCAACTGAATTCTGGAATACACCTGCCATTTTTACTGTAAACTATTTTAATTTCATGTTTAATTTTGAAGAAATAAACTTATATAGAAAACTATGACCTTAACTAGCAAGAAGAATCATCTCCAGATTTGGGAGTGCTTTGTTTTTAATGGAAAAGAATACAAATTGTGATTAGAATGCTATAAAAGCAGGTACAATTCTCAGAAGGGATAAGGTTCAAATAAAATAAGCATTCGTAAATTATAAATTGTACATATTTATAAATTATGATCTTTGATTTTTCTGTTTCCAAAAGAAGTTGAAGGTCAACAAGAGCAAACTCATCATGAATCGTCCACTGTGGTTAATTGGGAGATTCAAAGAAAGCTTGCTTCTGAAATTTGCTGATATCAAAGTAAAAAAAGTCTTAACATTGTTTGGAAGACCTGTGCTAAGCACAGAATGCTCAACTATTTACTGAATGTTATGTTTAAGAAAATCTAAGGGAAAGATATATTAACTTTAGAGCTCAGAGCACTTAGCCTGATGACAATCAGATGAGGAAGCTCACCTACACTGACCCTTAATGAGTCTGAGAGTTCAAAACAAGATATTATAAAAGAGAAGCTTTGCCATTTAAGAACCAAAGTAACTTAAATTACTACTATTCACCTCAATCAACAGTTTTAAAGCCTCTGCAAATTCTGTGAGCATTTTATAAAAGGACTCTAATGAACAGAAAAATAAATTCTCCCAGCTCTCAAAAATCTCAGGATAAACTGTTAACTGCCAATATTATACTCTATGATACAATAAGTGCTGAATTCTACTCAATACAAAATTATAAACTATGCTGAAGTTTCACCATCTGCTAATTAAAAATTTGAAATATATGATCAAGATATTATCAAATAATTTGATTTACAGGCATTCTGTTTCAATTAAATCAATATTCTGAAGCAAGAAAAAAAGAGCTAGTTCCAAACAGAATTCAAATATGATGAAAGATTTCCTTCAATAAATATCCTGAACTTAATCGGCTTAAATGGACGTAGGTGCTTCTAACTGTTAAAAAAAAAAAAAAAGTTCAAGATGACATTACCACATCCTTGAGCTGTTTATTTATTCCCTGTCTAGAGCCTGATTTACAGGCGATAAAATGCAATCACAACCCACACCAAAGCAGGAATCATCTGCTAATGGAACTTTTAATGGAGAAGTGACCAGTGACATGAGGTAATTCTTCCTATGTAGGAGCGCTCTTGAAGACCTCTTTGCACTTCATCACAGTAAACAATCACTAACATATGCATTAAAGAAAATTTAAATACATTATGACCCAATAAATATCATAATCAATCAATATACAATTTTCTTCTCTTAAAGATTTAATGTTCAGATACCACACTATTAGTGCTATACTATTACACTCACTTAGATCTGGACAATTTTTAACATGTTGGTACAAAGTTTAACCATTTGTGATCAGATATGTTTTAGAAACTACTGCTCCCTTAGGAATTTCCATGCAGAAAATTGTATGAGTAAAATCCTTAAAGTGAGGAACTAAATTAAGTACCATCCTCAAATAACTATAGTTTTGTTACTGGTTTTGTCTAAACTTCATTATTTTAAAGAGCTTTGAGACAGAATTTATACAAACTTCATTTTTAGGAGAAAGGTTTAGATGCCAAATTTTTCTCCCTGGAATCTGGTTTAAAGAGGTAACATATTCCAGGGCTTCCCTGGTGGCGCAGTGGTTATTCATCCACCTGCCAATGCAGGGGACACGGGTTTGAGCCTTGGTCTGGGAAGATCCCACATGCCGCGGAGCAACTAAGCCCGTGCGCCACAACTACTGAGCCTGCGCTCTAGGGCCCGCGAGCCACAACTACTGAGCCCACGTGCCACAACTACTGAAGCCTGCACGCCTAGAGCCCGTGCTCCGCAACAAGAGAAGCCACCGCAATGAGAAGCCCGCGCACCACAACGAAGAGTAGCCCCCGCTCGCCGCAACTAGAGAAAAGCCTGCGCGCGGCAACAGAGACCCAGTGCAGCCAAAAAGAAAATAAATAAAATAAAAAAAGAAAAGAAAGAGGTAACATATTCCAGAGTACAGCAGTAAGAGCGATCTGTTATCCCCTCTGAATCTACAGCACTTTCCAAGACTGTGTCATCAGGACAATTCTCGATGCGAGCAGCACGTCACTGACCAGGGACACACAGAGCTACCAGTGAGCCAGAACGCTTTCGCGAGCCAGGATCATCTAGTACTTATCCTGCCTCTACATTAATCAAGATTGGACAATTCATACATTCAAGAAGGAAAAATAATATAGAACTGTAATAAGATTTAATTTATGCAAATAAAATTACTCTGCTGTCTGTCACTGCACTGTATAAGAACCACTGAATTTAGGGAGTATTTCAGGTTAGGCTATCAAAATAAAGGCTCATCTTCACAGAAAGAAAGATAGCACATCCTTTCAAAGATTTTCGTGCAATGAGTTATGAAACTTACATCCTTGGGAGGGAGCTGAGACTGAGTCGAAAGGGACCACTGACAGGGAGAGATACTATCTCCCTGAGAACTGACACCAAGGACAGCACACAGCTCCAGGTGGGAGAGATACATTATGCCTTAAAATGAATTAAGGTGAGAAAATGATCTGTTTGAAATTTATGCTAAGGAATCTAACATCAGGTCAATGCCTGAAATTTGTCACTGAAATAAGGGGAGCCTGAAGAAAACATACTGTTAAAATGGTGAGGTCAAGTTGAAGCCCATTACTAAAGCTGAAGAACACTTAAAATCTGTATTATTAAAATAGCAACATTTGGAATCTGAACAAATAAATAATAACTGGGCCTATAATGATGCATCTCAAAGAGAGACAAATAAAGGAGCATGATTTTTATATCCAGGACATACCGATTCTCACTACCCCTCTGCTCTGTTAGGCCTGGGGTTCCATTACCATTTGTCATTAACAAACACACACACACAACACAAAACTTACTACAGAGCTACAGTAATCAAAACAGTGTCACACTGGCATAAGGCTAGACACAGAGATCAATGAAATAGAATCAAGAGTTCAGAAATAAACCCTTACATTTGTGGTCAACTGACTCTCAGCAAGAGTGCCAGGACAGTCTTTTCAACAAATGGTGCTGGGACAGCTAGACATCCATACGCAAAAGAATATAGAGGAACCTCCTAACTCACACCATCTACAGAAATAAACTCAAAATGAATCAGAGACAGTGGCATGGACATATATACACTACCAAACGTAAAATAGATAGCTAGTGGGCAGCAGCCACATAGCACAGGGAGATCAGCTCGGTGCTTTGTGACCACCTAGAGGGGTGGGACAGGGAGGGTGGGAGGGAGGGAGACGCAACAGGGAAGAGATATGGGGATATATGTATATGTATAACTGATTCACTTTGTTATAAAGCAGAAACTAACACACCATTGTAAAGCAATTATACTCCAATAAAGACGTTAAAAAAAAAAAAAGAATCAAAGACATAAATGTAAGAGCTAAAACTACAAAACTCTTAGAAGAACATTCAGGTATATGTTTTTGTGACCCTGGATTAGGCAATGGTTTCTTAGATAAGGCAACAAAAGAAAAACAAAATTAAAAACTTTTGTGCTTCTAAGGAGAACATCAAGAAAATGAAAGACAACCCAAAGAAAAGGAGATAATATTCACAGACCACATACCTGATAAGGGACTTGAAACTAGAATATATAAAGGACTTAATAAAAGGCAAACAACTCAATTTAAGAAATGGGCAATGGACCTGAATAGACATTTCTCTACAGAAGACAAGAAGCACACGAAAAGACGTTCAACATCATTAATCATCAGGGAAATGCAAATCAAAACCATAATGACACACCACTTCACACCCACCGGGACGGCTGTAACAAAAAAGACAGACAATAGTAAGTGTTGGCAAGGATGTGGAGAAAATGGAACTCGCATACATTGCTGGTGGGATTGTAAAAGGGTGCGGACACTTTGATATAGTCACCATATGACCCAACACTTCCACTCCTAGGTATGCATTTCTTGGTAAGAGAAATGAAAATGTACTGTCCACGAATGTCCACAGCAGCATTACTCACAATAGCCAATAGTGGGAACAACCCAACAATCCATCACATGGCGAACTGATAAACTGCGGTACGTGTTCACAGGATGGAACATTACGCAGGCAAAGAAGGAATGAAGTACTGATACATGCCACAACATGGAGGAACCTTGGAAACATTACGCTGAGGCAAAGCAATCAGTCACAAAAGGCCACATACCGTGTGATTCCCTTTATATGAAATGTCCAGAACACGCAGCTCACAGAGACAGGAAGTGGGCTGGTGGGGGCCCAGGGCTGGCGGGCCTGGAGCAGAGCGCGGAACAGCTGCTGATGAGCGTGGGGCTCCCTTTTCAGGGTCTGTTCTGAGATTATAGTGGAGGTGGCTGCACAACTCAGTGAATACACTAAAAACCACTGAACCGTACTCTTTAAAAGGCTGAATTTTATGGAACCTGAATTGTACTTCAAAAAAACTGTTACTTCAAAATAAGTCACAAGAGCATCATCTGCTTTGCAGGCATCAATTTTTAATTAAGCTGCTTCTCAAATGGGCAACTCCATACACTAAGCTTCAAGGGGAGGTCTGTTTAGTGTAATACGTACCACAGAGAACAGAACTACAAATAAAGGAATTTAATTGTAAAGTTGAAAATGATTATAGTTCTGATTAATTTTTATAGAAAATAATTACGTAGCAACATTAGTTTCTTAATTACTTATCCAAAGACGGTAAAGCTGCTGAGTAATCACCCCTGGACACAGAGCTCCGAGCGTGGCTTGCACTCAGCCTGCCACTGGCTCAGTGTCACCGCCCTGAGCAGAGCTGCGCCCCTCGTAGCCCCACCTTCCTCACCTCCCAGCTGCCTTCAGCACATTGCTCACCCCTCCTCCTCGGTACGCTTTCTTCCCTCCTGAGACCCCACCTCCGTGGGCCCTCCTCCCCACGTGCTCACGCTGCAGTCTCTCCAGACACCACAGTGCAGCCCTGCGTCAGCCGGGCGCTCACCAGCGGCCGCCCCCTCTCGCCTCGTCCAGCAGAGATGGCCCCTGGCCCTCCACCGGCCCCAGGGCTGCTCAACGCCGCAGCCACGAGCCACAGTGGCTACTGACACCCAAGCTGATGAGAACGACGGTATCACAAGGAGATTCCCTGCACCAGCCCCAGGGCAGCCGGACAACATGTGCGCCATCACAAGTTCCTGCAGAGGGTGCAGCTCTGGGTCACACCTGCTCATCGGTTCTTTGCTGTGTCTCTCCCAGGACCCCAGGCCACCCCCCGGTCTGGTTCTTTATCCATGGACACTTCACCGAAGATTGCTACCCTATCTTTGAACACCAACCAAACCATCCACCCATTCTTCTCTGGAACTTGTTCTTTCTCTAGAGATCTTCTCTCTCCTTCCCTTGGGAGCCAAGTCAGCTGAAAAGGCCACCGACACTCTTTCCATCTGTAAACCTTCCATTTCCTTTACCTCACCCCGAAGCAAACTCATTTCTATCAGGCCACTCCACTAAAAACATCACCAACGACTACCCTCATGTCCACCAGCCGAGGGATGGTTACATAAATGTGGTTATCCTACAACAGAATATTAATTGGCAATAAAAGGAATGAAGTACTGACACATGGCACAACTTGAGTGATCCTTGAAAACATGCTAAGTGACAGAAGCCAATCACAAAAGGCCACATATTTTATGATTCAATTTACAGGAAATGTGCAGAATAAGGACACAAATAAGAGACAAACGGTACCTTAATAGATTAATTAATAGTAGAATAAGAAACAAAAAGTAGGTTAGTGTTTGCCTAGGTCTTGGGGGTGGGAAGGGAGGCGTGACTGTTAATGGATACAGGTGATGAAAATGTTCTAAATTTGTAGTGACGGTCGTACAAATCTGTGAATGCACCGAAACCGCTGAATTGTACTTTTTAAATGGGTGAATTGCATGGTTTGAGACTTCTATCTCAATAAAACGTTACATGAAAAAAACACCCAGAAAACAAAAACTTGCTGATAAATCCAGTGGTCACGTTTCAGTCCTCAGCTGACCTGACCTCACAGCATGACGCGAGGTAATCAGGGCACCATCACTCAGGACCGGATTGCCGTCCTCGTCTCTAAAAGCCATTCTCCGCAGGGTCCACAGGGTCTCCCTAAAAATGCACTAAGTCTGTCACCTCAGCCATTTGCTGAACACAGCGATTCTGCACGACCCACAGGATGAAGAGCCAACTTTTCATCATGGGACACACCGGCCCTTTACGGTCTGGCTGCCGGCGGGTTCCACAGCAGGGCTGGCAAACGTGTCCTGGAAAGGGCCCAGCAGCACGTACTTCAGCACTGCTCAGCTCTGCGCCCGGGGAAAGCAGCCACAGACAATATGGAAACGACATTCCAGTAAAGCCTTTTTTTTAAAAAAAGAAAGCAGACAAACAATAAAATATGTGGGTAGACTTGCTCAGGGGCTGTAGTTGCTGCCCTTAGTTTCAGACTGTCACCTCTGGTCACTCCTTTGACTTTCAGAAGCCGTACTGATTACAATCCTTGTGTTATAATCCAGCCCGTCTCTAAAAATGTGTTGGATAGTAAATATTAAATATCAGGCGTTCCTATTCTACTATTTCAAACAGTGGAAATAAAAATGCATTCCTAGACGATCCAAAAACCCTAACAAATTTCCCCAAAATACCATGAACAATGTTTACCTATCTGTATAACAACACACCCAGGTTCTTGGGCAACATAAAGCATGAACTTCATTTATTATCAACCTCAGTAGTCAGTGGCCACGGTGTGTGCACTACGCACGATACTCTACAGAACCAGGGAGAAGTTACATCTTCCGTCTACACTGCAAGAAACATCCCAGTGTGAAGAGAAACGGGAACTAACTTGAGGAAGGGATCTTCTGAACTGGGCCCCGGTGCCTGGCAGAAGTGGGTGCTGGGAGCCAGGAAGGGGGCAGAAGACATCTCCTCACTCTGACGAGGCGGGCCGGCCAGGAGGCCCGAGGCTGGACCGCAGCACCCGCCAGACACTGCAATGGGCTGCCGACTCAAGACGGTGGACCTGGGGTAAAACTTTTTGTCTGTCGTGACCGTGAGTACTTGGTAGTTAGTTTGAGTACCGGGGAATCCTTGCACACTTCCCCAAACGCACCATGCTCTGTAAGTTACGACTGGTGGAATGAATTCATTCATTCATTCAAAAACCAAGAATCATTCATTTTCAATTTCCTATGGGAATAACCAGATGATTTTTCCGCCTCACTTGCAACAGCTGGGCATAAGTTTCAATTACTGACTTTAGTGGGATACTTGCCAGCCACATCCTGTTAGGATTAGTAATCATCAACACTATTTAAATGCAAAGAAGCAAACAAAATAACCTTGTATGTAAACGTTTCCCTAACTTAAAATGCTAGTAATCAATTAAAAAGAAAAAAAAGAAGAATCCCTTTCTTGGGGGACTGGACCCGAGCTGTGGGGAAGAGCCCCTCCCAACGTAACTGGAGCCCCACCTCCTGCGTCCCCCCTATGGCAGCCCACAAGCTATGCCACGGTCTGAACGTCTGCGTTTCCCCCAAACCCCACACATACTGTGACGGCGTCAGGAGGTGGGGCCCCTGGTGCTTAGGGCACGAGGGTGGAGCCTGTGTGAATGGGATTAGAGCCCTTGCAAAGAAGCCCCACGGAGCTCCCTCGCCCCCTTCCGCCATGTGAAGACCCAGGGAGCAGGCACCAGCTCTGAACCAGGAAGGGGGCCTCCACCAGATAAAACCACGCAGCGCCCTGATCTCAGACGCCAGGCTCCAGAACTGTGAGAAGTCAATTTCTGTTGTCTGTAAGCCACCCAGTCTGTGGGATCTTGTTACAGCAGTCTGAACAGACTAAGGCCAGCACTGCTCTAGTTCAACAATAAGTGGGACTGGCCTCACTGGGTACCTTCGTCTTGTTCCTGACTTTAATGGGAAGGTGTGTTTTGAAAGTTTCACCATTAACTAGGGAGTTTCTACTACGTTATATAACTAAATTTTCCTTTCATTTACAATAAAGGGTAAGGTGCGTTTGTATAGATGGTGTATACCATCAGGTGTAACATTCTGGTTATTACAGCATTACCGTAATATCCTTAAGTGGCCAATTTTCAAGAATCTGCATACAACATATATAACACTTAAACTACACTGAATAACTATGGCCTTCCATCTCACAGAGCTTTGATAATTTTATAGAACCTTAAAAGAATCACTTTTAACACTGATTATCAACAAGAGCAACTGTGGAAAGACAAAATATTTACAGTACTCATATCTATGCTAGCAGATAAACAGAATTTTATCTGTATAGACAGAATTTTATATCATGCTTCCCATGTTTTCTACACTATATCAATAATTTTTTAATGTACGTAACTGTGCATGAAATGTATAATGCTATAAAGCAGTTATTATGTAAGAAAACACGATTCAGGGGTTCATCAAAATTACTTAACAATCCTGAATAAAGATCTTCAATGAAACAGACGGTAACCACACAGAAGCACCGAATTTCCACACCCCGTGGTCTGAGATCCGTTTTGACATAAAGTTTACTTTACCTTTCCAAGCATCCTGCCCAGGAAGTAGTAATGTCTGGCAAAGGACTCCCCCACAAGCATCTGGGCAGCTGGGTTGGGGTACAGCAGCCCTTCGTTAGTGGTCTTAAAGAAGCCCTGGTTGGGGTTAAACCCCGACTTCAGTAGTTCATTTAGAAACTCTCTGAAAATACCACCACCGTCAATGCCAGCTTCGTCCAGGCCATGTGCATTGAGTAAGTGCACACGGATCCGCTTTTTCAGATCAGGCTCTGTTAAAAGAGGGGGGATGGGGCAAGGAGAAAATATTTTTTTAAAAAGCAATAAAATCAGCTGGTATTATAGGAAATTAGGTAAGGGGAGCAAGAATATTAAAAATATTTTAATGCAAGACTTAAAAAAAAAAAAATCAACATTAAAGAGACAATGAGACAGACTGACCAGTATTTCCCTCAGAGCCTACAATGGGAAGAAGAGAGACGTTCCTTTGCACTGATACTGACAGATTAAGAATGGAGTGAGGCGTGGGGGAGGTGTGTTTAGCAGAAAATACAGTTATCCCACATATGCTAAAGGATGTAACAAACTCAAATACCAGGAGGAGGGGAATGGAATGGAGGACCTAAGGATAATACTAGAACAGAAAACTATTACCAAGAAAGGCAAAAAGATAAATGAACAAAGCAGATGTCAATGAAGTTAACATTACAAAGACCTTTTGAAAGAGGCGAAGGACACGAGAGTCAGAACACCAGAATCTACATCAGTTAAAACGATGTTTGGCTGAAAAATGGGGGAAATTTTTGGTTACATAATGTGCCACACAATATGCAATTTTTAAGTTGCTTAAGTCTGCCTGACATGTGAGGGGCATTTCCACACAGGTCCTCATAAGGACAGCACTGCAAAAGCAGGGACGCCAGGCCCCGGACTCACTTGCAATGAATACAATAGCCTCCGACACAGGCTTCAGGGCACAGGCCCCAAATACGGGCCAGTAGACGTGATTCTACCACAAGTCAAAACCAGGGGCTCCCTGGCTTAATCAGGGAACAGGTCTGACAAAGTCACTGACACGTCCTTCATCGTTGCCCACCAACGTCCTTCAGGTGCTCTGCACGTCAAGAGCCGCAGGTGGAGGGCAACGGAACCCAGGTCGCAGGGCTGCACCCGGGCCCACGCTGCAGCTGTCTTTCCGGCAGCGTGCAGTCGCCCACACGTATCTGACCCAAAGCATCTCAGGGGACAGGTGAGCTCTAGAAAACACCCCGGGAAGGGGTTTAGCAGAACGTCGGTTCAGCTGAACCCCGGCACTGTGATGTGCGAGTGTCAGTACTGAGGTCACAGGACCTGGGGTGTGAATATTCTATACTACGCTTCAAACAGGGCCGACAGTTTAACGTGTGGACTGAGGCCCACGGCGCCTGCACAGGAGAGGGCCGCCCACCCATCCTGCCACAGGGACAAAAGCTGCGCCCGGCGAGCTCTCCTCTAGGGCAGTGCAGTGCCCACACCTCCCTCAGGGGTAAACAAACCCAAACAGAGGCGGCGGCAGCGCCCTCTCGCGCTCGTGCTTGTCAGGGAATAACCACCGCTGACGTCTACCCCGAGCTGGCAGACCTCGCGCCAGGAATTTCACATACGTTAATCACTTCCAACAGCCTCTGGGTTACGAATGTCCCCATTCTCGTGTGAGAAACCCAAGGACAGGGAAGGTTGAATGATTTACCCAAGGACATACAGCTAATATTGTAAAGGGCAGTGCTGTAATTTTAAAACATGTCTATTACCTACAAAGCATAGGTTCTTTTCTACTAAAACACATTCTTTTATTTTTAAAATTTAACTACACTTAAACGAAGAACATGCTTTTCACTGATGATTAAATTCCACAAACAATGTTATTTGCATCTATTTTGATCAATACAATTACCAAACATGTTCAGTCTCAAGGCCTAGGTAAAATGCAGAAAGAATTCTAAGCAGATAACTGTGGATGCAACACAAATATACAGTTGGCTCTTTGTGACCTTTATATATATCCTCTCAATACTCAGTTTTCAGGATAAACTATAAGCATTTATTTGTCATGTACAGTATTTCTCAAACTGAATGTCAACAGTTAGCAGCAGCAGGTTTTTGAAAAATTTGAAGCGTAAACATTTTGTAAGTGGTAAATGCTCAGCCAAGGCCCGCCCGTTAACCCTCTCATTCAAACCGCAGCACTAATCTTCTAGGCTGTGGTGGGGGGCGGGGGGCGGGTCTTTGTATCTCAGAGGCTCCACAGCCACTCACAGACGTCACCTCCTCAATTGTGGCTAGAACTGAGATTCTGTGGTTCCCTGAAGCTCATTTCTGTAAACAGCAATATACAATAGCACAATATTTTTAGAATCAAATCTAGTCTTCTAGGTATCTTGCCACTACTTGATTCAAAAGACAAATTAAAAGTATCTACTTCTACAGTAAGGTTGGGGCGGGGGGACCTAAGTCATATATTACAGTTGACCCTTGAAGAATTCAGAGCTTAGGGGCCCACACACAGTTGAAAATCCACGTGTAACTTTTGACTCCCCCAAAACTTAACTACTAATAGCCCACCGTTGACCAGAAGCCTTACCGACAACATAAACCGTCGATTAACACATATTTTGTATGGTATACATATTATATACTCTACTCTTACAATAAAGTAAGCTAGGAAAAGGAAAATGTTATTAAGAAAATCATAAGGAAGAGAAAATACATTCACAGTACTGTACTGTATTTACTGACATGTCAAGTTTACATCATCTGCTTTCAAGATGAATCGCCTGGCTGTCAGTACCTACATCAACACTGTCTTATACGATACAAAACACTGTAGATGTTATACACATTACTAACACTAGACATCAAAAATGAAAAGATAATGTGAAAAAGAAATTCTTATTTGTTTACAGGTATAACGATTCATGCACTGATAACAAAGCATCAAGAATATGATTGTTCACGGTAGCCTAGCCTATACACTAAGGAATGAATCCTTCTAGAGTGTTCATGGCATACACCATTACAGTCATATTCATAATACAGTATTGGTAACATTGTTACATGTTTTTAAAAATCACTTACCTGTGATGACAAGCTGATAAGCAGTTTCTCCAATTACAAGAGAGAGGGAGGCATACCGTACGGTAACGTAACTTTGAAAGCAATGTTTTGAGAGTAAGAAAGCTATCACATCATTAATTTTATAGTTAGTACCACTCGCTTTGCACTTACGTAAGCACAGGCTGTCCACTTCAATACAAGTCCTGCACACGACGGTCTGTGTGCACGATGAACACCTGGGTGACGATGGTGGTGACACAGGCATGTCTCACCCAGTTCTCAGACTTCCCCAGGAAGACACTCACACACACAACAGCTAAGTTGCTCACTGCGCGGCGTGCTGATTACTCATTGTGAAGCGGAAGTGGGTCATCACAAAGGTCTTCGTCCTCCCCGTCCTCACGCTGATGAGGCCGAGGAGGCGGATGGGGGGGGGGGGCGGTGGCAGGGGTGGGGGAGGTGGAAGGGCAGGCAGGAGGGGCAGGCACATTTGGTGTAACGTTACGGGAATAGATCATAATTTCTGCCTGACTTTTTTGCTCTTTTATTTCTCTACAACTGTTTCTATACGGTACCAATCCTTCTTCCACTGTTTGCTTTAGTTTCAGTGCCCATATCACAGAAGGGTCCAGGGTGTAAAAGTCAGGACCAACGTCGAACAATCAGAACCCTCCTGCCAGGTGGCCTGCCGTCAACTTGCTGCCAGGTGCTCTTCTGCATCTTGTCCTCGTCATTGGCTGTGGTTCAGAGGCTCTCATCTTCACCCATTCGTCTTCTGTCAGCTCCTCTCACCTGGTGCCTACTAGCTCTTGCCTTTTTTCTCCAAGATCCGTATTTTGAAAGCCTTCACCCCACCTTTTTCTACCATATTTACAATCTCTTTCATGATTTCCTTGATTGGCTCTGACGTAAATCCTGTGAAGTCATGCACAGCATCTGGACACTTTTCCCCAGCAGGACTGTACTGTTTCTGGCTTGGTGGCTTTCAGGGCTCTTTCTATAACAGCTATGGCATCATCAATGGTAGGATCCTCCCAGACTCTCACGATGTTCTCTCTGCTGGGTTCTCTGACATCGCGTTGACGAGCCTTTCCACGGAGCACCATGTGTAATGAGCCTGAAAGGTCCCTATGGCCCCCTGATCTAGAGGCTGAATTAGAGATGTGTTTTGTGAGCCAGCAGACCACTTCTACGCCTTCGGTGTTGAACTCATGGGTTTCTGGGTGGCTAAGGGCATTGCCAATACCAAAAGAACTGTAAAGGCCATGCCTTACCAACAAGGTGCTTCCTGACATCAAGGACAAGGCATCGATGGAACCAATCCAGAAAAAGGGCTCTCACTGCCCAGGCCTTCTTGTTGTCCAACCAAAAGACAGACAGCTGGTGTTTATCTCTCCCCTAGAGGCTGGGGGTGAGCAGCTTTATAGATGAGGGCAGTCCTGACCATACACCCAACTGCACTCCTGCCCCTTCCTGCTTAAATGCTGTGCTCACTTCTCTTCCTTACTAAAAAATGTCCTTTGTGGCAGTTTTTCCCCAGAATAGGGCACTTTCGCCTGCATTAAAAACCTGTTCAGGCAGATGTCCCTTCTCCTCAACGATTTTCTTAACAGCGTCTGGGAGCTCGTCTGCTGCCTGTTGGTGGGCAGATGCTGCTTCTGCTGTTATCTTGACAGTTTTAAAGCCACACTTCTTCCTAAAATTATCAAAACATCCTTTGCTGGCATTAAATTCTTCAGCTTTTGATCCTTCACCTTCCTTTTGCTTTAAGTTGTCATATAAGATACGAAGTAGCAGTATAACACATTATTTTGAACAAACAACATGGCTATTAGATGGTTTCTTCTTTTTTTTTTTAATGAAGATCTTTTTTTTTTTTTAATTAATTAATTTATTTACTTTTGGCTGTGTTGGGTCTTCGTTTCTGTGCTAGGGCTTTCTCTAGTTGCGGCAAGCAGCGGCCACTCTTCATCGCGGTGCGCAGGCCTCTCACTATCGCGGCCTCTCTTGTTGGGAGCACAGGCTCTAGACGCGCAGGCTCAGTAATTGTGGCTCACGGGCTTAGTTGCTCCGCGGCATGTGGGATCTTCCCAGACCAGGGCTTGAACCCGTGTCCCCTGCATTGGCAGGCAGATTCTCAACCACTGCGCCACCAGGGAAGCCCGGTTTATTCTTTTTTTACGACCAGTAAGAGAAAGTAAGTTTGAAAGTATGTAAGGGAAATGCAAACCTTTAACAAAACATATGGATATATTTTCTGAGTTTGAAAATTTTTTAGAAAAAGTAAATTAACTGAAAACATATCTGGCTTTTGTATAAATAAAATATGTAAACTTAAAATATTATGTTATGAAAATAATACATCACAGTTTCTTACTAATTTTCAATGACATCAATGTCATTGGAAATTAAACATTTAGAGAATTAATAAAACATGCATAGAAGAAAAAACAGTTGTCATATATAAAGACTTTACTTTTTCTCAAATCATATTAGAGTCTATAGATATGCCTTTCTTACAGTAATCCTGCACGCATTTTCAATATGAGATAAAAAGGTGTGTCACAAAAAGTACAAGGTTTTTGTGCCTGCTGGTGTAGCTGCTGCCACAGCTTCACAAATTTCCTTTTCTTATTTTTTTTTTTTTACAGCGGTCCTCACGGTGGATTCATTTGTCTTGAAGCGGCAGTAACCAGAGCTGCAGGTACCCATCGAACAGCCCAACGTTTTCTCGTTACGTCGTGACTTTTCTCTGCTTCTTGGGAGCAGGTCCAGCATCACTGGCGGCACTCTGTGTTGGTCCCTGGTGTTCGCTAAGTTCACAGGGTTGCACTAGACACAAGGGAGAATAACGAGAACCGCGAGCGATCACTTTTTACTGGATTCGCGGTTTCCTGGAGGGGACGTGCTCAGGCGGAGGTGATGAGGGTCACGCTTGTCTCAAGGGGGTCCACACCACACTGAACTCAGTGCAGGAGCAACAAGAGGCGGCTAAGAGATCGTTAAAGCAGGACAGCGTGCGCTACAGGCACCTGCACGTTTGTTTACAGTTCTCCTAACTGTGAAGGGCGCCACACACCTTCTACAAGTGTTTCTGTAAGTTTTGATAAACTTTAACTTCTTATAATAGATCTGTGTATGCTTCTGACAGTAAATGATAAAACAGACTAGTATCTATCAATACGTATATTTTATGCACTCATGACATACCTTTTTCTTAACTTTTTCAGTATTTCTAGGTTATGCGGTTTATCTGCAAGTTTTTTCTAATTGTTATAAATCTCCAAAAAGTTTGGCAATATATTTCTTGAAAAAAATCTGCATAAGTGGACCCGCACAGTTCAAACCTGCATTGTT
The DNA here is from genome assembly GCF_028564815.1 of Eubalaena glacialis. NCBI lineage: Eukaryota > Metazoa > Chordata > Mammalia > Artiodactyla > Balaenidae > Eubalaena > Eubalaena glacialis. The sequence goes on along the minus strand of NC_083723.1, from coordinate 128,187,468 downwards.
CAAGGGTCAACTGTACTTTGATTTTACCCGATTATCACTTCTTCTTCAGAAAAACAATGTAATAAACCCTGCCCATTCAGCAAAACAGAATCAAACCAACCAACACACAAGAGCACAAGTGAGGCTCTCAGGAATGGAGTCCAGAACAGCTCAGAGCCAGCTCTAGCAAATCCCATCCGAGACAATGGATGACACCAAGAGCTCACTGTGACGTACGTACCAGCTCTATAACCCTCACAACACTCCTGAGAGCAAATACGCTCACTTCTCCATAGTCTCCACAAGCAGAAATTAACATCCAACCCACGCTCTCACCCAGGTAAAATGCTGCCGGGTGGTGGAAAGAGCGTGCGTGGCATCACCACGCCAGGACCCGTGTCACTCTGCTTGCTTAGCTCCCTACTGCAAAAAGAAGTCACTCAACTTCTCTGAGCTCCACCAGGTCAGTTCACTTGCCAGGTGGGGCGAAACCCACACTTCAGAACACTGTTCTGAGATGATATGAGATATAAGAACCCATAAAGAATGGATTTGCTTTAATGACTAGATGATGTATGGAATAATCCTATTAATTGATTATATGTAAATGATCAGTCAACGAAGCACTTCAAACCAATTTTCCATAAGTAAATTAAACATTCTGAGATGATACTTAATTTTACAATTTGCATAGCAAAATACCAAACAATTTCGACATATGGTTTAAAAATTCTTATTAAGAAGGCCTGACTGAGAGAACACTTGTAAAGATTTAAGGCATTATAACATAAATATTGTAAGATTTTTCCAAAATCTTTAAACTCAATGAGATTATCAGCCTGCACAACTAGAGAGCTGGAGTGTGATTAACTTTTAAATCATTTTTAAGCTTAAGAATTCATTAGGAAATGTGGGGCTTATTATCACTGAGCAGTAATGTCTTAATCTCCATGAAATAAAGTTAACTGAAAATCGCTGCTAAGCACATGTTCTCATTCTGGCTGAAGAGCTCACGGACATACACTAGCCTGCAGGAAGCAGGACCTGCAGGAAGCCCAAGTCCACCAAGTGCAGAACCGGGTCGGCTGTGAACGTCCACGCCCTTCGCGGTGACCCAGCCTGGGAGACACGGCTCCCAAGTCCTGGCTCACGCCCTGCATCTGAGGAAGCCCTCCAGCATCAAGCACATCTCAGCTCTTCTCTGCACACTCTGCCAGCCGTCTGCCAACTGATGACTCCGTTAGAGCTCTTGTCTTTCCTGTTTTCAATCACAAACATCTACTGAGCACTAGCTAGCTGGGTGGGCTGAACAAGGATTCAGGATCCCATCTTAGACCGTGAGGGCCTCAGTCAAGCGGGAGACACAGACACAGAAACTGCTAGCACAGTAACACGTAACACACACAACAGCTACTGTAATTGATTATGAAGGACTGCAGATCCCAAAGGAGGGAGAACTTTTTTTTCCCCAAAAATTTGTTAGACTAGGTGTCAGAATACCTGATTTCTGCCCCACTCATACAAAAAGTTTTGAAAACACGACATCCTAGGCAACAGTAACCTGGTATAGGGGAGAGCTCACAGCCTGTGTCAGACTTGAGTTAAAACTCTGTCTCAGTCTGTGATACTTGACCTCAGAGGGCAATGGCACAGATTAAACGACAAAACTAAGCTGGGTGCAAGACAAAAATTCTGCACACAAAACCTGGACAGAGTAAGGGAACAAGTGACATTAGCGTTCCTCCACTGTTCCACAATATGACAAAATTAGCTCTTTATCTAAGAAGAAAGAAAAGTATTCAAAATGAGAGGTTTTGCTTTCCTAGAAGAAAATGAAATTACTCCCCTGGAAGAAAAGGCAAAAGGTTGTCTGTATCTGACAACCTGCCAGCACCTCCCAAAGATGTGAGCTGGAGCCTGCCAGGCTTTCGTTTTTAATACCTGCCTTGATATAACACTGATTTAATGTAATATCATGGATACCATATTCTGAAGTTAAAATTATTAATATATATATTAATAACACTAAAACTTTTAACACTGGGTGTCAAAGATTAACATAAGACAAAATGTGTCACTGACCTCTAAATGCTGTCCAAATTATTGTTACAATATAATTCTCTTTTATCTAATAGCAGTGTCATTGAAGCACACTTAACCTCTGATAAAGAAATTTGGATTGCAATGGTGTTTATATTAGTGTATTTAACTTGGCTTACAATTTATGATGTTTACATAAATAGACTGTTATATACGACATTTTTAGAATCATAGCTTTTTTGTCAACTAAATTTTAGAGACAGAGATTTGGGGGAAAGAAGAGCTTTTTGCCTTAAAAAAAAAAATCAATATTTGAAAGGCTTCTGTAGCAATAATTATTTGTTAATCTTAGAATTATTATTTGATAATATACATCCCCCAAATTTGACCTACTACATTTGTTTTGAACAGTCATTACAGAACAAGACAATCAACACTAATTGTTTAAGGATCACCTTTTTCTATACTCCCCCAGCCTCCCCCTGCCCTATGTACACATACAGAGAGAATTATATATACCATTTTCTGGGGAAAGTTTGTCATAAGCATCTTCATAAATATAATTTCTTCTTATTGTGACATTAATTCCATCCAGAAATGGACCATCTCCTTGAACTTCTTGCTTATCTGCATAAATCAACCTTTGAAAGATCTAACAGAGGGGAAATTATAAGGTTACTTGAAAACAACAGATTTTTCATTATAAACATAAGCAACCAAAAGGAAAAACTGGTAAATAAATCTTAACTTTAACTTTTGTATCTCCATAAACTCTGAAACAAATTTTAAAGGCCAAGGTATCAGATACTGATTTTATGCCTTATCAGTAAACGTGCAGTATTTATATATTTGTAATATTGTTCCTTTTCCCCACTTTACAACAAATTTTTAAAATCCCATGCTATGGCATATTTTCAATATTTCCTTTTGGAAACCTTTTATAAAACTCCAGATGGTGGAGGGAAGAAGAGTAGCTTTGGAAAGCTGTACATTAATATTAGTAGGAATATCTCTATAGTGATAAAATTCAAGTAATTTTTTTTATGCTAAAAATCCAGTAGAGGGCACTCGGGAATTATGCAACACCATGTGTATATGTGAGCGTGTATGTGTTTTAATGAAGAAATGTCAATAGCTTTAAATGTTCATCCTGTGAAAAGAGTGGGCAGACCTAAAAAACACCCTCTTGAAGCCATCACCTAAGTAGAGAAGTGTAGTAGTTTTTAGAAATTGCTAAGTAAGTTGGTGAATACAAGCAAAACATTTTTTCAAGAGGTATTTGATTGGATTATGCTTTTATAAATCATGGTCAACTATTAACAATCCAATGAGAAAAACATAAATTATTTAATCAGATAGGCACTAGGCAACTTTAGAGATTTTTTCCATTGGTGTTACTTTTTAACTCTGAGATGATATAAATAACCACGAAACACATGGAGAGAAACCAAATTCCATACCTTTACTCGCTCCTCAAACGGAACCACAAAGGGCAACTCTGTTAGGATGGCAAGCTGTCTCTCCTCAGACACAGACAGTGGCGGGGACTCCAGACCTACTGCAACACAGTTTAAAACCTTCGTTACTGTGTGTACCTTCCTTTCCAGACTCACAAGGCTACACTCTGTATGGTTCCATTTAAAGACATTCTGGAAAAAGCTGAACTACATACAGGGACAAAAAACCCAACCTGTGGTTGCCAGGGGCCGGGGCAAGGAGCTGGCTACCAAGGCATGAGGTGTTTTCCGGAACGATGAAACTCCTCTACCTGGCTGATCATGGTCAAAAATCACAGACCAGTAGACTAAAGAGCGAACTTCACAGTATGCGAACGACACCTCAATAAACTCGAGTTAAAAGAGCGAGGTCCCAGGGAACTCACCGTCCAGGGTGGACCGCAGGGGGCCGATCCTCCCCATTCGGCGGAACCTCCACGCACTTCTGGACGCCGGGACGTAGAGCTGGGTGACCTGTGGGGACCAGACACCCTGCTTAGTCAGCCCTTCCCCGTGTCCCAGCACACACTTCTACCTTGCCTCATTCGAGCTGCATCGGTGTTTCACATTTATTTAGTTACATCCCTCTCTTCCATCTCCTGTCCTTTTCAGGAGACCTTTTCATAACCTCTCTCCTGTGCTGGCTGCTCTTTTACACTTTTACACTGTTAATTATTTTTTCTAAATACATTCCAGGGAAATCTCTACTTGTTCTATTTAACGATGTGTAATATCTGGACATAGTAAATCATCATAATATGCTTTACGAAGAAAACCACATCACCCTTAAAACATTAATTTCTCACTATTACCAAATATTCACTCTCATAATTTTTTAAAAAATCGTCTGAATGAGCATCCAAATAAGGCTGGTATCGTATACTGTCTCTGACTCCTTTTCATCTGTCAGGTCCCTTCAGCCCTTGTTTCTGCCCTTGCGACTGTGATGAGGAAGCAGAAGCACCTGTCCTGTCATCTTCCCCATCATGTGGATGTTGCTAATCGCAGCATCATGGTGTCTACGTGTACTTCTAGCCCCTCCATTTCCTATGAATCTGTCGTTACATCTGCAAGTTTCACCAGGCTTGGCTTCCGGCAGAAACACTTCGGAGGTGGACGGTGTCCTCTCCTCGAGAGGCAGGCGCGCTCAGCACCGTTGGTCGCAGGTCAGCGATGCGAGCGAGAACTTGTGGGAAAACAGCAGTCAGCTGTCAACAGGCACCAGACACACTGCTTGGCTCAGCTGACAGTCTCCCTGGAGCACAGCAGCAGCACAGACCCTCGTCTCCCAGGCCTCCGGCCCACGTCTCCACTGTACTTGAGTGGGGGGCCGACACCTTCTTCACGTACCGTCAGCTGGAACACTTCCACGTCGAGGAGGCTCTCACAGCATCGACTCCATGGTTAGCCCACGAACAGTTCATAAAGGAAAGGCAGGCTAGAGGTGTGATTACTTCCTTCTTCCTACCAGTATTTAAGACGAGGGTGGTTCCTCTGCATCCCACAAAGATGGCTAATGAAGTTCTTCTTCTTTTTAGCATCCTTATGAACTCACAGATTCAAACACACTTGACGGTTAGTCCTCTGCACCTACCGTGCTGGCGCTCGCCTCCGCCTCTGGCTGCTAGAGCCCCTCGAGACGGCCCCCGGCCCTCACACAATCTCCCGTGGCCCCCGCTCTCAGGTGGAAGAACACGCCACCGTCTCGCGCACTTCTTCCCTGGACCTGCCGCGAACCACTGTGCCGAGGACCCTTTCTTTTCGGTGGGAAATGTTCAGAAACCCTGACATGGGCCCCAGGGGCTTTCACTGCTGCAGGACCTGCCACAGCATCTCAGCCTGGCCAGTGGGCAGAGCTCAAGCCACACGCTTAACTCAGAGAGACAATACTCCATGCGGACAAAGCGATGTTTCTAAAACAGCCCTGTTTTCTTTAACATCTCTGTGATCTTGCTTCCTCCGTACCCACCACCCTCTGCCCCCAGCCCCAAGTTTCTGAGATGAATCCAGTCATGAGTTTCTCTGACAAACAGCAATGAAAACACCTCATGTCCTTTGTTAATGTTATCCTAATTTATTTTGAAATAGATTATACTATTGAATCGACTTTAGATCTAGATCTTAGTAATATTCAAATTTCTCTGTCCCTTTAGAAAACCAGAAATAAGTTCCATCTCTTAAGTACTAAATATATACTGAAAATAACAATAAAAGCAAAAATTTTTTTTCGACCCCGCAAAACCCCATTATGCTTCAATATACTTTGTGGTTAAGAGCAAATTAGGATTAACAACAAATGCAGGATGCATGTGGAAGCCAATGATATTGCTCTACGTTCTACTAGGTGACCTAAGAGTTAGTAACACAAAAGTTTACTGTTAATATTTAGTTACATAATAAGTTAAACAACTTTAAAGGATTTATTCTTCTCCCCCAAAAGATAAAAGCTGAAAAAGTACGTTTAATGAAAAAGATTTAAAAGATTTAAAAGTAACACCTTATCTGCTTTAATATCTTCTTGCTCTGACAGCCAGTGATTGGGAGGACAAAAATTTCTCCTCGCGTCTCTGGACTTCAACATTTTCACTAGGTTGGTGATAACCTGAGAGGAAGAACAGGAACACGTCACACGCAGGCTCGGGAACTGCGGCAACACTTCTGGTCAGGAGTGAGAGGCCGCGGCACCGCTTCACCTCCGTGCCCGAGGACGCGGGCTTCCGCGGTGACAGAGCTGGCTAGACCGCCACTGACCGCCAGGTCAGTCTCCAGAAAAGCGCCTCGTTCTGTGATTACAGGAGTTAGTTTTAGGTACAAAGCGGTTAATATCTACCGGCAAAGAGAGGAAAATTATTAACACAAATGTGTGCAAGGGCTGATTTCTTAAAAACTGCAAGGGAGGCAGTAATTAAGTTTTAAAGCACAAATGGGGAAACGTATTAGCCCATTTGAGCTATAATAAAAGACATCTCCAAGTACAGCAATTTCCCTAAGGTAAAACACATTTCTTATTTTTCTGAAAAACACTCTATTCAAGGCTGCTGGCAGCGGGGGAGGGGTGGGGGGTGGGAAGCGGTGTCCTAGACACACCTGTCAACCTTCCAAAAAGAAAGACGATTTAAGTATTTCCCTTACGCAAGCCTCTGGAATTAGGTCTGCGTCCCAGTGCCATTCCACGCAAACTCAGCGTAACGTCCTTCAGAAAGCCTCCCCCCACGCTCTGGCTACCCAACCCCCCGCATTATCATAGCCTAGTCCTTCACTGCTGTTTTCCCGATGAGCATCTGCCCCTCTCTGGCTGTGCGGTAAGCCCCCCATGAACAGAACCCAAGTACCTACCTAGAAACCTAGTAGGTACCTGATGGTGCACAACTGTATAATAAATTCTGTGATGTATGATTAAAGAGATCTTAATGGTACTGTCTATTTTAAAAAGACATGAAGTTATACATTAAATAGAAATGTGTTTTGTAATAAACAAAGATAAACCAACACAAAGTTGTAAAACCAAAGTTTTAAACCTTTACAACCAGGAGTTGATCATACAACTACTATGTAGTTAATGACCATGACGGTATTTTCTGAAAAAGTCAGCCAGGCTTCTGTACACAATGCCTCTAATTCAGTAAAATATAATTTGAATAAAGAACTAGGAAATGTCATTGTGTGTCCAACGAAAGTGGGTAAGAAAGGGTCCTTGGCTGATATCTCAGGCCACTATGACAGCAACACCGGTTGGATGATCTGCCCAGTGACAGAGAAAAAGTAATGCTTGAGCGGTTTGGCCATCCAGACAAAACCACATTAGCAAAAACCTCTCAAGATCTAGAACACAGCTTGTACGCTGGTGGATATATCTTGCCAATTTAGCTGTGATGTGTACCTTGCGGTGTTTTAAAGCCTATTGTAATACTATGGTACCGTCTTTTTTGCATCAGCAGAAGCGAGCAGAGGTAGCAGGCAGTCGCTCAGGGGTCAGGTTACACACATGCAATGTTTTACGACGACTGATTTTAAGTGCAGCTGAGGTAGACTGAGAAAGGCCTGGTCTTTGGTTCTATCTGGTTAACTGCTGGTCATAAACAGAGTAAGGCCATTGACCTACGGCACCAACTCTGGAAAGTCTCTCGCTACTGCTCTTCAGAAGAAAAGACGAGATCCCAATAAGTTCATTCCACGTGCTCTCTGGGTCTGGGACAAATTCAGTCGGGTCCACACAGATCGCACCAACAGATGCTCTTCCAACAGTGGAGAGTGAAGTACAGTCTTGTGGCAGGACGCACATTATGTCTTACCTCTCCTTTTACCTAACCAATTACATCGGTATTTTGAGTAAATTTGGATTTAATAGACATTGTGCTGAAATTTACCCCCAACACACCACAACTGTTGACAAAAGACGTGCTTTCTGACAAACACTTATGTGCGTTTATTTAATTGCACCCATTAACTTATGGCTCTCACACATCACCCCAGACTCTTGACACCATCCCCACTGCACACGCTCAAGTTCACAGCTGCCTAACCCCAAGGAGCAAGCTGTCATCCACCTCCTGGTATTCACCACGATCCAATCTATGCTGATGAGGACATTTCTTTTCTATAGGTTACAAACATTATCAAACTATCTAAGAGGTAATTAATGCCATAATTTACATTCCTCTTTTAAATTACTGTGAAATTAAACATTATAAAGTTTCAATATATGGCATTCCCTTTCATATTTTCATATTCTAAATATGAAAAAGAAGTAACATAAAATGTCCTATCCTAGTATCACCGATCCTCTTTCAAAAATATAAGAGAGAAAGAGAGAGGTGGGAAGGGAGGCGGCGGGGGTCGGGGGAGAAAGGAGGAAAGCAGAAGGTACAAAGTGATGTGGGCCTCAGATACGGCAAGGAAGGGATGTCAACAGACGGCACTGTGGAAAAAGCATATCTTAACAAACTAAAGCTGACAGGAAAGAAAACTTGAAGACGAGCCCTAAATAGGACTGCCAGAGAAAATACAGGACACCTAGACAAAGTTGAATTCCAGATAAACGTCAAATGAATTTTTTAGTATAAATATGACCCAAATATTGCTTTATTCAAAGTATATGTCTCAAATATTGATTTTTAAAAAGTATAAATGTATCCAAAATATTGCACAGGACATACTTGTATCTAAAATGCATTTGTTGTTTATCTGAAATCCAAATTTAACTGGGTGACACATATTTTCATGTGTTAAATCTGGCAATATGAGCCCTGGACCAATTCCCCAAATATTTTAGAAATGTCAGATCCCCTAAGAACATTCTTCTCCTTTAACTATTTTTCTTCTAAGTTTTAGAGAAAAATACAAATTTTAAGTAACCATGAAAATTTTAACTGGATCCATTCTGTGATTTCAGAACACCTTTTTTTTTTTTTAAATGGTAGGTTTCTGCTTTTAAGATTTATTTATTTATTTTTGATTGATTGATTGATTGGTTGCTATGTTGGGTCTTCGTTTCTGTGCTAGGGCTTTCTCTAGTTGCGGCAAGCGGGGGCCACTCTTCATCGCGGTGCGCGGGCCTCTCACTATCGTGGCCTCTCGTTGCGAAGCACAGGCTCCAGACGCGCAGGCTCAGTAGTTGTGGCTCAAGGGCCTAGTTGCTCCGTGGCATGTGGGATCTTCCCAGACCAGGGCTCGAACTCGTGTCCCCTGCATTAGCAGGCAGATTCTCAACCACTGCGCCACCAGGGAAGCCCTCAGAACACCTTTAAACACATTTCCTTTCTCTGCATTCATTTTCAGTATCACAAACTGCTAGAAATATTTAGTACTGAAAAAGCAAAGTTTACATAGGTAACCATTAAAAAACCACGTAAACTGACGAAAGAGTGGCAGAGGTAAGGAAAATTGAAGTAACGATTTCACACTGGATCAATACCGACGCCCAGTGTTGAGATCAAAAGACAGTTTCTCTTTCAGTTAATTTTATCAAATCTCGTCGCACAGATATGCCTACTACAGAAGACAGGACCAGCACCGAGAGCCTGGCAGGATTAACGTCAGTCATGGGGTGCAAGTCTGCAAACTGAGATCAGAGGTTACTAATATCTGCCCAAAGGGAATTCACCGCACAGTCAGGCCTGTGGGTCAACCCAGCTGCATTTCAGAACCTCCTGCTGACAAACACCCCAACGGGCACCACCAACAGCAACTGGAACTTAGTTCACCTGAGGTGAGCCCGTCAGTAATTGTTAACTGATCCCTAGGAGATCGTGAAACACAGTGAGACTTGAGAACCAGTGTGTTAAGAAATATGAAATAAAACAGCAAACAAGCAGACACTGGGATAACTACATGTACCTCACACAATACACAGTTTTGGCAGACTTTAACAGTTATAAATATAGTAGTATTATATTTTACGTGATACGTTTAACTCTTGTCTCCCATGTCATCTTCTTCCGCGCTGGATCTAAACTTTAATACTCAAAAACTAACAAAATTACTGAAGCAAATACTCAGAAATGCACAAAACTGTTATGCGTGTTTGATTATTCGCCACTGAAATAAAAAACAGGTGATACCAGGGAATTCCCTGGTAGTCCAGGGATTGGGACTCTGGGCTTTCACTGCTGAGGGCCAGGGTTCAATCCCTGGTCGGGGAACTAAGATCCCACAAGCCGCGCAGACAAAAGAAAAACAACAAAAAACAGAACAGGTGACACCTACAAGCAGGTTTCCCTTAACCCCAATGTTAAAAGGACCAAGCAGATGACTGATTAGAAACACACAGATGACTCATAAAAATCACACCTGACAACGGTCCAAGTTAAAGATTTTAAATTAACACGCACTATTCCACAAGATTACTGTATGTATGAAACTTCACTGGCTATGATGATCACAAGAAAATCTTGACTAATGAACTTAGGGAAATAATCTTAAGCATTACATATATTACATCATAGAATAAATTTATATATATAAATAATAATATATCTGATGATGACTTAGAGCAACGGATGTTCAACTATGATATTTCTGAATGGAGATCACTGATATTTAGCTTTATTATTGCAACAAAAAAATACATATAGTCCAAATTTTGAAAGGCAACTGTAATAATCTCTTTTTATCTTAAATCTGGTATGTAAATTCGAACATCTTAGGTAATTATTTTAAAACTTCAAAACAAAGCATAGGACACAGCACATAATTTATGGGTACCTAAGTGTGGTAAATGTGTGATGTGATAAACATACAATAAAGAATTTTTTAGATTTTGATTTCATAATGAAGAATATGTAAAAATGAAATACAGGGCTTCACTGGTGGTGCAGTGGTTAAGAATCCATCTGCCAATGCAAAGGACACGGGTTCGAGCCCTGGTCCGGGAAGATCCCATATGCCACGGAGCGACTAAGCCCGCGCGCCACAACTACTGAAGCCCGCACGCCTAGAGCCCGTGCTCCGCAACAAGAGAAGCCACCACAATGAGAAGCCCGCGCACCGCAACGAAGGGTAGCCCCCGCTCGCCACAACTAGAGAAAGCCCGCGCGCAGCAACGAAGACCCAACGCAGCCATAAATAAATAAATAAATAAATGATTTTTTTAAAAAAATGAAATACAAGAAAAACCAGTAAAGTACCAGCTCTTAAGATTATCATCTCATAAAAGGCCAGAATGACGATTTTCCTAGTGTAATCCAAAGTTTAGAATGACTTCAGCAGTTCTTTTTTCCATCCTGCGTACTCTTGGCTTTGTTCTAGCTCAACGTCCTCAGTTCAAAGTCTCTCTTTTTCATCATGTAGTGATACTCAAAGAACAGGGACTCCGTCCACTTCACTTATGACTCCCCAGCACAGGGTGGAGCCAATGTCCTGGGATAAACACCGCGGGTGCTTAAATAATTGACAACAACGACACTCTAGCCTACAGAAGTCATTAAGTGTAAGGATTCCTGCTGTCAACAGTGACTATTTGTTAAAGTTGGTTTATTTTAAAAGTCAAAGTATTCTGCAGCATGTTTATAACACTACAAAATTATTTCTTGAAGTCAAACATAGAGAAGGACACGGGGCAGCTCTGCCACCTCGAAGGGAGCCTGGGTTCGCCTCACTGGCCGACACTGACAGTTAATAGCGGCACGTTTCTGTTACAACGAGGCACTGCTGTGGCTTTCATGGTTAACTTTTTTAAAGAGTCTTTTCGAAACTGAAAAATGCAAACCAACCACCAGGAGAGTGAAACTCCCCTTGTATTGCAGCCCTGTCTGTCTGTGCGGTGCACGCAGGTAAGGCAGGCGCGAGGCCTCCCTCCCGGTCCCTTCTTTCAGGCGGCTCCAGTTCAGTTTGGCAGCTGCACACAAAGGCAAATCAAACAGGAGCTCCCATCGCCTCACAGGGCTAAAGCGATTATAGCTGTAAATTACACCTCAAGAGGAGTTTATAAATTTGATAAATGCATAAACTGTTTTAGCAGTGTCAATGCAGGGCTTGGAAACTGACCTCAATTCTTACAGTGACAAAGAAAGATGACTCCATCCACTTAAAAGTCTATGTTCTGTGACCAGCCCCCAGAGCCTCTCTCAGAAATTAGTCTGAGAGGACCATCAGGAGGCTGAAAAATGAAAATGGTTGGTGGTTGAAGGAGTCAGGTCTCATCATGTGCAACTCTGTCAAAATCAACAGAAGGCAGGAAGTCACTGGCAAAATGCTACTACTTTCTTTGGTTGATTCTACCTTGAATTCTTCAGCTAAAATCTGACACTGAAATAAATATACAGAAAGTGCTAAACGTTTACTTTCATACTTTTCAGAGGGACAATGGAGAGGAGCAGCTGAGTTCACACGCTGCCTCCATCATCTACTAGCTATGTGACCTCATCTGTAAAATGGGGATAATTATAGTATCCTCCTCACAGAATTATTGCTTTACATGAACTAATAAATGTAAAGCCCTTAGAATATTGTCTGAAACATAGCAATCACTGAGGGTTAAATTCTTATTATTTCATATTAAGGATAATTTTTTCTTAAAAGAAAAACTAATAGCAGCTGAATCCTTTCAAAGACTTGCCTTGATTTTGTTTTGTTTTGTTTTGTTTTCTGGGCTCAGCTCAATAGCAGGCAGTACAAAAAAAAAAAAATCTTTTTCAAAGAACAGGAATCTTATTCAGAAACTTGTCTTCAAACAAGTCTGTTCTAAACTCAGAAGATCTTTATAACAACTCAATTTCAAACCTAAAACAATCCTGTTCCAAAAAAGGTGAACTTTTACCCTAATTCTTAAAAAAAAAAACAAAAAAAACCTCAATCCTTAATAAAGTAGTAATGAGTCATTCTGAGGCATAAGAAAAAATTCACTACAAAATTTTCATTTAATGGTTAACCAAAATAAAATAGGACCAGGGAAAAAGCACCTTATACAGCATTATTAAATTCAGACGCTTCTGGGTCCTAAAGATAAGCCTGTCATATGAAAATTATGAAATTCTGTATAGGTGCTATAAAATAATGAAATTATCTGATACTGTACACAAAACCTGATAACATACATAATGAAAAGTTTTACTAACAAAGATCCCAGAGTTTAATTAAATACTTAAAAGAAAAACATACATGCTACCATTAATACCCACATCCAGGAAAAGCTTACATAAGAATTACAAGTTTTAAATGGGCGATATAGCTTATTTTTAACTTAGAAAAGATGCAAAAGTGTCAGTCTTTAAGCAAGGATATATTAAAGGGCTCAACAAGTGACCCTAAAAGTTTACTTAGAAATATAGAGACAGGTAATTGAAATAAATTGTGCAAACATATATTACATCAATCTGCACAAATGATAAATTCAGTGATGCATTAGCACCGTATTCAGTGCAATCAAAACATGATCAGTTACTCTCACTGCTACTAACGCTTGTGCTCATAAGTGAAATGTGTTGTAAAATCGGGCAGAATGGGCTGGACAGAGCCTATCGCGTGCTCGTAGGATGAATAAGCAGTCCTTAATTAGCCCATCAGGTTAAGTGCAAGCATTAATGGGCCTTTCCTAAAGTCTAGCTTGACATCTTTCTCCAAACATGGCCAAGAAGAAAGTTCCATTAGCAATATTAATACAAGCTTAGTTGATCATTTTCATTCAATTAACTTCTTTCAATTAAATAGATAGCTTGACAAAAGCAGTGATAAAAGACCTAAAGGGACAGCTGATGACTCGAACTGAACATTAGCGTGCGAGAGGTCGCCAGTATTAAACGGACTGTAAATCTAGCATTCAATTTGGAAAATGCATTTCTTCTGCTCTCACTCCTTTAATGAGCGATTTTAGCTGACTAGATGTGTTTGCTGCAGAAATTTCATGGGAAGTCAAGCACCCTTTTTCTTTTCTTTTTTTCTACCCCAGTAGTCCTATTCTCAGTGGTGGTGGTTTCCTGCCAACATTCCAGCCACGGTAACTCATAACTTCTCTTTCTGCATGGTTAAAAATGAAGATATTTTAAAATAATTTATATTCAACTTGCAATAAGTTAATGATCTTATTCTACCTTTGTTACTCAATTTCTTAAAAGATTAAATACATAAAATCTGTAAGAGATTTTTTAGTGAAAAATAAAACTGAAAACATTAAAAAAATTTTAACTATACATCACCTTGTCATTGGAAGTACTTGGGGCAATTTATAAAAGATACATGTAAACAATGTAAAAACAAGGCTTTAAAAGGAGGCAAATGTAAAATGAAAATGACTTTTCTTAAAAGTTTTTCAAACTAACAATTATGCCTGAAACAGACCTGTATTTCTATTCTTCTAAAATGAGTCAATTCAAAATAATCTGTACTTTAACCTCAGTCAACAAAAATATTCATATACTCGTTACCTTAAATAACTGAACCCATCGCTTCTGTTCCATCTGTATACACCGCTGCATTTCAGAATTAGTAGTAACTCCGATACTTTGAAATGCTATAATATATTCTTCTCGAACTTCCGGTTTTGTTTCTGGATAAGCCAACTTGATGATCCCTAAGCACGCATCTCGAAGGCATCGAGACAGCATTATCAGCTCTTCTAAAGTAAAAGGCATCATTGATGATTGTCTCTGACCTACAACTGAAACACATAATCCAAGTTTCTATCATATTTGGGGTTTTTTTTTTTCATTTCTTAACACACACTGAAAGACTTAAAAGGCTTAAAACTTTTCTATCACGTATGAAAATGGACAGGCCATGAGGCCAGCAACAAACCAATTCCTCAAAATTCTTACCTTCTATGGGATCACCGAAGAATTCATTATCATGTATGGAAATCAGTGAATGACTAAACAAGGAGCTGAAAAGGTAAAAGAGTGGGATGATTCTACTAGAATCTTCAAAAGACATAGGAGAACCCCTTGATATCACCTGAAGCAATGGTACCATAGACCTAGAATTGGGAAAAAGGAGAAAAAAAACCACAATGATTTAGTTTGGGAACAAATTAAGACATGACATCAGACAAATATAATCAGGGAAAATAACGTTTACATTAGTAATTAAACTACTTCCAGGGGAGGCAAAATCATTCTAATAATATAGGTTAACAAATAACATAAATGAAAGAATAGGACACCAAGCCACCACTCTTTATTAATGCTCCTGCTACTATCTTCAACTGGATAAACTTAGTAATTTGAGAGTGAGCCAGTGGTCCCAAGGTTCACTGGAAGAACAGAGAGTAAGTAACGCCACTCTTAAAGACACACACTTTACTTTTATGTTGAAAACCACCCCCTTCCCCCTCTACAAAGGCAGATGGGTCTGGTCTCATGAAAAATTTATCCAGCCACTTACATTTAGGAACATTCAAAACAGTTAAATGTTGAGCCCAAATTAGAACCTTCAGGCTGTCTCCCCTTTAGATGCTGGGCCTTGTTTCCACCTACCAGCCCCGTTACCGTTACTGTTTACTGCTCCCACTTTTACGAGGAGGCCCGAGACCGCCTGGGGCAGCTCTAAAGTGCGCCGGTCTCTTTCCCCTCCCAAGAGCTGCAAGCTATCACGTCTCCTTCTCCCTCCTGGTTAAACGCGGCTCCCTCTCTCGCTGAGCACTCAGCTCCCAGAGGCTCCCCGTGAGCTCCTCCCCAACGATAAAGCCCCGCCGCCTCTCCAGTGTGTCCGGCGGTCCTGGGTTCGCAGACCTTGTGGGCAAGATCGATCTCTCATCTTCCTCCATCCGCACCTGCACATCGAACATCAATTTCCCCCAAACCACAGTTATCTAGGAGGTGACATGTGACCAGGAGTCAGGACCGCAAATTCCCCAGGGGCCGGCCCACCGCTGCCCCAAGTCACATGGGCGAGCAGAGCAGGAGCTGAGGCCTGGCTGAGGCGCTGTCCTCACTGGGGGCTCTGGTCAGCTCGGATGAGCCACCTGGAGCTCTAGGGTGTCCACGGGGCACAGTTCAGGGAACAGCAGGCCACCACCGGGGCTGGAGCGCAGGGCCCGGCTGTGCAGCCTGGGCTCGGCTCCCGCAGAGGAGCGGCACACTCGGGCCAGCACCCCGCGCGGCCCCAGCGCTCAGCACAGAGCACCACGCCGAGTGAAAGCCATCCGTGCAAAATAAAAGTGCAGCGAGGGCAGACACAAAGGGACAGGCACGCTGTCTTCGCTCCTTGCCAACCTGGGGACGACAGAAAAAGGCTGTGTGCCTGGGGCGCCGCACAGCAGTGGCCAAGTCCCAAGAGGACAGCAGCCCCCTTCTCCCCCAGGTCACCCCCACCAAGCCTAGCCCTGTGCCATCCACACAGGAGAACAAAAGGGTAAGGTCATTTGTTTTGCTGATGCTGGTAAAACTAATAGTTTGTATCTTTTAGTTCCCTTGTCACTAACTGCAGAAGTACAGAAACAATGGATAATATTGACAAACACTATTTAGGGGGACATGGCACAGGTCGAGTTAAGCAACTGCAATGTGGAGAAAGTATTTCCTGAATCTAAGAGGGCGATAAAGCCGCTTTCAGCTGTGACCCGTCAATAATCCTTGGGTCTAAATTCAGCATCGGCGTCAGTTATGCACATATATGCCGGGACGCATAAAACTCTTACACTGCTTCCCTAAAGAAAGATTAGGGCAATTATTCACCATTAGTTTATTTGTTCTCTTTTACCCCCTGTGAGGTAAGCAAAAGGAATTAACCATGTTCATGTGAACGACAGGAGGCGTGACGGGCAGGAAGGGTCAGCTGCGCGCCTGGGGCCTCATCCAGCTGGGACTGAAATGAAACACGTCTCCTGATTCTCTGCTGGCTGCTCTTTCTGCCATCAACACTGACTCAGATGCTCCTCTCAGAACAGGTCAAAGACTTATGTGCAAATAAAAAGTCCGTAATTTACTGTAATGAAAGGAAAGACACTGATTCGTGACTCGGAGAGTTGGCTGGATTAGGAGCACAGACGAGACCTCAGACAAACACTCACCTCTGTACACACCCTCAGAACCGGGGTTTCCACAGGGGGCCGGGCAACTGCCCCCCTCCCCCTTAAGTGAAAGAGCTTCTCGTCGTCTCTAGAAGCTTCTAGTGAATGCATTCTTGCCTTGAAAAGCTTTAAGAGGGCTACTGTAAGTACTACTAACCACTGGAGTCAATGTGAAAAGAAATGGGCAGGATATACTCAAAACAGGCCCTACTGAGCTAAAGACAATAAACGAACCACACCAGCCTCACCACACAGGCCCGTGACAGGGCAAAACACCCTCAGGTTAGGCTCTGGTAAAGAGAGGCCTATCAGAAAACAGAAACCAGCTGCCCATACGCCCCTCCAGCTTCACCTGCAGCCCGGTCACCGAGGAGCCCGTGAGGCCACAGATCCGGGCTTCTAACCCAGGCCCCGAACCCAAGCCTCAGGGCTGGGGCAAAGCAGTCTGCACTCTGACACGCTCCTCTAATGAGCTTTACGCTCGCTGAAGCTCAGGAGTCCCAGCTGTGTAAGTCCCGCCACGAAACCATTGATGTTTTCAAGTTACACTTAAAGCCATTTTCAGGAAAATCAGGCATTTCATCTTAACTTTATTCCAATAATAAACAGGATGAGATACACATTAGGAATGTGTTAATACACTGTAAGTTTCTTAAGGGACTTTATTTTAATAAATTAAATTACAAAGAAATTCATTCTCAAATGAGCTTTTAAGAAATAATGAGTTTTTAAAAATTTGTATAACTTTACTAACTTATAATATTAATAATTTAATATAATCAATACTATCTCATTTTTCTTTCACGCACCATGACTCCATCTCCTCACCAGGAGACAAATGCCATAAACAAACAGGCAACCATCAGGCAGAGCCAGGACAGGACCTCTGTTGCTAAGCTGAGACACTTGGAGATCAATGATCACTTCCGGTTCCAATGATCCCCAATCTTCTTTTGCCCTAAACAAACCTGTCATTCGTGAATGCCAAGGCGGGCATAGTCATAAGTGTTTGAAACACACACACACACAACTAGAAACCTTACATCTTAATGTGAAAATCACAGGATATAAAAGATATTTTCTAGACCTTCGGCTCTCTCTCTCACATCTCTACTGCCGCCGCACACTGCTGGTACGAGATACATGGCTCCACCCTCTGAGTTTCATCAGCTCCACTGCCGTCATTCAAAACTCCCTTCAGTCATGCAAGATGCATTAAAATTACATGAAAAAAACATGAAAGTAACTCAAAGTTACCTACGAGTACCCTGCCCTTCCTCTAGCAGTGAGAAGAGGACTGGACCTGGGCTCCTTTGGCACAGGGCTGGCTGGGACTCACCCGAAGGTGCTGAAACGGGACCATCTCGTCCTCCACACACCACAGTGACAAGCTTGAGACCCAAGAGCGCCACACGTGTACCGTGTCACAGACCAAGGGAGACTGCAGGTGGATGCACAGTGAAATGCTGGACACCC
Organism: Eubalaena glacialis; assembly: GCF_028564815.1. Classification (NCBI taxonomy): domain Eukaryota; kingdom Metazoa; phylum Chordata; class Mammalia; order Artiodactyla; family Balaenidae; genus Eubalaena; species Eubalaena glacialis. Next base: position 128,169,036 of record NC_083723.1, on the reverse strand, counting down.
CAAACTCACCCACCAGTAAGGCTATTTCTTGTCTCAAAAGAATATAAAATTTGTTTGAAAAAGGAAAGGAGGACTTCCCTGCTGGCGCAGTGGTTAAGAATCTGCCTGCCGATGCAGGGGACATGGGTTCGAGCCCTGGTCCGGGAAGATCCCGCATGCCGCGGAGCAACTAAGCCCGTGCGCCACAACTACAGAGCCTGCACTCTAGAGCCCACAAGCCACAACTACTGAAGCCCACGTGCTGCAACTACTGAAGCCCTGCGTGCCTAGAGCCCGTGCTCTGCAACAAGAGAAGCCACCGCAATGAGAAGCCCGCGCACCGCAACGAAGAGTAGCCCCCGCTCGCCACAACTAGAGAAAGCCCGCACACAGCAACAAAGACCCAATGCAGCCAAAAATAAATAAATAATATAATATAAATATATATATATATAAAAAACGGAAACCCTCTTCTTTCCAAAGGCTTGCTCTAAAACGAAGAAGTGCTTTCCTTCCCCGGACAGGCTGGCCCGCGGCTGCAGGCAATACGGTGCTGGCTGTGATCTCCACAGCGTGCGAGTACACTTTAGAAGCTGAGTCTCCAGTGAACTGAGTTACACACTTCTTTTCACACTACAGCACAGAAGGATTGGCTCAGACCCCAGACAGAGGAGAAATTCATCATGGTAATAGCCTCCGTCCATTTACCATGAAGGATTTTTGAATATTAAATTCTCTACATATTATGCATTCAATAAATATGTACATTAAAGATTCTAGCTTTCAAGTTACATGATTCACATAAAAAATCAAATTATTTCAACAAAAAGGTTTAGAAACCAATTTCTACAATACTTTATATGTTTTAATGTTTGTAATGGTGGTAAATTTGCTTCAAATCTATATTTTCACTATCAAAAGCAGAGAAAAGACATACGAAGCAAAGAAATTTCAAGTTTCTGATTTTCAAAACATGACTAGTTTTTTTTTTTGGCTGTGCCACACGGCACGCGGGATCTTAGTTCCCAACCAGGGATTGAACCCATACCACCTGCAGAGGAGTCTTAACCACTGGGCCATCAGGGAAGTCCTGACTAGGATTTTTAAAACAAATTTACCCTCAGAGAGAGCCATACTCTTAATAATATACACAGATAAACAACTGTAAAGTTAGGCATTAATTTTTTCACTTTGTGAAATTGAGACCATCTAGAATTTTTCTTCTAATATGAAATAAGCTAAGTATAAGTAGTACTTAAAAGTACCTTCTTACAGTGCTTTTTATTAGATCGCCACTTTCCATGTCCTTAAGCTCAATTTCTAAGTCTGTATAACACATACCCTGTGATCATCCGTGTTGTCATAGAAGATATGAGAAACCAAAGGTGTCTCAGAAACCTGGCATTGAAGGCTAAACTGTAGAGAAGCCTAAAAAGGAACAGGGGAAATAAGAAAGAGTTAGCAAATATTCATTCAATATACTTCTTCAAAAAGAAAAAAGCTATACACTGAAAATAATGTACAATTTAGAAAATGTCTGTATTAACACCACAAATCACTTCCTTCCTACAGCAGGCTGCTTAAGGAGTACAAATGAGAACTAGCCCGTGCACCTCAGCTGTGAGAGCCACTGCCTACTGTTACGGAGCTAAGCTGGCCCTGAGCTGTGCCTATGAGACCAACCCCAAAGAGAACCGGACGGGCCGTTTTAAAGCACAAGTTGAGTTTGCTGCCCCTCTGAGTACGTATCATAACATATCACTACATCACAATATTATGTATTATTAATATTATTACTACCAATACACATTAAAATTTTAAAAATATTTTAATAATCTTTATATTTAATAATTTAAAAAATATTTTAATATTTAACTGATTTTAACATCCCCCCTTTAAAACAAACACATAAAAATTTGTTTTTTAATGTTAACTAACATCTCAAAACTAATTTAAATCTAAAAATATATTTTAAAGGCTTTAAAAACCCCTCCTGTATAATATCAATTTGATTAAAAAGGCTAAGGAACTTTGTGGGTAACCAAGTTTAACTTTAAATTAGCTTTACTTAGTATACTGCATTTTTGTAATAGGATATAATTTTTAGTCACAAAGTTATAATCAGGAGAAAAAACCTGCATAAAACATTTTTACGCTCTTTTTAAAAGACGGTACTATCTAGTATAATTTTAGAAGGGTAGGAGTCAAAAATCAAATTTCAAACTTATGAGACTAAATCACAGTAAAAAAGGTTTAGGATGGTAGGAAAATGCGGTTTTAAGAAAGGGATGTGATCTTACTTTAGAACCATCTCAGAAGAACAAGAAGGTAGAAGATCAAAGACAAAGCTGGGTAGCAAGCAGAACTGAAGAGCACGAAAGCTTTCCCTGTGGTATTAGAGAATATGCACAAGGAATGATCCTGGAATGAAAACTTGAAGATGAAAGTATTCTGAGGACGGAATTCCGTATTTTTAATACCCATATATCATCTAGTCCCATCTACTTTTTATGGGATGCTGAAATTAACACTGAATCACTGGATTTTCAGGGGAAAGACCTTTGAGACGGTGTCTGACCCCCAAAGTTGTCAAGTCAGCTTATGACAGAGCAAGTAGCAGCCCCCAGGCTCCTGAGGAACTAGAAGAGAGCTCCTCTATCTCCTCAACAGTGCGACCACCAGCCCTGGGGTCTCCTGAGACCACCCCCAGGTCCTTTCCTGAGAAATGGCCATTAACAGTAACTGGACGATCTGACTGAATAAAAGCACTATGCAGTGTGTATCCACAATTCTCTATGGAGTTAATTACCACAGTTACTGTAAACTGTACTGAGTATAACACAAAATATTTTAATAGATTAAATTTTGCAAAAATTGTATTAAGTTAAATGCCCATAGTGGAAGAGAAAGGAATAGGGTTTAGATAAATAAGTCACTCTTCAATATAAAAGTCTCAAATTTAATTGCTTATTTTCCTGCATTCAATCAAAAACACCAGATACATTCTTCAGCATTAGCAATGTCTGAGTCTACAACAGGGATTATGGAGTACTGGTTTTTCAAAATCCAATCCAATTTTAGTGTGGTGCATTTTGAGATGTTCAAATGGCATTAAAAGCATAATCATTTAAAAAATAGCGGAAGCATAAAAGAATATGTGACATTTACCTAGAATCATGACTCTTAGGCTAGAAAGAATCTATTAGATCATTTAGCCCAACCACTCTTCAAGCGTCACGTAGACCAAAAGCAACCTGTTTTTATCAGAAAATGAGGGGACTGTGCTACATCAATTCTAAGGTCTTTTCCAGCTTAAAAATATGATGATTCTACAAAAGTGAGTTATGTTTGTCACAAGTACATACTTAATAAGTGGTAACAACACCATACTAATTCATTAGGTTGAGAAATTAAAACAAAAATTATTGGACTAACAAAAAATGGTAAAAACACAATAAATCATAGGAGATCAATTAAATAAACCATGGAAAACAGAATAAAAACAAAGCTATAAAAAACATGAACTTTCAACATGAAGGAATTCTAGAAGGTAATATCTGCTTGCCTTCTTTCTCTTTAACCAAGAAATTAAGGTCTTTTAAAAGCGTGTACCATCTAGTATAATTTTACTGACACGATTTCTTAAATTCGTGTTAAATATAAATACTAACACTTGGCACCTCAAAGGTCTGAGGAACAACGTACTGTAAGTAGGTGTTTCTTTTGCTCTTTTTTCTTAACAACAACAACACAAGGGAAAAGATCTTTAGCAACATTTCATCCCATCTTCCCAAAGATAATCAGTTAATACCTCGGAATACATATACATATTTCTGAAACATCATTTTAATGGCTACACATTTCAAAAGTTATATTTCAAGTTAATTTTTTTCAAGTTAATTTTGAAACAACTACAGTTCCTAAATTAATCACTCAATAGGCAATAATAAAACAAATTATTAAACCTTTTTTATAAATTAATAAAGGTTATTTGGGACTTTACTGCTAAAAGGTAAGGAAGTGAAGTATTCTTTACATATACTGGGATATATTAAAAATTACCCATTAAGCTTTATTTAGCTGAGACAACCCTATGAGTTAATCAGTAAAGGACTATTCAAGTTATTAAAGAGAACACAATGGAAGACTCCCGCTCACACACAGGTAGTAAAGGTCATGACAGCAAGGCATTCTCAGAGACTTCCTCTGTATGTAAAGGTGTCACAGGTAAGAGAAATATGACAAGTCACCCACCCAAAGACCATTCTGCTCTTGCCGCACACAAGTGCAAATGTGATACTTTGTGTTTTCCTGCTGAAAGTATCACTTTTTTGGCAAAAGCAATATTAAAATACACATATAAATTTCACCTGTGAATAATGTAAGACTAAAAATAAGCTCCAAATTGCCTTACTGATAATAAAAATTTTAAGACGTATTTCAGCTTGAAGCAACCTAAAACATATTTTCTTCACGAACTAGGAACTAAGAGCGGAAGATAAGCTTCAGACATACAGCTGTGTTAATTAAACTAACATCCCAGTGCTGAAACCATGACCAGGGTAAACAGACAGTTCCCTTTCCCGTGATAATTAATTTTCTTTAATTTTAAGATGAACCGATTCAAAAAATGTGCCTTCCCTCATATTAGTTTAAATTAAAATGGGAGAAAGCAAGCAGCATTCATTACCTTAGATGCCTTCCTTGATATTCCCTTCCCTTTTATTTCTTTCAAGAAAACTTTTAAACAGCCTTTGTGCATGCTTTCTCCAAGTTCACTTGTATTTCCTGTGAATTGTCATCCTCAAATGTTTAGAAAATTCTTAGAAGTTTCAAAACTCACTACAAATTATATTCCTAAATTTGACTAAAGGAGGCCTACTTTATTAATTTGATGCCTCTAACAATAACTATTGCCAATTCATTTATAATCTATATATGATTTCAAGATAGGCAATAATAAAATCATTGTGTTGAAACGTCAAAAAGCTCACAAATTTTATCTGACCTTCGTAAGAATGCAAATTATAACAATAACCAATAGCTGCTTAAATCTATTGTTTATACCAAAAATATCACTGATAATAAAAGCAAGCATGAAATCATAGGCAAAAATAATAATAATTGTTTCTCTCTGTAGGTACATTCTCAGTATTTTTTCTAAAATACTATAAAAATTTGTTTACAAAAACATGAACAGTATATAGTACTCCTGGAATACCCATGTAACACAAATTTGCATTTTTCTTCGCTGAAGTCATTTGCACAATCATTCTATCTCAAATTATTAAAGATATGAACTTACAAATCAAGAGGAAAGGGGGTACCCATTATCACATTTACTTAATAGTGCTTAGAAAACAGATGAGGAAACGGCTATACGCTCCCAGGGCACACAACTGTCCAAATCACAATGATTAATAACACAAGACACAATTAAGCTGGCTCATTCTATTAATTTTTGGTAGAAAAATCAAGCACCTGATACAATAAAACTGATTCTGATGGCTTATAATATGAGGTATGAACAAGAGAACTAGAGGAAAACTGTAACACCAACCTTTCTGATCCTTAAAACACTACCTTTAAAATTCCATTTCAAAGTCTCTAGATGTTAATGAAACAGAAGAGCCAAGCCCCAAAGAATATGCTCATCCACCCACCTTAAGTATAAACCCAAACTCCTGAAAATCAACTTTTAAGGGAGTACCTACCATTAAATGAAAATTTCACTAGAAGCTGTAATTACAGGTGAAATCTCAGGATATAAACTCAGGAGGGCTTCTGAAAGATGATATCCTTTGCATGACTCTAAGAGACAATTCAGCCAAGAAAAGACAAGAAGGAGGGCAGAGGCGTTTTGGACAGACACCAGCACAGGCAAAAGGAGAGAGGCATGAAATACCTTGGAGGCATAAAAAATAGCAAGAAAATGAAAGTAATGAAGCGTGGCTGGGGCAAAAAGCCCTAACTGTATGGCTAGAAACAGAGTTAGAGGGGTAACCAAACACTGGGTTAGGAGAGGGCACTGCACAGCACTAGGCAAAGAGATGCGAGTGCTGTCCTGAGCCGAAGGGATTCACTGCTAGACGTTCAGGCAAGAGAATGAAATAATGTGGGTTATATTCCTGACAGTTCAGTCTGGCAACACAACACAAAGTACGCAGCACTCACACACCATGGTGACAATGCAGACAGGGAACTACGGAGAGAGCCCAAACTCTCAGGCAACGCTGTCCACCAGAACTTTCTGTGATGGTGGAACTGGTCCACACTGTGCTATCCAATGTGGCAGCCACGGGCCACACGTGACAACTGAGCACTTGAAATGTGGCTGGTGTGACTGAGGAACTGGGTTTGTACTTTTATGTAATCTTAATTAATTCAAAGTGAAGTGGCCACATTTCACTAGTGGCGGCCCTACAGGACACTGCAGCCCCAGCGTGACCCCCAGGTTTAGGGGAAAGATGCTGAGTTCAATCTCAGGCAGCAGGAAAGGAGCGTGAGGACGGCCCCTGCTAATAAGGGGCTGAATGGGAGTCTGGAGCTCCGGAAAGCAGGTGAAGCCGCCTGTGTGGACAACATCACCCAGAGAACCCACTGAGCAGAAAGGAACTAAGGAACTGAACAGGAAGAGAAGTCTAAGGTTTAGGAAACACTGTAACAGAGACAAAGAAGAACCCACAGAAAGCACTGAGAAGGAGAAGCCTGAGACGAAAGGGAAATTCACGAGAATCCAGTGTCTTAAGCAAAACGGCTTCAAGAAGAGGGACGAGGAGGAGGAGGGGCAGACACGGCTCAGGGTCACTGGCGAGCAGCAGGCGGCCCCCAGGGAGACTGGGCGGCAGCGAGCAGCGAGCGAGGCCCTCGTCCAGCGTGGACAACACTTCCCAACAGTACGGATCCGCCCAGCACAACACCAGACCCTTGCCCGCTAAGCCTGATTCTGAGTCAGCCAGGGGTAAAGCTGAGCGCCTGCCGACAGGCTGTCCTCAAGTGTCTACTTAAATATCCCACTTTCCAGGCTTAGTTCTCTACATACTGGGATAGTGCCTGACTTTTTCTCCCCTCCCACAATACAACCAGTTAATATTTATTCATAATTAAAATGAGTGAATATGAATTTTAAATCCAAAAATTTATTCAGATTTCCAAGTTCAATGGTAAGATTTACAAATTGTCTTATTTCATAAAAGGAGATGGCAGTACATTACTTAATGTTTAAAAATTAAACTAATTCCCATAATCCAAAGCTCAAACCATATTAAAAAGTACATGGTTCAAGTCCACCCTCTCCTCCTCCCTCAACCTCCCCAGCAGAACCAGACGTGTGAAGTAATCGCTTCTATGAATTTCTCGTGAACACTTCCGAGTTTCTTTACGCAAATACAAACACACATTCTTACTTTTTCCACCTTTCAGACACAAAAGATAATTATTCATTGCTCTATATCTTCCTTTTTTTTACTTAAACGTATATCTTAGAAATCTTTCCATTATCAATGTAGGAAGGGCCTCCACATTCCTTTATACATCCTGACAATCAATGTTAAACAGAAATTAAAACCTCAAATCCCAACCCTGAAAATAAGAGGGACTAATATGAGCCTGGGAAGAGTTGAGAGTGAGTTATCAGCCTAGAAATTTAATAATCATCTTTTAAAATACCTTAAAAAAAGTTGCAAGTAGTTAAAATCTACAACAGTTAAAATAAGCCTATTTGCTCTTTTATGAGCTATGAAAAACATTCTAAATACTCAAAACCTAATATATTTAGGCCATAAATAAAATTCCTGGAGTACTTTCTTAGAGGAAATAGGTGCTGTACTCATAAAATCAAGGCTACATATAAAGCTCCTTTACCATTAAACACCTTTTGGAAGCGGTTCACCGGTAAACCCCAGACCAGGGCAGCGATGCATCAAACCCAGTCATTACTACCCAAAGCAATGGACTTTGTGCTCCAATAAAAGCAAGGGGCCTAGTTCAGCTGCAAGAGCCTCAGATCTCACATCCTGCTCTGACGCAATTAGCCCATAGAGAGCTCATCACCTAATCCCGGGCTCGCAGTTTCCCTGGCATCTTGCTGCGTCCGACGGTAATAAACACCAATGAGCTAGGACAGCACCTAATTAGTTGGCTGCATTAGTGTTTACAAGGCAGCTGCAGGCGATGAGTTCCCTGCATACAGCTCGTTTCAAAGAACGCTTTCCTAGCAAAAGAAACAGCTCTTTTCATGTTACGGGATAGCATTATACAAACAGAGGGGACTCTGCCTGGTCACACAGGACTCAGGCACCCACGCGCCTCACAGAGGGTGGCCCCTCAGTTCCTAGTGGAACCACTACATTCGGTCTCACTGCGCTCCTCTGAGCACTGTTCTGTTAAATTCTAGGAAACCGCTATCACTCAAAATAGAGGGACAGAATATCAATAGTTTAAGGTCACTGTCACATTCATCTGCCACATTTAAATTCCTAGGTTTCTTGTCCCTCTCAAAAGTTCATTTCAAAGTTTTGAAGGACAAAAATTTTTCAGGTACCAAAGTAAACTGTCAAGGGCACTCTGACAAAAAGAGTGCTATGAAAAGGCCTAGAGAGACAAGTAATATGTTGGTTCTGTCATCCAGGCATGAGTCAGACTTTTTACAGGGGTGGCCAGGACTAAGCTCCCCTCACCCCAGACAGCACACAAGAGGAGCTTCTTGGATTGGTTAACATGTCAAAGGCCAGGGAAAGGACTTAACAGTATTAGCTGGTTTAGAAAAGAAAAACAAACAAACTTTCATTTTCCATGACGCTGGCTGGAGGGAGCGGATGGCCAGCAGAGGGAGGAGAGCCCCCCCGGGGACCGAGGCACCCACGCCCAGGAGACTTGCCTGGCCTTGGGCACCATGACGCGGTGCTGCACCATGAGGGTATGGCAGATGGCCGCCATCAGCGTGAAGGCCTCCTCGCTGGCTGAGTCCCTCCAGACCAGGTTTAACAGGGTGTTGGTCTGCTGTTTCGTATCCAACTTTTTCAGACATTCCTCGGTTATGTACGGTACTGACAGTCTACCATCCTCCTAAAACACACCAGATGGGTTAGTCTGAGTTAACCATGTTCTATTAGAACTCAGCTCAACACTACAAAGATAACGTAAAATCTTATTTTCCTTCAACTGAAAATATAAGAAAGGCGTTACCTAAAAATTAGCCACATCACGACGAACGTATCAATATCTCTACCAAGTCACCCGTTAAAGTAAGTTGAAATCCTCTGGAGATCCAAAGTCATTATCTATGATAGGTACCAATTTTGCCCAGCATAACAACACAGGAACTGTGAACACTCAGTTTTTGCTTACTAATGTGACAATATTTTTAGTCCTTACATTTTAAGAAAAATTTATTTCATATTTTCCAGATTGCATTATACTAAGCATACATGTGTGAAAATGTATTACCATCTGATAAAATTTTCATTTTAAATTATTGGAGATACCACAGTTTAAGCAAAATAGTCAGAATATTAAAGAACTTAAAAAACATCAAATGAAATACATAAACCTGTTATTTTACAGCTTAACTTCTCTAGAATATCTGATTCACTGACTAAAAGCTGAGCTAATACTCGATGCAGTTTACCTATTTGGGATATTAACCAAAGATATATACTTATTTCATATATGTACATATATATGAGTATATAAAAACGACTATATATACAACACTGGGTATTACTGACTGTACTGTTTGGAAACCTGGATGAATATAATTTATGTAACTTATAACAGTCTACCACCAAATAAAACATTGTATTAGAGATGTATCTAATATCTCTATATATATATATCTCTTCACTTAAGATACAAATCGCATTTTGTACAGGCACACCTCGGAGATACTGCAGGTTTGGTTCCAGACCACAATAAAGCAAACATCGAAATAAAGTGATTCACATGAATTTCTTGGTTTCCCAGTGCATATGAAAGTTATGTTTACACTCTATCATAGCCTATTAAATAAATAATGCAATAGCATTATGTCTTTAAAAAAAACAATGTACACACCTTAATTTAAAAATGCCTTATTGCTAAAAAATGCTAACCATCACCTGACAACAAAGAACTGCCAGAAACCTTCAATGTGTAAAAAATGGAACATCTGAGAAGTGCAATAAAATGAGGTATGCCTATACAAATAAAATTTAAATTTCACAGATTCTCTAGAAGGTTAAGTATTAACAAACTGTCTTCTAAAAACAGAAGTTTTATCTACATTTCATCTACAGGATCCCACTTCTTTTTTTGACCGTACAATAAAATTCACACTTTTTGGTGTGCAGTTCTGAGTTCTGACAGATGCAAGAGTTCCAGCACCCACCAAAACTCTGTTTTGTCTCTTTGTAATCAACCCTGCCCTGGTCTAAACCCTGGCAACCACTCATCTGTTTCCCCCTGTCCTCCTGTTATGGCTTTTTCATCTCTGCTAAGGGAGCCTCTGTGCCCTTTCACTCGACACCCCCCCCCCCAACTCCCACCCCACACAGCACAAGTCACTCTCAAGTGTATTGCTCCTGGGACTAGACTCGGCATTAACCAAAGAGAAATTTCCTAACCAAAAAAAATATATATCTAAAACCTAGTACAGCCACACCTCAAGCCATTTCCATTGTGTAATTAAGAGAAAAAGACGTCAATGGCAGACAAATTGTGTGCATAAGTGACATAAAGCTTTTTATTCCTTGAAAATGCACAGTAAACAACACTCGGTGAGAAGTGGGAGGTAATATGTGACACTGTTCGTAAAATGAATTTAAAAACCAATCATAGTATTTATCATCCATAAAATTTGCGAAAATTGACCAAAGACGTTGTGTGCTGTTCACAAGACAGGGTAAGAAGAAACTTAACCTCATGTTTTCTTTTAGGGGCTGAGGGGAAGGAGGAAAGGGACTGACTGCTAATGGATTTGGGGTTTCTTTGTGGAGTGATGAAGATGCTCTAAAATTAGACAGTGGCGACGGCTGCACAGTTATGTTACTACACGGAAAAGTCACTGAATTGTGTATTACTCTAAAAGGGTGAATTTTGGGACTTCCCTGGCAGCCTAGTGGTTAGGACTCTGCGCTTCCACTGCAGGGGGCACGGGTTCAATTCCTGGTTGGGGAACTAAGATGCTGCACGCCGTGCAGCCAAAAAAAAAAACCAATTTTTAAAAAATAGATAAAAATAAAAATGTATTTAAAAAATAAAAATAAAAGGGTGAATTTTATGGTGAAGTGTATCTCAATAAAGTTATTTTTAAAAAATTCTTTAAAAAAAGAAAAAGAAGAATAGTGCCTGACACACAGTAAGTGCGCTTCCTGAGAACTAGCAGCTTTTAACCCAGTCATTTCACTCCTAGGAACTATTTCCTGAGTAATGATTAAACTAATATACAGGATGACCCTATTTTACATGAAAAAACCAAACACAAAACTATGTATCTCCACATAACCTTGTACAGACGTAAGGAAAAGGTATGGAAGAACTCGTGTCCAATCACGAGGACGGCTCTCTCTGGGGAAGGGCACGATGGCAGTGCAGGTGAGGGGCCCTTATCTATACAGCTGAAGGCTTTACAATAAGAATGTCTTGATGTATTACTTATATAATTAGAAATAAGGATGGACACAAGCTTTTGACTTCCGACGTCAGATGAAGCTGTGCTCGGACGCATAGGACCCGGGAGCTTACTGGAGCACTTGTCTGCGTGTCTGTCTCTCCACTCTCATCTTCAGAGTCACTGGCTGAATCCTGACAGCTTGTGTTGGCAGGTGAAACCGGCAACTGAGAAAGGAGGGTCTGGAGGACTCTCAAATACACTAGCAGTCCTTCCTCAGAGAGGGTCCCTTTGTAAAACAATGAGTTACAACCGTTAATTAAAAGGGATCAAAAAGAAACTGGAAAACTCAGGTTAACATTTTTCCTGTACTCAGGGAGGCATTTCTGACCAGGACTTATTATTAAAACTTTAACAATTCATATATAGATGTGTGCATTAAAATATACTAGAGGAAGATACCAAAATTTTACAATAGGCACATTAGCAGTTTAGCATAAATGGGGAAAACATCCCCACACTCCCAGGAGTTCTCCCATTCAACTCTAAAATTCTTCTTAATCTGTGAGGCCTTATAATATGTATTTAAAGCAGACTTTTTCATTGTGCCTGGAAACCTTCCCCAGGGACACTGCCCAGGCCACAGTCCTTCAGCAAATACGCCCTTCCAGAAATCCCGACCCCAGAGCCCACCTCGACAACGGGACACCCGCCACCACACCCCATGCTCTTATGCGCTAATACCACCTCTATGTGAGTTCGGGTAAGACACATCTTGTATTTCATACCCAAATAATTTTCACCAACAGTTAAAACAAAGTAGAAGAGCCACGGCGCTCCACCACTGGTCTTGGAGTGTGGACCCTCTATGGACAACAGTGCATTCAGGAAGGGCTCATAGGGGAAGACGGTCTGCACGTCGGCCAAGGCGGGAATGACAAAGTGGAAGACCTGCTCCGTGAAGGGGGCTGCCAGGACCTCCTTCGTGAAGGCTGTAAAAACTTGTTGCCTTAAAAAGAAAAATGGAAGCTTTTAATAAAACCAAAACACACTGCTCACAAAATCATTGATTCAAATCACTGGTCACAAAATATCTTCCTAATCAATGTTAAGCTTTCAATATCAACTAGATTACCCTGAACTTAATGTTGTGTCTTTCCTATAAAAAAAACTCTGCCGTGTTTTTGCTAACTTTTGATAGCTACTAGAAAGGAAGAAAATAACCAGGTCATCAGAATTATAAATTTATGTTAGGGTGCAGGACAGATAGAAAAAGTACATTTTTCTTTAAACTGAGTCACACTAATAAAGCAAAAATTTGACTTTCAAGTCTATATTTAACATAGCATCCTATGTCAAAGTTATTGTTGGATACATACAATCCTGTGAAATTACAAAATCAATAAATTAATTCCATTCTCACCTTGCACCTTCTGGACAGGAGTTGTAAGTAAAGTGCAATGGTTTTAAAACATTCTCTAGCAAAATTTTTGCTATAGGAACTCGAGATAAATCAGAATATTCAATACTTGATGGAAGCTTGCTGTTAATTAACAAATAGAGAGATCTATAATACCCTAAAAGAAAAGAAAAACGTATTTATAATTTGTATCAATTCATACCTTTTCTTATAAGGAGGGGAAAAAAAAACTTGTCAATTTTTAAATGCTTTTTATAAATCTCCACAGGTACAGCTTCAAGCTAATTTTTCTTCAAGTTTCTATTAAGAAAACCTTTAGGCACCCATGTAGCTTGAAGTGATGCATAAAGTCCACGTACCCACTACCCAGCACCAACAATTATCAACTATAGCCAGTCATCTATGCCTCCACTCATTTGGAAGCAGATCCAAGACATAATTATCTCAGTATATCATCAAAGGACTTTATTTTTCTTAAAACTACCATCATCACAGCTAAAATAAATTAGTAATAATTCCTCAATATCACAAATACCTATCAGTGTTCAAGTCTCCAGCTGACTCATGTTATAAATTTTATTTAACTAGCTTGCTTGCATCAGGATCCAAGTAAATCCCATACATTGTGAGTTTTTAAATCTGTCTCTCAAGCATCCTTCAAGTAATTAAGTCCTTTTGTGGTTTTGTAAACAACATCATGTTGAATCCAGGACTTTAACCCCTGGGTAGACTTCCATCCACTGCAGCTGTTCTACTTGCTGATACTCCTGACCATCATCATACTGCTGATGGGGTGCAGTCAGGTGAGCATCTCTGCTTCCCGATGGGACAAGAGGGCCCAGTCTCACCTTCTCATCTCCCAGTCGGGACCAGGGACTCTTCAATCCCTTCTAAAGGAAAGGATCCCTCTGGAGACCACAATGTGGGCACCGAGGGATTCACATGTTTTAAAGACGACCTCTATGAAGCAGAAACACCTGGCATGGCCTTTCTAAGCTGCTGATGGGCTTTCTAGGGGTATGGTGAACATAACTCTGCCGCCACTAACAACTCAGGTCATGCAGTCCTATAGAAGCGTGCGCCCCTTTCTTGCACGGCAGTAAGAGCATCTTCAGGCATAGTCTGCAGGCATCTCGTTACTGTAAGCTCACACTAACACGCACTCCACCTGCTTGGTTTGCTCTCTCCAGCTCTGCACCCGATGTTCGGTCGCTGAACAGTGAGTCTCCGCACGGGATCACCAGACCTGCTCTGCAACTACCCCAACTCTAACCTCACACACACTGACTACCAGTGACGCGCAACAAGAAAGCCTGAAAGCTCTTTTGCTATAAAACTGAAAAGACATAAATACATCAAAAAAAATTTTTAAACACATCAAGAAAAATTTTTAAAGTATCGTAGTATTAATATATTAACACAAATATGTGCAGATTGACAGCATGAACAGAGCATTAAGTAGTTTAGTTGCTGCAATTGTTAAAAAGCTTCATGTTAAGTCAACTTACAGTGTACAATAACAACATGAACTAGTAAATGAACACGACGCTAAAACATTACAGACTAGTAATGTCAGGAAGTAATTTATCAAAAAAGATGAAACATGGCTATACCACAGACACTGGAAGCAGCACCTGCTGTGTAAGATTTTGAAGCATCTCCTAGTTCAAGACACATTTTAAAATAATGCACATTTCTTAGTTATCATCTTTACACTTTTGAAAGCAAGAAGAGTAAAAATTCTCATTGAATGCTTAGTCTTAAGTCAATATATATAATAATACATCAATTAATACAGTGGACCATTTACAATTGCCATTAATTTGCTTTTTAAAAGATCAAATTCCACAAATTTCAATTTACTTTTAATTAACTCAGTAGTTTCCCTAATTTTTCAACGAACTAAGTAGGATTTCTTTTTTTTTTAAACCTAAGCCAAACAGTAAGGTTGGATGTATAAGAATTTAATTTCTACAGTTTTAATCCTGAGAATTAAATTAGCTAGATTTAATCCATCAACAGATTAGTCCATTTCAAAAAAACAAAAGCAAAACTATTTATGTTTTTATCAGTAACTGTTGCTTTCCAGAACACCCTATAGCTCCTTTTACGACTCATAACATACCCATTCTAACGTTAACGCTCCTAAGTCCAGGAGCCCTGAAGCAGCTGATTTTTGGAGTCAGATTTTTGTTGCTGTTGTCCTTGCTGGCCACGCCACGCGGCTTGCGGGATCAGTTCCCCAACCAGGGACTGAACCAGGGCCCACGGCAGTGAAAGCACCAAGTCCTAACCACTAGGCCACCAGGGAATTCCCTGGGAATCAAATTTTTTACTTTATGTTACTTAATTATCATAGAAGTTTTAAAAATCATATGCACTTCATAGTCTTTCTGCCGGCAACACTAACACGTTCTCAGAGGAACTGCAGATCTAGGTTATTATACCTGACAGAATGCAGTCACTTTAAGACGTGTGTCACCGAGTTAATAAGAAAATTCAAATAAACTGAGCACCTTCGTCTCCTCTACTGAACTACTGTGATTCCTGGGACAGGCTCTTCCCTGGTCGGTGTGGCACTGTGTTTGCGGCGTGACTGTGCCCACCACCCGGCCGCGGCACTCGGCCAGGGCAGCCAGGCCTGCACTGCGGGCCCAGACCACCTGGAACAACTTCCGAAAGCAGACACTAACTTACTTCATTTTCAAGCAACAGGAAAAGTGAGGTAAAGATAGCAGACACATTTCCAAATTTTGAGGGTGGGTAGAGACGAGGACAGATGTTAGAATCTGTGATTCACACAACGCTTCCCGCCCCGAAAGGTGCCCTGGCTGGTGCTGACTGCTCACGACCACGCCACCCCCAGTTCTTACACCGCCGACTTACCATTCTGAATCATGTAGTGCAAAATTTGTTCAATCACAGACACCACATAGCTAGCATCTTGTAAAACAGGCAAATAGGTGTTCTCAGAGGAAAACACCTCAAGCATTCTCATTGGAAGTGCAACATTCAAACTGTCATCATTACAGTTCTGCAGTAACCTGTAAAAACGAAAAAAAAAAAAGTATTCACACACTTACTAGATGGCAAGTGTCACCGAAAGTTTCTTCAAATTCTTCTCTTCGCTACGGTAAGTGTTCGAGCCATTCTGTTCTAGCACTACAATATCCCTGAAAACAGACGTGACTCCAAGACAGACAGGAAATAACCAAGCATCGTGTCACTGACACTTTTTTTGAGTCCTTATTATGTGCCAAATAGAATGATGGCGCCCGGTTTAGAGAGGAAAAATGCACCATCAGAGAGGGAGGAACAGACAAGGAAAATCAAAGATCACCAATGCCGTGTGGGAAGGGAATGATCCACTGACCTAAGCTACATCTAATCCAACTCAGATAAGGATCTTTCCACAAGTGCCTGCAAGACTTTCCATGCCCACAATATCTCCCAAGAAGAACACTTAGTATATTTCTGATCCTAAGTCATCTAGCATTTTGACTAAAGACTCCTTTCTTACTATGAGAATTATAGGCAGAAAGGAAGGCTTAGCTGTCACAAAACTAAGTCTTACTTAAAAACAGAGAATGTCTGTTTTTTTTTTTTACATCTTTATTGGAGTATAATTGCTTTACAATGGTGTGTTAGTTTCTGCTGTACAACAAAGTGAATAGCTATATGTATACATATATCCCCTCCCTCTTTTCTTAGAATCAGCTTGATAGAGACACAATTTACACATGATAATCTGCACTCATTTAAAGTATGCAATGCAATGAGCTCCGACATTACCCCACAATGAGGACACATCCACCCACCGCTTCCTCTCGGCCCTCTCTAGTAACTTCCTCCCTCCAACTCCTCCACCCCCAACCAATTTCTTCTGTCACATAGACTAGTCTGCATTTTCTACTATTCTATACACGAGGAACCATACGGTATGTACACACTGTCTAGATGCTTCACTCAGCATCTTTCTGAGATTCATCCAACATGTTAAAAACATGGTCCTTTTACTGCTAGTAGCATTCCACAGCATGGGAAGACCACGTTTTGGTTATGTATTCATATGCTGATGGACACGAGGCGTTTCCAGACTTTTCTTGTGATAAATAAAGCTGTATGAACGTTCAAGGATAGCCTGTGTGGACCTGTCTTACTTCTCTTGGGTAAATTCCTAGGTGAGGAACCACTGGGTCACATGTAGCCAGACAGTATTTAACTTGACAAGAAACCGTCCAGTGTGAAGGGCAGTATGTGAGAGTCCCAGCTGCTCCATACCCGAAACACTTGGTATTAACCCTTTTTCAAGTTTTAGCCAAGCTAATGGCTGCATAACTGAACTTTACTGTGATCTGAATTTGCATCTCTGTGATTATTTATGATGTTGAGTACCTTTTCAAGTGCTTATTGCTCATTCGTGTGTCTGCTTTTCAAAAGTGCTCCAACTTTTAAGTGGGCCCTTTGTTTCTTGAAAACCCAAGTACACTGTTGGTGCCCACCCAGGCCGCACCCGCCTGGCCCTCTTTCCGCCGAGTTCCAGCAACCCCTTCCCCGGGCCCATTTCCCCTCCCACCTGGATCCTGGATAAGCACACTCTCGGGTTTCCCACCTTAGTCTCCAGACCCCACTGCCTCTGCCCCTGTGCAGAGCTCTTCACCATTCACAATTCCTCTTAAACCCGAGCCAACCGGCCCTTCCCCACCGCTGCCCTCATCAAGGTGACCAACGGTGCTACGGCGGGGAAAACCACCAGACTGTGAAATGGGCAGGAAAGACTGGTGGCCGGCCCAGCTCGCTCACTGTGTTACCTCCATCCTCGCCTCCCACCAGGCTGATCTACAACTCCGTAGAGACAGAAGCTAACTTGTAGAAAACTGACAGGAATGCAAATGTTTCCCATACAGAGCGACACAAATTATTCCTGTTCCTGGCAATGCAAAAGGCTTCTGCCAGAGAATATAAATTCCCTAAGGCAAATCCTTATTTGAATCAGTTGTAACATCTCACTGGTTCCCTCGTTAATTAACCAGTTAAATAAAATCACTGACACATGTTCATAGGGAGTCCCGATTTTACCTTTCCTGGAAAACAATACTGAGCATTACCAACTCAATGATCAATTCTCTGACTCCATTTATGCTGATGGCCACTCCCCGACCGCCCTCCTCCCCCGTGCTTTCCCTATTTGGAGGCCAGGGCCCTGGACTCTCCTCCTCTTCCCCACAGCATCCTGATGTCAGGGGACCCCAGGGACCAGTCTTTGGTTCTCTTCCTACACAATTCACTTAATCTCATGCATGTTTATGTTCCTTAGTGTTTAAGACGACTTCATCCTTCTAAATGCTCAAACCAAAAGCCGGTAGGCATCCTTGGCTTTACTTTCTGAAACCCCACATCCAGTCTGTAGATCCTGTGCACTCTAGGTTCCAACCAACTTCATGACACTCCCACTGCGATCACCATGGCCCAAGACACCATCATTTCTGGAATGGACCACTGCTGTCTCTTACGGATCCCCGTCTCTGCAGCACACTAGTGAGAACAGTTCTAGAAAAACATAAATTGGAGATGCAGGGTGGCAGGGGCTACTCCAGATGAAAAGATTCAAGAGACATCCAAGGTTATGTGTGGTCAATTAGAGTTTATTTTTTAAAAAGAAGAAAGAAAAACAGCTATTCAATATAATTTGAAAACAGGAGAAATTTGAAAATGGACTTAGTATTAGACAAGACGGCCAACCTGAGTCATTTCTAAGTACAAGGGCTGCTATTACTGGGATTGTCAAACCAGACTGGTTGCCCTAGTGATAGTTAATACTACTCTCAATCATTTTTAAAGGTGTACTAATGAAACTCTTGTTTGCAGGAGTGTCCTTCTTCGGGGAGATGGACACTTAAGTATTTTGGGAGTGGGAAGTCACTATGTTACTTTGAAATGATTCAGCAAAATGTTAACAGTGGTCAACAATGTTAAAAACAGTCGACTCTGGATGGCAGGCAGACGACCACTTACTGTGCCACTTTTCTACTCTTTTATGTTTGAAAATTTCATAATAAAAACATTATAAGAGTCAGGGAAGAAAGAAAATTCAGGTCATGTCACCTTTGGCTCAGAACTCTCCTTTGGCTTCTCTCCTCTCTCAGCAGGAAAGCCAAAGTCCTAAAGAAAGTCCCTTCCAGGGCTTCCCTGGTGGTGCAGTGGTTAAGAACCCGCCTGCCAATGCAGGGGACACGGGTTCGAGCCCTCTTCCGGGAAGATGCCACATACCACGGAGCAACTAAGCCCGTGCGCCACAACTGCTCAGCCTGCGCTCTAGAGCCCGCGAGCCACAACTACTGAAGCCCGCGCGCCTAGAGCCTGTGCTCCGCAATGAGAGAAGCCACCGCAATGAGAAGCCCGCGCACCACAACAAAGAGTACCCCGCGCTCGCCACAACTAGAGAAAGCCCGCGTGCACAGCAACAAAGACCCAATGCAGCCAAAAATAAATAAATAAATAAAAGCAAGTCCCTTCCAGATGCTGGGATGTGCCCGGAGGGCCCTCCCTCTGCCTCCCCGCCCGAGCCTGGGGAGACTCTGGTCCCTGCACAGCTGTGCATCCCCCCCGCTCAGGGCCACCCTTCCCGCCAGACTCTCTAAAGTCAAACTACACCCCCAAATTTCAATCCCCCTTTCCTCCTTTTATCCTCCTCATTGTTTAACGTTTATTTCTGTCACATAAAGACGTTCATATGTTACTTATTCTTGCTTATTCTCGGTCTCCCAGAAGACAGTCTCCAGGAGAGCAGGCCCCTTCTCTGCCTGTCACAGCCACATGCAGTGCTGAGAACTGGGCCAAGCACTTAGTAGGAACCCCATAAACTTTTTTTTTTTTTTAACATCTTTATTGGAGTATAATGGCTTTACAATGGTGTGTTAGTTTCTGCTTTATAACAAAGTGAATCAGTTATACATATACATATGTTCCCATAGCTCTTCCCTCTTGCATCTCCCTCCCTCCCACCCTCCCTATCCCACCGCTCTAGGTGGTCACAAACCCATAAACTTTTTTAATCAACGAAGTTATTAACTGATTAGCCAATCCCAATTTTGTTCCTAATGGATGCTCACATAAGAAAAAATGTAAGTAATGTCAGTATTCATTACCTTTTTAAAAAATTATCTTTATTTTCAAAATAAATTTATTGAAGTTGATAAGCAGCTGTTTACAAACAATGTTAGCACTAAATAAAAATGACAGAAAGCGTGTACTTTGAGAGCTGTACTAGATGCCAACAATGACCCCTGTACCGTTAGATCCCTGAGCCCTCAATGATGCTTCCAGCGCCCAAGGAAAGGCAAAAAGATGGCTTTGAAGGATGGAGGTGACCAGGAGACCATTTTCTTTTAAGTAGAGGTTTACCCATCAGTCCAACCACCCAGTAGAGCACTGAAATACTGGGCCTGGAAGAACCAGTCTCATCCAATATTCCTCACTTTAGAATGAAGCTAAAAACTAGATCCAGTAACTTCCGTCACGCCCTGAGCTGGCAAGACACAGAGGCAGTACTAGAATCTAGTCTCCTGACCTCTACTTCATTACTATACTGACCCGAGTTCCACTTATCCTGAACTCAGGTGGCATCAACTTCCGTGTTATCTGTTCATTCACAGATTTTATACACAATGAGGTACATCATCTCTTTCACATAAAACTACTTTTCTA